>NC_051251.2:60943988-62193988 GCF_015237465.2 Chelonia mydas
TAGCTTACAGGGAAGTAGAGTGAACCAAGGGGCGGGGGGTTTCATCAAGGAGAAACAAACAGAACTTTCACACCGTAGCCTGGCCAGTCATGAAACTGGTTTTCAAAGCTTCTGTGATGCGTACCGCGCCCTCCTGTGCTCTTCTAACCGCCCTGGTGTCTGGCTGCGCGTAACCAGCAGCCAGGTGATTTGCCTCAACCTCCCACCCCGCCATAAACGTCTCCCCCTTCCTCTCACAGATATTGTGGCGCGCACAGCAAGCAGTAATAACAGTGGGAATATTGGTTTTGCTGAGATCTAAGCGAGTCAGTAAACTGCGCCAGCGCGCCTTTAAACGTCCAAATGCACATTCTACCACCATTCTGCCCTTGCTCAGCCTGTAGTTGAACAGCCTGGACAGTAGTCAGGAGCTGTTGTGTATGGCTTCATGAGCCATGGCATTAAGGGGTAGGTCCCCAAGGATAACTATAGGCATTTCAACATCCCCAACAGTTATTTTCTGGTCTGGGAATAAAGTCCCTTCCTGCAGCTTTTGAAACAGACCAGAGTTCCTGAAGTACCCCTTGCGGTTTATGTACTCGCCGGCTTGGTGCTCCGGTGCCAAGATAGGGATATGGGTTCCGTCTATGGCCCCACCACAGTTAGGGAATCCCATTGCAGCAAAGCCATCCACTATGACCTGCACATTTCCCAGGGTCACTACCCTTGATATCAGCAGATCTTTGATTGTGTGGGCTACTTGCATCACAGCAGCCCCCACAGTAGATTTGCCCACTCCAAATTGATTCCCAACTGACCGGTAGCTGTCTGGAGTTGCAAGCTTCCACAGGGCTATCGCCACTCGCTTCTCAACTGTGAGGGCTGCTCTCATCTTGGTATTCATGCGCTTCAGGACAGGGGAAAGCAAGTCACAAAGTTCCATGAAAGTGCCCTTACGCATACGAAAGTTTCAAAGCCACTGGGAATCGTTCCAAACCCACAACACTACGCGGTCCCACCAGTCTGTGCTTGTTTCCCGAGCCCAGAATCGGTGTTCCACAGCATGAACCTGCCCCATTAGCACCGTGATGCATGCATTGGCAGGGCCCATGCTTTGAGAGAAATCTGTGTCCATGTCCTGATCACTCACGCGACCGCGCTGACGTCACCTACTCGCCCGGTATCGCTCTGCCAGGTTCTGGTGCTGCATATACTGCTGGATAATGCGTGTGGTGTTTAATGTGCTCCTAATTGTCAAAGTGCGCTGAGCGGCCTCCATGCTTGCCTTGGTATGGCGTCCGCTCAGAAAAAAGGCGCGGAACAATTGTCTGCCGTTGCTCTGACGGAGGGAGGGGCGACTGACGACATGGCTTACAGGGTTGGCTTACAGGGAATAAAAATCTACAAAGGGGTGGCTTTACATCAATGAGTATTTCAGGCCGGACTTCACGGAGGGTTGCAATAAGAAATGGTGCACCTAAGTAATTGTTCTTATTGGAACAAGCAGGTTGGTCTGGCCTCTGATTGATACATGGCTAGATTTACCTCGCTGCACCTTCTCTGTGAGTGACTGCAGTGTGACCTAGAGCAATGAGTCCCCTAGACTGGGGAGGGGAGGGAAGCAAATGAGTACAAAACAAATCTGGTCTATTTCTTGTTTTGATCCACTCCATCTATCTTTTACATCTTTGGCTGGCAGCAGACGATGCAGACGGACTGCATGCCATCCACATCTCATGGCTGCTCGGCAGAAGATGGTGCAGTAGGACTGCTAGCCATCCTCATCTCTTGCCTGCCTGGCAGAAGATGGTACAGTAGGACTGCTAGCAATCCCTATCGCCTGCCTGCTCACCATAAGATGGTTCAATAGGACTGACTGCAGGACTAAAGAGAATGACCTGGTCAAGTCACTCCGAATTTAGTCCCTGCGCCCATGTCTACCCAGGCGCTCCTGGCCGACGTGGCCAGGAGCACCTCGGACATGACGATGACGGCTACCAGTCCTACTGTACCGTCTGCTGCCACAAGGCAATGGGTTGATGCTGCTGTGTAGCAATGCAGTACCACGTCTGCCAGCACCCAGGAGACATACGGTGACGGTTACCTGAGCGGGCTCCATGCTTGCCGTGGTATGGCGTCTGCACAGGTAACTCAAGAAAAAAGGCGCGAAATGATTGTCTGCTGCTGCTTTCACGGAGGGAGGGAGGGAAAGGGGGCCTGACGATATGTACCCAGAACCACCCGTGACAATGTTTTAGCCTCATCAGGCATTGGGATCTCAACCCAGAATTCCAATGGGCAGCGGAGACTGCGGGAACTGTGGGATAGCTACCCACAGTGCAACGCTCCGGAAGTCGACGCTTACCTCGGTACTGTGGAAGCACTCCGCCGAGTTAATGCACTTAGAGCATTTTCTGTGGGGACACACACACTCGAATATATAAAACCGATTTCTAAAAAACCGACTTCTATAAATTCGACCTAATTTCGTAGTGTAGACAGACCCACAGTCCTGTGCTTCAGGAGACGATTGAAGGCCCTGCACACTTGTACGACAGTGGCTCTCACTGTGGAATTTCAAGCTCCAGAATGATTTCTTTCTGACCGGTAGCAATCTGGCTTTGCAAGTTTCCACAATACGATCGCCACTCGCTTCTCTGCTGTCAGAGCAGTCCTCATTTTGGTGTCCACGCAGTGGAGGGCTGGAGTGAACTCGTCACACTGATCCAGGAATGTGACCTAGCACATCCGAAAGTTCTGCAGGTACTGGTCATCATCCCGAACCTGCATTATGATGAAATCTTAACAGTCAGTGCTCATTTCTCAGTCCCAGGAGAGGCGCTTCATCAGTTGCAGCTGCTTCATAAACGACAACAACAACTTTGAATTGGTTTTCACTGTGTCCCATGGCAATCTGTCCTCTACAAAATCATGATTTTCCCCGCAGCTCTTCTTGTGGCTCTGCAAATACTGGAGTATCATATGTCCTGTGCTTTCAATACTTCTGATGACAGTGCAGAATTGTGCAGGGTCCATGCTTCTGTCACAGATGGCAAATAGTGACAAGTTCTGTGCAGGTTCATGGGATTTTCCAAATAGGCACACAAATTATAGAGATGGCATTGTGGGGTGGAGAAAGTTGCATGATGGGAATTTGAGCCCTTGTTCCCAGTCACCTCTGTGTGACTTGTTTCTGCCCCACCATGCCTTGCCAAAATTTCCAAAAAAGACACTGTGCCTGGATGGTGATGAGTTGCACACTGGGATACCTACCATGGTGCATCATACTGTGCATGGGAACAAGCGTTCCTGATGAATATGCGCATTGCTGATGCAAGACACCAAGTATGCATATGCATGAGCCTAACTGTGGTGACTTTATGCTGATGTAACTTGTGTCGTCCAAAGTTTGTATTGTAGACGTGCCCTTAATACACTATTTTGTTAACCATAGACTATATTTCATAATTTGAAGCCTTTCTACATAATGTGCTGGAATATCATTTTTAAGATATGTTCTTTTATCCTTTAAAAACGTCATTAGTTTTATTGCTGAATCTCTACCACTGTAATATTTCGATCCACTAGAAGTGTTGTATTGCTGACAGAACTATAGTAGGTGAACGTACCACTCTAGGTATCTCCAGTAACTTCCTATACTTAGAATAGGAGGTAATTTAGTACAATGCACTGTGAAGTAGCAGATCAGTTTTTATTGGTGCCCTCTTGTACTATAATTAAGGCTACGATTTAGTCACAAGTATTTTTAGTAAAAGTCATGGAGAGGTCACGGGCAATAAACAAAAAGTCATGGCCAGTGACCTGTCCATGACTTTTACTAAAAATACCCCTAACTAAATCTTAGGTGCTGGGGGAGGCAGACGCTGCTGCTCTGGGCGGTGGGGGGTGGCCTGGGGCAGCACCCAGGATCAGTTGCCTGGGGCATCCCGAGCAGTGGCTGGTACAGCTGGCCCCAGAGCTGCCAGAGCAGCAGCTGGCCCCAGGGCCGCCCCCAGCTGCTCAGGCAGCCCTGGGGTCAGCTGCTGCAGCTGTGGAAGTCACAGAGGTCTCGGAAAGTCACGGAATCTGTGACTTCCATGACCTCCATGAAACACTCGCAAGTTTAACTATAATGAATACATCTGCAACCACTGAAATCTCTTGTCTTGTCTATTATTAATATTTATTTTGGGGAGTATGATATCTGTTGTCTTAAATGAAATAGATTTTGTAACATGTTGAAGTAATTAGGGATCTGATTGTGCAACCACTACTCACCTTGAGTGGCACTTACATGAGAAGACCCGTTGACTTGAATGGTTTACAGTAGAGCTATTTACATGCGTAAATGCTTCTCAACATGAAGAATATAGACAGACTAGAAAGTGGGAGCACTACTCTTAAGTTTATAGTGACAATTTACAAAAAGAAAAGGAGTACTTGTGGCACCTTAGAGACTAACCAATTTATTTGAGCATGAGCTGAAGTGAGCTGTAGCTCACGAAAGCTCATGCTCAAATAAATTGGTTAGTCTCTAAGGTGCCACAAGTACTCCTTTTCTTTTTGCGAATACAGACTAACACGGCTGTTACTCTGAAAAGTGACAATTTAAAATATTATCAAATACATACAATTTCAGGAACCGGAAAATTCTTCTTTGGCCAAAAATGTTTATCGCCCTCGAGGAACATGGTAGAGTTTGCTTAACTTTGGAACCATAGAATATTGGAGTCTAGTTCATAATTCGTTTTTGTGCATGGGAGTGCTAAAAGTTCTGTCCATGTTTTATGAATAAGTTCTTAAAACAAATCGCCAGCAATTATCCTTTGAAGAAAACTCCATTTTAAATTTATTATGTGTGCACTGACCAGTGAAATGCGATTGTTCCCAAGGTGTGTCCTTGTTTTGCAGAGAATTTGAGCTAATTTGATGAAAAGTAAACTATTTCCTAAACATGCAAAAGTGTTACAATGATATGAGGTCTTACTGATCAGTGAGACTGATATTTTATCAAATAATAATCTGGAATTTGGATTACAGTTTTTTGCCAAGTGTACTTTTGAACAATGTTCTTGCCTAAATATTAGGCATTTTAGCTTGATTTAATTAGCAGATGTTCCGTATGTTGAGTTCATTGGTAAAAGTGTGAATCCAACAGGATTGTTTCCCTTTGTTTTGTTGCCTTCCTAGTTTTAACTGAGGAAGATGTTCTCTAACTTTTTTATGTAGATTTACAGTAAGAATAGTTTAAACCATTGTTCATACTGGAGATATACAGTATTACAATGCCCTACTTTTTATAACTAAGTCAAAGAAAAAAGGGGTACAAGTCTGAAGAATTCAACAAAACACTTGAAGTAAAGGTACTGTGAAACAGCCTGGCATTTAGGAGCAATTAAGAATCTAGGGGAGAAGGGCAATTACAGCACAATTTAAGAAAGAAATTCTATAGTGTTATGTTTTGAATGCTGCATTTCATTTGGGCTAAAGGTATTCCTAATACTGCTGTCTTCTGAATATTCATTATTCATCATACGTATTCTGTTTGGAAAGGAGATGTGCATGCTCTGAATATGAAATGCAAGTGCTATATCACTTGCAGTAAACAGAGGAAGTGGTGCATTCTCGAAGCCCTGCTCATTCACAAATATCTAACAGCATGTATGTATGCATATGCACATACAATATGTATGCACACGCACACCTCTCTCTAACTTTACATAGAGTACTCCATCAGCAGTAGTATTCTGAATTCACGGTGATTTACATCAGTTTAAAATATCGTATTTAATATTGTTATGAGTTTTGGATGTGATGTCGACTTTCTAGTTGTTTACTAAGAAATTGTGAAATTTAACTATGAAATTATACTGTAGGAAGCTAATGCCAGGGAAGAAAACTGACTGAAATTTGCAGCATGTAGACCATTCTTTTAAGGACAATAATAAGCAAAGCAGCAGTAGGATGTCTGCTACGAATTGATTGCTGAAGTGAGTAATTGTCACTGAAGGGTTGTGGTGGGTATTTTTTGTTTTGTTTTGTTTTGGTTTTTTTTTGTTTTTTTTTTTGGTTATTGCTAGAGCTGTGACTTTATCTCTGGAAATGTTACTTTTAGTTTCATTGTTTTCACAGTAATGCTGCATTAAGATGTTGAGTCAGAATAGTTTTTCAAGTCCCTCCTTTTGATAGTTTGTTTGAGAATTAATATTTCTAAAAATATAGTGTTTAGGATCACAATTCTTCTAAATAAAGTTTCTAAATGTCACATGATTTTGCATTTTATTGATCTTCTCCTAAGAGGAGCATAGCTTGACAGAAATTTTCTTTTTTGCCCATTCTAGACATATGGATATCTTTTTTTTTTTTTTTTAAATCTTTGCATTTAGAAAGAAAATAGATTATATATAAACACAGGTCAGCTGTGTGGGTCTGTAATTGAATATGCAGTCAATTACTAATTTATGTGGTAATATGAACCTTATGAACAGGCCAATTATTTAAACCAGATCTGAAGATTTCTGTGCAATTCCTGTTCACTCTTTTCCTCTTATGACTTTTATCTTTCATGAAGAATGTATTCAAGGAATTATTAGATGGTTTCTTTAGGGTCATAGCTGCCTGAGACAAGGTCACTTTTAGTGCACTCATAAGGGATAAGACTTTAGGGTTATTCCTGGTATGAGACTAGGTCACTCACAGTGCACATAAGACAAGAGGAAGTGTTTTTCTTGTTTCCAAAGTGTTTATAGTTTTTATAATAGACCAGGAGCCCCCCAGAATATCTTCTGGTGTTGGAGGGCCCTCAAAGATTCCTAGCATCATCTTACTATTGGATACAGCCTTGTCCACATCATAATGAGTCTCAGTTCTGTATAAACTGTCGGAGGCTGGGCAAATGGTACAGACTTTGGAGGTCGGGGGGAAGGATAGCTCAAGGGTTTGAGCATTAGCTTGCTAAACCCAGGGTTGTGAGTTCAATCCTTGAGGGGGCCATTTAGGGATCTGGGGCAAAAAATGGGGATTGGTCCTGCTTTGAGCAGGGGATTGGACTAGATGACCTCCTGAGGTCCCTTCCAACCCTGATATTCTATGATTCTATGACTTGCTAAACCAAACATCAGTAAGACTAATAGTTGTGGCCGCTGTAAATAACAAATGTTTCTCTGCATGGACAGGGATAGTGTTGGAGCTCTGTGATGTGTTGGCAGCATCCCAAGATTTATCACGTCTGCATGTACTAATGAAAGTTGTCATGTGTGTTGTGCTTTACAGATGATTTTATATTTTCTCCTAGGCTTGGCCAGTTTAAGTATTCTTTGCATTTCTTTTCCTTTTCCTTCTGTCCCTCAAGCTTCCTTATCTCCATTTCCTCTCCTCACTAAACCCTGGCACCAGCTGACAAAAAAACACCGCCACCAAAATCTTAATTTTATTTTCAAGGTTGATAGATGTTATTTCAATCTTACATACCAAGGATGACAAATGTGGCTTAAGGACAGACCATATTGTCACACCTGGTGTATACTTGAAGATTCATATATGTGTGTGGGGGGAGAATAGACTGTTAGAAGTTCCCCCAGGCCACTTCCGTCCCTCTTTATTTTAATAGCATCTAGCTTCTATTTAAAGAGATTTTTGCTCTGGTTTTATGAAGATAACCAGCAAAATCATTTGATGATTTTTACAAAAATGGGATTGAAATCTGTAAAGAAAATAAAACAGTAAAATTATAAAAGCTTAATTGATTAGTTTACAGAGAAGCATGGCAATTTTTTGCTGTTTTATGTAATAAATATTTTATTAACTAGGAAGGCCAAGTAAATAGCTGTGCAAAACCTGCAGAGGCTTGGAGGAGGCAAATAACTGAAGTTTATACTAACTGAAAAATTATATAGTGTCCTTCTATTATCGCTCTTAATGTATACTAATGAAAAATTCTCACGTGTCTTAGTTGGAACAATCCTTATTTCCAAGGCTATGCTTTCTTTAATTTTGTGTCCATAATGGAGAGAGGGTCATATGTTGATGAAAAACAGAACAAACAGGTATTTCAGTTACAGAAAAATAACTAGCACTGTACATAAGGCCAAATTTGGATTTGTTATGCAGATTTACAACCAGGTGCTTACACTTAGCTTGCTGTGGTTTGAAAAATTAGAACACATACTGTAAAAGGTACATACAGTTCATATTCTCTCTCTCTCATATGTATTAAATGGAATTATGCTCTCTCCAAATACCTTTCAGTCCACTTCGTTTAGAATGTGCACTTTTGTGTTTCTACTACTTTTGAAATTCTTTAGTGCATTCCTTTGGAGGATCTCCTGACACTGGACTTGCATTTAATTTAGCATCAGAACAATTCTGTGAGATTAATAAGGCTCTACGGTGACCTACTTTTAAGAAGTTAATATTTGCCAACAGTTAACCCAGACCACAGCGTTTGAGGATATCTCTGTACTTTTCTATGTTTTCATGGTTACCAATTTTGGTTGGACGTATTCCTGGAGGTTTAATCACATGACATAATTTTTAATTAAAGATTAATCTTTAAATCTTGAAGACTCCAGGACAATCCTGGAGAGTTGGCAATCCTAATAAAGATATAGTGATGTATCTCAGACATCATAATGCAATAAAAATTGCATGTTTATGGCAACCATTTGACAATCATACGTATTATAGCTAATATAGTCCTTACAGTCTGATTTTTATGGTGTATCTCAGTGTGACTTTAAAAGGTGTTCTCCAAAACCAGCCAGTCTTCTATAAAGTCCTTATAGGTGACAGTAATCAGTTTGAAGGTAAATCAGAAAGCAAACAATCCATCTTGAATTTAATAGTGTTTCCTCTGTTTTGTTTTTACTGGGACAGATGAAAAATGAAAACAAAGGGCATTTCTTATCGAGCAAAACTCAGAAGCAGTATCACATGAAAACATAATGAGTATGACAGCCTACAAATAATACTGAATGTGAATTTTCTTACACAAAAAAGGAGAAAGGTTCTTTGGGATATTTACTTCAATCAACACTAATAAGTCTTGCTTTATGTATTTTATGCATCTGCCATCATAATTATAAATCCTTGACATTTTAGCATGAGCATTTATATATGTCAGGAAAGCAGCCTACAGTCAGCCTTAAAGGAATGGCTATATTGTTACTATAGATCTGCGTAACTGTATTAAAATACTTGCTAAGTGGTTTAAGAAAATTATAACTCAGTCACAGCTGAAGAGTTCATCAGCTAAATTTTGCCCCAAATCTCAGTTTTAACTACTTAATCTACTGTCAACCATGCTAACCAAAGCCAAAATTGGACTGAAATGAATAAATGCAGTCTCATCAATCAGTTAGATATGCACACCTGGCACATAAATACGATGGGTCAGAAGGTGCCAACTTTGGCCAGTTTTGAAAGGCAGTGTCTCAGATGATTTGAGAGATGAGGATTAGAAACATTGAGTATTTTGTCTGTTTTGCAAATTAACATTTTATCACATTGTGACACACTTTTTAATTTGGTTTGTTGAGAAGATTTGAAGATTCCGCAACACACTGTCTTTGCCATTTTCAAAAAAAAGGTGGAATGTATTTAGGAAGTTAATGGGGTGAATTATAAATGTCCGAGTTCACTGTCAATACATGAAGCCCACCAATGATTCACAGATCTGTATGTAACCAGAATGTCAACAAACATGAGGACAACGGTGACCCAGTGGATATACTGTAATTCGACTTTCAGAAAGCCATTGACAAGATTCCTCACCAAAGGCTCTTAAGCAAAGTAGGCAGTCGTGGGATAAGAGAGAAGGTCCTCTCATGGATCAGTGACTGACTGAAATATAGGAAACAAAGTGTAGCCATTTTCACAGTGTAGAGGTAGGTGTGTGTGTGTGTGTGTGGGGGGGGGGGGTCCTCCCAAGGATTTGTACTGGGACCGGTGCTGTTCAACATATTCATAAATGATCTGGAAAGAGGGGTAAACAGTGAGGTGGCAAAGTTTGCTGATGATACAAAATTAGTCAAGATATTTTAAATCCAAAGCAGACAGCAAAGAGTCGTAAAGGAATTTCACAAAACTGGGTGACTGGGCAACAAAATGACAGATGAAATTCAGTTTTGGTGAATGCAAAGTGGAAAAAATAATCCACACTATATATACAAAATGATGGGGTCTAAATTAGCTGTTACTATTCGAGAAAGGGATCTTCAAGTCATTGTGGATAGTTCTCTGAAAACATCTGCTCAATGTGTAGCGACAGTCAAAAAAGCTAGCAGAATGTTGAGAACCATTAGGAAAGTGATAAGACAGAAAATATCATAATGCCACTGTATACATTCATGGTATGCCCACATAGACTCATAGACTTTAAGGTCAGAAGGGACCATTATGATCATCTAGTCTGACCTCCTGCACAAAGCAGGCCACAGAATCTCACCCACCCACTCCTTTAATAAACCTCTCACCTATGTCTGAGCTATTGAAGTCCTCAAATCATGTTTTAAAGACTTCAAGGTGCAGAGAATCCTCCAGCAAGTGACCCGTGCCCCACGCTGCAGAGGAAGGCGGAAAAACCCCCAGGGTCTCTGCCAATCTACCCTGGAGGAAAATTCCTTCCTGACCCCAAATATGGCGATCAGCTGAACCTTCACTCCTCTGATGGTTAGAAACCTTCGTCTAATTTCAAGTCTAAACTTCCTGATGGCTGATTTATATCCGTTTGTTCTTGTATCCACATTGGTACTGAGTTTAAATCTTGAATACTGTGTTGCAGTTCTGGTTGTCCCATCTCAAAAAAGATATATTAGAACTGGAAAAAGTACAGAGAAGGCGAACAAAAATAATTAGAGGTATGGAACAGCTTCCACGTGAGGAGAGATTTAAAAAAACTGGGACTGTCCAGCTTGGACAAGAGACGACAAAAAAAGGATATGGGAGAAATCTTGAAAATCATGAATGGTATGGAAAAAATGAATAAGGAGGTGTTATTCACCCCTTCAAATAACACCTGAATCAGGAATCACTAAATGAAATTAATAGGTTTAAAACAAACATAAAGAAGTCCTTCACACAATGCACAGTCAACCTGCGGAACCTGTTGCCAGAGGATGTAATGAAGGCCAAAAGTATAACTGGGTAAAAAATAGAATTAGCCATTGATGGAGCTATCCTCCATTAACTTATCTATTTGTCAAAATGATCAGGGATGCAGTCCTGTGTTCCTGAACTTCTGAGCGCCAGAAGCTAGAACTGGATGACAGGTGATGGATCACTCAATAAATCTCTCTGTTCTCTTCACTTCCTCTGAAGTATCTGGTATTGGCCACTGTTGAAAGACAGGATGCTGGATTAGGTAGACCATTTGTCTGACCCAGTGTGGCCATTCTTACGTTATGTTCAAACTTGCAAAGATCTGATGGATTGGCAACTTGGCCAAACAAATGCATATCAGACTTCAGCAGAACTGCTAAGCCTCACAAAGGTATAGCAGGCATTGGAAACCATAAATTCACTACATGGAGCATCCTAATCGCTACAGAACTCTTGAGGCCTTTAGAGTCAGATACAGAGGTTCTGCATGGAATTCAGAATTTAAGAAATTTTGAGGTGCCCCTTGGAAAATACTTTGGTGCAGCTGTAACAAGAAGGCAAAGAAATTATGATGATTAACATGGCTTTCACCTAAAGGAGGGTGTAAATCTGTTTACATATTTGGATGTGACTGAGTGCTTCCATATGGCATGCATTTTTGTATTTTTCCTAGGCAGCTTTCACAAAAAGCTAAAGAAATTCCAAAACAAAACATCATTAAATAAGATTTAACATTCAAATACATGTCAATAACTTAGGGAAAAATACCTTCACTCTGAAGAAAGACATTAAAAATCCAGGAAAGTTGAAAATTAAATAAAAATGATGTGTGGTCACTGAAGCCATGATATATTCTAGATCTGCAAACTTTCTTGCAGTGGACAGATTTCTTACTGGTGCAGTTACATGTTAGCTTGACTTTCAGGCTGTGTCTAAGGTCTCAGCAGAGCCATTTATGACTCTATCACCTTTTCTTGACACTAGGCACACCTGAGCCACAATGTCTCAGTACTTCCCAGATGCATTATTTCATAAGATGGGGAAGAACATGTCCTCTAGGGAGTTTCCTTTTCATCTTCCTGCCATCTGCACTAGTAGTTCTAGAAGGTAGAAAGGGTTCTTCTCCATCCATTCCCAGTTTTGTGATCTTGGTAGGAGATGTGGCTGCCCTGTAAAAGTACTGGAGCTAAGTGCTATTTATCTAACCAGCAAGGCTTTCTCCTCTTCATAAAATCCAAATCTGTGTAAATTGTGAAGGAATGCACTACACAGACTACCAAAGGGGTTCGTTTTAGCCAGCTGAGTCGAGAAATTTCTTATTAATAAATTCAGTATCCTCACTGATCAGGTTAAGATTTTGCCATCGTTATTTTCAGTAAAAGTCGTGGACAGGTCACGGACAATAAACAAAAATTCATGGAAGCCCGTGATCTGTCTGTAAATTTTACTAAAAATAATGGGGGGACGGGTTTGACGGGGGGGCTGATGAAGCTGGAGGCCTGCCGGGGGTGGGGAGAGGGTGGAGTGGTGAGGAGAAAGAGCCCGAGCCTTGTTGTGGGGGAGGGAGGCATCTAGCACCCGTTGCAGCCCCAGCAGCTCAGAGCTCTGGCACCCCTGCCACAGCTCCAGGGTCTCAGAAGTCAGGCCTCCACGATCTGCAGCGGCTGACTGCTCCAGGGTCCTTGCGGTGCCTCAGACCTCCAGCATCCCTGCCGACCGCGGTGGCTGACGGCTCCATGGCCTCTGCCACCTGCGCTGCCTTGGAGCTCTGAGGCCTACTACTATCTGTGGTGGCTGACAGCTCCAGGTCCCCCTGCTGCACCAGGGCTGAAGCAGAAAATATCACATATGTCACAGAATCCATGACTTCCATGACCTCAGTGACATAATCGTATCCTTAATTATAACAAAGTTCTCTGACTATGAAAAATATGACACCTGCCTCCTTAAATGTAAATGAGGCTAAGGGACAAACAGACGTTGTAGTGGTCTGAAAGAGATGGAGGTACCAGGTATCTTATATAGTTAGGAAGGAGATGCAGGCAGGATCACCTGTTTAGTAAGAATGCAACTTGTATTGCAATTTCGCTCTTAAAAAGTCAAGAATGGCTTTATAGAAATATAGTACAGAGAACAATCTGACCACTGTTTAAATGGAAGACTATTAGTTATATAAGCAATAAAATTACAATACCAGAGTTTATGCTAGAAGGGGACGACACCCTGAGGATGAGACAAATGAACCTATTCTTCAGTATTTGCAATACATCCCAAGAATAACAATGCCAAGTTTAGTCCACATTTCTGCAGTTCTCACAGCAAAGTACTACCCCAAGCAGCTTTAGGTATATACTGAGAAACTCTGTCATAGATAAGGTTATTTCAAAATGAGGAAAGATTGTCTGTCTACACCAGTGGTTGTAACAGAAAAATAACTAAATGTCTCTTGGCAGAAATCCAAAAAGGTAGGTTTTTTGGTCGCTTTTGAGTGGGTTTGTTTGTTTGTTTGTTCGTTTTTTTAAACTATCCGAAGTATAATAATCTAGAACAGTCAAGGAGGACCTTATCAGATCCACTCACTCAGATGCTGCATAGATGAAGAATCTGTTTCAACTCACAGTATACGTTTGACTGATCAAAGACACCTCCTTTTTAATGAACTCTTTTAGACCTCAGAATAACACTCAGAATCAAGAACCCCAGAAATCTGGAATTGAGATGCCAAATGTAGTCTGTTGGGTCTCCTGCCCCTGAAATAAGCCTCCATGATCATTTCAAAGGCAGGAGACCCAGCAGTTTGGAAAGCAAAAATTTATGGAAGTTAATCTCTTACTCAGGATATTGAATGACAGAATCACCAATCTTTAATGATGTCTAAGGAGAAGATTGCGTCACGGAGGTCACAGAATCTGTTACTTTCAGAGACCTCCATGACATTTTCTGCTTCAGCACAGGGGAAGAACTATCAGTTGGAGGGCCCCAGAGCTCCAAGCTGCTGCGGGCGGCGGGGGGAACCAGGAGCTCTGAGCCGCGGCGGGAGGGACCCCACAGCCGTCAGCTGCCAAGGGTGGTGGGGGAGGTCTGGAGCTCTCAGCTGCTGCGGGCAGTGGTGGGTCCTGGAGCTCCGAGGCACCATGGGCAGTGAGGGCCACAGAGCAGTCAGCCACTGAGCCACTGGATGCCCACCCTCCCGCTGCAGGGCTTGGGCTTCAGACCCTTCCCCCTACTCTCCCCCTCCCCCCCCACCCCGTTATATCCTTGGAATACTTCGTGATGTAAGGGGGAGGGAGGGGCAAGTGGCTCCAATGGACACTGCGTTTCAGAATGTTCGGAAGCTCACAGTGCAGGTGCCCTGATCTCACAAGTAGTAATATGCAGAGCATCATCTTGAAAAAGTCCGGTTACAGTTAAGTAACCTTCATTTATTTTTGTGAAATAGGAAAGTGACAAAGTTGTATGAGACTGTACTGAACCTCAGCTTTTACTTCCATCATTTCTGTGTAGGTCACAGAGTTCAATGGCAAGCCCATTGAACCATTCATTTACTATGTACCCACGATTTTTTGTTGAAACATGAGTGATTCTTGATTGAAAATTCTTTGGTGAATTAGGAAATGTGTTTATTATCAGGCGTAAGATGTTGAGAAATAGTGTTCCTGCTTGACAGTGCTCCTTCAGGACTTGAACATTTATACTTTGTTTAAAAATGAAGGTTTTTTTAAAAACTTTTTTCCCTGCAGTGTTTGCAGTCACAAGCATGTATCATCAGAACTGAAACAAAACTGATCGTAAACAAAGCAGGACCCTCTCTAGTATGCATTCATAGTCCAAACTGAGTGAAGGGCATTTAAAAAACTCCAACCAAATATGACTGGTGAAAACTAATTGGAGGGAGATCAGGTTATCATCAAAGGCACAAAGGACAGTTAGTCACTGATCTCCAAATGAAAGTTAGTGGAAGTTGGGCACCTAACTCCTATTTGTGTCTTTGAAAAGTATTCCCCTGCTTCTTAAAAAATCCTTCCTTTTTAATCTTCTAATGTGCTATTAACATAGGTAAAAACATTTACTTTTTAAATGATTTTTAACCTGTCAGTACTTGAAAGCTGATGAATTTAATTGCGTGCAAGTTTTATTATTTTCCTTTGAGGTTTACACCAGAGTGGCGCTATGTATATGAAGAATGTTTTGGGTTGGAGAGGAAATAGAAGTATCTCTTTAGTTCCACTTATGTTGGTTGAAATTAGTGAAGTCATATGTTTATGCCTGTTCTTGTACCACGAAGACTCTTATTAAAAAAAAAAAAAAAAAAAAAAGATTAACAACACTAATCAAGTTGTCAAAAGCATTTTTTTAAAAAGAGAAGTCATGATGAAGTCTTTGTTTAAAAGGGTATATAAAAAAGCCAGTTGCTGTTGAGGTGCAGATAGACAAATGTTTTCAAATAAGTCTGCAATGTTCCACCATTCATTCAAAGGTGATAATTTGTTTTTCTCTCCTTGTGAAATTGTGAAACTTCACAGCATTATTTAGATTTAATTGTGCTTGGTTAAAACTTGTAACTAATCAGATTTTTCTTTGGAACATATTATGTAGTTTACTACTTTTTATATTGTTGCATGCTAATAAATACAGTGTATATGATTAAAGAATTTGCATACTGTAGGTGTAGCAGTATATGTATGTATATGTTTATATACGCAAGCACACTCTGGAAGTGGGGGGAACATGCAGTTGCTGAAGGTTATTAGGGTAGAATGTAACCAGTTTTGGAAAGACTGATAGCCCTTGGGAAACATGCCATTTCTTATGGGGAGCAGGGATGAGGGAACATTTTATCTTTGGATGACTCTTAAATGAAACAGTCCATCAATTTTCTGCATCCTAGTGGGCCACTGATTCCCTTAGGTGCAACACTTTGCTGCTTTGTATTCAGTCCTTCTCATTCAATAGCATTATTTTCCTTCTATTGTTGTTTACCCTTCTTCTTGTACATGAGATTATATCGGTATTTGTTGAGTGCATGTTTGTAGCTCTGTGTTTCGGTATATATTCTCTAAACTTGTACACAAATTTTGTATTTTTCTGTAAATCATGTAATTGGAATAATTATAAAATGTTGATAGTTTTAGTACCTCTATCGTACGCCTTTATCATAGGACACCCTTACAAAATCAAAATTTGACTTTACTAATTTGCTTTACAATAAGCTTGCCACACTTCCTGGCAACTGTAGTGGTAATAAAATATCACTGTTCAGTGTTGCTACCTTATGGTGGGTTTTTGCTTACTTAAAATCCTTTATGTATAAAATAACAAGTAAGTGCCACAGGTTCGAAAATCTATTTGTCTTGGTGACTGATAGATTATTAAAAGGTGCTAGATTTAAACAAATTACAATGATGTGTGGAGTTGAAGTCCTAATTATACAAAAATGCCTTTTAAAGCTACTCAGTGATGACAAATACTTTTATATTTTTTTCCTCAAGTCACTTTTTAAAAATGGAATTTTTTTAATGAATATACCAAGTGGACAATTTTTATCAATAGAATAATGGGATCACATTTCGCAGATTATTTTTACATATTGATGGAATAATCTTTTGATACACTGATGTATTTAAAAGAATTAGTATGCTGATCCACATAATGGCTTATTTTTTTTAATATACTGAACTATTTAAAGAGCAACTTGACAGAGTGACCAATTGAAAACATGAGGATATTTGGTAATGTATGTTAATGTAGGATTTTTTTTTTTTAATCTTGCTTGGAGACCATCATTTCTTTCCTGATGTGAGAGGATAGTAGTCTTCTCCAATTAAAGAATTTTCCATACTGGAAATGAGCAGTCAATTACTAAAATTATTTTTGAATAGCTAATTTGCATATCCTTAATTGTATTCATTCCTTTTTGAAAGGCTGAAGTTGATATTTATAATGTTTTGATTGATTAGTAATGCATTTGTAATGTTAATATGGTTACGAGCTAGGTGCTGTTGTAAATGGAGTCCTGAGTAGCTCTTCTGAATAAATGTTTTTAATAAATAAATTAGTTTTTGTTTCATTGGTGAAGGAAGATCTTAAATTTTTTACCTATTAGTATCCTCAGTACATGAAATATCACCTCTTTTACATGGTGTAAAAGGTGGGAGTTTAAGTCTAGATCAAATAACTTAATTGGTGGTGACTGTTATACAAGTGCCTATAAATAATTACTGTAATATAACAAGAATCTGACAAAAAGATGCACAGCTAAGAGGACTTCTAGACTCTTCATTGTTACTGGTTTCTCAAATAATGACAGCAGTAGAAAATACTTTTACTAATTTGGGCTGGGTAGGGGACTACAGTCCACTTTTGCATATAGATTTGGTCAAAATTATCTGCTCATCTGTAATCTCCACATCTGATTAGTGAGTTAAAACCTGGCTCCCCCTTACAGCTTTTCCATTGACTAAGGCCATGTCTATACTAGGAAAGTACTCCGATTTTACAGAAGTCAATTTTTGGGAACAGATTGTATAAAGTCGAGTGCATGCGTCCATACGAAGCACATTAATTCGGCGGCGGTGTGCGTCCACTGTACCGTGGCAAGCGTCAACGTTCCGAGTGGTGCAGTGTGGGTAGCTATCCCACAGTTCCCGCAGTCCCTGCTGCCCATTGGAATTCTGGGCTTAGCTCCCAGTGCCTGTTGGGGCCAAAAATTTGTCACGGGTGGTTATGGGTAAATGTTGTCAGTCAACCCTCCCTCCCTCCATGAAAGCAACAGCAGAAAATCATTTCGTGCCCGTTTCTTTGGATTGCCCGAGCAGATGCCATAGCATGGCAAGCACGGAGCCCGTTCAGCTCACCGCAGCAGTTATGACCATTGTAAACACCTTGCACATTATCGTGCAGTTTATGCAGAACCAGCACCTGAAAAACCAGGCGAGGAGGCGACGGCAGCACGGTGATGAGGTCATGAACACAGATTTTTCTAAAACCGCGGTCCCCGGAGATTTGGAGATCATGGTGTTATTGGGGCAGGCTCCTGCCGTGGAACGCTGATTCTGGGCCCGGGAAACAAGCACAGAGTGGTGGGACTGCATAGTGTTGCAGGTTTGGGATGATTCCCAGTGGCTCCGAAACTTTCGCATGCGTAAGGGTACTTCCATGGAACTTCGTGACTTGCTTTCCCCTGCCCTGAAGTGCAAGAATACCAAGATGAGAGCAGCCCTCACAGTTCACAAGCGAGTGGCAATAGCCCTGTGGAAGTCTGCAACGCCAGACAGCTACCAGTCAGTCGGTGATCAAATTGGAGTGGGCAAATCTACTGTGGGGGTTACTGTGATGCAAGTAGCCAACGCAATCGTTGAGCTGCTGCTATCAAAGGTAGCGACTCTGGGAAACGTGCACGTCATACTAGATGGCTTTGCTGCAGTGGGATTCCCTAACTGCGGTGGGGCTATAGACAGAATGCATATCCCTATCTTGGGACCGGACCACAAGGGCAGCCAGTACATAAACTGCAAGCGGTACTTTTCAATGGTGCTACAAGCACTGGTGGATCACAAGGGATGTTTCACCAACATCAACGTGGGATGGCCGGGAAAGGTTCATGACGCTTGCCTCTTCAGGAACTCTGGTCTGTTTGAGCAGCTGCAGGAAGGGATTTACTTCCCAGACCAGAAAATAACTGTTGTGGATGTTGAAATGCCTATAGTTATCCTTGGGGACCCAGCCTACCCCTTAATGCCCTGGCTCATGAAGCCGTACACAGGCACCCTGGACAGTAGTAAGGAGCTGTTCAACTATAGGCTGAGCAAGTGCAGAATGGTGGTAGAGTGTGCATTTGGACGTTTAAAGGGTTGCTGGCGAAGTTTACTGACTAGCTTAGACCTCAGCGAAACCAATATTCCCATTGTTATTGCTGCTTGCTGTGTGCTCCACAATCTCTGTGAGAGTAAGGGGGAGATGTTTATGGCGGGGTGGGAGGTTGAGGCAAATGGCCTGGCCGCTGGATACGCGTAGCCAGACACCAGGACTGTTAGAAGAGCACAGCAAGGAAGCGCTGCGCATCAGAGAAGCTTTGAAAATCAGTGTCATGATTGGCCAGGGTACTGTGTGACACTTCTGTTTGTTTCTCCTTGATGAAAACCTGCCCCCTTGGTAGCTTCTAAATTCCCTGTAAGCCCTCCCTCCTTTGATCACAGCTTGCTTGCAAAGGAAATAGTCACTATCGTTTAAAAAACATGTATTCTTTATTAGTTGATTATAAAAATAGGGAGATAACTCACGTGGTAGCCCTGATGGGCAGTGGGAGGAGGGCAGGAGGGAAGGAAAAAGCCACTTCAAAACTTGTTGAATGACAGCCTTCTGTTGCTTGGGCTGTCCACTGGGGTGGAGTGGTTGGGTGCCTGGAGCCCCCCTGGCGTTCTTGGGCGTCTGGGTGAGGAGGCTGTGGAACTTGGGGAGGAGGGAAGACGGTTAAACAGGGGCTGCAGTGGCAGTCTGTGATCCTGCTGCCGTTCATGAACCTCCACCAGACGCCGGAGCATGTCCGTTTGATCCCGCAGTAGCCCCAGTGTTGCCTCATGCCTCCTGATCTTCCTGCCGCCACCTCTCCTCACGTTCATTGGCCACTGTCCTGTACTCTGCTGTTGTCTTTCCACACATTCTGCTGAGCTCTGTCAGTGCCGGACGACTGCATGAGCTCAGAGAACATTTAATTGCTCGTGCATGTTTTTTTGCCGCCTTTTCTGAGATAGCCTTTGGGATGGAGGAGGGAGGCTTGAAATGTTTGCAGCTGCTGGAGGAAATAAAAGGGAGTGAAGTATTTTAAGAGATACATTTTACAGAACAATGGCTATACTCTTTCACGGTGAACAACACTATTCACGTTACATAGCACATGTGATTTTTGGTACAAGGTCACATTTTGCATCTTATATTGAGCGCCTGCGGCTCTGGTGTGAGAGATCACACATGCAGTGCCGGGCAACAGAATTCAGCTTGCAGGAGGCCATGGTAAGCCATAGTCTTTCAGCTTCTGCAACCACAGTAACCCTAATTCGAAACAGCTATGTCGATTTCAGCACTTATCCCCTCCTTTGGGGAGGAGTACAGAAATTGGTTTTAAGAGCCCTTTATGTCGAAAAAATGGCTTCGTTGTGTGGACGGGTGCAGGGTTAATTTGAGTTAACGCTGCTAAATCTGACACAAACTCATAGTGTAGACCAGGCCTAACTGTGTGACTGTATCTGGGAAGAGGCCGTTTCAAAGACATCCAGGGCCTGGCTTGTAGATAACTTCAACAATCAAGATTAGTATCTTTAAATGATTTGATAATTGTTGGGTAGCCAGTGAGGTGAATGGAGCATGGGAGTGATGTGTTTTTGTCACCCTGTGTTGGTCAGCGGGTGATGTATTGCATGTTATACATGTGGAATTTCTTCACTACCTGTGGTTTTATTTCTCAGTACATGGCAATAATATACTATTATGATTACAGCTAATGTTTCATATAATTTGTCTCTCACTTTATGGATGTGTAAACTGGGGATGATAATGCTTTACTCACCTCCTGTAAAATGCTTCAGAATCTACAGATGAAAAGTGCTGTACCATTACATAGTAGTAGTATTATAAAAATCTATTGTAATATGTGTGCTGTTGTATTGAAATATATTATACTATTGTCATGCACCGGGGAATGAAACCACAGAGAAACTCCACCTGATGCAACACAGAACAGTGTGCCTGTTGATCATCACATCACACTCATGCTCCATTCACTTCACTATTTACCTATCAAATACCAAAATGAGTTTCAAATCCTGGTGTTGATCTTCAAAGCTTTCAGTGAGTTGGACCTGTGCTATCTTGCTCACCTTCTCCCTCAGTAACAGCTGCAATCCTCAGGAATGAAGGAAAGTTATCATGGGAAAGGTGAGACTTGTAAGAGCTGAAGACTAAGCCTTCTGGGAAGCTAATTCACAACCGTGAATTTTCTTGAACTTGAATGATAGTCTTTACAACATTCATGAAAAAATGTGACACATTTTTGTCAGAGCCTTCCCATGACATTAATGTTAATAATTATTTAACAAACAAGAAAAGCAACCGTACTCTTGGTCTTGATGTGCATGTTTCGCTTTAGTTCCCCCATTTGGATTTATCTATTTGGTAAGGTGCACAGATACTATGATGGTGAGTTTCCTTGTACTTTACTATGATTTACATTGCAAAAAAAGTCGTCTGTTACTAGAATAATATTTTCTAATAAGTTTAGGTTAAATACAAAACAAATTATGTGTAGTAAGAATATGTGCGTGGTTATGGAAAGAAAACAGTGTTTGTCTAAAAAAGAAAGCAAGTTTTCTTCCTAATTATTCAGGGTTTTTTGTGTGTTGTTGGAATACGTATTGGTAAACATGAACTGACACATTTCTAGCAACCAAATTATAAATGAGTGGGAGACCTAAAAATGTCAGTTTCTTCCTTAGAAGCACTTCAGCTTTTTCTCCTCTTATTCCCTCCTTTATTTCGTGTCTCATTCCTTTATCTTGTGTACTTCTTTATTCCCTTAGGCAAATGAGTGTCTTTAAATGTTTGTCTCTTTGCTTCAATATTTTACTTCTCTGTATATCTTTTTGACACAAATCTTCAAGGTATATCTATGTACACGCGCGCACACACACGCACTGTACATGTAATATTTATAAAAATTAAAAAATAACCCCAACCTTAATGCTTGGTTTTTGGAATGATCTAGAAAGTGATTTGTGCCCTTTACAAATTTATTCATAGACTAAATGAATCTCTTAATAAATCCTAAGTATTAACGGAAAAATTCGTACACCCTAAACTGCAGAAACCATTTCAGATGATATTCAGTGGATAACATATGTCAGTTTAAAGCATAGGATGAAATAACTGCCTCAGTGAAATACACTGATTATGAAGTTGTTAATACTGTTGCAGTCTCATCCTCTACCCTTGATGCCAGTGGATACTCTGAGAATGGATCAAAAGACACATGTGCCTTAAATTTAATCCCCAAAAGTTCTCTGATGTAAATGACACTGGGATTTTAAAACTGGAAAAACAAAAGAGGTTATTCAATGATATTTTGTATTCTTGAACATGCTGTCTTTTACAATAACCTAAGGTATTTATGAACACAATATTCGTCTATTGTCCTTTTTTAATTACCAGAAGATAAACCGAAAACAATAAAAAGTCATGTATACCTCACTTATATGTACTTGCGTTGTACTCTGGGATCCTTTTTTTTTTTTTTTTTTTAGTGTTTAATTTTGGCCAACTGGATTTTTTCCCCTAATTTTAGTCTCTGAAAGTTAGCCTAGAAGAGCATGGAAGCAGTGCTTCAGTTAAGAGTTATTTTTTATGGCTGAAATAGGGATTTCTCTAAGTGGAGGTTTGTAATGAAAATCCGAAGAGAAATTTTCCGCTACACTAAGCTGCTAGCTAATGATGACATCATATTGTGGTCCTGATTCAGAAAAGCATCTCTTTTCAGGTCGCCGCTTAAGTCCCATTGAAGTTAGTGTATTTAAGCACATGTTTAAGTAGTTTCCTGAATCTGTGCCTCTATCATCTGTCATTTTCAAATCTGTTCGATATTTTTATCCTACCGTCAAGGCAATATTTGTACTGGAAATCAGTGTCAGCCATATTTTAAGTATCAACTGTAATATCTTTTGTTTTACAGCTGATTGCTGTGTATGATGAACAAGAATTGCACAATAAGATTGACAGCACCAGTGGCGGTTTGACAGACACACACAGCCCAGACCCTTTTGAGATGGAGGTGGCTGCCCAGCTGGCTGCCTTTCAGCCAATTGGTGGTGAGATTGAGGTGACTCCTACTGCACTGAAATTGGGTATGTGCGCATTGTCTTCCAATTTTGAAAATGATTACTGATCATCATCTAGGAGGGGATATGTGCCATAGCCTCTCTATATTGCCGGTGTCTTGCCTCTTTATTTTCATCCTTCCTGTTGGTGTTTTTGTTGCATGTCTTCACTGGTGATAATGCTGTGGTGAGGTCACACAGAATCTTTCAGAAACAGGTGACTCCCTGACTTTCCGGTGTGCTCTCAAAGCAGCAGCACTGCCTGACAGGTATCCAGAAAATTAATGAGAGTAAGGGATGTTTTCCTGTTTTCTCCTAGAGATCACTAGTAACATTTTGAATAGAGAGGTCTCCTGAATAAACCAAGTATGAGGCTTAGAACACAAAAAGTAAGAAGTAAGGCTACTACCCTGCCTTACTTTACCCTAATGTGACTATGTATTGTAGGGGTCTCAGAACAGTGTGTGATTAAAATTCCTGAGCACAAGTGGGTGGGTTAAGGATGGAATTTAAGTCTTGGATCTGAAATGTTTGTGCCTTTGTTGGTTTAAAGTTAGACCACTTATGACTTTTGAAATTGCATGTTTTGCATTCTATTTGCTTTGGTTTAATTTTGTTTTTAAAAAAGGAAAAGACTGATAAATAAACATTCCACCAACATTTTATTGAAAAGAAAGTTAATGCTGTGAACAGAACTTAGTGTTCTAGTTTGTGCCTGTCAGGGAAAGCATTCAATTTTACTGAAGTCAATGAAACCTTCGAGACTAAGGTTTACATTATAATAGGTCATTTAGAATGTTTGTAATTTCAACCTTCTGCAGGATTTCTTCCGGCCTGTAGTCTTGGGAAATGATGTGTTCTTGCTGTAACTTCCATATATTTAAGAATGTTATGAACTGTATTCTTGATATGTATGGAAAGGATTCATCTGTCTGAAGGACCTCTAATTGAATGAGTTAACATTCTATGTTACACACACAAGATCTAGCATGAAATGTAAAAGATATCTTAACATGTTTTGAAAAATAAGATAATCACCCTGATGCATATTTTAATGGACCAGTAAACATGCCTCGTCTTAGCTCAATACTGTATTCACATCTTGGGAGAAGGACAGAATTATATTTCATATTTTAGCCTTATGCAAACTTATGTAAAACAACTAAATTGAATTTTTGTTCATAATGGCAATGCCAGTAGACCTTTAATTTTAGCAGTGCTGGAGGTCACCACTATGTCATTTACCAGACAGTTTCATTTTCATAACGGAAATGATGCTAGGATGTTCTGGAGTATTAAGGAAATGAAGATAGTGTAAAAAGATCATCCAATTATGGTCCCAGTTAATTTCCAATCTATACACATGTTTCTCTGGAAATAAAAGTGAATATCTCCTCTAAAAATGGAATATGTAAAAATGAGGATGTTGGGATTCCATATTTGTCTCAATGATTGCATTTCAAATTGGTTTCATTTAAATGAAGGGTTTTCTAACTGTCTGCCCTAAAAACTCAATATGAGTTCTGAAAGTCCACCTGTTTTCTTTCTGGCTATTGTATCTCATTGATGACAAAAATTCTGCAAAGCTAATTTTGCCCTTATTGTCATCTCTGCTAGTCTATTGTTTTCTGTCCTCCGTTACACTAAATCCAAATCCAAAGACAAATTGAATTAAAAATGCAAACAAAACATAGTTATCAATACTATTGATGTATGAGCCAGGTTAGAATATGGTGCATCCTCTTGATTCTGCATTGGCTACCAGCAGCAAAAAGTAGTAAAGTGTTTTCACTGAAGAAAGATATGACTCTGAATATACATAGTGAGCAAATTCCTGGAGTAAATCACTTTTCAGGGTAGGAGTGTACTTTAAGTATGTGCCAGAGTTCTCAGACTTTTAAAGAGTCTCTGAATGTACAAAAGATCTCTGAATTTACTTAAATAGGGATTATATCTATGTGGTTCAAATGGACAAAATATATAGCTGTGTGCTTTAAAAATTCATTGAAGAATCTATACTTTAGAAGTCTGGGTCCACCATATTGTCCATATGATGGATGTGTTTTTAATGATGTCCCCAGAAGAATACCTAGCATATGGGGCTGAATAAACAGAAGATACTAAATTATTTCTTTTACAAACATAAGGGAATCCATATAAAATTTAAGAAACTATATCGTAAGTGTTGGCTGATCAGTCTTTATTTATACTAGATATGTTACAAGATATATCTCTTTTGTTATTTTTCCTCTTTATCTTAAAATTACTTATTTCATATCCTTTGTGATCGATGCATTCCAGATATTAACCAGTCCTACTAATACTACGATTTTAGTTTTCCCGTTACCAAGTTAGTTATTCTTGGTTTTCTGTTAGCAAGTCACTTGAACTTTTGAAAATGATCCAATACTTATTTCAAAAACAACCCTATATTTGACTTTAAAGCTAAAAGTACCTCAACCCCTATATTCTTTCCATATGTGCGTTATCAAAAAAATCCAAAATAGTATTTGGACCTTGGTTTTTATCTAATTGTTTTCATAATATTTAGCACTTATCTCTTTTCAGCAGTTTACAGATAATTATATAACTTGATTATTGTCAAATTTAATATCTTTTTCTGTTAAATCAAAATTATTGCATAGAGAAACACATGGAAGTATTTGCATGCACTGTTATAAAAAGCTAAACCTCTCTTCTGGTGTTGCCTTTAAGAAAATGAAGGGGAATGTGATGCCTTTAATTAGGCCACAGCGTCTAAGTATCTGACATGCCCAAAATATGAGGTTAACTATTGGCATCTGATCCTAGACAAACATACTTGCACCACACGCACAGCAGAACTGAAGCAGGGTATCTGGTACTGCTGCTGACGGTGTCTGAATTCAGACTACAAAGCAAGTAAGTTTGTAATGGTTTCTTATTGCTAGAAGGGCTTTGCTGAAGTCTTTGGAATTTAGGACTGAAATTTATTGAGGGAACTGGAGTCATTTGCTTCAGTTAGATCCGTAAGTCATAATTTGGTCCTGGGCTTTAATCTTATTGGTTTCTTTTTAGGCCTGATTACCAAACAATTAACACTGAGGACGAGGCCTTTTTCTTAGTCTAATGTCTTATCCATGCAATAGAGGAATGATCTAGTAATTAGCTATGGCAACTTTGTACTTTTCTTTCATTCAGGTACAGATACATATGTATCTATATCTATATACAGATGTATGAAGATCTGACATATTTTCACATGACCAATTTCCTTGTTTCTTCAAGAAGAGTAGCAATGTTATTTTCATTCTGTTGGGCGGGGATAGGACTGTAACAGGAAAATTGTGGTGGGACTGAGTTCATTCTCCCCGTTTCTTGCCTCTCTTTGTTTTGTGAAATGGAAAGCACTCCAGTATACTGCAGGGCGCTTGCCCCTTCAATTCATAACTCAAATATACTTCATAAGAATATCAGGGCTGCTGAGAATCACTGGCTACACTGAGTTGCCCTAAAACAAAACCTGCCTTTTAAAACTCATATTGAAAATATTAATTGCAAATGTACTGTCAAAAGTTAAGTAAATTTAAATCAAACTTTCAGAAATAAGTTTCATACCCATTTTCCAGTTATTATTCAGGAGGTGGGAGTGGGAGAGTGAAGAATTTTATCTCCTCCTCTTCCTCCTCCCTCCCCCCACAAACCCACTTCCTGACCCCTCTTCAGGGACCACTGTCATGAGGAAATCCTCCATCAGGAGGTGGACTCTTCCCTCTAGTGAGGGCTATAGAGCAGAGTTCCCCAAACTGTTGGGCACAGAGGAACATTTTGAGGGAGGGAAGTTGTTGCCCAGTCCAGCCCCACCTGGGGGTGGGGAAGATGCGCCATCCAGCTCCACTCCTGGACCTGACCCCAGCTGTCCACCCTGCCCCTCATCCCAGGTGTGGCCCCAACCTCGGCCTCCCTTACTCCTGTCCACGTCTCCCAGCTCCAGCTGAGGGGGGGCTGCGGACAGGAGTAAAGGGGGGGGCGTGACCCCAGAACATTTGGGGACTACTGCTCTAGAGCAAGTGCAACCTCAGCATCAAGGGAAAAGGGTTTTTTCTCCCCATATTTCATAGTTTCAAAGAGAAGAGGAGGGTGGAGACCCATTCTTCATCTACACCAGTTGAATCTTTATTTGCAAATCTAAATTTCACTTGCTAACATGGGCATCAATAATTTCTTCCCTGGAGAAGGACAGATGGTTCGTGACTCTTGACATGAAAGATACTTACTTTCATGTGCATATTCATCTATCCCGCAGAATGTTCATCAGATTCATAGTGGGACAAGACCACTACTAGTATACTTCTAGCGTACTTCTTGTTCAAGCTGGCAACAGCACCCAGGGCCTTCTCGAAGGTTCTTTCCGTGACGATGGCCCAGATGAGACAAAAAGGCTAGACTGTCTTCCCATAACTTGGATGATTGTCTCCTAATGGGCAGATCCAACCAAGAAGTTCAGTCAGCAACATTATCCTTTATCCATCTTCTAGCATCATTGGAAATCTGTGTAAACAGAAAAAAAGCCTCCTTTGACTCCCACAAATACTGTAGACTGTATAGAAGCAGCCCTAGACTCAACCTCAGCAAAAGTCTACCTCCCATGAACAGATTCCAGGCCATGAGCAGCCTGATAAAACAAGTAATCCTCTGACCTCCAACCACAGTCAAGATCTGCTTCTCCCATTTTAGGTCACGTGTCCTCGTGTACCTGCATAACACTGTTCAGCAGGCTTCACCTCCATTGCTTACAGGCCTGGCTCTAGTCTGTTTACTCTACAGGTAGAGACAACATGAATACCAAGGTAACAACTCCTGCCAAGGTCATGGCTTCTCTCGTATGGTGGATGAACCCAGAACAAGTGCGTGCAGGAGTCCCTTTCTTTCCACCCACACCTGACACAACCATAATCAGAGGTGTATCCCTTGTAGTCTGGGGAGCACACATGGGTAGTCATGCTGTGCAAGACACATGTTCTCTTGTCAATCTCCTAGAGTTAAGGGCAGTCTGCATAGTCTGCAATGCATTCCTCCCACTTAGAGTCCTGTCGCATCCAGATAATGTCAGACAACATGGCAACTGTCTTCTATATAAACAAACACGGTGGGGCCAAATTTCTTCCTCTCTCTATATATAGAGGCAGTCAATTTATGGAACTGGTGCATCAGAAACCACAACACACTTTTGGAAGCATAGCTACCAGGTATTCAGAGCTCTCTAGCAGACAGTCTCAGCAGTCACTTCCTCACAGGCCAGTGGGAGATACACAGATCCACTATAAACACAAATCAGCCCCTCCCTCCCTCCCCTCCCCACACACAGTGGGAAACACCACCTGGGACCTTTTCAATTCCCAGATGAACAAGAAGTTCAGTTTATACTGCCACAGAGCAGCACTGGGTTGGGGCTCCAGGGGCAATGCCCTTCTGTTATCCTGGACAGAGCACTTGAGATGCACCTTTTCTCCAATGGCACTGCTACCACAGATCCGGAAAATTATTCATCACAACAAAGCTTAGGCCATTCTCATTGCACCAGTTGGCCCAGACAGTTTTGGTTTTCTGACGTTTTACGAATGTCAACCTGTTCTCCAATCAAAATTCGTCCCTTCCTGGATCTATTAATTTCAGAGATTGACAAGATCAAGCATCTCAACCCAGACCCTCGCCACCTACAGTCTAGTATTTGGAGGGGCATGAGACCTAGAACGTTCAGAGTCAGACACCATTCAATCTATTTTCAATCAAAGCAGAGAATACTCCACTGGAAAATGCTGTCTCATTAAATGGAGGCATTTGTCTACCTGGACGCAATAGAACCAGTTATCCCCAGAAACAGTGGGTGCTCCTGCTATTTTAGATTACTGCGTCATCCTCAATGTATCAGGGCTTTCCATTTTTTATTTTTAAATACCCCACAACAGTCACATTCCTGAAAGGTCATCTTTGGACCTTTCCACCATGATGAAATGAACATTGCAATTGGACCTCATTCTTGTACTCTATTTACCAGCCCGCACTTTGAACCACTGGCCAATTTCCCACCTATCCATGAAGGTTGCCTTCCTAGTTGCCATCATGTCAGCCAGAAAGGTGAGCAAATTGGGAGCATTCATGGTTGCCTTCCATTTACCATATTTCATAAGAAGGTTATGCTATTTCATTCATTGAATGCAGAATGTCTTTAACAAAATAATACTGGTAAAACCGTGGACAAATTCAACAGGTTTAACAAATTTATTCCACTAAAATTAGTACCATTTTCATTTTGAAAGGGCACTTCATTTCCTGTAGAAACTATCTTTCTCTTCAAAACTAAGAAAAAATATTGATGCAGAACTACGAAAATGTCTGTGAAACTCCCCCCCACACACACACTTTCCCCAGAGATGAACATTTTCTCACAGATCTTTACTAAAGACTGCTGAAAGTTTGTAAAGCACTCTCAAAATGCTTGTCTAAAGAAGTCCTTTTAAAATGAAGTTACTACCATATAACAGCTCTATGTAGCCAGGTGCAGGAGAAGCACAATTTGAAAACTCTCATACAAAGGCAACAAAGATTTAAAAGAAAAAAAGATTGTTTGAAACCTGTGATTATTATTATTTTATACTTCAGCCAAGTTTTTTTTTTTTTTTTTTGCCAGTCAGTCACAGGGGGAAAAATGTGTTGATTGGTTCTGAAGCTAGAATATATTTATAATAAATGTATGCACTTGTGCACACTATGTCTCCAACATTTAGATGAAATGACACATTTTTCAATAGTGTGGGTGTCAGTTACAGGGCGAGCTGTGCTTTCGACCCCTTTTAGTCCCCCTCGAGTGCATCCATCGGGTAACAGGCTTAGCTTCTTTAACCTCTCTCAAAGGGTAGAACCCCATGAACCAATTACTGTTGGACTAGATCTGGTTTCTTAACCATGTTAACACAACAGGCCTAACTGTGTCTGGCAACTGTAAGCCCTTTCACTCCAGGGACCAGCAAGCTGATTAAAGTGACTCAAAAGCAACTTCTTCAAAACATTCTTTATTTTTCCACTCACAGGTATATAGCATTCAGAGGGAATGGTTAAAACAATAAAAACCATATTTCCTGTACTTGATCCCTGATCTTTCCTTGCAAATTTTGGTAAGTTCCAGTCAGCTCAGTTACCTCCATCTCTGGATTTAGAGAAGCAGATTGCTGCTGTAGAATGCTGTTTCTCTCAGAGACTAACCTCAAGTTGATGGCTGATCATCCTCCTTCCTGCCTAGTCTAGGATCTTTTTTTGTATCCCCTTGGATCCTAAATTCTGCATGGGAAGAATAAACCTTGCCAGATTAGTTGGAGCCAAGTTGTAGCTACCCTGTTGTTTCCCCACGGCCCCTAAAATAGTACCTCATCTTTGCCATTGCTGTTGGTTTCCCTCTCACAGCCTCCTTTAATGTTAAAAGGTAAACTGAGGTACACACATTTACAAAACATAATACAGATATTACCCTCATTTTCCGCAACAGGTATTCATTTTGGTGTCCTGGCCAAATTTCTATTTGGCTGATTAAAAATAACAGTAGTTAGGTATAATGGTGTGTGTGTGTGTGTGTGTGTGTGTGTGTGTGTTTCCTTCCCAGGTATCCAACATACTAACAAACGTTCAGAATTGATAAACCCAGCGGGAATCAGAAACAACCTGTACAAAGCATTGTAAATGAGCTGTGGAATTAGTTGTGAGTTTTATCAGCTCTCTGAATTTTTACATAATTCTTTTTCTATTTATTGAGTTAGTGTTTGATTTTTCAGTTTTCCATTTAGTGATGCTTCTTTTTGGCTAGCGGTGGTTTTCCAAAGACTTTATAGAAAAGGAACTAAATTCCTTTTGTAGGTTTAATTGTCTGGTACTCTTCAATCCTTGTTCTAAGCTATTGTTGTAGTGGTATTAGACACTTAGTGTTGTCATGTTTCACCTTAGAGGTAGGTTCCCTTAGCAAACTATATACCTGCAGTTCATCCATTACTTAAATGCTTTTCTATAGCTCAAGATGAAAGGGGTTATATAAATGTAAAAGATACTAAAAATAAATAATCTACAGTACTATCGGAGTATTTTTATGCTAATAGATTGAGATGTTAAAGTAGATAAGCACTTAATCTCAGGACTATTAAAAAAATGAACCACTGACACAGGAGGGGGAAGATGTGCTTTCATTAGTAAAGAGGGGTCTAATGTCTTATATATCAATTGATTCCAGTACCACAAAAATATTGTCAACTCTTTTTCTTTGAGCTGCTTACTAGTATTGGACCCATATTGAGTCACTCTCTACAAATCTCTTCCAAAAGAAAGGCCAATCACATACAATACTGTGCTCATAATAGTACAGAGTGTTCATGAATTTTTTAAATCTCTATTGCATGTTGCTGCTAATCTAATATCTAGTGAAAATATGCTTACTAAACACTCAGCTATAAGTATGGGAATACTTTCAGTGTGATCATCAGCTTCATCCACCAGGTGAAGCTTCCTGCTGTTCACAGGAAACTGATAGTGTTACCAGAAACCCCTCAGCACCTAACATTTCACTATATTTGCAATTGTCCTCTGCTTTCTAAATATTGTTACGTATTACTTAGAGTATAGTAAGGTTTAGCATTTCTATTTCTAAATGTAGCCACTCTTAAACAGAGGAATACCATATATGTCTGAGAATCTAACATTTGTAATTTATTCTGATCCCATAACCTTGCCTTGTAATTAGACATGTACCCACAAATGAAGTCATCATGAGCACCCTCCCAGTTTCCTCTTGTAGTTTTTATTTAAGTATTCTCAGCTAGTATTTTCTTCTGCAGAGTGAATATTGGAACTGAAAAGGTGAGTTAAAAAGTTTAGCTTTTTGTTTTTTTCTGATGTCAATTGGTTATTTTCCCTTTCAGTCCAGTTGGGCAGAAAAGAGATCCATAAATAATTATTTATGGAAGATCCATCTTATGCATATGTCACTTTGAGTCAGACATGCCTTCGTGATTTGCTCAGGGTTTTCTCATTTGCTTTATCTAATAGATGATGGTCCACTGTGCACGAATGTAGTTGTTTCCTTTCTCCTTTGCTTCTCCTTTGCATTAAGAATCATGATTTTGCCCAAATTGAGAGAGAACTAGCTAATACTTGACATGCCTGCATTCTGAGGTGGGAAGATAAAGTAATGTGTGCTTAGGTGCCATCATGAGAATTTCTACAAATGGGCCTTTCCCATCTTCTTTCCTCTTCCTCCCTTTTTTTTCTAATCAAACCCAAACAGGTGCCACAAACAATTAATCGCATGCTATCTGATTTGCTGTAAAACAAATAAAGTTGCGTTTTCTCTTACAATAAGTTCTTAGTATATTGTTAAATGTACACATTTATAAGTAATATTAGTATTTGGCAAAATAGAGTCCAGACAAAGATGAATCATAGGACAGGAAGGCACCTCGAGAGGTAATCTTGTCCAGTCCCCTGCACTCATGGCAGGACTAAGTATTATCTAGACTATGAAGCAGCCACACTAATCTTTTATGAGGCATCAGCAGCTCTTGATCCCATGAAGTTTTGTTGACTTATTTGTATCAGTGTGCATTCTCCTGCGAGGTCCTACAGAGATTTGTTTTATCAACTAATTCTGTATGTGAGATAGATGGGGGAAATAGTGAGACTGCTGATTGCACTCTTTTACTCTTAGGCCTGTTCTACACTACACAGCTAGACTGATGTAAGGCATTTTACGTAGACCTAATTATGTCAGTAGACACACTACAGCCTTGTCCTGCCAATGCAAGTGCCCTCCTATACTGACATAAGTCCTATACCTCTTGTGGAGGTGGAGTCATTATGTCAGTGTAGTTAGGGTGATGCTGTGTCCCTGTAGACACTGTGTTACTTACATTGGCTATTGGTTGTCTTGTCAATTTCAGGCCTTCATGCTGGAGCCCTGAAATTGAGAAGAAAGCCAGGCAGCTAGAGCTCAGCTGCCCCTGGTTCCCCGCTCCCAGCCAGGCTTCACCCACCAGGCTCCTCACTCCCCGCTCAGGGAGGTGGGAAGCCCGGCTGGGAGTGGGGAGCCAAGAGCCCAGGGTTCAGCTGGATCTCAGCCCCTCACATTGCCCAGTTTACTGTACAGCTTGAACATTGTTTCAGAGAGAGTAAGAAATATCTTGCATGTAGGGAAAACTGTTGTATTCACCTTTTACTTTGGAACAATCTTTTTCTGCAATTTTTACTTGCTGCCTGAGTACTGTCTCTTATATGCACGTAGTAATGACTCCTCTTCTGATTCAAGGAAATGTGCACATGCAAATCTTTTCTTAGAAGCTAGTTGGTTTTAATACAAATGTATTACAAAAGCATGAAACATTGTTTACTCTTTAAGAAAATATTACTTCCATCACTTTCTCTGCCTCTGGAAGCTTCTTAGTAGTGGTATCATTCCTGTGCATTGTTTGTTTAGAGGATTTATGTGGATGACAGCATGCTTGATAGCTCTTCTCCTCTGCAGCATTGTTTAATTTGGTTTTAAATAATTGTGATGATCAATTAAAGCCTACTAGTGCTTTTTAAAACAAATGGTGCCTGTTTCTGGAAATCTGAAGGTTTGACGATAAGTTCTCTTTTCAGTCATTGTGTAGGCATGATGTACTTTGAGTTTGTGACTTAAGGTTGAGCTTGAATCATGGAGTTAAAGTTTGTACTAGCACAGGTGAAGTTTACCCTCTCGATAGAACTGGAATAGTATTGCAGTGCTTTTATAAAGAAACATGGGAACAAGTAATATGTATGTCTTCTGGAACATTAAGTAAAGAGTATATGACTTTCTGTCCTGACTTCTATCTCCTATCCAAAAGTGGCGCCATATCTGAAATGTCCAGGCTTTCAGAGCTTATAGGGTTTTTTTAAAGATATGATTATTTTTCTGTGGAAACTACAATGCATTTTCTGGGTATTAGGCTCCTTTTAAACGTACGTTTTCTGTGCGGATTTTAACCTCACACAGATTGTGTTTCTTGATTCTCTCTTTTAGTGAGTATTATTGCATCTCTTGCTATGAAAATTGACAACTGTTTTTTTTAAATACGAAGAAAAGCTATATTTTAGATTAATAATCGTAGAATTATTGTTATATTGATTAATAATTTTTCTGCTGTTCTAGTCAAATTAAGACTGTCTTAGCAAAATAAAAACCCCTAAATAAGGCCAAAAAAAAAAGAATCCTGGCCTCATGGTAGCAACCCCCTTTTTTTCTTTTTTAAATCTGAGTCCAGATTCATAAATTTTCATGTATATATTTAATTTGTATTAAGCTATGTCTGTTTGCTATAGACATCAACATACCCATTGTACAGTTTGACCAAAATAAAATACAGTTAAGGGATTCAGACAGTTTGCCCACTGCCATATAATCCTTACTCACTTTCTATCACCCACTGTAACTTTAGTACTTTCAGACCCTCACATGTTTAATTTTTGTTAGCCATTGTCTTTGGGAGAAGCATCCCTTCGTATCTTGTTGGTTTTCAGGACAGACATTTAGCGTCTTACCCAGAACTGGAGAAAGAATCATTAGTTTATTCTATTTTGGAGTACTTGGTTTTCCTTTTCCTTGATTCAGTCCACGGTTTCCCCTAGATGCACTGTGAGCTGAACTTTATTTTGTTTTCTTCATAACTCTGTTACCCTAGTACCGAGAACTCTATTTTCAGTAGACATTAAGCAAATGAAGAATGCAACTGCAGGCAAAGATGTCTCTCTTTCATGCCAAGGAGCTCTCTGCATATGCTTAATGAGATCTGTGACAAGATGAAACCACACAGAATATTTGGATGGAAAGCATAAGGGCTCTTATTACCCTTTGAGACTTGTTTGAAAGGGAGTAACGAATCCCTTCCCACGCACTCCTTCACAAAGCCCATTGGTATTGCCAGGAGGAGTTCTGAAGCTATTGGGTCTGTTATCATTGCCGTACTACATCCATGCCTAAAGCCAGTCCATAAGGTCCAAGTATGCCTATGAGATTGTGAATTGATTAGAGCAGCTCCAATACCAATTTAACCTTCCCTGAGAAATGGGAGATTAGACAAAGTGTAGCAACAGGTGAGGTTAAAAATGAGATTGGTTCAGGCAGGTGTTTGACCTGATTAAGGATAACTGGTACCCTGCCTTCACAAAGGGAAGTGGTTATTCTTGTCAATAATGGGCCCAGAACCTCCTTAGCCACGAGGAGGCAAGGGTCTCATTCAAGCTATGTGGAGCAAAACAGGATGAAACCCATCTGGAGACAACAGTTTGTTTGATCTGACATTCATGGTTTCATCCAAATAATCTTGGATACAATCTGTGTTTTCAGAAAAATCCATGGAAAATTTCTTATAGTAAGAAGCTTGATATTCTAATAAAGTTAAGGCAACTTGTTGGTGACATAAATGCAGACAAAAAATTATTTCCGTTCTCTCACCATCACACAGAAATGTGTAAATTTTCTATACCCAATTGATAGCACTTGGAGTGAGGTTTTTCACAACTAGCACTCTAGCCTCTTTCCTTGCCACTTCATTAACCATCGGTGTTCTATAACTGCTTGCCTACACGTGAAATTTGTTGCAGGATAACTTGAATTATGTAATGTTTAAGTGCCTTATTTCCACAACCACATTTTTTTGTTACAAATCATCTGGCTTTTTAATATGGGTTATTAAAGTGGGGTTATGAGATGTGGGATGAGTTTATCTGCAGCAGAGTAGAGGTGGATGTACCCCTACCCTGGAACAACTGTTGCACATCTGCCAAGACCTCCCACTGTTGTTCCACACAGTGTTTCTGGCTACCTGGGTTGGCCTGTCTGTTTACCTATGTGGGCTATACTGTTCCAGGGTCATCCTGACCAGATGTCACCACTCCGTTTAAATGCTTATGTGTAGCCAAGTGTTGCTCTTTGCAATTCCTGAAAGTGGAGAGTTTAGATACCTGTGTTATACTCCTATTTATTGATCAGGCATGCCTCATGCTTCATCATGGTCTGATGCAGAGGTCCTGGACTTCATTGCCCTTTGCAAGAGGAGCATGTACAGGCCCATCTAAATTATAGCCACTGGAATGCACAACTATAAAGCAGCAGTCTGAGTAAATGAAGGAAAGGGGATATAACTGGGACCCAAACCAGTGGCTCAGTGTGACAGCCTGTATTCCTATCATCACCTTTTTTAACAAAATGGTAGTGTATTTTGAAACAAAATATGCCTTGTAAGGTATTATTTGAAAACTCCTAATTCGCTGATCATTATTGTCCTGGTACAATATGTGTGGCAACATTGTATGTAAAGTTATAAGATTCTACTGTATGACATTAGTGAAAGATGATATAAGTCTGCAAAAATAGCAACAAACCAGAAACAAAAGGCAAACTGACACCTCAGCCAAGTGTCAGCAAGATCAAATAGATTATCACCTGGTCAACTGACCTCAGGTGGAGATGATTTTCAAAGAAAGCGAACTATAAGAATGGGGAACAGACACCCCAAAATATCTCTCCCTTCATCTCTACTCTTGGCATCGACAACACTTGAAGGACAAAGGAAGCATCATGGGACTGGGGAGGGATCCTGTCTGAAAGATTCAGCTAGTAACGCTGCTAGAATATGAGGTGAGAGAGACCTTTTGCTTTGAATTCATTTAGCTTGTTACATTAGATATTAATTGCGTTTTACCTTTGATTTTCTTGTAACCAATTCTGACCTTTATGCATCATTTTCTGTAGTCACTTAAAATCTATCTTTCTGTAGATAATAAACTTGTTTTATTGTTTTATCAAAACCAGTGTGCTTGGATTAAAGCGTTTGGGAAACTTCATTTGTGATAACAAGATCTGTGCATATCATTTCCTAATTATAAAATGACAGACTTCATATGAGCTTGTATTGTCCAGGAGGATGCTGGCGAGTACAAGATGTACATTTCTGGGGGAAAGTCTGGGGCTGGGAGTTTTCTGGTGTTGCCCTGCAGTGTAATTAATGAGTGGCTGGTTATAGCACTCATGCAGTATAGCTGTGAGCAATTTACATGCTGGAGGCTGTGTGTGGGCAGACCAGGAGTGGTTGCTCTCACAGCGAAGCAGTGTAAAAAGTCAGCCCTTGCTGGAGAATTGAGGGGGGACAGCTGTTTCACAGTCCAGATTGTACCCTGGGTAATGTGTCACTCAGTAAGGGAAAGAAGCTCAGTCTGGATTATAAGAATGTGAAGGATAATGATAGGGAGAGCTGTAAATTATATATATATATATTTATATATATAAAAAAGAGAAGTTCAAGGGTTGAAATTTTTATGAACTCTTGTGTGCATCCCAGGGGAGGGATAGAAAGACAGAGGAGTGGAGGCAGGGGTTCCTGGAACAAGACAAAGAGAAAAGGACAGGAAAATGGCTAGATCCTCACAGGCGCATCTGCTGAGGATGGTATTGACGCAGACGCTCCTCTGGGCTGTTTTCTGATCAAGGGCTGCACCGCAGCTCAGGCATCCCATGTAGCCTTCTACTTCTGAAATCTCCACATTCTAGGACACACCATTCACTGCAACAGTGCCCAGGAAAAGGGCCTTTTGGAGGCATTCTACACCACAGAACAACAAAGGAAAACAGGAGACAATGGACGTTCTCACCTACAAGAGAGAAGCTCTTCTATTGCCATTCCAGGATGCAGAGAGCAGTTTTAAGTGCCCTGTGTGCACACATTTGTGACCTCAGAAGTGCAAAATTGTTTTCACGCTACCCTTTACGACTTCTTAAGGTTTTGTTTTTTTCAATTTGCACATTATGTATGTGTAATAATATTTTTGTAGTGCTCTTAGAATGACTAGGGGAATGGCAAAGCCATGAATGTCTATAGAGACCATGGGAGAAGAAGTCCGACTTGTAATGACAGCAAACAGTCCAGAGTTTGTAAAGGTCCTGGTATCCTGTATCTTTCCAGACCACCGTGCATTAATAGTTCTGAACCTTCTGCAGTGATCAACCAGGTCTTGCTGCATCATGGAGAAATAGCCGTTTCTGATTCTGAACTCTGAGGCCTAGTGGGGGGGGGCGGGGCAGGCAAAGAATAGCCGTGTGTCCCCCCCTCAGTGACCCCAATGCAACTTGGGGACCCCAACAATGCCAAACCATTAATAAACTCCTGTGCATTGTCCAGCCTTATGGCCTTTATGGGACAGCACCTTGTAGACAAGAGTTCACTCTTCCTGGACAACAGCCTTGATGGTTGATTTGCTAACACCGAACTGGTTAGCTACTGACTGGTAGTGTTCAGCTGTGGCAAGCTTCCAGATGACGATGGACATTTGCTTCTCCGTGTTGAGGAGAGCTCTCTCATAGGTGTTCTGCTGCCGCAGCTCCCGGACAAACGCTGCATAGATTTCTGGGAAAGTGTCTTTTGATACCTTGCAGAACTGCCATCACTGCTGGTCATCCCAGGCTTTCATCATTATCCCATCCCACTAGTCAAGCCCCAAAACAGCAGTCCATCAAGTGAAACCGCTTCAGGAAAAGATGTAGGAAAAGTGTCATCTGCTCAACTTCAGCCTCCTCCTCAGGTGCCTTCATTGCCCTGGTTCTGACGTCATTGCACAACTTTAGATATGCTTGCAACAGCCTGTTGATATTTGATCACCATGAGGCTTGCAGCTCTTGCCAATGTTTCCTCCAGGCTGCCTGACAGTGCTTTAAAAATGGTGCTGGCTCGCAAACTCCGGATGGATGATGGGAGGAAAGGAGAGTAATCAGGGGAATTATTTAGTTTGAGCTGAAGCCACTGAGTTCCATTGCCTTCTGGGAGGAATACCACAATGCGCAGTGAGAAAAGTCCCAGCATTTATGAAGCACAATGACAGAGCAATGCACTATGGGATGTCTGACCAGAATGCTAAGTGTTGATTTTGAACCATCGCTGTGCTTTGTGGCTGCAATCATATGAGACAAATATATTTTACTTGCGAAATGATGTGATGTGTATGCATTGCTTGTGCAACAGGTGTTGCAGATCACATGACATAACATGGGTACACCAAACAAGAAGTTTCAAGTTTAGACAACTGCCTATGATCAGCAGTGATTCAAGGAAGAAGAATTGTCCCTCAGAGGCACCTGGAATTCAATTCAATCTATACACTTCCTCGGAGGAGCATTAAAAACAGCTGCTCCACAATAACAGAGGTGATCGTAGGCCTTGATATCAATCTGCATCTGGCAAATGTAGTGATTTAAACCAGGATCTATTCAAACTCCAAATTTTGGTCCTGAAGATAAGATCTCTTTTAAGCATGATACATTAGAGAGAAAAAAATTGTCTACAAGCAGCACAGTTATTGGTAATTCTTCTGTAAATGTGTAATGCCGTAAGATAAGGAGGCATTAACTTCTTTACATGCTGATATTTCAGTTCTGAAGTTTAAGGGTCTGGATTAACTGTACTACGGAAAATTTAACATCCAAGATTCTTGTACTAGTAGGTAAATGTGTGAACCCAAGATGATATATTTTAAAACTTTCAATCCCTTAATAGTTCTATGATGTGCCACTCTAAACAGTGAGAACCCCAAAGCAGTTTGGCTGTGGACATATAAAGCATAGGTGCAATTACTGTGTTTTAAAAAAAGGAATAAACGAAAATAAGTAGGTGTTTTATAATGTATGCGACAGGAAAAGATCATGCTGTTGAAGCTTCTTTGGGCATCCTTAAAACAATATATAAATAAAAGGCAGCATTTGTTAAAGCCTCTTTAAGATTTTACTTGCACTTGCTTTTTCCTAATATGAACCCCCCCCCCCCCACTTCACTTGATGGGGGTAGGGTTGCTTTATGAATTAATCCAAACTGGAGCATACAAAAGGGTTCATACTACAGAAAAGGATTTACTTCCATTTGGAGGATTGGATTGAGTCAATTGCCTGATTGTTTGTTTGCCTAGTTCCAGTCTGTTAATCTAATTCTTGTACCCATGAGAATTTAAACATCACGGTGATAGGCACTCTAAAAATACCTAGGACAGATAGTCAAACATCTTAAATTATATAGATAGCTGCTATTATTAGTAATTAAAATTGGCTTTAACTTAAAAAGTAGAGGCGCATTACATAAGAGAAAATGGCATAGCTTTGTAATGAGGCTAGCATGGACTGCCTACTGAGAGTTACATTTTAAGTACATGTTAGGACAAATGCACATTGCCTCAGGTGATACTAAGTAATGAGACTGAAGGCTGAGTGAATTTAACCATCCTAGTTAATATGTGCTGTCTTAAAATGCACTGACTGGCTGGAGTATCTCTTTGATTGTAACATGAAATTTCTGTAGAAAACTAAGGAAAATAGACCTATTTACTGGCTACTAACGGTATAATATGTCACAGACAATCAAACTGGAGTTCTAATTGTATCTCGGGTTCTTAGGATATTATATAAGTTGTAGTAATGTGCTTTCCTGGATTAAAAGAAAATCTTATTTTGTAATGCTTGCTTTGTTTACAGTGGCTAGGTTGATTCATTATAAAACCAGTTTAAAAAGCCAGTGTGAGCCCCGGTTTGAATGGTTGTTATTGTCTGTTTAGTACGCCAGATATTTTTCAGCCAATAATTATCCAACTACACTGAGGCTGCAATTTCAGACTTATACGGTGTTTTGTATTTTTGTATACATTCAACACTGGATAAAAGTTTTGAGATTTGAGCAAAGGCAGTTGTAAAATTTCTAGGGTTGTGTGTGAGAGAATTTTTGTTGCCTGCTGGAGAATATGTAATGCAGAGCGAGTCAAAAGAGTAGTTGTCATTGGAATGACCTCTCCAATTGACAATTTGATACACACTTGATGGGCAGCTTTTTCCCATCACAGTCAGCCTTTTAGTGTGCAGGAACAAAATTTGAAATTATGACTTTAATTTTGTAGATGGTTTATTACAAATCTCCTTTCATCCAGTTTATGGTACTCAATCCAAGCATGTATGCTTACTTCTATAGTCATTTTTCCTTTTTATTTGAACAAACCAAGGCATAGGCGCCGACTCCATGGGTGCTCTGGGGCTCAAGCCAGCACCAAAAACAAGTAGGGGGGGCTCAGCACTCACCAGCCACAGCTGTTTGGCAGGGCTGCTGATCAGCTGCTTGTGGGAGGGCGGAGAGCTGTGCGGGGGCAGGGGGCTAAGAGGGTGCGCGCTTCGGGGCAGGGGGTAGAGCGGGATGGGAAGAGGCGAAACAAGGGCAGGGATATTGGGCGGGGGGAAGAGGTGGGGGGAGGACGGGATCTGGGGGAAAGGGAGCAGTGGGGGTGGAGCACCCACTGGGAAAAATAAAAGTCTGCGCCTATGAACCAAGACACAATGTATTAGAGAGTTAAGACCTGCTAACATGATTTAACCATAGTATTGGTATTTTGTACATTTAACATTACTTCTCTGGGCTGTTTCATCCCAAACTAGTTGTGTAGCCACTTGGTTGTATTCACAATAACCAACAACGATAAAACTCACTTTCAAATTCACCATATGTGATTTGATATTCACCTATCCAGCACTGTGTTTATGTGGTGGAGGTGGACAAATGCCACAGTGGACCAATACAGGAACTGGCTAATGATCTCTTCTGGGGACAAGGCCACACAACACCTACCTGCAACACCAAGCCTAGAGGAAATAAAAAGGGAGGAATCGGATTTCAGAGTTGATGCAGAGTGAAACTAGACATTCTGCTGAGTAGTCGAGAGCAAAGAACTCTAAGGGTATGTCTACACTGGCAGAGTTACCGCACTGCTCGGAGAGCGCTGAAGGGAAACCGCTATTGTGTGTTCACACTGTCAGCTGCCTGCGCAACAGCGTGTTCACACTTGCGGCACTTGCAGCGGTATTCAGAGCGGTGCACTCTGGGCAGCTAGCCCACCGAGCACCTCTTCCTCTTCTGCCGCTAAGAGTTGTGAGAAGACGGAGGGGGTCGCGGGGCATCCTGGGTCCTGTCCCAATGCCCCATGATGCATTGCTTTGTATCCCAGCAATTGCTGTACTTTCGTCCACATTTGGCGCCATCTTTCAACGGTTTGTGTACTGCGCGCTCTGCCTCTTCAGGCTGCAGGAATGGATCCCGCACTGGTGACCAGTATTCTGCTCGCTCTCACTAACGCGCCACGAGTGGCAGAGGGGTTATTCCTTAAACTACGAAGGCAAGAGGAGTTCGACATTAATCTCGCCACGCGTAGTAGCTACGACACAAGATTGCTTGTGGCGTTCACGGAGGTGCTGACCACAATGGAATGCCACTTTTGGGCTCAGGAAACAAGCACTGAGTGGTGGGATCACATCGTGATGCACGTCTGGGATGACAAGCAGTGGCTGCAGAACTTTTGGATGAGGAAAGCCACATTCCTGGGACTGTGCGATGAGCTCGCCCCAGCCCTGCAGCTCAAGGACACGAGAATGAGAGCTGCCCTGCCATTGGAGAAGCGCGTGGCGATTTCACAGTGGAAGCTGGCCACTCCAGACTGCTACCAATTGGTCGCTAACCAGTTTGGAGTGGGAAAGTCGACCATTGGACTTGTGTTGGCAGAAGTGTGCAGGGCCTTAATCGCATCCTGCTCTGAAAGACTGAGACTCTGGGCAACGTACGTGACATTGTGGATCGCTTTGCACAAATGGGCTTCCCTAACTGCAGAGGGTGATAGATGGCACCCATATTCCAATTCTGGCACCAGACCACCTAGCCACTGAGTACATTAATCAGAAGGGCATTTCTCAATGGTTCTGCAGGCGCTTGTGGATCACCATGGGTGTTTCACGGACATTAACCCAGGTTGGTCCGGAAAGGTGCATGACGCACGCATCTTTCTGAACACTGGCCTGGTCAGGAAGCTTCAAGCAGGGACTTTCTTCCTGGACCAGAAGATCACCATAGGGGAATTCAAAATGCATTGTGATCCTGGAAGACCCTGCCAACCCGTTAATGCCGTGGCTTATGAAGCCATACATGGGGCAACTTGACAGCAGCAAGGAGCAGCTCAACAACAGGCTGAGCAAGTGCAGAATGACTGTTTGTGCTTTTGGCCATTTAAAGGCCCAATGGCACTCCAGGGCTTTGTTCTGGGGTGCCATGTTCTCCTTTCGGTCCCTCTTCTCGCTGTCCCTCCACTCCTTCAATTCTTATTTTTTGGCCACGGAATGCATCATGATCTCACGCAGAAAGTCCTCTCTAGTTCTTCGTGGCTGCTTTCTAATTCTGTGCAGCTGTTCAGCCAGCAATAACAAAGCGGGAGGCTGGGCTCCCATGGTCATATCTGGGAAGCCAAAATGCAACATTTTACGGAAGCAGTATTGTTTGTAACACACAGACCACTGATTCAGTGATTTGAAACACAGCCGCTATTCACATACATGTCACTAACTGGCTGACCCCAGGCAAACACACATGAGCCACAAGACCCCCAAAATGGTGAGTAACCGCAGGGGCAGGGGAAATCAGTGTTCCAGGACCATACTGTACACTGGGCACGTGGCTCTTGGGGAAAGCCAGCATTGTAGGGGGTGCTTTATAATCATTACTGTCCCCACATCTTCCACAGGCCGTGTTCATTATGGAAGATATCTTGCTGCTGAGGGTGAGCAGAGAATCAAGGGAGGGTCTTCTCCAAGCCTGTGCATTCCGCCCTGGCCCTTATGTGGCTCACCTGTGTACAACAATGTTGAAGGAGAAGGCTTGGAATAGACTGTTGTTTTATTGCTCACTTATGTTCTCTAAAGTCAGACACCAAGAAAAGTGTTGAGTTTGAGCCTACACAGAGCATGTGAGTTGTGTCTTAGAGCAGAGGGGAAAGTAACCTGTTTAGTGTATGCATTCATATCTCATAAAAACATTTAATGAACTTTTTTCTGAAATAAAAATAAAGTAGTGCTTCAATGTATTCTGTATGGAGATGTTTCCTCTGACGTATTTATCCAAATGTTTCAGTTATGAATTGGGCTCAAATAGCAGAACTACTCTCCTCTATTTTCCATAATGTAATTAATTTAAAATCTACATGTAAAAAGGGCTGTGGTTTATAACATATGCTTGTTTCAACTATTATTTCAGTTTAAAAAAAATTCTTTCCAAAACATAAGGGTTAGTGGAAAATGTATTGTTAACAGTGAATCTCTGTAGATACTAATCCTTTGGCAATGTGGTGCTAGATAAATTGAATATGATGGATCTACATTAGTTGAAACTAGATAATACACAGTTTACTTTAAGGGAGAAAGATTGCAGGGTGTTTTCTTATCAGCTTTGTCAAAGTTTAAATATATAATAATAATGTTGACACAGCCAAGTGTACATTAGAGCATTTAACATCCAATAGGATGCTGAATTTTTGGTTCTACATTAAAACTATAGAGTAAGCGGAAAATCCCTGCATTAATTGAGGTTATAAAATATGGTCACACGGGGGCATTTGCAATTTTAGAGGTACATTTGAATTTGTCATCTGGAATTTGTGAATCTCACAGAAGATGAGATAATACTTTCAGTTCTTGAACATAAGTTTGGGGGGTTTACAATACCACCAAATACTTTACCTGCAAACAATAGTGTATCAAGATAATCTGATTACTTGACCTGCCCAGAAAAGGATGTTGTGTTTTGGCATTCAAAGAAAGAACTGCATTGTGTATCTGATCTTACATGGATTGTTATAATAAATATTCAAAGCCAACGCCACAGCATAAGTAGAATAATATAGAAACATAAGGTATAAAAGGAGAGTAAGGAGGGGGAATTCTCCACCCCCTTAAATAAGACTCAATAAACCAACAAGATCACTTTGTTCCTTAATTGAGGTAAGGCAAAAGATGATAGAACTGCCTGTCTTTATTTAAAAAAAAAAAGTGTCCAATTATCTAAACTAGTTCTGCACTGTATGGAAAAAGAATGATGGTGCTCAGTATGTATTATCCGTGTTCTCAGGGGGGATAGTAGTGAATACATTCAAGATAGGTATGTGTAATGGGCACACGCCATGCTTTTACTGAATGTATTATCAAGGTACCATTATCTATGTGTACTGTACAGTTAGGTTTGGAAGGATTCAGTTTTTATTGGTAACTGTTGGTAAACATCGATTTCATCACACAAACACACCTACCTATGAAAACATATTTCCATCAGTAATAATCAAAATTTACAGATAGGCAAAGTAAGAAAAATGCTGCTTGAGAATTTATAAAAATTTTATGTAAAGATATTTACTTTGTATATGTTAAAAATTTGTTGTAACAGTTATAAAGCTTTAACTTTTTGAATCTCAGCATTTACCGTCATTAAATAATTGTCTAACCTTTACCCCATAAGTTTGGGGAACTGTGAAAATTTAAATAGATGAAAATCTAAAAACAGCTTTAAAATAAACATGGATCTTATCCATCAAAATTATAAAAAAAAACATTGAATTCTTCCAAGCCTATGTACATCCTTATTACAGTTCTTTAATTCTTGTTAGCTTTCTCAAACGGATTTTTAAGTGTATCATGTAAAGTGACAGTAGACCCTTGATTTCCACACTATTTGTCTCTTTCACAGGGTAGTAGCCAGTGACTTAGTAGGAAAGTATTTTTATGAAATACCTGAAACAGTAAATGACATACCAAAATAGTATCTGGTTTTCCCATGGCTGGCCATTTAATTGCAGAAAACAAATGGCCATGGCTTTATTTATTGCAATAAGATAAGCTTAAATAAATGCCACTCACTGGGTTCTGATTACTTTCTGTGGCTTTGTTCGCATGCTACTTAGCTGGGAAATAGTTTTTCAGATACAACTGATCCTAGCATATGATCGAGGTCCCCAAACTGTGGGGCGCGCTCCCCTTGGGAGGTGCAGAGGAATGTCCAGGGGGTGCAGTGGGGCCTGGGCCAGCCCCCACGGGAGGTGGGATGGGAGCACCACCCAGCCCCTCCCCACCCCCAGCTCTGCTCTGCCCTGGCCCTGCCCCCAGCCACGTCCCCAGCCCTGCACCTGTCCCCATCCCCAGCCTCGGTGCAGCTCGTTCCTGCCCCCAGCTTGTTCCTGGCCCAGGGCCAAGGCTGGGGGTGGGGCTGGGAGCAGACCACACCTGGCCCCGGGCCCAGTTTCCAGCCCCGGGCCCAGCTTCCAGCCCCGGGCCCACCCGCAGCTGCAGCCCCTCCCAGCCCCTGCTCCAGAGGGGTGCGGGGGCATGGACAGGGTAAGGAGAGGTGCAACCCACAAAAGATTGGGGACCACTGGCATATGATGCATGGACAGTGTGTGGCACTGAACTGTTAGGACTATAGTTATCACACACGCACACACACACGCGCGCTTCAGATTCTTTACCACTTACGTGTACTGTAGCTTTGCTTGATCTTTAACCTTTTATTCCGTGAAATGAAGAAGAAAATGGAACACAGCCAGTACAGCAATCAGGTTTTGACTGTTTTTTCTTAGGTTCATAATCAAGGCTAAAACTGTAAACTTTTATGGGAGCTATTCTTATTACTGGACCAAATGATCCAGGCCATAGAGGCAGCAAAAGTATAAATGATGTATCTTCCTCTAGTTTAAGTATGGTTTGTGAACCATGAGAAAATGCAGTTTGAGAGAGTGGGAACCACAGAATTGACTGGGTTTATTTCTCTGTTGCAAGTTTCCTTTCTCATTTTGTTGGATTCAGTTTGAGATTGATGATGTTCACCAATCTTTATAATGTTGGGACTGGTTGATGAGAGTTCAGTGGGAAATTTGCCCAAGTAAGTAGAAATATAAGCTAAATGTTGAGTTGATACAAATTGGTGATATGCTTAGTGTATGAAAGGAAGAAAACAAAGTAGTAACTGCAATAGTAATGGAGTAGTCGTAGAGCTGGGTGGGAATGTTCTGCCAAAAAACTCTATAGAGTTGGAAAATGCTGATTCGTCAAACTGAAACTATTTGCAGGAAATGGTTGGCTTTAACAAATCTCCCAATTTGACATAAAAAAAAAAATCATTTAAATGTCCCGTTGTGATATTTTCGAAGCCAAGTGTTGTTTTTTGGTTCAAAAGACTTTTTTTTTGTTTTGGAATTTCATGCCAAGAAAGGTAAACATTTTTAAAAGGTCAAAATTAAATGAAATGTTTCAGAATTATCAAAACAAAAATGTTTTAATTCACACAATCCAAATTTTTTTTGGATTATCGGTTTGTGAAAAATTTTGAGATTTTTTTTGACTCTTTGTCCCAATTCAGGACTGGAAAAATGTTTGATATCTTGAAAATTTTTGCAGAATGGGAAAACCATTTCCCTCCCAGTTCTTAAGCAATGGGCCTATTAGACTGTTATGACATGAGTCATGAGCCAGATGGCACTGTTACAAAGTGTTTTTATTTAAGATGGGAGCACATATGAGAGCACCACTCAACCATTGAAGGAATCCTTTGTATTGTTAGTTTTTTTGATGGAGTTTCTTTTTGGGGGTAGCTGTTGCAAGCAGCAGGAAAGTTTGCCTTCTGCCTTAATATCACCAATTCTTGAGGGCAGAGCTGTTCCTGGAGAACCTAGCACTGGTGTCTGAGCTGAGATTTCTGAAGTATTTTAATGGGAAGAGGTCTCAAAAACAGAAGCTGTGGCTTGAGTAGAGTAGGGGAGACCACCTCGCAGCAGCTGAAAAGTTAAGGGAAAGGTAGAATAACAAACACACATTGATTCATCCTATTAGCCAAGAAGCTCTTGGATGAAAGAGAGAATGCCCCTTCTCCCAGCAGTCTTGGGAGAGTAGAAACTTCAAATATGTAAGTTACTATCCAGAGACTGATATGGAAGATGGAGCCCCTGAGCAAGGGTCCAGCTACAGCAACTTGGTAGGGACACTAGCACCTTCTACTTTCACAGCACTTAGGTTTAAAGGGGGTGGTGTTGGCTCCTTTATGTGTGCATTGTTTTTGGACAGTAGGCCAGCCCATCTTTTGTGCATGTCTTTTGACTGATAGGTCATCTAGCTATTAATTTTCAGATAAACTTTCTAAGGCTTGTATGTGATTAGATAAGTGGGAGGGGTGGCTGAAATCCAACAGAAAAGCGAGAGACAGAAGTAATAACAGAAAACAGCCAGTTAAAATATGGGGGTAGGAAAGCGCGTACAATATAGGAAAAGATATGAGAAGATGATGGGATGACAAGGAAAAGACGAAGCAGTCACAGAAACCAATACAAAAAAGGGAAACGTTTTTAAATTGCAGGAGGTGTGGTTTTGGAAGGGGGCGTGACCTAGGGGGCTGGGGCTGATGTTTTTCTCCCCTACTAATAGGTGTTGGGTAAATTCTTCCCTCCCTGCAAATCTTGATTTGTGACCCTGAGAGGAGGGAGTCATGAGGTTGGGATAGTGGCCTTTAAAGTATAATTGTGTTTTTAGCTTTCCTTTTAAAAAGTGTTTTGGGTGGAGTTAGAGTAAGAATCACTGAGTTTTGGAAGATACGAACAAAAATACCAATCTGACACTAGCCTTGGTAGTTTAGAGATTATAGATCTTTCTTCTATGGTGTTTGCATTACATGAAAAGGGAATGGGCAATTATAAGACACCAACTGATTCAATTTTAATGTCTCAAGAGTTGTTTTGAAATCATTACGGAAGAGAAGAGAAAAAAGAAATTGTAGATAGCTCTTTCGAAACTGCCTGTTCCTACAAGGAAAAATTTTCTTTTAAAGAATAGGTAGCATATCTGAGCAATCAAGAAGTTGCTTGTTTGTTCAAGTCTGAGTGCTTTGAAGCTGTTGGCTTGTCTATAAAATAAATGTTTCACACATAATTTTATCAAGACCATTAGTTAATCTACAGTTAGGTTTCAGCTGGCATTTCCATTATGAATCCCAAGTTTCAGGTGTAATATTTCACTGTCATCTAACAAACTATCAATATACAAATGATCAACCACCATATTTTTATCATTCAGATAATTATCTAGTTAACTACTGTTGTGGTTCTTGAGGTTTAATATATTTTTGAATCCAGATCCGCTATTTTACTGAGTGAGAGTTAATGCCCCAATGAGTGACTAGATGAGTGACCTTATGTCCTGCAGGATTCCAGATTGTTGACTGGCGGGGCTTGCTAACAATAGTTTCACTTTGAATAGCCTGACAACAAAGTTACCGCTACACAGCCAAATAATACTTGTAGAGAGAGTAAGAGAGAAAATGAGACATAGGCAAAGGAGGAAGATAATTTCAGCTGAGATTTGAAACAAATTGAGTCAGTGGGGCAAAGTGACATAGTAAGGTTAGTCCCGACATCCAAAGCTTTTGAGGAGAGCGCGGTATGCTCACGATGGTGAGACTGAATGAAGGGACAAAGAGGTTAATGCTGGGTCACCAAGAAAGGGTATGAAGAGAGACTGGGTCAATGAGAGAAGCTGAAGTATATATATGGAGGGCTTTTTAAAAAAAGAGAGCTAGTTTGACTTGGCAGTGAAGTTGTCTGAAGATGGGAGGGATGTGGACATTCATACTTCTCTGCACATGGGAGGAGGCAGGCAATTGCATTTGGCACATGATACAGGTTAGCTGTCATTTGGAGAGGCCACAGAAAAGGTACTGCAGTAGTTGAAGTGAGAGGAAATTAAGACATGAGAGATGTGGGAGATTGAGAGACTATCAGAGTCCAGGATGATGCCAGGGTTACGGACCGTGCCGTTAAATGGAAGGTTAAAATCAGGGGAGATGAGAGTTTTTATGTAAGATTGAGGATGTTTCTTATGCCCACTACAAGCTCTTTTATTTTGAGATGTCTAGCTAAAGGAAGTTGAGATGAAGATGTAGTTTGATTTAGTTTGTAGAAGATGTAGTTTGTAGTTTGAAGGCAGGCAGAGAAAGTGGATGGATTAGAGTTGGAGGTCAAAATTTGTACACGTAATATCGTTGGTATTAAAATATGAGTTAAGGGGAAAAATAAAGACAGGATGACCAAAAAGGTAAATGTGCCTGTGGATAAAATAGAGCAGTGTTCTGAAATTTATGCAGTGCAATAGAAGAGGGGTCTTGAAACATACGTGGACTTGTCATTGAAGGTAGGTAGGAATTAAACGTTCACAGGAAAGAAACAAACATAGAGTCTGTCCAAAAGGACTGAATTGGCCAATTGCAGTAACTATGCTTAGGTCAAGGTTAGATGAGGAAGGAAAAGTAACTTTCATAAGCAGAAAGGTGTGTGACTAATTTTGTGGAATCAAGCAGATTCTGTGCTATTGATAGACCTGAAATTGATCCAGAATGTTACTGTCAAAGGTGTCTAGAGAGAGGAGGAAAGCCTACTGTCTCAAGCACTAGGTATCTGGCTGGTGAATCTTGCCCATATGCTCAGGGTTTAGCTGATCGCCATATTTGGGGTCGGGAAGGAGTTTTCCTCCAGGGCAGATTGGAAGAGGCCCTGGAGGTTTTTCACCTTCCTCGGTAGCATGGGGCATGGGTCACTTGCTGGAGAATTCTCTGCTCCTTGAAGTCTTTAAACCACGATTTGAGGACTTCAATAGCTCAGACATAGTGAGAGGTTTTTCGCAGGAGTGGGCGGGTGAGATTCTGTGGCCTGCATTGTGCAGGAGGTCGGACTAGATGATCATAATGGTTCCTTCTAACCTTAGATTTATGAATCTATTTGAGATATGACAGGTTAATGAAAAGTGGTAAAGTTACAGGACAGATGTGAACAGGATGTTTGGAATAAACATCCGTTCAGATGGAATTTAATGTCACAAAAATATGTGTACTGATATCACCTTGGTCTTCCAGGGTAACCCCAGATAGAGTGCACTGGCAGTCATAAAGGCGTGAATAACTTTGGTGAGATCCAAATCAGAGAGAAGTGGCTGCAATAGGTGAGCCAAGTGCGTGCATAGATAGATAAACTGCATTTGACCACAGATGCTACCTTAGAATCCAGGCACAAGTCAGGGATCAAGAAGAACTGCCAAGGCTGTGAAACTTGTTGACAGAGGGACTAGGCATGCTCAGTAATGTGGAACAGATACTGCTACTACTACAATAGATGTAGATGTTTGCTTCTGCCTAACACCACCACCTCTGTTTTGTCTGGACTGTGTGAGCCTCAGGCCCCTCCTGAGTCAGGCATTGGGAAAGCAGAAAGATTTAAGACTTGTGGAAAAGAGACTTAGAAAAGTAAATTATTTCTCTGCTTGTGGCATTGCAGCCCAAATGGCCTCACATGCATGTTGAATAGGGGACTATAATCTTTCAGAGCATTGCATAAAAGGCTTGAGACAGATGAGTAATTGCCCATACTGCTTTGGGATACCTTTGATGAGAGGAGAGAACTACTGGAATGTGATCCTGAGATCCCATTTTACTAAGCTAGTGTCTGTAGTAAAACAATAAAATAAAAGCTGGCCTGAGACATGAAAGGCTGTTGGTACATCTGAAAATGTCAGCCTGGACACCTAACCACTATTTATCACTAGAAACTAACAAAACTAGCAGAGTCTTTGTACCCTACGGGATTATTCCTTAAAGTGGGCATATGGTTTGCATATTGGAATGTGGTTATACATATGGCCATAAAGCCCTGCAGTGGTTATTTTATTGGTTTTGAAAGAATGTCACTTACCCCTGTTTTCCAGCATTTTTTTATTTTAGCGTATGTTTGGTCAATTTAGCGTTGCCATTGTGGAGGATTGTGCAGCTGGGTCTACGGCTTTTGTCATGTCTACATGTCAGTGGATAATAAATGACAGAATGCTATCAGATCTAATAATTTACAGGCACCTATTGAAAAAATTAGATTATGTGAAAAAGTAAGCTGTACGTCTTCTGAATTAGATTGCACAGAGCTTTACCCTGAAGCTCTTTTGACTCTTGACCTTTTATTTTGTCTTTTAGGCACACCGCTGCTAGTGAGGAGGAGCAGTGACCCAGCGCTGGGCCCACCTGTTGGCTTCCACCCAGGTGCTGCACACCCGACCGACAATAGTCTGAAATCCGTTGTGGCTGTAAGTATCATGTCATTTATGTTTTTAAGAAGGGTGAAATTGTTTTTACTGGCCTATATATATATATATATATATATATATATATAGCTTTGCTTTGTGAACTAAATTAATTTGTCCTTGAAAAAGGGGTGTCCAGCTCATTCTGTGGAGAGGGCTGAATTCTATTTACGCTCTGTTAGATAGAGTATAATTTTTGGATTATATAATATCCTTAATTCACAGTGAATCTCTTCTCTTATTAGTGGGAGATTTAAGTAAAGAGTGTGACTAGACTGACTTCTGTGCAGTAGCTGAACTTTTAGTAATTATCCTCATTCATTATTTGTTCAATACCATATAGTCCAATTCAGCGTCACTCAGTGGCAAAATTCTCTTTTTTAGGACCATCGCTGTTTGTATCCTTTGTTTATTTTTCTTCATCCTCCTTTCTTTCTTTCCTCCTGCAGCATCCAGTCACCATTCTCCGAGGCCTTCACTTCCACCCACGTCCTGATTTTACAGACTATTTAATTGCTGATCACTTTAATGTTGATATAGCTGTTCTCATTAGGCATTAGTGCTAACATACAAATAAGATGGCAAGGGAGTTTATACCTCACAGGACCATTGTTTCAGGCTGTGTGCAGTTTCATGAAAGCACCACAGTTCAGTTACAGTTGGGTCACGTTTGGAAGGTTTTATTTGCAAATGTAAGGTAAAAAACTAAGACTAGATTCTGCAGAATTTGAATGTCAGATGGGTCATATAAACATATCATGCAGGAGAGAGAGAGAGTCTGTGGGCTTGGTTTTTGCTCAAAAAGCTCAATGCGCCTGATTCGGCACTCCTTTACTTTCTTTATATGCTGGTGTAACTAATGAGTTACAGTTATATAACTGAAATGACGGAGTAGAGAGTCAGAATACAGATGTAGTAATGCTATGTATACTAGTCTTAATTTGGCAAATGCTGCAGAATAACACTGTATTATCTCTTTTACTGGATATTATTTAGCTGTCCATCGATCCTGTTCATGACTCACTCTTTTTACATCCTATTTTCTCATATGCATCCTAGTTTATAGAATTGTTGTGTTGATTATTTGCAAAGTAGTATGGTTAGTGTGTGCCAGAGATCCTCATGTGTATAACATCTTATTCAACACTCTACAAGGTCAATGTCCTAATTCAGTTTTCAGTTCTGTTTAAGCTGAGAGTTAGATTTTCCTTGTCAGATGCCCATTGCCAACAACAGTGAATTAAAAAGGGTCAACTTTAGGTGACACACAAGAATTCTCAGTGCTTTAAAACACCTGGTTTTGTTTGAGTCCTTGAGTGGCCTGCAAAATATGTACAGTGATACATAGTACCATCTGCACTATAGATAGTTGTCAGGGGCAAGCTGGTAGTTCTGGCAGCTGAGTAGGGGCAGTCATCGCTTTTGGCACATGCGGAGCCGTGGGAGACCATTTTAGATTGTGAGGTAAGCACATTTTTGAATATTTCTGTTAAAATGACCATCAATGAAATATTTGAAAATGTTAGGATTCAAATGATCATCTTTTGGGTTGAAGATTTAACACCCAGTTGAGGTGAATGGAGCAGCTCACACCCCTCAACTATTCTGTAGACTCAGAAAGGGTTTAACTCTACCGTACCTCGCTATATCGCTCAGGGCTGTGAAAAATCTCTGGTACGTACTTAGGTTGATCTAACTCCCACTGTAGATGTAGCTAGTCAATGGAAGTATTCTTCTGCTTCTCGGTGAATTTACTGGAGTGACAGAACCCCCCCCCCCCCCCAGTGGTATAGCTGGAGCTGTGCTGCTGTGGCGCTTGTAATGTAGCCATACCTCTGTCCGTTCATATTGTCAGGGTTTTCTTTGCAACCATGAGGGCTAGAAAGATATATTTTTTTAAAAACTTAAAGGTGAGATTCAGGGGTAAAGCTTTGCAGCAAATGTGAATTTCATGGCATTAAAGAATACATGGGACTCCTACTTCCCCTCTTTCTATGGATGGGAGAGGCAGAATGGTAAAGTGACTTGAATCAGGTCACACAAGATGCCTCTGTGCCTCAAACACAGGACAATCACTCCCATTGTGCAATGAGAAAAACCAAACACCTAAGAATAGTGGGGAAGGGCATCAGATTTTTGAATATCATCTAATTATTGCTTAAAATCTCTTCTGGTGTCAAGAAGACAGAGAGGATAAAGGTAACTGTTTTGTGATATAAAAAATGTTCTGGTATAGTACTTAGTGCAGCCTCTTTTTGTTGCAGCAGCACGAACAAACCCCATTCCTAGCATTTGCATAGTTAATAGTGCTGATGCACAGGAGATGCTTTGTCAAAAAAGTTATTGAATTAAAAATAGTTATTAGCTAAAGATTGTTTTAGAACACAGGGAGAAAAAAACCAATCTATGGCAAACTAAAAAATGCAGTATCAAAAACTTACTTTGAACATCTATAAGATCTTTCAAATGTATGCTTAAAATTATTTTAACAAAAATTACATTGTTCTGTCTTCTGCTGTTGGAAATCCAAATGATCTCTTCCCCCCCCCCCCCCCCATGTAACATTAATTTAATTTAAATTACCTTCATGAATGCAGAGTCAAAGGTAAGTTACATCTGGTTATCCCTAACAGATGATGCCAAATTAGAACACCTGTGTGTAATGCAAATAAGTATACATGTTCATGGCGCAGCTGACTTTCCTTAAAGCTTTACATTTATAATTGTGGTTGACTTTTATAATTAGCTTGGTTTATGCTGACATTTGGACTAAGAGTAGAGAGAAATAAAAGTTAGTGTAGAATATATAGTTCAAAAAGTTGTATTCATTTGTTATATGGATATGTATTTCCTAACACAACATTCTGTCTGTTAGTACTGTTATATTGGCATACAAATATATTTCCAGAACTTGAGAGGTGTATTATCATCTGAGTCCCAATGGAAGTGAACACTGATTTGGCTTACAAAGGATACAAACAGATGTGAGAGGATATTAAAGAAAATAAAATAACTAAGGTTGTCAAGTTTCAGAGTAACAGCCGTGTTAGTCTGTATTCGCAAAAAGAAAAGGAGTACTTGTGGCACCTTAGAGACTAACCAATTTATTTGAGCATCAAATAAATTGGTTAGTCTCTAAGGTGCCACAAGTACTCCTTTTTTTTAAGGTTGTCAATTAATCTCAGTTAACTCACACGAGTAACTCAAATAAATTAATTGCGATTAATTGCAGTTTTAATCACATAGTTAAACAATAGAATACTAATTGGAATTTATTAAATATTTTGATGTTTTTGTATTCTTTCAAAGATATTGATTTAAATTACAATACAGAATACAAAGTATACAGTGCTCACTTTATATTATTTTTATTACAAATATTTGCAGTGTAAAAATGATAAACAAAATTAGTATTTTTCCGTTCACTTCATACAAGTACTGTAATGCAATCTCTTTACTGTGAACCTGCAACTTACAAATGTAGGGGTTTTTTTGTTACATACTGCACTCAAAAACAAAATAATGTAAAACTTTAGAGCCTACAAGTCCACTCTGTCCTACTTCTTGTTCAGCCAATCCCTAAGACAAACAAGTTTGTTTACATTTACAGGAGATAATGCTGCCTGCTTCTTATTTACAATGTCATCAGAAAGTGAGAACAGGCATTTGCATGGCACTTTTATAGCAGGCATTGCAAGGTATATACCTGCCGATATGCTAAACATTCATATGCCCCTTTGTGCTTCAGCCACCATTCCAGAGGACTTGTATTAGGTGAATTGAAAAATACTATTTCTTTTGTTTTTTGTAGTGCAAATATTTGTAATAAAAAATAAATATAAAGTGAGCACTGTACACTTTGTATAGTGTTTTGTAATTGAAAACAATATATTTGAAAATGTAGAAATCATCCAAAAATGTTTACAGGTATTCTACAGTATTATTGTTGAACATTGTGATTAATCGCGATTAATTTTTTTAATCGCTGGACAGCCCTAAAACTAATACACATTCAGTAATTTAATAAAAGGAAGTTCTATCTTGGAGTTCTGGTGACAAATCACATGACAAGCTCCATGTTTGCTGTTTATATTGCCCGCAGGACCTAAATGGAAGTATTTGTATTACATGGTTGTTTGTCTGTAACACATATATAGAAATGAGTAAATCACAATATGTGATAACTGAAAGACTATTACAACTAATATTTAAGCAAGAAGTAATCACATAGGTTACAACAACTTAATCTAAAATATATTTTTCTTGAAATTCACAAGCTGCAGGTCAGAAGCTTCTATGTGATATCACATAAATATCACTGATGTTAAGTGTCCTAACTTTCAAAGAGATGCCAACAGATATGTTAATATAAATTGTTGGAAGTGGTAGTAAAGGAATACTGAATATGTGTGAGTTTGCAATAGAATGCCTCAATGTGGGTATGGATTACATTTGGTGTAGCCAGTAGGCTTTACAGCGGTGGTGGCCAACCTGCGGCCCACGGTCCACACGCAGCCTGTCAGGGTAATCTGCTGGCAGGCTGCCAGACAGTTTGTTTACATTTGCACAATTGCCCACAGCTCCCAGTGGCTAGGGTTTGCTGTTCTGGCTAATCTGAAATCATTCTAAAAATATTGATGGATGAAATGTTCCAACCAAAGTCTGAATCCAAAATCATAACCCCATGGTATCTGGCATAAGATATCATAGTTTGATAAACCCACAAACAAGGTTCACTTTGAGAAATCCTGGCCCCAGTGAAATTAATGGGAGTTTTTCCATTGACTTGAGTGACACCAGGATTCCACCCACAGTGAACTCTCTGGCCTGATCTGGGGGCACATTATGACTTCCTTTATGTTGTCTTGGTCCCTGAGAAGACGTTTAGCTGACCTCTGAGTTAATCAATGGGCTGCTTGAATTGCATTTAATCCATATTTTAAAGATTAAGGAGTCAGATCAATTTAAGAGCTGCTCCCGTGGCTCAACCTAGTCTCAATTTTTTGCTAAACATGTCAAAACTGGTTTCATTTTATATATTGTGGACATGTAATTTGCCATTTTGGATAAGGTTCATATTTAATCGGAACCTTTTCATGTTTCAAGCCCTTGTTAAAAAGGGTCAAAACCTCCTCCAGTTCTTCCACCGTTAACTGTGATTTTATCAGCCTTTGTGATCAAGTGTCTGAAGATTAGCATAAAGCCTGTGTGTATGTGTGTGTGTGTGTGTGCACCAGCCCAACTCAATTATTTGTTCCCTTTACATATACTTCTATATAGATGTGTAAACACAGATATAAATTAATGCTGCAATTCAAAGCTTTTATTTGAGGTAAAGATTTATCAATAGTTTTTTCCAAAATAAAAAGACATAAATATGGTAAGAAAAAATGGGCAAATACTATGTTGTTTAATCTCATTATTTAAAAGCACTGCAGGACAGGAAAGGTCTTTTTGACGCAATGATTTTAATAATAGCTGTAGACTTTGTAAATCCAGCAGTTCAAGCTGGATTCTGATAAGACTAGAGCTAGGAGCCTGCATTGCAATGAGGCTTTTTCATATAGCTTTGTTTTTAAAAGATGAAACCTCTGTCCAATATGTTTAGCGGGGCCAAACATTTACTCATGCTGGTCAGTTCAGGCAGTTTTAATTTCTGGTGTCTTTGTACATGATAGAATTTAAAGCTGAAATTCTTCCACGACTCCAGGAACTGTGGCTTTAGGAAAGACACTAAATATCATGAGTCTTGTAATAAAATTGCAAGAGTTGGCAACACTGGCAGGGTCGTACGCTTGATTTATTTCATGAAAGAAGGGAGAGGGAGGATCATATTTTGAGGATTTGTGCAATCAACTGTGAGTGACACCTCACTTTACGATTACAAATGGGACAAGGACATAATGCCTTCCACTTCCCTGTTCTTCCCGGGTCAAGAAGGAGCCTAGAAGGGCCCAATGGGGTATCTGAGGTTCCCTTTGCCTTGCACCCCCAATAGGGAAACCAAGGTTAAAAAGGACAGTGGGGCATATGAGCCTCAGAGGGGGAAAGCCAAGCACAGGCAGCCCAGTAGAGCCTGGGTGTCCATGGACCCCACTGAGTGCCAAACCCAAGGAGTTCAGAGACCATGTGTAATTGTATTTTCAACTGCTACAAATTCTGCTGTAAGTGGCATCTCCTGTAGGCTGAGCCTATTGCATGGACAGAGTTTGAAAGCATATCACTAAGTTTTTTCACCTGCAATCTGCCTTCTGATCAGATATGACAGTATTAGAGACATAGATGGAAAGTAAGCAAAAGTGGGGGATATCTTTTTTGTGTAAACTGTGTTTTGAATGCCAGTCTGTTTTCTGCCAGGAAATCTAGTGGGGTGCTTATACTTATGTATGAAAGAAATGCAGCCAGGAACATTTCTTATTTCTTAGATCCCACCTTCCCTGGTACAACAACAAACAAAAAACTAAGTGGAACAATTGAATTGGGACAATCTGACACACAAAGCCTGGATCTGTGTGACCTGGGTCTGCAAACTGGTGTTTCCAACCCCGTGCTTGAGCGTCCATTAGTGTCATAAATACTAATTTCATTTCATAAAGCACCCTTTCACGTTATTGTACAGGTCTGTTAAAAAAGAGTACCAATTGTAGCAGCTAAAATAACACTGCACAAACATTTTACGAAATCCTAATACCCACTGATTGTGTGACACCTCCCGCTCTTCCCAATTCGCATGGGCTCCAGGATGAAGAGAACAGGGCTCATGGGTGCTGGGTTCACAGGAAGGGAGCAGGACCTCTCACGTGCAGGCGGAGCCCCCAGGCAGGCAGCAGACCAGAGGGTTCAGAGTGAGGCACTCACGAGTCCACCAGCACTTTGAGGTCTGTGTCAGTCTGGTGCAGCAGGAAGTTGATGACAATGCTCTGCAGCCTCCTCCAGGGTTGGGGGAGGCCAGGTCGAGGCAAGGTCACCCCCAGCTGGGACCAGCTGCTTTACTTAGACTCCAGCTGTACATTATGCTATGGGGGAAGCAGCACATCACTTGGGCAGGAACCATGTGAGGCCCAGCTCCTTGCCCCAGGAGCAGCTCTGATTCCCTCTGCCCCAACCCCATGCTGAGTGGAGCTCTGGTTATGCTCCAGCATCACTATGTCCCTGGCCAAAAGACAGGCTACTGAAACTTCCCGGTGCATTCCCATGCCTCATAGTTTGAGAACCCCTGCTGTATTGTAATCCTCCAAGAGAAACCCTCCGAGGTACCCAAGAAACATGGTAGAACACTTTCTTAGGCAGGACAGTAAGGTTGGTATGAGTATAGAGGAGGCAAGATTCTGGTACACTGAAGTACTGCAGCACCCAGTCCTCTCCACAGAGAATGGCAAGGTTATTAGAAGTTTATAAGACATGAAAAAATTTCAGTATCAAGTTCTCCTATTTAACTGCTACTCTTGAAACATTTGCCATTGCAGTGTACAGAATATTTTGGGGAGGTTTAAAAGATTTTTCTGTCACTCAGAAGGTAGAGAATTTCTTCTCTGAACTGCTCATGTGTTTTAAAATAGAGTTCTGATTTAGATGAATCCCATTTTTAAAGTAGCAACACTGTGTGTGCATGTGTGTGTGTTTATGCTGTGGAAACATATATAGAATACTTATAATCAGTGTGAGAGCTTGTCAGTGTACTGTGTTTGATGTCTGATTAGATGATCATAGGGACATCTGGAGTGAGTTAGTTTTGAAGTTGTTGGCGTGAGGCACTGCAGAAGCCAAAGCTGTCTGGCAGTTTTAAACCACAAAAAATGCTACTTTTAAAAGAATCTTTGATAAAGCATAGCATGCAACTAGCTGAGGACTGTCAAGTTAACAAAAGCTGCTCTTTCTTCCTGATTTTTCTCTTGTTTCCCAATCCTGTACTAGTTTTCCTTCTACCTTTATTGTGCAGTGTGCTATGGTATATGTACTAAAAGGAAACCATATGTACTTCAGAAGAAAGGCCAGGAGATTTTAAAAATTATGTTCAAATATTCAACAAGATTTCAGTACAACGAATTGATTAATTGAAAAAGGAGGTGAAAGTGTCCTGTGCTAGGGATGGGGGGTAGGCGGAGCCATGCTTTTAGTTCTTTGTGATTGCTTGCACTATTTGAACATCAGATTTTACTGTTTTTTCTATGCTTTTGAGTACCAACTAGGGATTAGTGGAGATAAAAAGGCAAAAATAAATACATTTACATATGTTTCCTATTTGGAATGGGCAGCTAGACCTTTTTGTGATATTTAATAAAAGCTAGTAATTAACGGTTGCTATTTTAGTAAAATTATTAAAGTAATGTATATGTTTACTCACACTTTAAATGTATACATCCAGTAGAAGCAACAGGCATTATCCATCATGAACATGCTACTTTCCATACTTTGAGAGTTCCCAATGCGAGAAACATAGTTGGTTTTTATGAACATGTATGAACAAAAATATGTAATACATAAAAGCTTTCAAAGATGGATGTTTGCTTGGTGCTGGAGCTGTACTTATTGTTAGTTTTTTTTGGGTTTTTTTTCTGGTTGTAAAATACTCACTGGATCTTCGCTCTTCCTTCCGAGTCCTAGGACCTGATTTATTACCACCTTCTACCTTGTGCAGTTGATTGATTGTACAAATAGAAGACAGTGGAGAATCAGGCTCTGTGCAAAAAAGGAGAGAGCATGTTTTGGAGAGAAAAGAATAAAAAAGCAGGTGAGGGAGGTGAGACCTGGCTGACCAAAAGCATGACTGTTTTTCGATGCTGTTTACACATTCCATCTCTCCCCACATCTTAGAGGTCCTACCAGATATTATTCCATCTGGCAAAGGTTTTTATAGGCAGCTTAGTTAATCGTGAGTTTCATAAACTGCACCATCACTGGCTTATTGCACAGATGTTAAAGTAAAACTTTAGTAAGTTACTTCACTGACAAGCTTGACAGTGAAATTTAAAAACTGAAGTGGAGAACAGTCAACATGTCTCATGCAGTTCTCTCGCCTACAAGCTCTAGAAACATTTTGTTAAAATAAAGTGGAATCTTACATGAGTCTGACCTAATAAAATGTATATTTGTCCATCTGCTAGTCCACTCTGAGAGTAGTGGCAGAGGTCTTACTGAGTGATGCATTGGTAACCTCTAAGAAATATATGGAATTTAAGAAAAACAGCTCAAACGTTTTAATATAACATAACTTAGTGTACTGAAATATGATGCTTATCTCTCAGATTCTAGGTCATTTCTGTATGCCATTGCAAATGGTTTCAGTGGCTTTTTTCATTCTCTAATTGACAAGTGTACAGATACTCAGTGCTTAATTTGGCTCAATTAGCTGCGTGTGTTTGGGAGAGTGAGAATGGATTCATAATGACCTGTCCTTAGAGATTTTTCTAGTCTGAGGTTCAGTCATCATAGGTACCCAATGTCTCCCCTAACCTGTAGTTACATCTCTTGAAATTATCATGTTGGCCTGCCACTGTTCAGCACATACATGAGCACTGGAAAAATCCTGATTCTTGGCAGTCATAACTTACTGTAAGTTCATAGAGCAATTTAGTAAAAACTGAAATTGGAATATTCCTCTGAAGATTCCAGTTTTTACATACCGTTTATACTTTTGATGTCACTTGCATTTGTATTTATACTAGTGACATACCAAAGCTGGAACGAATAATCTTAGACACCTTTAAATTTGGAAGGCAGGTGGTGAAAAAGAATCAACAATCAGGATTTAGAGCCAAATGTATGGCTTTGCTTGCATGTCAGATCCAAAACAAGGAGGGGCCTATTTTCCAATTCCAGTTTAACTGCAGTTAAAATGTCACAGGAGAATACAAATTTTGGCCCAAAATAGGAGAATCTTGCCATAACAGCTGATATAATCAGGAGATTTCTGCAACTTTGGTTGAAAAATCAACTGGGAATAGCTATGAGATGTTGGTGGTACCAACATCGCGTTGACTCAGCCCATAAACCTCAACTTAATCTAGATCTGAATCCAAACACCTCGATCCCCATCTCTGATTTTTATTAGTAAAACATACAGATATGTAGGATCTTTTTCCTACTTGAATTAGTCATTGATCATACAATCATTTGTGAGTAATATTTTAAATGCATAAATTGCAAAACATAAGGGAATTTGAAAGAGTCTCGGGAGACGTAAAATAGTTCCATATTACTCTCCCGGCTAGTCAATAATTGTTGGCATCCAAACTATTGTCTATTAAGCAATTGGCTGAGACAGGGTAACATGACCCTGTAACCAACAATAAAAGAGCCTCTGCACAAGGTAGGTCTGCTACAGCTCATCGAAGGCTAAATAACCCCATATTTGAGGCAATCACCCTAATTCTACATTTAATACTCTTAGAGGCAAATTGGGCTCTCTTCCTTCCTCTTCTGCTGCTTTTTAGTATTATTACTAAAAAATTAAATAAAAATGGCATGAAAATAACATACATGTTAGCTTTTCTGAAAGAAAGGTAGGTCCTCCATTTCTGCTGGCCTAATGTAAATCTAGGAAATATGATGACTGCTCTTCCAGTTTGGAGTTGGGGGTTGGAGGGGAAGACTGTGCAAGATCTGCTGTTCTTCAGACAACAGAATAGACATCAAATGGAAAATGCTGCCTTTGGGTGAGTGCGGTTCTGTGATCAGCAATGCTGAGCAAGGGCCAGCTGTTCTCCATCTTCCTCATCTTTTGACATTTTCCACAGGAGCCAACATTTAATTATTTGCTTCTGACCCAGGAGAGGCATATTCCAAGGGGGATTTTATGAAACACTTTTTAGAAAAGTTGCAAGGACATTGGGGGAAGAGGAAGGTCAAGGAACAAGACAAAGATTAAGTAGTTTCTAAAATCATGAAGGAGAAATATTTCCATTTACCAGTAAAAGAAATGATGTTACTCCCTTCTACTTGGTCTGAAAGTCGACCCAAAACTTGAATGTGCCAGCAAGAAAGATGCCAAACAGCCAGTATTCTTAGTAACAAATGTAATTATAGTGGTCGGTCAAAAATTCATATTCCCCTTTGTGGCGGATTGGGTCACAGAGGCTCCCTTGAGACTGCCACCTGATGTGCTGAGACTACCTCTGAGCCTGTTTTCCCTGCCAGCTTGGGACTTCAGTACCCTGTCTTGTTGAGCCAGAGATGCTAGCCTGCTGCAACACAGACCCAGGTCTGAACCACATCCCCCACAAGCTTCAGACGTAACTGAAAACAGCTTAAGAAGTACACCTGTCTCCAGCACCCAGCTCCCAATGGGATCCAAACCTCAAATAAATCTGTTTTACTCTGTATAAAGCTTACACAGGGTAAACTCATAAATTGTCCGTTCTCTATAACACTGATAGAGAGAGATGCACAGCTGTTTGCTCCTCCAGGTATTAGTTACTAACTCTGGGTTCAATAGTAAGTAAAAATGATTTTATTAAATATAAAAAGTAGGATTTAAGTGGTTCCAAGTAATAACAGACAGAACAAAGTAAGTTACCAAGCAAAATAAAACAAAAACATGCAAGTCTAAGCCTAATACATTAAGAAACTGATTACAGATGAAATCTCACCCCCAGAGACCTCTTAAGCCAGCTGAAGACAAAATGGAGAGGCTTCCAGGGCCTTTTATATTTTCTCTCTTGTGGGTGGAAACCCCTTTGTTCTTCTGTACAAAGTCACAGCAATAAGATGGAGTTTGTAGCCACCTGGGCAAGTCACATGTCTATGAATGATTCAGCTTTTTGCAGGTCAACACTGTTGTTTACATGTGAGTTTGAACGTTCCCAGGAAAGCTCAGATGTGGATTGGCATCTCCCAAAGTCCATTGTCAATTAAGTGTTTCTTGATTGGGCACTTATTGAGAATAGTCCTTTCTCAAGAATCGCCGTTTAAAAAACCAATAGTTTGAAAGACAGATTACTGCAGTATTCCACTAGATAAACCAAACAGGCATTTGTTATTGACAAGTAAAGTAAGAGACATTTCTAATACTAATAAACCTTTGCAAACAAAAACCGTTGTACTCTTGCTTAATGCTCCCTTTGGTTTTTACTGAGGTGCCATGTACATAGATTACTCAAATTTTTGAGCTTTTACTCTGACTATAATATGTACTTAAAAATACGATGGTAAATATACAAAATATCAAATTATAGGTCTCTGGCCTGCTAACACTTATTACTCTATATAGTACTTACTGCCGCAAGTGGTCTCATTTACCTATTTTTATGAGTTTCCCAAATATAAGTTTCACACACAGGGTTTTATCTGTAAATGGTTAGTTTTATTAATACCTTGTTGGTGGCATCATTATACCCCGACCATGGAAACACTTTTTGGTTATTTCTTTAATGTATTAATTATTCATACTGAGTTTGAATCTGATTGTTCTTGCTATGAGCTCAGCCAGAAGGCTCCATATTTGGGGCTAGTTTGCAACTTGGAGGAAGTGTAGGGATAATACCCAAAGACACATGGTTAGTAAGTGAAAATTAAACCTCAGAAACTATATTTGTTGTTTTGATGATTTATTTTGCATTTTGAATAAGATTAAATAGTTTTGGCTTTTGGCTGGTGTGTATTAACTATCTCAAACATTGTTTGCAAGAGGAACATTTTTAAGTGGTATAATATAGATTAACCAGGAATACAAGTCCTAGCACTTATTGGATTCTGGAAACAAATCAGAGTCTAATAAAAATTAAAAGAAGACACTAAGAGCTCTGTTTATTGGTGAAGACATGCTACATCATTGGAAAACAATTCTAAGCAGTGCTGTCCTGTGACTTGTATCTATCAAGTGTGTATTCACCTGATACATTGTATTACCAAGATATATCGTAAATTCAGTTATTTTCTTATCTCAGATATTTTGTTTGACAAGAGTGGACTAAATGTATGTGTTTAGTTAAATTTAAAAATATTAGAAGATAGTAACCAACGCTGTAGGCATCCCAGTGCCTTCATTAGTTATAAAATATAATTGTATTCTAGCAGCATTGAAATGATCATCCCAGCAGGAAATCAGACAGCCAGACACTAACCAAAACTCTTTCCCACCCCTTCTTCATCTAGGAAGCATTTCCTCAGCCCTCTCCAAACACTGTTTCAAACTGGGGCCATTTGCAGTGTGCCTGAAGATCACCAAACATGGGCTATTTGCGGACAAGGGTGGGGGGGACAAGTTCCAGGGTCCCGGAGCCCTCACAGAGATCAATTGAACAGCCCCCCTCTCTCTTATAGTGAGGAGGATCCAGCTCAGGTGTCCCTGCTGACCTGCAGGTGTGTCATGGTGCGAGAGGCAGTCCCTCAGGCAGACCTGTCCCAGGCCATATAGGACTTTTTATGTTCTAGTCAACACTTTGAACTCCACCCAGACACCATCAAAGACCTTTTAAAAACTGTAAAGGCTTTTTGTGATGTGGAATCACTTTGGCCCTGATGCAGCGAGGTATTTTTGCATATGCCTAACTTTGAGCATGTTAGTGGTCTAACTGGCACATGCTTACGTAACTTGCTGAATTGAGACCTTAATCATTTTTGTGGGGGGTTTTCAGTTAATTCCAGTAAATAAGGGGGACTAAAATTTGGGACTAATCTTTGAGCTCTCCCTGTTGGTAATTCTAACCAGAATGAGAGTGTGAAAAGCTTGCTGTATTCTACATATAACTGGCATAGGAGAACAGAAGACTCCTGCAAAATAAGACAAATGGTACTGAAAGTGTTTAGCTTCTACTCTAATATGTTTTTCCCACTGCAAATGGCACTCCTGGGTTCATTATAGTGTGTACTCTCGTAAATAGTCTTTTCTTACTCAAGGCTGTTGTGCCTTGCAATTTAAAGCAGATAGAAGAAGCTGGCACATTTTTTCTGTTTTAATTTTACAAAGATGTCAGATACTGAAACTGTTCCTCCTACTGGAAGTGCTTTGAAGTGGGGAGATAAACAAAGAGCTAAAATAAAATTAAAAGGAACACAAACAACTTTTCATCTTAGTGCTTTTTGAATTAATCTGAATGGATGTAGTAGCCTTGTGCCACTGTAGTAAGTCTGCAGACGTTATCCGATCAATCTAAATTGAGTTAGTGTATATGCAGTAAGCAGAAACAGGTGGAAATTAGTTTATCTGTGCCAGACTCTTTCTATTTACTTTGAACAGTGCAACATAAACTAGTTTTTAGACCTGATTAGTTTTGTTTATTTTCAGAGATGGGTGGAGGCAGAGCATGTGCTAGATCTATACTAGCTATTAGGACAGGAAACCATTATAAAGTCATAGCTGCAAGTGCGACATCTGTAGATAAGAGGAAGGTCTTTCTATAGCTAAGTTTGAAATGAAGCCATGACCCTGGTCTTCCCAAGTCTCATTTTTATAAACAACTGGATTTCTCTACTCCTTTCTTCATGGTATGCTAACAAGGGGAAGAGAACACCACCACCACCACCCCGGGATCTGGAAACATTAAGCAACTGTAGCCTGGAAAAAGGTAAAAATCACCTATGCCAGTTCTGCAGGTTTGCTTTTCTCCTCCATCCTCCACAGCAACCAACACAGGAAAGAACATGTTTAGCATAAGCAAATGGTGTTTGAGCATCAACTCTTATGTATATTTGTATACATATGTATATTTGTATGTATAACACTAATTTTTCAGCTTAATGGGATTTAGGGATCCAAATCCCTTAGACATCTTAGAAAATCTTAGCTATCCATATATAACCTCTCTCCAGCAATGAGAAGTACTCACCAGACTGAGCATCACAGACCTCCCAGAAAAAGTGGAGTGGGTCACCTCCATGCTACCAGGAACTAATTTCACTTCCTGGGTCTGATAGAGTCATTGAAATTAGTAATTCGCATTTCTCCCTCACAGCAGGCAGCAGAGCACCTTCTCCTGCTCAGGCAAGAATCAGCACCACCATGGGACATAGGTTAAGTCTCCTACTACTCTGAACCTAAGGTGTGAAAAAACACCCCCAGAGCAACAAAAGTTTTGGTGCTGAAAAGAGCCACTAGAGACCGTGCTTTATTGCTGGGAGAGGTTTATCATTCGAGGTGGTTATTTTTTATCACCGGGAGAGCTATCCACCTAAAATCTCCAAACTATCCACCTTAGGTTGCTCAGAGGTAAACTTCAGACTCTCATGCATTGCCATCTATACCCCAGCCTGTATGTGTTCATAAGAAACTCAAGAATTGTGTCTCCTTCTCCCCCTCCCCCCCCTTTCGGATTAGACCAATTCCTCCTTCAGGTGGAAATAGGAATTCCTCCCATTGCAAGACAAGAAGAAATCACCACCGTGTTCTTCCCCTGAAATGTCTTGGGCTATGTCTACAGACTATGTGAGTATGAATTGCAGAGTGCACCAGAGTGGCTCTGACTGCCCCATGTTGGCACTGCTGGCACAAACTAAAAGATACCTAACTTGCATTAATGTAGTCCTGTTTTATTTCGCATCAGTGGTGTTCACGCAGGGCAGTTTGAGCACAGCAATTTAATGCGCTCTGCAGTTCACACCCATGTAGTCTACACTGTGGTGCAGTGTAGACAAGCCCTAGGACTCCTAAATTACAAAACTTTGCCCATTCTAGAGGCGGAGGAATGAGCAAGCAGTACAATTTCTGGACTGCCTCCACTCAGCCCCTGAACTCCACATTTCTTAGAGTGAAGAATTATTTTATTCTGCACAGATTAGATCTGTCAGATCCAGGATGGCTTCATGGGCCACCCAAGAACAACAAGCTGAACATAGGACAAGAAGCACCATGTCCTTCTTTCAAGAATTCAGCTCACTCTCACAAATAGTAGTCTTGAAGCATTGATGGCATTTGGGTTCTCCACTGATGACTTTGACACCTGTTTATCTTGGATAGCAAAAGCAAATAATCTTACTAGCTGAGAGAATCAATGCTTCCTTTGGCAAAGGTGATCTATCACCACCCTAAAATGTGCAATAGACTGAAAAGTATTAATTGCTTGGCACTAATTACTTCCCAAACTACTACTTGCTACCAGCCTCCATTTTAGAAGCAAGCTAATTGCAGACTGGTTTTTGCTAGCTTCTCAACACCAGCAGTCAAGATACAGACTCCTGTTTAATCAGGCTTCCAACAAGACTATGGTACAGATACAGTCCGTGTTGTTCTTGTGGATGACCACCTCCTGTCTACAGAGGAGGGAGGGACATTCATGCTCATTGTGTTAGTTCTCTGGCATTTGATACCATTGATTATCAAATACTCCTGCCCTGCCTTCAAGTGGTTGGGAAGGTGAACAGGAAATAACTTGAAGTGGCTCAGGTCTTTCCCATCAGACTGAACCTAGAGGTGTATTATGGGCAACTGTTCCTCCACCTCTAAAGCCCTCACCTGCAGAGTCCCACAAGGCTGTGTTCTTTCCTCCTTTATATTATTCATCATCTGTATGAAGCCAATGGAAGGGCTGGTGAGGCCTTTGGAAGTGGAGGAACAGTTGTCCATAATGCACCTCTAGGTTCAGTTTGATGGGAAAGACCTCTGCCACTTCGGGTTATTGGGCTGAAGTTGCAGGTGACACAGGGGTCAACATCTTTAGTCCAATGTAAGCAACATTATCTCCCAACTATCTCATTACCTAGACAAAATCAGGCAAGATTGAGGTGTTTTTACAAGCAGAGAGAAGAACTTAAAGAATTTGGCTGCCTCTTTATTATCCCTCACTTTCAACAGCATCTGTGTTCAGGCTTTTAAGTTGGTCCGCTGTATTGGGGTCTTATTGGACTGCTTGTTGCTGTTGATGTATGAATAGCCATGATGACACAAAGATCCACTTAAGTCTGATTTGCTAGAAGATTGTGCCCCTTGATATGGGGCTCAGACATAGCCATGCGTTCATGACCTTCAGGCTTGTTTATTGCAATTTATATCTAGGAGTGAAACCACATACCCTCAAAAAGATCCAGTTGGTACAAAATGCAGCAGTCTGTCTACTTAGCCACACAGTTCAGCATGATCACATTGCCTTAGTTCTCTGTATTAGCTATTCCCTATTGAATACAGAGTCCCATACTAGGTTTCTGAGCTGAATTTCAAAGCATTCAGTGGGATTATACCCAACTACTTGAGATTAGTGCCTTTCCCTCCGTGACTGTGACTTCCACTGGATGTTACATTGCCCTAGAAATATGAAACTCCTGCACTCTCGAACCTTGATTGAGAGAGAGAGAGAGAGAGAACTTTGACAGGATCTTAGACTAGGGACCTGGACTGTGGAGTGAGTGACTACTATCCCTTGCCCATTCAGAAGTAAAAATGCAAAACTAAATCCTTTGTCTTGGCTTTTGTTAAATAAGGGGTGTGTGTGTTAAATACACACATACGAAGTATTTAAGTTGTTTCTCCTACACACTGGGAAGAAAGCATGAGAGATAATATTTTTACTTATAGTTTTTAAATACATGGAAGGCATTCACATACTACAGTGACTTTTGTAGGCTATTATTTATGCAGATAAATAGAAACTATAGTGTTCACTATAAGCAAAACTGCAAGCAAAGTACAATAGCCCGAAATCAATTGTTCATACTATTAAAAAGATCTGTGGGAAATGCCTTACAATTCCATGAGGCAAAGTGGGGAAGCTTTAATGTGTGACCTCAGTGCACAAAACATTCTACTAGCTAATTTATTTTTACCAGGTGTTTGTTTCAATTAGTTTAGCATAGATATTCTTGTTTTCCAATAGGTGTATAGACATGTTGTTGTTCTTTCAGCAGTTCTGCCTGTGAAGTATTTCTAATTATAATCAGACCTGGATAATTCATGTTTGGTTTATCTGTAAGTAATAATATTTGAAATAATCAAGTGATAAACAAAACTGCACTATGTGCTGTGTATAAGCTTATTAATCTGAAGTTTTAAAACCTAAATAATTCACACACACACAAACTTTAACTTAAGCAACCTTAAATATAAGTTAATTTCCTATCAACATAGTCATTACAAATCAAGGAAATCACCAGTTATGGCAACTTTAATAGTTAAGATGAACTTCAATCCACATTCTAAGCATCATAAGTACTCAGTCTCAGACTCCTTGTCACTTCCAACATCCACCCATCATATTCCTCAGTCACAGGCAAAACTTAAACTCTGACTGTGAAAACTTTTTAAGGTGGTACTAGATTACAGGCTTCTGAAGTAAAAGTTTAGCAGTAAGATTTTGAGGAAGTGGAAGGGTGTGCATTACATTTGGGTTGCATGTTGAAAGTGAGGAGTGTGGGTTTTTTTTGGATGGATTTTAATTTCTGTATGAAGATGTGCTCGTTATATCATGTCATTACTCATTACTTCCTCTGTGCAAAACAAATCTTTCAATCAACCCTACCTTTCCCTGGCACACCTGCACTAAGTGACCATACTTAGGTTCTAGGAGCTACTTTGAACTTTAAGCTGCCATGCTTTCTTTTCTCTTCTGCTATTGCCAGGAATGAACTGATTTTAAAAATATAAACAAGCAGACAAAAAGTATAAAAAAAACCACTTCAGACCAAGGTAGTTTGCAAACTAGTGGATATTAATGGCATACTCTTCTTCCATTTACTTCAGTAACACTTCGACTTTCGTCTGCAGCAGGGAAAGGAAATTGTCACTGGACTAGGGTTGCCAACTTTCTAATTGCACAAAACCGAACACCCCTGACCCGCCCCCTGCTTCGCCCCTTCTCTGAGGCCTCGCCCCTGCTCACTCCAGCCCACCTCCCTCCCCCCGTCACTTGTTCTCCCTCACCTTCACTCATTTTTACTGGGCTGGGGCAGGCGGTGGGGGTGTAGGCTCTGGGGTGGGGCCAGAAATGAGGGGTTCAGGGTGTAGGAGGGGGGTTCTGACCCGGAGCAGGGGGTGTTTGGGGTGCAGGCTCCAGTTGGGCGGTGCTTACCTCAGGCGTCTCCCAGTCGGTGGCGCAGCAGGGCTGAGGCAGGCTTCCTGCCTGTCCTGACTCTGCGCTGCTCCCAAAAGCGGCCGGCATTGCTGGCCCCTAGGCGGAGGGACCAGGTAGCTCTGTGCGATGCATGCTGCCCGCGCCCGTAGCTTCCATTGGTCACTGTTCCCATGCAATGGGAGCTGCGAAGGTGGTACTCGGGGTGGGGGCAGTGTGCAGAGCTTCCCTGATTGCCCCTGTGCCTAGGGGCCGGACATGCCAGCTGCTTCCGGGAGCTGCACAGAGCCAGGGCAGGCAGGGAGCTTGCCTTAGCCCCGCTGTGCCACTGACCGGACTTTTAACAACCCGGTCAGCAGTGGTGACCAGAGCTGTCAGGGTCCCTTTTCGACTGTGTGTTCTGGTCGAAAACCAGATGCCTGCCAACCCTACACTGGACTACAGCATTCGTTATGCTGAACACAGCCCAACGTCTTAGGTACATTTAGCAGTCAGTGGAATTTCTCAGATGTGGCCTAAGAAGCTGACCAAAATATAGCTACCTGCATCTAGTTAAAAAAATGTCATAGCACTTCATGGAACCTGAACAGAAAATCACAAACATGTTAACACGAGCAGCAGTCTTATATGCTACTCAGATATAAGGCTTTTTATTATTATACAGTCAGTGCATTAGTTAAGGTGATCCTCACATGGAGTTTGACTGACTGTCATGAAGTGATTTGTTTCGACTGAGATTTAAGTGTGGAAAGACCAAGTTGATAGAATGACAATTTAGTCAACACCTACTAACAACAGATTAGGAATTTGGTTTGATGATGTTATATGGAGCCAGAATGTTGGTAATGGAGGCTGTACTATGAAGTTCATTGCGTCTCTGAGATATGACTATCCCTTATTTGAAGGAAGCAAAGAAAAGAGGGTTACTCTGTCACAGTGGATGTGTTTCCATTGAAATTGAAACCAGCTTGAAGATCTCCTACAGAAGCGTGGGGAGATGATGGAACGAGTTAATGGCGCTAGCGGAGATAGATTAGATGTTGCCTTTCACTTTGTATCACAGACGTCTGTACTAAACATGCTTCTGGGGATATCTTCTTTACAGGAAACCACCACTATAAGTGGTAACATTTACTTAAAAAACAGATACTGCTGCTGGAAGCCCATTTTATTACTAACTATCCTGACAGCTCTCTTATTTCCCTGTCTGACCAATGGGAGACCAGTGGGCCATAGAACTTTGCATGTTTGTGTAGGGAGGTACATAAGAAATAGGAGATCTAATAACCTGTTCTATTGTCTCTCATATCGAATAGTACTCATTTGCTCATGTCACTTGTCATGCTTACCTAAGCAGCAACAATCTACTCCCTGACCCTTGCTCTTGCAATTAAGGATGCAGCTCTATTAGTTTAGAGCTATAGTGCAATTAAACCCTTCTATAATCCCAAAGAAGTGATTTCAGTCAAACATACCTGTATGATATGAAAATGAAGTTAGCGATGGGGATCATGTTGTTATTTTCCCAAAATTAATTAGAAATCAGGCGCATTAGTACCAGGTCTTGCAGTACTTGTGATTGGTCCCTTTGTATTTATAATGTTTACCAGTAGGAGATATTATGCAAGACTCTGCTTGTTATAGTATTTCAACCCTAATTAATCTATGTGGCTTTATTATTGCTGTGCTGGTTTGTTCCCAGTGAATTTCCATCTGATGATCTGTCTTTGCTTAAAAAATTTCAATGCACCTTAGCTTCTCTCAATCATTTTTTTCATAAAATAATTATTTTGCTTTTTCCATTGCAATTTATACCACCATGCTGTCAAATTATTTACTCACCCAGGTTATTACTTCAAAAAGCAGTTAATAATTAACATAAAACCAAAGGTATTTTACAAAAGGTTATTTTCTAGTGTATTTTTAAATCCTGAGAGAGGTTGAAAATACCTTCATGGATTCAAAAGGATTTGTTAGAAATTTTCTCTCAGGTGATTGCTCTTTGTGTTTTAAATTACCTTGTGGATTTAAGATAAGCCAGTAGTATTAATGTCTTAGTCATGTGAGTCAATTCCTATGGATTTATTATAAATATCCACTCATAAATGTAGTGTAACACCACAGCTGCAATTTCAGATCTTAAAATGAGGTTTAGAATATTGCACATTTGTATACAGAATTGTACAAAATTAAAATGCTAAAATTGAATTGTACAGAATTAAAATGATACAGAGTTGCCTTCGTTCCCATTGAGGATTAGGATCAAGATCAAGATCTCTATCTAGGGCAGTATGTTTTCTTACGTTTAAATGGCAATCCTTAATTCTTCGAAGGGATTCAGGCTTTCATTTAACCCTTATTATACCTGTATTGTGTTGGCTGTCTTAAACTCCCCTCCTTCCTCCACTCTAACCAAGGAGAATGTTTGATTGGACTTGCAGGGGGGAGAGACCCACAGGAGTCTTGAAAAGAGGGGCATGACTGTCTACTCTAGGGCTTCTCCCTCTCCCTGAGTAGCTATAGATGGATATCTTGCCTAAGTGGTGGTAAGCGGTGAGTATTCTCTACCTCTCCCCACTGCCATTGTTTAGGCTGGGGGTAGCTGATTGTCTCCCATACCTTTCCCTTTCCTGTATATGAAGTCCATAAGGTGTGCAGCGTGCAATCTGCTGCGGTTGCTTGTTGCTGCCCCACCCTCACACTTTTATGATGGAGGAGTAGCTTGAACTGGTGCTGCGGATCTGACTGCCAGCTTTTGGGATCAGGAAGGAAGTTTTCTCTCAGTGCAGGATTGGCAAGATGTCCGTCCAGTGGACTTTTTTGCCTTCCTCGCCACATTTTGGAGGCCCAGATTTAGGTTAATAAAGAGTAAGAATAGGATTTAAATGTTGTAAGTTTGTAAGTGAGTTAATAATTAAAACACGGCTTATAGCTGGGGTCCTATGTGGGTGAGAGGCTCAAACCTCCCAGCGCTAAATGTGAGACCCAGGAGATCAACTGGTGGACACTATTAGACTGGAGGAAGAGCATAAGTTTTTGCAGACTGATGTACCCTCATTCCACCTCGTAAAATGGGCTGAATGCTATGGGTTAGGTTGACAAGGGCTAACCTTGAATTTGTGATTTGATATGGAGGCTATTTAACACTGCTCTGGACTTAAATAAATGTTTTATTGGTTGTTTTCTTTATTTAGCCCCAGTAAGGCTAAAAGTGAATTGTGTCCTTCCACTTCAAAAATTTATCCCTATGTTTATGTCCTGTTCTCCTGCAAGTTTTGCTCAATACCCAGTTATCCGTGTGCACACTAGGCCAGGAAGATCACATTTGGTGAATTTCTTTTTTGAGGAATTCATGTGTCTTTGAGGATAGATTCTGCAAATATGAATGTGTTCAATATATTAGCGTTTAACGGGAAATACTTTTTTTTCACAAGCAATGTACATCCACAAAGTTAACGGAGGTATTGGCTGGCTTTACATTTCCCATATCCTGGTGCAGAATAAAGAAAAGCTTGGGACCCTGGGGATTTGTGTACTGTACTGGGAAATGTTGTGAAGCTTTTTATTGTCCTTATGTCCAGATATAACTTTGGGGGGCTTTTTTAGCTCTAGTTTTTTTAATTTCTTGTGAGACTGAAGCCTCTTCTATAATTGGGAGGTAAGGGCTAAACTGTAAATGTCTATGGGGATCATGCTTAATGTGTTACAGATAAGCTACTTGCGTTGAAGTGAGCTGATAAATCTTTCATTAACTCAGTGCCTGAATCTACTGAAGAGCAAATAAGTTTGCAGTCTACCCCCCCACCCCCAAGTGAATACTTATGAGGTAGGCATGAGAGGAAGGATGATCCAGTGGTTGGGACCTTGGATTCAATTCCCTGCTCCATGACAGACTTCCTGTGTGGCACTGAGCAATTCACTTAGGCCCGGGTCCACAAAACTCTTCCTTTAGTAATGTTTTCAATATTGCTTCCCTAAAGTGAGAGTGGGTGCCATACACTAGCTCAGAGAAATGTTGAGTGACTGACATTAATTGGGGGACAGTCAGACCAATGGTTTGAGCCTCAAGTGTTCTGAAAAGAAGTTATGAAAACCTGTTGATTTTCGTTGCTCCAATGACTCAAAATTTTCCCCACTAACACTACGAAGTACCCCCAGGAGGCACAGGAAATTTCAAGACAATCCAAGTAAGCATGCAAATTTTAGAGACTTAGAAAACCTGACCTTTAAATAGAAAGCCGTTCTCAACCTTAACCCGAGAGGCTGATACTGCAGACAGGGGTCAGTGGTGTAGAGGGACACCTTGGCTGTGCCTTGTTCCGTAGGCCACAATTCCTACATTGGTGACGGGGAAGAACAGATGGTATAGGAGCTATGGCATCAGCGTTAGATAAACCTATACACTGAGTTTATCCTTCCATGGCCAGGTATAGGACCATAATCTGCTAGCGATATAATGTAAAATAGCCTCTCTATACTGGAAGGTCAGGGCCATGCTGTCTGCTTCTTATCATTTCCAAGTTTTATCTGCTGAGTTTATTGACAATTGGCCACGTCACTTCCTTACCAACTGAACCTAAATCAATATAAGGGACTTTTAAAACAAAGTAAAGGCATCCCCAACCAGGGGATTGAGCTGATATAACTAAGGGTACGTCTTCACTACCCGCTGGATCGGCGGGTAGTGATGGATCTATCGGGGATCGATTTATCGCATCTCATCTAGACGCGATAAATCGATCCCCGAATCGACGCCGGTACTCCACCTTGGCAGGAGGAGTAAGCAGAGTCAACGGGGAAGCCGCCGCAGTCGACTCTCCCCCGTGCGGATGGCCAGGTAAGTCTAGCTAAGATACTTCAACTTCAGCTACGCGAATAGCATAGCTGAAGTTGCATATCTTAGTTCGGGACCCCACCCCCACGCCCCGTGTAGCCCAGGCCTGACTTAGCTTCTAAACCAATTTAGCTAAATCAGCACAATTTTCTCATGTAGTCAGGGCCTAACTTTTGCCCTCCTTCGCTATAGGATATTAGGTGTTGAAGACATGATGTGCCTGAAAGACGAGATATTCTTCTTCTCAGCAATGCAGAACTAACAGAACAGTAGAAAAGCAGGCCACGCTATTTTGTGCGTCACAAGTGTTAAGCTGTGTCTGATTTTAGAATTGAAATCATTGGTGTGAAGTGCAAACAAAAAAAAAATACATACCTTGAAATTTTAATAATGGGCAAAACTGGTGCTGGTTTGGATTTTGACATTTGAAAACCAAGCTCACTGCAGTTTATGGTGAGGGGGTGGTTTCAGATAAATGCTTTTAGCACCATCACTATTGATTTTCAGATACCAGAATAAGCTTGTGAGTGTGTTTAAAAAAAAAAAAAAAAAAAAAAAGGAATTTGTTTGACTGTGAAATTCAGCTAAATTTGACAATGGGTTAACGGAAGGGAATAAAGATATAACGCTAAGCTGTCATTTGTACAATCAGTTTTCAGAATATAAGTGTACTTTGAGGCATTTCAGATTGCACTGAATGCACATTGGTTGCTGTTAAAGGGTTTAGATTTTAATTTGTCACTACTAACTAAATTTGTAAAGATTTTTCCATGTAACTGTATGTAATTTTGAAAATATTCCTTCTTTAGTCTCGTATGGTAGTACTAAAATTTGGACTCAATTTTTCAGTGATTGGAGATGTGCAATAGCATGCATGATTGCACAGATGCAATTTAGAACATTAACTAGATTAAATAAAATTTTGATAAAGAAATAATCCTGATTTGATTTGTATAGTGCTTTTAGTGATTATTTTTAAAAGGGATGTGACCTATTACTCTTTGCACAACTGACAAAGAAACCAAACTGTAGACTTGTAGTTTTCAAATCTTGTCTATACATAATGGCGCTGCAGCGGCGCAGCTGCACGGTGTATGGTAAAGATGTTTCATGCCGACGGGAGAGAGCTCTCCTGTTAACATAATAAAACCACCTCTGTGAGTGGCAGTAGCTTCTCCTGCCAACATAACACTGTCTACACCGGTGCTTATATTGGTGTAACTCATATCCCTGAGCGACATAAATTATACTGACATAAGCAGTAATGTAGACATAGCCCAGGAATCAACTTTCCCCCACCCTCCAAATACTATCGAGCCAAAGAAAAGTACCGTTCCCAAATAGTGCCATTTAGTGGTGTTTTCTGCTGCTTGTGGCAGAAATACAAAGAAAAAAGTACAGTAACTCCTCACTTAAAGCCGTCCTGGTTAATGTTGTTTTGTTATTACGTTGCTGATCAATTAAGGAACATGCTCGTTTAAAGTTGTGGAATGCTCCCTTATAACGTCGTTTGGCAGCCGTCTGCTTTGTCCACTGCTTGCAGGAAGAGCAGCCCATTGCAGCTAGCTGGTGGGGGCTTGGAACCAGGGTGGACCGGCAGCCCCCCGTCAGCTCCCCATTCCCCTAAGTTCCCTGTGTGGCAGCCGCCCAGCAGGCTATCAATTGCCAGCAATTCAGCTGTCCCTCCCCCCACTGCCATGTGCTGCTCCTGCCCTCTGCCTTGGAGCTGCTCCCATGAGCCTCCTGCTTGCTGTGCAGGACAGGGGGGGAGAGGAGGGGGAAGAGGGAGGCTAATGTCAGGGTGTCCCCCTCCCCCCTGCTTCTGCACCCCACTTACCCCATTTCCATAGAGCAGATGGGGACAGGACAGGGCTCAGGACAGAGGGAGCTTCCTGGCAGCAGCTTCTGTCTCAACTTGCTGATTTACTTAAAAAGGCAATGCACTTAGAGTGGGGTTAGCGTACTTAAAGGGGCAATGCGCATTTCTCTCTCACACACATGGAGTGGGTCTCTGTCTGCCATGCTGGCTCCCCTTCCTCCATTCGTGCTACCTTGTAGAGTGTGAGGCTACATTAACAACAATGGGTTAACCCTTGAGGGCTCAGCCCAGTGCTAGTTCATCATTTAGCAGTAAGGCATCCCCTGGGAAATATCCCACCCTCTGACTCCACCACCTCAACCAAACTTCACAATCATCATTGCTGTGTACCAGTATTAAATTGTTTGTTTAAAACTTACTGTGTGTATATATATATATATATATACATACACACACATATATACATATATAGTCTCTTGTCTAGTGAAAAAAGTTTCCCTGGAACCTTTCCCCCGCCCCCCCTTATTTACATTTAATTCTTATTGGGAAATTGGATTCACTTAACATCGTTTTGCTTAAAGTTCCATTTTTCAGGAACATAAATACCACAAGGAGTTACTGTATATCTGAAGTGCAGGAAATAAAATAAACTTATTGTTTTTTGGTAAGTCATGTTATATGCATACATATTGTTAATGTAAACCATTCAATTGCAAATATACTAGTTGTAAATATACTAGATAGATAAAATATAGATTTCCAGTGTGAATATTCTGAGCACCCTTCCACTAATTTTCATTGCTAAAGTCTTACAAGCAAATTTATTTGCAGTTTGTGCAAATGCTGAAAATGAACTAAGGTTGTCTTAGTGCCAAGATGCAAATAATAATAAACAAAAGTGGAGGATAAAAACTACCAAGTTTAGTTCTGTTGTTTAATGGACAGATGTCACAAACTGGAAATAGACTATCCACCCTCTCTAACTGATATGTCTCTAGATGTATTATACATATGTTTTTTCTCAAATAACATGCTCCATTCTATGCCTTTAAATTCAAAGACACTGCTTTATATTACAGTGGGGAGCAAAGGAAAATGAGCACAAAGTACCCAAAACTAATACAAGTGCAGAGTGGGCAACATGACAGAATAATTTCCTGTTTCTCCTCCCCCATGCACTCAGCGGGAAAGTCCTTCATGTAAACAGTGTTTGGGGCTCTGGATTTTGAGGGGCTGGAGGTAGCATGTCAGGCTGGAAGGCGATGACATTAAGTTTTGTTCATTTGCTCTGAGACCAATTGGTGGATTTCCTGGCAGAAATATGTGAGTTTTAATGCTAATTTTTGCACTTATTTATTGCCCCAAGGGAATTCCCATCCAGCTGGGAAAGAGGTAAGTGTTTATGGAGCCAACGTAGTTTCGGAGTGATCTTTGTTCCCATGTGAATGCTCCAAAACAACTCTGGTGGGAACTCAAATGTCCAAAGGTTATGCACCATACTTGAATACAAACCTCTCATGTCCAAAAGCGGGAAGCAGTGGGAACAGTAAATTTAAACTCATAATACCTGGTTCTTCACTGTCTTGCACTGTTTAGTGTTGGTACATATTTTCCATAAATAAATTAAGTCATGGATTTGCAGGGCTGTTAATCTAGCACATTTCTACTAAATCCACTTCAAATTAATTAAAAGACCAAAAGGTAAATAAGGTATTAAAATTAAAAAAGTACATTTGCACAGCTGGAACCATCCACAGTGCCTGCCCATGTGATATCTGGCTCTTAGCAGTGCTTTCAGTGCTTTATTTACACAAGCTCAAAAATCTACAAAGTAAAATCTATGTTGCTCAAAGATAGAGCAGTTTTTATTATCCATAAGACTTCTGCCTTAGGTCTTATTTTTATTTTTTCTTGAAGCACTTAGGGTGAGTGATTGATTATAGATTTATACATTTTGAATAATTACTTAATTTTTCTTCTGCTTTCTCCGTTAGCATGCATCCCATTTAAAAAAAACAAAACAATTCTTTCTGCAGTTAGTTTGCTGATCTAGTATGTGATATAGTGCAGGCTTCTAACTGTGGAAAGATAGTCTTATTTAAAAAAATTCTGTAGGTCTAATTACACACCTCTGCTTATTAGCCCTGGTCTACACTAGGACTTTAGGTCGAATTTAGCAGCATTAAATCAATGTAAACCTGCACCTGTCCACACAATGAAGCCCTTTTTTTCCGACTTAAAGGGCTCTTAAAATCGATTTCCTTACACCACCCCTGACAAGTGGATTAGCGCTTAAATCAGCCTTGCCGGTTCGAATTTGGGGTACTGTGGACACAATTCGATGGTATTGGCCTCCGGAAGCTATCCCAGAGTGCTCCATAGTGACTGCTCTGGACAGCACTCTCAACTCAGATGCACTGGCCAGGTAGACAGGAAAAGAACCGCAAACTTTTGAATCTCATTTCTGGAGATTGCGGGAACTGTGGGATAGCTATCCACAGTGCAACACTCCGGAAGTCGACGCTTACCTCGGTACTGTGGAAGCACTCCACCGAGTTAATGCACTTAATGCACTTAGAGCATTTTCTGTAGGGACACACACACTCGAATATATAAAACCGATTTCTAAAAAACCTACTTCTATAAATTCGACCTAATTTCGTAGTGTAGACATACCCTTAGATCCATATAATCACACGACTGGCCCATTCTATCTTCCTGAGATTTATTTTAATCTTCCAAATCCCTGAGCAACTTCGAACAGCTGCTATGTTTTTTTCTTTCCACAAATGTTTCCTTTTCTTCATCCCAGGCTGGGGCGGGGGAGGGTTGGGGTGTGGGGTGGGGGTATGGGCTCTGGGCTGGGGATGCAGATTCCAGGTGGGGCCAGAAATGAGAGGTTCAGGGTGTGGAAGAGGGCTTCGGGATGGGGCATGGGGTTGGGGTGCAGGGGGGGATCAGGGCTCTGGGGCAGAGGATGAGGGATTTGGGGTGCAGGAGAGGACAGAGTATTGGGGTGGGAGTGTGGGCTCTGGGAGGACGTTTGGATGCAGGGGGGACTTGAAGCTGGGAGCAGGTGTGGGGTCCCGGAGGCGCTTACCATAGTACCTGGAAGCGGCCGCCAGGTCCCTGCAGCCCCTAGATGCATGGGCTGCCAGGGAGGTGCCACGAGCTGCCCTCACGCCTGCATCTAGGGGCTGCAGGGACCTGGCCGCCGCTTCCGGCAGCCATGAGGAGATAGGGCAGGCAGGGAGCCTGTCTTAGCGCCAGGCCCCCGCTGTGCTGCTAACCGGACAGTTAATGGTTCGGTTGGCAGTGCCAGCTGGAGCCACCAGGGTTTCTTTTCGACCAGGCGTTCTGGTCAAAAACCAGAAGCCTGGCAACCCTAAATTATGCTGACCTAATTTTCTAGTGTAGACCTGGCCTTAAACCAGTAATGGCTTCAAATCCCAATATCTTGTATCCTTTGCAAGGCTTATAAAAGGCAGCTTTTATACCACCCTGGAGACTGCTCATGTGTAGCCCTGGAAGCTCTCAAGTCTCAAGCCCTGGACTTAAGTCATGACATGTTTTATGTACAGAGGAGTGATGTGACATCATTTCTGAAGATGTTCACCAATATTAGTATTGATTTTTCTCTTCCTTTGAGCCCTGCGCTTAATTACACTAGAATTTGCTCTGTCTGTTCTTCCTCGCCTCCCTCAGAAAGCAACTGACTAAAAAAGGTGTGAACCCTAATACTATTACAGCTAATGGAGAATGTCCTTTACCTTAAGTGTTAAGAGGCCTTTGATTTTGGTGCTGAGGCCTTGTGTTTCATTGCCCTGGCAGCTTTTATACAGTTTGATGGCAGACCAATGCTGTGTGTACTAGTTACAATTCTCCAGGCCTGAAATGATCCCTGCTCTACTTAAATCTGTTTAAATGCATAATTTACTCTTCACTTGCATCATAATCCCTTTCCTTTGAAGGAGCTCAAATATTATTATTTCTACACCATCTCAGATTTTGTATAGTTCTGTACAAAGATCTTTAAGATACACATTGTTATACTACATTCAAATGTACACAGAACAGTATTTCTCTGGCCTTCAGTATTTTAGGGTGAGATATAAAGCAGCCTCTATCCAGCTTTTCATGTTATGATTATTTCTGCAAGTGTCATGATGCAATGCCTGAATTTTCAAATATTTACATTGGCCCTTGTGCAGTATAGCTGTGTAGAGTTTTTACTGTAGCAGAAACTTTCCAATGACAGCATGGTTTAATTTTAAAAGATATCTAACATACTGTATATTGTGACAAAGCTCTGTCCTTGTGTCTATGGGTCCCACATTTCTTGGCAGATTTCACTAGCCTCAGAGGCTCGCTGTGACCCTCCACGTAATTCTTCTCTCTCTAGAGACAAGGGTCACAGTCTACTGAGCCATTTTCATCATAAACCAGCAAGGGAGGTGAGGAGAAGCTATCCTTCCTTGCACAGTCTCTGTTGTATCCCAGTCTCCGTGATTAATTGGGGGAGGGGGGGTGGACAGGGGAGCCCAGGCCCACCCTCTGCTCCAGGCCCCAGCCCAGGGACCCTAATAGTATCAGCTATGGTAGCTGACCTTTTAGAAACATGACATGTACAATTCCCTGGGCTACTTCCCCACAGCAGCCCCCCCTTCCTCAGGCTCCACTTCACCCTTACCTCAGGGCTTCCTTCCTTGTGCCTGATATGGTGTGTACTGCTCAGTCTCTCCAACAGCACAACTTCCTCCCACAGCTCCTGACATCCACACCCACCTGACTAACTGGGAGGCTTTTAACTAGTTTCAGCCAGTCCCTGATTGGCTTCAGGTGTCCCAGTCAACCTAGCCTTCTCCCTGCCTTCTGGAAAGTTCTTAATTGGCGCCAGGTGTCTTAACTGACCTGGAGCAGCTGCCATTTAATTTATCCTGGTACCAGGGATTTGTTTAGCCTGGAGATAATATATCTATCTCCTGCTACTTTTCTATAGCCATCTGGCCTTGCCCTGTCACAATATGTATAATTTTATTAATTTAGAATTTAAAATTACTGACCATAGTGATTAATACTTATAATAGAGAAAACTCACAAAGAACGTGTGCAAACCCAAACTGATAACTAAACCCAGATTAAGATATTTTAAAATAAATAAGGGCAGGATTTTTTTCCGTTTTTTTTTTTTTTTGCATCCAATAAGTTTTTTTCATTTGAATTTTTGTTTCCTCTCCCCTTGCCCCCTTTTGTCAAGTTTTCCAGTGTTATTTTGATGATGGTACCATAACAGGTGTTCCTAACCATTACCTCTTTCCTTCCCTTTCCCAGTTCTTATCCTGGCACCAATTCAGCAAGGTACTTAAGCACATGCTTAACTTTAAGCACATGAGTAGTCCCACTGATTACCTAAGCAGATGCTTAGGAACTGTCTTATTGAATTGGAGCCTCTAGTGGCACTTGCAGACATTCAGGAAATCCCTGTGTAGTCGTGGGGGGGAAATGTTGCTGTCACCATTTCTCGACTTACCACATGTTGCTGGAAGTCAAAATATATATGGCCTAAACATAGTTACTAAACATCAGATCACTTCTGTTAAGAACACCTGAAGAAGTACATTTTTTCTACTTTTTTAAAATGAGCCCTTTGCTTAATCAATCTACCAACTGGCCTCATTCTACTTTCCCAAATCATATCAAGTAGTCCAGTGGAATACATTTCAATTGACAAAAGTGAAAGAAGCTTTAAGATTCATGTTTTCATATTTGTTGCCTATGCCTGCCCTAAAATCATCTTCATCAAGTGATTAATTGCATTTGTAGACACTGCACAATTCCATCAGTTATCCATTTCAAATTAATTTTATTCTGAATGGTTAAGAGGATGATATAGTTTAATCAGTAAGTGAAATGGAAGTATTGCGGGCTGTTTAAAAATAAGTATCACGTTTTATGGTGGCAGAATCATCTACATTAAGCACTTCTGGAAAGATTGGAAAAGTCCAGTAGAAAATATTGCCATCTTTTCCTTCGGTTTAGCAGTATTTTATTGACTGGCATGTACATTAGTTTGACTAATTTAAAAAAGAGTCTGGTTGATGTTTTGATGGTAGTTATGATATGGGGCTCCTAGACGAATAGATGTTGTACAATTAGGAATGTTTCATTCTTTTAAAAATATATATTTACAGTTCTAAAAATATTAGTTAAAATATGGCAGATTAGATGTCCATCAGTCAACATCTTCATCTTTAAGATGGACTTTGCAATTAAGAGCATGCTCAGAAATACATTTTTCTCTGACTGTCTGTTTTTCAAGAGACTAGTTTCATGTTTGAATTTAGTGGAAGAAATAAATAGCAAGGTGTTAAAATGAAGCCAGAATTCTCTTGAAGCCTCTTTTAGCTCTACATATGCAGTACTAAACATTCTGCTTGCAAACATCTATTTCAGACAGCTTTTTTCTCCTTTTATTTGTTACTGTGTGGGTAGAGACAGACAGGGTTGTGGTAGCCTCATGTTGAAAGATTTGCTGAACAGATGAAATGCTGATCTTGACTTGAGTAGTTTTTGTTTCTGGTACCTAAATGAGTTTAATCTTTTGTGTAGTCCACCAAAAGTATTTAATACACAGCAGGCTTGTGTTTTTTCTTTGCTGTTTAAAAATGTCTTCTTTTTTTAGTTGATGCATCCTTTCTTCTACAGAGATGGCAAAGAACAGATTGCTGATAACTGACTGCTTATTTTGTAAAATACATCATCAGTCAATATATTGTCTAGCTTTAAAATATCCTTACTCTGTAGAAGAAGAAATAGCTAATGGTTAATTTAATTTAAAGTAAATGTCTGTTTAATGTTCATAGATATTAGCTTTCCCTGTGGTGCTTTCTTAATAACCAGTTAAAATTTACTCGGAGTTAGGCAACTGGTAATATTTAACTGTAAGCTACTTCATACAGACTTTTATGTTGTTAAACTATTTGCCTAAATGCTACTGGATTAGGGCTGGACCTATAAACCTAAAATACCAGTAGAAGTTTTGTAGTAATAATGCTGCAGTAGTTAGAAATGAGCCTGAGATCAGTTATTTAGATTGGAGTCCTGAGTTTGAATACCTCCTCCCAATTATCTTTTCCACCCTAAAACTGAGAAGTGTTGGCATCCAAGGTTTAGATTAGGCCCATTGTAGAATTAGGGACACTAAATGTGCAGCAGGACAACACAGACAAGGTTTGGATTCTGAACCCTTTCCAATATTTTTAGGGTTTTTGGATCTGATACCTGTAGTAGTAATGTAATAATAAAAGACACTGGTTATTGTAATTCAACAAGGAGTGCTTCCTTTGATTTTTACACACACACACACACACACACACACACGGTGAAAAAATGTTACGTTTTTCTGAGGAAATGCATTAAGACGTGGAATCATACTATCAAAATCTTAAAAGCTGTACAACAGGTGTTTTTGAACAGTTCTCAGTGGCACGTGTGTCTCTGTGGTTCAACTGATTTACATTAAGGTTAAGTTAAAATATTTTAAAATTAAAAAGGGAAAATTTGTATTCACCCCTTGATAGTAGATTGGGCTTGTGCTCTTTTGTTTCTTATGTGCAGTCTGTAAATTGTTGGGTCTAGTCCTAACTAAATGTAAACACCTTTACTTTCTGGCTGTTGCTAATTGGTTTGGGAATATTTATGAAAGTGTTTATTTTTAAAGCTAAAAATAGTGCTGCGGTGTTTAAACTCATTCTGGCTGTCAGAAATGCTCTCCTGATCCTGAAAGTGTTGCTAAAAATGTTCACTTTTTAAATGTGGTAATTAAACTTGTCTGTGAGAGCAACAGATGATACATTTCCTGCATTTGTAAACTAAGTATCCCTTTAAGCCCACAAATTTCCTTGCATGTTTCTGTTTGTTAGGTTGGTAAGATCTGAACTCCTGCTGAACTTTCTTGAAAGGAGGGCTGTTATTGGCCAAATAAGGAAATAAAGAGCTATAACCTGCTGCTGCTGCTTTGTGACCTTTTACTTTTAGGATTAGGATTTTCTGGTACTGCGTTTCCTTTGTTAATAAAAGCCTGTGTCCTCAAGGGATGCAGCACTGTAAGCTTGAACTTCAAATAACTATTTTCATTTTTAACTCTTTCAATTAAAATTACGTTCCAAATCAAGATATTTCACTTTGGGCTTTGTCTATATGTACATAAACTCCCCTAGTTGATGCATATATTCATTTGGATTCTTCAGATTGATAAAAGATAGTGTTAAATGCACACCTTATGCTTTAGGTGCAAGGTGTTCCTGCTGCAGGGCTGCCACCTGGGGTTTTCTTCAGACATTTATACAGCACTACTCTCTCAACTCAGCATCTGATTCTGAGACTTGTTTTGGGAACCATCATCATCATGGCAAATCCCAACGGAATGTGGCCGCCTAGCAGACTGAGCAGCTCCCAGATTGACCTCTAGATAGGTTCTTACGGTAGTCTGGCTGGATATTCAGTTTGTCCATCCCTGGAAATCTTATCGCACCTCTGAAGCTTTTGGTGACCACCTGATCTCCAGCTGTGTAGCGGCATTCTTTGGTAAAGACGCTTCAGAATTAGTTGGACTTCCATTCTAATAACATGTCCATACCAAGAAAGCTGCCTAAGCCGAACCAGTGCTGATGATGGAGGCAATTGCCGTGTTTGGCTTAGAATATCCTCATTTCTGATCTCGTCCTGACACTTAATGTGGAGCAGTTGGCAAACACAACAAGAATTGAAAATGTCAGTCCAATGCTCTTCAGACTTCGTCAGTGCTGTGTTTTGCTGCTATGCAACAAAGTTGGTATAACCAAGGTTCTATTGATCTGCAACTTTGTAGCAAGCTTTGATGTTGTGGCATTGCCACAGAGGTTGCCGAAGGGCCAAAAATATGGTGGCAGCTGCTGCTATACAGGTGTCTACATCTCTTGAGCATCCTCCACTACTGTCTATGATGCTGCCCAAGTCCTCAACAGTTACCACTTTCCCGATGTCCTGTCCGGACAGGTTAATACTGAGCTGGTTATAATCTGGAGCTGGAGGCTGCATGACAGTGATGGTCAGGGTCTTTGTTTTATCCTGATAAATAACCAGACCTATGCGTACTGCTTCTTGCCCGTCAAGATTGACCTGTCCGTGCAGCAATTCACCAAACTGAGCCAACAAGAAATGTCATTGGCTTATTCAAGATCTCAAAACAGAATAGTGCTCAGCTCAGCAGCATCGACAGCTGCCTCCTCAAGCTTATCCATCACCCACTCAATGCTAATATTGAAAACAATGGTGGCAGAACTCCTGTGGAGGTAGGAAACCACGCTGTGTCTCTGCCATTGACTGGAACACAAGAAGAAAATTATGGTTACTTGTCATAACTGTAGCTTTTCAAGAGTGATGTATGAGCATTTTCACACTGTCTGCCCATCTTCCCCATTGCCTGTAACTACTAATCTTACAGCATTCTTGGTTTACCAGGAGGAATTGAGGTAGTTGGGGGTCCTTTTATAACCTGAGCTCTGAATATTTCTGAAGTTGAGCATTGCTGGGTTGGGGACGCATTCCTCTCTAGTGTGACTATGCAGACACAATGCTGTTGAAGAATCACAATAAAAGGTAAGTAGTCATTTTATCATGCTAGCGCTGTAATGGAACATTTTTACACCTGTTTGCCTGGTTATCTCTAACATCTTTTCAATATTGTGTGTAATGTACAACAAGTCTAAACATGGTATTTTTTGTTGAGAAGGAAAGATAAGAATTTCTGATATATCTCAGTCAATGGTTTACACGCGCTCTCTCTCTCTCTCTCTCTCAGGCACATGTAGGCGTGCACAATTTGAGAGCTGTAGATAAAGGAATACAAGAAATTTTCAAGCACTTGGGTTATATGTGTTTGTACAGGACTGGCCAAGAGGATAGGTTTCAAAGCTGACTATATTACAGAAGGCTTGTTTTCTCCCTTCTGGTTCTAATTTGAAAGACATGGTTTTTAACAGCACTTTCTTTAAATTTCTTAAATTGAAAGTAAAAATATTTTCCCTATTTTTAGATATGTGCAATTTCATGACTTTCCTTTCACCACGTGATTTAGCATGTTATACTCCTTATTTGCAAAATAAAACCTGTAGTGCTTTTGTATTATGCTGTCAGTTGACTCTGAGTAAATTATGTGGTGACACAGTTATTACTTCTGCTGCTGTTCAAAAATCTAAAATCAGCTATGGAGCATTATTGTGGGATTATTTATTATTTTTTTAATGGTTCTCATGTTGCCATAAGCTTATGCGCTAGCATTCTCTCATTTGGGCCAGAAGGCGATGGGCTTAAATCTAGTACAGTTCTACAGGTTAGCTGAGGTATTATGTGGAATTCCCTTCTGTCCATTTCTGATGATTATCGCCCTGAAACAAGAGATTCCATGCCACTTCTCAGATTGTAAACTCAGTGTTCTGGTCCACCTTCCCTCTGTCAATAAGAGATTTGAATATGTAAGGCTGCGTTTGTACTATTTTTCAGCTCCTAATGATGACTGTTGTGATTGAGTGCCTTATGTCTTTGAGTTGAGAGTACAGCTCAAACAGAAGTACTGGGTTTGATGCAGAAATTACAGGGTGAGGTTCTAAGGTCTTTGTTATGCTGGAGATCAGGTGATCCAAAAGGTCCTTTATGTCTTAAAATCTAGGAATACTTGTGAGTAAAAGGTGCAGTATGAGATCAAATTCTGATATTTCTATTTGTGTTACTATTGCCAACCCTATACAAAGGCAAGAGCGTCTTCAGCACCAGTATTACCATGGTGTTATAGGGTTTGCTTTACTAGTGAGTTGCTAGATCTCGTACATTCCTGTTAATTAAGTCTGTGTGCTTGTGGACCTTATTGCCGTCAAGGCTGGATTTGCTAGGAAGTAGAAGTCATCGCTTGGAGACTGTGCGTCAGATTTGCATCACTTACCCTTTGTTTGAGATTGCTTTATTGATTTATGAGATAATACAGAGTAGGGAATTCTCAGAGTTTATCAGAGAATTGTCCCTTGAAGAGTGGTTCCACTATGAAAATGACTGCAAAATATCTGCCTCCTCTGTGTACTCAGTGTTATTTACTTACTTTAATTACAAAAAATAGCTTTTATTCTTATTAGCTGTATTGGTTTTGCTATTCTACATTGGAGTGAGCTGACTTCTATTCAGATTAGGCAACAATTCTGTCGCTATGTTAGATTCCACTTACAGAATAGTTCATGAACAAGATAAAACCCAGCTTGATTTACCAATTCCAAGCTTAGCTTGCAAGAAAAATCCATCTTTTTTTCCCTTGTTACTTATAAACTGAACAACTTGGCATAGAAATCATCGAGACACTATATATATATATATATTGACCTCAATAATACCAGTCTTACAAAATCATATTTCTGAGAGAAATGGGAAGTTATAACATAGTTTCTTCTTAGGCCGTAAGCTCTTATTATTGAGAAATAGAATAACCAGTCCAGCTGCTATTGTTTTTAGATTTGGCATACAACCTTGCCACTCTGGTTATCTGAAGACAACTTGGTAACAGTAAGAATATACACTGGAAGAATGTGTTCCATTGGGGAAAAAAATTAACTTTAGTTTTTATCTGGTTAAGATCAAACAATGAATTGAATTCTCTTTGTGTGCTGACATCTGAAGATTTATATCTTCCAGCTATATTCCTGTTACAAGAGCTGGCAGAAGTGACCTCTCCAAGGAAGGTCTTTGTTATGGATTTTGCTCTGTTTACATTATTGCCATGAGGGTCACAGTGAAGTACAGTACATTAAAGCTAATACATCACAAGCTGACAGTGGTCTTATCTCTTTGGTACCTCTTCCCCTTCCCAATAAAGAAAAAAGCAAACACAAAGAAGATGAGGTTCTGGAACAGAAAGTTAAATGATAGTTTCCAAAGTGCTTTGGCGTTAATGCCAGGTCCCTGTGTGCAACATATTTTGTGTCTGGTCAAATGGCTGCGTAACATTCTTTTCTGTGAGGTTGTTGCAAAAAACTGCTTTTACCACGTAAATATTCTCCTTGCTGTAGCACTATTGCAAAAGCAGATACTGAAGAGCCAAAGCTATTGGGTTTCTTCAAAGCCAGCCAGTTGATCATTGGCTGAGGAGGTGGCTCTGGATCAGAAAAAGTGAGAGTTTCAGGCCAGATCTGTACCTCTATGGAGCTCAGAAGCACCAGAAAAATTCAGCTTCAAGTACTTTCTTTCTTCCAGAGTTTTGGTGATTCTTCACAACCCTTTCCCTCCAGCCATTCCCCCTCATCCTCTGGCAAATAGCATTGGGGAAGCCAGAAGGCTTTTTCTGTTCCCAAGGAGCTTTTTGGGTATGCAAGCTCTAGTCTGCAGCTTCTGCACTGTCTCTTTAACTTGGAGAGCGCTGTGGGGGCCACATGAGTATGTTATGCCTCTGTCCGACTAATGAGGGTAGAGGAAATCTAGACTTGTGGGGCAAGATGGCCAAGTGAGCTGGGCACCAACAGAATCAGTTTTCCTCCTCTCTGATCCCCTTCCGTTCTGACCTGGCAGGCACTGAGCATATCTGAGTCACCAATGGACCATGTAAATTTGGGGAGGAAATGAGCCACTCAGGGAAGGGGAAGAAAATGAGGAATTAGGGCACAACCACAAGATGAAAGGGGAGGCGCCTCACCAAATCCCTCAGCAAGCCAAATAAGTTTGGGCAGGGGAGATTGCCGCTCTATAATATAGACCTAATGTACTGTAGAATACATGTGGCCTTGATTACTGTACAGTATGTTAGCATTTGAGTTCTGAAAGCAAATAACGATGATGGACTTCCCAGAGTATTAAACCAGAAAGTCATTGTAAGCACGAAGGACTCTGTTCGGTAAGGAAAACACCTCAGATACAAAGTGCTCAGAGAAACAGCAGAGTGCCTTACATTCTATATATAGAACAGAACCTCTCATTTCCACTGCCAACTGGAATGCTGAGATACTTCTGCTTGTTCTTGTTTTCCATTTCAAGCGGAGATTCAAATATCATACAACTATTGTTTCAAACCCATCAAAATATATTTTATTTCAAAATGTGACTCTCTCAATAGGGTGCAACACAGTTATCTTTTGAAGATGGAGAAATGGATCTCACTGGGCACACTGAACAGCTGACATCTCAGAAGGCCAAGTTCACTTTCAGGTATGAGTATTAAACCTTCTATTTAATATTGATTCATGAATATGTTTCCCAGCATACAGGACAAGAAGACTATGTCATTTTTATTTTAAGTACATGTGCTCATCATCATAGTGCCTTCCTCCTTTTTTCCTTTCCACCCTGAAAATTCACTCCACTGTATCTTTTACCTTGGATGATGAATGTTAGTGACTTTGACCTGTATTGTATGTTCTGACTGATTGTGGGTTATGGGGGAAGGAAGAAATATGCTGCTCTTTTATATGTTTGTGTTTTGCTTTTTTAATCAATTTCACAAGCAGCTTAAAGACTAAGATAGGTGGAGTGCATGTATCTAAACAAATAAGGACTCCTCTGATCCTTAATGTCCCACAAAAAGTAAATAATTTTCTTGGTTAAAATGTCATCTCTGTTTTTATTATTAAGGTTATTTCTTCAGTTGCTTTTTAGACTTTTATTATATTTGTAGATGCACTTTTATAACCGGTAAAATGCTATATCTAGATCATCCATTGTGCAGGATAGGCAAATTTGCAGAGGCACCTTTTGTGAGACCTGTTCTTCTAGGACAATCAGATGAGTAACTCCTCTTTCTTTCAGTTATACTAGGCAGGAGATAGCTGGTGCAGAAGTCTAACACGGTTGTTGTGATCTAAGTTGTCTGTTAGTTTTTCTGACTGCTTGAGAAAGACTGCTGAAAGGGTAAACTTAGGCCAAGTTTTGAGTGAAATAAAGATGATTTACAATTTGGGTTGGAAACCATGCAAGATTTGGTATGAAACGTGGGGAAACTAGGTGGTGTTTCACTTTGAGTTTTTGGGTTTCTTCCAATCTGAAATTCTAAGCAAAACTCAGAATGTGAACCAAAACAAAAAATAACCTTTGTGTAAACCCACTGAACCAAAGTCATCAAGTTTCAAGGTGGATCAGATCATCCACTAATATAACTGATGGCAGGCTGAACTTCATTAAGGACTTAGCCTAGTGAGTTCAGAGCAAAATGATTCCATGCTAGTGTTCACCTGTCCTTATGCCAGGTTAAATCTTAATCTTGAGAAGTTATTTGTATGAATCACAGTACTGTGAAGTCACTTTTTAGAATGTGAAATAATCTGGTGTCCATTAATATTCTTTGTTGTATAAAACTAGTTATGACAGTACATTGCCTAACTGTGAACTAAAAGATGTACTTTGGAAAACTAAACATGACTGCTAAGGTATCATAATAAAACTAACAGCTCAATTTTGGTGAAGGCAAATAATCCTTTACTATAATTTTGCATTTTCTAGTCAGTTGTCAAAACTGTATGAACTAAAAGCCCTGAGCAGTATGTGTAAACCTCCATCCCCACATACATTTTTGCTTTCATTTTGTTCTTCTCTCTTTTGCTCATTCCACTCCGTGCCATCTCATTCATCTTTGCCTTCCTTCAGTCTGCTCCTATGCTTGGAATCACCTACTATTTCTGTGTACTAAGCACCTTCCATTTTCTACTTTTAAATACCTCCTTAAAATCTACTTCTTTCATGTAAGCTTATTACACTGATTCACTCTGAAATTGTCTCCGACTTCTTGTGACTAAATTGTTGTCCTGTGTTTCACACTTTAGCAGAGTTGGATAATAAGCTATTAGAAGCAGTAAACTTGTTTTTCTCCACGTTTGTTTTGTACATCTTCTGTACCATCGTATGGTGCTCTAAATCTAAATAAAGATTTCCCCATCCCTATCCTCCTTACAGAGTAGATGTATATTCATGTAAATGACACAGGATGCCACATGGATATTTAACCACTGTTTCACACTCTTTTTAGGACCCTTCTGGACATATGACAGCCTGTTCATGGAATACTTTTTCCTCCTTATTGAGTAGTCTTTGTTTTGAAATCTGTTTTCTAATCACAGTATTGCCAACTTCTCTGATTTTTATCATGTCTAGCAATTTCGGGGTATGGTTTAACCTGTCTCATGAAAACGTGATGAAAGGCTGCCAATTCACAAATTTTCTCTTATTCAGAATGGCCACCATCTTCTATGACTGTCAATGGGGCTGAAGCTAGTAAGATAGCCACCAATCTCTCATGATTTCTGAGAGTCTGACTCATGATTTCTGAGCTCTTGAAATTTGCCTTACTGTAATCAGCATTGTCATGAAGATTTCTTATCTAATTTATCTGTCATGCTTATATGGTCCCCATCACTCTAGTACCTGAGCCTATCGCAATGTTTAATGTGTTGTTCTTACAACTCCCATGTGAAGTAGGGAAGCACTATTATCCCCATTTTACAGGTGGGGAACTGAGACAAATCACACAGTAAGGACTTGCCCAGATCACACAGGAAGTCTGTTGCCTGGCAGGGAATTGAACCCAGGTCTCACAAGCCCCAGGCTACCAGGTCATCTTTCCTTTTAGGGCACATCACCAATTTCTTTTTCCCTATCAATACAGATGCTTCTCTGTCTTTGTCATTTCATGTTGTGTCTGGCTTTCTCCTCTTTTAAGGAACATTGGGGAAGGCCATGGTCTTCAACCCATCTGTCTGATTTGTTTTGTTTGTTTGTTTAGCCACCCTCTCTGGGGCCCTGGTCATCACCTGGATGGTATGGCAATTTCCAGTTTCTTTTTAAATCCTTTCTGGCATCAGTCTATTTGTAGAATGGTAACGTTGTTGTGAAGCGGTATCAAAGTTTTTTTCCAGCTTGCTATGCACCTGCCAGGTCTCCAAGCTATATGCTTGCTGTTTAGCGTTCATCAGACATGTATTGAACCTAGTCAGCTTGGTTGCCAATGTTTTTTATAAAATTTAGTGAAAGGCTGCTACAGCCTGTTTCACCTGCTGTAATTATTATGCATCGCCAAATCTGTGCATTCATTTGTTTCTTTAATGTCTCTTTAATCCCAATTACAAATTAATGGGATCATCATGCCCTGCTCACAATATATTCATGATTATTGTTGTCCTTACGCTGGTACCCAGTGTGTTTTTGATAATGTCACTTCTTCCCTGAGTCATATTGTTCTTATTTGACAACATGTTGCTTATCAAGATAACCAAGACCCTGCCTCTACTCAGGGTTCTTCATAATTGTCTGCATCTCCAGCTATCAATCACTTGTCTTTTTGCATTATTGAGGTGCTTCCCGAGTAAATTAGACTTACAAGGTGAGGTCTCTAGTTCATGGAGTCTTCTCCAGTTCTCTTTCCCCCTAGTAAAGGAGGCTATATTGTTTGTTTTCATTTAATCTCTGTATCCTGCACCTCATTCTGGTTGTGGTGTGAAGACTTTCACACATAGCAGGGTCTTATAGCATGCCCATAAACTGGTCAAACTCTGAATTAGTCTGACTTTTTCTGGAAGCTCATTTCATAGCCATTGAATGAGAATAGTTGATCTCCAGATCTTATATGATTCATCTTGAGTTTTGTAAACTCTCTGGCAGTTCATGGATGGAGAGATGCAATAGGAGTTGGGTCTTGATCCATTGAGGACTTTGAACATTGAAATCAAAGCTTGAACAGGCAGGGGAAGCAGATTAGGAGCCAATGGAGGGGCCAGAACAAAGGGATGATCTGTTTGTAACAAACTCTTTCTGTGTTGCTTCTACCTGCAGTCACACATACAGTGAGCTACCATATCCAGTCTGGGACTGATGAATTCAAGGATCATGGTGGCCAGATTTGAAAGCGGGGAGTAGGAAAGGGATCCTAATCAGATAAAAAGTTGCAGTAAATTAATCTTCTGGCAGAAAATACCTTGTTCATGCATATCACAATTTTAAACTTGTTTAAATGCAAGAGATTTGATGTATTTAAAAACAATACTTTCCCCCTTCCCCAAAATATTAAAATGAGGAGTCTCAAACTCTTCTCCCCATAGTTTGGAAATATGTACTGGGGTAATTTCTTGAGTTTTAGTGGATTTAAAGTAAATTCAAGACAAAGATTTAATTCTGAAAAAACAAAGGTGCCCTGCAATTTCTGTGGAATTCAGCCAGATGTGGGTTATAATCTATTAAAAACGCCGAGCAAAATTTCAGTTCTTAAATTTAAAGGGCTTTCCTTTGTTTTCATACATGCTTTACCTTAGTAAAGAAGAGGAAGACTACCTGAAAAAAATTAAGTCTTTGCTCTCTAAACAACTGACTTCTAAAGAAAATAGTGAGAAGAGTACTGAAGATAAACTATCCACCTCAAATTGACTGGCTGAATATATTAAAAATATTAGCAATATTTGTAATAATAACAATTCTTGCAGAAATTAGCAAAATAGTTTTGTCTTGTATTAAGTTTCAGATTAGATCATTTTACTATGTTATTTCTGGAACAATTATTTTCCTGTATATGCAAGTATTATTTCTTTTTATGTTTTGCTGTCTTCTGTTTTTTTCTCTTTAATTGTCTAAATGTATCTCATGTTTTTCTTGAGGACTTTCTAAATGTTCAAGATTCTAAATTGTTCCTGTCAGATGAGAATGATGTATCTGGAAATAACATGTTCAAAACAAACCCACAAACAGTTGCCAAAGCTACCAGAACCCAAACCTTGTTGAATGCTGTTCACCATATTCGCAAACTGCTTTTTTTTTTTTCCAACTGTGGCAAAATTGTTTGATTTTGAGTAATGCAAATGTAAAAATAAATAAATCAAAGTCTTTATGCATATGTTATGATTGAAATTTTATGACTTTGTAACTCAATCAGGTTAAAAGCTTCAGACAACTTGTTTTATACTCTTCATTGAGGTAGGAAAAACTATTCCCATTTGAGGAAAAGCAGTTCGTTTACTGAAAGCTATGAACATTTATGTGGCATCTCATGAAAATAGAAATAGAAGGTGCTGAGCACTTTCAGGTGGTGCTAAGAACCATATAGGATGAGGCATTATCTGCCTAGACTGTCCAAGCACTTTCCCTGTAAAGGTGCTTTGATACCCTGTGGACCTTATCCTGTAGGGTTCTGAAACTTTTGAGAATTGAAAGTGTTCGGCACCTTGCAGGAGGAGAACCTGTGTTCTATCACTGACACTTGCTAGGTTTTCTGTTTGTTTGGGTGGCAGTGAGGTGTTTGTGTTTTTTTTAACTTACAGTATGAAGGGTAGAGTTTGTTACAATTCACTGTAGGTCTATTTTTTTTGCAGTTTTTGAAGGTGTCATTTTTATTTTGGATCTGCTACCAGGGTAAGAAGGGGGTGTTTTGTTTGTATACAAGGTGGGGAAAATAATGGTCAAAGGGGAAGGAACAAATTGCATTGTTCAGTAATAAATGCTCAAATAAACATGTATAAAATAAAAAAAAACTTATTAAAATCAAATCCAAATTTTTCTACTTAGAATGCAGATCACAATTTTATGGATTGTTATACAAGAACAATAATACATTTGTGCAGAAGAAATATGGTATTTCTCCTCACTACCATTCCTCTTTCCTGGCTGGATCTACTTGAGTGAAGTGGTTTACAGCTAACAGTAGGATCTCTGGACTCTACAGTAGTTCAGTAGGAATTTATCGCCAGCCCTGAAATTCCACCCGCTTGGCACACCATGTGGAAACAGAAGTGTTGTTTTTGCAGACCTCATTTAAAAAAGTTTTTCCACAGTAAAAATAACCCTGTTAACAAAAAATAAACCTAATCTATTTGAAAGTAGATATTTAGTTTATTAACATTGGATTACTTGGAATTCAGAGAATATTTCATACATGGATAATTCATTAAGTGTTTAATTACACTTGTTCCCTCTGGCCTTCCATTTCTTTTCAGCAGAGGCGAGGGTCACAGTTCCTTGACCCACTTGATTTAAACGCAGTGAATATGTAAATAAAGCATATCTGTAGCACCTTCCTTCTCCTCCTCTGTTCACTTTGCTTATGTTCTTCTTTGTCTTGCTGTATCCTGACAGCCTGGAAAGCAGAGGTGGAGCATGTTGTTAAAACCTGGTGCCTTCAAGCTGTATGATACATGTCTGCATTTTTAGGTAGTTGATCTAATGTGAATTAAGCAAAAAACAGGTTTTTAGTGGACAGATTCTTGATTTTGGTGCTCAGTATTTTGAGTGTCTCCTAGATAAATACATTTAAGTTACATAAATGAGGTGGGGAAGCTGAGGGTTCTTTTTAAAACTGATTTTGGAGGTTTCTTAAATTCTTTCACATTTAATCTATTTATTTTTCCTTTTTTTGGAGGCAATTAATTTGTAGGGTGGGGTGACTGGAGCACTTCTCTCCTCTTTTGTAGGGGAGAGTCTGTGGTCCTCTCTCTGGCTGCAACTCCCACACCATCCTCTGAATGTTCAGCTGCCTTCCTCATCTCACGACAATGTATTCTCCACTACCTTTTACTGTTGTTAAGATCTTTCCCTTTACCTTCCACAGCACTCATCCCACCTAGCATCACCATCTACAGTCTCTCCTTTTGGGTCCTACGTCATTTTGGTTTGATTCTGACCATTCTTGCTTTAAAAAAAAAAAAAATCAATTTGTCTTCTGACTGAGTCTGTTGGAACAACTACTAGAAGCAGATGCTGACATCCTGGGGGCAGTATACTCTCTCACCCAGTGAGTCTCAGCTGGCAGCTTTTAAAAATTCCAGGATTGGTGTAGAAATTGAATTAGCATATGCAAATACATTGGTATAATATGTAAATAAAATATTGGGTCAGAACCATGTACATTCCCTATATGGATAAAATATTTATGCTTCCTCTGAAATTCCCATTAGTAACTGGGCACAGAGCATTTTTTTTTGCCCGTGAAAAAGCACAACCCAGCACATGCCAAACAAACAGCACAGCCAGTGTTTGTGGGTGCTTTACCTTGTGGATGTTTTCCCTTATGGAATGCTCATAGCAGCTGATGTGGCTGGATATGCTTGGGTAATGCAAACAAGGGATGAAAAGCACAGTTCCATAAGTACGTTTAACCTCCCTGTCTTTAGGAGTAAACATTTCCTTTGCTTCTCATTTGTCTATGGTCACTGTAGACCCCACCGGGTATGCTCAGGATTGCAGCTCTGCATTCCTACTTGTTCTGGAGCATTCCATTCCAGAGGCAGCAATTTCATAATCTGCATTTTTTTCCTCTTACAAATTTTCATGGAATTTACAGTTATCAGCCCAAGAAATGCTGCCTCACCTAGTTCGGCCTGTGCTAAGGATTACTTGGCACACAGCCTGGACAAGGCTGTAACAGTACTCAAGCCGAAGGAATAAGTAAATAGCATGGTGGGTATTTGACTTTTACCTTATTTATTCGGTTTGTTGCTGCTTGTTGGGTTACATGCAATCTCAGGTACGGTTGAATGAGAGAGGTTTTCTCCTGTCCTCAGTCTGGAGGGGAGCTTCTTCCAGCTGAGATTGGGGATACTTCCCCAGCATGTCCTGAGGCAAACAGTCATATGGGTCCAATCCATCATACTCCCCAGGAGAAATGGAATTCTATCACGGCACGGTTCCTCACATTAACTTTATGAAAGTCAAAAAGAACAGGCTTCATTAGTTGTCTCCGAACAAATCCCATACAGCATTCCAGATCAGTTCTCTGTGTTCTTCTGAAAAGTTTGTGTAGAATGCCTTAGCTTAAGAACACATCAGATTAATTTTCCCATTTTAAATTTCACAAAACATTAATTCCTAATATAGTATTTTGGGGGGTGGGGGTAGGGGGACGGAAAGGTTCAGGTATCTGGCTACAAAGGCACTGAAGGTGCACAGCAACTCTGAAGATCAGGCTATGTACTTAGGCACCTAACATTAGGCCTTAACTTTGAAAATTTTGCCCTCGGTGTTTCAAATGAACTATTGGGCATGCATGCTACTACATTTTTTTTTAAATAATACTCATCAGCACTTTTAACAATGTGCCTGGAAGCCCATCCTTGTGATAGACTGTAAAGGATCTGGCAGAGATCAATAAATATAAAGCAATGAAGAATTTAAATAGTAAATGATAATAGCACCTTTGGTCCATGGTATGTCAGACTGTGGTCTCAGCTACCACAATATGGTAGCATCAGGGAGATATTCTCTTTTTAATATAGACCACCATAGTAGATTTAGCACAATAGACTTAGAGACACACAAGCACGTACTTAAATTATCCTAAATATGATTTTAATAGTGAGGGGCGAACCTTGAAAGGCTGGCAACTTTGATTCAAATAAACATCTAAAAAAGTGCTTGTTTATTTTGCATCGTATGAGAATTTCTGTCCTTTTTTGTGTAGAAATTATTTTGAAAGTCTGATAAGGACTGTAATAGGCCCAACTGGTGCTATGGAACCTAGAAAGAACCTTCCATGCATCATTTGTGTAGGGCCTAAATGCTCCAAAGTTCCCATTTGTAGCTGGAAGGCAGACTCCGTGTCTTGCTGTTCTGACTTACTGCGCCAGACCTGCTCTTTCAATTACAAATATATTAAAATGCTCAAGATATGTAGGATGGGTTTAAAACATGGTTAAGGCAAAACAATCAAACATCACAAAGTGAGGGTGTGTTTCCCGTGGCTCCACTGAGATGGAAGTGCTTGCTTACCCGTTTTCCGAGCCTTCACCCTTCTGTATACACTGGGTGGCACAGAGTCTATAAAGAGCCTCTCCTGTAGGTCCCACTCCTGGGTTCTTGTTTTGTGGGAAAACTTTTTCTCTCTCTGAATTTTTAAACTTCAGCTGTCAAGAATTTATAAGGCCTGTGAGCACATTGTCAGCAGAGCTTGTAATTGCTGTGAGCCCCACAGTCTACTATATGTAACTGTGCCTGTGGAATTCATTAATTTCTGAGGCCTGAAATTTGGGGCTTATTCATGTGATCATAAGCTCCAAAAGCTATTTCAGCAAAATTTCTAACTATTGCTTTCTACCTTCCCTCAGGTTATTCACCAAGTGATATGACCTAATCTGCAGGGGCAGAGATACACAGAGATACAGAGATATTTCATCTTTTTTTTCCCTCCTCAGTATCAGCTTGTGTACTGCTTGTTGACAAAACTGTGATCCCTTTTCAATCAAGGGCCTGAATGTGAAGGCTGTAAGCACCCTTCTTTAAAGTACCCAAAGATCCCTTCTATCCAGCGTGGGCTGACTGGACGTGTGGAAGTGTAAACTGTTGTAATTCATATACTCTAAGGCAGTGGTTTTCAAACCTTTTTTCTGGGGACCCTGTTGTAGAAAATTGTTGATCCCATAACCCAACAGAGCTGGGGATGAGGGGCTTGGGGTATGGGAGGGGCTCAGGGCTGGGGCAGAGTGTTGGGGTGAGGGCTGCAGGGTGGGACTGGAATGAGGGGTTCAGGGTGTTGGAGGGGGTCAGGGCTCTGGGGTGGCGGTGCAGGCTCTGGGTGGGGCCAGGGATGAGTGGTTTGGTGTGCAGGAAGGGGTTCCAGGTTTGGGGGGTGGGGCTCAGGGCTGGGACAGGGGATTGGAGTGTGGGATTGGGGTGCAGACTTACGTCTGGTGGCTCCTGGTCAGCAGCACAACGGGGTGCAGAGCCAGGCTTCCTGCCCGTCTTGGCACAGTGGCCCGCGCTGTGCCCCGGAAACGGCCAGCAACAGGGCCGGCTCCTAGGCAGAGAAGTGTAAGCGGTTTCGCGTGACAGTCGCCCGCAGGCACCGCCCCCACCCCCCCACAGCTCCCACTGGCCGGTGCTTGGGGCAGGGGCAGCGCGCGGAGCCCCGTGGCCCCTCTGTCTAGAAGTCTGATCGACTGCTGGCCGCTTCCAGGGTGCAGCGCAGTGTCAGAACGGGTAGGCACTAGCCTGCATTAGCTGGGTAGCACTGCCCATGGGACTTCCAATGTCCCGGTCGGCGGTGCTGACCAGAGCAAGGCGACCCAGTGCCTTACATGCCGCGACCCAGTAGTGGGTCGCGACCCATAGTTTAAAAAACACTGCTCTAAGGGACAGACTAAAGTGACAGCTAGCTACTCCAGACTGTGCGTACAGGATGCACACTTATATAGGGAAGATGTTGGAAGTTTAACTACAAATTTCTTGAGTGTCTGCTCTTCAGGATTTTTAAATCCATAAAGAACTATTTTCTGTTCTTGCACTGTAGCATTTTCATAGGTTGAATGAAAAGTAGAATTTGGTACTAATAGTCTATTAATGTTGTTCTAAAGGGCAATATCTTCTCATCTTTAACTTTCTCTTAACCAAACTGTATATCTGGGAGTAAAAATTGATTTAGATAAGGACTAGTGATCATTTTTTGGATTAAAATAGGTTTAAAGTATTTTTTCCTAGTGCATATATGAAATGTGCTCTTCCTGGTTTAGGCCTCAATATTGCAAATACTCAGCACATGGGTAACTGTTAAGCACATGCTTAAGTGTTTGCAGAATGGTGACATTAATATATTAGTTGTCCATCTCCTGTTTTAAAAATCTTGTATTTCTGTTAATTTGTTTTTATGTTCGACTTAAAAATAAACTTGTATGTTTTCATTGGCCTTGAGCCTAAGTTTTTAACGGTAAATATATTAATTTAAGGTGACAGAGAACCTATTTATCATGATTACCCTCACAGTGTTCCTCTATAATACATAGAAGGAACGGGAAGACAACACCTAGCCCACAGAACTTAAACAAAATAGGAGTTACTTGGAGAAAGCTGTAATTCTTGCTAATTTTCCCTCTACAAATCAAACACCAAAGTCACTTCTTGTGGTTGTCTTTTTTGGGTCTGTAGGAGTCAGCAGCTTAATTTCTTGGTATTCTTTGGTTCTGAACAAGTCTAGAATATCAGAAAAGTAGTCGTCTTGTATTCCACTTCTATCTGAAAGCAGGAATTGGAGGAAAGTCTGAATGGAACTGAAAAAAAATTAACCAAACTTTTTCACACACAAGATTTTTATCTGAGTTTTTGACAATAGTTCTGATCAGACCTTAATTTTTCTGAACAATTTAATCAGTTAAATTCAGTCTATTAATTACCTAGAAATCCTACGTGAATTTATACTAATACTTTACCAGTCCACCCCTCCCCCTCTAAATCTTGAAGGTGAGGTAAAGAAAAAGAGAGAAAATATGTAGCAAAATAAAGCAGACATTTTGAAAGTGTATTGCTTGTGACTGCTATAGGAATAAAATTCCACATAAGATAAAAGTATTTCATAGAAGACATTTATTTTTGGGACTGATTTTTTTAAGTGCTCTCCATTCTATTTTTAGAGAGTATACATTTTTTAAATAGAAATATTTTAGCAGTAGCTATATTGAAAAACAAAGTTGCAAAAGATTATGTGACAAGGCTACATTAATTAGCTTTTCATTTCCACATTATCTTTAGCAAACCAGCCTAATTTCTAAATCAAGTTGCTTCCAAGTCATCATTATGCAATTGAATAAAGAATCTTAACCAGGAAATTTACTTCATTAAGGGAAAAGAAATGCCTAAATCTGTCAACGCTCACTTGCAATCATTGTCCTCTTCCTGGTCAAAGAGGGTGGATGACTCACTCTTGGCAATATGTGAAGTGGCCCCCTTGGTTTAGCTTCACACTTTCTCTAAACAGTGGATTAACATCCATTGGTTTATGTAACTTCTTGTAGTGTGATTAAATTTGGATCTGCTTAAGGTTGAAGAAACATCCAGCAGACTTTTGTTAGATGGCGAGCCTTCCCTTCTGCTCTTTTCAACACTGTTTTTGGAGGTTCCAACACCCTAAATGACATAAGGAAATGGAAATCAGACTGGCAAAGAGAGTGGGAATTTTTTTCAACCTGATTATTTTTCTTGAGATTTTACGTCAATCCAGATGCCTTCTTTTTTCAGATTAGCAACTGCTGATGTATAGTTTACATTTTAATGCCTACTGAGAAGCCATGTGTTTCAAGATATTCTGTAAGCAGGTTTCATGCGACCCTCATTGAGCCAGCAAGCAGCAAAAAAATATTAGCATCATCTCCAGCAGCTAGCAGGGAGGTACTATATTCCACATCTGAACCATCATAGAGGATCTCAAAAATTTTCAGGAAGGAAATATTTCCCATTTCAGTGGGCCAAATTGTGTCTTCAGAGGTGCTCACTGTGCCTTTCTAACTCCGTAGGGTTGCATGCATCTAATTGGTGGCACAGTGTATGGACCACTTTGTTGTAATTATATGTTGACTGTTCTTCATATTGGTTTGATATCCTTAAAATATGGTGTGCATAGGGAAATTGACTGAAATAGCTATTGCAGTCAAAGCTATTCCACAGTAGTTCCCTGTGTGGATATCCTGTTCTGAAACAAGTCACTTTATTCTGAAACAACAATTATTCTGCACTAAAACAACTTTTATTCCAGAATAGAGTGTTCACATGGGGAGGCATAGCACATTCTACAATAGCTGCTCCAGTCAGCTTCCCCATGTAGACAAGCTCTTGGGTAAATGACTACTAATGTAATGTCTTCCTTTTTCATTCAAAACATATAAATTCTCATCCAAAGATATGTCAGCCATTTCCAGTTGCAACATCTCTTATGTACATTTTTGAGTTCTCCACTTAAATTCCTTTGACTGCCTTTCTTGTCTGTCTTAATGTGTTTTTTATAGATATTCCTCATGTATTCCTTAGTACAGGTTCATGTGTGTTTTTGCTCCCTCTTTCTTAGTGATATGACAAGAACAGTAGAGATTTCTGGGGAAGGTGGCCCTCTGGGGATACATGTAGTACCCTTCTTTTCATCTCTGAGTGGAAGGTAAGATGTTTTCCATATTTTAGAGAAGCATGTTAATGAAAAAGGCGTCAGATGTGTTTGTTTATCTTAAAATATCTCTACTGTGAAAACATAAGGGGGAACTAAAACTGTTTTTTTAACGGCGGATAACCAAGCCCAGTATACTGTATTCCTTCACTGACATCTATGTTATGTGTGTATATTCAGAGAACAAAACCCATTTCTGCTATATGTTCATAATATTTGTACTTTCAAGGATCTCTGAATTTTTTTCTGAATGAAAACATGGTAACATGGTCTTTAGTTAAGATTATTGTACTTCTTGAAAGGTGGTTTTTTTTGTCCAGATGGATTTTTCTCCCCTACCCCTTATTGCCAAATAGCAGAGTAGACATAGAAAAGTCAAAATGACTTGCTTGCTTAATTTTTTTTTTCAAGTCACCTTTCAAATTAGGTTCTTTAGCATTTATAAAATGTGCACTATACTGTGGACTTTTCTTTTGCATGGTAAGATTATTTTAATTGTAAATTATTTAACATAGTTTATTGAGATCACAAAAGACTACCATAGTGGAAAGTTCATATTGATGTACTGTAGTCGAGTATATGTCAGCATTTTCATTATAACTCCCTATTTTCCAAGTTATGTAACTCGGATGTAAAAATTTTCTCTAGACTGAAATTTGACAGATGAGGTCTCTGCCAAAGAACTAATTTGTAGTGCTGGCAGTATAAGAGCCCTGTGACAGGGATGGAAAATTGCTAGTGTCATAAATGGCATCACTTTATAGTAAAATGGCTGCTTCTAGTATAAGACCAATTATAATTACAAACTTTAAAAAAGGTCACAGTCTAATCATGAAGAGAAATGTTTCTTAACTTACCAATTTTCAGACTGTTGAAGTGAGGAGGAAAAGTGTTTTGTGTTTTTTTCTTTTTTCTTTTTCTTTTCAGGTAGTATATTGTTTGTGAATATTTTCTCAGCGGGATCTGAGACTTCAGATGGACTCAAATTAAACTGGGGTATTTTAGTTGCCAGATCAAAAAGCAGGTTGACCATCTGCTGCTGCTTGAAAAAATGCCATCACCTTATTTCAGGAGCAAGGGTTGGAAGTCAGGAGTTCTGAGTTCCATCATTGGCTCTGTCTCAGACTTCCTGTTTTACCTGGGCAAGCCACTCTGTTCCCCCATCTCTAAAATATAGGCAATACTTCCTTATGTTATAGGGGCATCGTGAGTCTTAATGTGCTAATTCTTCTTAAGTACTTTGAGACCCTGAGGTGGAAGGCACCATAAAATTGCAAAATATTATCAGTAATTTAATATTGCTGCAATACATGTGATGCTGGATTCTAACGGCTTAGGGTTCATCTTTAAAAGAATTCACTGAATAACCAGCAGAGCTCCTTGGCCTACTTTCTGTGCATGTTAATATTCTTGTTTACAAATGCTGTGGAGCATGGCTTACAGCAAGCTATTTTTTGACAGACAGGCTGAGTGTTTACCCAGTTGTCTCGAGAAATTCTAATGACACTTGGCGGAATTATACTGGTGTCTTTATAAAATATCAGAATGGTTTAACCACTTGTTCCTGTTATTTAATCAAACAGAGACTAGTGCATACATTTCATAATTCATCAAAACACAAGAAAGAACAGAAGAAGCGTTTTCCATTTCTGTTGATGACAAGGCAGGTTTTATCAAGCATATTGGCCATCCACCGTGACTGGTATTTTTGTTGTAACAGTTTGTAGAAAACTGGTATTTTCTAATAAGAATAGTATTGATATTACACTAATACAGGTATCCATCTTGAGTGAATAACGTTTAGGCATTTTCACTGTAATCCTATTCTGTTTGTTTTTTCAGAAACAGTTTAAGCAAAATGCTTGGTGCTTAGGCTTTAGTATACAAGTGAACAACAATAACTAGTGGAAATAATTTCTTTCATTTTCTTTGCACTTTAGACTTACCATAAAAGAAAGGAAATTAAATTTAAAAATCACATTAACGTAATGTTAAAGTTGAGACTGCATACAATAAAAGTAATGACAGGTTTCAGAGTAGCAGCCATGTTAGTGTGTATTCGCAAAAAGAAAAGGAGTACTTGTGGCACCTTAGAGACTAACAAATTTATTTGAGCATAAGCTTTAGTGAGCTCATGAAAGCTTATGCTCAAATAAATTTGTTAGTCTCTAAAGTGCCACAAGTACTCCTTTTCTTTATTTAATAAAAGTAATGAGGTTAGGCTGTCACACCATATTTAACTCAACCCACGTGTCCAGATAATGCAGCACATATGGGGAATATCAGGCCAGTCGGTGATCATATAGTTCGATGTGGCTGCAGAGTCTGGGCACAGTGGGATTAGTTAAGATCAGAGCAACAGACTTAATTTTCAATTTCTTTAATTTCATTATTTTTACTAGATTGAATCTTAATGTAATTATTTGAAATTAAATTGTAACATTTAACTCCTTGGCTGCAGCTAATTGGCTGTTTCTATTGGTATTCATGGAAATTGTCAATTTTTGCCTGCCCCCAAATAAAAAGCTTTCTTTATCACAGTACAATGTTATAAGGGGATCTTCTACATGACAAATTTATTACAATGCAAAATTCCAATCTAGTAATGCTCATTAATGGAAAATGCACCCTTTAAAAAAAAAATAGGTTTGTAGATAAACAAAACTCACATCTTTTTGCCGAACTGTGAAGTTGAAAATTACATATTGGTGGTTTACTGAGTGAAACCAAACTTGATTGTCGAAAGGAAGCGAAAGTTGTTCCATGGGATTGTGGGATGCATTTAGTGATCTCCCAGTGCACAAGTCTACTAAGGCTGCGTATATACTGCAGAGCAATAGGGCTTGGACCCTGGGTCTGACTTGACTCAGGTTTGGACCCACCACCCCTGTGGGGTCCTATGACCTGAGTCCAGGCCCTGGATTAGCACAGTTTTGTGTGTAGATGGAGGACAAAGGTAGGCTTGAGCCTGGTTTGAACCCTGATCTTACATTGAAGTGAAGACATATCCTAAATGTCATCTATGTTTTATGCTCATATGGCAGGTGTAGGTTAATGCATAAAAACCGGATTATAAGGGGTTTGTGTATACACAAAGTCTTCAGTTATATGGAATGTTAGACTAGTCTTGGTGACACCCCAGGTTTTTAATCCAGTCTCGTGCAAGTACAGTTTTCTATCTGAAATCCTTCCCATTTGCTGATTTAATTCTTAGCATGCTATGAGAAGGACATCAGCTTCTCTAAGGCAGAAGTCTGACTCTTTATATAATTTACTTTGCACTTCTACAACACTTTCTGTTTGAGCTTCTGAAAGCACTTTACAGATATTAATGTAGTAAACCTCACAATACCCCTGTGAGGTAGGAAATTAATATTGATCTCATTTGTCAGGGAAATGAGGAAACTGTGGGTCAGTGGGGATTTAATTAACTCAAGAAACGATGTATAGGAAGTCCACAGGAATATAACCCAGATCTCCTGACTAGGGCTTTTCAAAATTTCAAAAATGCACACTGCCCCTCCACCTGGATCACTGTGGTTTGCAGAGGTTCAAGGAACCCTAGGCCGCAATAGAGGCAAGGTTAGCCTAATTTCTTGGTTTCTTTGGACTTGACTACAAAGAGATTGTTCCTTGCGCACGTCATCCTTTCCTCAGCAGAAATGGGCTTCCAATTTCTTGTAGCAATGCCTCTGTGTTTTGATTTAGTATAAATAGAACCACTGTTTTGCACTTAACTTTAACCTTTTCCTTGTAATTGATTCCATCTTATTTGTTAACATGTACCAATCCTGCATAAATTCTATCCTAACATTTTGTCTGAAAGGATGGGGCTGGTTTCCCCCTCCCTTTCTCCAACCCCTGATTAATATGGTTAGCACTTTCTGAAGTGTTAGGAAGGGTTACCAACAGTGTCAGCAGACTAAAATTATACTGGCTAGTTTCATATTCTTTTTGGAGTCCTTGTTCATTAATGGAAAATAGATTTTGGAAATCTGTCCTTTAGACTAATGACTTAAAATGGTGTGATTGGTAGACAATAAGAAGAACTTTGTTCCTTCCTCAGTAGAGACCAATATCTATTTGTAATTATTATAAATGTCTTGTGTACAAATCTAATACAGAATAATCATCAGCTTTATTATTGCTTTTCAGGATTCTAGGACTCTTTATCCGTGGTATTGAGGAGAACAGCAGATCTAGGCGTGATGGTCTTCTCCATGAAAATGAGTGTATTGTGAAAATTAACAATTTGGACCTCGTAGATAAAACTTTTGCACAGTGAGTGCTACTTAATTACTTAATTGATTCTGTTAACCACCAGAATTTTATATAATGTTGTACTTATTGAGGTGATTAATGTAGCATGTTGCGAGTAAAATACCATAAAATATGTATATAACTAAAGAATCATAATTCTCTTTCTGAAACTTCCAAATGCAGTAATATATAGTTCCCATCGTAGACGCAAATCATGGAAATTATAATATTGGAAAAACCTTCACCTGCCAGTGAAGTAGAACTTCCTACAATATATTCTAAATTGTTTTGTCCACTCCAGTTTTAAAGAAGTCCAACAATGGAACACTACTTCCTATGAGATACTATTCAGTGTTAGGAAATTTTTCCTTACATCAGTGCTATTGTATTTCATTACTCCTTATTGCATGCCTTTGGAACTTCCTAAATAAATCCTCTCCCTCCTTTGCGTTTACACTTCATAAAGTTATTGGCTTTACATTATTACCTACTAGTAATTGTTTAGCCAAACAATACTGTGCAGATTTAGTTTGCCTAACTTTTAAAAATAAGTCAGTCCCTTTACTCCCACTTACTTTTTTTCACGTCTTTATTTCCTTCCAATTTTTTGAGATATTTCTAGTATTAAGGTATCCAAAACTGAACATATAGTAGTTTTGGTGGTTCCCACAACTTCTGAGTGTGATGTTTCTGTAAATATTTAAGAAGAAAGAGAGAATCTCTTGCGCTACAACTTTTCAGGTGTCTAAAAATGGTTAAAAATTAATGTTTTCTAACACAAAGTGTAAAGCAGTTGAACTAAGTTGCAAGGCTAACTTTGGGTTAAAAGCATAAGGTAATACATTTTGTAGTTTTGACTTAAAATCTGTTGAAGTTATTATTCGTCCCTAATTGGCTTATGTAACAGAGAATACTTTGGATAATCTGTGCATTCAAGAAGACTTTGTTGCTGGAATGAATAGTCACAAATATTTGCTTAAAAATTAAACAGTAATTTATTTTTATTTTTAATCCCTATATTAAAAGACATGAGTGATATTCATCAGACAGTGAAATCTATTGAGGGCTCAGGGGAGTTGATGCTTAACATTTTAAACCAGAAGCCAAATGCTCAGTGTTTATGCTCAATGCAAAATTTCAGTGTTACATATGAATATGTGAAGATCTACAGTACAGTAACTCTGCGCTTAACGTTGTAGTTATGTTCCTGAAAAATGCTACTTTAAGCAAAACGATGTTAAGTGAATCCAATTTCCCCATAAGTATTAATGTAAATAGGGGGGGTTAGGTTCCAGGGAAATTTTTTTTTGTGAGGCAAAAGACTATACACACACACACACGCACACAAAGTTTTAAACAATTTAATACTGTACATAGCAATGATGATTGTGAAGTTTGGTTGAGGTGGTGAAATCAGAGGGTGGAAGAGGGTGGGATGTTTCCCAGGGAATGCCTTACTGCTAAATGATGAACTAGCACTCAGCTGAGCCCTCAGGGGTTAACATGTTGTTAATGTAGCCTCACACTCTACAAGGCAGCATGAATGGAGGGAGGGGAGACAGCATAGCAGAGAGAGACAGAGAGACACACCGTGGAGAGAGATGCACATTGCCCCTTCAAGTACACTGACCGCACTCCAAGTACATTGCCTTTTTAAGTAGATCAGTAAGCTGGGACAGCAGCTGCTGCCAGCAAGCTCCATCCTGAGCCCTGTTGTATCCTCCCCCAGCTCTATAGAAATGGCGTAAAGTAGCGTGGGGGGGGACGGGGACACGCTGACATTAGCACTCCTCTTCCCCCTCCCCCCCACTCCTTGCACAGCAAGCAGGAGGCTCATGGGAGCAGCTCCAAGGCAGAGGGCAGGAGCTGCACATGGCAGTGGGGAGAGGGACAGCTGAACTGCCGGCAATTGATAGCCTGCTGGGCTGCTGCCGCACAGGGAGCTGATAGGGCGGCTGCCGGTCCACCCTGGTTCCAAGGCCCCACCAGCTAGCTTCAACGGGCTGCTCTTCCTGCAAGCAGTGGACAAAGCAGGCAGCTGCCAAACAACGTTATAAGGGAGCATTGCGTAACTTTAAACGAGCATGTTCCCTAATTGATCAGCAGTGTAACAACGAAAAAACGTTAAGTGGGACGACTTTAAGTGAGGAGTTACTGTAGTTTGCTGAAAATAGTGCTGATCTTATGCTTTAGTGGTTAAGGTGTTTGTGGGGGGGGGTCCCCCTTTTTCCCTGGTTGTACTTCGAACATGTTCAAAATATCTGAAGATAAACCTATTCCATGGTAAAAAGGTTCATTTTCATTTTGGTGATTGATAAGTGTCAGAACCTAAACAATCTTTTCTCCCCTGCAATGGAAAATAGTTTCCACATCATAACAGAGATCACTAGGGAGTTCCCTCGCCCCATGCATCCCCTGCTCCCACCTGCCAAATGTTCACAGATGACGCTAGGAGAACCTGGTCACTTCAGCTTCACATCAGCAAAGTGTATGCTTAAGAAAAATCCTTATTCAACATGTTTAAGCACATGCTTAGCTAGAAGTATGTACTCACGTGCTACTGTAGTTAATGGGATTTGGCATGTGCTTAATTTTAAGGACCTTCTTAAGCGCTTTGCTGAATAGCTATGGGCTGCTAAATCAAGGCATTGTCCCATAAAACTGAAATGCCGAAAAAGGTTTTAATGCTACATTTGAATGCCTTCTGCATTTCTAGTCCATGCCAGAAAAATGAAATTTTGAGAAACATGAAATTTAGGCAAGAAAAACAATAGATTTAAATATGATGTGTAAGTTTAAACATAAAACCCCATCAACCTATATTGTTTGTATTTTCATATGGATATTTTTAGCCTACTACATAGGTAGATATGTTTGGTGTGGTATTAAACAGGTAAGAATGCAAGTATACAGACGTGTTGCAGTATGAATGTAGATGTGGTCCAGCATTGTTGTACACAGGTAAACATATTGGGATTTGGTGCAGTATTGTTATACGCTAGTAATAAGTCAATAAGTAATTGATGTAAAGCTTTTATATATAAATAACGTAGGTATTTGTTGCAGATTAGTTTTTGCAAAATCAATCCCTTTTACTTATTTAGTTATCAATTATACCACAAAATAATTTGATCCCTTGTCAAATGAATTTTAAGTTATGGGGTTGTAACCTGAAGGCCAATGGTTTCACCTAGCAGCTAGTGTTTTGTTAAGAAAATAAAATACATCTTTCTCAAGTGATTATCAAATTATTTTTTGAAATTTTGAATGACTGTGTAGAAGTTTGTAGTCCCCTTCCTGTCTCCTCTGGAACATACTGTAGATTTTGAATGCCTCTGGGCCTGTAGCAATGTGGAGAATTTCACCCTCTGATTTCTCTGCAATACTGCTTGCTTTCTGGAATACTTGGAAGCACTGCAGTAACTGCCAGTTCTCTGTCAGTTTCCCTTTTAAACTGAAAGATTCAGGAGAGTTCACTTGCTCGGTTTTTGCCAAAGATTTAATTTTCTTCTGACACTGTGTAACCTACAAGAGTAAGATAATAGTCTTTACTTCCTGGCCCCATCACCTGAAATGAATCGGGGGTACAAAAGTTTGATGCCTCTGTCAAATGACAGGGGTTTATAGCCACATGTTCCAATGGCTACTGATACAGAAAGAGTAATCAGTTTGACTGTATTAGTGGTAAGGTCATGGTTCCTCCTGCTGATTGCAAAGGGTCCTTTAATAGTTAGCAAGACTGTAGTGATTACATGTTTTTTCAGTTTGTCTGTTTCAGATGGAAGTTTTTGAATACTGCTCTGAAAGGTTGCTTTTCCTCAGCTGGAACACTAGAAGGCAATTTGTTGTTGTTTCATGTTCATAATGCTTTTATACATCTCTACTGTGAGTTTCCTTTTTCATTTAGTGTTAATAAATTCAGTTATATTCTGCTGTGTTTTGGAGATTGGAGCACTTCTTTTGGTTGAGCCTTTGTCTTTTATTTCTTTAAGTATACATTTGGGGGCTCAAAGAATTTGACTTTCACTGCCCGTTACATTTTTCTTTTATTAAAAAAGTTGTCCTGGCAGTTATTTCCCCCTCAGGTACTGCTTTTAGGTTTCCTACAGATTTACTGGTGTTCTCACCATTATTTTTAGTTTGTGAGAGATCTCCTATTTCCATCTCTCTGATATGTTTAAAATATGCATCTCCTAAAAATGAGCTTTTAAGCCGCCATATAGTGTATTGTCAAGTGGCTGCTTGCAATTATATGAGAATGGGGAGTGATCTGAGATAAATTAAGTGAGGATTTTACATTCTTAAATATCTATTAGCTGGTGGTTTAGGGATGAGAAAGAAGTTTGTTTTGAAATAAACAATGTACGATACAGAAGCAGACATAAGCTACAACGCTGATGTCTGTGGAGAATATGGACTGAGGGGCATAGTTCTTTCACTACTGTACTTAAAGCATTTTTGAGCTTTATCTTGTGTGTATAATAGAGTTGGGGCACTTTTAAACTCTTCTGCCCAGATTAATCTAGAGATAATTTGGTTCAGAGATCCAATTCAACATGTCTTTGAAAAATTGTGAAGGGATTTTTCTTAGTGAATATGTAAAGTATACAGTGGTTGTGCTTAAAAACTTTCCAAATTTTCCTTAAATAACTTGACTTTAAAAGCAGCAAAGAGTCCTATGGCACCTTATAGACTAATAGACGTAGTGGAGCATAAGGTTTCGTGAGTGAATACCCACTTCTTCAGATGCATGAAGTGGAATTTTCCAGAGGCAGGTATAAATATGCAAGCAAGAATCAGGCTAGGGATAACGGGGTTAGTTCAATCAGAGAGGGTGAGGCCCTCTTCTAGCAGTTGAGGTGTGAACGCCATGGGAGGAGAAACTGCTTTTGTAGTTGGCTAGCCATTCACAGTCTATAAGGTGCCACAGGACTCTTTGCCTCTTTTACAGATCGAGACTAACATGGCTACCCCTCTGAAACTTGACTTCAGTGTTTTTTTTATTTCCTTATTGTTATAGGATATATTGTCAATACTGAAATAAGATTATCTAAGGAAATTGATAAGTTTCTAATTGTGGCCAGGCTGTTTAAAATCGGCAACTGTCTATCATTAGTTTTTCCTCATACTAGGATTGTTATCTAATTGCAAGCATTGCTTGGAGTAGTAGGTTTTTGTTAATGAGATAGTCTGCTCTTCTTTTCCTGCTTTTACATTTAGCAAGAGTAGGACATTTCTTCTACTCAGGGCCCATCTGAGTTTTTCTTGCATGCCCATGCCCTGATTTGTGCTGCTGCTACAGGGTTCTGCTCTTCAATATTTGTTTTGGAAGCAGCTATGCACTTTCCTCTTCCAGTCCTCTGGAGAACCCTGCGGGAGAAATGCTAGGCCCCACCATCTTTCCCACTACAGTTCCTCTCTGGTTATGAGATAACTGTTTTAGTCAGTGTTCTCCTTTAGAGCCTTGCTTCCTACTCCTCCTCACCCATGTTTATGTCAACTGTTTTCCCTGCATTGACTCAAACTTAGGAGTTTGCAAGTGGGCATCATTCATAGCAGCCCAGAGATCTTGCCAGCTTCACAAATCCCAGTTCCTATTCAAAGCATAGGAAAATATTGTGATGTAGCAAATCTTATTGCATGTTTACTGTTGACTTTTGAAAGAGCGTCACTTTACTTTGAAATGTATAGTTATTTCTGTAGGTAGAATAAATACATAGCTGTAAACAATTTCTAAGTATGCAGCAAGACGTGTAGAAATATTGCACGGTGTGACCCTAAGCACCCCTGTATTCAGACCTTAAACACTATTGTAGTAATCTTTGTACAAAATATGACTTATGAGGTACCATTTGAAAACTAATAACTCTCTAATCATTAATATTCTTGTGTGGTGTATGCACGTAGTGTGTATTAAGAGTTTTGAATATACACTGCAATTAAAGTGTGTTTAAACTGGGCAACACAAGTATGTAGGGACAGAATTAGAAAGGCCAGGGCACAAAACAAGATTAAACTAGCTAGAGACATAAAAGGTAAAAAGAAAACATTCTACAAATACATTAGCAGCAAGAGGGAGGACCAAGGACAGGGTATGCCCATTACTCAGTGAAAAGGACGGGGGGAGGCGTGGAAACAATAACAGAAAATGTGGAAATGGCAGAAGTGCTAAATGATATTTTTGTGTCAGGTTTCACCAAAAGGTTTATTAGCAATTGGACATCTACCTTAATGAATGCCAGTGAAAATGAGGTAGTATCCTAAACTAAAATAAAGAAAGAACAAGTTAAAAATTACTTAGACAAGTTAGATGTTTTCAAGTCACTGGTGCCTGATGAAATATATTCTAGAATATTCAAGGAGCTGACTGAGGAGATATCTGAACCATTAGTGATTATCTTCTAAAAGTCATGGAAGATGGGTGAGATTCCAGAGGACTGGAAAAGGGCAAATATAGTGCCAATCTATAAAAAGGGGAATAAGGACAACCAGGGAAATTACAGACCAGTCAGTTTAAGTTCAGTACCAGGAAAGATAATGGAGCAAATAATTAAGCAATCAGTTTGCAGAAGTGTAGAAGATAATAAGGTGATAAGTAACAACATTGATTTGTCAAGAACAAATTGTGTCAAACCACCCTAATAGCTTTCTTTGACAGAGTAACAAGCCTCATGGATGGGGGGGAAGCAGTAGACGTGGTATATCTTGACTTTAGTAAGACTTTTGATACTCTCTTACATGACCGTCTGATAAACAAATTAGGGAAATACAACCTAGATGGAACTACTATAAGGTGGATGCATAACTGATTGGAAAACCATTCCTAGAGGGTAGTTATCAGTGGTTCACAATTGAGCTGGAAGGGCATATCAAGTGGGGTCCCACAGGGATCAGTTCTGGGTCCGGTTCTGTTCAGTGTCTTCATCAATGATTTAGATAATGGCATAGAGGATAATACCAAGCTGGGAGGAGTTGCAAGTGCTTTGGAGGATAAGATTAAAATTCAGAAAGACCTGGACAAACTGGAGAAATAGTTTGAAGTAAATAGGATGAAATTCAATAAAGACAAATGCAATATATTCCACTTAGGAAGGAACAGTCAGTTGCACACACAAAATGGGAAATGACTGTGTGTAGGAAGGAGTACTGGAGAAAGGGATCTGAACGTCATAGTGGTTCATAAGCTAAACACGAGTTAACAGTGTAACATTGTTGCAAAAAAAGCAAACATCATTCTGGGATGTATTAGCAATGTTGTAAGCAAGACACAAGAATTAATTCTTCTGCTCTACTCTGCGCTGATTAGGCCTCAACTGGAGTACTGTGTCCTGTTCCGGGTGCCACATTTCAGGAAAGATGTGGACAAATTGGAGAAAGTCCACCAATGAGCAACAAAAATTATTAAAGGTCTAGAAAACATGACCTATGAGGGAAGATGGAAAATTTGGGTTTAAGTCTGGAGAAGAGAAGACTAAGAGGGGACATAACTGTTTCCTCGTACATAAAAGGTTGCTACAAGGAGGCGGGAGAGAAATTATTCTCTTTAACCTCTGAGGATAGGACAAGAAGCAATGGTCTTAAATTGCAGCAAGGGTGATTGAGTTTGGACATTAGCAAAAACTTCCTAACTGTCAGGGTGGTTAAGCACTGGAATAAATTGCCTTGGGAGGTTGTGGAATCTGCATCATTGGAGATTTTTAAGAGCAGGTTAGACAAACACCTGTCAGGGATGGTCTAGATAATGCTTAGCCCTGCCTTGAGTGCAGGGGACTGAACTAGATGACCTCTTGAGGCCTCTTCTAGTCCTGCAATTCTATGATCTATTTCAGCGGGACTGGGTAAACAGGTCTGCTTTAGACAAAGGAATGTATATTTGATTTTCTGACCAGCCTGGGTTTCAGGCAAAGACAATGAAATATCAATTTTTACACATTAGGTAAACCGAGTTATTAAGATAACAAATAGGGGGAAAAGAGTATAGAGCTTCCTTCACCACCAGACTCCATGTCACCTTACTCACAGCTTGAATAAACTTTACATTGTAGGTAACGTTTAGAAGAACCCATTTTAAAGTTTTATTGGTCTGTGAGGACTGGGGAGGAGGGACTGAACATAAGGTGACAAGCAACTGAATCAACTGATTTATACAATACTACTGTATTATAAAAATGTACAGAGTGAAGTCTTTTCTGAAGTAACACACTGGGGGTTAATATTATTGTGAAATGTATGGATTAATACTATATGAGGAAATATGGATACTTAATGATATTATGCTTTAAAGTCTGTGGCCAAACAGGGAGAAACTGGTTCCCTCTCAGACAGGAGAGAAGGCAGCTATTTACCTGTCTCCTATGTATATTAAGCATGGTGACATGAAAACAGTGGAAGCCCCATTAATGTACAGGGGGATGGGAAATCCAGAGGAAGGGAAAAACAGAATGAGGTCATCATGCCTCTTGAAATAAAGGCACTGAACTTTGGAAGATGTAAGCAAAAATAGAAGCCATCTTTGTCATCCCTCACTAGACGGACACTGGAGGCCAGAGCTCTTGCAAGCTGAGAAATATGAGTCCTTCAACTATGGAGGGGTTGAAATCTCTGGAAACTGAATATAGTTGAGACACTTAGGAAGAAAACGGAAGCCAGTGCCTTGTCTTCTGTGGCTGTTCCTGACTGAGAGAAAGTCAACCATGGTTGGAAAGAAGGAAGACTGATGAGGGAAACCATCTAGAACAAAATGTATACCTTGCTATATTAAGTTTTAGACTTTTAGTTTTGTGTTTTTTTTGTATGTAGCCCTGTCTAGCTTTATTCCTTTAAATTGGTATCACTTAACCTATGTCCAATTGTTAATAAATTTGTTTCATTTTCATTATAAACCAGCTCAGTTCTGTGTTTGTAGAGAAGAGTGTATTTACCCCAGTTAAGTTAATAAGCTGCGATGTGCTTTTGTCTTTAGAGGAACAACAAACCTATTGTTTCTCTGAACTGTCCTGGAGAGGGCTGGACATTGCAGAACACATGGTTTTGGGAAAATTCAGTACTGGGAGTGCGTTGGGGTCACCCTGCAAGTAGTAACTAATTCCGGTAGAAGTCGATGTGGGGCTGCAGACAGGCAGCTAAGGTCAGAGCTGCAGAACTAGGGTGTGATTTGCATGCTGGTAGGCTGGCTGTGAGTGGCCCAGGCTGGAAGCTGCAGCAGCAAAGCATGGTAAGGCGCTCAGGCTTGCAGGCAGGCTGTGACTCAACCCCTTACTGGTCTGCATTGCACCCTGAACCCCATAACGCGTAGATTTTCTGGTTTTGATGTATTTGTTTTCATGCTTTTTCTTTAAAGGGCTCAGGATATCTTCCGTCAGGCAATGAAATCTCCAAGTGTCTTCTTGGAAGTGGTTCCTCCATATAATCGTGAACAATATGAAAAGTCTGCCATTGCTCCCCTTTGTTTGCTCGATAATGATGATGGAGTTCCAAAAACAAAGGTTCCACCTCCTGTTCTTATGAAACCAGCTGTGAAAACAGTAGATCTCTCTGGAATGAACAGCCTGGAGACAGATCTGCAGGCAACGCTACAACACACTAAGAGCCCCAATCTCCCAAGGTTGGGTAAGAAACCATCTTCACCATCCCTGTCTCCTCTGATGGGCTTCGGCAACAAGAAAAATGCAAAGAGAATAAAGATAGACCTTAAGAAAGGTAAAGGTTCAACAATCAGCAGTGATGTACTGTAACAACTACATGTTCTCTGTATTGGTACCTTAACTTTTAACTGCACTGGTGACATGGGGCCAGCTGAGTGTTTAAACAGCTTAGTTATTGATACTTTACTAAAAGATAAACAAAATGTTCTGAATATGTCACTGGCGACTATTGCCAAATTTTTCCTGCCCTGTTTTGTTTTTACATGTTGGTGTGACATCATTGTGAGAGGAAGTTCATATGAAGTGATGCTGTTGCATTCGGCACTTAGGAAAAAATGAGCAGAACAGGAAAAACAAATCCAAAATTTCCACGGCTTTGTCGTTAGAAGATCCAGAGGCAACCTAATCTGAAGTGAAGAAGAAGCTGTGTAGAGTGTGCAAGGGGGATAGTTTAAAAGAATGATAAAATAGAGCAAGTACATGGGATGCAGCAATTAAATTTGAGAATGTGCAGTGCAGCCCCACAGATTAATTGGAGTGGAGCTTTCAGGAACTTCCCTGTAATTCATGGATTTTGAAGCCAGAAAGGACCATTATGATCATTTGGTCTGACCTGAGAAGTGATTCATGATATGTAACACAGGCCAGAGGAGTTCCTGTTATGAATGCATGCATCAAGACCAGTAGTTAGAGCACATCTTTTATAAAAACATCCGGTCTAGATTTTAAAATTTCTGGTGATCGAGAATCTCCCACAACCCTTGATAAATTGTTTCAATGTTTAATTACTCTCACTGTTACTATCAGCCCCTTATTTCTAGTCTGAATTTGTCTAGCTCCATCTCCCAACCATTGGCTCTTGTTATACCTTTGTTTGTTTAACTCAATAATTCCTTATTCTCCCTGTGTAGATACTTATGGGCTGTGATCAGGTTACCCCTTAACTTTCTCTTTGATAAGCTTGTGTCTCTCGCTTTAAGGCATGTTTTCCAGTCCCTTAATCATTCTTTTGACTTTTCTCTGAATTTCCTCCAGTGTAACATCCTTCTTGAAATGTGAATACCGGAACTGGACAGAGTGTTCCAGTAATGGTTGCACTAATGCCCAATATAGAGATAATATTACTTCCCTATTCTTGCTTGATATTCCTCGGTTTATATATCATGACCCCCTAAGTCCTTTTCAGAGTCACTGCTTCGCAGGATAGTGTCCCACATCCTGTAAGTATGGCCTCCGTTCTTTGTTCCTAGATGGTATGACCTTATATTCGGCTATATTGAAATCTGCCTGCACTCTCCTTGCTAAGCAATCCAGGTCTATCACCTTCATTATTTACCACTCCCACAATCTCTGTGTCCTCTGCAAACTTTATCAGTAGTGATTTTATGTTTTCTTCCAGAGCACTGACAAAAATAGTAAATAGCTTAGAGACAAGAACCAATCCCTGCAGGACCTTGCTGGAAACACACCCTTTTGATGATGGTTCCCTATTTACAATTATATTTTGCTATCAGTATGCTAGTTTTTAATCCATTTAATATGTGCCATGTTATTTTTTGTAGTATTCTAGTTTTTTAATCAAAATGTCATGTGATACCAAGCCAAATGCCTTCCAGAAGTCTAAGTGTATTCATCAACCAAACCTATTATCTCATCAAAAAATGATGCTAACTTAGTTTGACAAGATTTATTTTCCATAAACCCATGTTAATTGTCATTATAAAACATTAATTCTTTATTAATTAAGGCTCACATCAGCAATTCTATTATTTTACCTGGGATTACTGTCAGACTGGCAGGCCTATAGTTACTCAGGTCATCCTATTTACTCTTTTTAAATATTGGTAAAAAGTTATCTTTTTCTGGTCCTCTAGAATATCCCCAGTGTTCCAAGTCTTACTGAACAGAAGCAGTTAACGCTCAAGAGAGTTCCTCAGTCAACTCTTTTAAAACTCTGCTGATTTAAAGATGTGTGACTTTAGCTGCTATTTAACATTCTGTGTAGTTATTGTTGGAATGGAAAGAATTCCATCATCGTGTGATGGGAATACATCATCTGACTTTTCCCTGAGTACAGAACAGAAATATCTGTTGAACACTTCTGTCTTTTCGTTATTATTACTGACAATTCTACCATTTCCATCGAGTAAAGGACCCTGATAGTTGACATCATTGGTAAGGTTTCTTTTATTTGGGACGTTTTCAAAAAAACACAAAACGCTTTTTTTTATTGTGCGGTCTCTGCTGGCCATATATTTCTGCTTGTGTTCTTTTGCGTCCCTTATCAATTTTCCACAATTCCTAGCATCTGACTTCTATTTATTGTTATTAGTGTCTCTTTTTCCATTTATTATATATGGGGTTGTTTTTGTTCTGTTGCTGCTTTTTTGCTTCTCTTTGAACCAGGCTGAGGTTATTTTTTGTTTTTAAACTATCATAGCCTGCTTTCTCAATTTGTGGCTTTGTGGGCATTGAGTAAAATGTTCTTAAACAGTTCCCAATTATCATTTATATTTTTATTTAAATTTTTTCTCCAAGCTGATTTGGTTCATAATTGTTTTCAGCTTTGAAATATTGACTCTTTTAAATTCTGTTTACACATAACAAATGTAAGAAAGTCATGATCACTTGTACTAAACAACCGCTAATTTTTAGTTCTGTGATATATTCTTCTTTAGCTGTCAAGCTGAGGTTCAATATAGAATTCCCCTGTTGTAGCTGCCACACTTTTTGTGTTAGGAAATAGTCATATATGGCTTTTAGAAATTACAAGGATGTTGTAGTACTGGCAGCATGAGAACTCTAGTATATGTCACCCAAATTGAAATCGCTCGTGAGTTTTCGCTATACATTACAGATGGGTGCTTAAGGAGACAGTCGTCGTCTTCTCTCTTGATTTGGTGGTCTAGAGCAGACATGCATTAGCAGCTATCTTGTGCTTTAGCTGTTAAAACATTGATCCGTAAGCATTCAAGATTGTTTGCTTCCAACGTTGTCACTGACTTGGAAATAGGCAATGCCATCATGACACACAGTGCTACTCCTCATCCCCTTTTGCCCACTTGATCCTTCCTTAAATAGGTTATAACCAGTGATGTTGACATTCCAATCATGCACATTTTTCCACCATGTTCAGTAATATCACAAGGTTGAATTTATGCTCAATAAATGAGCAATTCTAATCGCTCGTTTATTACCCACACTCTTAGCACTGGTGTACAGGCAATTAAAAATTTTCTTCTCTTGGTGCCTTGATTAATTTGGTTCATGGCATCTCGATTTTGCGCTAAATAAATGCTCATTTATACATCCTCCCCTCGCTTCACTCGTTCCTTTTGTTTAACATCCTGCTGTCCCCTAGAAGCTTGGTTCCCCTTCTGCTAAAATGGAGACTATCCAATCTATACAACCATTCTCCCCATAAGAGGTAGGTCAATGTTCCTCACAGTTAAAACCTGCTACCTTACGCTACTTAGTCAGCAGTTCTCTACCAGAATCTCCTTCTTTCCGTCTTCCTTCACTTTTGGGGCAGAAAGGATGTCAAGAAAAGTCACTTGGACATAGCTCCTTCACCACTCTTCCAAGTTCTCTGAAGTTGTCTGTAACTTGTGAGATATCATGTGAAGCAATGTCTTTAATGCCAATGTGCATGGCTGGCTTTGATAACCTCAATCTGCCAGACCCTTGCCAGACAGATGAAAACCTGTGTGTGCATAGATTTCTGCTTAAGATAATATTGAGTCATTCCACATTACTAAGACTTAAGTAGAGTTTTCCGTACGCTTTGAATGGTATAAAGTTTCTGTGCTCTTCATCACTGTCACCATATTTCTTCCTTTAACTTTATTTTGAGCATATTTTGGGTAACAATCATGCCATTGATTATAGGCACACAATATGGTGTCAGTCAGTCCCCCTTCCTGTATCTGTGCTGCTTTGCCTAATTTTTTTACCATAATTTTCTTTGCTTTACACCACTATACGCAAATATTTTATGAGATGATTTGACTCTAAAGGATTAATATCTAAAGCAGTCCCAAAACTACCTGGGAAAAAGGCATTATATTTAGAGTGAGCCCTTCATTTAGTTTCTGATTGGAGCATGGGTAATTCAAAACTATTTTAGTTCATGCATATTAACAGCAGGGTCTGAACCTGTCTCTTCTGACAGTGTCATAATACTTACTCTTCTGGTCCTCCATGAAATCATGCTCAATGGCTGAAGCAGCTCTCATTGAGAGCTAATCTAAATGCTTGCTCTTGATACTTATGTTTTTAAATTTTACTGTTCCATTATTTTAATTAATATCATTTTCTTGTTGAAATTTACAATAAACTTCTCTGTCTGCACTCTAGGTCCTGAAGGACTTGGTTTCACTGTGGTTACCAGAGACTCTTCGGTTCATGGCCCTGGTCCTATTTTTGTGAAGAATATTTTGCCAAAGGGGGCAGCAGTCAAAGATGGTCGTTTGCAATCAGGCGACCGAATACTGGAGGTTAGCAGAACTGGGAATATCAAACATCCTTTCCTTTCTCACCACTAAATATTGTTTATCGACTTTTCAAATTTATATTTTATATTTATTTGTATTTTCTGTAATTACTAATGACCAAAATAGCATAGCATGTTTCTAATTTAAACCCCATATTGTAGGTTGTTGGGGTTTTGTTTTTTTTAAACACAGTGCTTTCATACTGCTTGTTGACTTAAATACACAGTTCAGAATCAGGTGCCTGTGAAAACAGTCTTGCAAGGCATTCAAACAAGGGAGAGTTGATAAAATGGCTGCCCGATTTTGAAAGTAGATACATCAATTGAAAAAAACAGTCTCTGAAATAATATCCAAGGATCTGTGTTTTCACTGTGAATGTTTTTCTAATGCACATTTTAAATCAGTTGCATTGTATTTTCTCGGTTTTAAATGTTCATATTTGTCTGACTTATGAACTCATTATCTATGGGGCTATTTTTACTTGCTAACCTCAAAGAGCTCTAATGTAAACAATATTAATGCTTAACTCTTGTTTAGTGGTTTTCACTTTCAAAGTACTTTACAAACTGATTAATCTTCACAAAACCCCTGCCAGGTAGGTGTTATAAACCCCCATTAACAGATGGTGAAAAGTAACAAAGAGGATAAGTGATTTGTGCAAGCCTGAGAGAAAACTCACTGTAGCAACCAAATTAAGGGCTTGGGTGCATGGCTCTGCAGCGCAGATTATGGGGGTGTGAATTCCAGCACACACTGAGGTGTTGCTCTGTAACTGCCCCATGTAAACCTTGCTAACATGAACTAGCAGGTATCTAATTTGTAGTAACATAGTCCCAGAAGACTACGTCAATGCAAGCTAGGTACTTTGTGGTTCCAGCTAGTAGGGTCTGGGCGGCAGTCACAGCTTAACACTTCAGTGTGTGCTGCAACTCACAGTCCCGTGGTCTGTGCTACAGGACCATGTAGACCGCCCTTAAAACTCAGCCTTTCTTGGTTCTCAGACCTCTGAACCACACCTCTCCCAGTTTAGAAAATCAAAGACCGCACTTGTTAGTCAGAGTTATTTTGTTTGTTTCCTAATTACATCCATTAGGTGAATGGCAGAGATGTCACTGGCAGGACCCAAGAAGAACTAGTGGCTATGCTGAGAAGCACTAAGCAAGGGGAGACTGTCTCTCTGATCGTGGCTCGGCAGGAGGAAGCCTTTCTGCCTCGAGAGCTGGTAATGTTTTTTCCGCTATGCCGAATCAGACTAGTTCTCTGTTTAAAAATTGACCTAAGAAATACAAGTAAACTGTCGCTGAATGAGAAGCCAGTGAAGGGCAATTATTTAAAGCTGGTCTTGGAGAAGTATTTATATTTAATTTTGCCCATTATTTAATACAATTCTTTGACATTTGATTTTCATCCCAGAAGTGACATCATAGACATAATTCACAAGGGAATACTGTAAATGAATTATGTAATGATGAGATTGAGCATGCCTGAAAATAAAGTACTCTTTTTTTAGGCTTAGGGTTTTGTTTTAAGTGTACATGGTGAATTTCATTGCTTGTGAAAGTAATGGACTAATGACACTGGTTGCAGACAGGCTCTGAAGCTTCCCTACACAATTCTGACAATGCCTCCAAAACAGGCATTGTTCAGTACTGGGCATCTCCTAAACCGGGAATACCAATTGTGGCACATTATGTGGCGGTTATATGAGCTGAAGGGAAAATGCCATAGTCGTTCTCAGGGCTGATAGGGGAGAACCTTGCTTTCTTGGCAGCCATTCTTTGATTTTAACAGGAAAAGTTCTAATATGTGCGAACTCTTCTTAAACTGTTTAACAGATTTCACATTCATTTAATAATAAAGCCGTGCTTTGGAAAACCTTGAATGTGAAATCATATTCCTTCCCACCCTAAATATACATAGGAGGAGTCCATTAATGTAGAGATACATACTTGTTTCCTCTCAAAGAAGACCATCTCTTTTCCCTTATCTTGACTGATGCATATATTTGTCTTTTCAGTGAGAGCTCTGCAGGATAAAGGAAGGACAGCACTTCCTGCCTTTGTCTCATTCTATTTTTTTTAAAGAAAACAAATGGCATTTCTTGTTTTCTTACTTGAAGAATGAGCCTTCTCCCTTTTGTCAGGACTTCGCTTTTCCTTTTGCTTTACCCCCTGTTAGCACCATCTCCTTCTGCAATCCACTTTGGTATGTTTTCTCATACTTTTCCTCTTGTTTCCTTGTTATCACTTAGTCCTTGTTGAGCAAAGTGTGTGTGTTGCCTGCACTCCTATCGGAAGCCCTGGAATAGGTTAGTTGCTGTGATATGACCCTCTGTCTTTCTGCAGTTGCTAGCCACTGCTTCCTGTACATGTACTACTGATCCAGAGCCAAAATGAAGTGTGCTGAGCTAATCTATTTTTGTTTTAATTTTCCTTTTTGCTTGAGCAATTATGTAAGGGGGAAAATTAGTGATGGAATGCTATCAAACCCATCCCAGGTTTATTAAAGAGATAATAACATTGCTAATTAGTGGTTCCCAGAGCTGCCAACCATGCTGACCTTGGTGAGGCCCTATTTAGAAAGATCCTGAGCTCTAAATTCACTGTGTGTATGGGCACGAAGGAGAGAGTTTCTACATAAATGTACAAACCTGTCCATCATATTTAGGATCAGAACTCAAACGTAATTCTCCTTCCTCTCCCCAATTTTTTGAAACAATAAATGGGAAAAAAGCAAACAGTTTTGTTATGTAAGTTAGAAAGTACCATTGCTTGAAAAGCGTATGGTTTTTTTTAAGTGTGCCATACTTTTTTTTTTTTTAACCATTTCTGTGTCAATGTCTTTCCCACCTAGCGTTACGTTTTCTGCTTTGCTGTTGTATGCCAGATTATCCTGGAAATTACAGCAACCCCTTGTGGGTAAAAGAGGCTGTCGAAATTTTTAATGTATTTATAATTTCTATCTGCCAAGCTTGCTTGCTATTCAATTCTAGACCCTATAGCAAGGATTAGCTATATTTCACGTGTTACTCCTGACTGGCAAGATTGAGACCTAGAAGGTAGCCACATTTATCCTTCTGGTTTGGCCTTCACTTAAATTGCTTTCTCTGTGAAAGAGTGATGCTCAGATGGCCCTCAGAGCAATAGTGATGACATGTGAATTCTAATACGGTAGTGTAGGCCTTGTAAACCCATTGACCTACCATATAACATATTTTAGTAGCTGAAATTTGTGTTGGATGCTTTTAAGGAACATGTCCTTCTAATTTAGAAGCCTTTCAGTAATATCTACTTGGTAGCTTGCTATAGAAATATGGCTTACAATACTGCCAGGCTACCAGATGTTCAGATTAATGTGATGTTTGACGGAAGTCATGTGGCATCTGAAAATAGTCTCAGCAGAGATTTGAGAGGAATCAAAAACTAGCTGATGTGCCTTTGTTGTTGTTTTTAATTTTAAGATTGAATTACAGTAATCCTCTGCCACCAACAATACATATTTGATAGAGGAGAAGAAAACACAAACCAACAAAATAAGTTAGAATGTTTGTTTTTAGGAGGAAAATAGATGGTTAATCCAATATTTTCTAAGGATGATGTTAGCTACAGGCTGAGACCCTATGTACTGCATGTAGAATATGACCCAAAATTTTGTTGTGGTGGTGATTTTAACAGTAGGGTAGGGTAAATGCTGCTACAACAAACCTGTTCTTCGTTTGAGCAGTGCTCTGAATATATGAGTTCAGTTCAAGATGTTGTTGGTGATCTCAAAAGATCTGAAGGGTTTGGCAACCTTGCTGTTGAAAAGTCCAATTCAAACACTCCGTGTCCTTGTGGCAGACTGTCTTTCACAGTCTCCAAGGCATGGTGCAAAACACCTTTATTTTGTTTATCATTCCATTGTTAAATAACATATCGGCTGCTTCAGCACTAATCCCAATAGAAATGAGTTAAATAACACAGGGTGACATTCTGTTAAGTGCCTGCCCCCTAACAGTAGGAGAGTTTGTTATAAGGTAAGGTAATAGGGAGGGTAAAACAAAGCCTCTTTTTATGAAAGCTTGCCTTCAGTAACATTTCAACTGTATTAGATTGCACAGGAGCACTGTTTGAGGGTTTTGCCATTCTGATCTTATGCTGATAATTTGCTATCAAATATAAAAGTTAGATATTGAGAGTAGTAAACCTTTATCCTGAGTGTCTCTTGCTGCTGGTATACGTAAGGGGATGTTGTGAAAAGGGGATATTATTGGATTGCAGAGGACTGGGATTTAGTTATACTAACCCTGTCAAAGTTAACATCTGAGAGCTGCATGGTTACACTGTTTGTACGTTAGAAACATTAAATAAAACCGAAAGCACGCTCTTTGAGTTATTGTCATTACTCAAAAAGAGAATAAGAGGCTCTTATGAGATTTTCTTATTGAAGCAGATGAGGAGAGTAGAATTTGGACCAACCACAGACTGTCCAGTTAGCCAAAAGGTACTAGGAATTCCTGCCAGTTGTTAACAATGTAATAGCTGAGTAAGGAGCTGGTTACAAACTCAGGATGAACTTGAATTGCTTAATTACCCCCGACTACAGACTAGCCTGTGATTAGTGCATACTGCGGGTGCAGTTTGGATTTAAGCTATGCAGTAGTGTGTATATTTTCTAAAGCATGTTTAAAGATTAGAGAAAAAATGACTTACTGATCAGGGTTGGATTTTCCAGCTATTATCAAAATAAATAAAACATACATCAAATGAAGGCTACTGTTCCATCCTATTCTGAAAATATACACACAATTTTGATCATGTATTTATCTGTGTCTCTCTCTTCTCTTATTTTCTCCAGGAAAAAATGTGTGATCTTAAGGTGGCACTCTCTTTTTTTAAATGATTTAAAGATCGTTTTCCTTTTTCTCGAAGTTGGTAAAATACAAAGCCACTTAAATTAGAATCAGCTAAAACTTAACCCTTCTATAGCATGGCGCTGTTCATTCCCGGGGCAGTGGCTTTTACAAATGTTCTTGTTATTTTTAATGAGTGTTGAAGCTACAGGATGTGTATGCACAGAGGCAGAGAAGTGCCCTTCCACCAAACTTGTCACAAATAATAAAGCATTGAAAAGGTTAATATGTATTTTTATGTATTTTAAGCCTCGGCATGCACATTACTGTAAGCTTTGCATCTATGTCATTTTAAAGATGGTTTTGAACAATCAGGTCTAGTTGTGATCATTATTTGTCTTGTTACTACACACATTACTTCATCCCTTGGGGGGAAAAACAAAGCACAACAAAAACAGTCGCACTGGTGTTTTTATAACAAATACTATTGGAGAAGAACCTGTGTAATTTAACTGTTGATCTTTAAATCTAGAATTCTCTCTTTTTACATATTTACTACACAGTGTGGAAGGAAGCACAGTTAGAGGCAAGTTCAGTTATGCTTTTTCTTTCTCTTGCTCTGTTGTGATTAACTTTTACGTTTTAGCTTTTTCCTAATTAATTCTTTGCACTACCCTGGAATTCTTCACCTAAAGGAAGATTTCTTGCTTGTGTGAAATGTTGTCCTTTTTAATTTAGGTATTCTAAGCTTGATTTCTTTATTGTTTCTTACCTGTTAATCTGCAGGAATGACAGCACCAAATTTCAATGCAGCCTTAACCATTATTCGCAAAAAGAAAAGGAGTGCAAATACAGACTAACACGGCTGCTACTCTGAAACTTAACCATTATTGTGTCTCCAGTTGGTTGTACTTACAATTTCAATAATTTATATGTTTAAAATTCCTGATTAGTAGATTAAATTAGGAACTCCTCTCATATACAAGTATCCTAAATTATGGTTCAAATAAATTAGTCACCTCAGCAATTAACTGTTCTCTCTCAAAAATGAAATCTAGTTTTTGAAAATCTGGCCCATGATACACATCAAATTTTAATGCTTTTAAAGAATATATAATACAATTTCTTTACCAACATTTTTGTACCTTATATAAATACAGGGGAGAAAAATCTTAAATGTATATATAACCTTTCATTCCAAGGTGCTTTATAAACTATATACATACCAAAATCACATCTCCCTCAAGAATTTCTTGTGCAGAGAGTCTCCCCTAGGCTGGAACAATCTAAAAAGTATTGACAGAGGGGACCATGCACATGCATCTTTGTACATTAGAACGTTTTGCACAAGGGTATAGTAGTCAACCTTTAAACTGTAGAGTTTACATGAACTAAATTTATACACTTACCTCAGTATTTGCAGTATTAGCTATCCTTACTATAGGTAACAGCTAGAGTACTAGAAATATTGTACTGAGGCAAAGTTATGTAGTTATCTTGTTCATTATCTAAAATGACTATCCCGTTTTTATGCAGGGGATCATAGCATGAAGTATGGAGAGTAGGTCTTGGTATCATCTACCTGTTTATTTCTGCTGCCTCTGTTTTGTTTTGTTTTCCTCCTTAGCTTAGAATAATTTGTTTGAGTTGTTGAGTTTTTTTGTTAAGACATTTTTTTTTGTCGAGCAGGTGGGTTTTTTGCACCATTTTGCAGTAGCAGAGTGAGGTTTTGGCAATGCTGTTGTGTATCAGTCTAGCTCCTATGAAAACAAAGAATTTCAGTTTGCTCCCAACCTTTCTCAAGGAGGGTCAGCAACATCTCTGTTGAGAGCTGCAGGGGAACTGACTTCATTTGGAAACTGGCATTGCTTTGGACCCAAATCCTTTAAAGATGTTTTAGGGTGGCTGTCTTGAACTTTGAATCAGGATAGTCTGTCTGTTTCCAAACACTTATGGAAAAAACCCTTGAAGATCTGCAGATAAGATCAGTGTATTTGGCATCATATACACTGCAGAGCTCAGAAGTCTTAGTTGGCATCACGCTTGAATCCATGAAATTAGAAACCAGAAAGACTTAAGAATAGGAGTGGAGACACTATAACATGTGGTTCTCAACAGAAACTTAGTCTTTGTGTGCCTCAACTCCCAGCTATCTGGGCTACAATATTTATTTGCTGTAAAATCAAGATTTGCTTTGACCATTACTTAAATCCACTTGGCAGCTATAGGAGGTTACCATCTGAAAGCATCATCAGATCTGATTCATCTGCCCATCAGAAATAATGATAATGGTCCCTTCTGGCCCAAAGATCTATGAACGTATCTATGAAAAAGTTCTTCTAGCGCAGCGGTTTTCCAACGTTTTTTCTGGCTATCCAGGTGAAGAAAATTATTGATGCCTGTGACCCAGTGGAGCTGGGGATGAGGGATTTGGGGTGTGGGAGGGGATCAGGGCTGGGGCAGAGGGTTGGGCTGTGGGGGGTGAGGGCTGCGGGGTGGGGCCAGGAATGAGGGGTTCAGGGTATGGGAGGGGGGGCTTTGGGCTGGGGCAGGGGATTGAGGTGTGGGGCGGGGCTCAGGGCTGGAGGGGGGGTTGGGGCACAGGGTTGGGGCTCTGCGCAGCTCTCACCCGCAGGCACTGCTCTGCCCCCACGAGCTCCCATTGGTCGGTTCCTGGCAAATGGGAGTGTGGAGCCGGGCCTCGGGGTGGGGGCAGCACGTGGAGTCCTGTGGCCCCCCCGCCTAGGAGCCAGACCTACTGCTGGCCGCTTCCGGGGCGCAGCACGGTGTCAGAACAGGTAGGAACTAGCCTGCCTTAGCCGGGCAGCACTGCCAACGGGACTTTTAATGGCCCGGTCGGCAGTGCTGACCAGAGCCGCCGCGGCCCACTGCCTTACATTCCGTGACCCAGTACTGGCTTGTGACCAACAGTTTTGAAAAACACTGTTCTAGGATATGACTTCTTATTGTGAACCTCTCTGGGATTTGAAGTGGGTAGACAAAACTATCTCTTTACCATCCCTACTTTAAAACTATAGCTATTAAGTCCGTTAGAAAAATTAATAAGATTTGTATGTGGCTGACCATCTAATAACAGTATTCCCATAGAGCCTGGATAATATCTCAGCACTGTGCTAAACTCTTCTTGAAGGTAGTGTGCAGATTTAGGCCCTGATTCAACAAGGTCTTCAACCACATGCTTGCCTTCAAGTATGTTAGATGTTAGTGGGATTACTTGCATGATCAAATGCCTGGCCTAAATGGGGCTTTAGTCTTAACTAGTTAATGTGCCTCCCAGTCTACTTCCCAGAGTCTCATCAAAAGGAAGTGAGGCTGGATAGTTAGGTGTTAAGAGTGCAGTTAGGCACTGAGCTATTACTTATGACAAAACTCTTTCACAAAGGGAGACCATTTTCTCTCATAACAATCACCGTGAGGTTTTGAATAAGTACACAAAGGAGGTTGAAGGATCTTGTTTTTGAAGTCTCCTCTGACGGAGTCTCACATGGTAAAATGTGAAATGCAATTCATCATCCTTGGAGGATTGAAGTGCTGAATCTGATTTGGTCAGTATTCAAAGCTGTGGTTCCAAGGCGACTAGGTATTTCAAACTAAAGCCTTTCTATCCAACATGACATGAACTTGCAGTGCACTACATTAATGTGCAAAATATCCAAGCACAATATAACATTCACCTCTGGCCTTTTAACAGGAGGTACCATTAGTGACTATTTTTATCACAATATGGTAGGTAGATAAATGTAGATAAAAAGCTTCTGTAAAAGTGTGGTAAGGGATACATGCAACAGTGACTTCAGTTATTTACCACATTGTGACATTACATCAGACCATTACCTTGCAGCATTGTTTTCAGAAGCATTACAGTATATCTGCCACAACATATAGTGTTGGTTTTTATGGTTTCAGAGTAACAGCCGTGTTAGTCTGTATTCGCAAAAAGAAAAGGAGTACTTGTGGCACCTTAGAGACTAACCAATTTATTTGAGCATATGGTAACTTGCTAAATAATCAGCCACCAAAAGTGTGTGTACGTGTTTTTAAACTGCATCTAAGTTCTTATTGGAAGGAAGGTAAAGAATGGTGTAAACAATACGGCATGTTTTTTTCAAACCTTTCTGTCAAATAATAGTCAATGTTCAGAGAGTGCTCTTTAACCTGTAAGGTTTCTTGCAGAAAATAGTAGTGAAAGCATGTAAATGTCTTATTTCCTTCATAAGCCTTTTAAAATAATCCTCATTGTTTTTTTTTTTTTTTTTTTTTGTGTTTTTAATCCTCATGGGTACATTGCCTCTCACTCTGAGCTCTGAATGGCACTCAAGGGAGTTGGCATCTCTTATCAGAACTGAGCAGCCAGGCAAGGGGCAGCCAGCACATTGAGAGGCCATGATAGTGTGCTGGTCAAGGGCATCAGTCAGGTAGTGAAAGGCCTCTTGTTGTGTTAAACAAATGCTGTTTCCTTCCTGGCTTCAGTGAGAACTAGGGTTTGGTTTTTTTTGTAAGCTTCTCTTGGCAAAAGAACAATAGAGATAAATAAGGCAGCCCTTCCAGTCAGGGAGATGTGCATTAGATTATCATAAATCCCACAGATAAAAAGTGCAGTGGTCAATGAGAACAGGCGTTCTTAGATTAAATAAGAGGTTAATTGAAAAGTGGTATCTCGGGAGATGGGGGATTGAGCATAATGTTTAGTAGATACCATGGACCATATTGAGAAGAAATAACAGAATGAACAGTGCTTATTTTAAAACCTTCCTGTTCTGTTTCTGTTGTAGATAAAAGACAGTTTCTAGTGTAGACAGTGGAGAAGACTGAAGGTGCATTTTGACTGTGCCCTGTAGGTGTGGAAAGATATTAGACGTATATAAGTAGATATTACACTGTTTGAAGGATTACATATAGCTTTTAATTAACAATGCAGAGATCTGTAACACAGATGCACTCGTTAAACCTAAGTAAAAACCAATGGTAACACTTAGTTAGCTAGCAGTGTTCTCAAGTAAGTCTCCTGAAACTCTCAATTGAAGATTTTCCGTCTACTGCATTGATCATTGGTTTGCTATAGTTATAAGTTTTTCTGCTATTATGTCTAACAAGTTTACACAGTTCTCTCACCTGTTTTTGAAGTGCAGTCCTTTATGAACTTTGCTGGCATTTTCTGACTAATTTGACTATTAAGTAAGAGTTTGCAGGAGAGAGGGCTTTGGGGTGTTTCTGTTTGCTGTGTTATCAAACTCCTGTCTTCAATCCCAGGTTTGGGAGCAAAACTTCTCAACAAGAGCCTTGGTTTTATTGATATAACAGTGAAGTCATTTGCATTTTGAGACTATTGATTCTATTGTTCAGTCATATCAGACAAATTATAAAATTGCTGCAGATTGCCCATATCCAATATATATTGAATTTTCAGAGGTCTGCGATAAGATTTAAGAGATTTGATTACAGCAAGTGTTAATTTTTGGAAATTACTGTTTTCACTTTTTTCAAATCCTGTAGTTGCCAAGTAATACCAGCTGTCGTAACAATCTATGTATGAATATCAGTGAATGCCTACCCCCACTGGAAAACTTTTGAAAAGGATGCTGCAATCAGATCTTACTGGAGATCCCAGGGACACTTGTCAGTTCTTCGTTTACATGGCCCAAAAATTAAAAATTGATGAATTTATAGATGGAGAGACATGCATTAAGGATGTCTGTCATTTTCCATGATACGCCCCTCTTTTCAGATGCTTATGTCCCCACACCCCCAACTTTTTTCTTATTGGGAAGTCTTTAACCAGATGAGCTCAGACCAGTGAGTCCTGGAAATAGTGAACAAAGGTTGTTTATCCAATTCCAACCCCCTCTCTACTCTTTTTCTTTCCTCTTCTGGGGACTGCCTCACAAGATATTGCTCAGAAACAAAGTGGACTCCCTTCCGCAACTCAGAGCCATGGAACGAATGCCATGAAGTCCTGGGCAGGGGGTTGTTCTCATTATTTGCTAGCCCTAAATAAGAAAAGAGATTGAAATCACATTTCGGATCTCTGACAACTCAACAAATTAATCCATTGTTTCAAATTCATGGATGATAAATTCAAATTCCTACCTGAGATCCTGAAGACTGTTCACAGCTCCTGACTTGCAAGATGCCTAGTTCCATATTGTAATTCATATCACTCACAGGAACTATTTCTAGTTTCTTGTGGGAAAGTCTCATTACTAATTCACAGTGGTTCCCTTTGGCATCTCCACAGCCCTAAGAGACTTCACCAAATGCTAGCAGTCTTGGCTGCACATCCAAGAAGGCAATGGAATCAAGTACCATAGTGATGACTGGCTCACAGAGGGTCAATCATCACATGAGCAGCTCAGCCAGGCAGTCCTGGATCTTTTTGCTGCTCTTGGCCTCAAAGTCAAGATAGCAGAGTCCACTCTCACCTCTACTGAATTGATTGACCTACCAGTTTTTCCCCCCAAATCTGATACCACTCGGAGGTGGGGGGGCCAGACTTCACACCTTAGATGTTATCAGATCTGTCTCAGTAATTCTGCCATACCATTTCTAGTGTTCACCAACAGAATGAAGGGTCAACCAGTCTTCACCCAAAGAGTGTTGAAATGAACTGTATCAGAACATGTTATACAGTAGCGCAGTGGACCCACCTCAGTAGCTTAGGACCTGTTTCATCAGGGCTCAGTTTGCCTCTATAAATTATCCCAATCTCAGAGATTTATATAGCATCTACCTGTAGTTCAACTCATACCTTTACTCAGCATTACTCCTTGGTAAAGGGCTCCATATCCAATGCCTGCTCTGGCAAAGTTGCCCTACAGTCATTGTTTCAGTAGGTTCTAAGTACCCATCTCCAGGACGTGAGTTACTGCTTCAGCCACCAGAAGTGGAATACATGGGGACAATCATTCAAAGAAAGGCCGGTTAATTTACCGTACAGTAACTTTGTCTTCAAGATGTCAGAGTGTAGTCCATAATCTCCGTTCCTTCTCTGCTACTATGGAGTCATTGGCAATCTGGATTCTGTTTTAGTTAAGAAACTGGAGAGCGGTTGTGGTTGCCCTTTCCTTTGTACCCTCAGCTACAGGGTGCTAGAGAGCCCCACAGATACTACTATTGAAAAGATTCCAGTTTCATAATCATGGAGCACATGTGCACCGGAAGAGGAATATCTATGAACAACACATCTCGAAGAACCACAATTACTGTAGGCTAAGTAACCATTCTTTACTCAAGCACATCCCTGAAGTTTGTTTGTTTCCTTTAGGTTCATGAATTTATCTAAGCAGAATTAAAATTCAGCACCTTTTGATTCCCCATACTTGTAATTTAATATATATATATATATATAAAGGGATACTAGGGATCATCTTGTGACAGATGCATGATGTCGGGAGCCTGAAAACTTCAAAAGATTATTATATTGAAATGTGCCAAATACCGTAGGCCTTGGGAGTAGTAATACATTTTTGTATCTATAAATGTTATATATATCCTTGTGAACTAAGGATTGTATACTAACTCTATTGGGGAGGGTTACTGAGTTCCCCCAAGAAGTAAAATCAGTGGGGGATAATTACTGCAGACCCTAGGACTGCAAAACAACTCCAGAGAAGTACCACCTCTTGAGGTGACTTACATTTACTGGTTCAGACTGTGTTCAAGAGGTCCACAGACAAAGAGCTTGTGGTATAAAGGGCCAGACTGAACTGGCTGAGAAGGGCCCTCATTTTGATCCAAAAATGACATAGGATTGTAACCAAGAAGGAAAAACCCTGCTGGAAGGGTTTGAGGGACTGGAAACCTACCAGCGTCTCCATGTGGAAGATGAGTGACCCTTAGTAAGCTTACCATTCATATAGACTGTTTTTTCTTTGTAATACTTTTGTCCTAAAATAGACTGTATTTTGAGAAAGCTGGCTGGCCACTGGTAACTCAGGCATTGTTTCTGAGAGAACAATCTGCAGATGTTGGACTGATGTCAAACCTGCTGGGATAGTCGCAGTGAATCGCAGGGGACTGCACCTAAATCCCAGATCTGGAGGGAGACACGCAGGTCCTTTCCCATAGAGGGGTGAGGCCTAAGACCTAAAGAGCACCCTTGAGGATACTGTGGAGGGAGCAGAGGTGCAGTTAAACACAGAACTGACACCCCCCGTGCCACTGAATTGCTTACGTGGCTCTGTGGTGGAATGCAAATTCAACACGACACTACACTTTAAGAGATGTGGATGTATATTATATATATTGTGGAGGAAATGTCACCTTAATTACTGCCTGGAGTAATTCTAAAATATTGGTTGTGTTGAGAGAAACCGTAAGGTGATCCAGCAGAAACTCACATTTGTATCATTTTGGACACTCACTGTACTCTTTCTGGAACAGAAACTTGTTAGTGTGGCAGCTCATTTCATTCACACCATCCTCAAGTCAACTAGGATTATAGGATGATACCAATTTTGAAGTAAAGAACTGAGAGCAAAGGTATTTCTAATAGAATTGAAGACTTAGTGCATCAGAGTGGAGTTGCTTTACCAGACCGTAAGTCTTTCAGTCAAGGATTACTGCTCTGCTGTAAAATATTGATGCGCTGGGATAGCATTCTAGCAATGTAAGGGAAATTTAGGATTTGGGAAAGTTGTTAGTAGCAATGAATAGTCATGATGTATGAGACTGGTTTCCCAAAAAAGGCAGTTAGCTGGACAAATTCCCTTACTTTTAGGAAGGTTGCAGCTGTTTATGGTCACCAGTGAAGGGACATCTATTATGAAGAACAGAAGGAGTATGAGAATTTAAAGTTACTGGTATATTGAAAGGTTTCAGAGTAGCAGCCGTGTTAGTCTGTATTCGCGAAAAGAAAAAGAGGACTTGTGGCACCTTAGAGACTAACCAATTTATTTGAGCATAAGCTTTTGTGAGCTACAGCTCACTTCATTGGATGCATCCGATGAAGTGAGCTGTAGCTCACGAAAGCTTATGCTCAAATAAATCGGTTAGTCTCTAAGGTGCCACTAGTACTCCTTTTCTTTTTGGTATATTGAAGGAAACCAAACTTTTAGGAAATGTATTTGTATTTCTTCCTCTGCCAACAGAAATTTTCAGTAGGTTTTTCATTGCTGTAGTTGTCTGTGATGAATTAATTGCTACTTGCTATGTTGAGCATCCAAGCATTTGTGGTTAGATTCCATGGAATAGGTAAGGAATGGTATGTCTTAAGTGAAGAAATAAGGACAGGGCTACCGTAGTTTCATGGTGAGCTGTGGAATTGACTTTTACATCTGATGCAGCTTTCCTTTCACCTATCCTGTAAAGAGTTCTGGTCAGTGGGGTTTCACTTCATGGCTAGCTAGTGTGTGACATTACAGTTAAAACAAACCAGACTTAGTTTGGTTTTAAGTCACATTTAGCTGGATCTTAGTGTAAACGTCACTTCATTTTTTGACTTCTTTTCCAATTTACAGTGGATCAGAGGTGCCCAAAATTCTTTGCCACTCCTTCCAGTCCATGGCATGGGTTCGTAGGTCTTGGAGTTCAATTCCTTTTCTCTTCAAACTTCTCTTAACAGAGTCTTTCCACCGTATCCTTGGACTTCCATGTCCTTTTTTGCTGTCGTCTTCCTCTCATGCTTTCTTTGCTGGTCATTATCACATGTGCCACCCACCTCATACATGTGCTCCCCAGGCTTTCCATCACTAAGGGTATGTCTACGCTGCAGTTAGACATACCCTGTCTGGCTGGCTGGCCTGTGTCAACTGACTTGGACTCGTGGGGCTTGGGCTAAGGAGCTGTTTGATTGTGGTGTAGACATTTGGACTTGGGCTCCAGACCCTCCCCCCTCGTGAGGTCCCAGAGCTCACTCTCCAGCCCAAGCCCAAGCCGAAACATCTACACTGCAATTAAACAGCCCCGTAGCACAAGTCAGCTGACATGGGCCAGCTGCGGGTTTTTAATTGCAGTGTAGACATACCCGAAGAGTTCCAAGTTAATCTCCCCACTGATTTCTTCCATGTGCCCTCTAACCTCTGCTTGTCTTCCATTCTCCTCAGTATATTGTTTTCCACTACCTGTATGTTTTTTTTTCTTCCCTTTCTATCAGATCCACCCTTTCCAAACCGTAGAGCAGGCAGGGACAAACACATGCGTTGTACATTTTTCCTTTCAATTTGTTACTTAATTGCTGGTCCCACAGTACTCCTGCCACCTTTTTCACTGCTGCCCGTGCATGCTGGGTTCTTCTTTTCAATTCTCCAGATTTCTCTCCGATGGCAGTAAGTGTATTTCCCAATACAAAATTCTTTCTTCTGATTCAGCTTCTCTCCTGAAACTCCTATCAACAGCTCTTTGTCCACCTTCGTTACTTGCATAACTTCAGTTGGCTTTGCATCTACCTTCAAACACAGATGCCCACTCTGATACCATATTTACCACTTCCTTTTAGCTATCAGCCAAAAGGGCCAGATTGTCAACATTCATTGGCTGGATCTTAGGGTAAAGCTGAATGTAAATATGCACCCAAGAAGGGGCAGTTTTTCAACCAATTTAGTTCTACTGGATAAGGAGCAGTTGTGAAAGGTATTAGGGGGGATTGTCTGGAGAGTTCCTTGAGTAATAGGTACAAGCAGCTGTTGTTTACATTGAACTTTAATTTACTGAGGTTTTCTTATAATAAAATTACTCGATTCTTAGAGTGCTGCAGTGAAAGGGTTGTGAAACTATAAGGATTCCAAACTGGGTATTGAAGGAGAGCTGAAAGAAACCTAATACTGAAAAAAATTAGTATTTATATCTCAATGAACATATTTTTAAGATCTCATTTGATACAGATAGCATGTCTAGGCACTCAGACGATAACCCAATGGATTGGTGAAAAGCACTAATGCACAGAATACGTTTATTAAATAAACGTAAAAATGTTACACAAAACTTGAAGAGTTTGGTTAGCTTTTCACATGTTTTTAGCAGTCTACTTGTATGGGAATCTAGTGTAAAACTGAACTCACTTATATTTAGAAACAATGATATAAAGCACGTGTTTGTAGTTATTATTTATAGTATATAAATGTACAGTAATTGTCTAGTTATTGTTGTCCACTAGAATTAACATCATTTTGTAGCTTCTGTTATAAAATATTCTATCATTTGTAGGGACATGGCAAAAAAAGAAAAAACACTTGACAGAGCAGTTCAGGAGTGAACAGTCTGTTTTATCCATGCTTTCTCTCCTGTCATCATTTGAGGACACGAGCAATTTTCCAACTTCTTCACTATAAAGATCTGTCTTACAGCCAGACTTTCTTGCACTGTGCTGAGGGGGCACAAAGGTTTCAGTTGTACTGGCTTGGTATGATGATAGGGAGTTGTTTTATGTTTTGTGGTATTTCAGCAACCATTTATTTTGTGATCCAAAAGGATATTGACAGAAAATCCCAGAGCATATATAAGTGAATGATGTCAGCAAGTGCACCCAATATTCATGATGCGAAATGATGTGATTATATGAGGTGGTATGGATATTACCTGTCCATTTCCTATGCTGTTAGTTGAAAATAAAGCTCCTATTTGGTGCAGCAAGCAAGTAGCAGGCAGAAATGTAGGTGATATTTATTTATTTATTTAGTGCCCCTATCTCCATAATATCTGAGTATTTATGCTAAAACTCATCCTCCCTCACACTGATCCTGCGATTGTCAGATTTGGGCTGCAGTTCATTCCATATCTAAGATTTCTTATGGCTAGGTAAGATACATCTTAGATGAAGGATTCCCTCTTTTGAGCCACGTTGTGGGATGCATACCTTAGCAGTAGATTCCTAGCAGCCCCATTGTGGTAATATATTTCATAACTACAAATCATTAATCAGTAAAATCAAGTCTAATGAACTTCAGCTAGAGGGGAGGCTGTGGTGCTGCTCGTGGGCCATGTGATTAAGTGACTTGACTGAACTCCTATGATGAGTCATTGTCACAGGCGACAATACAAATCCAGACATCCAACCATATTCTCTAACCACTCTAGCTCAGTTTCCCTTATTTATTTTAATTCATTGGCTTTGGGAACTTTTACAGGACTGTTGCCTCCATATGTTATAATTTTGTTAATTACTTATGTAAGGAAAAAATGTGACAGAAAGTTGTGTACTTCAGGTGAAAAAAGGCAAGCGCAAGAAATGGAGCAAAAGTAGTGGAGATAAGCTAATGACATCAAGACAGTAATTATCAGTGTCAACACCGTGCCATTTTTGTATTTTCCAATTAAATGAAATGAATTGACTTCCATGCAATTAATTTTTAATAAATATTTGTATTTGGTACATATTAGAATCAAGGTTTATGCTTCTAGCTCACTGAATAGTGTGACCCCTCCCTCAGACAGCAGTTACTTTCCATCAGCAATAGTGGCGTCTTAGATAAATGTAAGTGAATCATGTATTCAATTGACACTATTTCAATGATTGACATTCACTTACATTTAGTTTTTACCCTTATTGTTTTTGATCACACCTCTTGCTGCCCATGTAGGGTGTTAAATGTATTGTATAGTGGTCTCAGTCCACTGCCAGTTGGACAGAATAATAAACTTTAAGGTCATAAAGGAACCATTATGATTATCCAGAAACCAGCCCCACAACTGGCACACGTTGATGCTGTGTGGACAATCTCAGCAGAGACGGCAAGGATGTGGGGCGTGAACTTCCTTGTACCCATGGAGGTGGTACAGGAGAACCTCAGAGTTACAAACCCCTCGGGAATGGTTCGTAACTCTGAACAAAACATTATGGTTGTTCATTCAAAAGTTTACAGTTGAACATTGACTTAATACAACTTTGAAACTGTACTGTGCAGAAGAAAAATGCTGCTTTTATGCCATCTTAATTGAAATGAAACAAGCACAGAAACAGTTTCCTTACTTTGCCAAATATATTTTTTAAACTTTCCCTTTATTTTTTTAGTACTGTGCTGTATTTGTTTTTTTGGTCTCTGCTGCTGCCCAATTGTGTACTTCCGGTTCCAAATGGTTGATTGGTCAGTTCCTAATTTTGGTGTTTGTAACTCTGAGGTTCCACTATACCTCCAAGTTAGGTTTGAGGAATGTTGGCAGGACAGTGTTGAGAAGTTTCCACTCCCACTTCCTGTGTGGTGCCCATTCTGTAGATTAACAGAGGATTTCAGTCCAGCACCTTTGAGAAATGCTAACTTCACATTCTGCTTTTTAAAATGGTATTTTTCTGCATATACCATTTTTCTATTAATTTTGTTTCTTACACTGCTGCTCCAAACTTTAAAAGAGATCCAAAGCATGCACCAATTCATCCACTAAGGGTGCAATAATTTTTTAAGGATTTAGCTTAGAATGGTGTGGAATTGAACCACACAACTCTATTAAAATCAGTGAGCGTACATGTAAAGGCAGTATGAATTATGAGAGTACGTTTTTAATGTAGCTGTTTGTATAAGTTTGAAATGCAGTCTCCTTCGCCTCAAATGTCCTGTAGTATCAGACTTGTAGTACCTTGTGCTAAAGTGTTTCCATATTCCATGTAATCATATTTATAAATATTTTTAATAATATATATTAGGTCACAGAATCATGTGACCAAATCATAGGCAATAGCCCAAAAGCTGTTGACTAGATAAAGGAACTATGGTGCAAAACTATTTTTAGTTAAATGAACCTGTCCAAAGAATTAGATCTGGGAAACCTAGAATGTACTGTGTGTGTAATATTCTCTTTTTTTTCCTCCACTGTTTTCATCTTTCAATTTCTCTAACAGAAAGGAGAGCCCAACTGCAGTATTCTTTCACTGGAGACCACAGAACAGCTGACCTTTGAGATACCTCTGAATGATTCAGGTTCTGCTGGACTTGGTGTCAGCTTGAAAGGCAACAAATCTCGGGAGACCGGGGCTGACCTTGGGATTTTCATCAAATCTATTATCCATGGAGGTGCAGCTTTTAAGGTATGGAAGAACTGTATTAGCTCTTGTCTGGTAGCATTCAGATGTTTACATGCTCTTCTAGGAGTTTTTTGTGAGAGAGTTCTTGTCTTCTAACTTCCAGAAAATTACTGAAAAAAGAAAAGGAGTACTTGTGGCACCTTAGAGACTAACCAATTTATTTGATCATGAGCTTTCGTGAGCTACAGCTCACTTCATCGGATGCATACTGTGGAAATTGCAGAAGACATTATTATATACACAGACACCATGAAACAATACTTTCATGGTGTCTGTGTATATAATAATGTCTTCTGCAATTTCCACAGTATGCATCCGATGAAGTGAGCTGTAGCTCACGAAAGCTCATGCTCAAATAAATTGGTTAGTCTCTAAGGTGCCACAAGTACTCCTTTTCTTTTTGCGAATACAGACTAACACGGCTGTTACTCTGAAACCTGTCATCAGAAAATTACTGGAATGCTCTTCTAAACCGTGCTAATTCCAACACATCACATAATAATATCCTATGTACATTAACATATATAAATATATATATTTAGCTCACACAGCAATATTTACCTCATAGTTAAGATTGCTCAAGTGTTTCTTTATTCTATAAAGAGATCTTACAAAGATGCATACTTGTACTGAAAAAAATGTATACTTTTTTCCTTTTTTTTAAAGTGATGTCAGAGTTAAGGCTGTGCATTTGAGTGAACTTTTGCAGAATTGACTGTGAGCTTTGTGGTTTAGTGTATTTTGGAGTGAAATAGGCTTTGGGTAGAATTTCCAAAAATGCCTAAGTGAAGGGGACTTAGGCCTCCTTCTTCATATAGGCATTTTTTAAAAGTCTACCCTATGTCTTAGAGTTGAGGAGTCTGTGATTGTATTTGGTGGGGGTAAGAGATGTGAATTGAGGTTGGTTTGGATGTTAATGTTTGTCTAAACTGGTGATTTCCTTGATTTTTAATTTGTGCTGATAGGAACTACACTTGAGCAACTTTAACTGTACGTTAATGGCATCTTTGGTGTGAGAATTTCCTTGGTGTGGTGGTGGGGTTTTTTTTAACAACAAAAGTATTAAGTAGGCTTGGTGTGTAAGGACTGAAGGAGGAAAACTAAGCTCTGGTAGATGCCATGAGGTACACCACAGCAATGGTGGTTACTGCAGTGGGACTCTTCTGCTTGTAGATTTTTATATACGGAGTGTGTGTATTGGGGGCGGGATTTATAGTTTTGTGGAATGTGAAGGAAGGAAGATAATAAGGGCAAGCCTTTTTTCCAAGTTGAAAGTGCTAAACTTTACATGGTTAAAATGTCTAACATGGAGAAAGGTGTTTCTCTGTCCCTGTGCCTCCTATGCCTTCTTTTCATTCCATGTCTGTCCCTGACCCCTACAGGTGCCCTCTGTACCCTCTGAAGCTGAGGCTTCCTTGTTATCTGTCATCCTCTAAATCACCCATTCCCCTTAGTTTTCTGTAGACTTGCTAGAGTTTGTGACAGAAAGCCCTGAACTCTCATACCTAGCAAGGTCTGTCAGAATGAATGCCACTCTGGAAGGTGTTGAGACTCCACAGTGCAGTGGTGCAGTGTAAGAACCTGGATAGCGTTGTCAGATGGGGAGGTGGCCTTCCTCGTGACCTGGGAAGCAACCAAAGCTGGCTGTGAACATTCAGTGCTCTGCCATCCTCCATGGTGCAAGAAAACCAACCAAAACAAAAGTTATAACAGAAAAGCCAAATCACATTTTTATTTTTATTTTTCCTCACAAATAGCTCCATGCTGGGCTTTAATGTAAGGTGAAACCCTTGTGAAATTGTACATTTGTAACTTGAGATTGTGATGTTATGTGACCCTGGAAAAAAAAATCGGTGAAACCAGAAAAAAGCATTTTTTAAACCTTCTTGAATTGTACCACAAAGGCACTTAAAAGTGTGAAGTGCCACAGAAGATTACAGTTCTTGCAAAAGCCCATTTTTTGAGAATGATTTCTGTGAATGTTCCTGTTTTAATTAAGGGATTCATACCTTGCTTTAAGTGGAGAACTCAAAACAGCCTTAACTACTGAACCATTAGGGCAGTGATGCCCAAACTGTGGTGCATGCCCCACTAGGGGGGCGCGGACAAACGTTTTTTGGGGGGTCGGGGGAGTGGCGAGGCCTAGGCCAGCCCCTGTGGGAAGTAGGGATCACTGCCATCAAGCCCCGCTCTGCCCCTGTCCACTGCCAGGCCATCTCCGCCTCGAGCCCCAGCTGCTCCCCCATTTCCAGTTCAGCCCCCAGCGTATTGCATGTAGCATTCTCTCTGGGCTGCTTTTAGTCTGTCCACAGTTCCAAGGGTGACACAGCTGGACCCATAAAGCAGTGTAAAGACAATGAAATTACAAACTCATTTAGCGTTTACAAGAATAAAAATTCAGCAAGCCTGTGAGATGGAGAATAATGTATTCAATCTGAACTGTCAATGGAAACCTAGTTTGTCATATTCTTTTTACTTGCCAATCAAAATATTGTTAGTATTATGGACAAAGCATGCCTTAGTTGAGGTTAACAACAGTTGCATAGAACTGATGTCTGAGCTGAACACAAACTGATAAATCACAACATTATGACTTGTTCATCTCTCTCATGGAAGTAAGGACTCTTGTTCACTTTTTTGATTAAAAAGCACTTGAATAACTTGCTAATGTTTACGAAATTTATTGGCAGCAAGTTCACCAAATAAAATTTGAATAGAGATAGCTTTAGTGAAATTAAAAACAAGAGTCTTAATCATCTTGTCATGTAATACATTTAGCTGTTTTGGATCTATAATGTAATATTTTCTTTTGTGTTATCTCAGCAGATCCTAACAATTCTGTTTTCTGTAGAAACACCTTTAATTCAGTCTGTGTAATTTCCTCTGCTGACACTAATGTACTGAGTAAGACAATTCACAACATTAAAAACTACACAACCACATATTTACAGATGGTGTTAAATGCCAGATGGCATCAATCAAGGCTTTAGCCTTTATATGACTGTTTAATACTTAGTTGTCTTTATTTACCTTTCTAAAAAAGGAAGGGGGTTGTTTTTGTGACAGCAGGAAAATTGGTTAACCAAGAAACAAAGTTTATTTCACTGTTGTTTTTTAGTTTGCTGGGGTTTTAAGCATCAGAATTTTACCCACATGACCTACTCCCATTTTACCAACCATGGGATGAGCATTTTCCCCTATTCTCCAATTCTAGAATTGTGTGAGGGTTTTAAACTCTGTTTATTGTAGTACTGAGAATCTATGTATAGTTAGAAACATACATAACAGATTTAAACTCAAATATTAACAATTAACATGTCCGCCAAATTCCTCCAACTATCTCCCCAACTCTTTCCATTGCTGTTGTTTATCACAGTACATTTCCCTTTGTAGAGGGTGAAATTATAAAGAACATAAGGGAAAGAATACATATAATTTCTTTCATTCTAGGGTCACTGTTTCTTTCTTTTTCCATCTGTATAGTTGCTAGTGCAATACTTCGGGATAGATAGCTATATCAGAAATGTATCTATGGAGGTGGTACTAAATTGTATGTTAAAGATTTTTCATAGATTTTAATCTATGATAGTGCAGCCTGACCATGGTGCTATTTTTCTCATTTTATAGATGGGTCACTGAGAGACACAGTAACTTGGCCACGATCACAAAGGGTAGGGAATCCAGGTTTCCCAAGTCCTAGGCTAATCACTGGACCATCCTTCCTCTCACTGTACTTATATATGCGTGCACTATTAACTACTGAGAAAAATCTGCTTACATTGCTCTAGGAATGAACCACCCAAATGACCTGTTAACAAAAGTTCCATTTCACAAGTTGCTACGTTAGGGCCAGTACAGCCCTTAAAAAGAGGCCAGATACAAAATGTCCTTTCACAAGGAGGCATAACATGCCGCAATGGAAGGGGGCAGTCCAAAAAGAGGTTGCTCATTGTCCACACCTGCTTGGAATGGAATGATAGATGAGTTTGACAAAGCAAACGTGGTAAGATAATGTAAAGGATATCGGAACTTATAGAGCTGTTGATATAAGGAACATAACTGTTGGAGGAACAAAGAAGCCAGGTTTTCCTATAAAGCCTAGGGACTTCCTCAGACAGACACACACACGCTGCTGCTGGACATACAACCCAAGCTCTCTGGCTACCAAGGGGACAGCTCCTCTTTCCTGTGTAAAGCAAAGACTGTGGGAACTTTCTAGGTACTATGAAAACAGCCTTCTACTGGCACGGATAGCAAGTCCCACAGTCATTCCCAAGTCTGGATCTTCTTCGAAGTAGCCCAGTACAATACAGCCAAGTCACCACACCAATCTGAATTGTGTTATGTAAATAAAGCCTACTCTTTCTGGGTTTCCAATTCTCTGTATTCCTGTGGTTGGCTATCTTGCACAGCACAGTCGTCACCCAACTGTGAACAACTATAAAATTCCTTGCATCAATTTAAAGTGTGTGTGTGTGTGTGTGTGTGTGTGTAAATCAGGACTTCTAACATTTATGTTAAAAGCCTTGTGTATTGGGAATTTTAAATTCAAAGCTTTTATTTGCACTTATTCTGAGCATTTGCCCCTGCAGTTTATTGTACTAAATTCTAGAACCAAAAACAGTTGGATTTAAGCACATGTATTGCTTTTCAGTGAACCTAGGTTCTTTTGTGATATCGTGAAAAATCAAGAAGTTTATAACCCTTTAGGCATGAGGATGATCTCACAGTATCTCACTTTTGTGGCTGGAATGTAAAAATGAATCTGGTCTTTGTTATATTGTTAGATGTTACAGTTTTGAAAAACAACCTCCTCCCACACAATCACAATTTGTCTTCAGAAGAGCATGAATACAAGATTTGCAGATCAGCTTGAAGTCATCAGATTATTTCTTACCCTTTTACAGATCACATATACCAGCAAGAGACCAACGAATTTGTCTCAGCATTGCAATAGATGTAGTGCTACAAATTGGATATTTATTCACGGAAAGTGCCTTTTTATGCTGTCCAAATGTCTTTAATGTGTCAGAGTTTGAAAGACTTCTTTCACCGATGTCTCTTTTCCAGAATGAAAAGAATGCATTAGGTTATGTACAAAATGCAAACAATTTTGGTTGGTTAGTATTATCTCTTATCAGTCTGGACAGAAGGTCTGAAGACAGGCCAACATTTTTCAGTGACTTCCGAAATTTTAACACAGTGATTTAGCTCACTTGTTTTAGCAGGCAGTGAAGAAACCCAGTAAAGAAGTTGTGAAAAATGTAGGGGGAAATTGAAATCTTTAGGCTAATTTATATATAGAAAATTGAAGTGTATGTTATAGATTTTAGAGAATCGCAACTCATCCAGTTTACCCACAAAAACCAGCAGAATACCTATTGATCATTGGATAACTTAACTCCTTCGGCAGTTAATGTCTTACATTTTTCCATTGCACTATTTATTTATTTTTTAAGAATCCTAATAAGAATACTAATGAATTTAAAGAACTGTACAAGATTAAACCACTATTATACTTGATGATTGCTCCTTGAAGACCCACATCAACATCCTTTTGTGATTTTTGCAAAGAATGTACTCTTTGGCTTCAATAGCTATAAGTGAGGTATTACTAATATTCATGACATTTGCAGTTATATAGCACCTTTCATCTGAGGACAAGATGCTAAAGTGCCCATTGGGATGAATGTGTTTAGATGCATCCTCTTACTCTTTAATTGTATTGTTTTCAATTTCACATGTCTTGTAGCATGTTGGCAGTGCACTTGGGATGAAATCCCACTCCTACACACATCCTCCTCTGTAGCTAAAATGCAGTAGAACGACTACTGTAAGCTTTTTCAGGGCAGAGATTGTTTCTTCCTATATGTTTGTACCACACCCAGCACAATGGAGTCCAAGTCTCTTTGGAGGCTCTAGATACAATCGTAATGTAAATATTAGTAGTTAATTGTATGGGGTGGGTCAGGGAACAGAATGGCTGCGCTGAATGCCAGGAAGCAGTTTGCTCAGAGGGAAGGAGGTCAAAGGTGGTCCCAGGTAGTGGCCAGAGTGTGATTTTGAGAGGGCAAACTCCATGTAGGAGAATACAGTGCCATAGCCACTATTATAGTCAAAATGCTAAGTGTCCTGTGGCCTGCCTACAAATAGAGGTGGCCACAAATTTACCTTTTACTTTGATTCCCCACATAAATCACATTTACTCAGACTATGCCAGGGGACAATAATTTCATTCTTAATGATTGTGGACACTTGCAGGTTCAAAGATAGAATGAAAAAATACCGAATTTGTTCATACTCTAAAAGTTGTTTTCCTAATCAAAAGGCAGAAAGAAACCTTTTAAAGATAAAAGGAAAAGTACAAATATGTAGCCTGTCTTGAGCCAAGCGGATTATCTTGCAGTACAGTAATGTGAAAATCTGAGTTTGAGGGTTGTTCAAACATTTTCCCCACTCTTCAAAATCACAGAAAGTCTCTGTGCTAAATAACTTTCTCCTGATCCCCTGCAAAAACAGTATTCATCTGCCTTCCAACTGTTTGTCTTTGGTGGGATGGTTCTGTAGTTATAAATGTACTGCGTTGTAAAGCATGTAGGACTACTTTGCTTTTGTTCAGTCCATCAGATATGTCATGAGCTTTGCATTTAAGCCTCATTTAAAGAGGTCAAAAAAGCTTTTAAGAACTGAGTTTATAAAAGACAACCAACATTTACAGAAATACTAAATCTCACATGAAAGGATTTCAAAGCAAAACCAAGAAAGTACTGGAGTTTCTAAGACTATACTGATTAATTTAAAATAATTTATTGGTATATTCCTGTATGTAGGCTAAAATTTGAAAATGTCTGTTGTATACTTGTAAATATTTGTACAAGCATCTTCGACAGATTTTTATTCAGAGATATATCCACAGAACAGGAAAGAGACTATGGGATTGTATGAGAAGAATATGAATCTGTTTTTTTTTTTTTTTTAAAAAATCAAAATCATTAGAGACTTACAGATAGAAGGCTTTTTTCCCTCATGCTCCCGTTGAAATCAATGGAATCATTCATTTTAGTGAATTTTATTAGGACACAAAGGAATTAAAACTGATGTGCAAGTAACAAAATGGGCCTGTCCAAAAGTGTTAACTCTTTTCTCTCCCTTCACCTTGACATATTCTCGGGCACCATTTTTTGTATGTGGTGGAAGGGTGGGGCTATATGTAAATTTATGTTGGCATAAAACACAAACAATGGAGTGTTTTCCACTATATTCCTCCCAAATGGCGCTACTGCTTCCTGTGCTCCTTTCCTGGCCCCTCTCTACGAAGGTCATAATCCACCTTATTTTCTTCTGTCCTTTCACCCTCCCTCATTGTTTCACTCATCTTCCAGTCCTCTCCTTCCTCCTTTTCCCTCCCTGTTTATTTTCCTTTTCTGGCCTCTGTTGTTCCTTTTAGTACTATGTCACTGCTTTCTAATTGTACCCTGCTCTGGTAACAAGGATTGATTCCCTGTTCCAGCAAAAATAATACTTAAGAAAACTGGGTTTAACATGGCTACTGTCACTCACACAAAAATCATTTAGTTAGACTTGGCAGCAATGCTACAAGAGTTAATTGAACAACAGTGTGATAGAAAAATAAAAAGAGAAAAGTATATACATTTTGGATTACACAGCTATGAGATGTATAAACAGTTCTGACGAGGACATTATGAAGAACACATGAGCTCATGATTGAACTGAATTCATGTAAAGCCAGCTAATGTTTTTTGATCCCACGTCCTTTCCTGCTATTCTTTCAGCCCTTCTTCCCATTCATGCTAGATTTCTTCAGTCTCAGCCCCTTTCTCTTCCTTCTTTCAGAGTTCTGACACCAACTTGATAGTTGTGAACTCTGTGGGTATGTCTTCACTACCAATGTTAAAGCGCTGCTGTGGCAGCTCTTTAATGTGGCTGTGTAGTCGCGGGACCAGTGCTGGGAGAGAGCTCTCCCAGCGCTGTAAAAAAACCCACCTCCGCGAGGGGAGTAGCCACCAGCACTGGGAGCATGGCTACCAGCGCTGGCGCACTGTCTACGCTGCCACTTTACAGCTCTGAAACCTGCATCGCTCAGGGGGGTGTTTTTTCACCCCCCTGAGCGAGAAAATTTCAGCGCTCTAAAGTGAGTGTAGACAAGGCCTAAGAGAAACCTTCAATTCTTGATCAGCGGAATTTCTGTGTTTTTATTTTTCTGTATTCTCTGCGTACAGAAACGAAAAAATCATTCACAGATATTAATAAAAACAACAGTATGCCTACTAAAGGCAGAAAATAAGTGTCCATACGTTTATTATGCCTACAGCTGTCAGCAAACTCTGGCAATGAAAGTGAATGGATTTCTTCAAAAACACAAACCGCTCTAGATGGCACAACTTCAATTTTGTTATTGGCAGCAGGGTTAGCTGTTAAAATACATGAAGAGCTTTTCGTTATGATATGGATGCTTTCGTCTTAGTGACCTTTCTGTATGAGAATATTTCCTTATATGGTGGCATATTCACTATGGCATGATGAGCACTGTAGGACAGAGTCATTTGTGGAGCTGTATCGTTTCTTAGCAGATTCTGACAACAGAAGCACAGAATTTTAAAATGCGCTGCAATGTTCATTCTTGGTTGTACAACGGATCTTGACAGATGTGGTGGATACTCTCTAACCCAGAGTCCATATTCCCATTTTCTCCTCTTTAGGACTCGTACAAAGTACAGTGTGGACGAAGAGGTGCCTGTTTTTGTAAATGTCTTGTGAACCATATTTCTCAAATACTGGGAATTGGCCAGCTTGAGCGATCTAGACTTTTTATGTAGACTTGGTGATATTTACAACTGGATTGTATGTAGCTTCTAAGAAAGAAACACATGACTGTATCTTGCTCTCCTATGTATGTTGCCCCTACATGGTATTACTTTAATATTTTTGGTTGCCTTCTAGGATGGCCGCCTGCGAATAAATGACCAGCTGATTGCAGTGAATGGAGAGTCTCTTCTGGCGAAATCCAACCATGAAGCCATGGAGACACTGAGGCGTTCCATGTCTATGGAAGGGAACATTCGCGGGATGATTCAGTTAGTGGTTCTCAGGAGACTGGATAGACAAATGCAGGTAATGCAAAAAACTTGTTCAAGAGTTAGGCCTCCTTGTGGTAAGCAAAGAATTGTATTCACAGTTTCATTAAGAATAGTTATTGGGGCAATTCTCCATCCACCATTTTGAAAATATCTTCCTATTTCTAAGTGTGTGTTAAAGATATTGGGTGAAATCCTGGCCTCATTGCAGTCAATGGCAAAACCCCTAATTGATTTCAGTGGGGTTACAATTTCACTCATGGTATGGCTTTAACTAACACTTAAAAAAAACTCATTAAAATTATAGTTCTGACTCCATAAACATGGCACATCCCTGCACTGATTCAAAAGAGCACATTAGTACTTGCATTAAGCAAAGCCACTTTTTAAAAAATTTACTACAGTTTTGAGTTCTTGAATTTTTTGAACTCAGCTCTAGGAAATGAGGTAAGCAATCTGTCTGTGTGACTCTACTATGCTTATAAAGAAGTGTGCTGTCTGCCCTTGGCTTCTGGAGGTGCGTATCCACCCGTCACACTAATTTTTACTTTCACTTTTAAATAACTATTTTTTACTGGATTTTCAATATATATACTGTTCACAAGAAACAGCTACAACTGTGATTAAGAATAAAAAGAAAAAAGGGCCTTTAGAAATCACATGATAGTACTCTGGGTGAATGTTTGAGAATAATATTTTGTGTGTGTGTTTATATGTAAAAGATAAGAGAGAATGGTTGTTCTAGGGAAGGGAAGCTGTCTTCCCTTAAGCTGTGGATAGTTAACTCTCTATGGTAGATTCCACTTCACTAGTTATATTTAAACTTGCTTTACCTCCCACCTGGATTGACATTAAAAAAAAAAACAAAAAACCCCAAACTTGCTAAATTTTATACTGTAACTGCACTGGGAAGTTGCTTTTCACAAAGGCTTTACACTCTGACATAGCAGAGAGGGAGACATGGAAAGCCAGTGTGTAGTTTCCCTGGGGCATTTTCTAAGATTATTGGCTAACATTTTCAAATCTTTTCCTGTAGGAGACAGACCCTTTATAGTCTTATTACCACAATTAGACAATCAATGGTGATACCACTCTAGACAGGTTGAAAGCATGTTCTAGGGTTATTATTCTTAAATTTAAGAAAGCAATTTGATTCAACTGCTGTTATCTTTCATGGTCTGTACCTTATGTAAAACTAGTATTACGCATTTATATTTATTCTGTGCTCTGATGAGGTATGAATGATAACCCACCTACAGCGAAAACTAGAAAGAAAGCTTATCATTGCTAGCTTCTATTTTTAAAAAGTCAACTTTGGCAAAAATACTGCAACTGAATTATTGATGTAATAAAAATACAAGAAGCTGCTTTTCATCGTCAAAGTATATAGTTTTATACATTATCCAGATGTATGAAACACATAAACAATTCTGACACATGCCCTGTGAAGAATACATAATGAGCTCTTGATTGAATCAAATTCATTTTAAACAGAAATTAATTTTTATAGAATGTGCTCGAGGTTCAATTGTAATTCCATTTGGGGCTGGAGACTATAGGAAAATGGGCCATGACCCATTCTTTCCCTTCCCCAAAATCGTTTCCTACCTGCTACGTTCCAGCTTGGTATAAGCAGAATATGTTTTAAAATCCATTATTTGTTTTATTGGTCAGGACACTAATGGAGGCCTTCCATGACAGCTCTGTTTTACAAGCTGAATACTCTAATTAAGCTGGTTACTGATCAGTTGTTGGGATATCGATTGTGTCATTTATCAAAGAGCTGGAAAAGCAGATTTTTTTTGGTTGTTGTTGTTAATTTAAGGCTGCCTCTCCCAGTGGGTCCCCATCTTTAATTTAGTAGTAGTAGTTTGTATCAGTGCAGGGCTTGATTTAGCCGACAATATACTTCCAAAAGGTAATAGACGTGGATCACTTGGCATAAGGAATAAGTGGTAAATCTTCCCAATGTAACTTGAAGAATTCTGGTACACCAGAGGCACATACAATTGTTAACAATGGGTCTTCCCCATAATAAAGAGCCTCTGAATATACTATTTAACTGGCTGTGAATAAAGCATTGAAATGAGGAGGAGGGGAAAACAGTCAACATGTTATTTGGCCAGTGGCTACTGAAAGAAAAGAAGAAGCTTATGAGACTAGGTCTGTAGCTGTCTCTGTGTTGTCATCAGTAGGCTCTCAACATTGATGAAGTGGTCTTAGTTAATCTGGCCTTATGGCCAGCCTGTCTTTCTCTGGGAAATCACTAGTCTTATAAGGCAAAAGAAGAACCATATAATGATCAATGGCAAATGGCGATGCTCACTTACAGGTGTGAAAGTGAGAAGGGGTGCAGATGTTGGCAGCGACCACAACCTTGTGACAGCCTCAATCAAGCTAAAACTGAGAGGTGTGGGTCCACCAAACAAGGGACATGGACATTATGATATTGACAGGCTAAAGTCCCTTGAAATACAGACCGCCTTCATTCTGCAGTTAAAAAACAGGTTTCAAGCGCTTGCAGACCTTGATGAAGAGGAGGGGAATGCAGATGACGAGATCAACAAGGAGTCGGACAAAGTAACAGCAATTTATAAACAGAGCAGTAAAGCCTGTCTAGGCCACAGGCAGAAGAGAAGGAAGGGAGTGGATTACACGCAGCACATGGAATGCCATAGAAACCAGACCAGTCCTGAAGAAGAAAGTTTTAGACACAAAATCCCAGAAACTAAAGGACAAATACCACAAGCATATTGCAGGGCACACCGGGAGGTCAAATGCCTTGTGAGAGCGAACAAATGGCATTATATTGATAATCTGGCAACACAAGCAGAGGATGCAGCTGCTTGTGGTGAACAAGGAACTGTCTACAAAATGATGCGGCTTATCAGTGGTAAAAGGCAGACACCAACAAACACTCTCATCAGGAACAAACAAGGACACTTACTAACAACCGAAAAAGAACAAGAAATGCGCTGGACAGAGCACTTCAAATAATTGCTGAACAGGGAGCCACCTAAAGAGGAAGCAAACATCCAGGAGGCAGAAGAAGATCTTGAGATCAACACAGACACCCCAACTAAGGAAGAGATCATTCAAGCTATCAAATCCTTAAAAAATGGGAAATCTCCTGGCAAGGACAACTTGAATGCAGAATTGTTCGAGGTAAATCCTAAAGTAGCAACATCTATCCTGACCCCTCTATTTACATCAGTCTGGGAAAGGGAAAAAGTGCCAGATGAATGGGGTTATAGTGAAGATACCAAAGAAAGAAACTCTCAGTAATTGTAATAACTGGTGTAGTATCACACTTTTATCTGTGCCAAGCAAAGTGTTGTGTAAGATCTTAGTCCATCGTATATCAGAGGCAATTGATTGCATTCTGAGACAAGGGCAAGCTGGTTTTCGGAAAGGGCGTGGATGCACAGACCAGATCTTCACTATATGAAACATAATAGAACAGTGCTTAGAACGGCAACTCTACATAAATTTCATAGACTTTGTGAAGGCTTTTGATAGCATTCACAGGGCCAGCCTCTGGCACATTCTGCAAGCATATGGAATTCCTTTCTGTATAATGAACGTTATCAAAAACTTCTATTTCAACTTTACATGCAGTGTTAATCACGGTGAGCTCAGTTTTGAAGTCAAAACAGGAGTATGTCAGGGGTGTGTCATGTCTGCAGTCCTCTTCAACATTACCCATCGACTGGGTAATGCGGCGTACAACAGAAGATATGCCAAGAGGCATTAAATGGACACTCTTCTCATCCCTTGAAGACCTGGACTTCGCAGATGATGTTGCTCTCCTATCACATACCCAACACCATATACAAGAAAAAACAACTCGACTCAATACTTTCAGCCAGCAAATTGGACTGAAAATCAACTGCGATAAGACAGATATCATGACCTTTAATATTGCCTCACCATCACCAGTATGGATAGAGGATTATGTTCTCACCAATGTCGAAACATTCACATACTTGGGCAGCACCATCAGCCAGGAAGGTGGAACAAGCCAGGACATCCAGAACAAAATCAATAAAGTCAGGAACATCTTCAGGAGCTTAAATACAGTCTGGAAATCATCAAAATACAACACCAAAACCAAACTCAAGATTTATCAGAGCTGTGTACTTTCAACACTGCTTTATAGTGCAGAATGCTGGGGAATGAGGAAGTCTGACATGTTCAAACTGTCTTCATTCCATACAACCTGTCTCAGAAAAATCCTCCATATCTTTTGGTCCAGAACAATCTCAAACCAAGATCTATTGGCGCAGTGCAGCGAAGAGGATCTGAGCACCATCATTGCCAGGAGGTGTTGGAAATGGATCGGTCATGTGCTTCGGGTGGAAACTGATTCCGTCACCAGAGTAGCAATAAGATGGAAACCTGAAGGCAAGCGAAAATGAGGCCACCCAAAAACAACAGACAGGAGTGGAAGAGCTTCATCACTGCCCTAAACACCAAAGGTGTAATAGGAACATAATGATGATGATGAAACGTTTCAAAGGCAATTTAACCCAGTCTCTATTGCTTTGAGCATAACTTCGTAGGCATGCTCACATGCGTGCAATTTTCAGTACTATCAGTTGTGCGCATAGAAGATAAAAGTTATAAACACATCATCTGTGTGCACAAGTGATAGTACCTAAAAAGGGATGCATAAGTGTTGGTGCCTGTGTTACACACTCAGGACCAGACATACTGTTTAAAACTGAAACATTTTATTAAAACTGTAATCAGAATCAGGCAAACACAGAGCTTGCAAAAGTCCACTGCAATAGTCTTCCAGGAGTGCTAGACTCTTCTGTCACCACACCCTGCTCCCTTTGACCTTTTCAGCACAGTTCCTTACCTTAAAGGGACAGGGTATAGGGAAATATAGCCTTGGCATTCCATCCACTTCTTACAAAAACTTACAGTGACACTAAAAGATTCTAACATACCTGTTCTAAAATTTATAAGTGCTACACCTGTTATATGAAATCCACTGGCCCAGGTGAAGGCAGCTTTGTAAAATGGAGGCCAAGTGGAGGCTTCTTTCTGGTTATGTATTGGCTTTTCAAAGAAACTACAATGTTGAGAATATCATTCTACCTTTTAATAATTAGCCAAAGCATTTTACTGTCTATATTAATAATTTCCCCTGTACGACGATGACAGACGTGCCTTTTGGGGTTTGTCCCAGTTTGATAAATTGTGCATTTTTTAACAGCAACTGTCAGGAGAATAAATTAGGAGCTGCAATATGGATATGGGGGGAGGGGAAAATATCTCAAAAGAAAAACAGACTAGAGGTGTGGCAAAAGTTTGTTCAGCTGCCAGCCAGAAGACCTGGGTTTAGAGGTTACAAGTCTGCTTTAGTGTGTGATCATCAGAGCATACGCACTCAGTCTCTGAGCGAAGGGAACCAGCTGGCTGGCAAAGAAATATCACGGGCATTGCCTGTGCCCTTATGTTGACAATGCCACAAGCTGCCCTCACAGATGGAGGAATAACATGAAGCCAGTTGTGGGTCAGAAAAAAGAAGTCCTTTTCTCTGTTTATCATCCTTAATGATCATTTCTAATGTAAGGGTACTCTCTTGTTTCATGGTCAGCAGTGGTCTGAAGACATCTTTCATGTTTCTCATTGCAGAGTTAATAATGTGCAATAAAAGCCTGACAAATAATGCACAAACCCCAGTGTGATTTAGTGATTACTGTTCCTTGGCTCTGTTGGACATTTATTTTTTCAATTAAAACATGATTCTGTTTCTTCTTAGGAACGCTCAGATCATGGGTTTTTTCAAAAATCAGCACTTGAGGGCAGTCAGACCTTTACCACTATCTCCAGGCGCAATGATGCTATCCTGCAGCAATTTGTAACTTACAGTCCTCAGGAAAGACTAAAAGGTATGTACTGTACATCCTTCTTCATGCCTCTCCCCCCCCCCCCACCTCCCACCCCCCAAAAAGTGCTCTTTTTGTTTTCAGAAATCCACATCAACTAGAAAAACAGTTAATTAGAGTAAGTGCAGGCTCTGTTACTTTGAAGCTTGAAGATCCAGGGAGGGTGGGAGAGCTGACTCAGAAGTTGTGAATTAAATTCCTGGCACACGTTCCAGTTTAAGTAACAGTTTCTAGCTCACTGCCCAACACGTAAGTTTGGATAAAAAACAAATGATGGTTGGAAAATATATATTGTCAAAATGTTTATTTTCTATACATCCTTGATGGGTACAGTAATTATTTTAAAAAGCAAATTGTCTAGTTTGTGTCCTGTTTTATAATCCAGTAGGAATTTACACTATACCCTAATATTCATAAGATTTGCTATTTTATTTTACTGAGACTTAAAATATTTTAAGGTTAGAAACAGACCCTTAGTGTAAAATAGCATTAGGACATCATATTTACATTCCCCATTCCAGACTTTGAAACTTTTTTAGTAACTATAATATTCTTAGTCTGTAAATAGCTGACTAAACACCCAGCTTTAACGCTGACACTTTATCTTCCTACCTCCTCCCCTTACCAGCAGAAAAATCCCACTGGCTGCTATGTATGGCCCTGATTCCACCAGGTATTTAAGCATATGCCTAATTTTAAGCATTTGAGAAGTCTCATTAAATGTTGTCACCCATTCAGTGGGACTGCTCATGTTCCTAATCAGGCACTTTTTAAAGTACTTAGGTAAGAATCAGAATAAGGCCTGTTTGGAAGAGCTGTACTTTCTGAGGGATCCTAGCAGCAGAGGTTGCTAGTGTGTCTCTTTTTGTTTTGCTCATTCTTTGTTTTACATTTTTGAGGGGCAAAAGGAAGGAGACAACCCACCACAGTGTGAGGGGTGAATGGATGTTAGATGTTGAGAAGACACCACAGACATAGGGCAGAGAGAGAGAGAGAGACCCCTTTATGAGGGAAGAAAGAGAGAGACAAAAACCAAGGCCTGGGAAGATATGGGTGGTGTCAGTCAAAGGGCTAAGGAAAGAGATTTTTAAATTTTACTGAGAAACTAAGTGAAGTATCTTTGTATTGTGACTTATGTTTAAAAAAAGACTTGTTTAGTGAAATCAAATAGAATGCCAGCTGTGTGGGGCAGGCGGAAGAATGGGACATGTATTTGCCCAGCAAAAGACCTAGTAGAGGGCTCTGTATAGCAAAGCTGAAATCGTTCAGGTACATGTGAGCAGAGAATATGTCCCTAAAATAATACAGTGCACATACATGTAGCATGTATTTTGCTGTAAAAATATTTGTTTAGTTCTGAACATTTAACCTACTTTAACCCACATTCCTATCAGCATTACCCTTTTCTCCACCCCCACCCCCATATCATTTGTTACAAACACTTTTTGCATTTTCTTTTATAATAGGCTGCGATCCTACAATGGTATCTGCACACGTGAAACCATGCACCCCCACAGGGCCCCAGTGAACCCAAAAGTGCTTTTGTGTCTTCCCACAACGAACAAGTTGCAGGATTACAGTCTTATATCAGATACAGGGATTGTCTCTTGATATATGTTTTCATGGTGCCTTGCCCGTTGGGGTTCCAGTCCTGATCTGAAGCTTTGGGTGCTACCATAATGTAAACAGTAATAAAAGACAGCAGAGATGTCAATACAATACTGTGCCCAATGCAAAAAATTAGTGGTAGAAGTTGAATTATGTTTAATAAAATGTCATACTCTCAGTTAATGTTTTCAAATAAGTTACTCCTAATGCTAGTCACTGCTCTACACATAAGACTGTTCTAGAAGCCCAACAAAAATAGATTGAAAAAAATAATTGGCTTATTAATACTATATTTTTTTAAAAGGGATCTTTTTTATTATACATGAGCAAGACCAAATGTAATGTCTGGGGAAAAGCTGTTATAGCCAAAACATTACATTTTGTCTTGCCTGTGGATATTTCAATAAAGGAGGGTTTTTAAGCCAATATTGAAATGCCAATGTTCAGTCTATTTTTTGCATGAATAATGCTTGCCACCCACAGGTTCCTGCTTTTTTTTCTTGCCAAGCTGTTGTGCAGAAATAGCAGTTTTAGAACAACCTCTTCGAGAAGCAATACTTCAGTGCCAGCAACTTCACATTTCTGGTGCTGAAAGATTACTGGAATCTGCCTCATCAGAAGCTCTTTTACATCCAAAAAATGATCAGGGTTGTAAGGGAATTGCTGTCATCTCTCTGGTTAAGAAATATTGCAAAGATAAAGTATCTACTCTACAATAGCGTGGCATGCTGAATCTCCATGGATGTACAAGTATCTACATTTAGAAGTGTAGCATGTGCTCATGAAAAGATTAGTTGATATAGAAAATGACTATAGATGAATACATTAATTCAGGAAAGTCTAATAGCCCAATATACTGTAACTTCACCTCATTGACCAGTTCAAATGTATCATCATTTTATGAATATTATATCAGTATTAATAGATTATTCCATGGCAGCTCAGCATCAGCCACACCAACCCTCAGATGTACTGAGTACGCACCATTCCCATTGAATTTCAGTGGAGTAAAGTCAGTGGGAATTGAAGGGCACTCACTATATTGCAAAATGCACTTGGTAACTCACAGGATCAGGGCCTTTAGGGAGGGAACCAAAGTTGTGGATTAGCTAGGAAGGAAAAAAGGGCAAGTTGGAAGGATGAGGGAGTGAGAACATGCAGTGGAAGAAGTCAGTATAGTCACTAGTTTTTCTCCAGAGATGCTCAGTTGTGTGAGACCGGAATGGAGGGAGCACAGAATGGGAAGGTCACGGGTGGGGTTTATGGGAGCATTCAGAATGGCGTGAGAGGGAATGAGGAATTATGGGTGGAGGGACAGAGTTGAAAGTGGCAATCGTGATGCTGATGGCAGTTAGTGATGACAAGGAGAAAAGGTGAAGGCCAGGAGAAAGAAAAGTCAGAGATGTTCATAGACTGGTGATCACAAAGGGAGTAAGTGATAGGAAAGTACAGAGCACAAGGAAGAAATGATGGTGAAGAGGAGCTTGTCCATGTTCATGGTCATAGACAGGGACTTTAGGAGAGAGGGAAGAACAGTGTTTTTTTGACAAGTCAGGATGGTGACTGAAGTTATGAGTTGGGTTTCATGGTTCAGGACAAGCCGCACCTTTCAGCCCTCTCAAATCTCTGAGTGCACCCCTTCAGGTGACCGTCCTCTTGCCTACAACTATTTTGTGTTGGAACCCTCTGAATTATCCCACTCTTAGACCAGGTCCCCAGGGTGTAGCACCATGTATACCAACCATGATTACTCAGCAGATCGAACTGAATTTGGCTACCTGCAAGACTTATCTTTGGTAGTTGACTGGTGTGTGAATTGGCATAGAACAGCCTTTCCAAACAAAGTATTGTTTAATCTCAAGGAACAAAGAGCAGAGAGGTTGTAACACAGCAAACAGTCTGCACATGTATCTGATCTGTCTAACCTGAAAGCTAGACAGGCCTGGCTTATGCAAAAGACCCCAGCCTCGGGGAGCTCAGGGAAGAAGGGCAGAATTGGTCAGCACCCCAGCAATCCCTGTGTCTCTCCCTCCATCTTCAGGAGCAGACATTTTATCAGTCCCCTCGTCTGTGTTGCCTGTATCTATTGAAGCTGGTCAAACTAGTTTATGCAGCGCACTTGGGTGGGTCAGGGATAGACTTCCAAGCAATTCGTTGTCCTATAATTATCAGTAAACAGGTCATTATCAGAAGTTTGCCCACTTTTCTATCTAGATGCAAATTAACCCACATAGCAAAAAACACAATAACAATCAAACACATAGATGTACGTGCAATATTAATAAAATATCATGAGCATCTTCCTCCTCTGTCATATTGGGTCAAATTGAAGCTTGGAAAGAATGAGGAAGTTAATGAGATAATCCAGAAACAGTAGAATTAGAGGTGCTGGCAGTGTGGAAACTGAAGAAACATGGTATGAATATAGAGTGAAGAGCTGAGAGTAGTTGGAGGCTGATATCAGATGAAGAAAGTGAGCCTCTCTGGGGGAGATGAAAAGGACCTCAGAAGAGGCAAAGGGGTAGAAAGTTGAAGGGATGGAATTGAGAGGTGGAGGGTGAAAGGTTGGAGCTTACTGCAGTCATGAGATTGGGGCTGCAGTAGGAGGAGATGCAGCAATACATGGTGAGCTGCAGGGAGAAAGCTAGGTTTCAATGAGTGTGAGGAGGTGCAAGGGCCTGGGGGATAGTCACAGATCTCGGCAAGCATGAAACATGGAGGGGAGACTAGAAGGAAGTAGAAGGAGAGAAGATGGGGACTTAGATGAAGAGAGTTTTTGGCTGGCAGGGTTAGAGCTTTATGAGTGAGGGAGAACGTATAGGAGGAAGAGTGTGAAGAATGGAAGGAAGAGGTAAAGACACTGAGGTGAAGATGAGAAGAGGATATTTGTTAGTAGCAAAGAATGTGCGAGATGGAGAGGAAGTGGTGATAGGAAAGAGGAAAAGAACCAGAACAAAACTTGTGAGTAATTGTGAAAGTGTGAATGTTGAGATGGCAGGGGTGAAGTGGAGGTGTACCATTTCCATGGACACAATGAAATGAAGTTGCTGGCAACTGGGAGAAGGCAGTATGTTTGAGAGAGGTGATGGCCCACTGAAGAGTAGAATGGGGAGAAGAAAAAACATGATTTGACCTTAGAATCTGAAGGTACCACTCTGGCTTCCACTCTTTGCTGCTGTTGAGTATACTGTGCAGTACTTCTTCCTAAATGAAGGAGACATTGACTCAGCCTCAATTATCATGTACTCTAACATCACAACAATTCTATTAAATATGTATTTGTTGTAATAATGGTTCATTCAAGCATGATGACTACTTTGACACATGTTTCGGGGCCAAACTCATCCTGGTGTAAATTGATTGCCTTGAATGGCATGATAGGAGGAATTTAGACTGTGATCCAGGGCTTCTTGGTTAGCCCTCCTGTCATGGGACAGCAGCAACTTTTCTTTTCTCCTATTAAGAATGGGAAAGGAGGTGACGTCTGCAGGTTAAGGTGCCTTACTCCCTATCTGGGAGGTAATAAATGTTGCAAACCAAAAAAATTAAACCAGTTGAACTTACTATTAGTTATGTTAAAACTATATGAGGGAAGTCAATATCCATTCAAATGCATTAAAGCGATTCAGGACTTGCACTGCATTTCACTATCAGCAGAGTTTCACTAATTATGCATCTTTAAAACAGCAAATCAACTCTTTTGGAATTCCCAAGGCATGTACTTTCTGCTTGTTATGATTTTAATTCTTCTTTAGTTTAGGTATTTGTATAATTTGTGGATCACGTCAGGCCTCCGTGTCCAGGTATTGATCAGTGACCTGGTGTCATGTAATCGCTGCTACTACTTTGTTTAACCCTTTTTAGGTTCAGAGCTGGCTATGTCTGATCGTGGTAGTGCTGAGACTGAAGTTCCACCTCCTCTGCCCCCACACCCCAGTGAGGAGCTGCTTTCTGAAGATTATAATCATAGGTTCGGATGTACTTTTTATTGCAGTTATTTTTGTTATTTATGGCTAGAATGGCTCAGTTCTCACTGATAATTGTGATGTTATTTTCTCATTGATTAAAAGCACTGTTGTTGTGTATGTAAATAGATGTGGAATCTGCACCACAATAGCTATGGTCAAGTTGACATTTCTGCAATATAAATCATGGTTGGTTATTTTTGGAATTTAATATCTTGTCTATTTCAGTAGTTTTCAAATGATGGCACATTTGTCACTGGTGATATGTGAGCTGTCCTCATTGGTACACAGATTTTTAAAAAATAAATTATTTTCATAATCATGTACTAGTTTTCTAAGAAAATGGTATATCATACAATTTTTTCTATAACCTTAAACCAGTGGTAGACATCCCGCGGGCCACACTTGGACCGTCAGGGTAATAAGCTGGCAGGCTGTGAGACCGTTTCTTTACAGTGACTGTCCACAGGCATGGCTGCCCGCAGCTCCCAGTGGCTGCGGTTTGCCATTCTCTTTTTAAATACTTGGGATATGCTTATCTGACATAGTGATTGAGGCTATGAGTAGAGCTGGTCAGAAAAACTTGGAACCATTTTCTGTCAGAAAATGCAGTTGTAACTGAATTGAAATGCTTTGCAAAACTGTGTCTGTCTTGCTGAAATTCCCTTTGGGGAAAAAATGGGCCGGGGGGGAAATCAAATTCTTGAAACATCCTTTTTTAACACTTTTTGAATGAAATTTTCCAATCTTTCATTTTGAAATGACTTTTGTTTAAAATAATCTTAAATTTTGAATGATATGTTTTAATATAAAATCAAAAACCAAAATGAAAACGAAAAGTTCTCATTGAGCCAAAATTACTTTGGGGGTAGGGGGCGGGGGGAGAGAGATTTTCCCTTTATAGAGAATTTTGAAATTTTCAGGTTTCATTCCAATTCTAAACTGAACCAAATTTCAAATCTCAGTCCTTTGTGAAACAGAACTTTGCTCCTCCATGCAGGTTTATTTATGGGGAGCTTCTGTGAAATGGTGATGGGTAGTGGTGGTCTTTTTAAATGCCATCATTCACATAGATTGTTGACATGTCAGGGAGAGTGAACCAGGTGCAGGGGCTGCATTTTGTGCAACCTATTTGGTAAACAATTCAGACAGGAGGTAGTTAAATAGAGCTCAGCAGAAGAGAAAACAAGACTGTTGGCACTGGATATTTCCCCTTCTGTTCTGTTAAATAAAATCATATTTAAATATTAAGCGTGTAAAAACAGCAGTTATCTTCACGAAGAATCTGTATTTAAATATATATAATTAAATACATGTGAGTAGAGGTGCTAAATCTCACAAAAGAAACGTGACAATCAGAGATTGATTTTAGATGCATGATTGCAAACAACTGGAGGGGAAAATACTTTTATATTGTGAAAGTTTTAATTACTTCACTTGGTTTTGCATTAGTGCCTAAATGTTTTGCATGGCTTTTTCCATAGCTCTGTAGTGGATTCAGCAGCATATTTAACAGATCAGAACATCAACTTCAGATCTTTGACACCAGCCAAGCAGCCTGAATCAATTAATCTGAAAGCCTCCAAAAGCATGGATCTTGGTAAGATGGAGGGGGGAAGGGGTCATCAGGTCATCGTTTTAGCCATAGCACATCTGCAGTATCTCCTTATTTTCTGCTTTTGTTATTTAAACAAATACATCAGCGAGCATATTCTTCAGCAGAGCTGCTGTGGTAGGGACTCCTATCACATCTAATCACAATTACCATTTTTACTGAAGTTGAATTAAGGATATTTTCTCCCAAAATATCATTTTGTCTTCCTGCATTGTCTTGAAATCTCAGCTGAAGGAAAGAGAGCTTTTGTGAAAATAAGTTAGAAGAATTGCCAGAGTTATGTCTTTAAAAAATCCATGCATGTCTAAGTCTATAGCAAAACAATAAACATATTATTTTCTGATAGAATGTAGAAGATTGCAAAACTGCATTAGGCAACAGTTGACTTTGTTACGACAAGATCATTGACAATAACAAAGTTGAACAATCAAAACATCACAGTAGATTTTCAGAGATACTTGAAAAGGAGTAAGGTTATGGTCCACTACCCATCAGAGCTGTGCAGAAAACTTTGCAATGTGGGTGAAACTGGGAGAAAATTGTTTTCACAATATTAGCAAACCATTTGTGCAAGGGGTTTTGTTGTTTTTGTTTTGTTTTGACTCAAATACTTTTCTATGGGGAAAACTGAGTTGTATTTTAGCAGTAGCAAGAAGAAAAGTCTCCAAGCCTTTTAAAACTCAAAGAATCAGGAGCCAAGTAAAACCTTTTATATTTCTTCAGTGTGGCACCCCTCACTCTTTTTCTGGGTATTTCATATTTAGGTCCTGATCCAGTAAGTTTGAGTAGTTCCAGTGGTGTGGCGCTAAGCATGTGCTTAGGTGCTCTTCTGGATGAGGGCCTTAAATATACCAGGAATGGTTTATTTATACACACACAGAAACGCACACCCAACATATTAAAACTTCTTAAATGGTGGTCGCACTGTATTTCCTTCTAACAGTGCAGATTTGTCTTAGTATTTTGTGTTCTGATTTTTTTTTAATCCAGAAAATATGTGCATTTTCATAGTAGGCAGCAAGTGAGCAAAGGGGGCAGAGTCTTGGAGCCGGGGGGAGCGTGGGGGGCCCTGAGGGGAAGAGGTAGAGCGGGGATGGGGCCTTTGGGGGAAGGGGTGGGGCACAGGGCAGAGCCTCGGGGGTCTGGTTACCAGCATTTAGAAAGGTGGCAACCTTAATAGAACTGTGGAGTAAGATTAGACATACTGAAGTCTGTGAGGAACCTTTATAAACATGCCTTGTGTGCAGCTTTTTCCATTTTAAACCAGGGGACTCCAATTTGAGTCCCTACATGGATACAATTGCTGCAGTATCGCATGGTAGAGATAACCAGTCTCTTAAGTTGCAAGGTCCAAAACTATTTAAGGCTTTCACTGTCAACATTTAAATTCCATATACAACCAGTACAGAACATGGAGCACTGGTGAAACAGTTTGAAAAGTCGCTAGGTGTAACCAAATGTACAATACGTTACAATAGCCTAATCTCAAGATGACAGAGGCACACAAAACTGCAGCAAGGTCTGCATCAGAAAGATCATCCAGCACAGAGGACATAACTATGTTGGGCACATCCTGCCTGGCATCCAGGAGCAACCCCAAACTGTGAACTTGTCTGACACACTCCCAAAATCCGGGATCCCAATACTATCCTCAACACTTCTTCTAGTTGCTTCTCCCTTCCCACCAACATTGTATATCTGAAGAGACTGGGTTATTTGCTTCATTGCACAAGCCAGGTCAAGCATGGAGAACAGTGAGTTGGATGTTGCCATCGTTCAAACATACCACTGCCCATGTCTCTTCACTGTCCCTCTCAACTAACTTGCATACGTGTTGATGGGGAGGGTGACAAAATATATTTCTGAGGTACCCTGCATGACAGAGCCCTTAGAGCAGGGATGGGCAAACTACGGCCTGGGGGCTGCATCTGGCCCTTCAGATGTTTTAATCCGGCCCTCAAGCTCCAGCTAGGGAGTGGGGTTGGGGGCTTGCCCCGCTCCGTGCATGCCGGGGCTCTGCGCGGCTCGCAAAAGCAGCAGCATGTCCCCCTTCTGGCTCCTACGCGTAGGGGCAGCCAGGGGGCACCACACACACTGCTCCTGCAGCTCCCATTGGCTGGCAACTGCGGCCAATGGGAGCTGCAAGGGCAGCGCCTGTGGACGGGGCAGCATGCAGAGCTGCCTGGCTGAGCCTCTGCGTAGGAGCCAGAGAGGGGAGCTTGTTGCTGCTTCTGGGAGCTGCTTGAGATAAACGCTGCCTGGAGCCTGCACCCCTGACCCCCTCCTGTGCCCCGACCCCCTGCCCCAGCCCTGATCCCCCTCCCGCCCCTAGAGCACCCTCCTGCACCCCCAACCTCTCATCCCCAGCCCCACCCCAGAACCTGCACCCCCAGCCGAAGCCCTCAACCCCTCACGCACCCCAACCCCCAATTTTGTGAGCATTCATGGCCCGCCATACAATTTCCATATGTAGATGTGGCCCTCGGGCCAAAAAGTTTGTCCACTCCTGCCTTAGAGCACAAGACCAGTTGTCCAAAACTATCCATTGGGATATCTCACAAAGACAATAACAGTTCGGCTTGTCCTGTTGGGTACCACAGATGAGCCCATATCTGATGATCAGAGGTATCAAAAACTGCTGACAAACAAAAGAATTGTCATGAATACTTCATCTTCATCCATTGTTAGCAGATCATCAGCCAGGCCATGTTCAGTCTTGTACCCAGGCCTGAAACTTGTGTGACTTGAGGTCAAGGAAACCTGATTGAAAAAGGATCATAGTTTCCCGCCAAAAAGGGAGATTAGATCCAGATGGATAGCTGTCAAGACTGTCCCTGTCAATAATTGGTTTTCTGAATTCGCTGTCTTACAAGAACTACGTTAAAAATAAGTCACACCCTACTCCCTCTTCCATGTTTCCTCATCCCATAGGGAACAATCTTAGCCAGTACTGGGCCCAGTACTTCCCTACTTGCCTTCCTTTGCCACCAAGATGGGTGAGGGTCCAAATTACAGGTTGTAATCTGGAGCACCTCCCAGAATCAAGGTGAGCAACCCTGACTGAAACTGCAGGGGAAACAGTATTTGTAATCTCAAAAAAACCTGCCTCATCTCCATAGAGGCAGACAGCTCAGTTGTGATCTGACTAATTTTATTTACAAAGTATAATGAAAATTTTTCAGTGAAAAATATTCAGCTCTGATAGTGAATATTGTGCAGGCTAGTCACCACTCAAAAAGATCTGTTATCTGAGAGTCTGCAGATGCTATGGGGGTAGAGACAAAGACAATCTTCTTTGCCTCCTGTACAGCAGTGACAAAGACTTCAAAAATGCTTTGTCACTATCAGTCAGGCTCATCATGGGATTTCCACCATTGGTATTCTAGCCATCTTCTCACTCATTTCATTTGTTGCAGATCATTAATAAATCATAGCGGCCTATGGCTACAGATCCAACGAATGGTCATTTAGGATCCACAATATCAAAAGTCAAGGACATATGGTTATTATAATATTTTAGTAGTGGCTAGTGTGGTCTGTCGGCAAAATAGTATTCTTCAAAGCCAACTGGAATATGATATGCTCCATCAGTCTAGCAGGACAGACCCTCAGGTCTGTCACCATGATAGAAGAGGAGTCTTACCATTTATGAAATCATGACCCTCCCAGGGCAGCCTTTTACACAAGTTGGAGTTGAAGTGGGTACTCTGTTTTTATGTCCCAAGAAAATCAGACCTTGGTAAATCACACTCTCTCTCTTGGATATGGGGCATAGTCCAAAGTGGAATCTGTTTCTGTCCTAAGGCTGTGTAAACTGACACCTCCTGTGAAGAGACTCATGTTACAGCAACAAAAGCTCTCAAGACTCATTTTACCAATGTTACGATAGCACAGCTACTGGGAGTTTTGTGCAGTTCTACACATCATTGCTATTTAGCTGCAGAAGTTAGGTCAAATGCTTGCTTGTGGAATATCATTAAGTTTATTTCTCTGTCTCCCTTTGAGAGTTTACACCTCGCTAGTCATCAAGGCTGGACATCTTAGATGCAAATGTTCTGATGCTTTCAAAAGTTTACTAGAAAATGCTTTTAAATGATGCTTTATCTTATCCTCGTTATGTACCAGTGCTCTCTTTGGGCAGTTTACTTACAGCAAAAGCCAGATACTGCTTAATTGAAATACCAAAGAAACTGGGACACCGACATTAGTCATCCACAGAAAGTTACAGACACTTACTAAAATGTGAAAATCAGCAATAATAGTTTGGATTTCTGTGCAGTCATTGTATTAAAGTATGTTGTGTACCCACCGTTAGCTTTTATTGCATACACAGAAGTATCTCTGGAAGATAGGCTACATGTAGAAACCTGCATCTCAGTTGCACAAGGGAGACATCTTCCAGATATCAACAATAGTCTACGTCAGCTGTTTTTTGTTGTTTGTTCACTCGCCCGTTCCAGCTACACAGTCTTCACTGCGGTTGCCCAGGTGTCACTGATTAGACCTGTAATTGGAAATTAGTAAACAGTTCTATTGGTGACACATGAAAGAGCAGAGCCTAGCTCACTACCTCTTATCTGGTTTGCTCTGTGGAGCTAACAAGTTTATGAAATAGTAAAAACCTTTTTGTCTCTAAAATGAGCTGATACATACACCAGGAGCAATTCTGTTGAGTAAGAATATGCTGCTGTTATATACTCACTTTTCCGAGAAGAATCATGCATAAAACTATTGTTATTTTCCCTTCACTTCTACTTTTTTTTTTGTAGGTCTGAAAATCTTTGTGGAAGACCAGTCTGTTTTCCAATTGTGGCAATACAAATTAAGTTAAATCATTACTAATACCTTTAGTGACTGACACTTAATAGCAGGAAATAAGAGGGAGTGATCAAATAATATAGGGGACTTAATATACAGCATCACTTTGTCATTTTCAATCTACTCTGTACAGTTGAGGGAGCTGCAGATATGAAGGTAAAGCTAGAGATTACTTACCAGTAGCTACTCATCTTTTACTGTAGTGCTGTCTCCTCATTTCTGTCTCCATCGCTGATTATACACACGGGCAGGAACTAAGGGGGTTGAGCCCTGGTACCTGTTTTTGTAGATGCAGCCTCTGTAATGCACATGTGATGAATCATGTAGTCTGACACTGAGGTGCATATGGTATAGCATTTGACTTCAAAAATGAGGATCTATGGAGATTTTATATTTGGAGAAGTCCCCAGTTACTTGTAGGATACCTAGTTTTCACTGGAATACACTAGCAGTGATTGAAGTGTTTATTGTTGGAAGTACTAACTAAATTTTACATCCTTGGAGGTCTGAGAAAAATCTACATAACAAGTGAGCTGACACTGTTTTTCAGGGAGGTGAGTGAAAGTGTACCTTTTCTGTATTGGTACACAACATCCGTGTGTCAGGATACTTGTAGATTGTTCTGCTGTGTGTCTGGCTCACAGCCCTGGCCTCCATTATTGTAGGGTAAAAGTCAAGGGATCTCTCAAATCTTTTATTGCCACCACCATAGCGTCAGGATGCAGAATGGTTCTAAGCCACCAGCAGATCCTAGTGACATTTTGCCTGATTCTGTGGTGAAGGAGCCAGAATACCTCCAGGTGCATAGGGGGCGCTCACACAAGAGCAACACTACCATTTGAAAGGTGTGGTATATGTTTCCTTCCCTCCCCGCTCTGATTTGAGTCCAACAGCTGGTGCAGGAGGAGGGTAACAGCGTGACCTTTCCCCCTTTGTGGAGTCTGCCGCTCCTTGTGCTGCAGGTACACACACATTTGGTATGAGTGATGCCCCTTGCTCTGTTGTGCAAAGAGGAGGAGGGCTCCTTACGCCTTGCTTCCAGACACCACTGCAAAGCCAGCCAAAATCCGATCAGGACGCTTGCACAATTAGATTTAGATTACTGGCCAAATTTAGACCTGTGCATTATGTACCTTTATAAACCCCAGCACAACAAATTTGGAACTGTAGAAATGAAAATGTGTTGGATCTTCCACTTCACAAATAAGTCAGACACTTATCTCAAAAGATAATGGCAGATGAGAAAGGAGAGGAGGCAATCAATAATTTCTTTGCAAGTCATTGAAAGAATGATTTTTCCCTCTCCTTTAACCACCTCCTATACATGCACATTTTCCCCACACAGTTGTATAGAAAATAACTACCATAATAACTCAACAACATCCATTTACACTAGCTTTCCCCCCCTCAACTGTATTTTTTTCCAAAAGTAATAATATATGGCAACATGGAGTTTTTTGTTGCTGTTGTTGACCTGGAGGGTGAAAATTAGTGTGCTTTAAAAGAAAAAGGAGTGGTTTATTATTTGCTTATAAACCCCTTTGATTTCCATAAATTGTTACACATAGGAATAACTTAGGCTTTGCATAAATATACTGTAAAAACTACGTCCATGGGAACTGTATGCAAAACACAAAAGTGCTCCTTGCTTTAACCTGCAGTCACATGAAATTGAAGGATATTAGTATATAGTAATTTTGTTGTATATCAGTTCAAGCAAAATACTCTGTAGCCTCGATATTTAAAGATCTCATTTTTATATGCAACGCAACACCCATGACCAGTATCCTATGGTGCTTCTCAGAACACCTTTCTACAACAAGCAACAACCCACAGACCTCAGCTGGTTAGGCTGCATGGCCTGGAAAAACAGAGAGGTTTTTCACCCGTTTTTAAATGTGGGTGAAGAATTAGCTGTTATAGCGTCATTAGGCATACTCATAGAGTTCTTCTTCGAGTGATTGCTCATGTGAATTCCACAATAGGTGTGCGTGCTCGCCATGTGCACCAGTGTCAGAAGTGTTTCCCCTAGCAGTACCCATAGGGGGGAGCGCCCCCTGCGACCCCTAGAGTGGCGCCTGCCTGGCGCGGTATAAGGGGAGCTGCGCACTTTCCCCCCACCCTCGGTTCCTTCTTGCCGCCAGTGAAGGTGCGTCGGAACTGCGTTTTGCTGTAGCTCATCCCCAGAACTGTTCGTTCGTTCAGCGTTAGTACCTGTAGTTAGTTAGCTTTTTAGTTAGTTTAGTTAGTCAGTGAGCCTGGGCCGGGGCATGCCCCGGGGTTTAAGTCGTGCGGCTCTTGTAGGCGTTCTGTGCCAAGAAGTGACCTGCACGCAGACTGTTTGCACTGCTTGGGAGAAACCCATATCAGCGAAAGGTGCAGGATTTGCAAGTCGTTTAAGCCTCGGACCAAAAGAGAAAGGGACATTAGGCTCCGGGCCATCCTGTTGCAGTCAGCACTGGCGCTGACCCCGACCCCAGCATGCCACTCCGAACCAGTACCCGGTACCGTGGCATCAGTATGCGGCGACCCTCCAGTGCCATCGACTAGTCGGCACTGCTCCCCTTCCACAGGGCACACCAAGAGGGCCAGGAAGATTCCCTCTTCGCAGCAACACAGAGGGAAGTCTGGGACAGAGGCTAGGCCCATGTCAGGCAGTCCTCGATCCCCACTGGGCCCCAGGCCTCCGACTCACGTTGAGCGGCGTAGCCTGGCCCCTTCGGGACAGGCCTCTCCAAATGTCCGGATGCTGTCTACACCTGAAGCCCTCCAGTCGGCCTGGGACATTATGTCCATGCTGGTGCCCGGAGCACCGCCGATGTCGGCCCCACATTCCAGGGCAAGCCACCGCTGAGATCTCTGCAGTTGCCTCTGGCCCGGTCTCGGTCGAGGGAATGTTCCCAACGCCAGTCACCGCCCAGCAATCGCTCAGGGCGGAGTCCAGGTGGATCGCCCTCAATGCCGACCAGACTGGCTGGCTGGGTTCCTTCCAGCCGAGACTCGCGGCACTGCTCATCCTCAAGGAGCGAATATTGGTGGGACCGTGACGGGCGTCGCCATCTGTCTCGTCTCGGAGAGGGTACTGTACTTCCCGCTTGGACCCCTGCTCCAAGTCTCCGCCATGACATCGCAGCCCCGGGCATCTATCGCCGGCATTTCGCCATCATGGGTCCACCCATCGAGGCCGTTCGTGGAGCAGCTTTTACCGCCGGTACCGGTCCTCCACGTTGAGATCGCGGTCCCGTGCCCATCGTAGATCCTGGCACTGCCGCTCCTCCCAGTCCAGAGACAGCAGCAGATCTTACGCCAGCCCAGTCTCCATTCGTAGCCGTCCTTCGGTGGGCCGGGCCAGGCCAGCCAACCGAACAGCCGGCCCTGCCGGTGCCACAGCAGGTGCAGTGGCACCAAGCGTCGTGGCCAGCCGAATGGTACCAGTGGGCATCATGGCCTCCGGCGCAGCCCCCAGTGGGAGCTTGCTCGGTGGCCGGAGCGTTGGAGGCACCGTTGGCCTCCCTCTCCAGACCTCCGAAAAAGGAGGCGGTGGGACATGCGTCCTCAGCACTGTGCCCGGAGTCCGACCAGGTGGTGGACCCTCTGGTGCTGGCCGACACCCAGAGCACCACACCGGCCTCTTCACCCCACCCGGAGGAGGCGATTGCGGCCCCTCCCCCCTCCGTCCCGCAGGAGGACTTCAGGGCCCACCAAGAACTCTTAAAGAGGGTGGCAGTAAGCCTCCACCTCCAGGCAGAGGAGATGGAGGAGCCCTCAGACTCCCTGTTTAATGTGTTGTCCCCATTGGTAGGGTAGCCTTGCCTCTCCATGAAGGGGTGGCTAAGATTTCAAATGCCCTGTGGCAAACACTGGCCTCGTTGGCCCCCATCTCTAAAAAGGCGGAATGCAAGTACTTTGTACTCGCTAAGGGACAGGACTAGTTGTATACCCACCCGGTGCCCAACTCCCTGGTGGTCAAGTCGGTCAACCACAGGAAATGGCAGGGTCAACCAGCCCTGACCCCAGAGAACAAAAACTCTCGGAGACTGCACTCTTTTGGAAGAAAAGTTTATTCATCTTTGAGCTTCCAGTTACAAGTGGCAAACCATCAGGCTCTCCTGGGCTGGTACCAATTCAATCTGTGGGGCTCCCTGCCCAAGTTTGAGGACTCCCTCCAGGAGCGCGATAGGAAGGAGTTCAAGGAGCGAGTGGAGGAAGGGGCAGCAGCCGCTAGAGCGTCCCTGCAGGCAGCCTCAGATGCTGCGGACGCGGCCATATGATCAATGGCCTCCGCAGTGTCCATGAGACAGGTGTCCAGTGAGGCGCAGTCTTCCATGCAGGATCTCCCGTTTGACGGGAAAGCTCTGTTTTGGGAGGAAACAGATACAAGGCTGCATGGCTTGAAAGACTCCCGCACGACCCTCCAGACTCTGGGCCTCTATGTCCCGGCTCCGGCAAAACCTAAGTTCAAGCCACAGCAGACTCCTGCCCAGGCCGCCCTCATGAAGTATGAGGCCGCCCTTAAGAAGCAGCGGGACTATAAGAGACGCCCTTGGAGGCAGTCTTGGCCAGCCCCCCAGCCTGGGTCCTCCAAGGGCAAGCAGGTGGGAAAAAGGCGTTTTTGACGGGACGCTCGGGGCACCCCACCAGTCCTCATCAGGGATCCACCCCCAATGAAGTTTCCCTTCTCCAACTGGTTGTGTGCTTTCCTCCCGGAATGGTCACAGCTAACCTCGGACCGATGGTCCTCAACACCACCTCCTAGGGTTACGCCCTCCAGTTTACTTCCTCCCCACCCAACCATGCCCCCGTCCCCCTTGGGGGACCCCTCGCACGAAGTTCTGCTCGAGCAGGAGGTGGGGCGGCTCCTAGGTCTAGGAGCGATAGTGGCGGTGCCCGAGGAGTTCATGGGCAAGGGGTATTACTCCAGTTATTGCCTTATCCCGAAGGCCAAAGCGGGGCTCAGGCCCATCCTGGACCTCCGAGGTCTGAACCAGTACATGGTGAAGCTGAAGTTCCGCATGGTCTCCCTGGCATCCATCATCCTCTCCCTGGATCCTGGGGACTGGTATGCTGCCCTTGATCTACAGGACACATACTTCCACATCCACATATTTGAGGGGCACAGGCTCTTCCTCCATTTCGTGGTGGGACAGAATCATTACCAATTCATGGTCCTCCTGTTTGGTCTGTCCACTGCCCCCAGGGTGTTTACAAAATGCATGTTAGTGTTAGCGGCCTACCTCAGATGGCGAGGAGTCCAAATATTTCCCTATCTGGACAATTGGCTTGTCAAGGGCACCTTCCGGTCGCAGGTGAGGGATCACGTGGTGCTCCTCTTGTCCAGGTGCACCATCTTGGGTCTGTTGGTAAACAACACCAAGTCTACATTAGTCCTGGTCCAACGCATAGAGTTTATCGGGGCGCTCCTGGACGCAGTGTCGGCCAGGGCCTCTCTCCCGCCAAACAGATTCAAGACTCTAAAAGGTCTCATCAACTCTGTCACAAGGTTCCCGGTGACAACAGCCAGGGTTTGCCTACAACTCTTGGGTCATGTGTCGGTGTGCACGTACATGGTCCATTACGCCAGACTCAAGATGAGGCCCCTCCAGCTCTGGTTGGCCTCAAAGTTCTCCCAGGCCATGGACAGGATGGACAAGGTCCTCATCGTGCCGGACTCTGTGATCACCTCCCTACGATGGAGCATGTTGTTTGGGGCGGACCACCAAGGGGGCTCAAGACCTGACCTTACATATAAACGTCAAGGAGCTCAGAGCAGTGTGGCTGGCCTGTATGGCCTTCCGCTCGCACCTGGAGGGCAAGGTGGTCAGGGTCCTCACGGACAACACGACCTCAATGTTCTATATCAACAGGCAGGGAGGGGCCCAATCCTCTGCTGCAAAGCCCTCAGGCTGTGGGACTTCTGTATAGCCCATGACATCCACCTGAAGGCCTTCCACATACCGGGCGCCCAGAACGAGAGGGTGGATCGCTTGAGCCAGGACTTTTCCTCGCAACATGAGTGGTCCCTCCATCCGGAAGTGGCCCACTGGCTCTTCTGAAGGTTGGGAACTCCCCAGGTGGACCTGTTTGTGACTTGGCAGAACCGGCGATGCCCCCGGTTCTGCTCCAAGGGGGCCTGGGGAGGGGTGCTATCTCCGATGCCTTTCTCCTGTCCTGGTCAGGCCGGCTTCTCTATGCTTTTCCCCCGTTCCCTCTAATCAGCAGGGTCCTGGAGAAGAGAAAGACAGACAAGGCCTGGGCCCTCCTGACTGCTCTGGCGTGGAGCAGGCAGCATTGGTACGAGACCCTCTCGGACCTGGCGGTAGCTCCGCCCATTGCCCTTGCTGCTCTGCCCAGACCTGCTCTCTCAGGACCAGGGCCGCCGCCTCCTCCATCCCAGCCTGGTGGCTCTTCACCTCGCGGCATGGCTGCTCAGTGGTTAGGTGGAGAGGAAAGGATGTGCTCAGAGCAGGTTCAGCACATCCTCCTCGAAAGTAGACGGTCCTCCATTCACTCCACTTATTTGGCGAAGTGTTCCCGGTTTTCTAGGTGGGCGGTGGACCAGGGTGTCTCCCCAGTGACTGTCCTGATCCAGCTTATCCTTGGTTACTTTCTCCACCTGAGGGCCCAGGGCCTGGCGCCCTCGTCAGTCAAGGTGCACCTGGCAGCCATGTCGGCCTTCCGTCCACCGGTGCAAGGGCACATGGTATTTTCCCATGCTATGACTGGCCGGTTCCTTAAGGGTTTGGACCGTCTTTTTCCGTATTCTAGACCCCTGGTCCTGCAGTGGTACCTAAACCTGGTTTTGGCTCATCTCACGGGGCCCCTGTTTGAACCACTGTCCACGTACTCCTGGTCTCACCTCTCGTGGAAGGTGGCCTTCCTGGTTGCAATCGCGTTGGCCAGGCGAGTCTCAGAGCTCAGGGTCCTGACCTCCGAGCCGCCGTACACGGTCTTTCATAAAGAAAAGGTCCAGTTCAGCCCACACCCTGCATGTCTACCACATCAGTCAGGACATTTTTCTACTGATCCTCTGCCCCAAGCCTCACGCATCCAGTGAGGAGCGCCGTCTCCACACACTCGATGTGAGGTGGGCTCTGGCTTTCTACCTTGAGCGGACCTAGCCATTCAGAAAGTCCTCGCAACTGTTCGTCGCCTTGGCTGAGTGCGTGAGGGGCCAGCCGATTTCCACTCAGCGAATTTCCAATTGGATCACTTTGTGCATCGGTTCCTGTTATGAGCTGGCGGGTGTCCCCCCGCCGCCCATTGTGAGGGCACACTCGAATTGGGCGCAGGCCTCGTCGGCTGTCTTCGTGGCCCACGTCCCCATCCAGGACATTTGTAGGGCCGCCACATGGTCTTCAGTTCACACGTTCACCTCGCACTATGCGATCATCCCCCAAACCAGGGATGCCGGGTTCGGCAGGGCCATACTCCGTCCTGGGAACTTGTGAACTCCTACCCACCTCCAACAGATATAGCTTGGAATCACCTATTGTGGAATACGCATGAGCAATTACTTGAAGAAGAAAAGACAGTTACCTTTTCCATAAGTGGTATTCTTCAAGATCTGTTGCTCATGTCTATTCCACATCCTGCCCTCCTTCCCCTCTGTCAGAGTTGTCTTGCAAAAAGGAACTGAGGGTGGGGGGAGTGCGCAGCTCCCCTTATACCACGCCAGGCAGGTGCCACTCCAGGGGTCGCGGGAGGGCGCTCCCCCCTACGGGTACTGCTAGGGGAAAAACTTCCAGCACCGGTGCACGTGGCGAGCACGCACACCTGTTGAACAGACATGAGCAACACATCTCGAAGAACACTAGTTACGGAAAAGGTAACTGTCTTTTTCTTAACCTTGTGGCATGATTAGTAGAGACACTAGCCAACTCCATTTATGTATTTAGGGGTAATTATTAAATGATGTGCTAAAACACAGGGTCTGGCATGTTCTGCAAGGAGGCAAACATTTACCTAATTTAGCATTGTTCTGGAACCTTCCCTGTTACCTTCCCCAGGGAAAAGGGACCTACTTAACCTGGGGCTAATATATTTGCCTTCTGTTACTCTCCTGTAGCCATCTGGCCCGACCCTGTCACAGTATGTATTGATGTTGTGAACATGAAGGGACTGGTGGTAATGAAGTTTAAATTTTAGATCAGTTTCAAGATAATTGCATTATAAACCTTATTCCCCACCCAGTGGCTCTAACTTATAAATGACAGACTTGATTATGAACTTTTGGATTAACTCTGGGAGCCTAGGAGAAGTGATAATGACATAGTGTAGGTTTATCGTCAAGCTAGATCAGTATTAATGTTGTACTGTGTTTCATTAGAAAGAGATTCATCTGCTTTGGTAGAGGTTAGAGAGATTTAGAAAAGGCAGCTGTAGCCTTTATAATGTTGATGGGTTGATATTGCCAATGGTATGTCAAACTGTAGTAGCCTGTGCCAAAGGTTTAAGCTCCCTAAGAGCTGCAATATCTGAATTAGCGGGTGACAACTGTTAATAGAAATATCACTAGGTTTGGAGACTGTAGGAGCACACGGGGAGCAATAGCAGTGACCACAAAAACATTCACAAGTTATCAATCTTCCCTTTATTAAAAACCCTAATACACAGATAATCAATGTTTTATATACATAAATGAAGATGGAGGATTACCATAAAATGTCCAGCATCATTGTTTTCAGACTCACATCTGCAATGGTACCACTGAGATGGGTGGATCTCTCATCAGATGGTCATCTGTGGCAGGTCTCCTGATGGATTTTTCCTCCCTGTTGATGCTGAGGGAACCCTTTTATTCTATGTTACACTCACACCCATAATCATTATGCAGATGCAGGATAGTTATAACCCCCTTTCCCTTATCAGGACTTTGACACTCCATAAATGTTGGGGAGCCCCCACTTTCCATAGCCTATATTCTGAGTTCCCTGTATCATGATTAACATTTACATCAATAAGTTCCCATGGTAACTTGCAGTCACTGCAGAATTTTCCATGATGTTACTATCGCGCAGCTTGCGGTAATGACCAGCACGTGGTCGCATATTTTCCTGAACATCACCCATTAACACATCTTTTATGATAATCTTGCAACTTTACTGGTACAGGGTTACCCTTGGGTCAGCTAGTCATGTCAACTTCTTTCAGGCCTAAGGCCTGATATGGCTAAGCTGAAATTTGACACATCTCACTTTACAGTCTTACCGTACTTGTATACCTAACACACTCTTACCAATAATATATGCTTATCAATCCTATACCCCTATAATATTATCCTACATATTCCTACACTATTACCTACAACATAAATTTGTTCATCTCACGTTGATTATATATGAATTAACCCCAACAATAGAAAACAATTAAATGATTATATAAGGTATTTAGCTGCATAACAAAGGTGTGAAATAAGGGGGATGGCCTCAACTGGCAGTTTTCAGAGTAACAGCCATGTTAGCCCTGGTCTACACTAGGACTTTAGGTCGAATTTAGCAGCATTAAATCGATGTAAACCTGCACCCGTCCACACGATGAAGCCCTTTATTTCGACTTAAAGGGCTCTTAAAATCGATTTCCTTACTCCACCCCTGACAAGTGGATTAGCGCTTAAATCGGCCTTGCCGGGTCGAATTTGAGGTACTGTGGACACAATTTGACGGTATTGGCCTCCGGGAGCTATCCCAGAGTGCTCCATTGTGACAGCTCTGGACAGCACTCTCAACTCAGATGCACGATTGTTTGCCGTTGCTCTGACACAGGGAGGGGCGACTGATGACACGGCTTACAGGGTTGGCTTACAGGGAGTTAAAATCAACAAAGGGGGTGGCTTTACATCAAGGAGTATTTCAGGCAGGACTTCACAGAGGGTTCCAATAAGAAATGGTGCACCTAAGTTATTGTTCTTATTGGAACAAGGAGGTTAGTCTGGCCTCTGATTGATACATGGCTAGATTTACCTCGCTGCACCTTCTCTGTGAGTGACTGCAGTGTGACCTAGAGGAATGAGTCCCCTAGACCAGGGGCGGGGATGGGGGGGGGTTGCAAATGAGTACAAAACAAATCTGGTCTATTTCTTGTTTTGATACACTCCATCTATCTTTTACATCTTTGGCTGGCAGCAGACGATGCAGAAGGACTGCATGCCATTCACATCTCATGGCTGCTCGGCAGAAGATGGTACAGTAGGACTGCTAGCCATTCTCATCTCTTGCCTGCCCGGCAGAAGATAATGCAATAGGACTGCTAGCAATCCGTATCACCTGCCTGCTCACCATAAGATGGTTCAATAGGACTGACTGCAGGACTAAAGAGAATGACCTGATCAAGTCACTCCAAATTTAGTCCCTGCGCCCATGTCTGCCCAGGCGCTCCTGATCGACCTCACACAGGCGACCAGGAGCACCTCGGACATGATGATGACGGCTACCAGTCCTATTGCACCGTCTGCTGCCACAAGGCAATGGGTTGCTGCTGCTGTGTAGCAGTGCAGTACCGCGTCTGCCAGCACCCAGGAGACATACGGTGACAGTGAGCTGAGCAGGCTCCATGCTTGCCGTGGTATGGCGTCTGCACAGGTAACTCAGGAAAAAAGGCGCGAAACGATTGTCTGCCCTTGCTTTCACGGAGGGAGGGAGGGAATGGGGGCCTGACGATATGTACCCAGAACCACCCGTGACAATGTTTTAGCCCCATCAGGCATTGGGATCTCAACCCAAAATTCCAATGGGCAGCGGAGACTGCGGGAACTGTGGGATAGCTACCCACAGTGCAACGCTCCGGAAGTCGACGCTTGCCTCGGTACTGTGGAAGCACTCCACCGAGTTAATGCACTTAGAGCATTTTCTGTGGGGACACACACACTTGAATATATAAAACCGATTTCTAAAAAAACAACTTCTATAAATTCGACCTAATTTTGTAGTGTAGACATACCCTTAGTCTGTATTCACAAAAAGAAAAGGAGTACTTGTGGCAACTTAGAGACTAACCAATTTATTTGAGCATAAGCTTTCGTGAGCTACAGCTCACTTCATCGGATGCATACTGTGGAAAATACAGAAGATGTTTTTATACACACAAACCATGAAAAAATGGGTGTTTAGCACTACAAAAGGTTTTCTCTCCCCCCACCCTACTCTCCTGCTGGTAATAGCTTATCTAAAGTGATCACTCTCCTTACAATGTGTATGATAATCAAGGTGGGCCATTTCCAGCACAAATCCAGAGTTTAACAAGAATGTCTGAGGAACAGTGGGAGGGGGGGAAAGGAACAAACAAGGGGAAAATAGGTTACTTTTTATAATAAATCAACCATTCCCAGTCTCTATTCAAGCCTAAGTTAATTGTATCCAATTTGCAAATTAATTCCAATTCAGCAGTCTCTCGTTGGAGTCTGTTTTTGAAGTTTTTTTGTTGAAGGATAATCACTTTGAGATCAGAAATCGAGTGACCAGAGAGATTGAAGTGTTCAACTGGCAGTGTAACACTGAAGAATGAAGGGTTGATGTGCCACTAAAAGAAAGGGAAGAATTTGGCGACTGTGATGGTACAATGATGCTGCCAAATAAAAAGCTTTCATTTAAAAATAGAAATGTGATCCTTGTGTACGGTTCAGCACTTCAGTGTATATAGTTGGTTCTTTAGTAGTAATGGTTGGTGCAAGCAGAGGCTTGTGCCAAAGTATAGGATGTATTGCATCTACAATGTAAGGGAAGCTCTTCGAACATAACTGAATTAAGCTGTCAAGTTAATTACAGTCTTTCTTAAAAGAACAGTTTAGAGCAAAGCAGTACAGCTGTGAAAAAGAATCTGAGAAGTCTTTCAGATCCTTGGTGCTTCAGGCTCTAAGTAGCTCAGGTTGGGCACCCAAATATTAAGGCACTTTGGAAAACGTTGCCCTTTGTTATTACTTAAAGGCCTTAGTTTATCCTGAGTCTTTGTGCAAACCTTTCATTATTCTTCATGCTGAGGGGTGTTGGGTGTCTGTAACTCCCATTAAAGTGAGCAGAGCTAGCCAGTGCTCAGCATCTCTCAGGATCAGGCCACTGTTATCAGTAGGGGAAAGTGGTTATGAACTGTGGATAATTTATGTCTCTCACTTTGTAGACCTGGCCCAAGATCACAATTAAAATGTAATATGGCCCTTGCCTGCTTTAGAGCATCACTAGAAACTGTAAATTCTAGAGGAAAAGAGGTATGAAATACGACCAATTAGGGAACTGATCTGAGTTTTCAGCTTGTATCCTCACCATTACAGAGGGGATAAAAGTCCACAGCACTTCTAAAATGTAGTAGGGAGATTCCAGATAAATGGAACAGCTAGCAAAACATTCAAAGGGATGGTTGGGAGCCAAAATTTGACACAATCCCTGTGAGTAATTTACGCTCACGTCTAGATTGGGAGCCACTGCACCAAAAAAATAAAAGCTGCAAGAGAGTCATGTCATTGGCACTATCATTGACTAAAATTAATTGATAGTGCTATGTCTTTATTATGCTGAAAGGGCTGTGTAAGGATAACATCCATCTGGAAAGTCAGTGACCGATTTGTTGCCTTGTTTTACTGTAATATGTTTAGATCAGAAAAAGTGATTTATTTAGATTGTAAAAAGCTTGTAAGCAGCGTTAGCGTATGTAGCTAGGGAGTAAGGTCCATGCTAATGAATTTGCTTACTATAAAAAGTTTTATGGTAGGCTTTCTCAAACAGAGAACGTTGTTTGAGGAATTAGTTTTCCAGGAAATTCCTTGATGTTTTATTGGTTTAGGTTTGCTTTTTTTATTTTTGTAATCAGAAATGCAGAACTGGTCTTCAAAGCATGTGTAATTTTGTTCACAAGAAGTATGGCACTATAGCCTTCACACATTTTGAAAGTTTTTTTTAAATAGATATCAGTCAGTATGCAAAAACCATGATGTAAATTAAAGAGGCACTGTAAGTTAAAATAGTAATACTCTGCCTTTGGTAAAGAAGAGCAACTTGATTTTTTTGTACAGAACAGATTTATATTAGTTTGAGAAAAGAAAGGTATGGTGCTGAAACTGATCTGCAAAAAAGGAGGAACATTGATTATCACTATTGGCAGATACATTGATTTTGATTTTCTAAATAACTGTTTGAAATTAATTTACTGACCATTAAGGAAAGTGTTATTGTATCCAGAGAAGCAAAACTCTTATGACCCTATTTAGAATATGCACTGCATGCTACTCCATTGAAAAGAAAGAAATTGATGTAAAACACATAACTTGGTTGCCTTGAGCATGGCATGGAGATGCCAGTCAAAGGCTGAGTAGAAGGCAGTACACAAACATTTTTACCATCATGGCTACTTCTACTGATACTAAGCATTACATCATATTCTAGAGTGCTGCTTTACTTCAAGCATTTCAACATGAAATATTGGAAATCATACCATAATTGCATATTCATGTTATAGAGTTTTTCCACCTCTTGACACAGTGTTGGCATTGTAAAAAGAGTAATGCTAGCTGTGAGTGTTTAACTGGAGAGATTTCTGCTTATTAGCAATATGCCATCTTCTGTCATCAGAGGATGATCATGTGGGTCTTGCTAACTCCCCAAATCTGTACATTTTTATTAAGTGGTTGTAGTCCTTACTCGTCACTTACATTTCAATGAGCATTGCAGGTGCTGGCTGCAAACAAGTGGCTGGTTTCACCAACTATAGTTAGGGCTACGATTTTTTCACGGAATCCGTGACTTCCAGAGACCTCTGTGACTTGAGCCCATAGTGTCTGGAAGCTGCAGGGTTCCCCCACCGCCCATGGTGGCTAGGAACTGTGGGGGCCCCAAGCTCCCAGCCACCGCAGGCGGCACGGGTGCCCTGGAGCTTGGAGCCACCGCAGGTGGCCAGGGTACCCTGCAGTTCCCAGCTGCTGCGAGTGGTGGGGGTTCCCTGGGAGCTCCCAGCCCCCATCGGCAGAAAGGACCCTGGCAGCTCCCAGCCGCTCCAGGCGGCAGGAGTGCCTCAGAGCTCAAGGGCAGCTGGGGTGCCCCAGAGCTTGAAATCACAGGCAGTGGGGAGATCCTGCAGCTCCAAGCTGGGGCCCTGGAATGGTGTGGGGACCCCGTAGCTTCCCAGTTCGTCATGCATCATGGGCTTCTGTAAATTTTTCTTTATTGCCCGTGACCTGTCTGTGACTTTTACTAAAAATATGTGTGACAAAATCTTAGCCTTAGTTTATAATGTATTTCTTGAGCTGTGCAAATAACTGTCAGACAAATAAAGCATATTATGAAAATAATCATTACATTATATAGATGTATTCTACAGTGATCCAAATGTATGTCTCTTTTTTTTTTTTTTTTTTAATTCAGCAACAGAAAGTATCATCTTTAATGTGCATACATTTACTCCTGGATTCTGCACCAAAAAATAAAAACTCTGCTCACAATATTTTAAAATTCTGCAAATTTTAATTGTCAAAATAACACTGCATAATCACACCAGTTTCAATTATTTTGATAATTTATTTCAAAATACGTGTCAGCAAATATGTCTGTAACAATACAGACACACACAAAAAAACCCCTATGACAACCTGGCCCCTGTTTCTCTGCTCCCCTCCCTGCCCTCCAGAGCCCAGCTGGGGGGGTGGGGCAGACACCCACAATCCCTCCCCCCAAAGATCCCAGCTATGGTCCCTCCCCGCCCCAGTCAATACACCCAAACCCCCTACCCCTCAGAGCCCAGACGCGGCACCCCCCTTGCCCAGATACCCACATCCCCTCCCCCCGAGCCCAGACACCTGCCCCCCCTTCCCCACCCAGAGCCCACGGATCTAGAGGGAGAAAAAGCCTGATTCTGGGTCCCAGGCTTGTGTGGAATTTCCAGTGCGCTCCCATCTCCTTCCCTCAGGGCAATACTTGGAACTGCAGCTGCCGGGAACCCTCTACTTCCCTCTCCCTCCCTCTGGCAGTGTCTTCTAAGTGTGAGCTGGGCTCTCCCAGGTCCAGAGGCCCCTAGTGGCTGCCAGCAGAACTGCAGCCCATTTTGGTAGGGAAAAGGAAATTCTGCACACACACAACGTTAATTTCTGCAAAATTCTGCATTGCGCAGTGGCGCAGAATTCCCCCAGAAGTAATACATCTTTATACTGCTCATTTCCATTTGTTTGTTTGCTCCCCATTCCTTACTTCCTGGTCCCAGAGATAAATAGATTTTTTGTAGTTTATCACATTTAACTTTCTTACATTAAAAACATACATATGTCTATATAGCATTCTCATTAGGGAACGTTATAGTTGAATTTTTGTACTGTGTGACGTTTTCTGTATCCACTGCTGTCTTGAGATGCTCAGAACGTTTTCAAGCATTTTCCTCTTGGGCTGAAACTTTCCATGGTTAGCCTTTGTTATGATTTCAGAGGTAATTTCTTCTCTAAATGTTTCTTCAAAAATAATCCAGCCGTTATTAAGTTAGTAGTGATGTGGAGAGAGGGGTTTCCCTCCCCCAACTTTAAAAAAAAAAATCTGATGCCTTTCTGCAGAGATATTCCAACAGTGGCTGAAGCTAAGAAGTAAAACTTTCCATGTGGCTAGGCCTAGCTGAGGAAAAAAGAACACAAGTGAAAAATGAATGTTGCCATTATTGTGCAATACTCAGTGGATTAATGTTTTTTTATATTACTTAGGTGTGAGGCATTATGATGGAATACACCCCTTTATTCACACCCTGCACACTATTGTAATAATCTTTGTGCAGTCTGTGTCTTGTGAGACATCATTTGAAAAGTCATAACTTGCTGATTAGTAATATCATGGTAAAGTGCTTGTTTACAACATTATATGTAAGGTATGAACAAAAGCTGAAATTATGACTGAAGTGTGTTTCCCAGTTAAGTCTGGAGAATGTTTAAACCAGTTTCTCAAAGACAAAGGGCAAGCTGACCGTATATTTTTGTAAGATTTTTCAGTTTATAATCATTTCACTCTTCCTTTTCCCCTCCAATATTAAAATCTAATTTTTATGTGTGAAGACAGTATGTAAGGTATGCTTCAGTTATATGGGTTTGTGCCTTTTAATAATATAAACCTGTCTCCAGCAAATCCAATCATCAACAGAGTTTTAAAAAAATCTATGAATCTTGGTATCTTGTTTTTTTTTATAGTTACCATGTACTGTAATACAGCCTGCTTCAGGTAATTACCATATATTATAGCGGTTGCCATTAGTGACTGCTATAATTAAGGTTGCAAATCAGTTTCCATTATAATCCCTTGTTTTCACACAATCATAACTTGTCAAAACATTAACCTTTGGGACTGAAGTTTTCCATGCTTACTTTCAGCTTGAAGGTATATATTTTGGGGGGCAAAGTTTGAAATATCATGCAAGAAACTCATTTCCAGTCTTTTTGAGTTCTGAGGGCTGTTTAACTGGGTAATGAAATGTGTGTCTGACTCTCATCTCCTCCAGAGACCATGTGCCCTAAAAGAATGAGCATAGGCCCTGGAACCCAGACCTCTTTTTGTGTTCCATTCCCACTTCGACCTGGCCTCAACAATACTTTGCACTTATACAGAAATTTACAAAGATTACTTGGCCCTGGCTACACTACCACTTATTTCAGCAAAACTTATGTTGCTCAGTCAGGGGTGTGAAAAAACACACCCTTGAGCAACCTCAGTTACACTGACAAAAGCGCTGGTGTGTACAGCACTTTGTTGGTGGGAGAGCTTGTCCCGCTGACATGGCTAGTGCTGCTCATTGGGGTGGTTAAATTATGTCGACGGGAGAGCTCTCGCCTGTCCACATAAAGGAGTTACATCATGAGCGATCTTACAGCTGCATTGGTACAGATGTGCCGCTGTAAGCTCTGTTGTGAAAAACGACTGGGAGTATATCTACACTAGAGTCTCTCCCCATAAAGTAGTCCAAATTAAATTGTTGTTTTACTGATGAGGAATGCGGGCGGTGTGTGTTGAGAGTGTGGGGGACATAGTGGTCTAGTGACTTGATCATGGCCCTGTGCATCAGGCGACCTGGATTCTAATGCTGAATCTGACACTGACTTTCAGGTTGACTTTGGGCAAGAGACTTTACCAGTCTGTTCCTCTGTTTCCCATTTATAAAACTGGGATGATATTTACCTTCCTTTTAGATCTCCATTGAGACTTAAACGTCAAGCCAGATCTGACGGCTACCTACGATACTACAGCTTATTGTACAGCAGTTGCTATTCAGTTTAGTCATTTACCACGCAGTGGTGTCTAAGATGCTACAGTTGTTCTGCATAGAGAGAACAGGAAGTTGCTCTTGTATTACAGGTCTTACTGTGGTCTTTCCTGCAACTGTGGATAAACACTGAGTTTTTAATGGTGGTCGCAACAGGGAAGGTTGTATAATAAATACCAGTTTGTATTATATTTTGTATGACTTGACAATCTATTATGCTGTAAAGGGAGACCAGGCATAAGTCCAAAGAGGTGGCTAGGCAGGTAGAGTTAAGGATAAGCTATCAGCCTTAATGCTCATTTCTCTGCTTGATTCAAGAGCCTTAACATTACATTAGCACTTGTTCTTTTGCATAAAATTATTTTTAAGAAAAGGTGATTGGTTTTTCCACACAGGCTTCTGGGAGAATGTTTTAATTAGTTTCATGAGATATAGGATAATAAACTGAAGTATACTTACTATGCAAAATTGCAGTTTTTGTTAAGTTTAGAAATAGTTTTCCACTATTTATTCTGTATGCAGACTGACATGACTATATAGATCCATTCTTTGCAAGATGATGTAGACTGTAAAGATATGAGTTATAAACCAGTTTTTTTTTTCATAACATAAAAAAGCACAGATCCTACAAAGGGATCTGCTTCCAGGAGACCTGATGCCTGCACAGAGTCCATTGACTTCAGTGGGACTTCCTGCAGAAATGAGAATCCCCACTTGTGGATTCTTTTCCAGGATTTTGGCCTCTGACCTGAAAATGCTACAATTCCCTAAAGTCCTATGATTTTTCTGGCAAAATACGGTATTTACAAAATCAGTTGCCCTGCCCACAACTGAACTTCGAATGTAGAAATGCTATGGGCCTGATCCATGGCTCACTAAACCCCGAAGAAGTCATTCCATTGAATTCAACAGGCTTTGGATCAGGTGCTAGGTCTCTGAGGTATCCCAGGTGGATCAGAGAAAAAAAAGCCTTTATGAAAACCATTACAAACTCAAAAATTAGTATATCATGTGTGAAATTATTTCAAAGACTACTGGTTTTAAAGGAATTTCTGATCTCTGTCTCTCTCTCACTCTCTCTCTTTGTCTCCTCCAGTGGCAGATGAAAGCCAGGTTAGTTCATTGGCTGGACACAAACAAGGTAAGAACTTTCTTGCACCTTACTTCACCTGCCCTTCCCTGAAAAAACAGCCAATTTTTGAGCAACAGATAGATCTTGCTTATAGCAACTGTGGTGGCTGAAAGGTTTGCAAATTAATGCATAACTTCACTTCCACAGTGATAAATTAAGGCTTACTTATTGCTTGGCAGTATATGTAGTTGCATACATAGGCTGCGATCACTTGCAGGAAAAGTAATAACGGTTTCTTTAAAAATATATCTATTGAACACTGAGTAGAGTGTAAGTTAAAATAAGTAAAGGACAAAACCTGTAATCTTTTCACGTGCCAATGTAGGCACTTAAACAGTGTAAATTGTGAACAATATAAATGTCTCATTCTCTTTGTCCTCCTGGAAGAATTTCAGTTTTCCACTCTCACAGTCTGAAATATTGAAGATAGACAGCCCTACTGAAGCTTTGACTATTGTTTTTTCATTCCCATTTATTCATCTGCCGAAGTTGTCCTTTCAGTATGACTATACTAATGAAAGGATCCACTTTTTCTTAAACTGCTTAAGATCTATATTCGTTAGCAATGAAGGTTTATATCCAGCCGTGTTACCATAAAGTCTTGTAATGACAATTCTGTGAAACAAGTTGCAATACTGTACAAGATGCAGTTGCTTTATTACAGTAACAAGCCTTGTGGATAGGGGGGAAGCAGTAGACGTGGTATATCTTGACTTTAGTACTGTCTCGCATGACCTTCTCATAAACAAACTAGGGAAATGCAACCTAGATGGAACTATTATAAGGTGGGTGCAACACTGGTTGGAAAACCATTCCCAGAGAGTAGTTATCAGTGGTTCATAGTCAAGCTGGAAGGGCATATCAAGTGAGGCTCCGCAGGGATCAGTTCTGGGTCCAGTTCTCTTCAGTATCTTCATCAGTGATTTAGATAATGGCATAGATAGTACACTTATAAAGTTTGCGGATGATACCAAGCTGGGAGGGGTTGCAAGTGCTTTGGAGGATAGGATTAAAATTCAAAATGATCTGGACAAACTGGAGAAACAGTCTGGAAGTAAATAGATGACATTCAATAAGGACAAATGCAGTGTACTCCACTTAAGAAGGAACCGTCAGCTGCACACACAAAATGGGAAATGACTGCCTAGGAAGGAGTACTGTGGAAAGGGATCTGAGGGGTCATAGTGAATCACAAGCTAAATATGAGTCAACAGTATAACTCTGTTGCAAAAAAAAGCAAACATTCTGGGGTGTATTAACAGGAACATAGTAAGCAAGACACAAGAAGTAAATCTTCCGCTCTACTCCGTGCTGATTAGGCCTCAACTGGAGTATTGTGTCTAGTTCTGGGTGCCACATTTCAGAAAAGATGTGAACAAATTGGAGAAAGTCCAGAGAAGAACAACAACAATGAGTAAAGGCCTAGAAAACATGATCTGTGAGGAAAGATTGAAAAAATTGGGTTTGTTTAGTCTGGAGAAGAGAAGACTGAGAGGAGACATGATAACAGTTTTCAAGTACATAAAATGTCGTTACAAAGAGGAGGGAGAAAAATTGTTTTTCACCTCTGAGGATAGGACAAGAAGCAATGGGCTTAAATTGCAGCAAGGGCAGCTTAGGCTGGACATTAGGAAAAACTTCCTAACTGTCAGAGTGATTAAGTACTGGAATAAATTGCCTAGGGAGGCTGTGGAATTTCCATCATTGGGGATTTTTAAGAGCAGGTTGGACAAACACCTGTCAGGGATGGTATAGAAAGGATAATACTTAGTCCTTCCATGAGTGCAGGGGACTGCGCTAGAAGACCTCTCAAGAAATTCAGTGCTGTTCCTTATTACATGTTTTGATGCTGTATTTTTACATCAGTTTGTCAGATCTGAAACAAGTTCACCTTTTTACTTAATTTGACAAAGTTTAATTTTTCATAAGACTGTTGTTTTCCTAGTGCAAGTGTATATCTAATCATTTTTTGACCATTAGAGCAGTGGTTCTAGTAAAAAAAAAAAAAAAAAAAAATTTTTTTTAATCAGAATTTCTTCAGTGTCAATAAAATTCTTTCAACGTCTAACTCTGAGAAAAGTAGCAAATGAAAATTCAAGGCTCGGGCGGGGGGGGAATGTCTTTATGAAATGTCCATCACAGACCAGCATTTGCTCTACTTATTAGGTACAGTGGCAGTCCCTATGGAGTCATGAGCCTGGTTTGTCACTGATTGTCTCTCTCTGATCTGGCACAAGAAATGTCTGTGCCCATGTTCTGTATCTTCTCACATGGGTGGAGAGCTCCAGCTTTGCTTTCTGATAGTTGTTTTCTCTATTTAGGTCTTCTGGTTTTCTCATGAGATGCTTTTCTCTGTCTGGAACATCCACTGGTGTCCTGATTCAGTGCTCAAAGAGTTACTGTGCAGCTTTCCTTACAGCCACGTTTGTCTCCAAAAAATGGATTTAAAGGCCAGTTAATAATGAGATTTCTACATGTTTATGGTGTACCTGGCCTATACAGTCTTACATGTCTGCTGTAGCTTTGTTATTATACAGCTCTCTGATTTAGGCATTCCATACTTGAAGACCATTTCCTTAATTTAGGGTAAGCTCCCTTTAAATTCTTCCTCTGTCTTCCTCCTCTCGTCTGTGTACCTCAAATATTCTTTCTGAAACTGGAGGATCAGCTCATATGTCCTGGTCCTACAGCTGAGGGGGGGACATTTTCTTTCAGCTGCTTCTCCTTTGGGTATGAAAAAGCTTCTAAAAATGACTCATCGGATTCAAAGGTCTTTGGGTGTGAACCTTTTCTCCAGTCAGGAGAAGGTCCACAAATATTGCAACATCATTCAGTTTGCCAAGGATAAACAGAGGGTCTTCCTATCACCGAACACTGGAACAGAGCCTGTTGAGATCATCACTTGTTGGCAGTCAGTTGCTAAAAGGTGCTAATAACCTAGAATATCAGGTTCCTAAGCAGCACTTCCAGTTTTCTTTACACACCCTTCTCCAGATTCTCTATAGATGACCTAATGAAAGATGCAGCAGTCCCAAATCTTTTATAGTTTGCGGGGGCGGGGAGGGGGTGTGTTAGACATTTCGGCCAATTTTAGGGAGACAAGAGCAACTGCTATCTTTTGGATTTATCTGACCTCAACATGGAAAGCAACTCTGTCAGCAGAGGATTGAAAAGCACTTTTTCCCATGGATACCAGCGTCTAGTATTGCCTAAACCACTCTTCAAAAAACCAACCAAACAAAAAGCACCAAACTCCTCCTTTCAGATTCTTAAGCACCTTCCTGCATTGTCCCATGCAAATAATCATATTTGAAATTTGCTCAAGATCATGGAGTTATTTTCATACTGTTTCTGTTTGCCTGACACATTCTGTCACTTCAGACTATTGGGTCTTAAAGGTTGAAAGACCAGGGCTATACTTTCCTGTTTCATCTTCCATCACATACCCTTCCTAGGTTTCCCTTTTATGAGGAACTGTTAAGAAACTGTAGCCATTTCTGCTGCAGGGAGCAAACAGCCTGTTATTTTCTCATTGCGAAAAGCAGAGATTCCACCTCATCCTAGACTTCAGGAAATTAAACATATTTCTCTAGTGAATTAATTATCACATACTGACAATCAGTGCAATTATCCCTTCTCTTTTTCAGCATGACTAGTTCTATCAGATGTGTGGTTCAATAACTCTCTCGAAGGAAAAAGCCTTCTGGTATCTAGTGGATGGAAAACGCTTCCATCCTTTAGTCTTGCCCTTTGGTCTAGTTACAGTATGGATGATATTTACTCGTTACTGGGTAGAAGTGATAGCACATTTTGGTTTCCTAGGTCTACCTCCATCTAGGCAACTGGTTTCTCAGAGCTACGTCCCAAGGCAAGGCATTAGAAGCATGCGTGGCTATAGCCTCCTATTTCTATTTCCTGGTATATTTCACCCACAAAGAATAGTCTTTTTTTATTCTCTCATGAAAATATGTACTTTTAGATACATCCCTGGATTTCCCCAGGACTGAAGCATTCCTATCGGAAGATATGTCCCTGCAGGTGCCTCTATTTCACTCACATGCACCACAAACAAGAAGAGTATGACTATACATTCTGGTTATTGTGGCATTGTGCACCTTCACTGTGCGCGTTGGCCTGTCTGAGAATGAAGCTACTGCAAAACCTATCTAAGTTCTTAGAATTGCAGATGTTTTCTGCAGAAACTTCTGCTCGTTGCAGTGGAAAGAGAAGAATCCCTGAACTAGTGTGTTGACATGTCCATTTAGTTTGCCCTGGAAAGAACCTGGATCTACAAAGTGTGTGCATTGGGGTGTCCTCAAAATTCCTTCAGGAAGGCAGGAGTGTTTCCTTATCTCCACCTCCCCTTGTGCTTAACATAGTAAACTTTTTCCTTCTCTAAATCTCAGTGATAACAAAGTTGAGAGGGAGAGTGACACAAGCAGTGCCTCTTTAAAAATGTGAAAGACCCAAAAATATCCAAAAGGTCAAAATCCAGAGAATATTAGTTCAGTTTTGTATGAACTCTTCCTTAAACTTGTCTTTTTCATTTTCTTTCACTAGAAGAACAATAACAGGAGGAGGAGGAAGATATTATTTACAAGATCCTGTTGATGCAGAAAAAATACTGCCCTTCCTTGATTTTATAAAAAGACCCAAATTATGTACTGGTAGCTTACAGCTATTTGTGTTTTATTTTCCTTTTTTCCCCACTTTCTTTTTCTATTTTGATTTACTGCTTGAAATTCTTTTAATATGTATTGACTGTGTGCTGAAGTCCTTGCTGACACAGCTCTTTAAGATGATGCAGTACTGGAGAAAAGCTGATGAGTTCTTCTTTATGAGCTTTGACATATTAATTAGTAAAATGGGCTAAAAAAGCTTTCCTATTTCTGTTTTAATGTCTCATTTTCCAAAACACCCGTCTGTATAGATGTAAAACGGAAAGGCACCATAAAAGCACCAGCGAGTGAAAGGGTAAAGCTACTTGTTAGCAAGTTTATGATCTATGTTTTGCTTTCAATAGTCTAGATCAAAAGATCGGGTTGAATGGGTGGATGGGGAAGCTGCAGTGTCGTCTTCTCATAAAGGGTCTTGCTGTTCTACAAGGCAAGTGATATCTGTGACACAGTTATCATTGTGGCTGGAATTTTCAAAAGGGCCTACGGGCACCAGGCACTCAGCTACCATGGAATTTCAATGGGAGATAGATACCAAAATGCCAGCCAAAGAAAATAGTTTAAATCACTGCTGACCCACTTGACACTTGCAGTTGGAAGCCCTGCTCTAAAGAGGACCTCACCACCATGTGACTGGAGGGGGGCAGTGTATAAAGTCCTGCCATTTTCTTTTAGTTGTGGGGGCTTTCTTTCTTTCTTTCGTTCGTTCGATGATGTTGCCCAGGTGGGGGTCTCATTCTTGTTTGTGTGATTGGCTCTCTCAAGGTTTGAATCTTTGGACTGTGGGGTAATGTTGGATGACTTATTATTGTGCAGATTTTGGCAGATAATCTTGATGTTTTTTTCTTTACTCATGATGGATTTGTCTCTTTGATCCATTTTTTAAGTTCTGTTAAAGTTGGCTTCTCTAGGTATATTGGCACAAAGAAGAAGTTGTCACCTGAAAATTCACACCATCACATGCAACTGGGAAACCTGAAATAAGGGTAGCAGGGCATGAGTGAGGCCTCTCTTTCAGAAGTTTGCTTTATGGTTTTTTACCTCCCAGTCATGTAGATTGTGTCTCCCGTGGGATTAGAATCAATAGGTAGGTTGAGAAATAATCTGCTCAATCTGCAGCAAGTGAGATTTAGTTTAGATATTAGGAAAATTTTCTAACTAGAAGGATAATGAACATCTGGAGGATAGGGATAATTTCTTCTTGACAGGTATTTTGAGTCCCTTCCTCCAGAGCTCGAGCTGTGCTGGGATGAATCTTTGTGCAAGTCTCCTTTTCATAGGTATGGGGGAAGCAATCAACAAAGTCTTGTCCACTGATGTTCCATATTGACTTATCTGGTGTCTATGGGCCTTCTTTTGTTGGAGAGGAGATGACACCTCTTGTGGTAAACTAGTATTTCACACTTGGTAATGCTTCTCTCCTGACTGTGAGGGTTTACAGTAGTAGAGAACACTTTTATAGTCACGAAGCACACACTTAAATATTACCCTATAGCATGGCATACAGACATTATAAGTGAGATTAATGCATAAAATCTGAACACTCAACACATGTTTATAAATCTAATACCTGTGTTAACAATGCGAACACACAGGTGAGCCGGACTGGTTTCCGGTTCTATGCATTTGTCAGTGTTCAGTGAGGCCTACGGGCCTTGGCATGAGCTGGGACTTGTTCTGCCTGCCTCATAGTATAACTACACTGATACTACACACAAAAAAAAATCACACCCCTAACCCACATAGTTACACTAGTACACTGTATGTACACCAAGGCCTAAGGGACAGGAACAGAGCAATACTGAACTCCTGAACTGTAAGAATCTTTATGGTATCTTAATACAGGCTAATGTTACATTTCATCAGAGATTGGAGGCTCGAGCGGCCTCTAACTTTCATTAGGTCTTAAGAAAGAATATGGATGAGATGATCCTTTACTTGCCCTAGTACTACAGGTACTGACTATCAAGTCTGAAACTTTTGTTATAGAAAAAACATGTCTTCCTACTCAAATTTTACTGATGCAATAAGCTGTTAATGAGTAAGCAGATTGTATATTGTTTGGACGGTGTTTAGCTCTGTTAGAGACCAGGAAAGTGTATAGAAGGATGCTAGGAAACAAAAAGACTAAACTTATCAAGTTCTAATGTTTCCTGATTTAGCAAGGGAAACTCAGACTGGGTATTCCAGATGTTGATTGTTATAATGCTATACAAAAATTGGGACTGATACATCAATATTTCCCCCCTACTAAACTGTGTATTCTTACATGCTGACTTAAATTTTTCACTGACTCAAGAGGTGACAGGCTAGACACTTACTAGTTCTTGTGCCTCAAATTGTTAGACAAGAACTTTGAGTTAACAATATCTGCTGTATCATTTAATTTGAGTAAATAGCAACTTCTTCTTTAGAATCTTTTCTGAATGCATGGCTGGCAGTCTTCACTGATGAGCCTCACTGCCAGAGACTGGACTCAGGCTACTAGGAGATCCATTGACCTGCCCTGTTCACAGCACTCCTGGGTTGCTTGGCGGGGTGATCTTCCACCATGGAAGAGAACAGGCAGTCACTTCAATCCTTAGAAGGACATTTTTTTTTAACCTAAAAACACCTTCCCACCTCTAGCTTTTCTTGTCAAGAGTGCAAAGTTGTTTCTTGCCAGATGGTAATCAGTTTAGCCCCTTTTACGTTTTGGCATTTAGATGGAGAGAGAACTCTTGGTGAAATGTTTGCCCATTGAGGTCAGTAGCACAACAGGCCAGTATTTCACCCTCTGTAAGCAACCTTCCCAGAGGAAGGGAAAGGGGGTGACAAAATGATGGACAAGCCTCAGCAAGAAAAATATGTTTCCTCATTTTTTGGTTTGCTAGAGCAAGGTGCCTGAAAAGATTTTATGTGTCAAGAGTCCCACTAACAGTGCTCTTCTCCTGCCCCTATGAATCAACTGGTATAGGGAGCATTGCAGGACAATAAGGATAGTCCAGCCTCAGCAGAATAAACCCTGATCTTGGGCTGTGTTTGAACTGTGCTCAGCATAACTAGAGAATGGAGACAAAGGGAGCTTTACAACACCTTTATTTACCTTTCTTCCTTCTACAGATTAGTCTCTGATGTAGATTGGAGAAGCTTCAGGTCTGCTCCAATTTATATAAATCTGCAAAGGGGTTGTTCTGGCATCCAGGGATTACTGGGGCAATGTCCCCTTTCTCCAGATACATCCCTCTTCTGGGCGCTTGTAAGAGGTGTTTTAGCCACTAGAGCAGTATTACACTACTCAGGGAATCCTCCACCAGTCAGTTAATCCAACTTTATAGCTTCCATGTGTTCCTGGAGCAGAAAGAGCAGCTGAAGACCTTACTGTCTCCTGCCCCATGCTTCCTCTTCCTGTTTGGCCCCCTCTATTCCTGTGTTTTTCTTTATTTAAACCCCTTCTGCTCACCTGGTGTCTCTTGTTCTACTCCTGGTAAGTTTCCATTGCTCCTATTTTCCCTGTTCGAGGAATCAGCTAAAGTGGTTTTCTAAGGAGGCAGCTCACCCACTTTTCCAGATGTTTGCATTTTCTGTTGTATCTGTCTGATGTGCACTTTCTACAGGGCTTGTCAGCGATGGTGGATCCACGCATGTATAGGCACTGATAATACAGCAGTGTTTCAAAATACAACTTCACAATATCAATCACAATTCATAAGTTGTACAGACATAGCCCCGGTTCATCACAGCGTTTTTCTTTTATCTTCCCATTACATAAACTTTGCTAACCATATTTTATGTTGCTGGAATTTCTTCCTGTTGCTAGGCATTACTAGATGTTGTTCTGTATGTAATTCAGTGAAGCCAATCCAACTGGGGAGTGGCAAAATACCACAGGAGCATTAAAACAGAAAAATGTTTTATTAGTGTAACATTCAATAAAACCATTCAGATTTTTAAGAGCTGTAATTAATATTTCTGTTTCGCATATGATCTGTTAGTGTTTAAAATGAACACCCCCCTCTTTTGAGACTGAATGTGTTGGCTGTCAGATTACAGTAGACGAAAAGGAGGCACACACATAGAGGTCTCAATCTGTTGCAGGCTGAAATACTCATCCTGGGAATGGTGCAATGTCAGTATGAGTGATTGTAGGGTGCTCACTGCTTGCATGTTCCCGCTGAAAATCACAGCCCTTTTTCTTATTGCCTACCTGCACTTGTTCCTAGCCTGCCACATTTCATGTCCCCACTGCAGAGTTCTGCTTTGAGTCCGAGCTTTCTGCTGCAGGTGCTCGTCTATCATGTTCAGGCTTGAGGGCAGGACAACTCTTAAACACTGTCTCTCTGATTCTCCCTTATTTGTCTTGCACCTTGTTGTTGCAATTTATACTTGTGCCGTGTGGATGCAAAATGCTGCCATTCTGATTTGGTAGCATTTATACCCACTTTGCACTGACATATATGAGAACCGAGTCTGACCTGCCTGCCACCCAGTCTGCTGGCAATGTGAAGAGGTCAGAGATTTCTCAGAGAGAGCTGTTCATCAAAACTGTCATGGGGATGTAATATTCCACCTACCTCTGCAAAGTGAAAGGGACAGGGAACTTTCTGATCTGCCTTCAAAGCTTCCTGAATGCTGTGAAGACTGTGGGGAGGTCTGCACTACTATGCCACCCATACACACCTCACTAGAGCCTACTGGTTGATTGGGGGAGAGGAGAGAGAGAACACCTCAATTTTGGGATCTTCCTTCTCCATGAATATCTCCAGGCCCACCACTTGCTGCTACCCCTAGCTTTATCAAGCTGCTGCTTGATTCTTGTCAGTTTCACCTCTGCCCTAGAGGTTCTGAGTAGCAACCATTATGACTAGAAACAATTATTTTTAAATTAAACTTTTAACTTCTGCAGAAATTAATACTTTATGGCCCCTATAGCCTGCCAGAGACAGTGTCCCACATGCTGTGAATTAGGTTTTGGGCACACTCAAGGCTCAGTTTGTTGAATATAAGTCATAAACTGATATGTTTTCATGTGCATAGTATGTGCAACTAAGGCATTGGTTGGAACTACATGAAATGAAAATAAATATAGATTAGATTGCTGACATTGCATGCACAGTTACAGGAATACACGCATACACACACACAACCAAATTCTAAAATGATTTACGCCTGGTGCAATCACACTAGAAAGGGGATATAATGGGATCTAAGTCAGCATAGAATACATAAGTACTTAATACAGCTCTTTATGATGCTCCAAACCATTCAATCTCTACTCCTAGCAGCAATGCTGTGAGTGAATGTGTGAAATTTACTCCATATACTTTCTGAAAATATATGATGTGAATATGACATAACTGACATATACTTTATGCAAGATGGCTCATGTGAGATATCATTGGAAAGGTTACGATTTAATGAATGTGATTATCCAATTTGTATGCCTGTATCATTTCTGTATCTGAAGTTAGGAATATTAATTATATATCTGTATTTCAAATGTGTTACTTTGGGTGTCACCCGCAACCAGCCCTTCAGGTACAACAATGGAAAAGCCAGACAGGGCTAATGGGCCATTGGCAGAGACAATGGACTGTGAAAGGGTTTAGTCTTCCTGTGAACACTGGAGACAGCTTACGAGCAATGGCTGCCACAGCCATGCAAAGACATGATACACCTGGTACTGGATACCCTTTATCCTCTTTCGGAATGCCAGTAATGTTCCAGGAGAAGACAAAGAGTTCCCGCCTCACACAAGAGCTATATAAGGCAGGGGAGTGACATCATCATGGTTCTCCTCTGCCTCCCCATCCAAAGAGACACTGAAAAACACCTGGAAGCAAAAAACTGAACTGAGGGGAGAAGGGTTGAGCCCAATCTGGGAGGGCGTCTAGCTTGTGAGTAATAACACCTGAGGTCTCAAGAGGGAGACCAGTGCAGCTAACTGCCTTTCAAGACTTTCTGTAATCTGCTTGCAACAATATCTAGGGTGACAAATACTATTTGTAACCAATTTCTTTAGTGAAACTAGCTTAGTTTCCATGTTTGGTTTCATTTGCTTAGTAATATGCTTTGTTCTGTTTGCTACCCCTTCACGTTGAGGGAGGAGGCAGATTTCATAATATATCTGTGGGTCTGCACTCCAAGGAAGGTGGACACCTGTGTGCTGGGGCAAGTCCCTTAAGCTGAGCCTTCCCAGAACTGATCTCAGTGTCTATTTTGTTCTGCAGTTGGGTGTGGCCCTGCCTGTGTGTGTGTTGGAAGAGGCTTAATAGCCTAGCTCAGCAAGACAGGTAAAAAGGTTGCCCAAACTGGCACAACAGGCAGGCTCAATGGTATCTCAGCACATCGGGTGGCATCCTAAGGGGGGCAACCTGTCACAATAAGATTAAAAAATAGTACCTAGAGTTTTTCTGAATGAGCAGTGATGGTAAAATCTTAAATATAACTGAGTCTGCATTAGCTGTAGCCAGAAGAAAAGGCCTGATATTTAGAAGTATTGAGGTCTTCCAGCTCCCATTCACTTCTGTTGGAACTGTGGATGCTCGGGACCCTTTAAAGTTAAGCGTCACCTTGGGAGCAGTCAATAAGGCGAATTTAACATTTAGAATCTTGGGGATTTTGACGTTATGTTAATCTCTAAATCAAGGATCGCTTAACTGCTCGTTGCATCGTTTCATCTGAGCAAAATGCTCCAAGGACCTGTATTTGGCTGATAAAACTTCAGTTTCTACATGGAAATCCTCTGATCTAAAGAAAACTGATCTAAAGAAAACTGTTGAATCCTACAACTGGGTCAGGCAGTTTCCATGCATTTATAGGGCCTTCTAAGCAAGGGACTCTTCAAGAAGTGATGTTGATCAGATGAGGTGACTGATTACAGCAGGCAGACGGAGTCCATTGCGGAAAGCACAGGGAGTGGCTTGAGAGCCTGTGCCAGCCATTAGTGAGAAGAAACTGTTCACGTGATTCTAAAAACCATTGGGCTATATATTTACAAATGTACAAATTCAGATCTTACTGATGTACCCTCATCACCAGTCTTTCTGATCTGCCTCCCACTGCTACGTTTAGTCCCCCAGCTAGTGTGTGTACATTTCTCAAGCCCTGTTCATGACAACGGTCTGCAGATGTTGGGAAAACTCTTGAGTGTATTAGGGACTGAAAAGCATTGGCATTTACTATCGTTCTTTTAGTTGTTCATTGTGACTGAAGAAACCTGCAGCCGCTGTTGAGTGCCTCATTTCTTAATCCTTTCCCTCCAGGAGTTAGGTTTTTATGGGCATAACCGCCAGTGCTGGCAATGGGCATACTGAAATCACTGGCGCCAAGGAGTTAATGAATTTGGAAAACTTCCCAGATGATACATCTGCCCCTCTAATTTACAGTTCAGCGGATGAGGCAGTGAAGGAGGATTAGTGCACAACTGTATACCCCCTTTTTCTAACTATGCAACAAACTTGGGGGGAAGCAAGAATGGGTTATTGGTGACTCGCTGGAAAATACAAAATGAAATAACTCATAGATTTACCTGTTTTTTTCTGCTCTAACTCCATTGCTTACCGTATGCATCTTGCTCTACTTTCTGGGGTTTGGGTCTGTGGAGGAGGAGGGATCTATAATCCCCAGCAGAGTTGAGAATGTTTTATTATTATTATTTAAATCCTCTCATCTTTCTTTGCTAAGATGGAGGTTTTTAAGGGTAGCAGCGGGTAATTGATATTCCAACTCCAGCTCATTTCTCAAACGTTGTCTTATGTAGTATTTACTTTTCATAACATTTTAAATAAGGTTTTATTGTAAGAAATAGGTTGCCAGTACTATTAATATGTGTCTTTGCATAGTAAAAACTGTACACAGTAATATTATGCAGGGGAAAAAAACTTTGAAGAAAGAATTGTGTAGTTGCTCATGGAACAGCATCAATCATTTTTAGCAGTTCTTGCAATAATAATAATACCTAGCACTTTTCATACAAATGGCTTCCAAAAGGTTACTAAAATACTTTTTACTGTCTATAGACAGCATGCAAAGGACAGTCAGTCTTAATTGTATTCCTGTTTCTGCTTTGCATTTGTTTGATCTTTACCGTTAATTATGAAGGGTGGCACTGACTGGATTAAGCAGTAATCCCTTAAATTTAGTTATCACCAGCAGTTCAGTTGTTAGTTAACCAGAAGAATTGAAGATGAAGCCAATGGCAGTTACTGCAGTTAACAATCAATTCTGGTTTCACTATAATAGTGAACAGTCTGTGTGTGCATGCAATATGCTGTTAAGGAGAAAGCCAGTTGTAGGTTGTTTTGATGATATCTGATTCCGTTAGAGACCAAGAAATAGGCTAGAAACAAATTAGAAAACACCAGCCAGGGAAGGTGAAATCACACTCTGAAGGCACAGCTCCAATTCTCTTTTCAGGGTTTTTCATTATTAACAAAAGGTTCAAAACAAACCCATGCATCCCAAAGCAGCCTCACAGCCCTGCAGGGTCTTACCTTTGCTCACATCTACAGGGCTTCCCAGCCCTTCCCAATAGCCAGTGCCTGTTCCCTGCAAGTATCTCCTTTTTATGCCCTTTGCCTTACAGATGTGGAATCAACCTCTCTAGTCTTTCCCTGACCTGGATATCCCCCTACCTGCTCTTATGTCTCAGAGCAGGAACCTTACTAAGCGCAAGCAAGTGACCTACAATGGCAACGCTCAGTTTTAAAGGGCTATAAAAGGTGTATTAGGATGTAACAGGCCCAGTGCCCTGTTACAATGAGTCTGTGTGCATATGTCTGTATGTATACAGATAAAAACATCATACGGTAATGCATGCATAATTGTAAAATAGATCATTGGAGCCAGATTCTTTGGTTGGGCCTAAAGGATAAGGGGTGAAAAGGCAGCTTTAAGCCACCTTTGCTTTGAATTTAGCCACTCTGTAGCCATTCTAGTACTAGTCCACTCCCTGATGCTACTTCAATGCAGCTCCGGTATAGGCTGCCCACAGCCCCAAGGGGCCATCAGCTAGGCCCAGGGATTATTGACTATGGTCTGATGCTTGCAGAGAATTCTCATTGACACTGTTAATACTGTATTGACTTCCTGTGCATGATCTCATGCGTTCTCGTTCGTACTAAAGGCATAAAGTGTGTTACTTTAAGTTTGAAAACTCAACAGAGAATATGAGGGAGATATATTGTGTTCATTTTTGAAGGGCTCATTAGGATCAAAGCACCTTGAGAGGAGAAGTTATTACAGAGACATAGAACCTAATCCTGCAAAGTACTGAATTTCCTCATCACCCACTGACTTCATGGGGGTTGAGGTTGCTCAGTGTCTTGTAGGCACAAGGCCAAAATTGTGATGCCACAATGAAGGTTTTCTTCATGAGGGCCAGTTCCTTCATTTCAGCCAGGCTACACTCTTATAGCAACCCTTTAGGGGCCATTACACGAGTGAGGATTGCAAAAGGAAATCCCCAGGTAACCTGCTAGGGCAGTTTTCCTGCTCCTTTGCACTGTGGGAGTAGTGCATAGGGCCAGAAAAGGAACTGAACATCTAGCATGGATTTGTTTCGGATTTTGATGTAATTACAGTATTTGTAATTATATGTGATTATATGCTAGATATCAAGCAACAAATATCAAAAGAAGATAAAAAAGATTTGGAAAAGGTGGCACGTTTGGCACTGACAAAAAACATGAATCTTTAATACCGTCATCATGTCTGTCCTCCTTTCTGGAGCAGAGTCAAGGAAACCTACACAAGAAATTGATAAGATCAATTCATTCCAAAATAAATGCCTGCAGATCTTCTGAGTCCATTGGAAAGAGTTTCTTGCAACTTCAGAAATTCTAAGTAAAGCAAACCAATCTAAAGTGTCAAATAGGGATAAGAATACAATGATGGACATGTTTAGGACATACTTTAAGGAGCCACCAACACAAGTTCTACGGCAAGTATATAGACCCCACCTGGAAAGAGAAAAAGAGGATGTCCTAGAGATGCAATGTACAGAACAATAGAGAAAGAATCCATCAATGTGATCATGAAATGGTAGAGCTCATGATTCTAAGGAATGGTAGGAGGGCGAACAGCACAATAAAGACAATGGATTTTAAGAAGGCAGACTTCAGCAAACTCAGGGAGTTGGTAGGTAAAATCCCATGGGAAGCAAGTCTAAGTGGAAAAATAATTGAAGACAGTTGGCAGGTTTTTCAGAGAGACATTATTAAGGGCAGAAGAGCAAACTATGCCACTGCGTAGGAAGGATAGGCAGTATGGCCAGAGACCACCCTGGCTTAACCAGGAGATCTTCAGTGACCTAAAACTCAAAAAAAAAAAAAAAAAAAAAAAGTCCTACAAAAAATGGAAACTCGGTCAAATTACAAAGGATGAATATAAACAAATAACACAAATATGTCAGGACAAAATTAAAAAAGCCAAGGCACAAAATGAGATCAGGGACATAAAAGGAAACAAGAAAACATTCTACAAATACATTAGAAGCAAGAGGAAGACTAAGGACAGAGAAGGCCCGTTACTCAATGGTGGGGGGGAGACAATAACAGAAAACGTGAAAATGGCAGAGGTGCTTAATGACTTCTTTGTTTCGGTTTTCAACAAGAAGGTTGGTGGCGATTGGACCTCTAACATAGTGAATGCCAGTGAGAATGAGGTAGGATCAGAGCCTAAAATAGGGAAAGAACAAATCAAAAATTACTTAGACAAGTTAGATGTCTTCACCAGGGCCTGATTAAATGCATCCTAGAATACTCAAGGAGCTGACTGAGGAGATATCTGATCCATTAGCAATTATCTTTGAAAAGTCCTGAAAGATGGGAGACATTCCAGAAGACTGGAAAAGGACAAATATAGTGCCCATCTATAAAAAGGAAAATAAGGACATGCCAGGGAATTACAGACCAGTCAGCTTAACTTCTGTACCCAGAAAGATAATGGAGCAAATAATTAAGCAATCAATTTGCAAACACCTAGAAGATAATAAGGTGATAAATAACAATCAGCATGGATTTGTCAAGAACAAATCATGTCAAACCAACCTGACAACTTCCTTTGACAGGCTAACAAGCCTTATACATGGGGGGAAGTGGTAGATGTGGTATATCTTGACTTTAGTAAGACTTCAGATACTGTCTCACATAATCTTCTCATAAACAGACTAGGGAAGTACAGCCTAGATGGAGCTACTAATAAGGTGGGTGCATAACTGGTTGGAAAATCGTTTGCAGAGAGCAGTTGTCAGTGGTTCGAAGTCATGCTGGAAGAGCATAACAAGTGGGGTCCCGCAGGGATCTGTTCTGCGTCCGGTTCTGTTCAATATCTTCATCAATGATTTAGATAATGACAGAGAGAGTACATTTATAAAGTTTGCAGACGATACCAAGCTGGGAGGGGTTGCAAATGCTTTGGAGGATAGGATTAAAATTCAAAATGATCTGGATAAACTGGAGAAACGGTCTGACGTAAATAGGATGAAATTCAATACAGACAAATGCAGTGTACTCCACTTAAGAAGGAACCGTCAGCTGCACACACAAAATGGGAAATGACTGCCTAGGAAGGAGTACTGCGGAAAGGGATCTGGGGGTCATCATGCATCACAAGCTAAATATGAGTCAACAGTGTAACCCTGTTGCAAAAAAAGCAAAAATCCATTGTGGGATGTATTAGCAGGAGTATTGTAAGCAAGACGCAAGAAGTAATTCTTCCGCTCTACTCCGAGCTGATTAGGACTCAACTGGAGTATTGTGTCCAGTTCTGGGAACCACATTTCAGGAAAGATGTGGACAAATTGGAGAAAGTCCAGAGAAAAGCAACAAAAATTATTAAAGGTATAGAAAATATGACCTATGAGGGAAGAATGAAAAAATTTGGTTTGTTTAGTCTGGAGGAGAGATGACTGAGAGGGTACATGATGCCAGTTTTCAGGTACATAAAAGGTTGTTACAAGGAGGAGGGAGAAAAATTGTTGTTCTTCACCTCTGAGGATAGGACAAGAAGCAATTAACTTAAATTACAACAAGGACAGTTTAGGCTGGACATTAGGAAAAACTTCCTAACTGTCAGAGTGATTAAGTACTGGAATAAATTGCCTAAGGAGGCTGTGGAATTTCCATCATTGGCGATTTTTAAGAGCAGGTTGGACAAACACCTGTCAGGGATGGTCTAGATAATACTTAGTCCTGCCTTGAGTGCAGGGGACTGGACTAGGTGACCTCTCGAGGTCCCTTCCAGTTTGTGATTCTATGATTCTAATGTGACACTCAGAAGCCTGAACAGACATGACTGAAATAAATGGTGGAAACTGGTGGATGCTGAATATATGGTGCAGGAGGATAAAGAAAAAAATTAATATTTGTTGCCTGTGTGCAGTTGGCATGATTCCTATGTTCACAAAAGGCTTATTTTTTAGTTTTATATAAAAGAGAAATTAAGTAAAATATGGCTATTCAGATGCCTCTATTTTCATTGCTTTATTATCTGTTCAAATGTTTAAATTCTGAAAACAGAATAGCAAAATTGTTTGACTGAAGCCCTCTGGAACTGATACGTTATTTTAAAACAAAACACTTCCTATTTGTTGTACAAATACAGAAAATAGTAAAAAATTACATGTAGAGCTAAGTGTTTTCATTTATTATATAAAATAACTTGCTGCTTATTTTTGAAACCTACAACACAATAAAAATAAATGCAAATAGTAGTCAAAATATCATCTTAATCCTTCAAATTATATTAAATATTGACTACACCAATAATAGATCACGCATAAGGCTATTTATTAGAGTATTTCTTGTCTTTCTGTCTACCCTTGAGACAATAAAGACAAACAACTAAATTTATTAAATACTAGTTAATCACTGTTCTCAAACCTATCATAACTAAAAAAAAGTATTAGTACAGGGTGTCTAATATACATATTAGTGTATTCTTTTTAACTACTCATTAAAATTTCATGAGCCCTTTTAGCAAATGAGTGAGAAAATACAAATAAATTATACATTTTATTTTTTATATGGTAGATATTGTATTATAAGGTTGGTAAACAAATTAGAATGTAGAAAGATCCTAGTGCAGTCTATAAACAATATCTAGTTTAAAAAAATATTCCCTGCTACTGAAATGAACGGTAGCTAACAATGAGGGTAAATGCATCAGCTTTCGAACAGTGTAGAGCAACAGAAGATAATTATAGAGTACCTCTTGCCATTGAAATAAATTTGTGAGATCATTACAAAATCAAGGGCCATGGTTTTCAGACGTGACTAGTGATTTTTGATGTACAACTTGACACATTAAAGTGCATGTTTTTGAAAGGGCAGTTTCACAGTTAACTGCACCTCTGCTCTCTCTGTGGTCTCCTCAAGGGTTCTCCTTTAGGTCTCAGACCTCCAGCTGTCACCTCTCTGTGATTGGGACCCATGTTCCTCTCCCTTCAGACCGGGGATTTAGGTTTGCAGTCTCCCTGCAATTCACTGTGACTATCCCAGCAGGTCTGACCTTAGTCCAGTACCTGTGGTTCTGCTTTTTCTCAGGTATGATGACAGGGTTACCAGTGACTCTCTCACAAAGGGCCATACATTGATTTTAGGATAAAAATGCTATGAAGAAACAACAGTCTACATGCATGCTAAGCTTACCTAAGCAACCCATCTTCCACATGGAGACCCTAGTAGGTTTCCCATCCTTCAAACAATTCCAGCTGGGTTTACTTTTCTTGGTTACAATCTCATGTCAGTTTCTCCAACCAAGGTTGGAGAAATTTTGACAGAACCATATTCCATTGTTATATGTGGTTCCATTGAAATTGGGTTGATTTTCACAGAATTTTGTTTTGGAAGAAACAAGTTCTGCCAGTGTCGAAGAATCCTGTTATGACATTTTTGGAATAAAACATTTTGATTTTTATTTTGAAATGACTTTTTTTTTTTTTAGAATTTGTTAAAATTTTAATGTGTAATGTAATACAAAATAGTCAAAATCTAAATGAAACTTATTGATCAACCCGAACAAAACAATATGGGGATTTTCAGTCAGAGTATTTTTCAGTTTTATTGCAGTTCAGAATGAAGCAATTTCAAAATTTCACGTCCTCTGTGAAACAGAACTTCCATCCTCTTCACACATCTATTGAGCACTCTGAAAATCCTGTCCATTTAAGGGGTTTAAAGTTGGGCACCCAACAAATTAAAGCACCCAAAATCATGAGCCACTTTTAAAAAATCCTGACCAGGGCATTTATCTACTGAAGAAGTTAAACACACCAGAGGAAAATACTGCTTTGTTTTATGCCTCTATTTTTCCAAAGGCACCTGTGGAATGGAGGAAATTTAGATAGGCGCAGTGCATTTACCCACACATTTAAGAGCTCAGTGCCCAAACAAAATAATAAAAGAACTCTTAAGTGACTCCTATTCTTCAGAGTCATGAAACAACTTTCCTAGTAGCATGTATGCAGACTCCCAAAAGATTAATACCTTCTTCTGACTGGAATTTCAAGATAAAGCCAGATTCTGACATCCTTTCACACATTTAGTATCTTATTTTCACTAGGGGAATAAGGAACTCCTAGTATCTAACATCAGTGGTAAAATTGCCAGATATGTAGAAGCAGGATTTCCCTTTACACTTACAATATACAGAGTGACTCCACTTACACTCTAATTTACATAAGTAGGAAAGAAACTCCCATTTTGTGGGTTTTTTAGAAAATGGAAACCATGAGTGGATTCTTGAGTAAATAGAATCAGTAAACACTGAAATTAAGAACATTACTAGAATCACTAATGTTGAGCTGTGCTTTAACAATTTTGAATGTGTGTCCCAAGTGTGTGTTCTCTTTGATAGGGAATTATTTTTAATTTCAAATAGAATTTCTCAGTGTCTTTATATAAATGAATAGCCTGAACTTTTCAAGATAACCAGTTTAATTTCTAAACCAGAATAAGAAAATCTAGTGATTGAAATGCAGCAGTCATACATTATATAGCAACATCAATGTTGGTTATTAATCAAACTAGCTGTTTTCGATTAAACTGCCGAAATACTATCCTTCCAATTTCTTCAGTGCGCTCCACTGAATTTGAACATCATTCAAACCTACTACAGCAGGCAAGAATGCTGACATTGAAGAGTTATATAGTTAACTATACGAATGTATTAATGCTGTGCCAAAATGTGAGCTACTGATGACTAGGCTGTCAGTGCTAAAGTAGATTACAGGCTTTTGATTAGAATGTACAGTATTAGGAAATTTACCCATTTTTGTAAAAGTGGAAGGGCAGAGCTATTAACACTGACTCAGAATAATTGATTCTCCAAAATTATATTAAATATATAAAACTCCAAAACAGTTTACATACCAACAGCAGAAAATTCTGTGCTTGACTTCAGGAGCCAAGCTGATTGTATTATTTTTCAGAAGAGATGAACCACTTGTGAAGTTGACACTGACTCAATTACAGGCTGACACTCACAACATTCATCTGAAATACTATACTTAACAACAATTCAGGTTCAATCTCAACATAAATCTGAGAGAATTAATTTTACATCAAAATAGTTGCTTATTTTCACCTTAAAGTGGAAAATATCTGAGTGGGCTGGAGAGAGAGAGACACAGGGGCATGTAGAGGTGACGTGCTCATAAAGAGGAGGAAGGTACTGTATACTACACTTTTGCAGCTCATACAATGCTGAACAATCATCTGCAAGGAAAGTATAACCCTGCAAAGACAAGGAGTCTATAGCCTAGCCATTCAAAAGGAATACTGTGCATTGAAATTAGCCAGGGCTGCAAAAGGGCAATGAAACACTCTAGGCTGTAAATGCTTTGGGGAAGTACCGTCTTTTTTGTTCTGTGTTTTCACAGCACCTAGCCCAAGGTGTTACTGCAATACAAATCATAATAATATAATCGAATGAAAAGTGTGAAGGGATGTTAGAAACAGCAGCCCCCTTTGTTGGTTGATTTTAGTCAGAAATTTCACAGAAGACGTTAAAGCAAGAAACTATTCCACCAAGCCAAGAAGCAAGAAAATCATAATAGAAGGCAACGAGATTGAGAAAAAATTAATGAATAATTGGTTATTTTTACGAATATCCTTGATTGCTGGTTTTCCCCCTTGTTGAGAAATCAGTCTGCTCTATAGAATCTCTCGCACTGGGAAATTGTGTTATTCACTGAAATTTCTATTTCAAGCGGGAATTATCCAGGCAATACTGGATTTACTGTGCCAGCACTTCTAGGGGAAAATATCAGGCCCTACAATTGGAGCAAAAATATTCAGTGTTACTACTGAGTGGAATGTCCACTGTTCCATCATATTTGGGTTGCATCTCCCTCCTTTGGAGATGCAGGAAACTAGAGCTCTCAAAGTGAGTGAATTAAGGGTTCCCTACAACCAACTTCCAGTCAAAAGTCTTTGTCTCTGCGAAGCTGCAGCCAGCTGTAGTGGCTCCAATTCACTCATCTTACCAACCTGCAGGAAGACCTCAGTGACTGACTTTCTGCTGCTTTATTGTCTGAACTATTGCTTCATATTTTTTCTTTTTTCACTTGCTCTCCCCTACAGCATAGACTTTGGGGAACTCGGGCAGCCAGCATGTTAAAGACGGTAGATTTCCAAGAGACTTTCTGTTTTTCCCAGCGTGGGGAGTACATCCAGACATAGTTCCAACTGTCTCCACTTGCTCACAGGCACCTGAGGCTGACCTGGAATTCCTCAATTTGAAGAAAGTGAGTCTAGGAGTGGCCTGGTGCTTCCCTGTCAAGGTCCATGTGCATAAAGACTTCAGCTCTACCCTGATCTATAACTACATTAAATAAGCCTAGAGAGCTAATGGGATGGTAGCTTTGAAGGGGCTTAGAGCTTACTCGACCAAATCCTTTGGGACTTATTGGACAGAGAAGTCCTGTTCATCATTCGAAGAAATCTGTGAACCTGGTCCGTCTTACACACATTCATATACAATTATATACTGGATCTCCAAACTTCAGCCAATGCATCATTTGGCTTCTTTATGCTTTGGTATCTCTGTAATCTTCTTGTGCCAGTATTTTTAACTTGCCTCAGTTTTGTTTCACATCCCATTTGTGATGGATCAATGGGCATGTAACTTGGAAGAGAGACTACTTTTGTCTTGCCTGTTAAGTTCTTTTATTTTAGAGAGACATGCCCTGCCTCTTATCCCGTGTCCACCATGCATTCACACATGCTTTCTTGACGGGGATATGATTCCGCGTGCTATAGTACAGTTGTTCTATTATTGGCGTCACACAAAATTAATCTTTATGTTCCAAATATTTGAGTTTAGCTTCCTGGTCTGAGGTAAACTCCTTAATATGCATACATATCAGTTGTGAGTTACCGGAATACTTGTTGAAACGGATCTTTAATGGCCCACAGTGGGGCAGATTGTTACCGGTGCCATTGAAACTTTGGATTCAATTTGCTCAGTGCACAGCAATTTATTTGAGAGAGAATCACACAAGCAGTAAAAGGTTATATAAGACGTCTCCCTAATAAGCTTCAATTCCCCAAGCATAAACCCTCAGTAACTATGTTGGCCTTACACAGTATCCTGATTGGCAAACAAAGCAGGTATTGCTACCAGTCCTAGATGAAGACTTCTTTTTCTCTCTTCTCTTACCCTCTCAAGTACTTGGTCTGTCAAATGTCCCCCGAAGCAGGGTCTTGGTTATCCTGAGGCTCTCTGTCTTACAGCATCACAGACCTCTTCAGATGTTAATTGGGGAACTACTAACTAACTTACTCTGCTTAGCATTTATACCTCTTGTTCTCAAAGGAGTCACATGTCCCAGAAATGTGCCCTGTGGGCATTTCATTACTGGTTTTTCTAATTAATATTTTAAAGGAGACTGCAAAACAGAGACCAAAGATCAGTTGACGTTTACCCTCTCATCAATCATTCACTTGAGCTCCTCATGCAGTGTCACCAAAAGGGGTTATTTTGACCTGGGTCAACCTGTACCAAGCCCACTGATCATGTGTTTTTGTGTTTTCTTTTCTTTGTGAGCTGGTCAAAGTCTCATGTTGAAACATGCACAGATAGAGCCTCAATTAACCATTAAGTGCAATTCAGCACTCTCAGTAAATTTCCACACCACCTGTCCGATGCTAAGAGAATCCTTCTCCCATAATCCTCTAGCAAATGGAGACATACCAAGCCATACGAAATTCGTGTTCACCACATTCATTCAAAACAATCACAGTAGTTCATAATAATAATTTGTTAAGCATAAGGAGAAAAAGCTATTGATTAATAGTAGTTAGCCATGCCATCGTAAAGTTTTGGAAACTTTATAAATATTGAAGTAATTGATCATGAGTTAGTCCCCAATCATAGTCCAGGTTGCTATTCTTTACCTTTCCAAAGAATTAGAACAGAATGACTTCTATAGATTAGCAAAAAAAAATCCTCTTATTTCTAGTGCAAATGATATATTTTATTGGTCTATAGAGAGAGATTGCAGGTAAAGAAAGAAAAATAGGATGCACGCCAAATAATGGAATACAGGTTCAGGTATTCAGTCTTCAGATACTTACAGAAGAGACAAAGGCATAAAATAAAAGAGTTGATATAATTGTATGGGTTACAAAAGGTTTGATTAAGCTCATCATGGAACGCTCTAGAGAAGCTATTTTCCTCCACATTTGGTCAACTTAAAGTGCAATTTAAATTGTAGCAGTAGTCACAGTAACAAAAGGTACAATAAGATGTTCTGACATTGGAAAAGAAGTGTAGCAGAGCTGTTTAATATCTTTGCAATTGTTCAAAATGCTAATGTACGTTGTTCTTAATGGTTATGAGGGAGGTGTTAACTTTAGTGGAAGCAGAAGCTATAATCTCTGGTATGTTAGCGATATTGTCATTATTTAGTCTTAAGACTCTATTAAAGAGCTAGTAACACAAGTAATGATATCTAATGTGTATTTCAGACTCTTCTAACATTTAGAAATAAAATTGATGCATCCAAGAGGCAGCATATTACCACAAGAAGTGAAAGTTTGTACTTTTAGGTTGTAAATAAAAGTGATGATGGAGATAATTCAGATAAACAAAGCAGAAAATATTTTAGCAAAGGCCTGTTAAGAGTTTGGAAAGGAAAGGCTTTATCAGGGGAAAGGAACATGTTGAGGAGCTTGAAGATATGGAGAAAGCAGTGGATGTGATATATCTTGACTTTAGCAAAGCTTTTGATATGGTCTCCCACAGTAGTCTTGCCAGCAAGTTAAAGTAGTATGGAGTGGATGAATGGACTATAAGGTGGATAGAAAGCTGGCTAGATTGTCGAGCTCAACGGGTAGTGATCAACGTCTCAATGTCTAGCTGTCAGCCAGTATCAATCGGAGTACCACAGGGGATCAGTCCTGGGGCTGGTTTTGTTCAACATCTTTATCAATTATCTGGATGATGGGGTTAATTGCACCCTCAGCAAGTTTGCAGATGACACTAAACTTGGGGAAGAGGTAGATACACTGGAGGATTGGGATAGGGTCCAGAGTGACCTGCACAAATTGAAGGATTGGGCCAAAAGAAATCTGATGAGGTTCAACAAGGACAAGCGCAGAGTCCTGCACTTAGGAAGGAAGAATCCCATGCACTGCTACAGGCTGGGGACCGGCTGGCTAAGCAGCAGTTCTGCAGAAAAGGACCTGCAGAAAAGGACAGTGGACAAGAAGCTGGATATGAGTCTGCAGTGTGCCCTTGTTGCCAAGAAGGCCAATGGCATATTGGGCTGTATTCGTAGGAGCATTGCCAGCAGATCGAGGGAAGTGATTATTCCCCCCTATTCAGCACTGGTGAGGCCACACCTGGAGTATTGCGTCCAGTTTTGGTTCCCCCACTACAGAGAATCCAGCGGAGGTCAAAGAAAATTATTAGGGGGCTGGGGCACATGACTTACGAGGAGAGGCTGAGGGAACTGGGGTTATTTAGTCTGCAGAAGAAAAGAGAGAGGGGGGATTTGATAGCAGCCTTCAACTATCTGAAGGGGGATTCCAAAGAGGCTGGAGCTAGGCTGTTCTCAGTGGTGATAAATGACAGAACAAGAAGCAATGGTCCCAAGTTGCAGTGGGGGAGGTCTAGGTTGGATATTAGGAAACACTATTTCACTAGGAGGGTGGTGAAGCACTGGAATAGGTTACCTAGGGAGGTGGTGGAATCTCCATCCTTAGCCGACGCCACTTCCCCCTGCGGCCAGTGGAGCTGCGATCGGCCGAACCTGCAGACGTGGCAGGTAAACAAACCAGCCCGGCCTGCCAGGGGCTTATCCTGGCGGGCCGCGTATCAAAGGTTGCCAGTCCCTGCCTTAATCTATCTCTCTCTGCCTCAGCTCCCCACCTGTAAAATAGTGATAATATCACCTTCTCATTTCAAGGGTGTTATGAAGATAAATTAATTGTTTGTAAGCCACTGGGATACTATAGTGATGAGCACCATAGAAAAGCTCAGGAGGAAATTATTCTGTCTTGAAAACAGGGTTTGAACAGTGTGCACTAAATAAGGCCGTGGGTCACAAATTGAACGAAGAGAAAACAAAATATTGACCACCTTCTCACACATTGTGTGTGCGTGTGTGTAGAGAGGGTGGGTGAGTGGGAGGGCAGCAGTTAGGGTCAGACCTGGAAGCCAACTGATAGAGAATGTTGTGCTGTCATGCGAGCACTAAGGAATCAGAATGTAACAACGAGAGATTACTGGAAGGGGGAGCATTTATTTCTGAGAATGCTTGAGGATCTTATAAAGGACATTGTAAACTAAAATATCACACTTGTATCTCAAAATTTTATATCTACACCGAAATTTATATAACACCGAAAATTACCAGAACAGAAAGAGATAGGAGAAAAATATTTTTCCTCCCTTAATTCCTGCCATCAGTATTAGAAAAATAACTTTGTTGCCATAAAAGTGTTGTGGTGAGAGATCATGTCCACAACTTTTCCTCAGGCTCAGCAAGAGGGTGGTCACTGGGAACGGCAGCAGGGAAACTGAAGAGGCTACAAATAGGCATTTGCACTGAGAATGGGTGACCCAAAATACGTTGGAAGATGTTATCAGGCCAAAAAAAGCCATCTGGACATCAGCTGAAGAGTAGGGAACCCATATATACTGTTTAAAAGGTGCTCTTATCAAAAACATATTTCCCCAAAATAGACATTTTAAAAAAAATTCAAAATGACTGTTGTTTTTATACATATTGGAAATATCTTTATAGCTAAAAGAAAATGAAAACTAGAAGAAGAAAAGAATATGCAGAGAAGAACTTGCTGCAAATAGACTCAAAGAAATGAGTAGTTTGGCAAAGTCAGATAGCTAGACCTCACGAGAGTAGAGGAAGCAGTAATCAAGCTTACTCTCATGGAGTGTAGTTTGCAGGAGTGCCCTCACAGATGATGGTTGCACATGGTTATGTACTTTGAGGTATAGGATAATAATATTTCATGAACCACTGATAATCTGAGAAGGGGTAATTTTACACAGTTTTTAAAAATCTTTATGCTCTTATTTCTTTCCTCATGGTGTGAATTTCTTGAATAAATGAAAACAGAATTTACAGAACAGTAAAAATATTTTTGTGGTACTGGAAAAAGAAAAGCCTTGATTTCATGGTTATGGGGATTACCATAGCTTGACTAAAAATATTTTTTCTGGGGAACTAATATAGATGGCTTAGTGGATTGTTAAAGCAATGAAAAGCTTTTCACATATATAGTAGAACCTCGGAGTTACGAATACCAGACTTACTAACTGACAGTCAACCGTACACCTGATTTGGTACTGGAGATACGCAATCAGGCAGCAGCGGGGCAGGAGAGCAAATACAGTACAGTACTGTTAAACATAAACTACTAAAAATATAAATGGAAAGGTTAAAAAAAAGATTTGGTAAGGAAACTGTTTCTGTGCTTGTTTCATTTAAATTCAGGCGGTTAAAAGCAGCATTTTTCTTCTGCATAGTAAACTTTCAAAGCTGTATTAAGTCAGTGTTCATTTGTAAACTTTTGAAAGAACAACCATAACATTTGTTCAGAGTTATGAACATTTCAGAGTTATGAACAACCGCCATTCCCGAGGTGTTCGTAACTCTCAGGTTCTACTCATATGAATTCAACGCAGGCTATAGTTGTTAACATCTGACCTTTGTGGTCTAATTTATATGAAATGGGAAATGCTTTCTACTCTGTCTGACTTCTTTTGGGCAGGTGTCTCCTGACAAAAAGTAACACCAAAATTTGGTGCCTGTATTCCAAATGTAAGCAGAGAGACCAAGGGTAAGATTCTCAGCTGGTGTAAATTGGTGTCACTTCATTGCAGGATGTGGATATCTGATGATTTACACCAACTGAGGATCTGGCCCTTGGTCTCCAGCCCTAAATATGGTCCCTGGTGGTCTGGATGAAGGTCTATTAGGATAATATTTGTAGAACGGCCATCATCCACCCTTAGGTACATGAACTAAACAACCGTTTCAGTGTTCTCTGCTATTTATCTTTCATATGAATCATCTCACTTTAATGCGAGCAACAAACATTTCTGTGAACTGATTTTTTTTTTTAAGACCAGAAGGGATCATTATGATCATTTAGATTTGCTTTCTGTATTGCACTGACCTTAAAATTGCATCCAGTGATTCCCCCATCTTTGCATCCCAACAACTTGTGGCTAAACTATAGCATACCTTTCAGAAAGATATCCAACCTTAATTAACGATTTCAACTGAAGGAGAATTTATCACATCCCTGGATTAGTTGTAACTGTGACCTGTCCTCAAGGTTATTAATCATCCCACCAATATTAGTGTCACCTGCAAACTTTTTCCCTGAGTCAGGAAAACACTTTAAGTGCCTGGTTCAGTCCATTCCTTTTCAGTATTTAAGCACGTTTTACCAAATGAGGATGCTTTCCTAAATTTGGGGCCTTTAACTGTGCAGATGGATGGAAACATAGCACTCTCATACACACACAGAACTAAATGTTCTAAACTTTGCACAGGTGAAGTGCAGTGGAAGATCATGGTGAGTGACTACATATATTCCATGAAGACATTCGTTTGCTTGAAGTAGTAGTCTTGCCCGCTGTATTTAAACCATGTACATAGGTGTGAACTATGCAAAAAGGGAGGGGACGGAGAAGGAGATTCACTCTTTTGGAGCAACAGTCCTACCCACATAGTTATAATTTGCAGTTAAAACAAGTCTTAGCAGTACAGAACTGTGTATGTATTTGTCAGCTGTTTAAACACACAAGTAATTAGTAGTATGGTAAGGCTTATTTAACGGTTTTAAAAGGCAAACATAAAAATCCTCTGAATAATAATATTGGGAAAAGGCTGTAATGGTAATGGAGACAGAGGAGACTAACAAGAAGAGATTTAGGAAGGCTTAGCCTTTCAAGATGATATTTAGGGTTAGAGCATATTTTGTAAATGTGTCAGAGTGGAGTGGGTTTTACAAAAATACAGATCTGAGGAAACTAGCTTTATTTGGTCTCTCATTCTCTCTTGCCAATTTCTTTTTAAAAATAACTTTTTTATTGAAGGAACACATCATGACATAATACAGGCTATGGGGGAGCTACAAAACTCTTTTAAGAAGGATAGTACCATGTACCCAAACAGATGTAAAACACAAAGTAATACATCATAGCATTAAGCCTCAACCTTAATCAACATAAGGTAGCTAAGGAGGTATTTTTGTTTTATTTTTAGCTGAGGCTTGGTTTGTAAGCAAGTTGTGGATGCCAGCTAATCCCAATAAGGCTGCCAAATGTCATATTAGTCCATGTCTTTGCATATTGTATAATACTTTGTAAGACCTTCTGTTGTAGCTGCTTAGAAGAACTTTTTTTCTTTTTCTTTTTTTTTTTGGCCACTTTCTGCCTGATTTGGACATTTTTTTATAACAATTCACTTTCATGGAAAAAGCCACAAAATGTTTTTCATATTTTAAGGACGTATTAGATCAGTCTGCTCAGTACTAAAGTTTTTCTTAATTGACTTATTTTTCCCCCACACCCCTTTTGCCTTCCAGAGTTTACCCTTGTATCTTATCAAATTTGTCGGTTGAGGAGCATTTGAGAGTATCCCTTTATAGCTGTGGGTGGGCGGATGGACAGATAATTGCTTATTAATTGCTCATCTAAGTATTGCTAACAATGAATCTGAAATATGTCTGCATATTCTCTTGCCTGTGGAAAATGTTGTATAGGTGCAAGATTATTGCCAAAATTACACAGATCCAAATAAAGTTAGAGGAAATAAACCAGACATGGAAATTAAATTTCCCTTCTCCCCAAATCCTAGAAAGGAATCTAGTTCTCAGGCTATTTACATGCAAAGTTTGGAAGACTTTCTTCAGTCATTTCTGGTTATTGGTGAACGGGGAAAGAGTATTACGCTTCTGGAAAAATGTTCTTTTTCCACTCCTCAGTAACTCAAACATAGTTGAAGGGAGTTTTATTTATTTTTCCTCCGATTTCCTCCCCCCCCCCCGCCCCCCCCCAAAAAAACCCCTACCAAAAACAAAACAAAAAAACCAACAAGACTTCATCTCTGGGCTGGGACCATGCATGGAAAGTTTCAGGATAATTTCAAGAAATTGTCGAGCATTTAAAAAAAGAAAGAAAAAAAAAAAAGGAATTATAAAGAAAGTCCTAATGTAACTTCAGCTGTAGCTTCCAGGTATTAAGAAAGCTATAATAAAAATGCTTTTATCAAACTTTTTAAAAATTCAGATAATCTTTGTAGAACACAGAAGGGGATAAAAAGGACCTTCTTTTGATGAGGGCACTTTTGTTGAAAACCTACATAATCCTTTCCCAAATCTTTTGGACTTTTTGAGAGAGAGAAGTACCAGAGAGCCCCTTTTCTTGATTAATAATAGGTCTGATAAAATTCTGTATTTGCCAGTTTAAGAGCTGTATTTTTGCTTTAGTTTAGGTACACTGGCTTTTTTAACACTTTTCCAAGAAAAAATTATTTAATCTTATAAACTGTAATTTCAAATGCATCAATGTTTTTGTGAAGTAACCTGTGTATATGGGCCTCAAATGTAGCATCTTTTATGTCGGGAATTTAAAGGCATCTTCTGGCAAAAAGTGTGATAATTTCCCAGGCTGAAACTTAACCAGCACATTTCCTCATAAACACATGTAGATAAGTACAGAAAAATGGGTTTGCATGATTACTCTTGAAAATCTAGCCACAAATTGAGCCAAATTTAGATTTAGGATTAAGGGAGTTGAAATCAGTTATGTTCTTTGATTCTGTTTTGTTTTAAAGTGCAATGAAGATTAATTTGTCAAGGTTTCTGTACTACTGGACATACTAATTATTGCTATCGGTGATTTTGTTTACACTCTGGGATTACAGTTAAGGGGGTAGGTGGCTGAAATGTACTAGGTTCAACTGTGAGTAAGCGCTTAAGTCTGAAAATCTCAATGTCCACTGGAGCTTTTGTGCATAAGTGTTGCAGGGTCTTCACAGACAGAGGTGCATTTGTGTTTGTAGTCTACTAATCTAGAAGTGGTTTTCTGATAAGGTTAATGCCCACATAATTCCTCAGGGCCTTGACATAGGGTTTAATTGCCACTTGGCCAACAAATTTTTGTTTTTTTTTTCCTGTGTGGAATTCGAGGGGACCCAGCAATGCAAACTATTGACTGATGGAGGACAAACAAAGTAAATACAGTATTTTATGTTCTTTTAATTCAGGTCCAAGTGGATTTGGATTAAGTGTTTATTCAGTTTGCTGGCTGCTTCAGATGCTGTGGCATATTGATTCCTTTTATTACTAGCAGCCATTTAACCTGACCTCTCCCAGATCCAGTATTTTAAAAGCCATAAATTTTAACTTTACTTCTGAGCAAAGGCTGAAATGCTGTGAAAGCCTTTTTATTAGCCAAGCTTTCCCTTGCTCCGTGTTCATGTGTCACCCATGGCAACAATATTTAGAGCTTCTTAAATGAGAGTGGCTGTTGGGCAGTTACAGGAGAAGGGGGGAGCTGCAATAAAATGAACTCATAAACATCTCCAGTGTGTGGGATTCACTGATCAAGGAGCGGGCAGGTGTACATAAGAAACAGTTTATAAGCAAAGGCTTTCCCCCATTTATTTTGTTAGAGATTTCGTTTTCTGCTAGTCTTCTAATTCCTGCAGAAGAAGGGGGGAAAAAGGGATTATTTTATGCAATGATTTTTTTTTAATTGCAGGTTAAATCATCAGTAACATTGGAAAGTTTTTCTTCCCTCTCCTAACCCTGGCTTTTCTTTTATAATAATAATAATAATAATCTTCCCATGTTGCTATAATACCCTTGATTAATCCCCAAAATGATTCTTGAAAATTTTTAGCTGCAGAGCCCCATATCGGTATGTGTGTTTTTAAAAATGTGTCCAGACTAAAACTTACTGTACAAAATTGGCTTGGCACTTCTTAATTTAACCAATTGTAAATAAGACGACTGATTTAAAAGGATTTTTTTTGCATTCACATGCAAATAACTCAGAAACAGCTTCAATTAGAAAACACTGAAAAGCTAGAAGTTCATAATCAGATTTTTTTTTATTTTCTGTTTTTAATTTCAATATAGATATTTTATAAGGTATGTTTTAAAAAAATCTGATTGCAAGATCGGAGCCTAAGATGGTTAAGTGGTTACTCTGGCCCTGATTCAACAAACAGTTTAAATACATGCTTAAATCCCACTGAAGTCAGTGGAATTTAAGAATAGGCTTAACTTAAAGCATATGCTTAATTACTTGGCTAAATATAGATGGATTTAAATATGTGTCTAAAGTTAAGCATTTGCTGGAGTGCTTTACCAAATCAAAGCTATAAATATAATTTCCATGGACTTGAAGTCAATGGGATTTTTACCTTTGATTCTAATGAAATAACATCAGGCTCCATATTTCCAGTCCCTGGGGCAACCGTGCTTTGTGTCACTCACCAGATCTCTGTCTTGTTCTACACTGAAATATCCCCATTTGTGGACCTACTGTGCTCTACCATGATTAACATTTTGAAAAGATGTTCCACTTTCTTTCTTTCTTTGGCATTAATCCACATCTAATACAGAAAATTAGGGCAAGCTTTTCACATTGAAGTCATTGCAAAAGGGGCAGTGTTCCCCAATGTATAGATAGCCTAAATTTAAAGGAACAAGGAAATGTCACACTGGGGAAAATATGCCTGTCTTAAAACAAATCCATGTACCTTGTATTTTTCTTTTTTTTTCTTTTCTTTTTTAAGAAAAACTGCCTATTTTGCTCATTATCAGAGCTATGATTGTTTGAACAAGCGATTTCTTCCTTAGCCTATCAGCCCTTATTGTGTTTCACATGGGTAGTTCCCTGTGCCCACACGGAGCCATGTTGAAGCAGATGCAGGGGTCCTCCTGTGCATAATGCATTGCAGAATCAGGGTCTGAATTTGTTTCTGAGACAAGTCATTATTGTGGATTTGAGATATCTGTCATTTCCTTAGCAACAGACTGATATAATAAAAACAAGGTTATTACTTCACTGCAGTATCAAGCAAGAACAGAAGCTGAGTGAAAAGGCTCAAATGAAAATATTTGCACCTAAAGACAGGGAAACTGAAACTAGCAAAGTAAATGGCATTTTGTATAAATGTCCACTTTTTTCATATTTCTCAGTAAAAAGAAGTCTCTCTCAAAGAAATGTGTCATCTAACTGATTTGCCTTATTTTCCCCCGTAGCATCCTTCCTCCTACAGTCTATGAAGAAGCATCCTGCTGTGCTCAGAAGTAAAATTTAACATTCTAGATAGCCCCATGTTCTCACATACTTACAGAAGTGAAGTTTCGTGAGCATTGGGCCCCTCATTTATTGTGCAGCTTTGGTTTGGGATCAAAAAGGTTGTTTTAAAATGTCTGTGCCTTTGTAATCTAGATCGATTTATCGAAAGCATCACCTTCTCTGCTTATCTGTAGCATGGAACAGATCTGTGATTTTATCAGAGAGAGGGGAGAATTTAAGTAAACAGGACACTGGAATTCTTACTTCTCTTCAGTTTTGGACTGATCAATTTACAAAGAGCCTGAACTCGGAATCATATTTTTTGAAACCTGGAGATTTTCCAGTCTGTTCGGCCTTTCCCATATGCATTCTCCACTCGTAGGTTGTAACAGCTAAATCCTAGAAAGCATTTAATAGACATAAATCATCCTTAGGAGAAATCTCCTGTTTTGAAGACGGTAAAGTAGCTTAATTTATTCCTAGGGTCACACTGACGCAGGCCCCTAAATTTGCACCAAATGGGAAAAAAACACAAGTTATCTTGGGGTAGAGACTCAAATTCCTATGAAAACATTTTGCCGCTTGTAGTGCTGTGGTATAAAGTAAAAGGTTGTGTCAGAGGTTAAACTGTGCAATCAAATAAAGAAAGCTAATTATTCTAATAGGTGGCATCAAATTTTGTGATGAGACTAACTTAGTTTGTATTTTGTCTAAAATGTTCATCACAAAACTAAATATGTATTTGCTTTAAACTAAATTTCTTCTTAATTCATACTCTTATTTCTGTGACTGTGTGAAGCTCATTAACGTTTTGCAGAGATGTATAGAAAAACTCATATTTAGTGACTGGCAGTTTTTCTTCTTGAAATATTAACACATTGCCTCACAACTGCAGTATCTGTTAGTGGTAGACTGTCAAAAATGGCTACACCAGTGTTCGTTCCCAACATAGTATCGTCCTGCATTTCTGACTTATATCTAGTGACTTCATTAGTCTGTGCATTTCCTCCTCAGCTAATGAACAGCATCCTTTCCTGGCCTCCAAGATGTAAACCGCCATTATTCATGGTTGAAATTGTAGATCTTACAAGTATGAACTAATTTGCAATCATCATATACAGTAAAGTAGATTGAAATGTCAGTAAATCTAAGTCTGTAGCAAACTTTTTCAATCAGAGAATTTGTTAAATTCCCCGATGTGTTGATTTTTCTTTCTTAGATGTATCTGTCAGGTGTAACATTATTCAGCACTTGGTATTTCTGCTTCTAATTTAGGATACTTGGCTTGAAGTATAAACCAACTAGAAGATGCATGTTATCTCTTATTTGTGAGTGCAGGAAATTTAGCACATTTTCCTTGCTTTTATCAAGTCTTTCATAATGTCTTCCATGCTTACTAAATGAACCAGTGTTGAAAGGGCCATAGCATCATTAAGGTCTCTCTACAGAAATAGTCTCTGATAGCTACTCGCTTGAAAAGCACAAACTAAACAGTGCAATGACTTTGAAATCCCTCCTTTCCAAATCATTCTGAGCATCTGAGCAGTTGATGTTTCAGGAAGTTTGAGAGAGAGAGAAAGTCCTTTTCAACTGTATACATTGTGACGCCTACCAGAAATATATGTAATCATGTTAAACTAAGACTGTTAGCAAAAAAGTGAACATGAATTAACTGAGTCACTGTATAATCTTATGTGACCCTTGTGGACAGGGATCATAACTATCTTTCTGCTTTCTGAAGTGCCTAGCGCACCAGGTTGTTGTTAATGACAGCTACTTTTTCTTGTGACCTAGTGCTTGTTAAGAGGGAAACTTACACTTTTTTTCTTTTATACATCAATTTATTTAGAGGAGGATTTTCACTGGTTGCCTACCTCCACTTTTGCCTTTGGAGATCCTCCCCCTGACCTTAAGTTGACCAAGTCTGTTGTTCTTGTATACTTTACTATAGTTTGAATACTTCTCTGTGTGATTTTTGGGAAGCCTGAAGGCACTGTTTTATGAGCTTGATACCAATACCTTAAGATTCTGTACAGTTGTAAGCCTGCCTTACTCTCCTTGACTGAAAACTACGGTGCTTCTGTAATTCTGTTTTCCTTTCTGTATGCCAGCCTCAACTCTGCTGTATCAAGTTAAGAATAGAAATACATTGTCTGCTTATTGACTAGTGTAAATTAATCAGTTGACCAAACACATTTTTAGTTTAACATCAGCACACACATGGGTATCAGCAGCACAGTCATACAAAATTCAACCTATTCCATCAGTTCCTTTGCATGTAAGCAAAAGATCGAGGTCATATGCCCAAGTCCAGTCATGGCAAGTCAAGTTTGGGTCAGGTTATTCTCTGCCCAATGGCTCTGTAGTTGAGTAGTCTAGCTGCTGGGAGTGGTTTTGTTAACAATCTTCACATTGTCCCAGTTTCCAGAGGCGTAAATGGTAGGATATCCACTCTCCTTTGGTAAAAATTCTTTTTTGCCTGTTCAGCTATAAAAAAAACATCCTCACCATACACCATGCAGCAGAAAGTAGTAATACATATTCAGGGTTTCAGTAAATCTAATTCCTGACCATTCATAATCTAATACAATATTGTATTTAATAATTATTCCATTCCCTTTTCCCTTCCGTTTTTCCTCAAAAATGGTCATAACCACATTATAGCTCTAAATAGTCTCTCTTAAGCATGTTGTTATCATTTTTGTTATTATGAGGAATCACTATATAAAATTAATGATAAATACAAGTTCAGGCTGTTTTAGGGGCTTTTTTTATTAACATGGCCAATACAGGTTGATACCTCTTCCTATTTCCCCTCTTTCTTCAACCCTCTTCCCCCCACTTTTCTGGATGGCCACTTCTCCCCATAATAGTTGCATTATTTATCTATTTACCAGTCTTTTAGGTGGCTGGACAAGGGGAAGCATGCTTGAACCTGGTCTGTTCCCATCCAGCATAAGAGATTAAGGGGTAGGTTTGTTTGCATGTTGGAGAGAGAGAGATGGGATGTGAATGGAAATGTGTGACCCATACAAAGATGGAAAGGTAGTAACAGGAAAAAAACTTGTCATCTACTTGTATATCAAAGAAGAACAGAGTCAGTAATGGTATTGGTGTCAAAGAATGAATCAGGCAAACAATAAAGCTACACCTGACACCATTTCCCTGTTAAAGATAATCGCTTTGACCAGGGTCAGTAAGAGGGAAATTGCCCACCTAACATATGGTCCAGAATAAATGTTGGTCTCCAAGGAAAGAAATCACTGAGATCAGAAAGACATGACCTCCGATACTTTGGAAGTTAGCCTAGGAGGTAATTATTCGAGCCATCATGGAAAGAAAGAAAGATCTGTATAGCCTAAGCTAAATTTAGATCTTGGAATATTGCACATAAACACTGTCAGAATTATTCATTTTGAATTGGTCCTGTTTATAAGCTATTCCTGATTTTATTAATGTATTTTGTTCATACGTATTCACTGCATCATCTAGACTAGCAGTTTTCAACCTATGACTTTACACAAATGATTCACCTACACCATTCATTATTTGCTGTTTGTGATGTTTAAGTGGTCACCTAAGTCCCAGGGTATTGTTTCTGGAAGAATAATGAATGAAGAACCCACTTATTTGAACACAAATATCCTGGTCTACATGTGAGTTCAGGTATTCATAAGAAGAACAACCAGTACCCAAAGAACATTGTGGGAAAAAAACTGCTTATGAATACTGTATAAATAGCATGGACATTGTCAAACCAAACAGCCATTCATAACTCAGAGGATTTTTCACATATGCTGCTTATGCCATTTCAAACAGCTCTACTAACAGACGTTTTTTAAACTTAGTGTATTAGGAGCAAAACAGATTTATCAAGGGATATAAGAGAACCGATTCATCAGTAAGAAAAATCTAATAATAGACTATGACAATCTGAGTAAAGATGATCTACAAAGGATAATAGAGAAGGGTTCACCCACTTTTTGGACACTGCAGTTAAGTTCAGATCAGTCTATCACAAAAGGGTTGTGGCATCAACAGAAAGGGACCCGAGAAAGGTCAAAAATTGTCAGAAGAAAGGAAATATGTCCATAGGAGAGGAGATTTTAAAAATTAGGAATATGTATGTATGTATCTTAGATATGTATGTGTCTTAAGAAGTAAAGGGTTATAAAATAATGAACAGTTTACAGAAAGTAAATCAGGTGCTCCTATTTACCCTTTATCATACAACCAGAACAGGGGAACATCCAATAAAATGAAAACACAACAAATTTAAAACTGATGATAGCTAATATTTAGTACACAATGATTTAACCTGTGAAACTCATTGCTTCACTATTTGTGACCCAAATCTTAATAGGAATCAGAAAAGAAATAAGAAAAGGCGTACTTGTGGCACCTTAGAGACTAACAAATTTATTTGAGCATAAGCTTTCGTGAGCTACAGCTCACTTCATCGGATGCTGCATCCGATGAAGTGAGCTGTAGCTCACGAAAGCTTATGCTCAAATAAATTTGTTAGTCTCTAAGGTGCCACAAGTACTCCTTTTCTTTTTGCGAATACAGACTAACACGGCTGCTACTCAGAAAAGAAATAGGTATTTACATGAACAATAAGAATATCTACAGTTATTGCATAGGATGGATTTTGTACAAGGGATATAAATTCTCATGCTGCATCATATAAGCCAATCATAAATTGCTGGGGGGGAGCAGGTAAAAGGAAAACTTCCACAAAGAGCAGTCTATTCCATAATTGTTCATTATGGGTTTTTGTGCATCTTAAAGCATCTGGTAATGGCCACTCTCTGTGAAAGGATACTAAAGTAGAGGGGTCATTGGTCTGCCTATTTGTGGCAGTTCCTACATCTCTTAACAAGTAGATTGACTAGCATGATTGTCACAGCCTCACAAAGAAAGATGAAGGAAATAAAAACTGAAATGGAAAAGGTGTTAACTGTAAAACTGTCTGAGAGTTAGACCTAACTCTTCTCTTAAAGTAAACACCTTCACTAAATATTCCCATTTTAATAAGGGAATAATTTAATAATTGATAGCACCATCATCAATAATGAAAAATTTAATCAATGTTCATCTGGATTCAGATATTCTTTCATTGGCAGATTTTAGTCCTAGAGTGGGAAGTTCCAATGTTGCCAATGAAATCTCAGACAAAATGATTATAGCCCGAGGAAAAGGGCAACTAAATGCTCAACTATTAATCTGTTCGAGAAGGGCCTTGATAAGCTTTTGAATAAATGAAGATACCTTTTAAAATGACAGAATATGGGGAGCTCACAGATGAAATTTCACTTTCATTTCTAGTGAGTGGGAAGTCTAGTTAATCTTTAGTATTTCACCACATCTTTTGAAGGTAACACAATATTTTATAATATTAGGCCATGAAATGAGCACAAGCTATTGAACTTTTGCTTTAATTTTAGGGATATTAGCAACGATTTCAATTATTTAATGAAGCATTTGACTGACTTTACTAGATAAATAAATAGTGTTCTGGCTTTTTTTCTTTTTGAACAGCAAACCTAAATCACTGCATGAAAGTGACTAAGTGTTCTCCTTGGGAAAAAAAACAGGAAGTTCCTAGTTATTGCTAAAATTAATTCCTCAGAGGGACTTTCACGGTAGGACAAGCTGGCAAAATATAGAATGCTTATACAAAAAGTTGCATACTTTGCCAATAACTTTGTGTTTCCCATGCAATTGTTGAAGATTAAAGAGTCTTCTCTCACAACCCAGATTGTACTGGATAACATGGAATCATGTAAGAAAGACTGCATCTTAATATGTGCACACAAACTGTCTGAGGGGGGTGGTGGGATGGGCAAGAGGTGTTGGGTAGAGTGATGGGCAGGAGTTCCATAAGGTGGGGTATAGAAACATGAGCAGATGAGGGGACAGGGTTAAAAGCTTGGGGACGGGACAAATTAAGGTTGTACAAGTAACTTTAATTCTGGCATTTTCTAACTTCTGAGTGCTTGACTTTGCAACATGAACAATGCTCTCTCTCTACGTAAGTGACTGCATTTAAAAAAAAAAAACTTAAAATTTAAAAAATAACCGTCGTTTCTTTATATGGAATTATATTGACACACACACACACCCCCCCCCGCACATGGGTCATCTGTAGAGCTGCAATGTTATATCCATAGAACAGTCTTCTATCACTTGAGCTAATGGAGCAACTGGTAGCAGTAGAAGGCTGTTACCTTCTGTGTGGACAGGGGTGGAGACATACACTTTGCCGGTTGGCTTCACAGCTGTTTGCTACACAGTAAAGGAGTATAGAGATTCCAGAATAGTGGGTTCAATTCCAAATTCTGTAACGGATTGCTCTCAAGGGGTTACAGAGTCATCTTCTTGTGTCCCCTTCTGCTTCCATCCCAGCCCTTCCTACCTCTTTCCCCTCCTCTGTTGTGCATCCCCTTTGCCCTATTCTTGTTCCTATCCTCCTCCCAGGTTCCTACCCTATCTTTCTCCAGCTTCTGCCTCTATCATTTCTCTTGTTCCTGTCCCCCATCTGCTCCTGTTTTTTAACACACTGCCCTACTGAGTTCCTGCCTGTCATCCCACCCTCTACTTTTCCCCCTCCCAGATCCCATTCCCTACCCCTCTGCATTTGAATCAGACTGTTTCTTCATCATCATCATTAGTGCCTAGGCACTGTGCTGTAGGGTAAGTCCTCCAGGGAGTGTAGAGATGTCACACTTGTACCTTCTTCATGCAGTCTTTGATTCCTTGGCACACTTCCTGCTGGTGCAGAAACTAGGCAGCCCAAGTTGGAGCAGTTGCAGGTTGCAGCTACACAGACCAGTAAGGAGTTCGTTACCTCTCTGCTGTTCATAGTTCCTGTTCATAATAAAGAGTGTATCTTGATGCCACTCTGCTCAGCAGTGAGATACAATGTGGTGCCAGGAATGGGGCACAGCGTGCTGGAAGACCTAGTGAGAGATAACATTGAACTGGCTATTACAGAGCATGTGCAGCTGCAAGTGACTCCTCCACCAGCCATGAGAATCAGTGGAAAAGCTGAATATGCCTTGAAACAATTCAAACAGCAGTATGAGCTGTGTATGAAAGCCACTGGGGCAAATAAACTGGAGGATGAGCAAAAGATTGATCTGCTCTTAACAGTGGCAGGCACAGAAGCCTTAGATGTATACACTGTGTTCCATACAGATGGTGGTGGGGAAGGAGAGAAAAGCTTTGCAGAAAAAATGAAAATGTTTAAGGATCATTTTGTTCGTAGAAAAAATGTACTGATGAAAGAGATGTCCAGGATGAGACCACAGAATGAAGGGGAAACAACAGAGGAGTTTGTCAGACTTAAAACTAAAAAGTCAGTCCTGTGAATATGGAATATTAAAAGACTCTCTTTAAAGACCACATTGTTCTGGGGTGTAACAAAAACAAAGGCTATGAACAGTTACTAAGGGAGATGGATTTGACACTAGAAAGAGCAATATGTGTATGCCAAGCATTTTAACAAACAACAACAAAGCCTAGAGAAAGACACACACCACATAACTGAGAGTACCAGAACTTAACCAGCAAGGGAAAGTTCACAAAAAATAAATTGGCCAAGGACGGGCACATGGAAACCAAGAAGCAATGCCAGCGATGAGGCAACCAGCATATGTATAGGAAATGCCCAGCATTCAGGCAAATATGTAGAAACTGTAATAAACCCAACCATTGTGCTAAAATGTGCAGAGAAAGTGCACGTATTGGGTGCAGAAAGGAATTCCTTAAGTGAAGAGAGAAAGCTGTTCTTAAGCACAATATTGGAGGAGGCTGAAAACTCAAAAGATTGGCTAATTAAAATGTGCACAAATGGTGCTAATGTGAGATACAAGGTAGACACTTTTCAGAGTAGCAGCCGTGTTAGTCTGTATTTGCAAAAAGAAAAGGAGGACTTGTGGCACCTTAGAGACTAACAAATTTATTTGAGCATAAGTTTTCATGAGCTACAGCTCACTTCACTGGGGCACCAGTAAATGTGATAACAGAAAATGAAATTGAGATGCAAGGAGCACAAGAACGTGGGATTTTGAAAAGTGTCCATGAAAGACTACAATGGAGGAACAATTCCAGTGCTGGGAGAAAAGGAGTACTTGTGGCACCTTAGAGACTACCAAATTTATTTGAGCATAAGCTTTCGTGAGCTAGTACAGACTGATGCTTCAATACAAAGGGAAAACATAAAACAAGAGTTTGTGATAATGCACAGAGACAAGCAACCGGACTTTTGCCTACACACAAGAGATGTTTAGTATACGTCCTCTTAACAAGACCATAGTCAGAAAGAAAACATAGAACTGGATATTCAAGTATTGCTATATAAAGCTGTATTCCCAGGAAATGGACGTCTCCCAGTAATATACAAGATACGGTTAAGAGAAGATGCAGGACCTGTGGTTCATGCTACATGAAAAGCTCACCAACCTTAAAAGGGAGGCTAGAAGAGGAGTTGCAAAACATGACATCAAATACTATCATTTGGAGAAAAGAAGAGTCAACAGGTTGGATTCGCTCTTTAATAATTGTAGAGAAAAAATGGCTGTGTTCAGACCCTAAGGAGCTGAACAGAAACATAAAAAGAGAATACTCCCAGTTGCCCACAAGGATGTGAACTGTTGTCTGAAACGGCAGGAGCCAAATTCTTCAGCAAGTTAGATGTATCGAGGGGATTTTGGCAAATCATCTTTTGAACACTGAGAGCTCCAAGATCTGCACTTTCAAAACAGAACTTGGCAGATACTGCTTCCTAAGACTGCTTGTTGGTGTATGTTTGGCTCAAGAAGTATTTCACCCTACAATGAGCCATTTGCTAGAGGGTCTGGCAGGCATAAAAATGTAATTGATGATGTAATAATTTGGGCCAATTCTGTCATTGAGCATCAGGAATGAGGAGAGTACAGTAAATTGTCAGAGCTAATAACCAATTGAATAAGACCAAACGTCAATTTCAAACAACAGAAATTACATACTTGGGAGAGATTGACTTCCGAGGGGAGCTTTCCGATCAATCAAAGATTCACGTAAACCTGAACACGACTTTTATGACTTTCCGTATAGTCGGAGTGTCAAAGCAAAAACTCTCACAAACCACTGACTGCACTACACAAAAAGATGCTTGGAGAAGCACCACCTATGGTACAGTAACTGTTTTTGAAAACGAAAAGTATGATGTAACTCTGGAGTGCCAGTTGTTTGCCAACACAGGTGTCAGCTTTTTCCTTTCCCTGGGGGTGCCCAACCCCGCTCAGCCCCAGGCCCCACCTGCACTCCACCCCTTCCCCCTAGACGCCGACCCAGGCCCTAGTCCCACCCACCCCTTCCCCCAAGATGCTGCCCCGCCTCTTCCTTTCCTGCCCAGTTCCTCCCCCTCCCCCGTTCCTCCCCTTCCCTGCTAGTGCCTCCTGCATTCCGCGGAACAGCTGATCGTGGCGGGCGAGAGGCACTGGGTGGGGAGAGGAAGGAGTTGATCAGTGGGGCCACCAGTGGGCAGGAGGCGCTGAGGAGGGGGCGGGGAGGGGCTGGCTGCCAGTGAGTGCTAAGCACCGACTAATTTTTTTCCATGTGTGCTGGAACCCTGGAGCACCCATGGAGTTGGCGCCTATGGATGCCACATTAGTAAAGCCAGGCACTCTCCCAAGAGCACAAGCTCCATCTGACAATACATAGCCTGGAACAGACAGTAAACACGCACGTGAACGTGACAAGTGGCAGGTATATGGGAAGAATTGTATACAGAAACAGTTAAAGATCAAATGCTGCAAGGAGTGATACAAGCAATAACCAAAGGAGTCAAAAATCAACCCTTCCCTCCTGCATACCCCTACTGTAAAAAGGAGGTTTCAGTGATCTCCGGAGTGCTCTTGAAGGGAACACAGATCGTGGTTCTCCAAGGGATGAGAAGGAAAATATTGGAATGAATACATGGAAGCATACCTGGGAATAACCAAATCAAAAAGGAGAGCTAGCGAAGTTGTTTTCTGGCCGCAGATGAATAGTGACATTGATGGCAAGCAGCTGTGGCACATGTCAGAAGTACAGAACTCCTCTACAACCGATGTACAAATACTCCATTGCCAGATAAAAACAAAGGATGACCAAGGCTATGGCTACATTACAGCATAAGTCGACATAAGTTATGTCACTCGGCATGAATTAGCCACCCCCTTCCCCCCCGAGCAATATAACTTATGCCAGCTTAAGCACCGGTGTTGACAGATGATGTCAGCGGGAGAGCTTGATTTCGCCACTCGTTGGGGTGGATTAAGTAAGCGTCAGAGGTCTCTCCCATTGGCTTAGAGCAGCTCCACTAGAGAGCTCTCTAGCGTAGCCATAGCTGAAGAAGTCTGTCGATAGTGAGGAAAGGACTGGGAAAGCACGATCAGACAGAATTTTACAATGAAAGAGCAAGACCTTCCACAGTTAAGAAAACAAAGAGTCAGTGAGAAATGGGCAAGAAGGGCACTGGCCAGTCAAAGTTAAAGTATGGGTGAGGTGACTCTTCCATCACTCAGTGATCAGAGATGAAGGCAAAATCTTACTAAGGAATCATAAGTGTCTGATCAAAGATACCTTACAACTTGGCACAGATGTGTGTCTGCTCTCACTTCACTTAAGATTAAAGCAATTCATAAACTGACCCTGTTATTGACCATGAGACTGACCAGTCTGTTACAAACAAGGATTTGACAGAAGAGGGTTTGCAATACAGCAGATTGGGAAGACTGCTGAAATGCCCTAAGAGATTGAATGAGACACATTAGGGTTGTGTTTAAGTGACCTGAACAGTTGAGTCAGAGTTACTGTATTTGTAATAATTTGATAGTGTTTTGAAGTAAATCTTCCAGAAAGTGTACAGATGCCACACTTCCTGTACACTCTAGATACAGTCTTTGTTTTCTTAGACACACTGCACGGCTCGGGGCACAAACAAAGAACACCAGCACAAGGCTGCAACTACACAGAATAGTAGGAAGTTTCTTGCCTCTTTGTGTACATAGTTCTATTCATAATAAAAAGTTTACCTTGAAACGGGACTGCCCATCAGTGAAATAGAACAGGCACTAGCAATAGGGGTCATTCACAGCATAGGATACATGGTTACTCTGCTCTCAGTTCCAGCACTGACAGCCCTGTGTAACGGGAGGACCAACTGCAGAAAAAGTCCTGATTCATCTCTGAAGATCTGAGATGTATCGTGCTCTGTGGAGATGGCATATGTGTCGTCCACTCAATATGTAGGAGTTGTGAGAGGCTAGAACGTGCCCAATACAATTGGAATCTTCAAAGAATTTAGCTGCCAGACTTTAACAAGTCTTTATTGAGCATGGGCTAACCAAGATTTTTCAGAGGCTTGTAACTTGACCAAATTAGATCAAATTTTCATGAACATGGTAAAACACAAGTCTGACAGCAGAGCTATTCCCCTGCCAAATTTCAAGTCCCTGCTCCAAAGCATGGAGGCACTAGAGCATCTCAGCTAAACAGCTGTAAGAATATTTTTAACATGGACAAAAAAACGACGGTTCCCTAACCTTGTTCTCAAAAAAAGCTGAACCATTTTAGCTGAAACTTTCCAAAAATAAAACCAGCATGAGGCAGATACACAATGTAGGAAAATTCACCCTGAATGGTTATATTTAGTGTGATATAGTTTTAAATTCTCCATTTTCTCTAACCTCTCTCACAGTGCCTCAGTATAAGTGCAAATGCTGTGTAAAATTTCCTGCTTATTTGGAGATTGATATGGACTTCACTGATCAGTTAAGGATAGTCTTCCAGCCTGAATTGCTTGCTTATTTCTATTTAAGACAATCTCTTAAGAGTATTTAAACCTAGTTTTTTATGTATTACTTCTTTCTTATGGAGGTGGGAACTCTGTGCATAACCTTCTCCAAACCCGCTGTTAATGGTGTTCTGTTAATTATTTGCTAGTGATGCAGGCAGTAGCTGCTCCCCATGGAAATCAAAGGCATCACCTCTGTAATAATCTTGCCTACATTTGTCCAGACAGAAGTCCTAACCCTAGGTCTGCTTCATGGCCTTGTCCAGTTCCAGGGTTGTATTCAGTTTAGCTGATGCAGCGTACCATGCTCTAAGTTATTGAGAGCTGTGTAGTGGCTTCCTGTCCAAACCTAGCAATCAGAGCTGTTTTCTGACTGAAAAGCTCTTTCTGTGCTGATCAGAGAGGTTTTCACTTTGCCCTTTCTTTTGCAGTGATTATGCTTCCCTTGTCTCTTGTTCCTCACTCTCCGCCTGAGACAGACACCACCGTGCCTTTTACTGTTGCACAGGTTTTGAGTGATTTTAAGCACCTTTATGTTGTATGCAAGTCAATGCTCTAAATCCATTTTAGCACTCACTAATTTGGCAATAATGGCAGTCTCCAGAATGGCAATTAATGAACAAAAGAAGGTTGCATTTCGTGACCTAGCAACCAGGTTTCCCTCAAACTGGGTTTCTGTCTTTTCATTTTTTTTAACCTCATGTCAAAGTCCCTAGGGAATGGCAGTGTAAATTGCTTTGTGTAGACTCTTATGATGATTCGACATTTGGTGCCAATGCTTAGCTTTTCCTGTTTCTTTTAAGATTTCACTAATTTATTTTTTTATTTCTCAGCCCTTACTTTTCACACAGAAAAATGGATATTTAAAATGACTGAGACTTATTCCAGAATTGCTGAAATAACAGCATAATATCAATATTTCTGTTTTTCTTGTGATCCTAGACTCTCTTCAGTAGTGACAGTGAAATTGTAGGTGAAAGTCTCTTGTTCTGATGTCATCCAGGTACTTGTGGTGGTAACACCTATCGACACTGTTTTATCTGTTGTGCTTTTTAGTATGGCTTAGAGTACATAAGCTGCTTTTATTTTCTACCTTTATTGGTTCCATTTCCTGGCTTGTCATATACAAGTTAAGTGAAAACCAAAATACTATTTCAAATCGAGTCAGATCTATGCATTTCCTACATTTCCCTCCTGATTCGTGTATCTCAGAACTCTCACTTTCTTTTTAGCTTTCCCGCCTCTTGAAATCCATTTTTGTAAGTGAAAAATCTTGGTAAATTGCAGTGCGGCACAGCTATTATATTAGCAGTAACCTCCCCAAAAAATTCTGTCAGCCAGGAGCTGGATGTGTTCATAGACAGAAGACGTCTCCTAGGAATCTGGTTGATTTCTCCTGATAAGGAAAGAGGCCGCATCTCTGGGCAAATAAGTTTGTATTTTGTTTGTTTTGCTAGAAATTTTTATGCTTTGTTCCTGAAAAACATACCGAGTGAATTGATAGCACAGCATAGCCTTCAGCTTACGTGACTTGAAGTGAAGGTTTTGGATAAAGACCTTGTAGGAGATCTGGGGAGATATTCTCACAAGAAATTTGTTTGCAAATATCTACCGTTCATGCAATCTGAGCCATTCCAAAAGCCAAAAATTTGTTTTTCATAAGTATTTTTGTGAGCTCTAAGGATACGTCATCTCTAACAGGGACCTTTCAGCAGTGTCCTGAGACACTGTCAAAGGTACAGGAATCATTGCAAGCCTTATGTTTGGTCAGAGGGGAGCTCCAGAAAACCACTGGTAAAATGTCTCTTCCCCAAATCTTAGCTGGAATCTCTATAGAACTTTGTTTATCTTGATAGGTTTCAGAGTAGCAGCCGTGTTAGTCTGTATTTGCAAAAAGAAAAGGAGTACTTGTGGCACCTTAGAGACTAATAAATTTATTTGAGCATAAGCTTTCATGAGCTATAGCTCACTTCATCGGATGCATTCAGTGGAAAATACTGTGGGGAGATTTATATACATAGAGAACATGAAACAATGGGTGTTACCATACACACTGTAAGCAGAGTGATCACTTAAGGTGAGCTATTACCAGCGGGGCGGGGGGGAGGGAACCTTTTGTAGTGATAATCAAGGTGGGCCATTGCCAACAGTTGACAAGAACGTCTGAGGAACAGTGGGGGGGGGGTGGAATAAACATGGGGAAATAGTTTTACTTTGTGTTATGACCCATCCACTCCCAGTCTCTATTCAAGCCTGAGTTAATTGTATCCAGTTTGCAAATTAATTCCAATTCAGCAGTCTCTCGTTGGAGTCTGTTTTTGAAGTTTTTTTGTTGAAGAATTGCAACTTTTAGGTCTGTAATCGAGTGACCAAAGAGATTGAAGTGTTCTCTGACTGGTTTTTAAATGTTATAATTCTTGATGTCTGATTTGTGTCCATTTATTCTTTTACGTAGAGACTGTCCAGTTTGACCAATGTACATGGCAGAGGGGCATTGCTGGCACATGATGGCATATATCACATTGGTAGATGTGCAGATGAATGAGCCTCTGATAGTGTGGCTGATGTGATTAGGCCCTATGATGGTGTCCCCTGAATAGATATGTGGACACCAATATGTGGCAATGGGCTTTGTTGCAAGGATATGTTCCTGGGTTAGTGGTTCTGTTGTGTGGTGTGTGGTTGCTGGTGAGAATTTGCTTCGGGTTGAGGGGCTGTCTGTAAGCAAGGACTGCCTGTCTCCCAAGATCTGTGAGAGTGATGGGTTGTCCTTCAGGATGGGTTGTAGATCCTTGATGATTCATTGGAGGGGTTTTAGTTGGGGGCTGAAGGTGATGGCTAGTGGCGTTCTGTTATTTTCTTTGTTGGGCCTGTCCTGTAGTAGGTGACTTCTGGGTACTCTTCTGGCTCTGTCAATCCGTTTCTTCACTTCAGCAGGTGGGTATTGTAGTTGTAAGAATGCTTGATAGAGATATTGTAGGTGTTTGTCTCTGTCTGAGGGGTTGGAGCAAATGCGGTTGTATCGTAGAGCTTGGCTGTAGACAATGGATCGTGTGGTGTGGTCTGGATGAAAGCTGGAGGCATGTAGGTAAGAATAGCGGTCAGTAGGTTTCCGGTATAGGGTGGTGTTTATGTGACCATTGCTTATTAGCAAAATAGTGTCAAGGAAGTGGATCTCTTGTGTGGACTGGTCCAGGCTGAGGTTGATGGTGGGATGGAAATTGTTGAAATCATGGTGGAATTCCTCAAGGGCTTCTTTTCCATGTGTCCAGATGATGAAGATCACCAATGTGAAATGTGATATATGCCATCATGTGCCAGCAGTGCCCCTCTGCCATGTACATTGGTCAAACTGGACAGTCTCTACGTAAAAGAATGAATGGACACAAATCAGACATCAAGAATTATAACATTCAAAAAACCAGTCAGAGAACACGTCAATCTCTCTGGTCACTTGATTACAGACCTAAAAGTTGCAATTCTTCAACAAAAAACCTTCAAAAACAGACTCCAACAAGAGACTGCGGAATTGGAATTAATTTGCAAACTGGATACAATTAACTTAGGCTTGAATAGAGACTGGGAGTGGATGGATCATTACGCAAAGTAGAACTATTTCCCCATGTTTATTCCACCCCCCACCGTTCCTCAGACGTTCTTATCAACTGCTGGAAATGGCCCACCTAGATTATCACTACAAAAGGTTCCTCCACCCCCCACCCCCCCGCTCTCCTGCTGGTAATATCTCACCTTAAGTGATCACTCTGGTTACACCCATTGTTTCATGTTCTCTATGTATATAAATCTCCCCACTGTATTTTCCACTGAATGCATCCGATGAAGTGAGCTGTAGCTCACAAAAGCTTATGCTCAAATAAATGTATTAGTCTCTAAGGTGCCACAAGTACTCCCTCTGTTTTTGTTTATCTTGATGTTGTTGTTAAAATTAATTACATTGGTTACATTGTATTTTAAAGCCACTGAGTGTAATGGATATGTACAGTTAAACATATATCATTGTTAGGGCTGTCGATTAATTGCAGTTAACTCACGCGATTCACTCAAAAAAAATTAATCACGATTAATCGTAGTTTTAATCACACTGTTAGACAATAGAATCCCAATTGAAATTTATTAAATATTTTGGATGTTTTTCTACATTTTCAAATATATGGACTTCAATTACAGCACAGAATACAAAGTGTTCAGTGCTCACTTTATATTATTATTTGTTATTACAAATATTTGCACTGTAAAAATGATAGACAAAAGAAATAGTATTTTTCAATTCATCTCATACAAATACCGTAGTGCAATCTCTTTATAATGAAAGTGTAACTTACAAATGTAGATTTTTTTTCTGTTACATACCTGCACTCAAAAGCAAAACAGTGTAAAACTTTAGAGCCTACAAGTCCACTCAGTCGTACTTCTTGTTCAGCCAGTCGCTAAGACAAACAAGTTTGTTTACATTTACAGGCGATAATGCTGCCTTCTTCTTACATGTCACCTGCCCTCTTTCGAATGTCACCTGAAAGTGAGAACAAGTGTTCGCATGGCACTTTTGTAGCCGGCATTGGAAGGTATTTACATGCCAGATATGCTAAACATTCGTATGCCCCTTCATGCTTTGGCCACCTTTCCAGAGGACATGCTTCCATGCTGATGATGCTCGTTAAAAAAAGAATGCTTTAATTCAGTTTGCAACTGAACTTCTTGTGGGAGAATTGTATGCCTCCTCTGTTTTACCTGCATTCTGCCATATATTTCATGTTATAGCAGTCTCGGCTGATGATCCAGCACATGTTGTTCATTTTAAGAACACTTTCACTGCAGATTTGACAAAACGCAGAGAAGGTACCAATGTGAGATTTCTAAGGATAGGTACAGCACTTGACCCAAAGTTTAAGAATCTGAAGTGCCTTCCAAAATCTGAGGGACAAGATGTGGAGCATGCTTTCAGATGTCTTAAAAGAGCAACACTCAGATGCAGAAACTACGGAACGTGAACCACCAAAAAGGAAAATCAAACTCTGCTGGTGACATCTGACTCAGATGATGAAAATAAAAATGCATTGGTCTGCACTGACCAATTTTGTATAGTTATCGAGCAGAACCTGTCATCAGCATGGAGTCATGTCCTCTAGAATGGTGGCTGAAGCACGAAGGGACTTATGAATCTTTAGCGCATATGGCACGTAAATATCTTGCGACACCGGTTACGACAGTGCCATGCGAATGCCTATTCTCACTTTCAGGTGACATTGTAAACAAGAAGAAGGCAGCATTATCTCCTGAAAATGTAAACAACTTCTTTGTCTGAGCAATTGGCTGAACAAGAAGTAGGACTGAGTGGACTTGTAGGCTCTCAAGTTTTACAGTGTTTTATTTTTGAATGAAGGCTTTTTTGTACATAATTCTACATTTATAAGTTCAACTTTCATGATAAAGAGATTGCACTACAGTACTTGTAATGGGGGAATTGAAAAATACTATTTCTTTTGTTTTCAAAAATAAATATAAAGTGAGCACTGTACATTTTGTATTCTGTGTAGTAATTAAAATCAATATATTTAAAAATGTAGAAAACATCAAAAAACATTTTAATAAATGGTATTCTATTATTAACAGCGGGATGAATCGCTAATTGCGATTAATTTTTTTAATCGCTTGACAGCCCTAATTGTATTATTTTTATCTCTATGTACTTTAAATATAAACATTAACTTTTTCTTCCCCAGAATCTCCTGGCAAAGATTTTGGTCCCACTCTGGGCTTAAAAAAGTCCAGCTCCCTGGAGAGCTTACAGACAGCTGTGGCTGAAGTCAGGAAGAATGAGCTTCCTTTCCACAGACCCAGGCCTCACATGGTCCGTGGTCGGGGCTGTAATGAGAGCTTCAGAGCTGCCATTGACAAATCTTATGATGGACCTGAAGATGCAGAACAGGGTATGCTGTTTCATGTACTTATTTGTGAAACTTCCACCTCTTAGTACAGACTAAAGCTCCATTAAGCAAAACATTAAAGGAGGTGCTGAAATCCAGTTGAAGGCATTAGAATTTAAGCATGTTCATAAATGTTCTGCTGAATTAGGGCCAAATTACTCTGTATGCTGTCCTAGGGCCTGAGCCAACTTCCACTGAAGTCTTGGATTGACTTCAGTGGTGGGGTGGATCACGCCCTGAATCCACAAAGTTTTGTGGAACTATTTTGTTTTCAATTTATTTTAAGTAGCATCGGTCTTAATAACTTCTGCTGCTGTTTTCTTTGTTTTATGGCAGTGAGTCTCATCTTTTTCCTTTGCAGCTCCCTTTTCCATATTGAGACCACATCGGAACCCCCTTCCATCTAGCAGGAGCCCTGTTTAGCAATACAGGAAGGACAGAGTGGCCACAACACCTTGACCCCACTTGTTCATGACACCTATGGGGGTCACAATTCCCAGACAGAGAACCCCCTGCTTTACAGCATGAACTGCATCCTTACGTTCAGTTCTTGAGTTCCTAAAGTGAAACTCCACTCGCTCTCCCCTAAGCAGTCAGAGTAATTGTCTTGCGGTTCCTTTTAGAGACACCAGAAATAGCCTGAGAGCAAGGAGTGACTGCATTAGTTTTGTATAGTAGTTAGGATATGCAGGTTCTTAGAACCTCTTGTTGAAATAAGCTCTCGCTGTTTGTGTCCCAGCTTGTGGGCTTTCTTGACTTGATGGAGGTTAACAAGCCAGATTTCAAAAAGAAGAATGTTTTACTACATGTCAAGATTTTCATTCCAGAAATAATAACTAGAAAATAAGTAGCGATAATAATTCTGTGCTTAATTTACAATAGAGCCCTGCTTGAATTAACTAGATATGTTTAGTCTGCTTTTTAAATGATATGATTAAATGAACGTGCATTGTGAACTATTGCAGCACTTTATTCTACATTGATTCCATATTGCACGTTTGCATTTTCCTGATCATAAATGGCCCCTAACTCTTTTTACTGATTCTCTTTCTGTCTCTGCAGATGGTCTGTCTGATAAGAGCTCTCTCTCTGCTCAAGAAACTCAGAACTTTGAATTAGTCCCGCAAGGGAATCCTGAACTAGAAGATGTAGAAACCAAGGCAAAGAAAGACAAAAAAAATAAAGAGAAGGAGAAGAAAAAAGGAAAGAGCAAAGCTAAAGTCAAAGAGAAGAAGAGGAAGGAAGAAAATGAAGATCCAGAGAAGAAAACTAAGAAGAAGGGTTTTGGTGCCATGTTGAGGTATGGTTCTTGTGCTTAAAACGTATGCGCACACGCGCATACAGACACACACACAGATTTTCCTGAAGAAGCTCATGAAAATATTCTGTGAAATCACTTATGATCTCATGAAGCAGCCAGAAATGTTTGTCAGCCAAAAATGTTTTTCAGTTAAAAAGAAAGCACTATCTATTTTTATGGCAAACCATTAGCTAAGGCAAAAGAACTTTAGCAGGCAAAAAAATTTGTGCCCCTGAAATTCATGTGCATTTGGCAGGAAAACTGTATGAGGTTTGAGGATAAAGAAAATGCAAGGGAAAATGTTTGCTGTTTCCAGGTATTACATTAAACTTTTGGAGGCTACTGGTATATTCTGGCCTGTAGGCCAACCTAGTACGGAAGAAAACCCTGGTGCAGAGTTTAAATGGAAGAAGTGTTTTGCTGTTACCTCAGAAATTCTACTTCAAAAATGCCTACAGATCATGCTTTTCAAAATATAGAGATTGGGACATTCAAACTTTTGTTTCCTCTTGATGTCCTAGACACACAGCATAAGGAGTTTGTTTCTGAAGTGTTATGTGCAAGGACTTAGCTCTTTTTCTTCCCCATAATGTCAATACAAACCTACTAAATCTGTGCACACCATTTAGACATTTTCCAGGTGTTTACGGACTGCCAGGGTATGATTGTCCAAACTATACGTGCACAAGTGTATGCTTAATTTGCACATACAGTTACCACAATGATTAATGAGAACAAGATAACTGTCCATAAATGCACAGATATACATACTATTTGAATAATTATACATGCTAACTAAGTGTGCAGTTTGCACACACATTTGTATTCATCCAGTTTAAAGAAACCTGGCTTAAAATAACGAAGCTGTCATTTTTTTTTAAATTAATTAGAATGGTGAGTTCTTCAACAGCTCTTCTCTTTGTGTATCTTTAGTCTCATATCTGCTTTTGTTAACCCTGTAGAGCTAATAAAGCTGTGAGAATGGAAATTGGATTGCACGCTAATTTGGCAAAACTGTAATTATTCTGGCTCACGCATCACCAACAGATCTATTGACTAAGATCTACATTCCAAATCTTTATTACTGGTGAAGATGTATGCTTGATTTCAGATCCAAGATCGAGTTTGTTCAGTTGGCAGTGTTATTGATTAACAAGAAACATGGAACCACAGGACTCTAGTACTACTGATTCACTTTTTAGAGTATAACTTCACTTCAAGCAAAAGAAATACTGTTTTTCTAGAGAGAGAAAACAGCATGAAATCTGCATGTTTCATATTTTGACTACATGCATATATTATTCATCTGAACTTTTCCCACAGTTAGATTGAATTTTGATAGGGAGTCTTATTGACTGATATTTTTCATTATTACTGTTGTTATTATTTATCCATCAAGCACCACAAAAGGACAGGACAAAGATGGAATTCCTGCCCCAAATTGTTTACAGTCTAAATTAAGACACATGGAAAATGGAGGAGACAAGATTAGGTGGAAAAGAAGGGAAGTTTGCAGGCAAGGACAGTATAATTGTGTACTCACTTGGGAAGTTTGTAGATGCTTCTAAAGAGTAACTAAGGGTTTTCTTTTTGTTTTTCTTTTGTTTTGTGTTTTTTAAAACATGATTATAATTTATATCTGTTTTAATGTTAGGGGACTATCACTTTAAAGCTTTCTTGAAGAGTGGATTTTGAGAAGGGAAGTGGAGGAGGAGCAGGTAGATGCATGATGGGTGGGGTCAGGAAGGTTGTCCCAGCCATAAAGGGGAGCATGAAACAAGGAATGGAGATGAGCACTTTGGTCTGAGCAAAGAGGGCATTTGAGGAAATAAGAGTAGGACTTAGCAAAGAACCCAAGTGACTCAGAACACGTCTTACTGACTCTCAAATCAAACCTAAATGGGGGAGGCCAAATGCAGACTAGTATCGGGGGGGACAGGAGCCAATTTGGATAGCCTTAGAAGCATGAACAAGGAGCTTTTGCGGCACAAGTGAAGGAATTTTAGAAAGAGACTGAGTATTGTGATCGCATTAGGTATCAGAGGTGATATTCACAGCAAAGTTTTGGATTGATTAGAATGAGGAGAGTGTCAGGAGGGTCAGAAGAAGGGGATTGAAGTAATAAAGGTACAAGATGATCAAGGATTTTAGCAGCAGGAATGTAAAGAAAGAGGCAGATTTTTAAGACGTTACAGAGGTGAAGCTGGCATGATTTAGTGGTAAAATATCTGTAGGGGGAGAGAGAGAAGCTGAAGATGACACAAAGGTTGTGAGTCTCTGATACATGGAGGATGGCTGATAATGGTTAATATTTATAGAGAAAGAAGTGGTGGGAAGTTTGGGTTTTTTTATAAAGAAAGTTGAAGTCAGTTTTTGACATGTTGAATTCCAGCTGGCAGCAGCACATGTCATAGGAGCTATCGGAAATACGAGTGCAAACAAGAAAGAGAAAGTTTGGATGGAGAAGGAAACCTGAGAGTCTGTTCTAGTTCTAGTTACGAGGTTGCCCAGAAAAAATGTAGAGTGAGAGGAGGGTGAGGGCAAAGGACATAACCCTGTGGTAGACTGACAGAGGAAGGGAGGAGGCGCCAACAGAGGAGACACTGAAGGAGCAAGTGGAAGAGGTAGTAAGAGAACTGGAAAAGCAGAGTTGTTGAAACCAAGGAAGGAATAGGCTTTAAGAAGGAAGGTTCTGCCATATTGAAGGTCCCAGATCTAGGAAAATAACAATGGAGAAGCAGCCTTGAGATTTGGTCAGGAAGAGATCATTGTTAACCACGTGTCACACAGGTAGTTTCAGTGGAATGGGAGGAAGCTAGACTGTAAAGAGAGAGTTAATGAAGAGTTGTTCAAGGCGCAAATTAATCCACTACCTACTAGGAAAGTTACACTAGACTGTGGAGGATATTTGTATGCACTACAGGTATACTTACTACGCTGTATATAGCGATTACATATTTTTCATATCTGTAATATGTCCATGTGAGTTTGCTTGTTTCTCTTGTCACCAGCAGTGCAGCTTAATGTATTAAAACCACCCCTAACCTTTGTCTTTAGTACGAAAAAAGTAACTGCTGCTATAGCCTTTCTCAGCTGAGATTTCTGAACATACTGAAATCGCTCCGGAACACTGCCTCCCCCCCTTTAACAACAGAAAATATCAAAGCTGTTACCAGTTGCTAACAGATTTCATTTAGTTCCTCATCTGTTGCTCAGCTGCTATTTACTTGTGGATTGTGAAGGTTTTTTTTAATTAAAAAAAAATTGCTTTCCTGTTAAATTTCTCATGGATTGAAGTTTTATTTAGGTGGATATGATTCAGGGAGACCATCAAGCAAGCATGTTTTTATTGTTCTAATCACAGTTTAAAAATTAGTGTTGTGTTTTACACAGTTAAACAGGAATTGTCAGCTTCCACATTTTCTTGTGATTACCCCTTTTGGCCAGGTGTGAGATTTTTAAACATAGCTGAAGCGGGTTCTCAGTTTGTCTGTTTTTTAAAATCCATAATAGCGTTTGACAGTGTTTAGTTGCAGGACACTTTATTGTACGATGTTTGGTGTTCTACCTCTTGGTAGTAAGGGCTAGGTATTGTGGGTAGTGATGTATTTATGACCTCCCTCAGTATTAGCCCATATATGCACTATCCAAAGAACAACAGAAATCTATTTGAGTACAATGTTTGCATTTAGCATTAGCTCACATAGCATCATTTTGTATTTTACCATACTCTGTTACATTGCCTCATAATGACTTATAAAGTGACCCAACATAGGACAACGTAATGAAAGTCATTTGATGTTATATATCAGGTAATAATTACTGTATATTAAATATTGTTATTAATGGAGCTGTGATTGAATTTATGCCATAACATCAGGAAAAGCCAATGTCTAGCACTAAGCAGTTACTCTTTTTGACTATACCAAAATATTCTCATTCGGTTACACTCTAAACTTTTATATATTCCATAGAGACCCGTAACAGCAGCGAGACTAGACAGTATCCCATTAAGTGCTCAGTTCAGCCCTTTCTTCCTGCACTAATCATTGTTTCAGGCCAAGGCAAGGTTTGGGAGGCGTGCTCTTCCTCAAGTCAACTCTCTTCATCTTGAAGGATTCTTCATTTGCATGAGAAACTGTATGCTGTAATGACATACTTTATGCTTTAAATAAGGCCATTGTGTCATTCATTGTTTCAGAATTGCATCTGAGCCCTTTCTAAATTACTCTTTTGGCTATTTTGAAGGGTTAATTAACTCCTTGGTGCAGGGCATTGGAATTTCCTGATGTTGAACATTAATGTAAAATGCATTAGCACTTAGCATTGGGAGCTCTGGACAGATCTAACCGAGAAGTTAATCTGAGGAAAATATCTTTTTCCAGAGTTTGCTAGGTGATGGACTCTAGATTCTTAATTTGTGGTCTATAGTTATTTAATTGTCCTGCCTGTCATTATAGACTTTCCCCACAAAGCTGGGCTTTAACTCATTTTTTAAATTAAGTTAAAGACTGAACCTTTAAATCACCAAGGGAATGTGACATCTGTCCTACTCTGACCCTGATCCCACCTCAGCTGCTACGGGCCTAGTATATAATAAATGTAACATGTCTATGGCCCTGTTATTACCTTTTCCACATAGTGGTTGTAAAATTTCTGGGTAGCCATTCAGCTTTATGGGTAAGAAGGTAAGTTAGCTAATGGACTGCAGCCGTGCCAGTGAAATTTTAATAGCTAGTTCCTTATAGGCAAAGGCCAACAGGCTGCAGTCATGATGTTTTGCTGTAGTACCAGGCCAACTATGTACTTGATGATGATTCAGAAGCAAAAAGACAGCCAAACTGGCACGCACAGGGAAGAAGCTTCTCATTCTCTTTTCAGTCTGGGTTCAGAAGCCCACTGAAAAGAAGAACTCTTGTCTTAATGTAACACAGCTCCATTTATACGATTAGCTTTACTGGATTGGTATCAGTAAAAAAACACTAGATTTGCATGTCAGTGGCCACTGCCATTCACATAAGTGGTTCTGTGTGCATGCCCATCTCTGAGTGCTGAGAACAAGAAATAGAAAAGAGAATATTAGTTACAGTCACTTTTTTCCTCTTTGGAAATGCTACTTTTCCTCACATAACAATTCATCTTAAATTATTTACTTTCCTTTTCACAATATGAGCCATGAATATTTTATTTTTTGTACTCTTAATTTACCAATTTTCCTTTGAGCTAAGTGCCCTGGTGATTTTAAATTTTCATTTTAGTTGGAAGAGAGAAATGACCCTCCTTCCCTCTATTCCCTCCCCCCGTTATTACCATTAAAAGGCCTTGTGCTCAGAATGATACTTTTTATGACCAGTGGTGTTGATCCTGTAATGGTATTGCAGAGTAGACAGCATAATATTCAGATATGGACTTTCATTAAGTGTAGTGGTGTGATATCTTATATTATAATTTTTTTCTAGCCTGTGTTGCTCTGCAAAGTTAAGCATTTGTGAGAAAAGTTAGCAATATAATGTAGACAGATAGGGCAAATAATAGCTATATGCTGTATAGAGAGAGATTTAATATGTATGGAGAGAGTGATGGAAATAAATAAGTAGACATGGGTAAACAAAAAAGAGACAACTAGATTAAATTACAATCAGATTAATTTAAGGTGATATTAGTCATTTGTATCTCAACTAACAGAGAAATCGGAGACAGATTGTGTCCTTTTGCATTTGGTGGAGAGGACCAGCTGAGGTGGCCAGTGTTCTGGGAAGCTGTTAAGCTACTCTGAGACCTTAATTTCCTTTCGTCTGTTAAGCACATCTACTGTACAAATATGTCAGTAAAATTAAACTGTTTGTTTTAGTGTGTACAGAAGGAGGAGGGGGTGGCTACAGCTAATGAATTTAAAAATGTATTTGTGGTTTGTTAAATCATTTTTAAAAAAAAACCTGAATGATGTATGACATGTACTTCCTCCTCCTCCATACTATTGATGACTACTTAGTTATGTTTATAGTTTGTCCAAAGCAGACACAAGTGGATTTTTCTGTACTAAAAATGATCATGCAGACTGCCTACTAAAGACTTATTTGTTTAATTAGGGGTCTGTTCTCCTCTTAATATGCATGCATAAATCTCATTAATGTTAATGAGACTTATACAAGTGCACTGAAGAAGAATAGACCCCTTATTCTCATTACTTCACTTGGATAATGAGATATTTGCTTAACAGATCAGAGCACAAAGTCCGGCTTGATTACTTTTAAAGACTAGAAATCATAAACTTATATTTTGAAAAGCAAAATATACTTCTATATAATAGCTGCATCTCTACTTCAAGTTAAAATACCATTATGTAAGCTGTAATTAAATGAATACAATTGAGAGCTGTATCTTTAAAGGTCAATTTGCATACTCATTTCCATGAGATATCTACTTAAATATACACACACACGCTTAATTTTTATGTCTGTGTATGTAGTGTTTGTTAAAACAAATGGAAACACCAGTGCTGCTTAAAATATGTGCTCTAATTTAACAAGCAAGACTTTCCTGGGGATGACGAGCTTCTCACAGGCTTCTCTGGGCTTGTATGTTCGAGTTAGTGCATGACTGAGTCTACAGGGCACTAGCTTGCTGTGCACTAACTCGCCGTGTTGCTCCTGCTGCTGCATTCGTTATGGAACTAGTGTGCAGTAGCAAGGTCCACACAATATGTTAATGCAGTGGTGCCCAAACTTTCCTGTCAAGCCCGTCCCCTTCACAGTAATGCATCTGTCTGCGTTTCCCCTCCATTACTGCACAGTTGGCTCAGCAGAGAAGCTTGGGCTGAACTGGTGATGGGAGGAGCTGAGGCTAGAGACGGAGCTGGCCTGTGGATGAAGAGGGAATGAGGGCAGAGCTAGGCTGGGGGCAGAGCAGGGGGCAGAGTGGAGCTGGGGCTAGGGCTGGAGCTGGACAGGTAGCGGAGCAGGGTGCGTAGTGGAGTTGCGGCTGAGGACAGAGGCGGGCTGGGTGGCACTCCCTCCCCACTCCCCGTGGGGGCTAGGCCAGGTGCCACCACATTCCCCCCCATCCTCCACGCTTCCCTTGTTGGGCATGCCCCACAGTTTGGGGACCACTGTGTTAATGCATGGCAGGCTAGTATGCTGCACATTCACACCCTGGTTTGAAGCGTATAAACCCACCATATAGACCAGACCTCAGGCTCCAATTTCCTTGTTTCCCAGAGTACTCCTCTGCGGAAGTGGCCTAATACAAACGGCAAGATGAGTCCTTGAAAGTGTTTCCTCATTGGGTACACTTTAGTGTTGTATTTATTCTTCATTCAATATACTTTTCCATTACTCATTTTAACAACCTTTATCAACAAGAAATAAATACGGTACCAAGTACCAGACATTAATTCTACTTTTAAAGAACAAATTCAAGTATTTTTTCTTTGGCTCATGTACTTCAATCATTCTTGCTACATAAATAAAGAAAAAATGCTTAACAGCAAATTTATAGAAATAAGGACATATAATGAGAATGCTAAGAGACTCCTTAAATACAAAGTTCTGGCAGGTGCCAGTTTAACAGGTATTGCCATTAACAGCCATCTGTACAGAAAGTGAAATGTACTTATCTCATTGAATTATGATTTATGCCAGACAAAGCAGTCAAACTAAAGTAATATTTATTTTATAATACAGAGACCTTGATTAAATGCACATGGCATCTCAAATCCAATTGACATTTTAAGTCGCAATGATTATAGGCATGCAGCCATTTATTTAACTATTGCTTTAAAAAATATGTCTCACTGTTAATAGAAGAAAGTCAGGCCTTGCCAGTATTTTAGTAGGCTGACCTTTTGTTTTGCTGACATGTAAAAGGGAGCAAAGCTGACTTTTGGGTAATCATAATTTTAGAGCATGTGGAGTTACAGTGGCTTAAGAATACCAGACCCCTTTGAGCCACTCTTCCCCACACTCCTGCTCCTTTTTCTCAGTGCAGGATTTTAGAACAGGATAGTCCAGAGAGGAAGAATAATCCAGTGGATACAATATTAGCATGGGACTTGAGAACCCTAGATTCAGTTCCCTGACTATCTGTGGCACCTTGGGAAAGTCACGTAGGACCAGATTTTTAAAGGTATTTAGACACCTAACTCCCATTGATTTTGATGCCTCAGTTCTCCACTTGTACAGTGGGGATAATATCACTTCCCTACCTCACAAGGTAGCTGTGAGGATAAATACATTAAAGATTGTGAGGTGCTCAGATATAACATTAATAGATGTCATATAAGTACTTAAGATCGTTTTCTTTCTTAAGAATATAAAATGATCTGGCATGACTGCCCGCAGCCCTTTTTCCTCCAGCTCCCTAGTATACTCTCCTCCTCTTCTCCTGTCTCTGAGACTTTCTGCCTGCTTTCTTCCAGACTTTCATCTCTTTACCTCCATCGTCTCTACTCTCACCTCCCCTCTCAATTCTCTCCTCAACTTCTCATTCTCAGTAGGTTCTTTTCTCTCCAGGTATTAGCACGCTTTCAACTCCCCTATTTTAAAAAATGACCCACCCTCAAGCCATTACCCTATCTTTCTCCTCCTCTTTGTCTCCACCTCCTTGAACATACTGTCTACAACCATTGTCTGAATCTCCTTTCTTGCAGTTTCTTGACCCTACCTAATCTGGCTTCAACCCTCTACGGTCCACTGAAAATGTTCTTGCCAGAGTCTCTAATGACTTCTTCTTAGCCAGTCTCTTGGCCTGTGTTCTTTTATCCTCCTTGACATGTCAGAAGCTTTTGGCACTGTTAAGTTCTGTCCTTCATTAGCTTCTACTCTCTCTTCCCTCAGGTTCTCCTATTGCTCTGATTGCTCCAGCAGAGTCTTGTTTCTTAATTGTCCTCTTCACTTTTTTCCCTTTCTCTGGGTATCTAGCCAGGCTCCATTTGTGGTCCCTTCCTCTCCCTCTACACCGTATCTGTACATGCTCTGATCTGCAAAAGCATGTATTTGATTACTGTTATGCCAGTGGTACCCACAAGTCTCCCTCTCTGCTGGTGAGTGCTCCCTCTATACCAATCCAGCATTGCAGCCTGGCTGTCTGACTTCTTTTCATGGACATTCAATTGTCATCTAGAACTCAACATGGCCAAAATTTAGCTGTTCATCTGCCCCAACAACAAGCCTTCCCAGCTCCCTCTCTCTTTGTTTGTCATTGTGAACAGTGGCACCATCCTCTCACTCACTCAGGCCCATAACCTGAGCATCATCTTTGACTCAGCCCTTCTTGTAGACAGACACATTCAGGCAGTGGCTTAAATCTTGCCAATTCTTCCTACACAACATCTCTAAGACGTGGCCTTTCCTCTCTGACCACAGTGCTAAAACTCTTGTCCAAGATCTTATCATTTCACATATTGACTATTGCAACCTTTTCCTTTCTGGCCTTGACTTCTGCAGCCTAGCACCCCTCAAGACCATTTGAATATCTGTTGTTAAAATCATTGTCTTGGCTCATCATTCTGACTACAAAGAATCCCTCTGCTGCCCCTTTCCCCTCATAAATTTCCTCCACCTCAAACACAAGTTTCTTGCATTTACCTTTTAAGGCCCTTCTCCATTTAGCCCCACCCCACCATGCTAATCTACTAACTTTCTTCTCCACCAGTATTCCCAGTCTTTACCACCCAACAGTCATCTTGTCTGTTAAACAGCTTTGCACTTTCTAACCCAGCATGCATGGGGAAAACAGCTTGATACCACATCATTATCTTTATCCTCAGTCTCACCCTTTCTTCAGCTTCACCTCTGCTGTTATTCTTCCAAAGCCCTTATGCCTGCTGATCATAGCTAGGCAGATTGCGAGCTGTTATTCCTTCACTCCCAACTTCCCCATTCCTTCTTCCTGTCTCTACTCCTCATTAATAACAACAATATGTTTAATTGGCATATGTAACTAACAAAGCTGCGCAGTTTATCACCGTGTTCATTTGTTATATCCCCATCCTCTCCTGTTCATCTCTTTCATATCTTTTCAGATTGCAAACTGGGCAGGGATTGTCTCTATGTATGATTGTAGAGCACCTCGCACAATGGGAGTGCAATACTGATTGCAATACTGGGCACTCTCCGAATATAAACATTTACTAATATGCTACAACATACAAATAATAGGAATGCCCTCCACTTTGGTAGCATATTCAATCTCATCACTCCAAAGCACTTTACAAATGTTCATTTAGCAATGATAATGTAAGGAAGATAAGTAGGCATTTATAATGAGGAAACTGAGGCACAGAGAAATTAAGGCGAGGTCACATAGGACATCTGGCAGCCATCGCTATGTGGAACTCTAGGTAAATGATGAGTTTGCTGTATAATTTGTGGTGAGATATATATTGCTGCCTACTGGCAGTTGTCTAGGAACTTTAAAAAATGTGTTTTGAGTCTTGAAAGTTGACTCACAAGTTGAATGGTAGCCTGTCGATCTATAGTATCTGCTATACAAAGTTCTGAGGCTGTACTCTAGCTCTTCACTGTTTAACTTCAGTGTTAGGTTTAAGTAATGTACTGTAGTTTTGTGCCCTTTATTGTTCTGTATTTGAAGGTAGTGGACACCTGGCCTTGCACTAACCCCGGATTACCAGATTTATAGGTAATAAAGTGAAAATAGAGTTGTAAAAATTATTTTCCAGTGACAGGTGGACAGTAGAGTTGTATAGAGATGTATTTTTTCTGGTAAGAAAATAACAAGGTAAAAGGCAAGCTGTACTTTGTATTCTTTCATCTCCCCAACCACGTTTTGTTGTTTTTTGTTTTGTTTTTCCTTGTCTCGAAACCTGGATGCTTTTGCTGTTGGAGTTGTTTAATATAACTGACATACTAATGTTCTGCATTGAATTAAAAACTAGGTTGATGAAGTAAACTATTCAAAGAAATCCACTTTCCTTTCTTGTTGTGGAGGGGTGTGTCCCTTAAAGTGCCGCTCAGCCTCCCAGACAACCAACAAAAGGTGACTGTGAGAGTTCACTGTGTTAAAATGTATTTAGTCTTGTTAGTGATACATGTTAACACTACTCATTTTTTTTAATGTGATGACACTATAAAATAACAATCCAAATGTGAGCGCTTTGTGACAAAAGGTGGAGATTTTGCAGTACAGTACTTCCCATTGCATTTCTGTAAAGCAATAATTCATGCTCCATAAAAGGAGATCATTTTTACTAGAACCAGGAAATGTGATATTTCCTTGAGGCGGGAAGTAACCTGTTTGACCTAAATTACTCTAAAATAAATTAGTAATTATTTCTTTCCCGTAAAAAGTTAAGAGCAAGAGATTAATTCACTAGCCTTTCTCCTCTGGACACAATTTTTCTTAGAGTCTACCTGTTTAGTCTTTTCCTGCTTCCTACTGGATATTTGTCTCTTCATAAAGCCACCCTTCACCTGGAACACTTGAGGCTTCTTAAGAAAGGGTTGGGACGGAAATGGTTTGAAAAGTTACAAGAGAAATTTTCAAGCATGGTACTCTGTGTCTGCCTATAGCCACTAGTGTTAACCACTTTCATTTTGTATAGTAAATATTCGCTGAATTCATTTAAAATCCTTCAAACCATAGATGAAATTGTATCTGTGGCATCCTTAATATGAACACCTGTGGTGTTTTGTGAAATCTCCCCATTACGAATTTTGTAATGCTTGCAGACTGGTTCTCTGTGAAACTGCCTAATTTGTTGATTTGCATGTGACGTATGTTGTACCCAGTGACTGGTGAAAACCGATTTGGCATGCCGCTTCCTAGTTCTGAATGGATAACTGGCTTTAGTCCCTGCTAAAGTCCCGTACTTCAGTGTTCTAGAAGGACCTTTCTGGATTTTTGGCAGGGAGAGAGAGGAAGCCGTGCTATGATGTAATATGTGATCTATCATCCCAGTTAGAAGTGTATCACATTTTAGACAGTCTGAAATACACTAAAAATATTCCAATGGATCTGTGTGTGTGTGTGTGTGTGTGTTTGTATAATCCTTAACATTTATTTTAGTTGAAATACTGGCTTCCTCTTACCTTGTGAAAGTACTCAAACTGGAGGGAATGGGTTTTAATCTCCTCTGGGTTTAGCGCAGAGTTAAAAAAAAATTGTAAGTGGATGATCCTGTCATAGTGAAAAAATCACTACAGACTAGGGCCTACTGTGGAAAATTTATGTCAAACCATAAACTGCTGTCCACACACTTGCTCCATTTTCAGTTGGGTACACAGACAAGTTAATCTTTCACTGGAGGAAGATTTTTTTTTTTTAAACTACCAAAAGTAAAAAATAAAATCTCAGTGGGGTGAGGTTTGGATAGTTAAATAGTTCGGGACTTACCTCTGCAGTTTATTAACTTACAGATATCTCAGTCCAACACTGAGCAAAGGAATATGCAATAAATACAACTGTACTATCAATACATTATCTTTTTTTGGTCTAGATTTTTATTAAAACACTGTACACACACATAGTAAAAGTCTACAGCAAAGCTAAAATTGGAGCATTTAGCCATCTCTTCTGAGATGTGTGTAAGTATATAATGTATAATTTATAGTGAAGGTCCATAACATTGTTTTAAATTCCTAGCTATATTCACACAGAGACCTTGTGGATCAATATGAGTCACCTGAAATGTCATTAATTTAGTTTTCAGAAGAACACTACACATCTTTTTCTGAAAAATTAGGTATTATTATTCTGTCTCTTAACTCTTATATAATGCTTTGCATCAATTGATCTCAAAATGCCTAACAACCATTCATGTGTCTATTCTCACCATACCCTTGTGAGAAAGGGAAATGTTATTATCTCCATTTTACAGATATGTAACTGAGGCACAGAGAAGCTAAGTGACTTGCCCAAGATCCCACACAAAGTCTTTTGAAGAGCAGGGAATTGAACCAGGATCTCCCAAGTCCTAGGTAGCGCCCTAACTATCAGCCGTCCTTCATATCAGTGTTTGTTAGCAAGTATAGCACATTTGAGTTGTGGGATGTCAGTATTTTTTGTGGGGTTTTTTTGGTGTGGGAAGAATGCCTATCACAGAGAGAGAAAATTAAGGAATAAAGAAACCAAGAATAATCTTGTGGAGAAGACTCATTATGAAGTGTTTCATTGGTCTGCCCACAGGAACTGACGGACCCAAATCTTGTAAGACATCTCTAAGGGAAGACACTGTATGGCTAGTGGATCTTTGTATTAGTGGCCTTGGGGGATATTGTAGCTGTTATTACAGTGATTCTTAATTGTCCTTCTCAGATATTTATTTATTGTAAATTGTCATCTCATCAGTCACCTTGGTGACCGCATGACCTTTCAGAATTTATTGGGAAAAGATTAGATCACTCATGATGGTTCTGTCACTGTGAGGCTCTTTGTGGCAGCAGTGTTTTGGGTTTTTTGACATCTGCAGAGCACTTATCATAGTAGTATCCAAGCATACAGGAATTAAAATACAGTGCAGCTGTTCCAGGTGGTGGGCAGCTTGGTGAATTTGGGCTCTCATCATTTGAAAACAGTCAAAAAAATTCATTGTGAAGAGTTTTCTATCTTCTTTTTGCAGATCAGATTTAGACTGGATCACTCACTTCTATAAAGGTGGGTCCATGCCTAGAAGGGGCAAACATTCCATCATCTCTGGTTGAGCTGAGATCAGTTTCATTCATAAGTTTCCATAAAATTAAATGGGAAAATAACTTAAACAGTTCAAAGGTTTAAACTTAATGAAGCAGGGAGGCAGAATATAGACAGAAAACAAGCCTTTCAAATATAAAGGTGTAGCAGAGATCTGTGCCTTAAATATCAGAGAGAATTCTAAACCTTAATCTTTAAAATCTAGAAGCGACCAGTGCCTGAAATGAGTAGTTTAAAAGAAAAAGGGAACAATGAAAATGCAATGGGCTGTGTAATGCTATACCAATTTATAAACCAAAAGAAGAATGTTCGTGAAGACTAGCAAGAAGATCATGCTTGTGATAAAGCAGAGATACACTCAAGAGCTTAGTAACAGAATCTATCAGTCAGTCTCCAGTTTTGGAAATATTTAGCGAATGCAATCTGAAGTTTCCAATTATTTATTCGAAATTTGAGTTTAAAAAGTCAGAGTTTAAAAAATACTCCCAAATGTCACAGTCTACAAACCAGTTAAACAGAAGGAAGTGTTTTTCTCAAAACAAAAAGACTAAAAGTAGAAAACTGGAAAACTTGTATAGCCTCCGTTACCTCATATTCTTGCTCAAATAAGAAGCTCATGCACTCGGTTGCAAAGATCAGCCAAAGAGAGAAACATTCTAAGGTAGAAGCCTTCAGAAAAAGACCCACAGGAGGAAACAAACAAACACCCAACACCTAGAAAGAAATGTCAATTGACACATTATCTACATACAGATAAATGAAGCAATGAGATTTAATTAACCGCACCAAGTGACTATTGCTATTACAAATAAAGCAGTGGGCCCAGAAAAGAATCCCACTGAATATCCACAGGAAATTTAAAACCGCAAGATAAGAAGAATAATAAATTTACCACAAACTACACAGAAAAAGACATTACATGAGGAGGGACTCAAACCATAAGAGTGCAAAACCACTGGATATCAAATTTAGATGACAATGTATAAACCTCTTATGATCAATTGTATTGAATGGTGCAGACAAGTTACATAGAATCAACACAGATGACAATCCACATAACTAAGCAATAGTAAGATCATTATAGACCTGTAATAAGGCAGTGTCAGTTCAGTATCTATTCAGTCTTAAAATCCAGTTTTTAAATAATCATGTTGGTCTTTTGAAGAAACAGCAAAATTTGATTCTGGTCAATACACTTGTGCAATTTTGAGATACAGAACAAAGAAGTTGGGCAAAAATTACTGACAACATTCAGTTTTATATTAGACTTCTTTAGAACCGAGGCTAACAATACACAGTTAGATGCTGATGGAAAAATCCCAGAAACAAGGAACAAATTAATATCACCAGTGATGGGGCTGACAATAAAGTAAGTTAATTGCGTCGGGGAAAAAATAGAAAGAATAGGGCTAAGCTGAAAAATACCCATATTCAGCTTGACTACAGAACTCAAAACAGCAGTGTCAACTGCAGCTGAGTAAAATGGTCAGAATGAAGCAAAAGGTGCTAAAGGAAGCCATTGGGAAGCTGGATGCTAAATAATACCCCTAATCTAGCAGAGGGCATCCTGATGTTGTTAGAGAAGAAATTAGCAAACTTGTCAAGCTAATATGTATTGGTGTGAAACCATAAAACCAAGAAGACATTGCCTTAAACAGTGTCAAAGTCATTAAGGGCCAGGTTCAAAGCTCATTGAAGTCAATGGGTATCTCAGTTCACTTCAGTGGGCATTGGATCAGGCCCCCAACATTGCCATTGGTTATGCCTTTGTGATTCAAATGAACCAATATAAAACTGTTGTTTAGGACTAATGCATTTTCTTTTGGGTTACAAGGTTACAGTGGAATTTACTTGGAGTTCTACCAAGACTTCAGAGTGAAACTTTTCTCAAACTTCTTAGAAAGAGCTTAGCTTGAGATAGGACTCTCTACGTGCACTTCTTCCCTGAATAGTGACTCTAAAAGTGGCACGGTCAAGTTCTGTGTTTCTCTCATTAACTCCATATCAGATTTTCTCAGTTCACAAGTAAGTTTTAACTGCTAGCCCTGCGAACTCTCCCTAGGACGTGAAAGTCAAGACATTTCTTCCTGCACAGTCATTATCACCCAAATACAAAGGTTTTTGAGGCCAGGTGGTTATTCACTTTGTTAAATCTGTGCAATCCCATTTTCTTTAGTGGCATTTCACATTTGTAATTCAGAGCAGAATTTAGCCTGTTAATTGGAATGGAGTTTGCAATTCTGTTGATAATTCACAAATGGGAATAAAATCCTGCTCTCCCTCTTTTAGCTGTGTTGGATCTGCTAGGTTAACCGAATAAAAAGTAGTAAAAACTTGTTTTATTTCTAAAGTAAACTGATATAACTGAATTTGGGGAAAGCAGTCGGTTATGTAAGAAGGTAACGTTTCTCTTTTGTAGAGCTGGGCAAGAAACAGTTTTCACTCCCCACAAGAGTTTGAGATAGATTTCAAAAATTTTCCCATCTTGAAATGGGACAAAAAGTCAGTCTCGAAAATTTTCACAAACCAGTACTCGGGAGGGTTCCAGATTGGGTAAATTTAAATATTTTTGTTTTTGATAATTCAGAATGTTTTTTTTCCATTTTGACCTTTTAAAAATTTTTTACCCTTTTTTAAGGATAAGTAAAGTAACATTTCAAAACAAAAAGGCATTTTTAATTGAAAATGAAACTCTTTGTTTTGAAAATGTCCAAACAAGGCATTTCAGTAATTTTTTTTTGGGGGGGGGGGGAATAAAAAAAAATTCAAATTGGGAGCATCTTAGAAACCACACTTTTCTCTCAAACAGTTTCTGTTTTGACAACTTGACATTTCCCATCAAAAACATTTCATTTGAAAATGCCCACCCAGCTCTACTCTTGTGTTACTTTTCAGAGTAAAATTTACTAGCTGGGAAAGCAGAGGATTATTAATATGTTAGGAAATAGCTGTTTTAATGTTGAACCCAAGAGTTAAAATGTGTGCAAGATGTGGGGGGAGCAGACAAAGTATACAGGGGGAAAGTGAAGGATGGTGAATAACAGCTGTTCTCGGAGTATGGAGAGACTACTAAGCTTGAAACTCAAATTCATCTATTTTTCTTTTTTGCTTCCTCTCACTTTATTAAAAGATTAACTCAGGAAGAGCGTAATCTTGATCTTATTTTTCCCCTTCCTCCCGAAAAGGAAAAAAAAATGATGATTTTAGGGCTTCCCAGTAACGCGTCTCATCTTTCTGTCACTTAGAGAAGGTCCAATGAGCAAACCCCCTGCATAGGGTGAGCTTTGCTGCAGGGAGGACACAGAGCTCTGCCATTCCCCTTCTCTGTGGCACCAAACACAGTGGGCTTGGTTCCTGCACACGTGTGTCAGGGGATTAAATCTCCTTGCATCTGCTTTCTTTTTGCTGCCTCCTTCCCATGCTATGGACACAAGTCCCAAGATTGGACTTGCATAACTGATCCCTCGCTGTATGAAGGGAAAACAAGCTTAGAGTTGGCTGTATTAGCCAATGTAAAGTGCCCATGTTAGTCTTCTAAAAATATTTAAACATTTAGCTAGAGAAAAGGTGTAAGTCATCTTCACTGCCTTTTTCACTTTACATAAGGGACAGCAAGATAATACGTTGGGGGGTGGACGGGCGGGAATGGCAAAGTCCTCTTAACATAACCATGGCTAGTCAATACAAAAGTCTTCAAGAAAACACCAATATAATACATATGAATAAGTGAAATAAATATAATTGAAGACAAAATTCTAGGTAAATTAAGGACAGAATAGTCATTAAAAATGTGATTGCCCTTCATTACTTAACACTCATTTTTTTCTTAATTTTAACTTTCTGGCATGCTTTTCTCTTAGTCCAGGAAAGTACTCTCTTTATACTGTACCTCCCAGAATCCTCGATATGGGATTTTCCGTTGTGTTACTCACTCATGGATTTGTGTCCAGATCTCCTCCTCAGCTTGTTTCTAAAATGAAAGTAGGCATTATGCTTGTTGTTGTTCAGTTAGACACAAAGTGAAGCAGACTTTGAAAAATCATTTACAGAAGAATTGCTATGACTGTTGATGGTTTTTGACAGTCTAATTTCTTCCTACAGGCCTTCTTGCTATCCCTGTCACTGAACAGCAGAAATATATGTGGGGCAGGGGAAAGGATATGAATCCAACTTTTAAGTATTCTTTAACTGACCTTAGGTAGACACTTAGATGGAGCTGAGTTTGCAGATGGTCCATATTAACAAGTCTGTTTATATTAGATGATGATGTGCTCCGAGCCTGGTGATGGAGTAGTCTTTTGTGGAAATGAGCATTTACATACAATGCATAAGGAACAGGCTCAGTCCCATTCATTCTTAAAAGAATATGGTGTAGGTTTCTCTTAACATAACCTAGTCCTTTTGATGAGGGGGAAGTTTGTTGGTGGTTTAACAGAAGATAGCTTTTCGGGGAAATGATGCTTAAAATCATAGGTTCTGAAGCAGAACCTATCTTTGTCGTTTAGGATACTGATATAAATGCCTTATGCTTTCAGAAAGAAAAGAGCAAGAAAGTCTGGTGAGTCATGTAAAAAGTGGATGTTTGTGGCTTTTGAAGTAGACAATATAACATAGGATTGTGATTCAAGCTAACTTTAAACGTTAATCTGAGAATTTAGCCACAAACTAGCCCATATAATGTAGCAGGATATCAGTAATACCATGAGCTTTATTGCTCACATTATGTCAACACATGATCATTTACCTCCAAAAACCTTCATTTTTACTGGGGTAATCTTTTAATCTTGAGTAGCTGAATTGTCTATGTAATTCATTACCCCTGAGCTGTAGTATGAATGGGATATGTTATGGGTTGTCATTATTCTCCATGGTGGCATGGAGAATAGACTGGGGATTTAAATTGCCTTCCACTGCATGAGCTAGATACATTCTGATGACTTGCTGTGAAATTGCATTTAGTTTTGGGATCTCTGATGCTTCAGAATATAGTACAGTCAGTTGTACTGATGAACAAAGGTATGTGATTTATATAGGTAGACGAGGTAAAATGAAAGAGGACTAGGGGAAAATAAAATTAAAATGTTAGTTGATATTATTTTTAAAAGGGACTTGTTGAATACATGGAATGAGTAAAAAATTGATATCGAGAGGAACATAAGTGTAACAGCAGAAATATTATATAACTATGGATATCTCTATATATGTAAAGATATAAAATGTGAGACATAGTATAATCTTAACATTGACATTGTACTCTTATGACTGCACTGGCTCATTACCCATTGCATCAAGGATCCTAAAGTGTTTATTATGCCATTTACCAAATGATCGTTATTTCCAGAACAACTGGCCTCTACTGAATGTACTTGTATTCTGTCCATCTTTAATAATGAGGCCTACACTTTTCAGCAGAGAAATGATCTGCAGGAAATAAGAGAGAAATTGGTAATCTCTTTAGCTCTGCTGTTTTACATTTTCATTTGCTTCTCCAAGCGTCCATTTAGGGAACTTGGGTGTTATGGATCGGGCAGATGGATCTCTTAGTGGATATTTGAAAGCAGGCTAGAAAACAAATAATTCTCAAGTCAATTCTCAATCATATCTAAGATTTACCCTGTCCATCTTGGTCTTGTTATAATAATAATAATAATTAATAAACTACAACTGTATAGCACTTTATAAGCATTAATTAATCATTACAAGATCCCAGCCAGTAAATAGTTATTCTTATCACCGTTTGATAAATAAGTTAGGCAGGGCCAGTAGAGGTCAAGTGAGTTGTCAAAAGTTCAGGCAGTGGCTTAAGAGCACAACCAATTTAAGAACTCAAAAAGTTCCTGGCTATATGCTGAGTCATAGATTATATTAATCCAGTGGTCATGGTGCTGTTGTAATAAGCAAATTTCAGAAATTAGATGGAGAATGTTAAACAGTTTTTTATTGTCATATCTCTTAAAAGTAGCACTGATGTTTAAAAAAATAGGTTTTAAAAAATAAATATATGTATCTTGGTTTCTAAACATACCTTAGATTAACACTGAAAGAACTTGAAAAATCCTGTCCGCTGTTTACCTTTTATGATGTGTGTTTCGTTTTTTCCATTTCGCTCATCTGGGACATTGAGAATAGATGAGTCAATTTCACTTCCTATTCCTTATGCTTTAGGACAATGCCACAATATCTAAGCCTCTGGAAGGCTGTTTAGATCTAATTATAAAAACAGTTTTTATTTTATTTTAACATTCAGAAATATGTTTCTCATAAGTTTTGAGAAAATGCTCTAAATAAAACCTTTACTTTGGAACAATGTCATTTAAATTATATATATAAAACAGCTGCAAAATACCTTCAGTTGATGGGGAGTGCATTACAGTGTGATAAATGAATATTTTGATTTTAATTTAGGATCTTTCTTTCTTTTTTTTTCAGGGAAACAAAAGGAGAAATGTGATTAAATTACCCAGTGAGAATTCTGGATAAATGTAGTATACCAAATTGCTGTGCGTGACGTTTTGCAAATAATTCCAAATTAAATGCTGCTTACGTTATGGTTTAGTCAGGAAAAAACGTGGTTTTTTTCTTTTTAAAAGAAAAGGTAAAAGGACTGCTTTTCTTCATAAAGAGTTAAACACGGTGCCTTTTGAGTCCTTTAAAACATACTGAGTAATTACACAAAACTAGTATTCTCAAGGTACCAGCAGTCAACTCTGAAAGTTGGTTGTTTCTGTGTAGGTGGAATACAGCTGGATCCTCTTCAGGTTCTGAATGTTTTTTCTCTTCTCAAACTGTGTACTCATTGCTGTTGTAGTAGAGAGCAGTGGTCTGGTTTGGTTTATTAAAAACTTGGGTTTAAGTTAAAAGTACATCAGAGACAGACATGTGTTGAACATTATTCTGTGTCTGGACTTTAAGAGCACTCAGGTATATTTAGGATTTTGTATGATGAGAAGCTGAATTAGGTTTTAAGGTACTTGAATCCACCCTAATTTTATTGCCAATCTTTTGCTTTACAAGAGATGTTCTCCAGCCCCTAAGTCTATGCATCTGCATTTGATAAGGCTGACAAATGTCTTTGATTAGACTTTTTGGAATAGCCATTCAGAAGCAATCTTCTCCTGTATTCTGTTGCTCATAAAGAAAGATTTTTCACATTATTAAAGCACTTGATTACACTGAAGCAACATAGTTCTGTGTTATAAACTTGTTTGGATTTAAAAAACAAAACAAGTGTTGCCATATTTTGTTCTGATTTGATTTTCTTTAGTTCCTTCTGTGTTGTTTCATCCATTCTGTCCTCTTAGAAGTTTTATCATGATACTTAAAGCACCTAGTAACCTCAAGGCAAGAGATCAACTTTTTCCCAGGCAAGATTCCACACTTGTACTGTGAATTTAGAATTGCTACAAAGGTTAGCTAGAGCTCTAACAGCACTTTTTTCCCCTGAAAAGAGAACTTAACACAGCTATCATGTCTGGAAATTTCTGTCTTCATAGAGGAAAACGTGTCACTACTGTGCATGTATTCTGACCTGGCTGTCCTGGAGATTTGTATTCCTTTTATCTCCTACACTCGTATATAACGAAGGAAGTCCTCGTAGGCATGATCAGCCACAGTGAGTGAGTGATACATAATGGTTTCAATCAAGGTTTCTGCTAACTCAAGTTAGTTGTTACTCCTTTAGTCAAAGGTGCTGGCATTCACCTTGGAAACTGAAGATAACGATTCTATTCTCTGACATGTTCCTCGGATATTTTACTAGTGTGTACTATGGAGCCACTGATCACATCCTTACATTTAAACTTGCAAGATATTTTTCATTCTGAATCCTGTTTTTTTCCCTTCCTAAAAAATAACCTACTTGTGCTCTAAATTTGTTCTTCGTTTCGGGAATTTCGTGATGGCTTCCACTGTGCATACATAGCTAGATAGGAAAGATTTCCAAATGCTTTGTGTCGATCTGCCTGCATTCCAGATGTGTATGTGGTTGTTCGGGAGGCACAATTGTAGTTAACTGAGAGAAAACAGACTTTATACAGCAGATATCTTTCTACAACACTGAAATAGCTGAAGAAAGATTTACAGTGAAAAGTCTTAAAGCTGCTGCATGCAACACTGTTTATCATTACCAAGTCATCCCTAAGATCCTTGGTTTGGTGTGTGTGTTATAAAAAGATGGTATTTGTAATTAAACTCGCTGTTCTGTGTAGTGGAGCTGGGTGGAAAAAAATAATTCCATTTTGCAGAGGATTTTGATATTTCAGAATTTGGTTTGGTTCTGATTAGGAACAAACCTCCACAGTTTTAAATCGTTGGCAAAAGGAAATAGAGCTACAGCTCCAGGGCAGTCCACGTGGTGAGCTGCCCCTGAAAGCCCATGTGGACTACTGCAGACCAGGCAGGCTGCTGAGGGGGTGAGCTGGCCAGAAACCAGGCAGTGTTTCGTCTGTCTGGGTTCCATTGGAACACTGGCAAAATCAGGCTATCTCCAGGAAAGGTTTTCATGCTGCCAAATCAGCAAATTCAGACGAAACTGTGTTTCATCAAAAATTTTCTGACCAGCTCTACTTTGTAGTGGCTGCAAATCATAGATTCCCTTATAATGATAGCAGAATGCAACAGCAAGCAGAAACCAAGGACTGAATATTTAAACTTTGTGTGTGTAACAGAAAATCACAGCAAAGCTTTTCTTTGCATTGTACAGTTATGGATTATCTTTTGTGCTGGAAATTCATTGCAGACCTTTGTGATTTCTTGTGTCCTGGATTACAGGGAGTTCTGTAAATAGGTTTCATATGGTTAATGCATGGCTCTAGAAGTTTCTCTTTAAAGGTAATTATTTTCGTAGTTTTAGTTTGATCCTTTCTACCCAGAGAATGACTTATCTGAGCATTTGTTAGTGGCCTAAAAGTTTAACTTAAAATAAAATAGATTCTTTTGAATACTTTTCCCCTGGTTTTGGTGTTAATTATTTGACTATTAGAACGGCGATCCAGAAGCTGAAAATAGTGTGAGTGAAATGGCCCTTATTTCTCTTTTGATTGAGTTTGCAAGAGCAAAGTCCAGCTTTTGCAGTTTGGAACACCATTGCAGTAAGCTATGCATGTGTGTGTGTATATAGATATTCACTAAAGGTATTAGCATTGATATAATATACTTCTGGCAAGACATTTGACTTGATACCACACAACATTTTGATTGAGAAATTAGAAGGACACAAAATCAACATGGCACACATTAAATGGATTAAAAATTAACTGATGGATCTCAAAACGTAATTGTAACTGGGGAGTTGTCATTGATGGGGTGTGTTTTTTAGTGGCGTCCTGAAGGGATTGGTTCTTGGCCCTATGCTGTTTTAACATTTTAGCAATGATCTGGAAGAAAACATACATTTATTACTAATAAACTTTGCAGATTATACAAAAATGGGGGAGTGGGAAATAATGATTATACTCCACTGATACAGAGTGAGCTGAATTGTTTGTTAAGCTGAATGCTGGCAAAAAATGTGTGTTTTAACATGGTCAGATATAAAGCCATACTTCTAGGAATAAAGAATATAGGCCATACTCTCCGGTTGTGAGACTCTATCCTGGGAAGCAGTGAATCTGTAAAGGATAGTGTAATGTTGTGGCCAAATGGGCTAAAGCTAGCCTGGAGTGTAAAAACGGGAATATTCAGTAGGAGTAGGGATGTTATATTACTTTTGTATTTGGCACTGGTGCAACCACTGTTGGAATGCTGTGTCCACATTGGTGTTCACAATTCAAGTAGAATGTTGATAAATTGAAGAGAGTTCAGAGAAGGGCTACAAGAATGATTCAAGGAATGGAAAACCTGCCTTATAGTAAGAGATTCAAGGAGCTCAGTCTGTTTAGTTCCATAAAGAGAAGGGTAAGGAGAGACTTGATCAGTCTATAAGTACCTACTTGGGAAACATACATTTGATAATAAAGGGCTCTTCAGCCTAGTAGGCAAAGGTACACCAAGATCCAATGGCTGGAAGTTGAAGCTAGACAAATTCAGACTGGAAATAAGGCACAAACTTTTAGCAGTGAGGATAATTCACTATTGGAACCATTTTTGTGATGCATTCTCCATCAATGAAACTTTCTAAATTAAAATTAGATATTTTTCTAAAAAATATGCTCTAGTTCAAATGGGAAGTAATTCAGGAAAATCTGATGATCTGTATTATACAGGACTTCGAATTCGATGATCACAGTGGTCCCTTCTGGTTTATAATCTATGAATCATCAATTGTTGTTAGACCCATTTTAGCCCTAATGATATATGATACATGGATGTTATTCTTACATAAGAAAGTGAGTAGTGTTCCCTTACTGCTTTTTAAAAAGGATGCACTTTGAAACTTGAATCTTTTCCATGAAGTTAGAAACTCCTTTCACATCTCCATGGGCCACTGAACTTGCAAAAATCCTTCTTTCTTGGATGAAGACTCTTAATTTCTTTTCTCCTTCTCTGATGAAAAAAAGAACTTGAAGTTAAACAGTGTCACTTAGGTTAAAAAAATATTCAGTGTAGAGAGGTTATTACATTAGAAGGGAAAAGATGTTTGGATGAGTGGGCAAAATTGGTAGTAATAATAAGTTACATTTATGTACTTAAGAAAAAAAGTTTAAATCCTAAACTTTAACTTTTAATATGAAAATATCAGCAAATGAATAATGAAAGTGCCAGTATGTGCTGGATACCAATAAGACTCAGTATCCATATCAATTGTCTAGAAATGGACTGCAAACCTTTCTAACCTTTGATACTTCAAACACAGTTTTGTGCCCTTATGCATAGGTATTACAGTACTTTTCTGAAATGAGCTTTTGATGTGACTCTAGCTCATTCCCCCTGGTTCAGAGAGCGTTGGAAGGTAGTGACATCTTGGAATAAATTGGAGATAACTTTTTGTTTTAGGAAGTGGAGCAAGTAACCAGGGGGACAGCCATTTTAGACTTGATACTGACTAACAAGAAGAAAATGGTTGTTAATATGAAGGTTGAAGGCAATTTGGGTGAAAGTGATCATGAAACAATAATGTTTATGATTTTAAGGACAGGAAGGAGTGAGAACAGCAGAATAAGGATAGTGGATTTAAAAAAAAACACCCCAGACTTTAACAAATGCAGAGAACTGGTAGGCAAGGTCTCATGAGAAGAAAGGATAAAGGAGTTCAGGAGCGCTAGTAGTGTCTCAAGGAGACAGTATTTAAGGCACAACTGCCAACTATCCCAATGCAAAGGAAAGATCGGAAAAATAGTAAGAGGCCAATATGGCTCCATCCGGAGTTTCTTTAATGCCCTGAAACCCAAAAAGGGACCCTACAAAAGGTGGAAACAGGTGAATTTCTAAGGAGATGTGCAAAAGAGTAACACGAGTATGTCGGGACAAAATCAGAAAAGCTAAGGCACAAAATGAGTTACACTTAGCAAGGTACATAAAAGGCATAGAAGAGGTTCATTAAATACATTAGGAGCAAGAGAAAGACAGAGTAAAGTGTAGGACCTGTATCTAGTGGGGATGGAGAGCTAGTAACTAATGACATCAAGAAGGCTGAGGTGTTAAATGCCTGTTTTGCTTCAGGTCTTCACTAAAAAGTTTAATGGTGACCAGATATTCAAAACAATTAATATTAACAACAAAGGAGAAGGAATGCAAGCCAAAATTGGGAAAGAATAGGTTAAAGAATATTTAGATAAGTTAGATGAATTCAAGGCTTGATGAAATTTATCCTAGAATACTTAAGAGACTTGCTGAAGCAATCTCAGAATCATTAAGTTATCATCAAGAAATCATGAAGGATAAGTGAGGTCCCCAAGGACTGGAGATGGGCAAACATAGTACCTATTTTTAAAAAGGGGAGCAGAGAGGACCCAGAGAATTGTAGACCTGTCAGTCTACCTTGGATTCCTGTAAAGATACTGGAAGAAATTGTTAAACAGTCAATTTGCAAGCACCGAGAGGGCAATCAGGTTATAAGGTACAGCTTGCATGGATTTGTCAAGAACAACTCATGCCAAACCAACCTAATTTCCTTCTTTGACAGACCTAGAGGATGGGGGAAGCAGTAGATGTGATATATCCTGATTTTAGTAAGGCTTTTGACACAGTCCCACAATACATTCTTGTAAGCAAACTGGGAAATGTGGTCTAGATAAAATTACTGTAAGATGGGTGGTTTGCTATCAAACTGGGAGCACACATTTAGTGCAGTCACGCAGGGGTCTTTCTTGGTTCCAGTACTAGTCAATATTTTCGTTTATGACTCCAAACTGGGAGAGGTTTCAAGTACATTTGAGGACAGGATTAGAATTCAAAATGACCTTGACAAATTAGAGAATTGGTCTGAAGTCAACAAAATGAAATTCAATAAAGATAAATGTAAAGTACTACAATTAGGAAGGAAAAATCAAATGCACAACAAGATGGGGAATAAGTGGCTAGGTAGTAGTACTGCTGAAAAGGATCTGGGAGTTATAGTGGATTACAAATTGAATACCAGTCAACAATGTGATGCAGTTATGAAAAAGGCTAATATAATCCTGGGGTGGATTAACAGGAGTGTTGTATGTGAGACATGAGAGGTAATTGTCCCACTCTACTTGGCACTGGTGAGGCTTCAGCTGAAATATTGTGTCCAATTCTGGGCACCACGCTTTAGGAAATATGTGGATAAATTGGAGAGAGTCCAGAAGAGAGCAACAACTATGATAAAAGGTTTAGAAAACCTGACCTCTGAGGAAAGGTTAACAAAAACAGGTATGTTTAATCTTGACCAAAGAAAACTGAGTGGGGACCTGATAAGAGCCTTCAAATATGTTTAGGGCTGTTTTAAAGAAGATGGTGATCAATTGTTCTCCGTGTCCAGTAAAGGTAGGACAAGAAGTAATAGGCTAAATCTGCAGCAAGGGAATTCAGGTTATATGTTAGGAAACATTTTCTAACTATAAGGGTAGTAAGTTCTGGAATAGACTTCCAAGGACTGTTGTGGAATCTCCATCCTTGCAGGATTTTAAGAACAGGTTGGAAAAACACGTGTCGGAAATGGTCTAGGTATCTCTGATCGTGTTAAGATGGCAAACTGGGTGATGAATATATAGGTTGAGAATATACGTGCAATTTGTAGGCTTAATTGGTAACACTTAAACATCTAACTGCTGATAAGCAGCCCAAACAGTTAATTAGTGCTACCAATTGTGTCTCTAAAATTAGAAGCCATTGCTGACAATTAGGACCACTGGAGAAATACATCTGTAACCTAGACTAACCAACTGCATAATGAATTGTTATGGTTTTTTTGTATTTATCTAATCTAGAAATATGTGTGTGCTTAAAGAGGGTGGGGGAGATCCCCACAGACACCTGCACATTTTAAGCCCCAGATCTCCCTTTTCGCAGCTGTACAAGGCCTCAATGTCCCTACGATCCTCATCCAAGTGTCATAAACTGTGTCTTGTAATGTGTGACCCAGGAAGGAAGAGTTGAGTTTTGGGAGGATTTTGGCAGTGGCGGGGAGTGGCATTGTGGGTTTAGAGGGCCCGATCTAACACCCTTTGAGGTCAATTGGCAACTTTCTACTCATTTCAGTGAGAACTGGATCAAGCCTGTATTGAGGCTAGAGAGAGGGAAATTAGTCTCCTGCTTGGGATTCCTATTTAAATATGCACATATTTAAATAAGGGAGGATTCAAAATGTGGCTGTGTACATATGAATATAATTATGTGTATATTCAAATATGTTCATAGCAAAGACAACAAATATTTACGTACATACCCAAGCAGTGTGCCACCTCCATCCCTGCCTGGGGGATATGGTCCTAAGTGGTTATCTTGTCTCCACCACTGCAATGGAATCTTGCCTGAAGTGGGTGGGGAGAAGTGTTCTGTGCCTTTTCAGAGCCAGTGGGTGAGTTGCACTCATGGAGAGTGCCATTATTCATCTCCAAGTACCTGCTGCTTCTGCTGCCTGTTGTTTTCTGCATCTGCTACTGTCATTGGAGGTTGTAATTTCTGTTGGCACTAACTGACTCAGAACCTGGCAGTTAAGATTTCAAAAGTGAATAACTCTTTAATATATAAATCCAGCCTCTTCCACTGTGTACTTGAATGTATGGAGGGCTAAGTACGTGAGATATAAAGCAGATGAGTTAAAAGGTACCCATTATGTTTGCTTCTTTGTGTGATATACGCTACAACTTTCTGTACATTTTCCGAAAACCACATTTTTACACTTTTAAAAAAAAAAAACTGAAAGGAGATTTATTTTTAAGTGACTATATTCACAACAGGTACTGTAGGGTCATCACTGGCCTTAGGATGCCTACATAGGCTCCATGGTTGATCCCCTACCTACTGCTAATACTAGTGGTAATAGTTCACCGAGTCTGCACACATGCTTACTTGCCCTCCGATAAGCTCACATGGAGGGTGGATTGATTTAAATCACCAATTTGAATTGTGTTTTCCATTTGTACTATGCTACTTGCTAATTTGGTGCTTCTTTTTGCTAACCAGGAGGACACGCTATATCTATACACATTTATTTAAGCAATTATGTAGCTTTATTTATATTTATTCAGATTCTTAATTTTTCCATTTTTTACTATCTTAGAAAATGGTGATGCATTTCTTACTTGATGATTAAATTTTTACTTATGATTTGTGTCAAGCTCTACTTGGATGGAAATTCAAAATCAATTAAAAATGCACTGAAAGAGCATTTTTTATGAACTAAAAGTTCCTTACATGTGCTGGATACATTAGAAAAACATCAAAACATGTTTTGCATTTAAAACTAACTGCTTTATTAAACAAAGGAAGTATTATCTGTAGTTAGTGAATTGAACTGATTTATTTGGTCACTCTGTCCTTCAGAAATTTAAAACTAGTAGATCTCATCCTCTCAACCTGCTTTTTATTTATGGATTGGAAGAGGAAAACAAGCTTTCCTGCTTTTCCAACTCCCAATTGTTTACTTTGAATGAACTCGTCATTGAACTGAACTAATTGAATAAACTGAAATGAAGAAAATATTCTCTCTGCATCTGCAGAAGAGGCTACTGCTGTCAAAAGCCAGTGTGGCACTTCAGCAAATTCTGCTTGCAGATGCTTAGCCAGTTCTTTAAAACTTGGCAGCAAATGTTTACTGCTTAATAGTATTTTTGTATTTAATTTAAATTATTTGAATATATTATAATAAGTTTAGTACTTAGCCCTGCTTGTCTACTTCAAATAGTTTTTTTTAAATGTATCTAATTTAAATAATAACAAAGAAATCCTTTTTTCCTGCCCAAATGTATCCATCTTAATACAAGCACTGGTGCTTTCAGTATTCCTCTTGCTCCTCCATTAGCTCTGTATTAGCAGGAGCTCTGCAGGAGTAGATTTAAATATTTGTCATTCAACTGGTTTACCTAGATCCATAGGTGCTGGAATTAGGGCTGCTGCAGCACTCCCTGGCTTGAAGTGGTTTCCATTATATACAGGGTTTACAATTTGGTTCAGTGGCTCTCAGCACCCCCTGTATAAAAATCGTTCCATCACGCCTGCCTAGATCATTTGGGATGTCAGTTTCTGCTTAAGGCAAACTTCACGCACTTGCTCTTACTTAACCAGCTGTTGACGTTGTCCCACTGCCAGGATATGAAATGTGAGATGTTGGGGATTGTGGCAAAGGAGAATCTGAGTGCTGGGACCCTCCTGTGAATAGTGGTTCTTGGGAAGCTCTGTGAAACCAAGGCAACAAAGATGACTGAGTCCTGAGGGCAGGGCTTGGGCAAGGACTCCCAATAATGGCCACTCTTACTTTACATTTGTCTGATTGCTGCTCGTTCTATGGAGCACCTGATAATTCTACCCCTCCAACAGAGTTAACATGGAGGGGCAGGAAGAGCACTGTGATAGTTCCATTAGTAGGGAAGCATGTGAGGGTGTTCTGGATATGTTTGCCCAGCTCCATTGTCCAAGCATACTGTCATGGCTGACTGTCAGGCTCTTGGGCAAGGACAGTCATTCTAGCATTAAGCAATGCCTGATTGCACCTACCATGGTAACATGGAAACCAAAGAGAGAGACAGTAGAAGTCAACAGGTGGTGCTGTTGCATCTACGTAAATCTGCAGGTAGCTCTCTTGCTATCTACAGGAATCAGCTAAACTACAGACTGGGTCCGGTGTGCATTATTTTATAGAAAAGTTCAGCTGAAAAGTCCCCAGGATTTATGACCATACAGGTAGCTGGCAGTGTAAAAGCAGTAATTGGAGATTTAAATATTTTCATGGTTTCAACCTTGGCATGCACAATTTGCTCACAGTGTGAAACAGAAGCCCTACTATACAATTAAAGGCAGAACAAAATAGCCTAGTTTTATTCTGATTTTGTTTTCCATTGTTCCAGTTGATATTTATTCTTGGTGGTACAGCTTCTTGTTCAATACGTTATGCAGCACAGCTGATAGCTTGTTAAATAACTGTATATAGTCTCTTGAAATCGTATGTAAAATTTTGTAAATAAGTGAAAGGCTTGCGGTGAAGTTCACCTACTCAAATTACGCCAAGTATGTGTTCATGTTTGCCAGGTTTAGGACAGGATATTGCAAAGATTTTGCAAGTGCCTTGAGGATCTAGGGTCCATCTTCCTTTTCCTCTTTGGCTTTACTAGTGAATTTCACTTCAGTGCAGCTGAATTGGTTAATATATGCTAACAAATCAAAAGTGTCATTGCCTTATGAGGCAAAGTGCAGGCTTTTTTAGGATGCTAAGAGATCTATGAAATTTTGTCACCCTTTGCCCGGGAGGGGCAAATTCTCTCATCAGTTTGTAAAGCTTAAAGAGGATGAATTCCAAGGGCAAAAAGAGGAAATGAACCCTCAACTTCCACCAATTCAGGGAGACCAAACTCCTTTTTGGGCCTCTGAATATCACACTATTAAAGCCAAATTTAGCATTGGGCAGGATGGGTGGAGCATGTTCCATGCCTATGTGCAAAAAGTTTTTAAGTTTCATTTTTTAATTTGTTTAACTTAAAGTCTTTAAAGCTGTAAAAGGTAAAAAAAAAAAAAAAAAAAAAAAAGTAAAAACAGTGTCTTAGAGGAATTGAAAATGAGAGTCACAAGATGGTGTGTGGAGAAATCATGCTCTTTCCCAGGATGGGAATTCTATGGCAGCTGTAGGTCCAATACATTCAAAGTGGTGGCATTGTAGTAAAAGTTCAGTCTGCATCACTCTCTGTCAGTCTTTGATGACTGGCTTTGCAGCTGAGGAGGCTGCTTGCACTTATTTATTTAGTAATGCTTAAAAGCATTTACTATGGTATGTACTTGCTTTCATAAAAAATTAGAAACCTATAAAATATAAAACTGCCCATAATCATTAGCATAAGCACTGCTACTGTAATGATAAGGCACATTCTCTTGCTTTTCCCTCACCTCCCTTTAAAAAAAGAAAGACATCCTTATATTGTGCTCTGAAGGTCACCTAACTCTTGACCTGGCAAAGAGCAACAGATTCCAGAGATGTGGGTCCTCAAGCGAGAAAGTCAGTCTCAGAAACAGAGCCGGCTCTACAGTTTTGGCCGCTCCAAGCAGTGAAAAAAACTGCTGCCGAGGATGGCAAAGGGGGAGAAGCTGTGGCCGATTTGCCACCGCGGATGCAAAGGGGAGAAGCTGCCGCCGAATTGTCGCTGTGGCCGGAGGAACTGCCGCCCCAAGCACCTGTTTGGAACGCTGGGGCCTGGAGCCAGCCCTGCACCAAAAGTAGAGCAGCCCAGCTGGTTTTAATTGCTGTGGTGAGATCTAAGGTGAAAAGCAGTTTCTTGGGTAGCCATGGCCCCGATCTGTCTAGTACTGTTAACACCACTTGAATGGCACCCAGAAGTGAACAGTGAGTCATTGCAGGGCCTGGAGCAGATTTGCTATGTGCTCATAGCAGACCCCACCCAAACCCCTGCAGTCTATGCCAGCTGACTTCTTAGGGTACGTCTACACTGAGATGAAAAAATCTGTGGCACAGAGCATCAAAGCCTGAGTCAGCTGGAGCCTGAATGTCTATACTGGAATTTCATAGCCCTGCAAGCCCGAGTCAGCTGACTCAGGTCAGGTGCGACCATGCCATGGGTCTTTTATTGCAGTGTAGACGTAACTTATCCTCTTCAAGGATCCTAAAGCAAACTAGCCTGGAGATGACAAAGGTGTGAATGAGTTATGAGGCCTGTATTAGGCTTTGTCTACGCTGCTCTTTTGTCGGTAAAACTTTTGTAGTCCAGGGGCTTGAAAAAACGCGCACACACCCGAACAGCAAAAGTTTTGCCAACAAAAAGCCCTAGTGCGAGCAGCACTTTGTTGGCAGGACAGTTCTCCCAGCGACAAAGCTACCGCCTCTTGTTGTGGGTGGATTAGTTTTGTTGGCGGGAGAGCTCTCTCCTTCCGACAAAGAGTGGCTACACTGTGCGCCTTTTAGCGGCACAGCGGTAGCAGCAGAGCTGTGTCGCTAAAAGGTGTATAGTGTAGACATAGCCTTGGAGAGGAGAGATTTCAGTCTCTTGGCTAGTCACCTATGTACAATGGCGCTGTGGGCCACCAATGTGCCTTAGCGATCAGAGAGTGGTAATGGATACATTAGTGCTATAAGGCTGTGAACCATCTTGACAAAATGCAGACAACCCCTCACTGCAGAGAAACAAACACTGCCTTTCCCCATTCATCTCAACACTTTCCTTGGCAGACAATCATCACTTTTGACTTGTTGAGATTAAATTGCAGCCAGTTTCTTTCAACCAGATCCCTATCTTGGCCAGATACTGGGAAAGTAATGTGGCTGTGTGGTAAATCTAAGTTCGATGACCGGAGAGACAGAATGAGTATTGCTGATATAATCACTTGATAACTGCAGGACAAGCATAATATTTGAATTAGTTCTGAGCAGCTGTTTTGTAAAATGGTAAATTCTAGCTGTACTAGGGAAAAAAGATGCACTAGAGTGAGAGACTTTTTTGTGTCATTTGTCTCTGCCTCGGGGAAATGGAATTCCTCTGAACACACCATGGCTGGAGCCAAATAGACAGGAAAAGGCTTAAATGCCTACTCGCTAACCCAGACACACATGTGCGCATGCTCACACACACAAAACAATGCAACTACTAGAACTAGAGGATGGGGAAGGGAATTCCCAGCAAATTTATTGTTCAGACTTCATTACTCATTTCTTTCTATTTAATTGTATTGATAAAAATAAATTAGTATAGACTACCTAGAAAATAACAAAATTTAAAGTTGATGGTCAAATATAAATAAATCTGACTTCACTCTGAGAGTCACTATTCTGGGGGTCAGGGGTTGGTGATTCCTGCGTCAGCTTCCTTGAGAATAGTTCAATTTAAGTATTTTCTCCTCTTGTATTTTGTTTAAATTGAAGTGACATAAATAAGAGACTTGTTCCTCCCTGGTGTACTATTTTCTTTGTCCGTTATTGTTTAAGCCTAGAAATTACATCTGAGTCCTTTTGTGTTCAGGTGACAAAAAGCATATTTTGCATTTCAATGCAGTTAAATCCTTAGGTTACTTCCTTTCTTAAATTGTCCAGGCATTTAAACTCTCAAACTTTCCATTCTGCCTCCTTGGTATTTCTGAGGAAGAGAAGAGCATTCAACTATCTCCACTGCAGAGGCTTCTGAGTGTCAATCTGTTTCTAAATAATACTGATCATATTACACGAAGGATGATTTTTCATTGTCATGTATTTCATATGAAGGTACAATGCTTAAAGTGAGGTTCTATCTGCCAGAAGTCAAGCAGAGCTGATTTTTCAAAGGAAATTAAACTAATCGTGGAAGGTTCTTTAGCCATATAATTAAAAAGAAAGTAAGGAAAGAATAAGTGGGACCACTGAAGCACCAAGGATGGGGTGGTGTTTAAAGATAATCTAGATATGGCCCAACAGCTAAATGAATATTTTGCCTAAATTTTTAATGAGAGTAATGAGGAGCTTGGAGACAGTGGCAGGGTGGGTACTGGGAACAAAGATATGGAAGTAGAAATTACCACATCCAAGATGGAAGCCAAACTCAAACAGCTTAATGGGACCAAACCAGGCGGCCCAGATAATTTCCACCCAAGAATATTAAAGGAACTGGTACGTGAAATTGCAAGCCCAATAGCAAGGATTTTTTATGAATCCTAAACTCAGGGGTGGTACCCTCTGACTAGAGAATTGCAAAATCAGTACCTATACTGAAAGAAGTGATCCGGGAAAGTACAGGCCCATTAGTTTGACCTCAGTTGTATGCAAGTTCTTAGAACAAATTTTGAAAGAGAGAGTAGCTAAGGACATATAGAGGTAAACAATAATGGGGATAAAATAAAATCTGGTTTTACAAAAGGTAGATCTTGCCAGACCAACCTGATTTCTTTCTTTGAGACAAAAGAAATGCAGTAGATCTAGTCTACCTGGATTTCAGAAAAGCATTTGATACAGTTCCACATGGGAAATTATTAGCAAATGGAGAAGATGGGGATTAATACAAGAATTGAAAGGTGGATAAAGAACCGGTTAAAGAAGAGGCTACAACAGGTCGTGCTGAAAGGTGAACTGTCCAGCGGGAGGGCGGTTACTAGTGCAGTTCCTCAGGGATTGGTCTTGGGACCAATCTTATTTAACATTTTCATTAGTGACCTTGGCACCAAAAGTGGGTGGATTTGTGGATGACACACATGAAGGAGGGCTGGAATACCATAAAAGAATATTTGTACAACCTTGAGAACTGGAGTAATAGAAATGGGATAAAATTTAATAATGAAGAGTGAAAGGTCATGCACTTAGGGACTAACAGCAAGAATTTTTGATATAAGCTGAGGACTTACCAGTTGAAAATGACAGACGAAGAGAAAGACCGGGGTGTATTGATTGATGGCGGGATGACTGTGAGTCACCAATGTGACGCGGCTGTGAAAAAGGCTAATGCAGTCCTAAAATGCATCAGGTGAGGTATTGCCAGTAGAGAGAGTGAAGTGTGATTACCATTGTACACTGGTGAGACCTCTTCTGGAATACTGTGTGCAATTTTGTTTAAGAAAGATAAATTCAAACTGGAACAGGTGCAGAGGAGGACTACTAGGATGATCAGAGAAATGGAGAACCTACCTTAAAGGAGGAAACTTAAGGAGTTGGACTGGTTTAGCCTACCAAACTGAAGGCTGTGAGGGGAGACAGATTGCTCTGTAGATAGATAGATAGATAGATCACAGAGATAAACAACAAAGGAGGAGAGGAGTTGTTTAAGATAAGGGCCAATGTTGGCACAAGAACAAATGGATATAAAGTGGCCATCAACAAGTTTAGGCTTGAAATTAGATTAAAGTTTCTAACGATCAGAAGAGTGGAGTTGTGGAACAGCCTTCCCAGGAGAACAGTGGGGGCAAAAAACCTAACTTGTTTCAAGACTGGGCTTGATAAGTTTATGGAGGGGATGGTATGATGAGGTTGCCTACATTGGGACATAGTTCATCTACAGCTGCTATTAGCAAATATCTCCAATGACCAGAAATGGGACACTAGATGAGTAGGACTCTGAGTTACTACGGAGAATTCTTTCCCAAGTGCCTCACTGTTGGTTCTCACCCACATGCTCAGGGTCTAACTGATCTCCATATTTGGGGTCTGGAAGGAATTTCCACCCAGGTCAGACTGGCAGAGATCCTGAGGTTTTTTGCATTCCTCTGCAGCATGGAGCATGGGCCACTTGCTACTTAGAACGAGAATAAATGGTAGATTCTCTGTAACTTGAAGTCTTTAAATCAAGATTTGAGGACTTCAGTAACTTAGCCAGAGGTTTTGAGTCTATTAGTAGGTGGACAAGGTTCTGTGGCCTGCAATGAGCCAAAGGTCAGACTAGATGATTATGATGGTCTCTTCTGGCCATAAAGTCTGTGAGTCTGTCTTTCCATAAAATTCAGAGAGGCTCCAACTGACCTGGTAAATAAAGTGTTCGTTATCGGCTTTGGCTAAAGATTTCTAGAAATTGGCTGAAGATTGGAAATAACCCTAATACTGATGGAGAAGTTATTCAATTTTAATATTATCTTTATTTTAGAGAAATAGGCAAGATATCTGTTGTTGTAAGAATATCTGGCAGCGCAAAAGAGGCATTTGTTGAATTCAGCTGTTGTAACTGAACTCAGCAGATTTTATTTTCCAGGTATACAACTTTCCGGATACTGTAGTTCAAGACCTTGGATTTGACCATGATTTTTTGCTTCACACTCCTGTGTGCTGTTACTCTTCTCCTCCAAAGACTATTAGGCTATGTGTTTCTAAGGATAATCTCCCACCCAAAAGCAGCTGGGAAAGAGACACAGTGGTATACTTCAGCAGCTACTTTTGAAAGAGTGGAGCAGAAAGTGACAGGAAATTGTGTGACTGCAGAGAAAAGAATAGCAGTGACTTCATTCCCAACCCCTGGACCCAAGCAAGGGGCGGGGAAAACTGAGACCAGAGCGCTTTGGTTATATAATACTATTATATAAACCAGTAGTACCCCCTCACCTGGAATTCATGTCTGGACAGATTAACTCAAAGGATATAGCAAAAATATAGGGGGTCAATAGGATGAAGGAAATTATTAGTAATGGGAAAACTGCCAGATGAAGAAAGTTTGAAAAGGCTGAACTGTTAAGTTTAGTGTAGAAAAAGAGGAGGGGACATTATAGAGAGAGATCAAATAATGAATGAATGATATAGAGAAGGTAAATCAGGAACTGCTTTTACCCTTTTCATAATACGAAATCAAGGAGACATCCAGTGAAAATGAAAGCAAGTGTTTAAGTCTTTTCAGGATCAGGGCTCTAGTTTGTTCTCCAGGCCAGACAGTTTCAGTGAGATATAATTAATCAACTGTGAATGGATGCATTACAGCTGGTCAAATAGTGTAAAAGCCTGTTCACAAACATTTGCATGGTTGAACCTTTGTTCATACAGTTGTTCTCATGCAGCAAATTTTGGGCCTATAACCAAAATATATTCAATCAAGAAATGAAGTGTTTAGGGAAATAGTTTCTAAATATTAGATCACCCAGTCAGGGAGCAGAAACAATACTATGTGACCAATCACAGACAACAAATATCCAAAATGTTCAGTATGATGAATAACCTTAATGTGCAATTCATGGATAATCCGTTAACTAAAATGTGTTCATACAAATGATTTGATGAACAAACACTGATAACTAACAAATTTAGGAGAACCATGATTGATTTGGGACAGTTTGGGACAAAAAAATTGTTAAATGAATTGACTACATTATTTACAAATAGTTTGCACAGCTTTGGTAGTTATCAATACAATTTCCTTGTCATTCTTACAGTAATAATGGTTTTTGACATACCATGTAACTCATTAAAAAATTTGTCTGAACTCCTCTGTCCTGTGTGTTGCAATCTCTGTTTTTAGAGATCTCACCCCTTTTTTGCGGAGGGTAATTGTGTGCATAATTGGGAGGTTTTTATGTGCTCATACTGGCTGGTTTCTAAATAAAGATTAACACCACTGTATGGAGAAAAGGAGTACTTGTGGCACCTTGGAGACTAACAAATTTATTTGAGCATAAGCTTTTGTGAGCTACAGCTCACTTCACGGCTGCTTCTCTGACCGCTGTATGAGTATCACAGAGAGTAAAATGGAATGAATGAATAAAATCTCAGATAATGCAAGGGGGAAAGTTGTGAACAGAAATCAAAGGGAAACCCTGGTAGCAAGCATGATGTCACTATATGTAAATAAGAAAGTAGCACAGAGAAATTAGAGTTTTTAGTATATTGTTTCATGGAAAATAATGGCAGGATGTCACTGTAAACTTGCTAATAAATGCAATAAAATGAGTTAAAACAGATCTGTGTCAAGTAACCAAAGCATGATGGACAGGATAGTGCAGGGAGAGAAAAGATTCTGGGAGCCAGCAAAGCCTAGCCAAAATTAGAATGTTCATATTGTTTTAAGCTACCTTGTTAGTATGTAGTTGGCAATACATAAGTACTTAATGTTTTTAAGATCTGTTCTACAAATTCTCCATGCCCTTGTCTATCAAAATGGATGTATCTGACTGTTAGCTCAAAAAGCAGGGCTTCTTTGATATTAAAGCAATAGAAATGATCAAGTTTTTATTGAAACCATATGTATTTGGTAAGCAATACCTGAAATATAATATTGAAATTATTGTGTCTACTGTATAGCAGTACTGGGTAGTTCATATAATAGTGGTCATAAAGTTTTCAGCTGTGACTGCAGCTTCCCATTGTTCTGAGATTTATTTTTGTACATAAAGCAGGCACTAAGAAAAGTGTTTAGTATGTGTGGCCTACTTTCTTCAGAGTTTGATGAGAGAATGTATTGTGTATCACAGATGGACAAGTCCTCCTGTGTCTTGAGCTCTATCACTTAGATGCCAGAGACGTCTTGTGATTATGATATAGTCCTCAGCTTTTACCTTTATTGATTGGTCACTCTACTGTCATGAAATTAGGAGCAGAGTGACCAAAGGGTTATAAGTTGTACTGACTTGTTTTTATACACACAGTTTTAGATTATCCACAAGAGGAAATAACTAGTATCCAAAGCTACCATGAACTGAGTCCCTCCGTTGAAGGCACTTTGTCATTCTTTCCAAAACTTAAACAGCTGTAACTAACTAATTTGATTTCTAATAACTACTTTCAAAGTCCACATAAATTCAGTAGCAAAGGGTTAGGGCAAAGAGACATTGAAATTTATCTGCTGTGCTTTTCCCTTAATGTCATCCTCTCAACAGGGAGCTCTCACCATTCTTGACATTTGACAATTGGCTTTGTGTCAACCATGGCAAGAGCTCCCTCTTGAGATTGACAATAGAGGTTCTTGTTTAATTAACTAGCAGAGATGCTGCCTGAGAATGACAGACCGTACCTCCCTCAGTCCCCAAAATGAGGTGCAGTTAATCTCCTGCAATATACAGTACATGGGAGCATGTTCTCCTCAATATGTTTGTATAACTCTTAGTAATACTAATGAGATGTACGTGCTTGGATCAAAGGGCAAATAGCTAACTCTGCTCCAGAGTTCTGTCCTAAATTAGGTTCTTCTAGTGAACAGTGTAATTGCAGCCTTCAGCTAGCTGTTTTTTATGTATTATATTTTTCAACCATTCCATTATTTCCTCTCCTATTTAGTAACACTGTAACTGTCTAAATGTTTTGCTAAGAAGTCAGCTACAGAAATGAGCCAGAGCCATATTTGTCAAGTTGTCCCATTTAAACTCCTTAAAACAGGAAGCTGTGTGTAAGGCTTTCTGGGGAAAATATCTCAAAGGGAGTTTGAGAAGACTAGACACTGATTCTCCTGGACTCTAGGTTGAAAAATCATAGTGCATTTGTGTCATGTGGGCAGATGTTTCTCCCACGGCCCCTCTAGCTCAATAGAAAATCACTCAGACCCATGCATCACTTGAAATCTCTACTACCACCAAGATATTTAAAGGAATTGTATTTATAGTTATAATTGATAGCCATTGCTTTGACAGGCAGATAGATTTCTCCTCCAAGTGGCTTCTTGTGATTGGCCTCCAGTGGACCTTAACATTAACAGAATTCTCCTGAAAAGAGTCTACAAACGAACAATAAATCTCTAGGAAATGATGTTAACCGCATTCTGCTATGTCTAATTAGAAATGTACAATAGCTACATGGTTATGGCCACGGAGGGAAGGTATTTTTTTACCATGCAGCCGATTTTGACAGTTAAAAATGCAAAAACATCTATTATTTATTATACTGAAACACATCTTTCAAATGATAACACAACAAATCTTTTTTTGTTGTTGTTGTTTTTTGCTTTGTTCTGCATTAAAACTAAAAAAGTCACATATACAAGAGACTGTGGGGTTGGAATTCGTAATGGCTAAACCATAAAAGTTCACTGTGGATCCTGCTGTGAATCTTTTAACGTCTTCTCTTTGCCTATACTCCCTCCCTTTCCTGCTCTTCCTATCTGTCTTTCCCTCTCTTACAGACCAGTCACTGGAAGGAGACCCAGGAGCTCTGTTTTTCCTGCTTTCTAAGAATGATCCCTTTTTGTGGTGTCTCCAGCAGAAATTTCCAAATGTCAAGAACTTGTATTTCAATAGCATCCTTCACAGCCACATTTCAGGGCACTGTAGAATAAACCATGAAAGGGGAATGGAGGAAGTGGAACATGGGGAGAGAGAGAGGAGGGAAAGGGGAAATGAAAGGCAGAAGAGATTTAGAAAATGGAAAAAATAATAGTAGGGGAAAGAAGCACTTAAACTGATAGAAATGAGGAAGGCAGCGATGCAAACTAAACACAGCCATATCTATTGGATGGAACATGGAGTGGGAGCCCAGTATCTCTTCAGTTCTTTTCCTGGCTATACAATTAAATCTCTGTGTGACCTTAGCCAAGTCACTTAACCTCTCCATCTCAATTTCTTCATTTGTAAAATGGGTATAATAAAATCTGCCTAATGGATGTTGTGAGGATTGATTGTTTCTGAAGCTTTTTGAAAGGTTTGAAGTGCTATGGACATTAGGATGAACGTGTCTCCCTGAGAACACAGGGGAATGTCCTTAGTGTCCATGTCAGTTTTACGAAAAAAAATATCACTGTTTTGTCCTGTTTTTGTTATAACCCTGCAGGCCCTGGGGGCTTCCAGTGAGCAGCCCCATTCTACAGAATCCCCCAAGCCGGCTCATCCCGAGTCAAATCCACAAGGTGGCAGAGAAGGAGAGAAAAGCATATGGCTTGGCTGAGGAGGGCAGTATTGCCAACCCCAAGAATTGGAAAAATCGTAAATCTGGAACCTCAAAAAATGATGAGATTAGCTTTAAAACTAAGATTTTTTAAAATAAATGTTGGGGTCTTTTAATTTGTCTTCTGGTTTCTGAACCTTTAAGGTACACCCACTTCACATTTTCAGGCTGTTCTCCACAACCATGAAGGCTAGAAACTAACTTTCCTTTCAAATCAGAGTGGCGATTCTTGTGCAGTCTCTTGATTCTAGCAGCTGGAGCTTTAAGAAATACCATGAGACTTGTCAACACTGGGAGAGGAAATGTCTCCCTTAGCTGCAAATCCCCTCCTGTGTACATCTCGCTGATTCCCACCAAAACTATCCACAGTGTACCTGCTGTGACCTGTATCCCTGCTTTCTACTTAGAAATTCTGGTCAGCCCATATGTTAAGTAGAAGCAGCATTACTAATAGTAGAAAGAAAATGAAGGGGGGAGGGGGGAAACAAGGGAGACGTGGTAGATTTTTTAATTGTTTTATAGTTTGGATCTCTAATGGCTGTCTTATTGCAGCTTTCATATGACAACTGATTCTTTTCCTTTCCACACCCTCCAAACTTCTCTGACCTGTACTGTTAGGGGGTGGAGGCGTGAAGCAGAGCACATCAGGGAACAGTGTCCTGGTGTAGCCTGTGTAAAGTAGAAATTCGGCTTTCTCCTAAATTAGCCTAAGCGTAGAGAAGTATGGAAAATTGAGTTCTAGTGTGCGTAGAAGTTAGAGATAAGTTGGAGACAGTAAAATGGGGAAAATGGAAGTTAGCAAGGTTATGTTGCTGCAAAGTTTCAGTTACAACTGGTTTGAGCAAGGTTTTTAATGCGTGCTTTGGAGAATTGTGAAATGTATTGAAATGGTATCTATATTGATAGTATTGGAAGGGCATTGGTGCAGGTGTTAAATTAAAGAACGTGTAATTTAAAGAGCCAGTAAGGAGGTAGCAGAAATGTGAATATGGTAATGGGAGGTTTAATGTTAATTAGCGTTATAATGGATTATAAAAGGGGTAGTTTTTGTTAATTTGGGGAGAGCGCCCGTTAACCTCAGAATGGTACTGTTAGGTTCCAGGGCTCTGAGGCTGTGCTTCACTCCGTTGTCAGTGGACTGATCTCCCACTGATAAGCTATTTCATCTTTGAGTGTAAGTGTAATTGGACTATTGTGTAAGTGGTGATTGCATACCTGTTTGCTTAACTAATGATTTTTCTTCTGAGTAAAGTTTGGTGTTATCATTCAAAGTGTCACCCAGTGGTCGTCTACTAAATACATTTTCTGTAACTGACCCAGAGGCTTGAACCTGAAAAATAAGTTGGGTTTTATTTCACCCTTATCTTTAACAACTTAATATTAACTGGGAACATTTCAACATAAAGATTACAAAGCATGACACCAACTCAGCAGAATCCCCAGCCCCACCCAGAGGGAGCAGCAGATTTAGCAGGGAGTGACAGAGAGACACCTCAACTTGAAGCACCAATTGATTGCTCTGTGAGTCTCTCTCTTCACCCTCTAGGTTCAGCCTTGCCTCCCTCAAAAGCTAACACTAGGAAGGACAGGCTCCAGTCAGAACCTTCATTTGTTTCCCCCGCCCCCGCATGAAACAGGGCCCCAGACTCCACAGAATGGAGAAAGGTAGGAGGCCATCCTGGCTACCAGCTCGTCCTGTCAGGATTGGGAATCCATTGTGCTGGGTGCTGTACAAATAGAATGGAAGGGCTGGGCCCCACTCCTAAGATCTGTTTAAAATTGGACTCAATCCAAAACTTGTTTAATTTGTGAATTGAGCTATTACTGTTTTGCAGTTGCCTCTATGACACAGTGCATTAGTGTATTTAGCTGTTAACTGAAGGACTGGTGGTTCGAGCTCACACAAAGACAGTTTTCTTTATGGACCTGATAACAGTCTTCACATATGTGAAGGGCTCTTATAAAGAGGACGGAGATCAGTTATTTTCCTTGTCCACTGAAGATAGGACAAGAAGTAATGGACTTAATCTGCAACAGGGGAGATTTTGGTTAGATTTTAGGAAAAACTTTCCAACTAGAAGGATAGTTAAGTTCTGCAATAGTCTTCCAGTGAAGGTTGTGGAATCCCCATTATTAGAATTTTTAAGAAGAGGTTGGACAAACACCTGTCAGGGATGGTTAGGTTTACTTTGTCCTGCCCCAGTGCAGGGAGCTGGACTTATGACCTCTCAAGGTCCTTTCCAGCCCTACATTTCTATAATGCTATTATTCTATTTTGATCAGAACTAACTTAACCATCTGTACTTTGAAAGAGCCTTCCCCCTTCCTCTGTGACTTTCTCTCCCCCACCCTCACTCACTTTCACTGGGCAGGAGGTTGAATGCAGGGAGGGGTGAGGGCCCTAACTGGGGATGCAGGCTCCAGGGTGGGGCCAGAAATGGGGGGTTCAGGGTACAGGAGGGGGCTCCAGGCTGGGGCAGGGAGTTGAGTTAGGGTCTGGGCTCTGGGGTGGGGCTGGGGATGAGGGGTTTGGGGTACAGAAGGGGACTCCAGGTGGGAGGGTGGGGCTGAGGGATTCGGAATGTGGGAGCGGGTCTGCGGGTTGAGGCAGGGGGTTGGGGTGCAGGAGGGGATGAGGGCTCTGGGGTGGGGTTCCCGGCCAGTGGGAGTGCAGAGCTGGTGCTCGGGGCAGGGGCAGCATGCGGAGCCCCATGGCCCCTTTTCACCCCCTTTCCCAGCCCCAGGAGCCAGATCTGTTAGGTGCCAGGACAGGTAGGGACTAGCCTGCCTTAGCCCTGCAGCACCCCCAACTGGACTTTTAACAGCCCGGTAGGCAGTGCTGACTGGTGCCACCAGGGTCCCTTTTCTAATGGGTGTTCCGGTCGAAAACTGGACAGCCGGTCACCCTAGCAAGCACCGGTTCCTGCCGCCTGTAATCCCTGGCCACAGGCCCACCCCATCCCCAGCCTGGGCTCCGGCCACGGCGGAAGAGCGGCAGAGCGCCAGTGGGAAGCAGGAGAGGCCTCGAGGGTGGCGCGTGGGCAGGATCACACAGGGCTGTTTGGGGAGGCACAGCCTCCACCGGTCTTCGATGCCCACCACTGATGTGCAGCATCATTTACTGGACCATCCCACTGACTAAGAATAAATTAATTCAAGTTCTATTACTTTACTACAAAATTAGATATAAATATTTTAGTAGAAATAAATACAGTTGTTATGGGGAATGGAGGTTAGTGCACATAAAAATAAGGGAATGACAGCAGTGAATGAGGCCAAGTACATATTACTTGAGCAGATGCAGATGCTTTGCAAGCCTTATGCCCCTTACTCTGCTGGCATGTTTCAGTCCTGACCCACAAGAAGTTTGTGATTCCATCTCTGAGTGTTCTGAGCAGAGGTCACCAGTGGCGTTTAAATGTATCAGATTATGTTAACGTTGATGTATAAGTAAATGTTCAGTGAGATTTAAAACCTCCAACCTAATTCCTGTTTGTGACTTAATCCAGATTTACCCTAGGTGTCCAAAAAGGGGAGCTGGGGGGAATAAACACAACAGCATATTAACTCACTTTGTCACTCAGCCACTGACCCAATATTAGGCATCAGCAAGGTAAGCAGCTCCTAGAGTGCCAAAATATTAGGGAGGGCTTCCTGTGAAATCTGCCTAGCTTTGTAGTGGCCTGGCACCAAAATCTCTCAGGAAGCTCTTGCTATTGGCCTTCTGATGCGAATAAGTAGGGGGCTTTAGTGATGCCTGTTATGCAACGTAGTTGTCAGCTGTATCTATTCTGACTCTGCCTACCCCCATGAACATGCCCACAGTCTTGCTAAAATGTACTAGGTATCACAGCTGATATGTTTTTCTGACCACAGATTTCAAATTCATTATATGATGCTTTTTAGGAGTTGACACTTAAATTTAATACCAAAACAGTTTAAAAACAATAAGGAGCATTTTCAAAGTAACATAAGTGACTGAGGAGCCTAAATCCCTTTTCAAAAATGACTTTTAGGCATTTAAGAGCCCAAGAGTTATTGAAAGTCAGTGGAAATTAGGCTCCTAAGTGCCTAAGTCATTTTTTACTATGGGACTTAGGTGCCTTTGAAAATGGTATTCCTGGGCTACCACAGGGATTACATTTGCGAACTCCATGTAGGCTAATATCTAGAACAGTATTTGCTTTCGCTTTCGATGTAATTACTTGCCTGTGTTATTGAACCAAGGGGGAAAAAATCAGCCACTGGTATGGGAAAGGAAGAAAATATAAGAATATATGGGAGAATGGTAGTTACACAGTCTAGTGGACAAGCAAATAGAACTTGGTGGATTGGACAGACTATAAATCAATTTCTGATTCCTCTGGTCAAGCTGTAAATCATAGCTGTGCCACAGTACTGTAGGCTTTTACTTGTTGATATGCTTGATGTGGGGGTATACACTGCTTGGAATGGGTGCCCCTTGCAAGAAAGAGAAAAAAACTTGAATTCGGAGATCTGAGCACTAGCGTATGCTGAACATGGAAATAGAAGCAAAGCCACCATTTGATGTCACAGATTTCCTATAGTTAGTTAATATCACAGGAAAACACCACTTATTAAAGGCACAATTCCCACTCCCCCCCCCCCCCCATACAATGTGAATTCATTATCACTTGCCAGTTGCTCCAAAAATAAATATCTTAAACTGTTGTTATCCTTAATAACCACCCTTTGTCCCTAGTATAACATAGCTAGAGAGGCTAATGAGAGTTATTCCATGCAACTGATTCAGTAGATTGGCACAGTGCTTTTGCAGATGGCCTCTTCTAACACAGAAGACCTGAGTATGAGAGCGCTTTCAGATGTCTCTTCCTTTCTGGCTCTGGTGGAACTACTGTATTGCAGAGGTGTTGCTCGGCTTTCGGTGATGGGGGATAGAGCTGCCTTACTAGATGTGCATTTCCTACAGCCAATTCACAGAATGTGGTATGGGGCTCGCTGCTATCTAAGTTGAGGGCAAAGTCAACATTTAAAAGGAGGGATTTGAGGCATATAGAGATAAGGATAATGATGATTCTGGAGAAAAAATTGTAGGGATCTGTCTAGACCACCTTTAGTCTGCAACATCCATGGAAAAGAGCTGACTCTCAGAAGACTAGATGGGGTGTATTTGTTTATCTGATATTGGAGCTTGTATTCTGTCCAAAACACCAAAATCAGGAGACATTTAATCCTAGATGACCATTTTTTATTGTTTTTCACATGGATGCTACAGTATTAAGCTTCACTGTGTAATGTAGGTCTTGCATTTGGCATTTAGCTTCTGAATTTGATCCTCTGCGTTTAATATAGATATTTATTTGTCAAGTACTACAGCAAAGAGACTTCTCAGAAGATTTGATACTAGGAGTTTCTTGACTGACCCTTAAAGGTAGTAACAATTTTGGGAGCCAAGCATTTATATAAATGCTATTAAATATCCTCTCTGAACTCTGTTTGCTTCATTCTATTGATGCCTCTGAATTTACGTAATCAGCAGTATGTAAAAATAAACACTTCAAGATTTGCATGTTCCAATGGAAAAGTTCTCTGCTGTGGCAACTTTTGAGGCAAGAGTCTTTTTCTTTCTAGAAGAACTTCAGTAGGAAAAATATTTCCCTATTGGTTTATTTTGTCAGGGAATTCAGAAGGCGGGTAGTATGGGATGTAGAAATTTACATGGAATATGGAGGGTTAATGCTCTATGTTCCTAATTTTAAATTCCAGTAAATATGATTTCAGCTTTGATCCTATCAGGACTAATTCCTTTGTCACTCTACTAATTAATTCAGCATGCTGGAGAAAAGATGCTAATTTGGGCATCAAAGAAGTAGAGGGTGGGGTTTTTTTCGTTTTTGTTTTTAATCAGAGTTGTTAAAACGATAAGTTTTACTCCCATTAGACTGAATCTGAAAGCTGAAAGTCATTTTAGTCTTGTTCCCAACAGTTGAATATAATAAAAAATATGTCCTTGTTTCTCTCAAAATTGGCATAAAAAACCAGCAGCAACCAATATTGGTGTTAATAATGTAGGCTTCTTTAATGAGACTGCTTCATCCTCAATAAAGAAAGAAATCTTCTGAATATCAACTTTTTCTGCTTAACCTTTCCTTTTCCTGTTGCCTGTTATCAGCTAAACCCCATTGTTTTATTGCTGCAATTGAACTCTCTTCAAAATGGATTTGAAGATGGTTAGCATGAGCATACTTTGATTTACCAAAATGTAGCTGAATTTAGAGCTTAATTTAAAAAATTCACATCAGATTTATAGTTACAGAAAATCTAATAAATCGACCTGGACCGCACATGACTAAATTCATTAGCCTGTGGCCAGATCAGTTTTCTCTTTCCACAGATAGTCTCAGCAGCCCTATGAATGCAGAGTTCGATTGTGTTTATTGCTTAGAACTACAGTACAGTACTTCCATCTGAAAATAATTCTATGCTCAGTGCAGCTTTTGAAGTGATCCAAAGCAGGTTAAATGGGTGTGAGAATCCCAAGATGTCTATGTAACCACTCCCTTCTGGCAAAAGAAACCAAATCTGCCTACAGATCCTATTGCTCCCTCATAGCAACATTTTCTTAGTTTGTGGCAAGGGTGGTGCCAGTCATGAAAGAAAAGGAAGGCGGGTACCTGCCTTTGCTGAACAGGGGCAATTATTCTCATAGTGCTTTATTTTAAACTATGACTGACTTGCACTGTATAGTTGTGTCATGTGCACTTGTTCTCCAATCATGGGCTGCTTCTACTGAGACCTGCTACGTATTCTCTGTAGTACAGGAGCTTCTGTAAAACCTTTTCTCCCAATAATACTATACGGCTTGCTTTTAGGTATTTAGAAAAACACTAAAAATATAAAACAAATATTTAATTAACATTTCTGTTAAAAAAAATATAAAATGAGTCCGGAGCAGTAATCACAAGCAGTTAATCTGACTCACTAAAGATCTTTACAGCAATGTCTAATATCCTGTATAAGTGTATGTATGAAAGTAATTAATCAAAGCACAGCATTGCTTCTAGAGAGTATTTCTTTTGCTGTAAAGCTGAGTGATAAAATAACTTAAAACTCATGGCAGTAGCGGCAGTTAATAAGCTTTTTATAGTCCCTGTGTGGACCTGAAAATCATACCTTATTAGTATCTTTATCTTTCTTGCTCACCCATCTTACTTGCATTCAGATTTAATTTTGAGGGTTATTTTTATATTTCTAGTCTTTCATAGTGGAGCTGCTTTAATAATCTCAGCATGGGTTTTTGGCTGTGAAATGGGTGTTTCTGTTATATACACTTTACAAATCACTCTAGGTTTTTTCCCAAATCGTTTCTGGCGATACCATGGCATTGTTGGGATATGTGCATGTTTGTTTTTTTCATGTCTTGGACTAGTTGAATTATTTTTCTTTCACCACAGATGTTTGCAGTTCCGTTCTTTATTAGCTGCAGTGACACCTACCGATAGGGGGAACCTAATTAACTAAAGAATTCCCAATTGCTGAATTTAGCTAGCAAGCTGCTTGGGACTCTACCCAGCAGATGTTTCTCCTGCTTAGAAGTGTGGGGACTTTATAGACCTCCCTGCTTGTTAATCCATGAAGCAAATATCAACACATTTGAGATCTGGAAATTCACTGTTTAACACAGAAATGAAATGTTGCCATGACCACAGTTTTAGGTCTTGCATTTAAGACATTTTTCCCAGGAACAACAGGGCAGGACCATAGAACAGGAGGTTTGCTTTTGTCCTTGAAATCTTGAAATGTAAAAAGGGATGAAGACTGACAGAATGAACAGTCCGGGAGCCTTTTTTCTCTATCTCTTGACATTCACTGTAGAAATATAAACATTCCCTCTTTATATACCAGAACCAATAATATAGTCATAAATATACCAGTAAGAAATCACACATTTGGTATTCAAGGAGTTGATTCACTCAGTGTTTCTAATGGAAAATACCTTAATTATTCTGAGGACGTTGGTGATTTCTTTCAATGGGTAAAGCTAATACTAGCAAAGGGAAATCCATCTGAGTAGAACAACGTGTTTTCAAGAATAGTACATGGGTTTTCACATGAGGATGACTCACTCATTTTCATCTTTCTGAGGGCAGATCACATAAAGAAAATCCCTCTCTACTTCTGCATGCAGGAGTAGTGCGCTCAGAGCATTTGGAATATTGTCCTTGTATAGTGAAAAGCATACTAATGATTCTATGGCTACAACTTCCTTCATAGGCATTACACCAGGTAATCACTATATTGCGTAGGACACATAAACGCATAACTTTGCTACGTGTTTTTTTCCCCTCTATTATTATTTTAAGTGGTTTCATTCCACACAAAACAATCTAAGCAGATGCACACACTCTATTCATTTTTCAGGTCTTCTAATTATATTCCTCCCTTTGCTATGTAAGTTTTTGAATAAATAACAATTGTGTCAGATAGTACCTTAAGAGAATTTCCCTACATACAGTGTAGTAGAAAGAGCTTTTAAAGATTGGTGTGCAATAAATTTATTCACTAATGGTTTTAGTCTTATATCAATCATTTTAATATAAAAGGCAGGTTTTACTGTAATCCAGTTATTTGTTGTCTGCAGATTTTGTAAGCCTTGAGGCCAAAAGCCATTCACTTTTCACAAAATTTTCATCTTAACTTGATTAATACCATAACTCAGTTGTTCCAACAGCCTTGTTCCCATACATTAAGCTCAGTGGGAGCTTAGAATCAGGCCCAATGTGAGGTTAGCAAGGAAAGAATTTGGTCCCCTAAACGTTAGAGAAATATTAAGCCTGGAATGCACAAAATTATGCAAAATTACAATAAGTAGAAGTTAATTTCATCAGCATATGTCTGTGGTAATTTAGAACACATCAGAGAACGCAGACCTTTGCAAATACCATAAATTTCAGGGCATGGTGTATTCATGCAGTCAGAGAAGATGCTGGATATTTTGTGGTTTTATGCAGTACATATGTTTTTTTAAATTGGTGTTGGATTTTTGCAAATATATATTTTACACACACACACTCTGTGTGTGTGTGTGTCTCTCTCTCTCTCTCTCTCTCTCTCTGTCCCTTAATGTCCATGCTGGATTTTTGCTGTTCTGCAAAACATCATGATAATAATAAACAGTAATAAGGAATAGGTTTTTAAGAGTTTAGTAATGAACGGAAGAGGCCAAAATCAGAACATTTTCCCAGCCTTAGGCAACATACTGTGTATTTAGTGTGGAAGGTAAATATTGTAAGCCCACACAGCTCTAGGGTGAAGTCAAAAATAGCAGAAAAACTTGTTTTCATCAAGACCAATCCACCATTGCTAGTTTATAATTAAATTTGACCTTACCAATTTGTGGCAACAGCCGCTATACTAGCAAACAGCAGTGTTTGTGCAGAGATTTAAAACTGGCACTTATTACAAACAAAATTGTCATTTTATTTAAAAAATACTTCCTTTTGTAAGCAACAAATAATACCCAGACTTGAAACTCAAAGGGGTTCAATTTTTTTTAAAAAAACATTTTTGTATGCTACATATCTAACTTTACCTCCCTACAGCAACACAAAATGCCCAAGAATAATGTTTTCAACATCTATAAATACTCAAGACAAATACTAGACTCCACAAAGCCGTAATTGATACTATGGGGGAACTGTAGGCAGGAAGAATATAAACAAACTGCCAGAGTCAGATCAGGGCCAGGACTCAAGAGCTAATACATTATCTCTTGAGGATACTGCCAAGCGAGATCCTCAGTGAATATGCAGGGGCTGGAAAACAGATTATTTTCCCATCCATCCTGCAGGTGTTGGACTAAGGTGTGTGCGTGGGTTTAGTTTGGTTTTTCCTTGCATTCCTATATGAAATAACATCTGCAAGGTCCCATCTAGCTCTTCTTTTCACCAGTCTCTGTGTCCATCCCTCTTTCTCTTTCTCACACACATGCTCTCTCAATCACTCTCTCACCTGTACATATACACACCCACACGCCTACCCTTAACCGTCTCTTCCTAGCTGCTACGTTCTCCTCTCAGATTGTGGAAAACTCCCCATCACATGTATGCGGCTCCACAGTCTCTGGAGACCACAGGTGATAATGGAGCCAGAGTGTAGACTTTCCACTCCTGAAGAGCGCAGTTATGAAATGTAATGATTCCGCTGGCCCCGCAGTGAGATAGGACTCTAGAAGGAGAACCAAGTATGGCTGGTATGTTTGAAAAAGTGGTATGTATTTTCTGGAGTAGCAGGCTATTACTGCTTTAAATAGGACTTGGGGCTGTGGCTGCTACTGCAGAGATGTGGGGAAGAGTAAGATGAGGTTTGTACAGACACACCCACCATACCACCAGTATGTCCAGTCTCCCTCCTCATTCCATTGCAAAGAGCCACCCTGGAGCTCTTCTGTACCCTGTGCAAGGGAGGATCCAGTCCTCTTGCCTGGCACCTCTGCTGCTTCCCCCCTCCTCCTCCACCCTCACCATGTCTTTTTCTCTCATTCACTCACCCACTAACATGCAGTGGTGCTGGAGCATTTTTAGTAGTGGGGGGTGCTGAAAGCTAGCCCCCTGACCCCTGTCCATGCCCCTCCCCCGAGCTGAGGCTGGGAGCAGGGCTGTGTCACTGTGAGGGGGGACCCGGAGAGGGGTAAGGGGGCTGAGGCTGTGGCCATAGCTGGGAGCAGGCGTAGGGCCAGGAGCAGAACCCCAGGCAGGGTCCAGCAGCCAGAACCCCACGTGAGGGGCCAGGAGTGGAGCCCTGGGAGTGGGCGGGGGGGGCCTGGGTGTGGAAACCCGGGCATAAGGCCAGGGAGCAGAGTCCTGGCCATGGAGCCAACAGATGGGGAGTGGGGCACAGGGCCGGCCCCCAAGACCTGAACCTGGGGAGTTGAGTCCCGGGCACAGGGCCAGCAGTCCCACATAAAACCTGGGGGTGCTGCATCACCCGCCGCACCCGTACTTCCCGCGCCTGTGTAAATATGGCTGCTGTCATAACGGAAATGCTTTTTTTATCTGCAAGATTTGTCCTTTAGTGTACTAGTGACTTCATTTTTCTGTAGGCTCAGGCCCATTGATTAAATTCACGAGCAATCTGGATCATTACTTTGGGAGTCAGAGGGTACGTTTACACTTGGAGCCAGGGGTGTGATTCCCAGCTCACGCGGACATACTCTCACTAACTCTCATCAAGTGAGCGCGGCAAAAATAGCAATGTAGCTGCAGCAGCACATCCTAGTCACTCCAAGTACAAACCCCCTGGACCTTGTGGTAGCTAGTCTGTGCCGCCACTCCCCACTGCCTCTGACACCAGGGCTATGCTACTGTTTTTAGTCCACTAGCTCGATGAGAGCTAGTGTGAGCATGTCTGCTTGAGCTGGGCCTCACACCTCTAGCTCCAAGTGTGGACGTCGTCCGACTGAACAGACACAGTAATTCCGCTTTGGTCAAAGGAGTTATGTGATTTACAACTGAAGTCTGTGTAGTGTACTTCAGCTATCGTACTGAAGGCAGTTTGGACTGAAATGAAAAATAGAAAAGAGTAAAGGAAAGATCTCCAAGGAAATGTTACTGACTTCCATAGAACTATTCAAAAAGTTGTGAGGCGTATTAATGAAGTTAAAATACAGCAAGCTCCGTGAAGAAATAATTTTTCTAAATCGTTAGCCTTAATTTGCATGTAAAGGCACTTGAAAGGTTGCAATATGATAAAAATGACTGATCATTTGTGACCTATAAAATTCAGGATTTCAAATTTGAGGGGTGGGGGGAGGGGTTAGCCCATAATGCTTTGTGTATCCAACCTCAAGATCTAACTCAATGAGAAATGAAATCTAGCTCTGCCACTTAATAACCTCTTGCAAGCGCTGCGAAGAAAGGAATATAATTTTGCATGTCTTTGCACAGTGCCTAATACAATGGAACCCCAGGAGTGACTGGGATCTCTGGAGCACTCTCATAATATAAATATTAAATAATACTATATTATTAGATAGAAAGTAAAGCATTTAAGAGGGGACTTTTGTGAAGTAGCTCTCTCTCTCATCTTGCAATAGGGCAAGATTTATTTTTCATCCTGATTGCACCTTCCTGTAATTTTAAACAAAAATCAACTCTATACCTTTAAATTAAAGCCATATGCGAACGAGTGACAATTTTTACCAATAGGAGTAGAACATATGGCCAACTCTGTATGTTGGCACATAAGATTGTTCTGAAGATTGTTTTCAGAGAGCCTATTCTCTGGTAAGAAGAACCTTCAGCTACTTCGAAATGTATGCTAATAATAGCTTAGCATCGCAGCTGCTTTTGTTTCAGGTCTTGCGAGGTGGTAATTTCTACAATGCACTCAAGGTTCAAATACAATTGTGATCAAATACTGTGTAAATGGTTCTTAGTCAGAATTATTGGTAATTTATTTTATTATTGCAATAGGTCCCTTACTCTAGGCAATCGCTCATTACGTTGTGATTGTGTAAATCTCCAGCTTTGTTGTGTACTCAGTAAATATTGCATTTTTCCTCTACTAATTCTCTCCTCTTCCCCTGACTCTTCCCTAATGTCTTAATCAGATTTGGAAAGAGGAAAGAGGAGAAAGGTGGGAAAGTTGACCAGAAGGGAAATCCAAAACACGGCACACTGAGAGAAGAAGAACTAGAAAAAATGAAAGATGAGCGTGAAAGGTGAGTAAATCATGTAAACATCTATGTTGATTAGAAGAACAGAAGGCAAGGACCTCCTATGTAGGAAGGAAAGCCAGGACAGTTGTTCCAGGCCTGGACCAGTGATATGCCATCCCAGCCCTCCGCCTATCGGTCTCTGCAGTGCAACATTGTTAAGCCAGTCTTCTGGCTTTCCCTTTATGAGGCTGCTGCCATGCTGGGCTACTGCATAACAACATCTATTCTGCTTCCTTTACTTCTGTGATAGTGCTTAATGCATTCTCTGCACAGCCTGGTGCAGCAGCTCTTCTTCAGGGCCCACACTACCCAATGCCAGTAAGGGGACCTTCTCCTGAGGCCTGGCCTCATTTCTCCTCCCCTCCCTCCCTCCCTCCCTCCCAATGCTACGTGAGCTGCTGCTTCTGGAGCTCTGTGCACTGATCTTCCCCTCTCCTCCATAAGGCAGTAGGAGCAGCTTCTTATGGGTCTCCAGACTCCCTTTCTTCCTGCAACCCTCATAGTGGTTTCCAGCACTCCAGGCCTCTGCTGACTATGGTGCCAATCCATAGGTTTTCTGCTTTAAGTGCAGCTTTGGTATATTAATCTTTATGTTGTTTCCTCCTTTTTTGTGTTTTGTTCACTCAAGGTTATAGAAGAAATTAACCTCTTAGATTCGTGTTGTAATAATATAAAGTACACAAACGCTGAATATGCCTAAGGACAATGGGAATAAAGTAGTACCCAAAGATTAGGGAATGTCCTGAGAGACTGAAGAACCATTGTAAACCAAGGGGGTTTTATTTTACTTCTGTTGGTTTTTTTCCTCTCTCATAAAATATGCCTGTCCCATCCATAATCTCAACAACCTCGCTGCCTTTCCAGCCCAATAGAACTAATAGCTTTTACTCCTCCTGCCTCCCACCCTCCTGAGTTCCTACTCTTGAAAAGCCTGGAAAAATAGGTAATCCTTGCAGTGCTGCCCTGAAGGTGAGAAAATTCTTCTCCTGCTCCTCCCCAGTAAAGACTAGCCTTCTGGGTGCAACCATATTCCCACATGGTGGGTCTTTGTTCCCCTCCAGTAGATGGTGCATGTAAGAGGTTAATGAGTCTGCTAAGGCTATCCAGTTACTGCAGTACTGATATTGGATATAGTTACCCAATGTTTTAATAGGTAGTTTATCTAAATTAAATAATATCAGGGTAGGATTTATACCATTTGCTTTAAAATTTCTGTAGCATGTCCCTGGTTTTGCCAGGCAGTGGAGTGCCGCCTTTATTTTAAACTGCTGATTCCCAATTTGGATGCTGGCAATTTGAGAGGTATTTGTCCTTCATTTTAAAGAAGCCAGTGTCTTTTATTAGGATACTGGCAAGCAAAGAAGTATGTATCCCATCTGTTAAAGGGCCAGTGTCATTTACTAAAATGTTGGCAGACTGAAAGGAATGAGCCCTTCTGTCTAAAGGGCTAATGTTCCAATTGGACATGAGATAATTGTTCTTAACATTTCTTAAGTGTTAACTGCTTTTTAAAAATCCATAGTCACTAACTGATGGTAAATTGGTAAGGATGTATTAGAAACAAGCAGCCTAATGTCTTCATCATTTTGTTTTCTCTTCTCTAATAATGATTTAACTTTCTGCCCTGGAAGTGTTTGAACTGAAATGGAGAACAGCAGGTGTGTTGAGAAGTTGATGAACTTAGCTGATATTTTTAACTCACTTATTTGATTCTTCTTCCACATTGCAAATGAATAGAAATATCACCCTCTCTCCTTCAGGTAATTCTGCTTACATAAAAAAATTCCTCGTATTATCCCAAAAGTGGTATAACATATATTGTATATACAAGCAGGTCATGACGCTTCTCTAACTAAAACAAGAACATAGTTCTCTATGTTTGGTAGTTCAAGACTATCTACTAGTTGACTTGAAACCTGTCTTGTATTGCTAGTCACAGGGGGGCAAAGATTGTAGCAATGATAAAGGGAAAGTGCATACTGTAGCTGGTTTTCTCACAACACATTTCTGTGCAAGAATGATATGAGGGCTTGATTAAGATCAGCCTCAAGATAAGTAACCCAGTTTAAATGAAATTGAGTACTTTATATTGTTGTTGACTATTCACCGAATGATGATGCTTATGAAGACAGTATAGATGAGTTTTATAACTGTGTCCCAAGATTCAGTAATCCTATAATGTATAATGTAATTCAAGCCTAAGATTTTAATGCACATATTGGCAAAGAAAACCATGCGGAGAGCCTACACCATAGATCTCACTGCTACTATGACTTCACTAACTGCAATTCTGCATACGTTGTCTCATCTTTAACAAACCAAGCTTCAGTAAAGATTTACTAGAATGTAGGCATCATATTTTCAACTGCACTCTTGTTTGGAGTGAAATGTATTTATGACAAAACTAACAAGTACTTGACTGTAGCGTGATAGACTACAGAACTGTAAACAAAACAATCTCCTAACTAACCTTGAGCAAAGTATTAATTACTTTTCTAATTTTGACTTTCATAAGTGATATTAATTACCTATCTAATTTTACCTTTCCATGAATAGTTACATAGTAATTTTTATTCTGAAGTCTCAATTCCAACCCCTAGAATAACAAACTTAGTTTGGCTGCTTGAGGTTGTATGTCAGTTAAATGCTGACTGCCTGGGTTTTTCAAAGGTCTACCACACTAACCAATACCCCTTCACCACATGTGTGTATACATCGATCTGACACATTTTTTTAAGACCCTGAGCTATCTATATCAGGTGTTAGTGGCAGACATCCGAGTTGTTGATTTTTGGGGTGGGTGGGATAGGATTAATGATCAAGGGCATTTCAGCATCCTAGCAGCTGTGTGGACCTTGCATGATGTTGGGAGGTTGGTTTTGCATGCACTGCACGTTTGGCATGCCTCCAAAGGCACAAGATCTCTGTGGGGTGTGTTTTCCAGTAGGAAGTGCATTCGCAACTTGGAAGAGTAGGATTTCTTTTGCAGTTTTTCAAAGTGCGAATATCCCCCCCACCCAATAACATGATATTTCATAAAATCCAGTGGGCATCAGGCTGCACATATGACCCTTACTTACAAGGTGAAATGTTGTTGCTGTACTCATGTAAATCTTATTTCCATTCCACATCTTTCTTTTTTAGTCCTTTCTTTTCTGTGTTTCCTTTCCTTGCTGCTCTGTACCAGTTTTGTACCACCAACACATCCTACACTAAAATGTGAAGGTAAAACATCATTATTATTTATAGTGCTGGCTGGAAAGCAAGAATTCCATTCCGCAAAAAGAATTTGAGGTTTTGAAATTTGTTTTCATTCCACATCAGAACAAAAATAAGAGCTTTCAAAATTGTTCATGAAAAAACATGAGAGAGAACTAATTAAATGTTCACTGGGCTAGAGAGAGACTGACTCCATAGCCTAGTCATTGGGGCATTTACCAGCAATGTAGGGGAACCAGGTTCAAGTCCCTGCTCCAGGTTCAAGTCCCTGCTCCAATTCAGGCTGAGCGGGGACTTAAAACCTGGATCTTCCATAGCCCAGCCCTAACCACCAGGCTATTGGCTATTTTGGGGTGGGTTTCTCTGTGCTTTTGCTAGAAATTGCTTCCTGGACCTGAAAAACCTTCCCAACGAAGATGATAAATTTCTGCAAAAAGTTTGTTTCGATAAACTGGCATGTTCCGAAAAACTCTCGACCAGCTCTAATTATTTATTGTTTATATTAGAAGTAGTCATTAGAGGTCCCAACCAAGATCAGGTCTTCGTTGTGTTAGATGCTGTAAAAACACATACCAAGTCTCAGACCTTGCCCCAAGAGCTTACAGGGTAGATATAAAAGACAAAGGGTGCAAGAAAGAAAATAGCATCATTATTCTCATTTTACAGATGCCAGTTCAGTAATTTGTCCCGGTTCACAAAAGGAAGTTTCTATCAGAGCTGGGATCTGCTCCCACATTTCCTGATTCACCGTCTATCGCCAACCAAAACCACTACTACCCTTTCTTTCTGAAACCGGGATTACATTCAATGATTGATGCTACTATGGGCTTGAAATGGTTCATGGGAATTTAGGATGTGAGTTTTACTTTCTCAGTAATAGCCATATCTGTATCTAATTGCATATGAAATCAGCACCTCCTGTAAATTTCACAGTTTATTCCTTTTTTCCACTCTCCTTCAGTCTTTCATTGCTCATAGTAGCACATATGACTAAAGCCTCACAGAAGAATGTCAGAACTTCATGGCTGTATTGTACTGGGGGGTTTTCCTTACCCTGCTATTTGATTCTCTGAGCTGGTAGTTTGGCCTTTCTAATGCAAGTCAATGGTTCATTGGACTGAGGCCCTATTTTAAATAAACTCATCATTTTGTTCGTGCTTCGGAGGCTTTGGCCATAATAAAACATCAGCTCCAAAGGTCTAGAATCTGCCCATAAAAGGAATAAAAGCAAATACTATGTCTAAGGCTGATTTATTTATTTTTTAATCTGAGTCAAATTTATATTTTTAGTGTGTTCAGAGTCAGTTACTACCAAATTGTCATTTTTTACATTTTAAAAATAAGCTGTTGTTTTAGTAAATTATCAAGTACCAGAAGAGGTGGTCATTTTATTTATTTAATTTTTTCAACCCAGGCTTTTCCCCTTCCCTTCCTGTCTAGCTCATGTTTGGATGCCTTTTAATTTTTTAACATTTGAAAACTATTGTAAAACAAACGAGAAAAAGATATTAGGTACTTGAGTTTTACGTGTAGTAATTTATTCTCTTTTCAAATGCAAATAAAGTGAGTATCAGTTGAAAGAGAGCTATTTTTCCCTGTTTGTTTAGGATGATTTTACTGGAGCATCCCTGCTGAGACCAAAGTCTCCTTTCTAGCAGTCGAACATCTTACAGACGTTAGAATAAAATTTCCCTAAATGAAGCTCCTCATTGACACTGGGGTGATTTTAATAAATAACATATGACTTAGTGAGTATAAAGACACACTGGGTACAGACCAATGCTCTGCACTGGGTTCCTTGTAGGAGGCACTAGTTTATTTTGTTAATTAAACCTTAGTTTTGTGTTTCTCACTGGAATTAATTGAGGAGATTTCAAAAGTAGCATTTAAGTTTTTGTGCAGAAAGGAAGAAAAGCAAAGGGAATGGCCCTTATTTTCAAAAACTGGCCTGAACTGAAGGTAGGTAAGAGCAAATCTCAAATTTGGAGAAAGTTAATTGGATTCAATCTCTACATTCAGGATTCTAAATTTTCCTTCCAAAAGCTGTGCGACCTTCTCCCTTGTCTTATCGGCTGCTGCATTTGTTGCCCATTCTCATAGTTTAAATCAATACATGTGTTTTTGATATTTGGCAAACTGAAATTTAATTTTGCAGCTGCGCGATCCCTTTAGAAACTAAATGCGTCTTACAGAAATAAAAACATTCAGAGAGAAAACATTTTGAGAGAATACTAGTGAGTGAAAATCTATTCCTGTTCTATCAGCATTTATTTCATTTTATTTAATTACAGAGGATTTGTGTGTTACTGGAAATGAAAATGAAAACCGGAATAGCCACATGAGCTGCAATCTGATAAAACAGCCAGCTATTGTTTGGAATGAGAAGTGCATGCTTGTGGTGTTCAAAACCAGTACATTTTAAAACCTACACACACAGATAGCTAACAAACCCATGTGGCTTTTGTGCTATAGTCTGCTAAGTCTTGGAGTATTATTATTATTATAAAAATAAAAACCTGGAGATGGTCATATTGATTCTCTGATAAAATCTTGGTAATTTATTTCTATCACAGCTCAATTCTGGGAAGACCATACCTGTTTGGGACTCCCATGTTTTTTGCATCACTATTTATTAAGGGTTAATCCAACCTGGCATTACTGTTCATTGAATATTCCTGACTTTGCAGCACAGCTAGGTCCTGTGGTTTAGACAAAATAAAGTGTTGGATGGGATCCCAGTTTTAATAGTCCCAATTTATTATAACCATTGAACCCTGATCAGATCACAGATTGGATTAGATCCCAGTTTTTTAAATGTCCCAATTTATTGCTGCCTTGGAACCCTGATAAGAATATATATTTGATTAAGGCTTCGGTTTTAAAAAAATTCCAGTTAATTACTTGTAGATTCTTATTAGATCATAGCAGTGTAGCATGGTATGTAGGAGTTATGAAAAAATTACTGGATGAAGTTACACAGGTCAAGGTCAGCGCCTCATTTTGTGCTGACAGTATGAAGTTATCAGATTTCTGTTTATTACAGTGGCAGCACTTGCACTGGACAAGAGGACAGACGAATCCCATCCCATTGATTCTAAGTGATTCTCATTTTAGATCTGCTGCTGCTATACATACCAGAAAGTGTAATAAAAGCCTACCATTGAGCAGTGAGGGTCTGATATGTGACTATGACTGATTGATGTCAGGAATCCTCTCCCACCTTTCATAGGGCATGACATTGCATTTAAACCAAGTGGTGGTTTTTGAGCTTCTGTTTCCAATTTATGTTGTTGCTAAAACAGAATTTGCTCTGACAGACTCAGCAAGCTACATACTGCTAGTCCACAGAGAAGGACACCTCCAGTACAGTACTGGTCTGTGGCTTGAACCCAGAATGTTCTGGCTTAGAGCTGAGTACTGTATTGGATGTGGGAGCCAGACTGATGCATGGTGTGGATTATTTGACAGATGATCCTTTTGTCCAGTCACCAGGTTTCTTTCCCAGATGTCACAGTCCAGTTGGTACTTTCCAATACGTCATAGCCTGGCCCTCTAAAGAACCCCAGTGTTTCATTCCCGTAGCATAGTCTCACTGGCTTCCCCTTCATTGAGACAATAATTTCACTATGATCCGGATGCTCTTCTTCAAGGACTATGCTCTCTGGCCACCTAAAGAGTCAGAACATTTTGTTGGTAATGGCCTGGCTCTCTCTGGAGTAATATGCCAAGCTGTGACACTTTTTTTTTTTTTTTTGAAGATACATCTCTAAAGTGATGCTGTAAAAGAGAATTATAACTGATTGCATTACTGACTGTTTACAAGCCAAAGGAATACTTCATAGGAAACATGGGATTAAAATGGAACTTGGAAAAGTAACATTTATTAAGAGCTATCAAGTTCTTTTGTTATTGCTGCTGGAAAGCTTAGTTGCAGAGACAGAGATTGGGAGAGATCCTCCACTAAGGGTAATTCTCTTTGGTACTGCTCAAGCAATGCAAAGGGCACTTCAAGTTGTCTTGATGTAGAGCTGTAAAGTGCTGTAAAGCTGGATCTACGCATTCTGCTGCACGCAGGGGACATTCAAAGATGGATCTCACACATGTCACTGCTCTAGTGATTCTGGACTCACAGAATGGTTCCTAGGAGACTGTTTCATCTGGCATAAGCTAGAGAAGTCTGCTGGCTGCTCTAATTTACCATTAGAGCTAGTTCAGCTTCTTGCCAATGCCAGGATCAGAGGAGGCAGAAAAATGGCTCGGAAAGCCCACTCCTGCTTTCCCCCTCAGTAGATAGAAATCTATATGACATCAGCACTTTGCGTGAGCATGTGCTTGGGGCAGTACCATAACTACAGACTTCCTCGTCTCTCTCCCCCTCTCTGCCAGAGAGTTTAAGGCACATGTTTGTAGGCATGGGCAGTTAGCGAGGGAGTTTTTCATAGGATCGTTGGACTGGAAGGGAACTCGAGTGGTCGTCTAGTCCAGTCCCCTGCGTTCACGGCAGGACTCAGTATTCTCTAGACCATCCCTGACAGGTATCTGTCTAACCTGCTCTTAAAAAGCTCCAATGATGCAGATTCCACAACCACCCTGGGCAATTTATTCCAGTGTTTAACATGACAGGAAGTTTTTCGTAATGTCCAACCTAAACTGCCTTTGCTGCAATTTAAGCCCATTGCTTCTTGTCCTATCCTCAGAGAATAAAGAGAACAATTTTTCTCCCTCCTCCTTGTAACAACCTTTTATGTATTTGAAAACTGTTATCATGTCCCCTCTCAGTCTTCTCTTCTCCAGACAAAACAAACCCAATTTTTTCAATCTTCCCTCATAGGTCATGTTTTCTAGACCTTTCATCATTTTTGTTGTTCTTCTCTGAACTTTCTCCAATATGTCCACATCTTTCCTGAAATGTGGCACGCAGAACTAGACACAATACTCCAGCTGAGGCTGAATTAGCACAGAGTAGAGTGGAAGAATTACTTCTTGTGTCTTGCTTACAATGCTTCTGCTAATACATCGCAGAATGATGTTTGCTTTTTTTGCAACAGTGTTACACTGTTGAGTCTTGTGATCCACTATGATCCCCAGATCCCTTTCTGCAGTACTCCTTCCTAGGGAGTATGTGTCCAGCTGATTGTTCCTTCCTAAGTGGAGTACTTTGCATTTGTCCTTGTTAAATTTCATCTATTTACTTCAGACCATTTCTCCGGTTTGTCCAGATCATTTTGAATTTTAATCCTATCTTCCAAAGCACTTGCGACTTCTCCTAGCTTGGTTATCATCCACAAACTTTATAAGTTTACCCTCTATGCCATTATCTAAATCATTGATGAAGATACTGAACAAAACCAGATCCAGAAATGATACCTGCGAGACTCTACTTGATATGCTTTTCCAGCTTGACTGTGAACCACTGATAACTACTCTCTGGGAACGGCTTTTCAACCAGTTTTGCACCCACCTTATAGTAGCTCCATCTAGGTTGTATTTCCCTAGTTTATTTCTGAGAAGTTCATGCGAGACAGTATCAAAAGCTTTACTAAAGTCAAGCTGTACCACATCTGCCGCTTCCTCCCCATCCACAAGGCATGTTACTCTGTCAAAGAAAGCTATTAGGTTGGTTTAACATGATTTGTTCTTGACAAATCCATGCTGACTGTTACTTATCACCTTATTATCTTCTAGATGGTTGCAATTTTTGTTTGTGTGTACAGTGCACACATTTAGTTCTCCACAACAGATTTAGTACTGGAAAACTAAAAAGTCCTGTGTTCAGCTTAGTTTTAAATTAGGGACTATTAATTAAAAAGTCAACCTTCCATTCCCAAACTCAGGTGAATTTGTCTCTCTTTCTTGTAGGTAGACTCTGTAGATGTGTCTATAAACATGAATTGAATATAATGTATAATGAAGAAATTTTTAGGGGAAAATCATATCACAGGAATATCGTTTTGAATCTTCCACTCTTAGAATTTCTTTCAGATGGAGAAAAATAACCTAATATATGCACTCCAGTACTTTGTGCTGTGAGCTCATAAGATCTCACTAGCCTAAGAAAAGTTGTGACAGGTTAGCGTTTGGGCAGGAGACTTTCCAAGAACACTTAGCGCTACAGGAAATGGTGTTGGTTATTGAGTAAATGTCAGTCTTCCCTCTGAGTTGGTCCTGAACCAATGTTGCAGCATGAAGTTTCAGGCTCTGTCTTTTGAATGCAGTGTAAAATCAAAATCTTTGCATCCTGGGATCAGTACTGATCACATGGTATTTTTCTTTAGAACAGTGGTATTAACCTCAGTGTTTTTGCCAGATTCCAACTCTGATACTCACTAGAGCTGAGCAAATAATGTGCAAGTATATTACAGTTTCCTCACATTGAGTCATCATTCAACTTATCTGGTTGTTTACTTATGAAATGTTTACTTTATGGAAAGATCATAGATATTCAAACCTTGAGCTGTGTTGTAGAGCTGTGATTGTTCTGTTTCTTTTTCTTGATTGGTTAAATTGCAAGGACTTTGGAGAGAATATTTGCATCTGCAAATACTTGCCTTTTGCAATTCTCTTTCTATGGCTGTTTGCTCCAGTAAAAGTTGATCACTTTTAAATTGACAGAAACACACAAACACGCACGGGATAAAACCATGATCAAAACAAATTCACTGAAAAAAATTGAAATTACGTTAATGGAAAACCTTATATAGCCTTCACACTGCTGTTCAAAAAGTAGCAAATGTTCTAGTAAGTATGTTTTGCCTACCTAAATTTTTCCTGTAATTTCAATTCGACAGTGTTGCTGTACACTGTTAAACAGCCATGTTTCACCCCAGAGGTGGTTGCGCTTCAGTAGTGGACAAAGTAATCTCTCTAGTATGTATCTCCTAGCTACCTTACAGGAATGATGAAACTTACTAAATTAATGTTTGATCCTACATAGCACAGGTTTGGGAGTGATGAGCAGGAGAGGAGGTGCAGGGAATATGAATCTGCATTAAGGAGAGCGCTGCAAGCATTTCCATGCATCTTATTACAGTTACCTATAGTTATGCAAACTGGGTGTAATATACTCTACCAGCTTAGAATAGTAGAGTTTTATACTTGTGCAAGGCAATTGAAAAGAAGCCCTAGTAGTCAAGCTGGTTTCTTTCCTTTTTATGCTTGATATCTAGTAATAACAATACTGCAGGAATACTTACACTGATCCAACCCAGTTGCCTTCAGATGTTACCTTCAGTTACCCATCGTTTTGGCAGGTTGAAGACTAAAGCACTGAATTATGAGAAATACTTAACTTTCCACTTTAAAATATTGGGCCTGACCAGAGAATTAAAGATTGGCAAAACACAAATGAGACTTTTAAGGGTAACACATTCAAGTTATGAATAAGATTTGTTAATACTTGTATGAAAAGTTCATGCATGTTAATAATGATAAAATAAAAAGTTTAAAGCATTTCGGCAGATGCTGTCCTCAGATAATCACATGAAATACTCAATTCACTTTAGTGAGTGTTGCATATGAAGGTCTAAAGGCAGAATTTCTTTGGTCCGCTTTTATGTAGATGAATGAAAATATGATGTTTTAACCACTGAAATATATTGTGCTACCAGATAGAAAAAAGTATTAAAACCTTAAACCCAACTGAAATCCGAATGACCTCCTGGGGCAATAGGGTACTTTCTCCTAGACAACACTTTTCTCAATCTATGTGTGAATTAGGGAAATGAGAGACAAAGGCAGAAATGTTATGTAAAATCACAGCTGAGATATTAAGACTCTAAATCAGATGTAAATTAAGTAATCATTGCAGTTTGGAGATCTCAGGCTGCATCACGTGAGTGGAAAAATGCAGTGGCTTTTATTCGGCTGCACACAAGGAAAGACCGAATGAATGGAAGAATGTGTATTACACCAATTAACCAGATTAAAAGACTCACAGGATTGGGCCTTTTTGTGAAATTCGAGCGACATCTCAAGCCGCTTTCACAGCCACTCCCTTTTCACTATATTAATTGCAAATCGAATACTAATTATCATAAATGACCTATGCCTCCTGCCTATCTATTCCTATTGTATACTTCACCTTTGCTAGTTATTGTTCCTTCTCCTATTCTGCCTTTGGGAATTTCATTCACTTATGCACTGATGCTTGGTCAAATCGCTGCTTAAAACACACATTTTCTGCAAAGCCTATCAATTTTTAATCCTTTGTATCAAAATGTTTTGCTGTACTCTATTAAAAATGAAACAACCCCTCCCCACCACCATTGTTTGGTCACCAGGTGTATTTTCTGTTTGACTGTATTGTCTCCTTAGCTTGGCACGTTGGAGCGTAGATCATGGCATTCCATGTGCTCTACGCGGCATTGGGCACACAATCTGTACTTGACATATAATAAAACAGATTGTTGTACTACTTGTTGTACATTTTCAGCAGAAAGTTTGTTCATGCTGGCTAGAAGAAAATAGTACATTCTCTGCCTTTTGGGATCCCTCAAGCAATTTCCGTGCTGTCAGTAGGAGCCTTTGAGCTGTGTCTACATAACCGCAACTTTAACTGTAGCCTTTCTGCAGTAGCTAGCAATTTTTGTTCGTGTTTTCATTACAGATGGTAACTGGCAACATTTGGTTTGCATGCTGCACACTGTGCTAACCAGTTGTTCATCTCACCTGAGATACACAACAGAGAAGAACTTGAAGGCTGGAATGTTCTGTTCCTTCCCACTAAGAAAAGATGTGGTTATTGAATAGAAGTTCCTTAGAGAGTTCATACTGGTGGTACACAAAAAAGGGGCCAGCTATGGAATTTGTGTTAATGGATCATATTTAGGGCGCTACCAAATTCACAGCCATGAAAAACATGTCACAGACCGTGAAATCTGGTCTCCCACCGAGAAATCTGGTCTTTTGTGTGCCTTTACCCTCTACTATAACCGATTACATGGGTGAGACCAGCATTTCTCAAATTGGGGGTCCTGATCCAAAAGGGAGTTGGTGGAGGGGTTGCAAGGTTATTTTAGGGGTGTCGCGATATTGCTACCCTTACTTCTGCGCTGCCTTCAGAGCTGGGTGGCTAGAGAGTAGTGGCTGCTGACTGAGGCCCAGCTCTGCAGGCAGCAGCCTAGAAGTAAGAGTGGCAATCCCGTACCATGCCATCCTTACTTATGCACTGTTGCTGGCGGCGGCTCTGCCTTCAGAACTGGGCTCCTGGCCAGCAGCCGTCGCTCTCCAGCTGTCCAGCTCTGAAGGCGGCAGCACAGAAGTAAGGATATCATGGTATGATATTGCCACCCTTACTTCTGCGCTGCTGCTCCTGGCAGGGTGCTACCTTCAGAGCTGGGGCCCAGCCAACAGCTGCCGCTCTCTGGCCGCCCAGCTCTGAAGGCAGCACAGAAGTAAGGGTAGCAGTACTGCAACCCCCCTACAGTAGCCTTGCCCCCTCTGGCAACTCCCTTTTGGATCAGGACCCCTACAATTACAACACTTTGAAATTTCAGATTTAAATAGCTGAAATCACTGACATTTATGATTTTTAAAATCCTATGACCATGAAATTGACCAAAATGGACCATGACTTTGGTAGGGCCCTAGTCATGTTGGAAGGAGGTCTGAGGAATAAATGAACTTGTATACCATAAATTATTATTTTTGTGCTGAGCAGCCCCACGGTACTTTAGATATGGGGTAAAAGTTTCAAAAGCACGTACATTCCATTTTTCAGAACTGACCTAGGCATTTAGAAGCCTAAGGCCCATTGACTTTCAGTGAGATTTAGACTCCTTCAGTGTCTTAAGCAACTTTTGAAAATGGTACTTAAGTTACTTTGAAAACTTTACCCATATTCTTATCAGGGTTATATAAAAAAGGACTATCTTTTCCTTGATCTGCAATGTGAGCGTTTGGCCTTTGCAGCCCAAAATTATTGGCTTATTTGTGGCTAGGAGAAGTTACGCATGATAGATTCTGGGCCATGGGACGCTACGGAAAATCTTTAGGCAGGAACTACATGTTTGGCTTTGGATGACAATTAAAAGAGAGAGGGATCACAGGAAGCTAAGAGGGCAGGACATGCTACAGCATTTCTAAGATGCCTGTGCTCTAGCTACCTAGGTGAGAGGGCTGTGTTTGCACAGATGCACAGCTAACGGAAGTTGATATATTTGTCAGGCAGTGATTTAACTGGATGCTTGGTTTCAGGTGGCAGAACAGAGTGAGCAGAATTGATATGGGATACAGAAGGGAAATGTCACTGGCTTCCTTCCATCCTATGTGGTTTATTTCCCATTCCCTCATCAGGAAGTTTATATAAACTTAGTATTAGGCTAAACTGTTCAGATTGTGACCTGTGCCTCTCCTCTTTAGTTTCACTGCTGGTGTCAGGGTGGTGAGTGACATGTAATCTCTTGCTTCCACTTGTTTAACCAGACCCATCCTGTGTTACATGTTGGGCTCTTCTGTAATTGTAGTACTCTCATTGTAGTTTCAAGGCTGTTTGCTGTGACAATTCTGTTGATCGGGCAGATTTTTGTGATGAGGGTAAGAGATGGAACTGGTCTAAATTACAAGAAAAAGCAACAAAGAGAAGTAAGAGAAGGGGAACAGGGTGAAACACTACAAATGTGCAACAGCTAGCAGGCTTGGAAGGCAAGACAGAATGTGATATGGGAGAGGAAGGTAATAGGGTGAAGCAGGATAAAAGATTATTAGGCACTCATTTGGTATGTTTTGTAGAAAACAAATGTTCTTAAGGATTGGGTCAGAACATGGTGATGTTATGCAATCAGGATATTTAAAACTTTAGAAAATGGAAAATGGAAAAACTTTAGAAAATAGAAATGACAAGGGTAAGAGGAATAAAGGAAGGTTTAGTAAAATAGGTAGATACAAAACTGAAATTGTACAGCCGTGTAGTTCAATACTCACATCGGGTAGAGCTTGGATTGAAATGAAAAACAGAAAGAGTAAAAGAGAGATCATTGAGCAGAAGTTATAGATTTCCATGGAAGAGTGAGAAAGAAACAAGAAATATTAATACAATTATAATAGCCCTCTTGAAAAGATGAGACATTGATCAGCAAGAAATTCACATAAACTGGCATTGACTGGTCAGCATAATATAGAAAGGGAGTAATTGTTCTTGAGCAGGTACAGATCATAGCAGTGAAAGTGATTGTAGGCTGCATTCATAAGGAAAATTTGAAGACGCTAGGCTTATTCACAGTAACAAAAGAAAATTGTGCTAACCTAATTCCAGCTTTTGTTGTGCAGAAGGTACCAGTACTGATGGCAGAACAAATTACTTTCACTGTCCAACATGAAAGCAAGTTACACATGATGCCACTGTGTCATGCTACTCTGTTACCTTCAAGTCTGCGATCTCTAAGGGGTATGGTATGTATCAGTTCAGAGTCCATTTCAGTTCACCATTGCAATTCCGATGAGTTGCTCCAAGTCTTCTCCTCTGGAGAATGTTATGTGCTGCTGCTTTTGCCCTCCCTCCCTCATCCAAGGAGATACAACATCCCATCCTTAAGGCTAGTAGAAAACCTGTATGTTATCCCACCCGTAGAAATTCCCTGTTGTGCAACATAAAGGTATTGGGCTAGATGTTCAGCTGGTGTCAATAGGCGCACCCCCACTGAAGTCAATGGAGTTATGTCATTTTCGACCAGTTGAGGATCTGGTCTACTGTCTTCAGTTTCCTGGATATATTTGCAAATGCTCAGCATCTCTCAGGGTTTGGCCCAATAGCAGAAATAGTCTTAAATTGCTATAAAAGCATTTAATGGTCAAAAGGCAGAACTTTCAGAGACAGGAACTATAGAACTGATAAATGTATTGGGTCCAATAGCTATAAGCTATTTTGGGGGCGGCGGGTAAACAAATAGAGTGCTTTCACCTTTACATTTCTAAACGTAACGCCATGTGGGGCATGTAAAATATTAATCTTTCTATAAGATGATTTCTTGTGAAGGCACTTTATGGATAAAAGACAGAAACCAGTGATACAAACTCCCTGCTGTATTGATGTCCATAGCTGAATTGCAAATGGAAATCCATCCCTGTCATCATAGTACAGTAAGCACTCCCTGACAATAGGATCCATACTGCACTCACCCTGGAAAGATTGTTTTGATGCAAGAATTGATCAGGGTAGAACTTTTTCCAAAATTACTTAACATAAAATTTGGTGAGTTTGTTCTGGCGACGCTGACACGGGCAGGCTGGGTCCCTCCTGCTGTGCAGTCGTTCTTTTATCGTTATTCAGGAACCCGCAGAGGATGAAGCCTTTTGCATATTTTCATCTACTCACTAATTCTTCGTGCTAGGGCTGTTCTGAGGTTTGACGCTACAGTATAGAAAGGAACACCAATCACTGCTTATTATTGTTTGTTTTCATCTGTAGTAATTTCAGCATAGACTTTAGTTGTATATCCATGCTTGCCTTTTTCTCCACCCCAGAGTACCCATGTGTCCCTGAATAAAGCAATGTTCCTTTTCCTCAATATCTGTCCCAGTGTCCCTGTCTGTTTTACAAAAACAGTCTTCTCCCCCACTTTATGTAAACTCCATCAAACTCTGACCCTCTGAAGGAGCCATAAGCCAGCTGAGCCAATGAAATGGACAACACACTAGCTGGGAGCATGTGTGCCTCACTGACCAGCTCTGTTATATGTCAACACCATGATATACCCTCCATGAGACCTCCCAGTGAAATCTCCCATTCACATAGTAGCAGATCCATGGGGAATCAAAGACTCACTCTGAATCCTGGCATTGCTATGAGTGGTGAGCCTACAGGCTGGTCAGCCTCCACCATCTACACAAGGCTACTGACCTGGCTGGGCCAGCATGTGAATGAGAGGCAAAGAATGTTTGTGGTGTAATGAGAGAATGAGGGGGGTAGAAAAGCAGAGAAGGCTGAAGGGTACAGAGAGAACAGGACTGGATAGAGGAGAGAAACAGGAAAAGGCCAAAAGAAAAAACAAACCATAGAAGGTATCGGAACAGAAAGCCCAAGTGGTTTGAGGAACATAGTAGGATCAAAGAAATAAAAAAGGAAACATGAAATATGGTAAGAGTCAGAATAAATAAATAAATAAATGTAGCCTTATCTGCAGATAAATTACAGAAAATGCAGTAAATGGATCGGGGCTAGAGGACTTGGAGAAAACAGTAGAGAGGACACAGAAAACTACGGTTCTTTCATCCACCTGTTGCTGACTGTATATGTTAGGTTTTACTCTGAAAGAGGGAGGGTGACCTAGGAGAGGAGTGTTACATGACTGAGGAAGGGGGAGAGAAAAAATTGAACACACTTTCCTCTTTTCCATCCCTCCCTCCTTCCAGCTGCCAAAACCGCAGTGTGAGCATCTCAGTGACACCCATCAGAGCTGTCTGCTGCATCATCCCACCCCATGACGAGATGCGTCTTGGTTTTTCCTAATGAGATATATTTTCTAATGACTAAAATAAAAATCCTCAGGTACATATTCCAGTTGGTGGCACATATCTGGAAAGAATGGATCAACTGGATGTACAGCAATGCATTAATATCCCAATTTGGTTTAGTCGTCTTATTTCCGGGGCTCCGTATCTCTCAGGGCCCTTCCAAATTTTCTCCAAAACCTCTTCTTTTCTCATCTCCAGGCTTTTGACTATTTGTCCTGCACACGGTGTTTGTGTGTTTTTGGCCACAGTCATCACCAGTGTTTAACCACATTGAGTATTTTCCTACCTCCTATTCTTTCTATAGACTGAGTCACTGTATTTATCAAGTAGGGGGAAATACTACTATACTTCAGATACAGTGACAGTGGGCAAATGTTGACTTTTTAATGGCAGCCAGTGCAGGTGTGATGCATGCTTTTGCCTTGCATCTTTTCCTGCATCACACACTTCCATAAGTACAGTACCATTTACTCCACGGTATTCTTCATACTATGGTCAGCATGCTGCTATCATTCTTCTCTTTGTGTTTAATTATGCCATCTTAAAGAGGAACTGAACATTTAACAGAAGTTGCACATTCATGGAACTTTATTGTATTTTTTTGATTCAGGAGTAAATGTTGAATCATTGAAGTTTGGGTTTGAAATTTACCTGAATCTGTTTTACCATTCCGATTCCCCACAGATTACATAATGGCACTGATTAGCAGAAGCGTTTTGTAATACCACTTAAGGCTTTATCACAGTGGAGCACTGCCAGTAATAGTCTTTAATTCACTTATATGTACCAATCCATCTCTGTCAGGTTTCTATTAATTTCTTCCCTGTTTTACTCTGTTCCTAGCCCCTATATAATGAGGCATGAGGTCTTCCATTTATGGAACAAATATATACATATATATTTATTTAAATCTCAAGCAAATTACTTTTGCTACTGCTTTTCAAACAACTGTGCCATCTTCACATTTATTTCACGTTTAATCCGCTTTTCGCAAGTTAATTTATTTAGAAGAATATGTGTGGGTCAAGAGGCCAAAGAGGCAATAATATTTTTCTTGGCTAATTTAGATGAAAAGTTTGAAGATTAGGTTAGATATTTAAGCCTGTGTTGTGGTTTTAACACAAACCTTTAGTAGAGATGTATTTCTAAAATATTAGATCTGTGTATGATTAAAGCGGTGTTTGTGCACGCATACACAAACAACACTTATCAGGAATACTTGTGAAAAATTGCACCCTACTCTGCAATAATCTGTTGTCAGAGTGCAGAATGACAACATGCCTTGTTTACAAAGCTGCATGCCAAAGGAATAGAACCTAGAGATTTCTGCTTGCATTGGAGTTCTACTGTCCTGAATTATACAGCTAGTTTACATTTATAACAGCTGAGAGATGTTTTTAAAATTTTGCTTGATGCATCACTGGTTTGCTGTCATTGCCGGAGTAAATCCAAACGTGTTGTTTGTTTCTTTGTTTCTTTCTAACGATTAGGATCGGTGCAAAACATCAGGAGTTACGGCAAAAGCAGGCAAGAGGGCTTGCTGATTACTCCACTAGTCCTGTAGGTCCACCACCTGATGATGATGATGATGATGAGATGGACCCAAATTATGCCAGAGTGAATCACTTCAGAGAGGCTTACCCAGCAGCAAATGTCTACAGGCCATCGTCTCCACCTGTAGCAGAAACCTTTGGATACCCACGGGATATCCCTTCAATACCAGGAGAGAGGGAGCATTTGGAAGGACTGTATGCAAAGATAAACAAGCAGCACCATTCACAGACTTCTGCTGACAGGTAATACTACCCAATGGCTGCAGATCACCTGATTTTTCAATTTCACGTGCACTTGTATTTACTGAGTAGAAAAAAATGGTTTTACTCTTGATTTCCATCATTTTAACCAAGAACAGCCTTTGCCCCAACAGTACCCCTGAAGGGTCTACATAAAGCAGCAGTCAAAGAGAAATCATTATAGAAAGGTCCATATTTCACAAACAGAATGAATGAACCGCCTCCAATCCAATTCCTATGCTGCTGAGAAAGTGTGTTTTTCTCTTTTAGTCGGGAAAAGTTCTTATTTTTCAGCAAAACTCTGTTTTTCAATCCCTTTTGGTCCTGATGATCACCCAGTGCCCATTCGTAACAGGGTTTTGTGTGATAGTGTGATATATTGCATATGTTTACAGTTTACATTTCCCCAGCTGTGCAATATTATGCACTTTCAATTAGGTTGGGGAGAGAACTGGGAATCATGGCATTTTATGCAGACTGTAAAGTGTAGCTTCACAAGACTGATTACCTTTCACAGCCTTTCCAATAACCAAGTGAGAAAGAAGGAGCAATCTTTAATCCTTACTGTCAAGCTTACGGGTTGATAGCATTAAAGAAAGATGGTGAAGTTTTTCTTTGAATTAAAAAGAAAACCCTGTGATGCAGCCACCACTATGAGGTTTCTAAAGCTGGTTACTTCTGGAGTTCGGGGGTATAAGAACTATATGATTTCATTAATGGTCATGGTGTTAATAAATGTACATGGGATTTTTCTGTCCAGTATGTGACTGTGCAAGGAAGATGGGTGAATGGCCATTAGAGGAATTGGGAATATGAGGTGGGGAAGCAGTTTAAATATTAGTGAATGAATCTTGTACTGGGGCTTGTAATGTGGTTCCTCACTGCCTCATTCTATGCTGGATGTGTGTGAGAGGCTGTGTGAGCACAGACATGGGAGAGTTTTGAGTTTGTAGAGATACAATACTTTGGATATGTCTTAGGTCATTCAGATACAGCTCATCAGAAGTTTGTGACATGAACAGAAATGTAAGTGTTTAGCAGGGAATATGCCAAATTCTCTTTCTCATTCATCTGAATACAGTATTGGAGAAAGCTCTCAATCAGATAGTCGAGAAGAAGATAGCTGCCATACAAAGGGGAGACAACTAACTGGCATCTTTCCTTCCATACCATCAACACCCCATGCATAGGAGCCAGTTATGTCAACTCTATGCTAAATGTAGAGGATTCGAAATCCAGATCCAAATCTGAAATTTCTCACATTGAAACATACTTAGATTAGACCCATTATTAGGTGTGGTGCTAGCTGCACTAGACCTAATTAGGGTTAGAGTTCTGTTACAGAGTTCCATTTTAACAGGACCATTTTGTACCATTCACATCGAAACGAACGTTGTGGTATGTATTGCTTTTTTGTGAAGGTGAAAAGGAATGTACAGGTCTCTCCCATGAACATCTAGGATTTGGCTGGAGAGAGAGTGTCTTGCCACTAAATGAGACTTTGTTTGCTATTGTGATAAGATTGAGCTGCAAACTCTGATCCAAATCCAGGTCTGGTTGCAGTGTTTGGAGCTGGGATTTTAGCATGAACTCATGTCTAATTCCGAGCCACGCAAGCAACATTTACTGGAAAACTAAAACCAAAACTTAAACAGGAAAACCCCAACTTAAAAAAAAAAAAAGAAGTTGATGATAAGATGAGGCACGAGGAAGAGGTAGCCCTGGGTGAGCCTGTTCTCCCTGGGCTGGTCCATTACCAACCTACTAGCAGGAAAATCTTAGTTGAATTTCTGGGGCTTGTAGAGCCTGCTTGACTATATTGGAGAAATTGGAATTCCTGTTAGGCTGCCTTTGCCAGTATTAAATCTATCTTTCCTCTCTCTCAAAGACAAAAGTTTGTATTCACCATTAGAGTTGTGCCAAACCTGAATAAACGGATATGAATTTGTAGAATGGCTTATGACATCTAAACCAACAGTTACTGAAAATTCTGACAAGTGCAGGCAAGGAAATCCTGCCAGTGTGGGCTATTGAGAGTAGATGTAGTTTTTCTTTCCACATCTCCATTAATTACCAAACAAATCTACCTTAGGTCAGGTGTGAAAACAACCTTGTCTGCCTCAGAACAATGGGGAAGTGGAAAATGGATGCTTACTAGCCAAACAAAAGTTATTTTGCTTTTATGAGGGTGAACATTTATCAGCAGGTTGGTCATGGAATACTTCATGTTTTGCTAGGTTTCCCTCTCTGTGTGTGTCATGATTTTTTGCTGTTAATTTTTCTCCAGAATACTGTGGGGTTTTTTCCCTCCCACTTCTGAATCACAGCTAATGATATAGTGTGTGGGGGCTTGAGTAGTGACTAAAGTAAATGAGTTTAAAAAAAAAATCTTTCTTTTTTGGTTTCAACAGCGCATAGATGATCTCATTTTAGTCTGGGAATTCCAGTTATGTGTCATTGCCAGAGAGAATTAAAACTCATCAGTTGAATCAAGCAATCAGATTTTTAAAAAAAAGTGTTATCATTTTTATGACTTTTATAAAATTATAAGGCCACTTATAATGAGAGAATCTCTGTGGCCAGATAAGTGCTACTAATAGCTGATATATAATTAACCGCCTTTCCCTTCACCCACTAAAAAAAACATAACGATCTCAATGTATTCTTTTACTGTAGTGGCCCACTCATGGGTTGTCCCATACCAACCTGGGAACCCTCTACAGCAGTGTTTCCCAAATTTGAGATGCCGCTTGTGCAGGGAAAGCCCCTGGCAGGCCGGGCTGGGCCGGGCCAGTTTGTTTACCTGGCACGTCCGCAGGTTCGGCCGATCGCGGCTCCCGCTGGCCGCGGTTCACTGCTGGAGGCCAATGGGGGCTGCGGGAAGCGGCGCGGGCCGAGGGATGTACCGGCCGCCGGCCGAGGGACGTACCAGCCGCCACTTCCCACAGCCCCCATTGGCCTGGAGCAGCAAACCGCAGCCAGTGGGAGCCGCGATCGGCCAAACCTGCGGACACGGCAGGTAAACAAACCGGTCCGGCCCACCAGGGGCTTTCCCTGAACAAGCAGCCTCCCAAGTTTGGGAAACACTGCTCTAAAGTGCACAATGCAGCCAGCAGTGCTCTACACATGTGCTGAAATTATTACTCAGGTGATTAGGAAGTATATGATTAACCCCTGCTATGTAAATGCACACATCCAGGGCAGGTTCCTCTTGTACTTATTGAAAAGTTAACAATCGTGTCATGGCCAAATTCCAACATGCATACTTACATCCCTTCTACCTCAAACTCCATCTGTAATTTCAGTTTTGCATCGTTTTCTTTTCTTCTTGTTTTAAACTGCGAGGTAGCATTCCTGTGCACTGTTAAACAGTTGGTGCATTTCTTCTCAGTGATGGCTGCATTGCAGTGAAGGTGAAGTAATCCTACGTATATTTTGCCAAGATCTTTGGGACACGAGGTGCTATAGAAATTTAAGTGGTTCTTCTTCATGAATGTAGCCAAAGCATTAGTATGATCAGTGTACTGTGTGAATCCTAAGAACTGACATAAGTTAAAAATAGGAACACATTAACTTGAAAAAAATCACACTTATTTCTTTGTCAATCAACATTTTTCTGTTTATTTATAATCACCCTCAATTTTCGGTAATGCAACCTCTTGTATGTATCCGGGGCGATGCCTTTTAATAGTGCAAACTTTCTATGAGAAGGTAGAGGAGGGTAGGACCTCAGTATCAAAAAGCCATATAGTTGTCTCTTCAGAGGACACAGTCCATTCACAACCATGTAGTGTAAAATTTTCAGAAGTGTTGAAGGGTTTGTCTCCATAGGAAAAATCACCAGAAACCAGGAGGCAAACCCTTAAGTTATCCTTTACGTGATCAGAAAATGTCTTAGCCATTAGAAAGTTCACTCCTCCTTATAGTCCAGTAAACCTTTGCAATGTATTCTTCTGAAATGTATCCCCACAGAAAGCTCCTTTTCCCTGCTGGGTGTGGATGCCATGCTGTCTGGTTGTGATGGGGTGCTCAGCTCACCACTAGGCTGGCACCTCCTCCTGGTCACTCTGGAAAATAGCTCATGAGGTCGATGCTCCTTTCCGCAGTGGCATGCTGTCTCTCTGCCTCTCTCTCTCTGGGTCTGCAACCCCTCTCTCGCTCCATGAGCGGCTGCTCCCTCTTCATGACTCAGCCCTCTGGCCAGGTCCCTATAATTGTTTTCCTCTTCTGGGATATCAAAATCTCCCTTCAGCAGTCCTAGGAAGTTGTCCCATTCAGTGCCTCGGTGCCATTCCCTCAGTGGCTGGCAGGGGAACCCGGGCCTACCCTCTACTCTGGGTTCCAGCTCAGGCAGCCTCTAGACAGCAGTCAAGGTCTATTTCCTTTTAGTCCTTTCCCTGAGCCCCTTTCCTTACCGTCTGGCACTCTGCCATCTCTGGGTTTGCTGGATTCACCACTCCCTCCTCCCAGGGAGTAGCTGTAGGCTATATGTCTCTGCAGCCTCCAAACACTCCTCCCTTCTACCAGGGAGTGACTGCAGCATACTTCCCTACTGCCCCTTTCAGCAACTAATTTCCTGGCTTTATAAATCCAGCACAGCTCATTCCTCCTAAGCTGGGCTCCCTCCTTCAGTCAAGGGATTACTCAAGCCACCTGATTCCTATCAGCTGTGGCCTGTCTGGTTAATTGCCCCCTTCCAGGCAAGTGTGGGGTGAACACCCCTTCACACTGGTACAGACTCCATGCTGTCTTTTCTGCTGTTGGTAATTTTTACAATACAAATTATCTCTTCCTGCAACTTCTGATACAAATGAATAGCCCATTAACCAGGTATGGCTAAATTCAGAGGAGTTAGTCTCTTTCCTTTGTCTGAAGAGAGCCTGTTTATCCACACCCCCTGACATACCTGGGGGGAATTTAAACATTTTTAGTCACAGACTGTGAAGCATAATATCAGTGAGTATCCATAAATCCACACACAACATTGTCATACACATTTCACAATGATATTATTGACCATAGTGGTGGTAGTTTTCAGATGTACCTCACAAGGCATATTTTGTACAAATATCATTGCAGTAGTGTGTAGGGTGTGAGTACAGAGATGCCTCAGGTCACTCTCGCTCACTGATTTTCAGTGAGACTTAGGCTGTCAAGACCAAGTCACTTAAGCATTTTAGAAAATTTTGCCCATTGTACTTTTAGAAGTACACTACAGCTAGGCAACTAGCACCGCATGTTCCCCTCCTCCTAAACCAAGTTTGATGATGTGTGATGTAGCTGATCTGCAGTTCTATGAAGAAAAGGAAGAAATTCTCTTTGCTTAAAAACCATGTCTTCACCATAACAAAACAAAATGTTTCTTCTGATAGACCACCCAATCTGAGAGAGAGGTCAACAATAGATTATCCCTGACAGTACTGATGAAAATGCCACTTATCACAGATGTGGGTCAACAGTATATACAAAAATGAAAGGAAGCCTCTTTCCTGTCAATACCATGGGATAGCTTGTATGGACCATATATAGGTTGGCATGGAGAGTGAGCAGAGAACTTCCCTCAGTCCCTCTGGTATGCCCTATATAAGGACCAGCCACAGTTATGTTTATTGCATTGGGAGGAGCACAAGGTCTTTTCATATACTGTGTCCATATGCCACTCATATCACCCTACCAGCCTGTGGAATACCCTTAGCCTACCAAGAGAAAGCTATATCATAGCAAAGGGTGGTGCAGCCTGTTCCACCACCGGGTGCAGCTGGGGAACTCAGGAGGGGCTGTGCCTGAGAGAAATGCATATTGTCTCAATATGCAATAGTGGCTGTAGTATTTTGTGGTACATATGTTACTGAAAGGAATAGTGAGTCACACATCTCTTTACAGTGCTTAGTCATCTAGGCTGTGTCATAATATTGCTAACTTCTGCCATAGCACAACCTAGGTGTCACCATGCCTCAGTGAGGATTCCAGATTCAGGACAAATTGCTGAGAAATAGGGCAGACTCACCCTAAATTAGTGGTTATTCTTCCATAAGATATACCAACCAGTAACAAAAGTAAACTTCTGTCTCACCACACTGGGTAACAAGAAGTCAGATATGCAGTATCCTTAGGTATCCTAGCCTTTGTTTCACTGTCCAGACACTACACTTAATGATGAGTGGTTATTTAAAACCAATTTCATCAACCAAAGGGTTCTTCTGATCCCAAAGGACCATCCACATACCAGGTCAATATATAATTTAGATTTTACTCAATAATCACGCTGTTGCCAATCCTTTAGTATCTAATATCCAAAGGTTTGTTTATAAGAGAAAAGGAGGAGGAGAGAGTTAAAATGGTCAAAGGAATCGAATACATACAATCATGGCAAAGTTCTTGGATCAGGTTTGTAGCAGTGATGGAATAAACTGCTGGCTTATGATGTCTCAGGTAACATCCAAAAGATTAGACGGTCCTCAGTCCATTGGTTGTAATACTCCTGTTAGTGTAAATCCATAATCCAGAGATCTGAGCCAGAAAGAGGCAAAATGGAGATGCTTCCAGGGCCTTCTGTACTTTCTCCCATGTGGAGAGAAAACTCTCAGTCTTAGTTTGTGGAAAAGTACATGCACAAGATGGAGTTCACGGTCACATGAGCAAGTCACCTGTCCTTGCATGCTTCAAGGAGTCGGGAGCAGCCATTACCCATGTTCTGTCTGAAGTATTCCCATATTCAGGAAGGCTCATCGAGTGGGGATAAGCTTCTTCCTTGGCCCATTGTGTTTGTTGATGGGCCATCACAATGTGCTGGCTAGACTAGATGTAAACTAACTACCTTGTGGGTGTTACCACAGGCACAAACACATTTGAGACACAGGTATATCATCAATATTCATAACTTTAAATACAAAAATGATATACACATACAATAGTCATCAAACCATAATTTTCCATTGACACCTTACGACACGCTTTGTACAAGTTTTGTTCCAACTGTATAACAGTGGTAGCAACAATGATATACATGGTCATACTTTAATCAGGTGTCACACCATAGTCAAAAAGTGATATATACGACATTCCTATCCCTTACATGACATGCATGGTGCATGCTGCAACCCTATTTCACACTTTAAAAAAGCAATTTCCTCTTTTTCCTTTAAAACATAGTGATGTAAAAGATTTATGAAACACTTGATGTATCTCAGGAGCGGTGCTAAAGAAGAACAAATCGCTCAATGTGTTTGCTCAGCCCAGTAGTATGCATTTTAAAGTATGCCAAATTCATTGCCAAATGTAGTTCTTTATTTATGCTACTTATCTTTGGAAATTTCAAAGTGCTAGTCTGAGGAAAATGAGTACAGTTTTCCTTTACATAACATGAATAACTTTGAAGCTGCATCTGCTGCAGATTAAAATTAACTATTTTATTTATATAGCAGTAAAGTCTAAAGCCATAGTCAGAACCAGTGTTCCTCTGTGGTAGGTACTAAGATGGTCACTGCCTGGAAGAGCTTACAATAATACATAAATTCTTACTGTAAGCCATCCTACTGGTTAGCAGACCTAATATCTCCTGGGGCTGGTCACAAATCCGGCCAGGGACATCCTGAGTGCTAGGTTTGCATTTGGATCATCTTACTTATCGACAGATGTGTAAAATCTTATATACTGTAATCCAGCAACTCCCTAGGAACTGCCCTGCTGTAGATGCTGATGAGCCTCAGTTATTGCAGATATGATGAGCATTCATGTATATCAGATTTTTTTTTCCTCCAGATCCACCTTTTCTTATGTGATAATACTGCCTGGTATCATTCTGTGATAACTCTGCCTATTTACTGTTAACCCCACGTCCTTTTGTTGCAGTCATTGGACACGCATGCAAAACACATGTATGTGTCTGAGCATCTGCCCTCGCTTATATTGGAGGATGGTGTTTCCAGCTTCTTAAATGTATAAATAAAAACAAAACTTGAGATCTTCCATACAGCTTGAATGGTATTATATGGCCCTGCATGTCTCTCTTCCATTGCTGATTTTTCTGGCTGTGGGCAAAAGGCCCCAATTTCTGTGTTGTACAGGAGGTTGTTTGACCAAAAGCTGGTTTTTGTACCTTTAACAAGCAGCAGAATAATCTGAGTATTAACTTTTCTCTGCACATTAAGTCTCTTTAAAAAAACTGCCATTTAATTTTAAATGCTAATATGTATGTGGTTAATTAAGAAGCCAAAATTGACTATAAGGTTGGTAAGCTCTAAGAAAGAGAGAGGGAGATCATTACGCTACTGCTTATGGATAGCTATTTGTGAACCAGCTGATAATGTGCAAAATTAAGATTTCGTAAGTGGCATTTTAAATGAATGGTTAATGGCTGAAGATTAATTAAACAGTCAGAGCTGTTCAAAAGAGAAGCTGTTAAAATCTTGTTTATAGGCCAGTCACTTGCATATTGAAAGTGCAAGCCTCTAATAGCCTGTGGTATTTCCATTTAGCAGGCTAGCTATTTAACTAAACAGTTCTTCTTGAACAGGAAAATCTACCTTAGTAGATGTGCAGCAAGGAAGTACAGTTTTTTTTCTACATTTTTTTTTCATAATTAATAGCTGCACAATGGGAACATGAACAGAGAAATACATAATCTCTGGGATATTGGTAAACCTAAATAAAAATACCAAATCTAATTCTAATTAAAAAGTGGAGAAAATGATTAAAACTCTCATGTAATTTTATTTTCCCGCTAGTTTCCAGTGGTCTGTAGCTCTCAGCTAGAGTTGGGCAGAAAATGGTTTTCCTGTCCCAGAAGACATTTTGAGATTTCAGAAATGTTCCTGTTCCACATCAGGACAAAATCGAGACCTTTTGAAGTTTTTTGTGAAAAATAAGAGAAAATGAGATACACCCCAGACAAGCTCGGTAGTTCAGGCACTCACTTGGGATGTTCAAGACCAAGGTTCAGCTCCAGGCTGATTTGGAGCAAGAACTTTAATGGGGTTTCCTACAGCCCAGGGGAGTGCCTTAGCCACCAGGCTATTGGCTAGTCTAGTATGGGTCTCTTTCAGTTTCTCTCCTGCTGGGGCTGTTCCACTTTGTATAAAAAATTGAATATTCATTGGGCCAGAGAAAGAGAGTGGGGCTGATTCTATAGCCCAGTGGTCTGCGTACTCACCTGGGATGTTGGAGACTGAGATTTAAGTCCCTGTTCCAATGTATATTTAATTATTTATTTTGTAAAAATTGAACCGCTCCAACAGGAATGTTATCCACCCAGAATAGCCAGTAGTCTGATGGGTAGGGCGCTCTCTTGGGATGTGGGAGATCAAGATTCAAATCCTTGGTCTGAATCAGGCAGAGTCGGGAGCTGAGCCTGGCTCTTCCACATTATATGAGTTCCTGAACCACTGGACTGTTGGCTGTTCTGGGGAGGAGGGGTGTCTCTCTCTCTCACTCTTGTTTTGTCCAGAAATTGCATCCTTAACCTACGAAACCTTTTCTGATGAAAGTTTAATCAAAACTTAGGCACTCCTGCAAAAATGTTGATTTTAGTGAATTGAAAATTCACAGTCATCTCTATTCTCAACTAATACTGGGAAGGATTCTCACCCCTTTCCTCCTCTTGGAGTCAATGGGAATTGTTGCCTCATTGGCCCAACGGGCTAGCCAATTTGCAGGACTTACAGGATTGTTTCCAATAGGGAGAGAAATGGATGATAAAAGTTATGTATATTCTTTGGTACAATCCTGTTTGTTTACAAAGACTGTTCACAAAGTCCTGTTTCCCTGAACACAGTAGGGAATGCCTTACTCAAAATTTCCACATCTGTCCCTCCAGTCAGTTATGTGCCTAAGCAGCTCTGGTTCTCTGCTCCCTCTAAAGGCCGGGCCCACAATTGTTACTCTCGCTGCCTGATGCGTTTTTTCGGTGGTGTGGAGGAGAGGGGGAAGTAGACACAAAATTGTTTTGCTGGCCCACCCCAAAATTCTAGCTGTGCTTAAGACAGCACAGAAATCAAGGCCAATAAATAGGAAGAACTGGTTCCTAGACTTGGCAAGGAAGAGTGACATCAGTGGACATGGATTGAATGGATTTGAATGAGAGAAAGTTGAGGTACCAGGAAAAGAGAACACAATAATCAAACTACATCTTGAATGCAAAACAAACAAACAAAAAAAGTTTTACCTCCATGCAGTTCTGGATGGGACATTGACTGCCAATAATATTTTCACTTTCAGAGTTGACTCAGACTCTTACTTGGGTCTCACTCCTTTCTCTTCTCCTGTCCACACACAAAATCTCTGATCCATGTTTAGTGGTGCTTTCAATCTGAGCTAGCTAGCTTGACCGGGGGTATAGGCTTAAGCTTGAGTGAGGACACCCACTTTGTAGTGAGGACACATGCTAAATAACTCGAGTGATGATAGTACTCCAGTGTTGTCCCACAGTTCCCCCCTATGTGCCCAGAATAACAGACAAGTTCTCCCACGATTCATTGGGAAAGAATTATTGAGCAGCTCACCTTACTGCAGCACAAAGAACGAAGGAATCTACATTCAAATGAGCAAAGCACCAGTGTGGAACACAGTGATGGCTTTGCAGTGTGGCTGCTAACCTGGGTGCGCAGACCTGGATGCCAATCACCTGAGTTAACTCTGAAGTGGAGGCATATCCCTAGGTGTCTATAAGTAGGTAGAGTTCTTGCTCTATTCTGAGCAGAATAGACAGATACTGGATTTACAGTAGTACAAACTTATCCCCTTCTTGGGGCGTGCATTTATTGTTAACTTAAATAATAGCAAAACATAAACTTCAGCCTAAGTTTTCTCCCCAGCTTGGCTGTTCTCTAGGATTTTCCCTGCAGGACCAATGAGTTTCCTCTGTCTCAGAGAATCAGTCAAATACTTTTATATCCTGGGCTAGAACTAATAGGATCCACCTGATCAGAATCCAGAGTGAGTCAACAAAAATAACACTGCATCTTTATGCAGGGTCAAGTGTGTGACATTAGGAGAGATCAATGGAAAAAGCCTTATTATTCCTAAACAGAGTCCAGGACCCTGATAGTGTCAAGATGTCATTGATGGAAAGACAAGCAAAGACGGAGTAACACTGCAGTAGTATTGATGGCAAATACAGACAGCAACAAAAAAAATGGATCCTGTAGTCATTACAAAAAACAAGAATCTATCTTGTTTTAAAAATGTAGTCATTACTATATGTTACTAAGAAAAATATTTGGATGACTGAAGAGATATGGAAGAACTGGGTAGAGGAAAGATTCACTATAAAAAGAGAGAAATTGTGATACTGCCTGGCAGTTGTGCAGTGCATGCAGTTGACAATCGACTCAGAAACGTTATTTTTCTACCAGTGATCATGATGTCATTTATACAGCCAGTGGTCCAAAGGGTCACAGCAAACTTTGAGAGGCAATGTGGTATCATTCTCTTATTTCTTCATCAGCTTAGGCACACTATTGATGTTAGAAGTGATAAATGAGCAGCTACTCTGGTAAAGACTCTGAACTGTTTGACTGCTTACATCTACAAAGGGAAGCCTGGCACCATATGGCAACCAAAGTAAGTGCTGCTGAGGGGCTCGACTCACTAAGAGATTCTCTACCAGGTGTGACATTCTGCAGCAGATTTGTTGTTGACATTGGTAGTCCAATAGAATTTTGACCATTGTACAGAGACTGACACTGGGACTGCTACAGAAAGAAAAATAACTTGTTTGTAACCATACTCTGGATTGTATCCCAGAGAAAGCAAAGTTCCTTGTGAGGACCCAGGGACATGGGAAAGTCCTATTCCTTCAGCTACCCAGTGGCAAGTATCTTTATATCACTACACATCCTAGATATCTGGAGTCCATTTTTAGAGACCAACAGAGAACACTTACATGAAACATTTCGTGCTGTCCAGTTACCTACAAAACCGGTAGCTGCCTCTGTTTGTCACTCCTTCAAGCTGAAGGAGAAAAACTCTCAAATTAATATGAAAAAAAAATAATTTTTTTAAAAAAGCAAAGCGAACCAACTTTAGAAACTTCTGGAATGGTTTGAATGCAACTGTGAAAAAACAAGCTTATCCAGTCTTGGCTCATTTCCTTCTTACCTCCCATCTCTTCCCTGATCATCTCTTCTTTTTCCCGCAGGGCAGCAAGGCTCTTCTCCACAGAATAGCAGTCAGACGTTGTGTTCACGTTGTTTGTTTGCATTGGAAGAATCCATGCTCTTCCCTCCCAGTTCAGTGTGGAGGGTGCACGTCTCTTCTTGACTTGTAGGGAAGGTGTGGAGTGGGAGCAAGAGAATAATGAGAAGAGGAGGGCTAAGGAAGCAAGGAAGGGCCAAACAAATGTTTTAACTTTTTAAACACTCATTTGACAGCCCATTTTTATGGTTGATGTTCTTTGTTCATTTAAAATTTCAATTTTAAATTAAAATGTTCAGTGTCGTCATAACTTGAGGGTGTTTCCTATCAATGTGGTATTAACTAAAGTACATCCTTCAGCCTCAGAGTTTATCTACCATAAACACGTCTGCCTTGGGCCTTAGAGTTGTATTCAGCCCATTATTGCCTCATAAATGGGAATCAGCCTCGGATAATCATTATGGTATCTACATAAAGTCCATGGAAAACAAATAATGAGTCTGAGGACAGTCTAGAAGTTTACTAGTCTAGAACACAAGTATAGTGTGAGTGTGTAAATAAACTTTAGGGGTTTAAAGAAAATCTTGAAAACAGAATAACCTGGTGATTCTCGTGCAGCTTTGTTATTGCCCAGCTAGAAAATGTACAGCTTTGATGGAGGGGTGAAAGCACATTCTATTTTTGAGGGCTATTTTCTATGTCTGAGTTGCTGTAATGCTCAATAATGGTCTGAAAGGGCTGCTTTAATTGAGCACTTGTATGCAGTAAGTGTGCTGCTAACCAGGGAACCTGAAGTGCTTCTGCTCTGTTCTCAGGTAATGATAGAGGAAGCTTGTTGCAATGCAAGTCCTTGCTTTACAAATCAGCAGCTACTTCCTTAATAATATGACAGGGGTATGGGTTAGTGTAGGAAGGCTTGGGGAACAGCATTAAATCAGCAAAGCGCCTGTTCCTAATTGTTATTGATTGTTAAGTACACAAATTACAGGCAGATGGTCTGCAGTCCCTCACCTGAAGAAAGTGTTGTTTTCTTTCTTTGAAATTTTCAGTTACTGCTATCCCTGGTTTGAAAAAATACAAGAGACAGTTGCTTTATGTTATATACAGTGTTTATGCAGCTGCTTCAGAAAAGGGAGAATAAAGAGGGTGGGTTGATCTTTTCCTTCTTTTCTCTGTAAATGCCACTGTCTATATTCGTGCTGATGCTCTGACCTCCTTGCTGCATAGCTTGAAAAGGCTTGTGCGCCTTACCGGCACATTCTGATTCCACCACTAAACAGGCAGACATCTAATGATCATTCCGGAGCCCCACTGCCACCTTGCCCGCTCTTTACCAGTGAGGCCCAGTATCTCAACCTATTGCCACCAAACCCAGTTCATCGAGACTAAATATTCCCATTTATTCCACGTGTCCATGTGACAAGCAATATTTATTTTGTGTCTTTGATCATCTGACCTGCACTCTGCCCGCTAATTCATCTCTGCTAGGACTACTTCTTATATGGCAAACCTCTGTACAGCTTCTAACAGCTGTATTTTTTTTAAAAAATAACTTCACACAAACATGTATTTTCCTTTCTCCCTAGATGTGAAAATCTATCCCCTCCCATGGATCCAGACTAACAGGATTCAATTCTTGGCTAGTGAAAGGATTGAGGATATCTTCTGAATGCTTTCTCCCACTGGAGAGTGTTTGCAGTGACAACGCATTTTAATCTAGTCCTGTTTTTTCCCATAATGTATTATAGCACATGGCAACACCACTGTAGTTAAGGTTGTGTCAAGTTCTGTTTAAAGGTTGACCTTTCTAAGTCCTCTCAAATCAACATGCTTAGTTGGATTACTTTGAAATTTGGTGTACCTCAGGAGAGTGCAGAGTAGGATTTGTGACCCAAATTTTGGGTCATTTGAGGTATAGGTTGCAAAGATATATGCCATGGAAAAAATAGCCATTTTTCAGAATATTTGGAGCTGGGTTTTTGGGGTTTTTTTTTCTCAGAGCTAGGGATCAAATTATTGATGTTATGCAGGAAAAAATTGTCTCAGTCTGTTGAGTTTTCCCCTACATAGTGCATGTCACCTACTAAATCTTTGGGGCACCCAAATTGAGAACGGCATTTAAGAAGATGTTCACTACTACGCTTACATAGATGTGTAATCTGGAAGGATTCCAGTGTGCATGCACCAATAAAGAGAAAACAGAGAGGGTTTCTAGGCAGCCCCTTTATGCGTGCCTGGGTAGTTCAAGGGAATGTGCTGATGCCATTACCCCGGTGAACACCCTGCCACTGATGTTTCTAGTCTGAACCTCTGCACACCTGTCTACTAAAGATTTATTATGTCATGTTGCTTGCTACAAATTGTCTCAGTTATAATATAGAGGCTCAGACTAAATATATACCCCAAATCAAAAAGACAGTAGGAGGAGCAAAAGAATACCACCGTGGCTAAACAGCACAGTAATGGAGGTCATTAGAAGCAAAAAGGCAGCCTTTAAAATATGGAAATCAGATAATACTGAGGAAAATAGGAAGGAGCGCAGACCTGGCAAGTAAATTGAAAAGAAAGAGTTAGGGCTTGTCTACACTGGCAATTCACAGCGCTGCAACTTTCTGGCTCAGGGATGTGAAAAAACACCCGCTTCAGCGCAGCAAGTTTCAGCGCTGTAGCTCCCAGCGCTGGGAGCCGTTCCCCTCGTGGAGGTGGGTTTTTTAGAGCCGCGACCACACAAGGCACATTAAAGCGCTGCCGCGTTGCCAGTGTAGGTTAGCCCCCAGAGAAGCAACTTGCCAAAGACTCAAAAACTAACAATAACTTTTTTTAAGTACATCAGAAGCAGGAAGTCTGCCAATCAGACAGTGGGGCCAGTAGACGACAAAGGTGTTAAAGGAGCACTCAAGGAAGACAAGGTCATTGCAGAGAAGCTAAATGAATTGTTTTGCATTAGTCTTCGCTGCAGAGGATGTGGGGAAGATATCCCCATCAGAGCTATTCTTTTTGGGTGACAAATCTGAAGTTCTGTCCCAAATTGATGTGTCAGTAGAAGAAGTTTTAGAACAAATTGATAAATTAAACAGTAATCAGCCACCAGAAGCAGATGGTATTCACCCAAGAGTTCAGATGAAACTCAAATATGAAATTGCAAAGCTGCAACCTGTAGTATGTAACCTATCACTGAAATCAGCATTTGGGTGAGTAGGCAGCAAAATGGCAGATGAAATGCAACATTGATACGTGCAAAGTAATGCACGCTGGAAAAAATAATCCTGACTATCCAGATACAATGATAGGTTCTAAATAAGCTTGTTAGCACCCAAGAAAGAGATCTGGGAATCACTAAGTTCTCTGAAAAATTCTGCTCAGCGCACAGCAGCAGTCAAAAAGGCTAACCGAATATTAGCAGCTATTAGGAAAGGGATAGAAAATAAGACAGAAAATATCATAATGGCACTATACAAATCTGTGGTGTGCCCACATAGATGAACATGATTTGTTGGGGAACAGTCAACATGGTTTTTGTAAAGGGAAACCATGCCTCGCCAATTTATTAGAATTCTTTGAGGAGGTCAACAAACATGTGTATAAGGGTGATCCAGAGGATATAGTGTTAGACTTTCAGAGAGCTCTTGACAAGATCCCTCACGGAAGGCTCTTAAGCAAAATAAGAGGGAAGGTGCGGTCATGAATCAATGACTGGTTAAAAGATAGGAAACAAAGGGTAGGAATAAATGGTCAGTTTTCAGAGTGGAAAGAGGTAAATAGTGGTGTCCCTTAGGACCAGTGCCATTCATAATGTTCATAAATGATCTCGAAAAAGGGATCAACTGTGAGGTGGCAAAATTTGAAGACAATACAAAATTAGTCAAGATAGTTAAGTCCAAAGCAGACTGCAAAAAATTGCAGAGGTCTCACAAAACTGGGTGAGTGGGCAACAAAATGGCAGATGAAATTCAGTATTGATAAATGCAGACTAAAGCATACTGGAAAACAAAATCCCAGCTATACATACAAAATTATGTAAATAGTGCCAAGAAAAAATGCTTCTATTCAAAATATTTCCGAATACATTTTCGGAATGTAAAGTGTGACATGACATAAAATACATAACATAAGGTTTCTTGGCACTTGTTTGGGATGACCTAACTCATTGTTTCACCATTTGTTTGATAATAATACTTAGTGTTTATGTAGCACTTCACATCTTGAAAGCAATGTACAAAACGTTAATTCCCACACCAACTCTGCCTGATAAGTGAGAATACAATAGTGAGCCTGATTGAGCAATATGCACTGGTATAAAACTGGAGTAATGCAGTTGTGAATCTGCACTGGTATGATTTGCTTTAATAGAATAGTTTTTTTAAATGGACAGAAAATCAACCTGTTGATTTAAATTTAATATGTATGAATACACGTATACTGGGAAGAAATGTGATAATCCAGTGTCAGAATGCAGGTAGGCATCTTTATAAATTTAGTTAATAAATACTATAGACAGTAAACAAGTAATCACAGCGGTATGAGGTATGGTAAAAGGAATTACCACACTACATAACCGCATACAGTAACATGTGAAATCATTATTGATTTCATTCTCTATTCTCTTATTTCGGCTAATATAGCATGCTGGTGCTTAAGGATGTGTATCTTTGAACATCAGCAGGTGTGATTTTCCAGAATACACAGAAATTTGTATCCAGTATCAGAGGCAAAAATGATCCATTAGATCTGACATTTGAAAAAATTGCAAATTATGTCCTTGTTACTTTTATCTAGTCCAGATGTTGTAGGTTTCCTTTGTGCAACCTGAAATGAAAATAATTGTTGCCTGTGGACTCATATTGTTTGTTATGAAGGCTGAATCCTAAAATATAATCCTGACCTCATTGAAGTAAATGACAAAACTCCTGTTGATTACGATGGAAGGATCAGGCTTTCACCCCTAGTCCCTGGGATCTCCCTGTAAAGAATGATGAAGTGATGTTTTCTTTTCCATTTTATACTCATTAGTTTCACAGCCAGATTACTGTAACCTGAGCATTTTTTGCCATATTCCTGCAGGGCTGTTTTTTGTTAACTGTATTTTTTTACCTTTTGACCTGTTCTTTTAAAGTCATGCTATTGGGGGAAAATGAGTTTTACATTGTTTTTAAAGTTTAGAACTAGTAATGCAGAGAAAATTCATAAGAAATTGTCTGCAACATTAATTGGACTAGACTACAGAATTTAAAGTAACCTGTTCTATCGTCCATTTACCTCCTATGTGAAATGAAAACTCTATTTTGATCTGAACTGTCACAGATAATTTCTGCACATAAAACACATCCAGGGACAGCTTTCAAATGGAGTTGTCACTTCTTGTTTAGCAGGCAGGGGACTCTCTATTGTTGTCAAACCCTCTTTGCAAAAGCATCACTAACACACTGATATGCACAGTTACGTGTAAGAGGGGAAATGATTGCACAGTCCTGTGAAACAAAAACCTGTGTGTATTGGATTCTCCTTCACTGTTGTAGATGCTAGTATCCTCCGGTCTCGCACGCATCGACTCTTTAGGGACAAATGCTTTTCAAAGTGTTTTACAAAAGTGATGGAGAGTAGGAAAATCTAGTTAAGTGTAAATAGATTAGTAGGTCTTTATTCATTAAAATATTTTTCCTTGGCAGTGATTTACAGTATGAACATTATATGCATTGTATAGTATGCATTGGAGGATGTCAGCTTGAGGAATGCACTAATCAAAAATAAGAAAGTCAAACAAAACCCTCCTTGAGCAGAGTATGTTTGATTTCGTATGCATCCCTCTTTGTCAATTGTTTTCTTTTCATTAGATGTAATAATAATGAATAGTGCTTTGTGCTTCTGTAAAGAGAGTCTGCCATTTTAGGATCTGAACACAATTAGCAAATGTTACAATAGTCTCTCAACTCGCTTTTGAGGTAGGTAAATATAATGTTTCTGTCTCCTGATTTCTGTTCCAATCCATCATTCATGGGCTTTGCCTTCTCTAAACTGATCTCTGAGGCAATTCATAGTCTAGGTGAAAATGCTCAGTTTCATAGGAGTAAGAGTGTAGTCTGTGCACAGCATTAATCTGGATTTGAGGGATTGTGATGGTGTATCACGGGCTTTAGACAACAGCCTAGTGAAGGAAGCACATCTGACTGATTCACTGTGTCTTACACTGGCTATCCATACATTTCTGGATCTTTTTCAAAGTGTGAGTCCTGATCTTTAAATCTCTTGAGGGGCTAGGTCCATATTGCTCAGAGACCACCTGTGTGCGTGTCTCTCTCCGTCTGCCTCTGTCCCTCTGTGTGCCCCATCATGGCAGCTATGATTAAACAAGACTGTGCAGCTGACAGTCTCCAAGCAAGTTATCCAATCAGGTAGTAGAACATTCTAGATGAAAGGCCCTCCTTCGCTATGGAAGTACCCACAACTGGAGATCAGGATGAGTCTGCATATTAAGCATGCTATGAAATTCATCTCTTCATGTAAGCTTCCCTGCAATAGCAGATTGAGAACTTGTTGCTGATCTTTTGGAAAATGACCTACAGCATAAGAAACAAGGGAAGAGTTGAACTGGGTTTGTTCTATTTCAGACACACAGTTCATTGTGAATCTTAGGGCTTGTCTTCACTGCAGTGTTAGCTTGAAGTATATCTCAAGAGTTGCCCATAACCTGACTCCTGTACACGCATAAAAATCTCTCGCACAAGTGGTGCTTTAAACTCGAGCTAGCTGACCCATCAGGGAGTCGGGGTTGAAGCTCAAGGGCTGCTGATGCTCAAGCTAGAAATGCTGTTAGAGCTCAGCTACTCTGTCATTGTCATTGACTTCCACAGGACCAGTATGTCACCCATAATCTTGTTTCAGATTTTTAAGAATTCCTAAGAAAGCACATTGAGCGCATATCTGAATTATAAAATCTACCATCCAAGCATATATTCCAGCCAAGAAGCAATGAAGAGATGCAGATAAGAACTCGAGGAAGCTAGTTTCAAAACTGCTATTCTGATGCAGACCACCATCCTCTGGAACATCACAGCTATGAAATACCTGAGTAAGCTAATACATTCTTTGGGATATTATTTCTCTTTTAATTAAATGAAAAGTTGAAATACCATTCTGCAAGGATTCTATTTTTATACCACTTGCAAAGCACTGGAATATGATCTGTTTTCTTAAAGGAAATTTGCCCACGGGTCCATATTGCACCCACATGAGTATATGCTGTTGGAATGCTCAGCTGAACTGCAGTAATATAGCACCTTTTACTTTATTTTTCTCTGCAGGACAAAGAATTGGCTGATTCTGCCCTAGGATTTAGGGATGGAGGATTTAGTTAGCATGATGAGTGAGCCATAGGCACTTCATCATTGTCTCCATGACTACCATAGGCAGTACTGAACTATTCGTAATGTTCTGTTCAGAGTGGTAAACTTGTAATTGGCACAATTCTCATAGGGCCTGATGTCAATGGAACCTTTGCCATTGTCTTTAGTGGGCACAGGATCAGGTCAATATTTTACAGGTGGTCACAATATTGCAATGCAAATGTGGACATATTGTCCTGTGTTTTCTTCATGGGTGTGAATTCTGTGACTGTCTCCTTCATGTCAGTTGTTTTGTTTTGTTTCCTATATCCATAAAAAAGATACAGCAGAAATCTGGAATAGAAAACAAAAATGACAGTGCAAAGCAGCCTGAGGGATTAGGGAGAGCACATTTTGCAGCTAAACAGGAAACCCAGGACCAAGATCAGACTCTGATTTCCAAACTGAGTGCCTGAAGATTCAGGGCATATTCAAGAAGCATATATTCAATATGTCACAGGGTCTCCATTGGAGAGGGGTAAGATGGTAAGGATGTATCTCTGTTCTTGCTTTTGCCTGTAAATGGAGCTAATTCATGGAACAGCCTTAATGACTATTCCATAGGGAGCAGTGTATCAGATGGAAAGAGAAGGAAGGGTAATTTTGCATATTAATAAGATCAGAAATCCATTTGATTATCGAAAAATGGGTTTCAAGGGAAATGAGAAATTTTAAGGTGATTGTGCTTTAGACAGTAATAATCTACCTCCTTTGGGTCTTAAAACCACTGGTCATTACAAAATGCATCAGATGGAAACTTGATATCCAGGGTTTTTTTTCAGTCTGGATGTACAGTTTTTTATGACCCAGCTTTATTTCTTCCCTACAATTAGTGCTTGTGAAGGATGCTGGATAGACAGCACTAAATAATGACATTCTCTGTCCACTGAATAGATACAGTCCGGTCAGCAGTGCAAATTCCCTCAATCCAATCTGCCAAAGTGCATCCTGCAGGAGCATCCTTGATGGGTGATTCTCTGGCGTAGGAAGCTCTGATCTATTTGTATGCTTATTTGGTCCTTGATTTTTCTGCTGTGATTGCCAATTGTGATATGGGCATCTGTCCATCATTACTACCTACGCTGGGAAACTGAAATGCCTGAGACTTTACTGTTGGCTGACCCTTACACACTTCCCTTCCACCAAAGTTGATTTTTCCAGTTTGCCAAGAAAATATATCAAGTTATTTAAAAAAAAAAAAAATCAGGAAAATAATATATGGTAGACTTTAAAGAGAATCCAGACAACAGTGGGTCTCAGGCTCATGAACTGTCTTCTTTGTGCCCTGCCTACGCAAGACTCATCTCTCTTTCTCTTCTAATATATTCAGCATCACTGTCACACACATTGCTCACCAGTATTCATTGCTACCTTGTGCCGCCACCCCGCCCCATCTGCCTGTTGTATCCGTCTGCACCCGCATCTGCTGTTGTATGCTTCTTGTGTCATACTTAGATTGTAAACTCTTTGGGGCAGGGATGGCCTTTTTTGTTCTGTGTTTGTACAGCACATGCCGCAATGGGGCTTTGTCCGTGACTGGTGCTCTTAGGCGCAACTGCAATACAAATAATAATAGTCTCTTTTATGTTTTGTACTACTGAAAACCCTAAGATTTTGTAAGCAGCTTCATGGGCCAGAGAAATTTCCAAAAGCCTGTGGTTAGGCAAGTATGCTGTCCATTAGAAACTGGAGTAAGACCAGCAATGCATTTCACATAAATGACACTGAAAAACCATCTGATGGTAATGAATTTTGGTCACAATTGATCAAAGCCAGATTCAGATTTGTGTCCAAGAGGCGAAAGGTTATGTATATCTTATTATCTTTGAACTATACATTTCCCAACATAAACAAGGGCTAGTTTTAGTTGATCAAACCAAATAGAACCAGAGGAGAAAAGAGAAGCTAGGGCTGGAGAGAATGGGTGTGAAGGAAGGGAGGAAGAGAATGGAAGGGGGCAGTGAAGTTTATGAGAGAAATTGTAGAAAAATAGGAGCAAAGATAGAAAACAGGAGAAAAATTGAGAAGAAAGAGGAATGAAATGATTGAGAAAATGTGTGTGGTGCACTTCTTGTCATTGACAGACAGGGAGTTTAGCCTAAAGAAAAGTTAATTCAGGTATTGAAAATTGCAGGAGCAGTCTGGGAGACCTGAATTACATGATTAAAGTGAATTCTTGGAACAGAAACAAAGGTAAAATACTATGAGGGAAAGAGAGAAAAAGTGGGTGTATATCTCTTGCACTTCCAGAATTATTACTCCTCCCTGTCAGAGCCCTTTAATAACATTGTAGCTACCTCAGACATGGTTAAATATTGTTTTTTAAACGTTCATGGATATTAATGTTAAATTGGATCACTCTGTTGGCATCTGAAAATATATTTTTAAGTTATAATTATATTTCAGCCTCTGCATTTTCACAGCAACTTCTGTGCTTATCGAACACTGCCAATATCCATCACTGCAGTAAGAAATGTACCATTCAGTAGACATGCGTGAGAATCCTCTGGTTAAGACCTGTTAAAGGTGTCTTCCAGTAACAAGAAATCCCATTCAAATGGAAGCGGCTGCAGCATCATTCATTTCTACGTGTTAGGGCAGAGGTGGGCAAACTATGGCCCGTGGGCCACATCCGGCCCACAGGACCCTCCTGCCCGGCCCCTGAGCTCCCGACCGGGGAGGCTAGCCCCCGGCCCCGCCCCTGCTGTCCCCCCTTCCCCTCAACGCTCTCGGCGGCCGGGCTGCGAGCTCCTGGGGTAGCTGCAGAGCCCGGCCTGGCCCAGTGCTCTGTGCTGCATGATGCTTGGCTGGCTCCAGCTGGGCTACAGCCACTGGTGCTCCAGGCAGCGCGGTAAGGGGGCAGGGAGCGAGGGGGTTGGACAGAGAGCAGGGAAGTTCGGGGGGGGGGGGGGGGAGTGACAGGGGTCAGGATGGTCACAAGGCGGGGAACAGGGGGGTTGAATGGGGGTAGGGGGCCCAGCGGGGGCAGTCGGGAAGGGGGGGGTTGGATGGGGCGGCGGGGGGGTTGGATGGAGCAGGGGTTCTGGGGGAGGACAGGTAGAAGGGGTGGTTGGATGAGGCAGGGGTCCCGGGGGGGCTGTCAGGAAGCAGGGGGGGCTGGATGGTGCGCCGGGGGGCAGTCAGGGGCAGGGGTTCCGGGGGCGGTCAGGGAGAAGGGGTAGTTGCATGGGGCAGGGGTCCCGGGGGGGCAGTCAGGAATGAGAAGAGGGGTTGGATGGGGCAGCGGGGGGCAGTCGGGGGACAGGGAGCGTGGGGGGTGGACGGGGCAGGGGTCCCGGGGGGGCCATCAGGGAATGGGTTGGATGGGGCAGGAGTCGGGGAGGGGGGGCGTCAGGAGGCGAGAAGCGGGGGCGGGAGCCGGGCCATGCCTGGCTGTTTAGGGAGGCGCAGTCTCCCCTAACAGGCCCTCCACACAATTTCCGAAACCTGATGCGGCCCTCAGGCCAAAAAGTTTGCCCGCCACTGTGTTAGGATATCACCTATTGCATTTCAATATACTGTGTTTCATATTATTATTATTTATTGTTTGTATCGCTGTAACCCCAGGAGCCCTAGTCATAGACCTGAACCCCATTGTGCTGGGTGCTGTACAAACAGAATGAAAAGACAGTCCTTTCCCCAATACCAAGTTACTTTCACTAAAAACTTAGTACTGAAACAAATATAAATGTAAATACAAAACTTCATACTGAGGGCCATATACGATGATAAAATAAAGGACATTCTCAACAATAAGGCAGCATGGCATCCTTAACCCAACCCAAAGTGTGTCTAAATGTTTAAGGACTGCATTCTGCCCTGATCTACACTCCGTGCAACCCAACTGCAGTCAATTGCATCACAGTAAAATGGAGGCACAATTTGGCCCTTAACCCTTTATTAAGCTCTATAAGTAGGGCCTTACCAAATTCACGGCCATGAAAAACATGTCACGGACCATGAAATCTGGTCTTCCCCACTCTGCCCCCGGGTGTGCTTTTACCCTATACTATACCAATTTCACGGGGGAGACCAGCATTTCTCAAACTGGGGGTCCTGACCCAAAAGGGAGTTGCTGGGGGAGTGCAAGTTTATTTTAGGAAGGTTGTGGAATTGCCGCCCTTACTTCTGCATTGCCTTCAGAGCTGGGTGGTCAGAGAATGGCGGCTGCTGACTGAGGGCCCAGCTCTGCAGGCAGCAGCGCAGAAGAAAGGGTGGCAATCCCGTACCAGGCTGTCCTTGCTTCTGCACTGCTGCTGGCAGCGGCTCTGCCTTCAGAGCTGGGCTCCCGGCCAGCCGCCGCCGCTCTCCAGCTGCCCAGCTCTGGAGGCATCGCCGCCGCCAGCAACGCCACAAACCCTCCTACAATAACCACCCCCTTTCCTCCCCCACACAACTCCTTTTGGGGGGTCAGGACCCCTTACAATTACAACACTGTGAAATTTCAGATTTAAATAGCTGAAATCATGAAATTTACAATTTTAAAAATCCTGTGACCGTTAAATTGACTAAAATGGACCATGAACTTGGTAGGGCTCTCTAAGGGGACTTCACAATGCTGGGGGATGATACGGCTCTGTATAGGCTACATTGCCTGCGAACACTGGAGAAGTGATTGCCCAGTGCCATTGTGGCATATCCCATTACTGACCATAAATGCTTGCATATGTATACCTGCTTCTGGAAATTTCCACTACGTGCCTCCGACGAAGAGGGTATTCACCCACGAAAGCTTATGCGCCAATGTGTCTGTTAGTCTATAAGGTGCCACAGGACTCTCTGCCGCTTTTTCATAAATGAGTAATATCAGCTGTTTGTTTTAAGTGCTTATTTCAGAAATTACCTTGGAGTGGGTGTCCCCAATAACCTTTAACATTATCCAAATTTAGTTATCAGTATTTAATTTTATGTATGTTAGCTCAGCAACAAGAGAAGAAGAGATTTCTTTGTTTTCCGATTCTTTGCCTGGAATAAATGTTACTTCAACACTGTGTAACTCCTCTTTAACATTCACTATTCAGCTTCAGCTATGCTCCCAAAGGCTAGCATTTCCATCATGGTATAATAAACAATGAGACTCATAGGCTTTGTGTTGCCACCAACATTTCAGATTGAGCTGAGCATCAAAGATCATGGTAATGTGTGATGATAATCCTGCATAAGAATTAATCTAGACTTTTTTTTTCTCTATTCCACTTGGATTCTTATATCATCCCCATCATCGTAGTATCTGATTGACCAAGCAACTCTGGGATGTAGATAGCGAGAACCCCTCCAAATGTAAATTCATAAAGCAAATCACAGTGACCCATCGCTTGTTAAACTCTTAATGTGATATTTCCTTTAGCAGTATTATCGGTATTATGAATGGAGGGATTTTAGGAAGAATAATACTCTTATCAGTTAATGAAAAAAGGAATGTTAAACTCAAGTGTGGATATTCTTATGACAACACAACATCAATCTGTCATGATCACCATCAAACCTTTTTGCATTTTTAAGAACTGTTTCTGTTAAAAAGGTGTGTATATATGCATACACACACATAAGTAGATATACACACAATTATATATATAAACACTTTGAAAGCCCACACCTTACTTGCTAGTCTCACGTTCAGTTGATAGACAGCTAACTCAGCCTCTTTTTATAGTCCATTTCTAAAATGAAACCATAAATTTTAAAGCTGGGCTTCATCATTGCAGAGAAAAAAGCTTTTCCAGCCTATTGATGAAATATAACATTTGATAGGATTTATGAGGCCCAGATTCAGGAAGATCATTTGCAGAGCACTTAAAACTGATTTTCCTGCCCTTTGCCTTCCCTCCTCTCAAATGCACATACCAAAAAGAAGCCATTAGTAATGAAAAATTATGAGGAAGATTTTGCTTGATTCCACACAAATGTCAGTTTAAGAGAGAGAGAAAAAAAGTCACAGGGATTTACAGTAAGGGGTCTGTCTAAACCCAGGCTGACTCTTTGTGAGAGGAATACTAACTTTGCTGCAGAAACAAGCACCTGGTATGTTTGTTTGTTCTAATAAATTCATATATACAGCATAGTGCAGGGTTATGAATTTATATTGTGCTCCCACCAACAGACATTTGCAGAGTAGCTTCCTAAAGTTAAAAATAAAATAAAATGATACCCTGCTTCTGTACCTTGATAATGTTTCCTTCTGGCTAGTTTTACTGGAACGATAATTTCACAGAGGAAAATACATTCTCTGTAACTTGTGATCACAGTATCTGTCAAATGGTAGGAAATGAAGAAAACTGCCAGACAGTGTCAGATTTATTAGCAGCTCTAAGAAGTCCAAAATTAATGCATTTTCTTGTCTTTGATGGGTGAGAGATCCATGTGCTGTACTTATCCTAATGGCCACGTGAAGGAAGTAGCACTCGTCAATTAGCTATCTCATTAAGCTGACTGCAGCTTCAAATGGAACACATGCAGCAGTGCTACCTGCTCACCTAGCCAGCCCGCCAACTTGTTGTTGTTGTGTAATATTTAAATTGTGGTTGTGCTCAAAGGTCAGAATCAGGTCTCCACGGGGCTAGATGTTGTACAAAAACGTAGGATGATGCTGTTTCTGGTCCAAGAAGCTTACAGTCTCCAAAGACAGCTCACATGTGGAGAGTGGAAGAAGTATCAGTCAAATATATACCACTGTTGTTATAAGCAGAGCTGGTAGTGGCACTTTCCATTATCCGACTCTATTCTCACTTGCTTATGACTTGGCTGAACTTTAACCATTCAGATTAAACTTTCCCATGTTCGGTGTCTGCCTCAGGCTGAATTTTTTTGGAAAGCTAAAATAGTTTATCTGTTTTCACTGATTCCAAGGCCAAAAGGAATCATCGTGATCATAATATAGTCTGACCTCCTCTATAACACAGGCCGTAGAAGTTCCCCAAAATAATTCCTAAAATGTATCTTTTTAGAAAAGCATCCAATCTTGATTTAAAAATGGTCAGTGATGGAGAATCCACCACGATCCTTGGTAAATTGTTCCAATGGTTAATTACCCTTACTGCCAAAAATTTCTATCTCATTTCCGGTTTAAATTTGCCTAGCTTCAACTTCCAGCTATTGAATCTGCCAGATTGAAGAGTCCATTATTAAATATTTGTTTCCCATGTAGATACTTATAGACTGTAATCAAGTCACCCCTTAACCTTCTCTTTGTTAAACTAAACAGATTGAGCTTTTTGTCACTATTTTGACAATGAGATTAGGGGAAAATATATTGTTTTGCCCATATTAAAAAAAAAAAAATCTTGTTTCATTGAGTAAACTGTAGTGCCTCTGTGCTTTGGAATAGGGGCTTGGAATTTGGAAGGGAAGTCAGTTTAGTCTCAGTGATGTGCCTTTTGCCCAGGAAAATCCACCCCAGTTTGGCCAAATTATAAGCCTTAGAAAGTTTGCAGTTCTCTCATACTCGATAGAGAGACAAGGGCAAAGGGGGAGAATTTCTCTTTTATTGGACCAATTTTTGTTGGTGAAAGAGAAAAACTTCACACAGAGCTCGTCTTCAGATCTTGAAGAACTTTTTCTAACTTTTAAGTGTTTGACTTGACAGTATTAATATTTTAATGAAGTTGTTGTTACTGAACTATGCACTATAGCCATTAGCATTTTAAAATTGTTGAGAAAGATAAAGGATGTGTCTACTATCCCCATCTGCCCCACAATCTAGCCATTATTAACCGACTGACTGCTTTATGAGTATCTCTGGAGAGGTGGGTCTCCTGGGTGGATTTGAAGGCAGAGAGGTAGTCACTTCACACACTAGAGAAGGCTTTATGCGTAAGGCCAGCCTAGGGGAAGGGGAAGAGTTGGTGGGAGAAGCTAAAAAATGGGTGGATGAGGCTGGCATCGTAGCCTGCAAGGCATCCAGGAGGAGATGTCAGAAAGACAGGCAGAGGTGCAAGAAGGAGGGGAGAACGACAAGTCAGGTATGGAAAGATAGATTTGTAAGTCATATCCCAAAGGATGGTCGCTGAAACAGTGTGATCAGATGTAACTGGAGAAGAGAGAGGGTTAAGGACAAAGCTCTGTGGGTGGGGGGAGGAAGACCCATTGAAAGATACTCATTAGAGATAGCCCTGAAGCAGAACACTGGATCCAACCCTTTGGAGCAGTGGTGGGCAACCTGCAGCCCACAGGCGGCATGCAGCCCATCAGGGTAATCTGATTGCGGGCTGCAGGACATTTTACTGATGTTGACCGACCACAGGCATGGCCCCCCGCAGCTCCCAGTGGCCGCGGTTCGCCGTTCTCAGCCAATGGGAGCTGCGGGAAGCAGCGGGCCACAGGGACGTGCTGGCTGCCGCTTCCCACAGCTCCCATTGGCCGGAAACAGTGAACCACAGCCACTGGGAGTTGCAGGGGGCCATGCCTGCGGATGGTCAATGTAAACAAAATTTCTCGCAGCCTTCATTCAGATTACCCTGATGGGCCACATGCAGCCAACGGGCCGCAGGTTGCCCACCGCTGCTTTGGAGTAAGTTCCAACTCAAAGCCAAAATGTTTGGCTTGTTCCTTTCTCTACAGTGGGTCATATCAATGCAAACACCTTTAACTTTGGGGAAATTTGGAATGGGGTCTGAATCCAGAGTTAAACTCTGTGGTTGGGTCCAGTTGTAGTTTACACATTTTTGACTGCCTGGTTTAATTTAACATTGTCATAATAACTATATATAAGAATGAAGCCAGAACATATGCCAGGGCAGATGTGCCATTGGGCAGGTAGAGGAACACGTAAAAGGGGCCAACCGAAAGATTCCTTCCATCAAACAGTACTTAGAGAGGGAAAACTTTTGGGACTTAACAACATAGAGGAAATGGAAAGAGTAGCCCAGACAGGAATGCCCAGGAATGGCAAAGCCTTGTTAAATTTCAAAATTTACCATAAAGTGCATTTTATACCTTGAGATATGTCAGTCTTGTTGATGTGAACTAAGATGCTTCTAGAAAACGTGCATGTGCAACTTTGCACACTAGCTTTTGGGCACACAAGAGACAATGTTTAGATCTTACATGTGTAAAATCTATCTGTGCCTCAGTTGCAGACATAGCCCTTTGTCTATCATGTGCACACCTCTGAGAATGCATACATGTGATCCATAGCTTGAAAATGTGACCGTATCATTTTGACAGCTAAAATGAATTTGTCTTGCTGCACCATCCATGGCAGAGCTAATGTACTGCGATAGAGATTTTAGTCCCTTGAACTGCTGCTTCCCCAGGGAAGTAACTCTTTTAAGCCCACCTTATGTATTAAGTGTAATTTTGAACATCCATGTTGCATCTATATTAAAACGCTCTTGTATCATTTCAGTGATATATTTAAGATGAGTGAATTTTGGATCATTATATTAGACCTGGGATGTTCCAAAGATTTCCTGTAAATGATATGCATCTCCAATAAGAAGCCCCATGTTTCGTAAGGGGTATTCTAGCATGCTTGGATACTACATAGTATGGTTTTATCTTGCCACACATTGCACTGACAGCTAATGAAATACATTAAAAGCTATTTCATTTGCTATTTACACTATTCCTCTTTGTTTTGTACTTAGAATATTATATTCTTCCTTGTAAGGTTTACACTTTTCACCTTACACATGCTGGTGGCTTATTGTCTTTCTATAGAAAATGTGATTTTCTCTTTTCACATGTGTTTGGTTGTACAGAAAAGTAGAATCTAGACAAAATTAGATGTATGTGAAGATGTACATCAAATTGGAAAGAGTAACAAGTAATATCAGCTCTTCTGTATTTCAGATTGTCAGGGTTCTGAATTGAAAACAAGGCCATGAATTCTCCAAATAACATCTTTATTTACGCAGCAAGGTGTATCCGAGTACATCGTAACCTAGTTAGGTCTCTGATGTTCTTAGGAATGAGCTGTATATCCACTACTGTCTCAATAGTCCAGATTTGTTCTTTCATTATATCGGGCTTGTTATACAGTGAAGCGTAGGAGAGCATTACTCCAGATGTCTTTATTTGTTGGCTCCCTTGACCATTTTTGTTGCTGTCAGCAGCAAAATTCAGTTACAGCTCAACAGTGCAAATTCCCTGTAAATCTTTGGATGCCCTAACCAGTTCAGTGTTGGTCTATGTGTAAATGTCTGCACAGTATGGCAATTGGAGTGGCTGATGTAAGAGAAGCTAGAAAATGGCTCCAGCTGGGGAACATTCTTGAGGGAAGCATAAAATTCTTTCCAAATTGTCAGCATGCCGCTCAGTAAAAACATGAGAACTAGATAATTCTTAGCCTGCTTTGCTTTCTTTAATGCACATACAGATGTCACCAAAGGAGGCAACTTTAGTTTTCAACAGTTTTTATATAAAATAGTCCTTAGCTTTTACTTCCATTTTTCAGTGTTTATGAATATATTTTTTCCATCTGGTCATGTGTGTAGTCTTAGTGTAGGTATATTTGTATAGATATTTAACACCATATGTGTTTTAATAAGTACTGTGTATTTGTCCATTAATAATATTTATATGGAACTGAGAGCTTTGGTTCTTGTGATTTTTAATAAACATTGATGGTGTTACTAGTTTGTACTAAGCATTCAGTATGCTCCATCAAAATGGCAGCTCTAATTAGGTTCCTTGAATTAGCTAATGGATTTTGAGAAAGATAGCTTACGAAGCTCTTACAGCTGTCCAAGATATTCCTGCTATGGCAGAAAGACAAAAGGCCCCTGGAAGCTACAGACTTTAAAGCTCTAGAAATGCAGCTGACAGTTAAAGAGATAAATTACATTTGTATTTTTTTTTCCCGTAAAAGTCCTAATACTAGATTAATGTTATCCCAGTAGTGATCATCCATTAAAAAACCCACTTTATAATAACGATGCATTTTGACCATATGATCTATCTTCCGCCCTCCCCGCCCCCCGACGTTTTGGGCAGGGTATAAATACTTTTTTTTTTTTTTTTTAAAGAAGAGAGGAGTACCTTATTTCTTCGATGGGGTTACAAACTCAGTGAATTGTAATTTTAAGTTTAGGGAACTTCACTGGTGACGTTTTAAATGTACAATATTTTCTACTTAGGCCAGGTATTGTAGAAAGAATCCACACAGTGAATTAGTTCCTGCTACTCTGCAAGTACTATGGGTTTGCATGTGTGTAACAGAGCAGAGTGTAGTCCCTTGTGAATAACTTGGAGAGGTGCTTTCTTTGACATAATAGATAAAGTCAGCCCTGGGTTTGCCGTTTTCATCAAAATATATTTTAGGATGTGGATTGCATTGCTCACTATGCTTGAGCTCTCTGATCCTCAATCTCTTACTTCACATGGGAGCTCAGAAATTAATGCTTCAGTGTATTGTCACCCAGTATCCCTCCTGCTTTTGTTTTTTGTAGTAAGTGGCCTCCGAGGGGGCCTCTTCCTAGAAGTCTTCAAGGTATTTTATTGAATTTTTCTGCCTTTTTAAAAAAAGGTTAATAAACTCGAGTGCAGAAAAGCAGTAGTGTGCAAATAAAAAAAAACTAGTTGCCAATTGCATACAGGTGTGATAACCATTAAGAAATGTAACTGTATTTCCTTGCAATGATTTAATATTCAGCATTTGCTTTGTTGAATTGTTAAAGCTGCTGTAAATGGGGTGGGAGGGTTGAAAATGTGCACTCTGTGTTGGTGTGACCTATACATTGCAAATATGCCAGCTGCTTTTCTTCAGTAAAATAAAAGAATAAAACCAGCTTGTAATACAAAGTGCCAAAAAAGGCAATTTAAGTACTTTGCCTTATAAATCCAAAAGAAATTACCTCAGAGAGAAGGCCCTCAATTATGCCTAGCACGTGACTTTATCATGATGGATAAAACGCATAATTGATATCATCTTTACTGAAGAAACCAGAAACTTTTGCATTGTCTAGAGGCTACTGACAATACCAGGAAAGTCTGGTTTTCATTATTTTCACTGGGTATTGTTTATGGAGAGTTCAGTTGTTGTCAGCACCCGAGTCCCTAATCTTTCTGCTCTTCCTAACCCTTCTGAGACACATTCACATCTCAGACCAACAAGACAGAAGTAAACTGTTCACATGCCAGAAACTCAGGCATTACCGTTAGCTAGACTGAGCTATAAGCCACCTTTTTTTTTTTTAATTAATTAAAATCTGGTGATTGCTTTCCCTTAACAGGCATATTCAGCTGAGCAGAACAAAACAATCACTTTCCATCACAAAGAATACATGCTTGTTATGCACAAGAAATGTTGAAAAATTGTCTTTCCCTCCCATTTGATCACAAATAACCTGTTTTAATTGGAATTACATATGTCTCTCTCTTTTATACCTGCCCATGATGAGGTTAACCCTACGGTATGCCAGCTTTGTTTTTCTAAGGCAAAAGGAGGCTGACTTCCCATTCTCATGTGACACGGTGAGAGCCAGCTACAGGTTGTAAAAGGAACAGGAATGGAGACAAAATGTGGCCCTGAATGAAGAGATGGTCCTCACCTGAGTGGCTGGGCCATCAGCCACCACAAATAGGAAGAGGTGCTGCATGTCACGAGAAAGGAGGGGACAATAAATAGATGCTTCATGTCCAGTCACAGAGAGAGATTTTATAAACAGTTTTGATAGAACTTATCTATCAGTCTTAGTCTTCAAATAATTCTGCGAGATTCCTGTGAACACATTGTCAGCTGGTTTGAGCAGGAAAGGCTTAATTCTACAGCTAATTGCCCTGGTAAGAATAGGAAAGAAAGAGAACTTTAAAAAAAAAATTAATCCACAGGAGCCTAAGAATATTATCTGCCTTCTATCCACTAAGCTTCTAATGTCAAAGGGTCAGCAATAATGTTATAAGGTCAGCAGGGCTCAATTTACATCCTGACACATGATGGTCATGTGCTGCTTGAGGAGTCTTTGACCTTTTGGACAGAAGTGGTTGTAGTGCTTTTATGTTACCCTGCCGAGTTGAAAGGTGACCACGTATGTGCAGCTGAGGAACTTTTATGACTTTTTCTTTCGGTATTGTAGAGCAAATTATGATGCTCGTCAGAAATTTTAGTATGTAGACTTAAACTTATAAATGAAGGTTTCAGAGTAGCAGCCGTGTTAGTCTGTATTCGCAAAAAGAAAAGGAGGACTTGTGGCACCTTAGAGACTAACCAATTTATTTGAGCATAAGCTTTCGTGAGCTACAGCTCACTTCATCGAGTGAGCTATAGCTCACGAAAGCTGATGCTCAAATAAATTGGTTAGTCTCTAAGGTGCCACAAGTCCTCCTTTTCTTTTTATAAATGAAGTTCTCTCTAATTTGGTTTTTCTCTAATTATCTGTGTATGCATGCAGCTTGGGATGTATTTGTGCACGTTTCTAGGTATAGAGAGATATATGTACTTCCCTGTATCTATCTGCTATTTGTCTATCAACCGGTCTATACACAGACCTCTTAATATATCCCCATTCAAATGGTTAGGCAGAATCACAGACTTTGTTCCCAGGATCTGACAAGCATTTCACAGTTGCCAAATGAAGCATCCTGCGTGGCCCCTTTTCCACTGATGAAGTTTGTAAGTACATACACACAAGGTACCTTCCTGCTCAGACCAGAAAAGTAAGTGCTGACGAGTCCATCAAGCTCATGGAATTTCCATAAAGATTTATATTTCCCAGATTTGGTTGTCAGTGCCTGACGTATATTCCTAAAATTTGAGTTGTCTCCCTATGAACCTTGAAGATATTCTGTTATCTTGCAGGTTCTGGAATTGTCAATGAGAATTTTTCTGACAAGCTTTTTATTGGAATATCATTCATTTACTCAAGTGCAGATGTCGATAACAAAAGCTCGTTGCTTCCTAAACTCTGTTTCTCTTGGCTGACAAAGATGGACGTTGAAATATTGTAGAATTATGTTCTGACTATGGATTTTCTTTTTGTCATTTTTTCAACTATTTTTTCTCTTCCCTCCTCTTATTGAGGTTGCTAAAACACCTTGATAAACAACTTAACATTTCAGCATAGGGAAATAAATGCTGGCACCATATTGTATCCTTTGAAATGCTTTGGTCTTGACTTCTTAAATGAGAGGTACCATAGATGAACAGTACTAATCTACAGTGTGGTGTATTGTGTTTCTTTGTATTCTATATGTATGCTCAAGGCAGTAAATTCTTTTTAGTAGCTATGATATAATTAGTTTTGTGTTATAATAGGTAGTGAATGGAAGATTCAGCCCATTCTTTTGAATCAACATGAGATTAGTTTTGTATTTTATTCATTTGTGAATGAAAGCTTCAGCAAGTATTCATTTTTCATAATTGTTGAAAAAAAAATTTAAATGTAACCACAAGTTGCTTATAGGCTGCCAGTCAACTGGGTAAAATTACATCCTGAGGTAAGTGGCTGAAAAGAAAAGCTTTGCAATATTAATGCATTTAGGAAACCCACTGGAAACAAAATGTTCATTGCCTTTCAGAAATATATGTATATGTCTTTAAGTGATTCAGCGGAGTCCTTACATGCTACATTTGTTTGTAATTTTGCAGTGTGTTTAAAGAAGTGCGGAGACATAAATCTAGTGGAGCGCCCCCTCTTGGCCGCTCAGACATCTGTGAGGGGATCCAGCCACTAAATCCCCAGGTGTCTTAGGCCTCTGGAATCTGAACAGAGTCCATGCACTGTCCATCTCTTAAGGGCCCTAGACACACTTTTGAGGTGCAGATTCTCTGTCTAGCACCCTCCCTTAAGAGCTTCAGCCAGGATTTACTGACTCTCCCAGGGTGTCATGTGGGTCAACCCTCCAGCTGTGTGACTGTCACAGTCCTCTTCCAGGGCAACAAAAGTCCAAATAACCCAAGTACTAGGAGAGGAAAGCCACATGCACAACTACAACATGGGGAATAACAGGCTAGGTGGTCGTACTGCTGACAAGGATCTGGGGGTTAGAGTGGATCAGAAATTGAATGAGAGGCAGCAATGTGATGCAGTTGTGAAAAAGGCTAATATCATCCTGGGATGTGTGTGTAAGACACCGGAGGTGATTGTCCTGCTCTCCTCAACACTGGGAAGGCTTCATCTGGAGTAGCGTGTTCAATTTGGGCATCATACTTCACAAAAGATGTGGGCAAATTGGAGAGAGTCCAGAGGAGACCAATACAAATGTTCAAAGTTTTAGAAAACCTGACCTACGAGGAAAGGTTTAAACTGGGAATGTTTAGTCTTAAGAACAGAAGACTGTGGGGGGGAGCTAATAGGAGTCTTCAAAATTTTAAGAATTGTTATAAAGAGGACGGAGATCAATTGTTCTCCATTTCCACTGAAAGTAGGACAAGAAGTAATGGGCTTAATCTGTGGCAAGGGAGATCTAGGTTAGATATTAGGAAAAACTTTCAAACTGTGGGACCAGTTAAGTCTGGAATAAGCTTCCAAGAGAGGTTGTGGAAGCCCCATCAATGGAGGTATTTAAGAACAGGCTGGACAAACACCTGTCAGGGGTGGCCTAAGCTTAGTTGGTTCTGCCTCAGTGTAGGGGACTCCTTCTAGGCCTACATTTCAGTGATTCTGTGATTCACGCCAGCCTCAGCCACTTCTGATTCAGTTGCATTAAATTAATGAAAATCATTCTGAAATCTGCTACAAAGTCTTCTGGCTTTGTATGGAGTAGGCAGTTCACTTGAAATCTTTTCTTGACAGGTGACAACTCCACAGCCTTCTTAAATTTTTTGTGTGAATGTGTGTGATCAGATGTATTGTATAACTCTAAGTGTGAAGAGCTTATTGGGTGAGAAGCTAAGTCAATGAAATTAACTATGCACTAAATTGTGTAAGCAGTGAAGTCTCTGGTCATTTCGAGCTCTTTCAGGAGGTGACCATCAAAATGTAGATTGGACTCCTGCAATAGTTCAGTCTCCTTCACTCACAAGCCTAAATGAGCAGTTCCAGTGGGTTTATTTAATATAAATTGACTTTGATGGGGATATTGTTTTTATATTTTTTCTGTAAGGTCAGGCTTCTTTTCAGCATAAGCAGACATGCATCCTAAGCATTTGAATTGGTATTCTTCCACTGTTCTCCTACTTGAGAACTGCTATCTGATCAAACCCATATTTTTTAATTATGTATTTATAGGCAGATGGGAGAATAGTTTACAGGCAACATATGATCTTCCCCACAAATGTCGGAAAATTGTGGATTTTTTTTAATATTGCCTTATCAGTTTCTTTTTTTTATTACTGATGACTTCATTCTGTCTGAATTCAATGCTTCAGTTTCTTTGGGGTAAACTAATAGATTATGTATGCGATATTTGCACAGCACTGATTGAATTCATCTGGTGAGTTTGAATGTGGTTCATATATTCACATAATTGTCAGGAGCCAAGTTGAAATTCGGAACTGTTGCATGAGCATTGGAGAAGGCATCATATTCATCTCCCATTACTCCAGAGTCAGTGAGACTGTGTTATGTTACACTAGCACAGCTCTAAGTTCTCTCCCAATAGAAAGGGGGGGACTTAGGCCTTAAAAAGCAAGGATCTTTTTAAATGTGTTGATAGAAAAATCAGGATTTTTTTCCCCTCAAAAGCTATGCTTATTGTTTATATGTTATGGATAAAATAGGGCACATTGCTGAGGTCTGCCTTTATTAAATGAGTAACTTTCCTTTCTAAAAAAGGAGTACTTGTGGCACCTTAGAGACTAACCAATTTATTTGAGCATAAGCCTTAGCAGATAAGAGCATAAGCAGATAAATTGGTTAGTCTCTAAGGTGCCACAAGTACTCCTTTTCTTTTTGTGAATACAGACTAACACGGCTGTTACTCTGAAACTTTTCTTTCTAAAGCATCTTTAGCTTATATTTGCCTGTTGAATCTTATCGCTGCAAACTGCAGGTGAATTTGGTTTGACTCTTTGGTTTGCTAAAGAAAAAGTGCCAAATACAGTATTTAACATATATCGGGGTGAAGATTCCCTGCACTGTGCCCTGGCACACCTATGCATGGTTCATGTGCTTATGTGATTAGCATCTGTATTGTTTTGCATACACACAAAATGGAAGAGTTAAGGTTGCAGGATAAGAGAATATATGATTATGTGCCTCAATATTACGGTTTTGTTCCTATGAGCTGGAGTTTGGGGTGTCCACCATACTGCAGAGCCATTAGGCACATGTCTCAAATAAATGCCAATAAAATCTTTATTCTGCCATGTAGTCTGCATTTTCCATATACAAAATGTTACAGAAAAACTATTTTAGAAGAGTTCCATAGACTCGGACTAGCGGGGCTTGCGCTAGTGCTCTAAAAATAGGTATGTAGACAGTGCTTCTAGTGTACCAACCCTGGGAAATAGAGGGGGGGGGGGAGTCAAGCTGTAAAATAGTGACATTATTATATATGGGAAAGTAGTAGCGGATCATTTTAAATGTTTGTCAAATGTATTCAGCCCTAATCCTACAAATACTTGTGCGTGTGCTGAACTCACGCGTTGTCAGTCGCTCCATTGACTTGATTGCGACTATTCTCAGTACATAAAGTTCAGCACATGTGTAAGTCTTTGCAGTATTAGGGTCGAATACATTTTACAAACATTTAAAAGTACCAGATGCTACTCTTCTGTATGTAATAATATCACCATTTTATAGTTGGACTCTCTCTCTCTCGTGTCCCCCCGTACCCTCCATTTCTCAAGGCTGGAACCCTAGTTCTTTTTGTAATAGAGAGTGGGATTCCTGTCTTTTTTTATGGTATAGAACTTTTTTGTTCCTAGCCCTGATAGCTCATGAAATGTCAGACCAGAAAGCTTATACTGCTCCAGGTCTGAATGCTACTTACCTCAGCCAAAGGCTATTTCAGGGAAAATTCCATATTTAGAGTAAAAAGTAAATATTTCTGTGGTAGATTATTATTATTATTGTTGTTGTTTATTTAAATATGGGAGCCATTTGTCATTGTTCACAGGAATGAATGTGCAGAGGGTCAGAGTTGCATGGTACGTTTATCACATTGATATCAGCATTATGTGGAGGGTGGGGATTGTACATATGTAATTTATAATTTTATTTTCCAGTGGCTGTCCAGCTGGTGGGAATGCAGACCGTATCCAGAAGTTACGAAAGGAATACCATCAAGCCAGGCGAGACGGTTTACCTTTCTACGAGGATGATGAGATGAGAACATGGCCATCTGATTATGATCAGCACTGGGTAGGTTCATAGCAAAATACTAGCCATCAAAGGAAAAGCTTGCAGAAGACACAGCCTGGTTTGTTTTTGTTTTCGTTTTCCAGATACTTTGTCTCTGTATCAGTTTAACATGAATATTTAGGTAACTTCCAGCCCATCAAACAAATCATTTATATAATTTAAACTCTACTAAAGTGAGTCATTTCCAGTGCTGTCATGTCCACCCACTGTTAAACGTAAGCACCGGCCCCAGATTTGCACCATCCCCGGAGCAACTCGCTGCACGTGGTCCCAGCCAGCCTCCCAAAACATTCAGGCACACAAGGTGACACTAGGTCTCTTAGCAGGATGCAGTACGGTCCCTCTGCTCATCCTGCTGTTTCTCTTTGGGGGTGACGAGGGGGTTAGGAGAACACAGACTCAAATTGTGCCTGGTTGCTGCATGGGAATGAGGAGACACAAGTGTGGGGGGGCAAGGTTACATACACCCTCCACTTGCACACCCAAGCCAGGGCCATTAACAGTCCGGGCCAAACGCTTCCACTGCCTCTCCTAGTTTCATGTTTTAAGTGAAAAAATTAATATCTTGCCCTTTTATAGAGCCTTCACTCAGTGGATCTCTAAGTGCTTTACCAATAGGATTGAATTCAGTCTAATAACACAACTGTCTAGTAGGAAAATTCCGTTTTCCCCATATTACAGCTAGGGATGCTGGGAAACAAAGTGCTATGACTGTCCCAAGGGCATACCGTGCCAGTGTGGGACAGAGCCAGCAATAGACTCCGGTGCTTCTGACTCCTCTGATGCCTTAAATACATAGAATGTCTTAATATCATAGGAGACCATTATGGGGTCCTGCAGCTCTCTGAGTTCTGCCTGGAGAAGAATTTCAGGGTTGCACTCGGTCTCTAAAAATAAATAAGGCCAATCAATGTTCAGACATGCAGGTCTCTGGCATGCTGCACTACGTGGTGCAATTTAAACTAAACTCAAACTTCATTTTAAAAAACAAACGTAACAATTTAAAAATTGTTAAAACCCAGGTATAACTGAATTTTTATACATTTTTATACATCATCAATGTCTGCAGTATTCCCCAGACTTGCCAGACTATCAGTTTGAATGAAAAATTGAAATCTTCAGTTACTGTGCTTTGTGTTCCTAAAAAACAAAACATGGCTGTATCGCAATCACAATTGTACATTACGCATGCGTGAAATTATTTTTCTAAGTTAATTTCAGAAATATCATCCCCAGCAAGATCCCTTAGAGCAATTAACTTTATTCTGTGGGCTTGAAGGTTGTGAACCAAATTTGGGAATCTGTTAAATTTCCATTCTTGGTTTTAAAAAAATCTTTTTACAAATTTATAATCTAAATAAAATATATCTATCTATCCAAGACAGAGGCTAAAGAAATAATCAGCGTCTTGGCAGATACTCCAGACCTGGCCAATGATGCGCCTAAAGCAGACTGAGGATTTCCACTTCTTATCTGAAACTGATAAGGCTTTATTACCCCTCGGAAGAGGTTCAGATTTATGGTTCAATATAATTTCCAAAGATTCACGAAGGTCCCTTGTAGGTAATCCCTTTTAAGCCTTTTCTATTAAATGTAATGCCCAAAGATTACCGATTTTCCAAAGCTTCGTTTTTCCTGTGAGGCAAGATGTCCTTAATCAAAGCACCCGAGAGAGCTTTAAAGCTCTCAGTCTTAGATTGATTAATATTAGAGGCATCAAGATAGTTTCTGTTCCTCTTTCTAAGTCATGAATTTTTAACTGTTTTTGTTGAGAGGAAGACCTGCTATATAGTGTCTGCTCTAAACTCTAACTTTACCTTCATGGCTGAAGTTTGTTGCAATACCTAAATAGTTCCACCAGTCGAAGTCGCTTGTAAAGTTTCAAAGGCCTTGAGTGCCTGACCTTCTCTAAAAGGTACCAACAGCTGGGAGGATACGAGAGCGAAATCTCCTGCCTGCCACAATCTCTCCATCCCCAGTTTGGTATTGCGCCATATTCTGGTCCAGGAAAAATGGTGGCCATTTCTCCTCACACTTGTTGGTAGTTCAAGAGCAGCCCTCTGATTTAGGGCCCTTACACTGCTGGTTTTAACACTGACCCCTGGCAGCATTATGGTAACACAGATTGAGCCACAACTGATTGTCTCTTTGCTGGTGAACAGAGGTTGAGGAAATCTGATGACTAATTCCATCACTTTAAATAAATAAAAACTTACTTTAGTCTCCACTTTGTCAGATCTCTCCCCTAAAGAGGTAGTAGGCAGCTGAGCAGGAGGAAATCCTGCTGTTATGGGCTTTATGGGCTTTTCTTCTCACAGCTGGAGAAGAGGAGAGGCCTCCTGATGTATTTTTAATACTAGATAAGTTTAATACTATGCTTTTGTCAGTCAGCATGATACCTAAGCCAGCTTTCCTTTAAGATGTCTTGCTAATGTACAGCAGCTGCTGTAATCACTGTACACCATCTAATGAAACATTCAGATAAATTGAAAAATAACATAAGATAATTTAAGAAGACACTATCCACAGCCAAGCAGGAGGTTCAGAGATGGACGTCAGGGCTTGTTCTCCAAAAAATAAGCCTGAGAGCTCACACCACGCATTTCTATCTTATAAAGCTGACATTGACAAGTGGCCTTTAGCTGACACTATAATGGGACAGAATTTCTGGTGGAAAGGGTATTTCTAACAATCTACTTTTTAAAAAATGGGATAAATCAAGTTAAAGTGCAGAGCCAGCTGAAAAGCCAGCATTGTAAGGGAACATAATCTCATGACAGGCAATTGGGATCCATAAATGTTTTAAAAATAAGGTCAAAAATTCATTTTAAATAAGCTTGCTAGTCTCTCTTCATTCCTCCCCCAACCTCCAGGTTTTTTTCAATTCTCCTCTGTTCTTCTCATTTGTTGTTGTATATATTTTTGCTCTGTCGCTCCCTCGCTCTTTTTTCTGCTCTCCCTCTTTCTCAGACTGGTTTTTGTTTTTCTAAGGAACAGCTGAATAATTCAGTTTAGTATGTCTAAGAGATACATTTATATGGCACGGTTTGTTCTATCTAGCATAAAACTTCAAAATTATTTCCAGTTACTCTGTTTTTTGGGGTTGTTGTTTGGTTTTGCACTCTTTAGTGTCTCTCTCTCTCTGTCCAGCTTCATAATTCTGGGGGAAAATGATAAGCCAGATTCACAAGGGGTAGATGGCTTAAAGTGAAACATCTTTGTTTCTCTCGGCCCAGCTAAGGAAAGAGAGATGTTGACTATAAAGTATAAATATTTTCCAAGGAAAAAATGGCGGCTGTTTTATTTTCATTGAAAGAACTGAAATCCACTGGAAACAGTGTGGATGTATAATTGGAGTGTACTGGCTCTCCTGTCAGTGAGTGCGTGCATGCACGTATGTATAAGTCTTAATAGCCCACCAGTTAAATAATGCATGTTTTCATGAAAATATTGCTTTAAGAGCCTGATCAAAGCCCGTTAGAGAGTCCCATTGACTTAAAGTGAGCTATTGATCAAATCCTAAGAAAACTTTGTTAGAGATGGGCCATAGGAACTTAGGACAGTTACTTTAGGAATTGGAGGGAGTTACAGCAGGCACATTTTATGGGTGCTGTCTTTCCCATTGCTTCACTGAAACAAGAAAACAAAAACAAAAATGTGAGGGGGGGAAATGAATGTTCAATCAAAGCAATGAAGTGTGGGGGGGGGGGAGAGAGAGAGTTTAAAAAACTAAGAATAAAAAACCTATTTGTGGATTTACTTGGATTGTTTCACAGATTTCATACCAATCCTGTTATTTAAAACCTCAGTCCTGTCTTCACTATGACATTAAATTCTTCCTGCAGCCTTATTTTGTTCATGTTCTTCCAGGGACTGCGTATAATTCATTACAAATTGAGCGTGGTTCTTCATCTGTAGGTAACTGCAGCAGCCTGACAATATCCTATACGATACCTTATATACAGCAGATCTTACAATTTTTTATTCCTCATTTGCAAATTAGATTTGTACGTTGACAAAAATGAAAGGAAAAAAATCCTTTCTTCAACTATCTGATCTCCACTCAGATCTGTGCACTAGGCCTTAATATATTATCTGTCAACAGGTTTTGATTGAAGCAAATTTGTAATGTAGTGAGTTTTGTCAGTTCCCAATTAAGGTAACGAAAAGAAGAATCATACCCTTTTGTGTTAAAGGCCAAGCAGTTTATTGTGCATCTGGCAAAGGTCCAAACCTAAAAACCAAACAGAGAAAAGGAAGGTTGAGAACTGCATTATTTTTCCATAATGTGTCAAAAGGTTCTATACTTACTTTGGAGTGAAAAGGGAGCTCTTTGTGTTTTAATGAGCAATTAATTCCAGCTTCAGGATGTTGAGTTTAGAGCAGGTTAGGTTCCCAAAAACCACAAACGTTTGTGTTGGATCATGGTTAAAAACCAAAATTCCAGCTTCTAGAATAATAACATTCTTGTCTTCTAGTGCAATGGGAGAAATGACAATTTTATGTACTATGGGAAACCATAAGAGAGCTCCTATGAATTCCAGATTTTCTGAAAGGCTGCTGACTACTACTCAGTTGAATACATTTAATTCTTTTTAGGGGAAAAGAAAACTCATTTAGACTAGAGCAACTTTGAAAACTAACATTCAGAAACATTTGTGCTGTTACGAAAGCATCATATGACTAATGAAGATTAAAACCTCCTATTAAAATGTGTTTTTACCAATCAAGAACTCTCCTTTGGCCAATGCTTCTATTCTGTCGGACCTGTGAAGAGTTTGGATTGGGATAATTCTGAAACGATGTCATCTGCTCTGACTAAGCAATGAGATTCTGATTTTTTGGGGATGCGGGAGGATTGTTGTGGTGAAATCTTAACCAAACCTCATGTGAAAAATAAACTGTTCCCCAGAAAGGACACACAAAGAGACCCAAATCTACCCGTTATTAGTGGTAAGCGTGGGTGATTCCATAAACTTCTTTGGAGTCACTCCTAGTTACGCCAAGGTTGAATTAGGCACAAAATATCTAAACCAGAGCTGAATCTGAAATACTGATGTCTCTGAGCTAACGTTGTCAAAGTTCTCTTTACCAAGGGAAGCAATACTTTTACATAGCATCTTAATCAACTCCACTGGGTAGCCGACATGCCTTAAAAATTATGTTGAGTTCCAATAATACGTAGTGTCGCTTATTCTGAAAATCAAGATGTTGCTTTTCACAATATTTAAATGTAGAAGTTGGCGTCTGAGGGGAGCAAATATTAAAGCTTCTCTGTTACATCGCCAAGTAAATGATTTAAATAGAAGCAAATAATATCCTGTTTCTTTCCTCTGCTTACTGCTGTAAAAGACTACTACTTTGATACATCAGCAGTGCCTCTCGTATATATGGATGAAGTCATCTTTAAAGAGCTCCCAGCACACTCAGGAGAACTTTATATATTAACACATGCTGCAGTGGTCACGTCTCTTGCAGTTAGTGAATGATCATCTCGTCTCTCTCAAACTGAGAATTTGAGCACAGTATCACAAAAAACATGACAGCTGCTGCCGCATGTGTTGATGTATTATAAAGAAACCCAGAGGTTTTATTTTATAATTTTTAAGTACAAACTAACCCACTTAGCTGAAATGTTTAAGGGACATCAGAAACAAACATCTAATTGGTGATTTAGATGATCAGTGGAGTTACTGAATAAGTGATTATGCCATGGGATGTGTGAGCAATTACTGCCAGTTGTGTGCTCAAACAGGCATTTGCATGTAATTTGGTGCATAGTTTTCTGCATACAAAAGTGGCCCTTTAAAAGCTTGAACCTACGTGTATTTATTTGTGGGTTTGTATTTGCTAGTGGGGCAATGTGGTTTACCTGAGTGGTAAGGTAGCTGGCTCTTTGAGAATTATTTCCTTTATTTTGGCAAACCATCTCTAGTCCAGCTTTTCCAATTTTCTAGCCACCTGCTGGCTTTTCTAAGAATCACTCCACACATGAGCGTGTGTGCACACACTCATAAATATGCCAGCTCTCAGGCTGGCCTCATATGTGAGAGAGCGTGAATCATGGGGAAAGTGAACGAGGATTAGGGTTTTAACACTGAGCATTCATGAGAAGTTGTCAGAGCTAGTATTTCTCTCTTTGAACCTTCCCTTTCCCTTGCAGAAATGTATTCCTGGATGACAGCTCAATTCCTGACCTCCAGCAAGTCAATGCCCCATATACCATAGGATCAAATATAGCTGCTCACAACTCTGACTACAGTGGGGACAAAAAGTAGACTTCATTTTAAAACTGATCTCCCTCTTCCTCAGGCCACTATTAAGGGACTTTTTCTTACTTCTGGAATGGGGACTTGTCAGCAGAGCACTTAACTTTAAGCACCTGAAATCAGTGGGACTATGCAGGTACTTAAGTACTTTGTTGGGCTGGGGTCTGAAAGACCTAAATCAAGGCTCAGTCAGATCCCCGTATGGTCGGGAGTTGCAAAAGGTTTTACTTTTAATATTAAATATCTATTGTATTTTAAAAATAAATTGACATTTTTGGCTTCTAACTCTTGCAGTGTTGTATACAAATCTCTCTATATTGTATGTCTTCATTTTTATGTGATACTGATCTGTCAAGTTCCCTAAAATACCTTACAGAAGGTCCAGAAAATTACCTAGCTACTTTGAATGAGAAGGTAAATGTTGTTCCATATCCCTGCAGTCCTTACGTAGGAAAACTTCCTGAAATCAATAGGCGTTTTGAGTAAGGACTTTCAAAACTTTGTCCATTTAAGGTAATTGAAGGCAGCTTTCAGAATAACTTCAGTGCAGCAGCCCACAGTGGTTTATGCCTAGCTCATGGAATAAAGCAGAGGCCAAAAACAAGATGGGTCATGCAGAGCAACAATTTCATTGAGAGTGTGCCAAAGTACAGCTCTCTCATTTGTAAAATAACATAGCTATAGTTAAATATGTGACTACTGAAGATATTTTAAAATATATTTTCAAAACATTAATTTTTTGGACTGAACTTTTTATGATATATCTATATAGTTGGGAGGTTGTGGGGTTTTTTTGTTTTGTTTTTTGTGGTGTGGTTTGGGATTTTGGGGGGGGGGGGGGGTTTATGTTACAGCGTAAGCTATAAGATGTATTTCCTTAAAGTTTCTCTGAAGGAAATGCTCACTGCAAAATGCATTAGCAGAACTGCTTGTTTAAATTACATCATAGCCACAAGTCCAGTAGCACTGAGCTTTGAAAGTAGCGTGGGTATGTTGTTGTCAGGCAGTTGAGAACACTAGAGAGTTCAAGATTTCTTCACAGCAAAGATGTGAAAAGTAATTAGAATGTATCGCTGGATGTTGTGTATAAGCAATTATCTATGAATATATAGAGGCTTGATTTTTCTCAACAAACAGGCGACATTGTTATAATTATTTAGAATGAAAAATAAAGTCAGTGACTCAGACACCGAGAGATTGGGTGGATAACTTTATTAGTTCCTAGTGTAAGGTCTGAAGTGCAGATGCTAATCTAATAACAAGACAGCATTGAAATACAGTACAAAAAATGGGAGAAGAAAACTCCATTTACCAGGTCAGGCTGATGCATTTCATGACTTTGGTTCTTTTGTCCAAGACCTATTCTCTTTTTCAATTTTCAGTCCACATGTTTGTGACCAACTCTAGTTGTCAATGGGAGCTTCGAAAAAGGAGCACTGACCCCTTAATGCTAAAAATGTGATGTAATGAAAAGAGTGAGAAGGTGGGTGAAGTAAGATCTTTTATTGGACCAACTTCTGTTGATGAAAGGGACAAACTTTCAAGCTCCACAGAGCTCTGTGAAGCTCAAAAGTTTGTCTCTTTCACCAGCAGAAGTTAGTCCAATAAAAGGTATTACCTGACCCACTTTGTCTCTCCTAGCCTGAGTCCAGCATAACAACCACAACACTGCAAACATCTAATTAAAAATCATTCCCTCATCTAGTGAATGTGCTGCGTTAAGGAGCTCTGCAAAGAGTCTTAGTTAATTCTTTTTGTGTTTGCATTTCTAATTTTAAAATCTTTTTTTTTATGTGCATGTATACTTTAGTAAATTGGATTTTTTTGTAGTGTCTCTGTGCTTAGGAATTTACCAGTACAAAGAAGGACTCTGTCTGAGTCATGATAACAGACACTTGTTCAAAGTAACCTGATCTGAGGGATCAACTTTGATGTTAAGCTGGTTTTTGTGTTTATGGTACTTGCTGATCAGCCATTTATTTATTGGGCAATTAGTGTGGCAAATGCCACAGTTTATGTTTTGTTACCTTTCTCTATTGTTGTGATGTAAATAATGGTCTAACTAATGTGTATATGTGTCACGGCCACTACATTGCTGCTGAATTTCATGTCCTTTGTCCCACACTGGCAATAGCTAATGAAATTCTCCTTTAACTCAAGTGGTAGAGGATTGAATGCTTTTTGGGGCAGAAGGTTATGGGTTCCATAACCTCCTCCATTAAGGCCCAGGTGATCGTGGTGTATAATCTGTTAACCCTGAAGTGCTAGGTCACCACAAATGTGTTACCAATAGTATATTAAATTCTGTATTAATACCACCAGTATCTGCTAGTTTTGTGTGTGACTGTGTAAAAGAGAGGATATTCCAGGATTTCTGCTGACATTCTGTTTAGTCCAGTTTTGATCATGAGAACGTTGATCTACTCTTAAACATTTCAGCATTATATTTGCTGTGCCAAAAGTAGTGATTGTCATAATTATTATACATCGTATTATTGTGAACAATATAATCATATATTCAGCAGGCTATTAGATGTGCCCCCTTGTAGGTTATTGAAAGTATCTGTAATTAATGTGAGCGTAGTTACTTTGGGACATGGAGGCCTTTGGTATCTGAGAACAGAGTGAGTAAGTTTTACACATGAAGCTATTCCCAAGAACAAATCACAGCAGCAGCGGATGAAGATCAGGATGAAATCTTGACCCCGGTGAAGTCAATGTCGGAAGTCCCATGTCACCCAAGGTCATTCAAAACACGCTAAGCGGAGCCTGACCCCTGCAGACACTATTGCTTCTATTCAATGTGGATACCTCTACTTGAATTACATTTAAGGCACAGTAATTTTACAACATATTTTCCAAAAAAAGTCGTACACATGTATCATCCAAAGTACATGACCGTGCCCTACGTCTCTGTCCTGCCGTCAGCAAAACAGAAATTTTGACAATCTAAATTCCGCCTTTCCTGAAGAATGATTTCACAGGAATTAATAAAGTACTTTTTGGTGGCTACCAACTAGCAGATCCATATTAACATTTCTATTTGCATTAGAAGCTAATTTTCAAAGTATTTTTCCGTTAATTTGCCAGGGAGATACCTGTCAAGTTAGCAATTAAACTGTAATTGGTCACGCAGGTGCTTGCAGGGATTAATAGATCTCCCCTTCAACATATGTTCCCAAGTTTGAAATAATAGCTATACTGTATGGGAGCATGACCCCACTTGAGTCTAACAAAAAAAAAAATCAAATTCCATCATATTTTAATGCAAATTTTACCTTTGTAAATGATGGCCTGAAAAGAAAGAGTTTCCATGGTAACCTTAGGGAACACATAACCTGTTTATCATAACTTCTCTATGAAGCAAATTGGGGGGTGGGGAATATGCTTTGATGTGCTGATTTTCTATATTTTCTGATATGCTATATTTTCCATCAGACATCATTCTAGTGCTGAGTGTATAGATAATTTAACTAAGCGCGCCTGTATTTTCTTAAGTAAACTTAGAAAAAAATCTTACAAAATGGCATTGGAAGTAACTGTGGTATGCAGCATTCAGAACCACTGACTGACCTTTTTACTTCTGTCTCCAGTTTGATAATCAGGTCAACATCTTGAAAGACCCAAATCAAAAATTAATACTTATAACAGATCTCCTCCACTGCTTTCTCTCTTTTTTTCTTCTCTCTCCATGCTTTGTGCTCAGTATTAAGGTATCCCTGATACTGTTCAGAGGCACTTAAAAGTTGTTGTTTTCTTGTTATTCCATTTTGCCACTAAAAATACTGTTTGAAAGCTGCCCTACTGTATCTCTGAACTTCTGTGTTGTGGCACTATCACAGAAAAGGAATATATTGATTATACTTCACATTCAGTCCTGACCGTAGTAGTTGAGGTGGTAGCTTCTGGAGCTGCCATTAGCCAGGAGTGAGTTTGATGTCTGCAAGCTGCTGGAAGGTTGTATTTTCCTGCAGATGTATTGTAACTCCTTGGGTAAAGGAAAGTATGACTATAACATTTTTTTAAGGTCATTAGGAGTAAGGAACAGATGTTGAGATTTTTCAGAGTTCTGCTTTGAAGTGCCATTTAGGAGTCCACTAACTGACAAGACTGACCCTCTCGGCAGTGATTTTGGGACTGGAACACAGGGAAGGCATTGCCCACAATACCCCATCTGGTATCCATCTGGTACCAGCAAACAACAGACAGTACCAGATCACAGAGAAACTATACCAACTGCTCAACTGGTATCAGCACGCAAGGAAGGTCGCCACCCAACAGCAGTTGCAAGCATGAGAAACAATGTCTGTAGCATTTGCAGACTGGTACCACAGGATCCAAAAGAACCTGATGCCAGAGCATATGGAAAGCAACTGCTCTTGAAACCTGCTCGTGCTGATGCAGTTTGCTCAGTATTAATCCAGGGATTTTTTTTTTTAGACAGATTGAATTGGCAGTGTGGAGAGCTTTTGTCATAATGCCATTGCAAGAGAGAGAGACTCTTTAGTCATATCGGTGTTTAACAGGATTAAGGTGGATTTAATACCCGGTGATGCAGACTAACCATTGAAATTCTAAGAAGGTTGTTCCAGTGTGCTGTTAAATCACAATAGAAGGGAATTGGGGTTAAATTTTAACAACTTGATGATAACTGTTTGCTGTTTTCTTTAACATGAGCTGTTTGAGGGGCGGGGTTGTGGAGGGGGTTTGTTTTCCACTTTTATCTGCTAGCTTGCTTGCTTTTTTTCTTTGTTCTGTTTTTCCCCCTCTACCTCCTTTTTCTTCCCTGAGGTAGTGCACTGGTTGGTATAGTAGCTAAGTGTTTAGAATGTAATAATACAAGTGAGAGATTTACTGCCTCTAGGCTACCCCTTCTACTCTTGAGGACCTCCAGCAAGGCAAGATTTTATAGACAATGAAAGGCTTTCTCTCCCCTGTGAGTCTGCCTAACTGTAGGAAGCTTTTCACTGTCTATTTCCACCACTTGCTCTGCAATTTCGTTCCATGCCCTGCTATTTCCCTCCCTCTCCAACACACATACACCACCCCCGCATCCAGCATCAACACCAGATGCAGGCAGATATGGCAGTATATCAGAGTCAGATTCTGATCGTTAAATACTACAAAAGCTGGACTGGAGACTTTAGTCTGCCATCACCATAATGAATATAAATCTTGAGATGCTCTCCTGTTTGCTCCCGAGGTTCTGACATTACAATCCCATTTTCCCTCGTAAAGCATGTGCTGCAAAGAGTAGCCATTGCATATTGGTATTGGGTGCTGAGAACTCTGCTGACTTAGCTGAAGAAAGATGCTGCAAGCCCCTGACTTTGAGAAAAAAAATTCAATTCAATTTACTCCATACAGTGTGTCTCATATAAAGTACTGTATTTCAAAATGCTTTATATGAAGAGATAACATAATGAGAAAATGCCTGATAGAACTGGGTACACAGATAGCCAGTCAAAATGATGCAAGATGATGAACTGGAGTAAAAGAAAAGAAGACTGTAATTTAAAAGCGGTAATCATGTGGATAAGTAGTCTTGTAAACTAATTACAGTGAGGGAAAAAGCAAAGAATGCGAGACTGGGGAGGAGCCAAAAAGGGCTTCCTCTCAATCCTAGGCTAACACAAAGAGTTGGATTTAAGGTAGATTTCTGAAAAGATGGAAAGAACTGGCTCACAGCATTTTGAAACATACTTAAAAGGGAGATGGCCTGTGCTGCTTCCCCCCAGTCCTCCCTACAAAAAAGTTAATCATAAGTTAAATGGCTCCTCTTCTCAGAGGTTTGGGCTGAGACTATGTGAATTGATCTGTTTCCATTTTAAGGTAACTGAAATGCACCTACTGGCTGAGGAAGAAACAATGTGAATATGATATCCGCCTCTCTACTGAGGTTGGGGGTGGGGAGGGAAGGGTTAAAGTTCTTCTGTTACTAGTTGAAGGGTCTCTGCTTCTCTGTTTTAACCGTGAGTAGTAAGTATTGTGAGTGAGGATGCCACCAATCTGGTGTTCATTAAAGACAATTAAGAGGTGGAATTATCAAAAACACATTATAGGATTAATGGAAAGAAAAGCCACCCAGGGAGAAAGTCACGGGCCAGGAAATGATCTAATTTAGCATGGGCAGAGGAAACTGATAGCTCTCAAGGATCTGGGACCAGGGGATCGTTGAGCAGAGGTTCAGAAAACAGCATATCCACTCAGAGTGGCTACGCTCAAAACCTTTTTTAGTTTTGCCTTAGATAACTTCATCTCCCCCTTTGCTGAATTCTCTGTACTTAGTTATAGGGGATACGGCAAATGATGAGATCAGGTTTTCTAGTTAGCTACGGCAGTTGCCATGTTTTTAAACACAACCACCGTATAGGATCAGCCTGTTTCCCTTTTAAAGTTCACTCTGCGTTTGTAGTCCCTCAGTCTATTGTCTTTATAAGGAATTTTTCTCTGTATCTAAATCACAAGTTCACCTCAATGAGTAAGAACTAGGGCCTTACTGAGGAGAAAAAACAAATACTAAGTTAATCAGCCCTACTAGTTTCAAGTTTGATGCACAGTTGTCATTGACGTTTCATGATGGTTTTGGGATAAGGAAGAGGGATAGTGACAAACAAAATTATAGTATATCAGCAACACTACTATCTAAGCCCTATTGTTTATATCTCTTTTTGTTTGTTTGTTTTTACAAAAGAAGAAGGCTCATGAGATTAAGAAACACTTAATTGTCTAGCAAGCTGATTGTCAAATTAATATTCTGACTGCTTTGGCTGATCTTTTAAGCAAAACTGTTCGAAACCACTAACCAGGGAAACCAAGATCATCAGTAACTCTGATGTGCCTGTCTCTGTGCATTTTTTTTGTGGGAAAGAGGAAGGATGGTGTGATTATTATCTTTTCTTCTTTATACAAGAATGTTTTCTTCACCCAAGGGAAATGCATTCTAGCAGCATGAACATAACTATTAATCAACGCTTATAGCGATAATCAGTGAATGAAAAATGATGACCAGAAACTGAAAATGTGCTAGCATCACTGCCTTGAAGTTCTTCCTTTGAGATCATGCCCTTGCATTTTAACATGGATAATTCTTTAAAATGGATAATTCTCACAAAATTAATGTTGATGTATTCTGAAATGCAGTGATTTAGAAAACTAGCGCTTATTTTTCACTCTGTGTGAAAAATGTATGCACAGTAAGGGTGGGTGATAGATTAAGATCGTGAGAGGTAATGTTTTAAAGACATTCCAGTATATTACTTGCTGTCCTAAAAATGTTTGAGACAGATCATCAACAGGGGTAATCCGCATAGCCCCTGTGGATTAATTTGGACATAGGGACACAGGGTTCTCCACTGTTAGAATGGTGGTTAAGTGTGTGTGGAAACATCTATGGTTCCTGCTTTAATTATATATTTTCACTGAAAAAAGGAAGTGGAGCCTGAGGAGAGCTGCAGGTGTATCTCAGTTCTGAGGATTCTGCCAAGAGGAATTTGATGCTATTAAAATGATGACAAACATTGTCAAAAAATAATAGGCAAAGAAGGTATTACTGTGCTTTTGGTAGGCGCTCGTAGTCTTTGATCCTGCAAAGTGCTAAGTACTCTGGCCTGGATTCGACATATAAACGCACACCTAATTCTTTAAGCATGTGAGTAGTCCCCTTGAAATCAATGGGACTACAAATGTGCTTAAAGTTAAGCATGTGCTTAAGTACTTTGCTGGATCAGGTCCAGAATGTTCAGCACCTTATAAGCCTGAGCCCACAGAGCATTAATTTAAAAATAAGTGAGGCCTTGACCCTGCACCTGGGGCTCTGTGCAGACACAGAGGTCAGCGCGCACGCGGCCATTTGTTGGATCATTATTTTGAGCTCTCAAGGAGATGCTAAGGATAAGAATTAGTTGCCTCCCCACCCAACATAAGATATTCAGGGCATCATATAATAATTTAAGACACATATATAAAATTACACCCCCAAAATTTAATCTAAAATAGAAACAAATGCAAGAAATTCTTCAGAAACCATAGTGCGGTTCCATGAGCACATGGAAAACATTGATTCCTTTTTCATTCTCCATATCGATCCTGTATGTAGGTTTAGCACATACTAGGGAAGTCAAAGTGATCTCAGTCAAATAGAGGCAATTCTGAGGTTTTCCACTGAACCTCATTTGGGTTTGTCATCACAGCCACTTGGAAAAGAAAAGAGTATACAACGGAGAAGTGTTGAAGGTGCTATCCTATGTCCAAACAATGGCAGAGCGGTATTGATAGGATCATATAACACTCGCCCCTTCTTTGAGGACTGCTTCTGTCATTAAAATCAATGCAACTTAATTAAAGCAAATTATAGATAGATACATCTATAAATAAGATATTAAAGTGTGCTGCTGAATATGATAATTGCCGCATATTTAGCAATCAGCGTGTGTGTTCTGCTTTTGCCAGGAGGGATTTCTTTCAGTGAAATCAATGGAGCTTTATTAAAAACCATCCAAATTAGAGGGAGAAATGATGAGTGTTATAATAACGCAAAATCACTGTTTCAACTTTCATTGCAAAACCAGGAAACCAAAATACATCCCTTTTTCTGTATGTAAGGAAAACATCAGAAATATTCTTTTGAACTAGGGACACAGTTAGAATTTTTAAATTTAAATGTTTGCCTTTTGATTTAAAAATTAAACAGAGCTGGATGAAGGTCTTGAAAGACATAGTAATGAGGGTATCATAGAATTCGGGGGTGGAAAAGACCTGTTAGACCACCCAGGCCAACTCCCTCAGTTCAGCAAATCCATCTCCCTGTATAACACCCTTTCTTCCACTTTGACTAGAAAAGAAAAATGTATCAAGTCAAATGGCTGTTTTTCAAAATGTCCAGTCACTAGAGCTGTGTGAATGGTTAAAATGCTGAAGGTAAAAGCGGTGAGTTTTGAATTTTGACCTGTGCACAAAACATCAAGAGGGAGATGGGGACAAATTCATTTTTACCTCCTTCAGTTTTTCTCAATTTTCATCTAATAGAAAACAAAAACCAAGTGTGTCTCAGCAGAGGGGAGACCTGCAGGTCAAAGAGCAAATTCCTCTTACCCTGGCTCCTTTTTGCATGCTGAATGGCAACCCTATGTGATTAGAAGTGCTCACAGACAAAAGCAGAGCTTTGAGAAGGGAGCTCAGACAAGCATCTGGAGCAAGCTCTTAAACAGATAATCACAAGAAATGTACTAAGCAGCAAAGCATATAGCACACTATGCTTATTTTCAGCCTTCTGTCCAAAGATCTCAGGGTGCTGAGTAGATATTGGATGGGCTTTTCAAAACACACCAACTGACTTAGGATCACAAGTCTCATTGAAAGTCTAAGGACTCATGCACTGGGTCCCACCCATTAAGTCTTACATCACCCTTGTAGCGAGGTGAGTATAATTATTATTATGTCCTGTGTGTCCTACATGTGCCTGTCCTACCCCACCCCAGGTAGTGGCTTTGTATCATTGCCCTCCCTGGTGTAGTTCAGTGGAAGCTGCAGTTTTCAGTCAGCATGAAAGCTGTGTTACACTAGATTATAACTCCATTCTAACAAACCACAAGCTGAAAGGACATAGCAGGGAACTCCAGTAGCTCACCAGGGAATTCATGACCTATCAAATAGGCAAGGTAGAACCCAACAGAGAAGTAGAATGCCATCCAGAATGCAGTCTCCCCAAAAAAGGAGCATGGGAGTTATGGGAAGAGAATTATTATTATTTATATTGTGGTAGCGCCTTGGGACCTCAATCATAGCCCAGGACCCCTTCATGTTTGGCCGTGTACAAACACATAGACAGTCCCTGCACCGAGAAGTTTAATGGATTCCCTATGTTTGTTTACAAAAAATACCCAACCAATGCCAGAAGTGCTCACTGCCCCCCACATTGAACGGCATAGCCCAAATAGTTCCTGGTTAAGTAGATTTCTTAGCCCTAAACTTATGTTGGATTCAGAGAACAGACCGTAAGTCAAGTCAAGTGCGTACAAGGAGGAATGAAATGAAACCCTTCCTGAGCAAAAGAAGTGAGACTACTGTTTGCAAAGTAGTCTCATTCTCAGCATGAAAGAAACCACTTGTCTACTTGTGGCCATACTCTTTTTTAGTACCGCCACTTATTTGTATGTAAATCCGAGAAAGTATTTCCAAATACCCAATTAACAGTCAGTTCATGATAACACTTGCTGGCACATGACAACTCAGGCCTTGTCATTCCAGCACAAGACCCTCTGCTGCTCTAAGATATTTGTTCACCAGGTTTAATCTATGTGTGCATATTCTCATAATTTTTGGTTTGGGGGCAGTTTTCTTCAGAAGAATTGGCAGGTTTGGGAAATTATTTGCAACCAGCCTATCATTTTTTCTTCTTAGACGTCTCCAGTAAAGTACCATACAGCTATCATAGTTGACAGAGCCATAGCTTACTGTGATTTTATCTGATTAAAATATGACCATGTAGATCATTGTTGCAACCACTATTATATATTTGCAGCAAATATTGTACAAAGGTATAGAGTAAGATGTCTATGAAAAGATTATGATTTTCTAGTTATGATTATGCTATCTGTATGCATATATCATTTTTGTATGTAAAAAGAAAAGGAGTACTTGTGGCACCTTAGAGACTAACCAATTTATTTGAGCATAAGCTTTCGTGAGCTACAGCTCACTTCATCGGATGCATGTAGCTCACAAAAGCTTATGCTCAAATAAATTGGTTAGTCTCTAAGGTGCCACAAGTACTCCTTTTCTTTTTGCGAATACAGACTAACACGGCTGCTACTCTGAAACCTTTGAATTTAAAGTTATACGTATTGGCTCTATACCTGCATTTCAAATGTTGGCTCCTGGGGTAACGCCCATGAAGTAATCATAGAATCCTAGAATATCAGGGTTGGAAGGGACCTCAGGAGGTCATCTAGTCCAACCCCCTGCTCAAAGCAGGACCGATCCCCAATTAAATCATCCCAGCCAGGGCTTTGTCAAGCCTGACCTTAAAAACTTCTAAGGAAGGAGATTCCACCACCTCTCTAGGTAACGCATTCCAGTGTTTCACCACCCTTCTAGTGAAAAAGTTTTTCCTAATATCCAACCTAAATCTCCCCCACTGCAACTTGAGACCATTACTCCTTGTTCTGTCATCTGCTACCACTGAGAACAGTCTAGAGCCATCCTCTTTGGAACCCCCTTTCAGGTAGTTGAAAGCAGCTATCAAATCCCCCCTCATTCTTCTCTTCTGCAGACTAAACAATCCCAGTTCCCTCAGCCTCTCCTCATAACTCATGTGTTCCAGTCCCTTAATCATTTTTGTTGCCCTCCGTTGGACTCTTTCCAATTTTTCCACATCCTCCTTGTAGTGTGGGACCCAAAACTGGACACAGTACTCCAGATGAGGCCTCGCCAGTGTCGAATAGAGGGGAACGATCATGTCCCTCGATCTGCTGGCAATGCCCCTACGTATACATCCCAAAATGCCATTGGCCGCCTTGGCAACAAGGGCCCACTGTTGACTCCTATCCAGCTTCTCGTCCACTGTAACCCCTAGGTCCTTTTCTGCAGAACTGCTGCCGAGCCATTCGGTCCCTAGTCTCTAGCGGTGCACTGGATTCTTCTGTCCTAAGTGCAGGACTCTGCACTTGTCCTTGTTGAACCTCATCAGATTTCTTTTGACCCAATCCTCCAATTTGTCTAGGGCCCTCTGTATCCTATCCCTACCCTCCAGCGTATCTACCTCTCCTCCCAGTTTAGTGTCATCTGCAAACTTGTTGAGGGTGCAATCCACACCATCCTCCAGATCATTTATGAAGATATTGAACAAAACCGGCCCCAGGACTGACCCTTGGGGCACTCCACTTGATACCGGCTGCCAACTGGACATGGAGCCATTGATCACTACCCGTTGAGCCCGACAATCTAGCCAGCTTTCTATCCACCTTATAATGAACCAGATATGCCATGTAAGATATCTGCAAAGATGTCATAATTTGCCAGATATGATAATCTGTTTATATGATTGTATCACCCTTGTATTATAAGTTATAGATATGTATGTATGTCTGTATTTCAAACTTGTGCCATGCTTCTGGGTGACACCCCTAGACAGTTTGGCATCAGCACTGCCTACCCTGTTTGCTGGCCCATTAAGAACCATCAGCTGCACAACTGACCCATTGAGAGAAGGCAGATACACCTTGTGACTCAGCAAGGCATGCAGGGAAATGCCTCTGAAGAGAACTCTAAGGCTTCCAAGCCATGTGCTGGGCAGTTTGTGTTTGAAACAAAGGAAGCACAGGCCGCATGGCAAGAGACTATAAAAGGCAGCTGCATCTTCTCCATTTTGTCTTCAGTCCTGCTTCTTACCTCTGGAGGAACTTTGCTGCAAACTGAAGCTGTGAACAATGGACTGAATGACCCATCCAAGCCGTGGATGTACTCCAGAGACTTGACCTAAGCCAGGAGTTTATTCTATCACTAAGCCAAGAACTTTGCCATTTCTGTATGTAATTGAGTCCTTTAGCCAATTTTAACTCTCACCTTTCCTTCTTTCTTTCTTTTCTTTTCTTTTCTTTTTATAAATAAACCTTTAGATTTTAGTTAATAAGAATTGGCTGTAGCATGTATTTGGGTAAGATCTGAACCATTCGTTAACCTGGGAGGTAATGTGTCCGATCCTTTGGGATTGGTAGAACCTTTTCTTTTATATGATGAAATAAGTTTTACAGAAATTTTCATCATACTCGACATGGGTACCTGGATGGAGGCCTGAGGCTGGATCACTTTAAGGGAACTATGTTGTTTGGACTTCTGAGTAACCAGCAAGGTAATAAAGAAGCTGTTTTATGCTAGCTTGGTGAATCTAAGTATTGGAATAGCCACCAGCTTTTTGGGGTTTAGCTGCCCCATTCTTTGCAGTTCACCCTAATTGAGTGACCACAGCTGGCTCCCCACTAGGACCCCGGTCACAGTGGCATAGTCGGCAGGATACACATTACCACAGGTTAATTGGGTTTTTGGATCAGAACCACATGCTTGTCAAAATTTAATTTTGATATTGGAGGGTTTAAGGATTAAAAATCAGTTACAGTGAGTGACCCATGGTCAAGATCCTGACAGAAAAAGCCTGGAAGAATTGTGTTTACAGAGACAGTTGTATTTTAAGCAAAAGACCCCAGAGCAGGAACTGAAAAATCTGCTAATTGCCAGTGATAAGGAAGCAGACCCATCGAAAATGCTTGCCATAAGAGACCAGCACCTAGAACTTGAACAAAGCAAAAAATAGCTGATATGGAAAGAGAAGCTGCTGAAAGAGAACCCCTGTGTTTTGAACATGAACCAAAAATGGCATATATTCGATTTCAGGAACTAGAAGCTAAGGCAAAAGTGGACAGACTTAAGTTCCAACTCAAGAGAATAAAGGAATAACAGGAACTGTATCATACTGAAAAACCAGTTTCTCTCAACAACAAAGACTGGGGTAGAATCTATCCAGTTTGTAACAAAGTTGGTATGTTGTTTGACTCTAAGCAGTTGTCTGTGTGTAACCAAATTTACCCCAACACTGCCACCTTTTATGTAAATGCTTTTACTGTGAGCTCAGGTGAAGGTAACCCCATAACTTGTGCAGAGAATGTAAAAGTCAATGGTAAAAGCTGTTTAGGGCAAATTACAGCTTGTAACATCACTCTTGTTAAAGCAGATCTTGTCAAAGAGGAAGATTATTTACCAAATCAGAGTGTGGATATTGTAATCCTCTATGAGTTTACTTTAAGTGTACCTTTAGCCATAATCCATCTTGAATGGAATGGTGTTAAACATGAAGTTATAGCTGGTGTAAGGAAGTTATTGCCTCAGGATCTTTTGATTGGGCATGATATTAAAGCTTTGTTCAGTCAGGTTGACATAAACCAGTCACAGGAAAGAAATAATCCTGAATCTGTGTCTATTAGGGGCAAGGATTTGCCTATGGAGGGTTTCTCCAAATGTTTGTCTGAGGAAGATAACTGTTTATCTGTGCAAAGAAGCAGTGCGTATGTGGAAAAAATTTCTGTGTCTCTGTCTGGTATCTCAGAAGTGAATCTGGCATTAGATAAGGCTCAGGAAGATGTTTCTCTAGAGCAAATTAAAATTGGTGATCAGGTTAAAGCCCTAACTGAGGAAGGAAAGGGTGCGTTCTTGGTGAGTGATACATTGTTGGCTAGTAAAGCTTGGGAAGGTAAGCCTGACCCAGGTAAAAGTGATGTGCTTAAAGTAGCTCAGTGTAATAAGACAGGTTTCAGAGTAGCAGCCGTGTTAGTCTGTATTCGCAAAAAGAAAAGGAGTACTTGTGGCACCTTAGAGACTAACCAATTTATTTGAGCATAAGCTTTCGTGAGCTACAGCTCACTTCATCGGATGCATCCGATGAAGTGAGCTGTAGCTCACGAAAGCTTATGCTCAAATAAATTGGTTAGTCTCTAAGGTGCCACAAGTACTCCTTTTCTTTTTGTAATAAGACAGTATTTGTGGAAAACAGCAGTTTATCTGGTAAGGGAGGGGAAGGCAAAGAACGTTTAGATGAGCCTAGGCTGCCTTCTGAGCTGATGGCTTTATCTAATCAGCAGTTTGGGAAGGCAAGGTTAGTAGAACATGAGTATCCCTATACCTTACCTGTTACCAGTGTGGAGAATTGTGACAGTGAAGGAAATGTTCCTATGTCTGTTAGGGGTAATGACTTGCCTGCACCTGCTGCTCACTGTAATTTATTTTAAGTTATTATTAATACTGGATCAGGGACAAGAGAGAGGGAAGAGCTGGGGGGCTCTGCAGCCCCTGTTCCCAGGGGTGGCTCTGGCTGGGGTGTGCCCCCCGGGTCCTACGCTGTCCCTGTTTAACAATGACTGTAAGGTGGGGGAGGCTTGACCAGGCAATAAAGTTATTTAGTCTTTAAAAAAAAAAGGAGGGGGGGGGGGAGCTACCCAATCTCCAAGCAATTGTCCGTGAACAGCCCTGTGTGCTGAGAGAAAGGAAAGGATATCCCAAGCTGTTTGTCTGTTAAAGGGGAATGTTTCTCCAGCTCTTTTCTGTTTGCAGAGCAGACAGAAGAAGCCTGTCAGCCTATGATGGTTGAAAATTTATCAGCTGACCCAAAGCTGGTCCTGGATACAAGTTAAGCCCAGGAAGGAAGTGTTCCTAAATTTGTGTCTGCTAGGGATGGTGACATTGTAACTAGGTTGCGTCCAGTTAAGGTCATAAATAGCTCCCAGAGACCAAGCAATTCTGGTGCTTCTATTTTGCCTGTTGCTAGTGTGTTGCTGAGTAAAGGTATGACAACTCTGTTTAACCAGGTTGATATCATAGCCAGGGCACAAGGAGAGCATGAAGGTGATTTACTAACAGTGTAGAAACTTGTAACAAGGAGGGAACGATTCCTATGCTTGTGTGTGGCAGAGGGAGGGAAAGAAAGTGCTTCTGACTTTTTGTCCAGTGAGTCTATCAGCTTGCCTCGTGATGGGCCAGAGGTGATTCTGGATTTAAGCAAAACCCAGAAAGTGTCTGTTGTTGCTCAGGAAAATGTTCCTTTCGAGCAAGCCCTAGGTGAAAAGGGTAAGGGCTGAATTTCTGTGAAAAATGGGTTGTTGCTTAGAAAGATTCCTGAAAAGAAAAATCTTCAGGGTAGTTTTTGCAAGCAGTTTGCTGCAACTGATGGGTGTGGAAGTGATTTGATTAATTCAGGGTGAATCACTGTACTGTATAAAGAAACTAGAATGCATCCAGTGAAGTGGGCTGTGGTTCACGAAAGCTTATGCTCAAACAAATTTGTTAGTCTCTAAGGTGCCACAAGTCCTCCTTTTCTTTTTTTAGAAAGCAACAGTTTGTTTGAGAGGCTTGTTTCAGTTCCTAACTGCCAGACTCTTTCTGAGGTGTATAGATCCACTGACTTTGCTTTGGAAAGACCCAGGGCTTGTCTACACTGGCAATTTACAGCGCTGCAACTTTCTCACTCAGGGGTGTGAAAAAAACACACCCCTGAGCGCAGCAAGTTTCAGCGCTTTAAAGCGCCAGTGTAGACAGTGCCCCAGCACTGGTAGCTACGCCCCTCGTGGAGGTGGGTTTTTTTAGAGTGCTGGGAGAGTTCTCTCCCTCTGTTGCGCAGCGACCACACAAGCCCCAGCAGCGCTTTAGTGTTGCAAGTGTAGACTAGCCCCAGTGTGGATAGCTTTGAGGAGATTTCAGATGGAATAAAAATTGTTAGGGAGTTTAAACAGCCCTGTAAGCTTAACCAGCTTGTTGGGAAGACAGTAGTGTTGGAACAGGACTGTCTCCATGTTGATTCTTGAGTAAACAGTCTGTATCTCAGGTTCAGAGGGAAGACTGGACAGCTGAATCTGCAGAGCAGGAGGACAGTTGTGCAGTTAATCTCTCGAGAATACAGGGGATAGCAAGTAAACTCTCATCTCTAGACACTTGGGATATGTCTTGTAGTCTCTTTATGGACTTGACATCTGATTCCATGTGGAAGCAGAGGTTGGTCATAGAAGGACAAAAGAACCTTGAGCCTAACATGCTAGTGAAAATGGATGGTATCTCTTTAAGACAGAGTCCAGCCTTGGAATTGGTAACAGATAAGGATCTGAAAACTAGTAACCAAACTAGTTTCAGAGTAACAGCCGTGTTAGTCTGTATTCGCAAAAAGAAAAGGAGTACTTGTGGCACCTTAGAGACTAACCAATTTATTTGAGCATGAGCTTTCGTGAGCTACAGCTCACTTCATCGGATGCATACTGTGGAAACTGCAGAAGACATTATGTACACAGTACTATATATATATATATATATATACCCAAACTAGTGCCTGCGTTGATGCAAATGACCTGACTGACTGAGGGGAGAAAGACCTGCCTGTAGCTGTTAGCAAAAAGGACACACCCAGCTGGCCAATGAATTCTGTTAAGCAAAAGAGCTCAGATTCTGATGCTGCAGAACAGGAAGAAAGGGAAAAAGTTTATCATGCTAATGAAAGCCACAGGTTAACCCTAAAATGCCAGAACCACAATGGTATGGCCAAAGGCGTGGCATGACAAAAATAAATGTAAATGTACCCCTGCAATTAATTTAATGTTAATATTAATGCTAATGTTAACTTTTTTGACTAATATGTTGCTAATACCAAGAACTGTAAAAATGTTCAATGTGCCTAATCTTTTGGAAAAACCCTTGAACATGTTGAGAGTAATACATAAAAGCACACTTTATGTTAAAAGACCTTGTGATACTTAACATTTTACAGTTAGTGCCTGTAACTAATCTGGAACTGTACGCAGAAGAAAAGATGTGGCAAACCTAATGTGCTATATGAGAAGGGAAACTGAGGCACACTACCATATTGCTTTCATGGCTAAATACCAAGATTCCTGCACTATGAAGAATGTTAATACCTCCATTGAGTTGTTGCTAATTGGGTTCCAAACATTTGCCAAAGCTTGTATAAAAAAATTAGCTATTTTCTTCAGCTCTTGGCAAGATCACATGAAACATACAAGAATTGTGCTTCATGAGTAGATCCAATCCACTATTGGTCTAACCAGGTTTTACCTTGGGTTTGTAAAGGGATTCAACAATATAGTTAAACATGATTTTAATACACCATTTTGGTTATATACTGATACTTCTAATGTTTGGTTAGAAGCTGTAGCAATACAGAACCAAGAGTGGGCAATTGCTGTGATGCATTCAGCAGTGTCTGAACCACCACTTCCTGCACCAATTTTGCGTTGGGGGTGTGACGATATCTGATTAAAATATGACCATATGGATCATTGTTGCAACCACTGTTATATATTTGCAGCAAACATTGTTCAAAGGTTGTAGAGTAAGATGTCTATGAAAAGATTATGATTTGCTGGTTATGATTATGCTATCTGTATGCATGTATCATTTTTGTATTTAAAGTTATACGTATTGGCTTTACATCTGGATTTCAAATGTTTGCTCCTGGGGTAACGCCCATGAAGTAATGAACCAGATATGTCATGTAAGATATCTGCAAAGATGTCATAATTTGCCAGATATGATAATCTGTTTTTATGTTTGTATCACCCTTGTGTTATGAGTTATAGATATGTACGTATGTATGTCCGTATTTCAAACTTGTGCCATGCTTCTGAGTGACACCCCCAGACAGTTTGGCATCAGCACTGCCTACCCTGTTTGCTGGCCCATTAAGGACCATCAGCTACACAACTGACCCATCGAGAGAAGGCAGATACACCTTATGACTCAGCAAGGCATGCAGGGAAATGCCTCTGAAGAGAACTCTAAGGCTTCCAAGCCATGTGCTGGGCAGTTTGTGTTTGAAACAAAGTAAGGACAGGCCGCATGGCAAGAGACTATAAAAGGCAGCTGCCTCTTCTCCATTTTGTCTTCAGTCCTGCTTCTTACCTCTGGAGGAATTTTACTACATACTGAAGCTGTGAACAATGGAGTCAATGACCCATCCAAGCTGTGGATGTACTCCAGAGACTTGACCTAAGCCAGCAGTTTATTCCATCATTGCTACAAGCCTGAGCCAAGAACTTTGCCATTACTATATGTAATTGATTCCTTTAACCAATTTTAACTTTTCTTTTTCTTTCTATAAATAAACCTTTAGATTTTAGTTAATAAGAATTGGCTGTTGCGTGTATTTGGGTAAGATCTGAACCATTCGTTAACCTGGGAGGTAATGTGTCCGATCCTTTGGGATTGGTAGAATCTTTTCTTTTATATGATGAAATAAGATTTACAGAAATTTTCATCATATTCGATGTGGGTACCTGGATGGAGGCCTGAGGCAGGATCACTTTAGGGGAACTGTGTTGTTTGGACTTCTGAGTAACCAGCAAGGTAATAAAGAAGCTGTTTTATGCTGGCTTGGTGAATCTAAGTATTGGAATAGCCACCAGCTTTTTGGGGTTTGGCTGCCCCATTGTTTACAGTTTACCCTAATTGAGTGACCACAGCTGGCTGCCCACTAGGACCTCGGTCACACTTACATTTACACATCTTTTTCTTTCATTACACTCACTTCCTCATTGTGGATTGAATTATAGCACATGTAATATGGATCTCTTCACAGTTTTCTTCCTCAGATCAAATTCAGATTCCACCTGCCCATGGAAATTAGGAAAATTCTGTGCTCTACTAAAGCAGTATCTAATGTCTATCTGTATTCATCTCATGCTAAAGTATGTGAATTTAAAACCGTGAAAAGTCTAAGTATCTCCATCTTGTGTTTTAATCTCTTCCTCTAGTATGTTGGCTTTTTTTTTTTTTCTATTAAAAGGTACAGAGGAATCACTATGCCTTTTCTGCAAGTGAGTTGTTTTTACAGCAAAACCCTTGTTTGCTACTGGAAATTATTAATGGAGGAAAATAATGCTTGAACAGCAAGATTAATACTAATTATGCAGCAAAGAAGTCTATCTGGCACATGGCAGAGAAATGTAGAGATGCTATACAGGATCGGAGGAGTGGTCTATATAATCTGTTTTCTTGTCTCCAACAGTGGCAATTATCATATGCTTAAGAAAAACAAGTATAAGAAATTCTGAAGTGGGAAATTATGGTATAACCTACTAATATGGGAAGTTTCTTCCTAGTCCCTTCAGAGATTGATTGATGCCCGGAAGCATGAAGGTTTATATCCTTTCCCGACTTTTAGAGATTTTATTATCTTTACTGTTGTAACTCTAGATGTTTTCATTATCCATACAAATTCCAATCCTTTTTTTAAAAAATCTACTAAATTATTGGCTTCAATTAAACCTTTGTGGCAATGAGTACCTCTGGTTAATTGCTCATTGTTTTAAAAAAGTATTTCCTTTATCAGTTTTAAATGTGCTACTCTGTCAGTGTGATTGAGTGCCCCTTCTTGGATTTTGAGAGAATAAATAAATGCTTAATCTGTCTATTGTATACAATTAGGGCTGTCGATTAATCGCAGTTAACTCATTCAATTAACTCAAATATTAATCATGATTAAAAACATTAATAGCGATTAATCACAGTTTTAATTACACTGTTAAACAATAGAATACCAATTGAAATGTATTAAATATTTTGGATGTTTTTCTACATTTTCATATATATTGTATTCTGTGTTGTAATTGAAATCAAAGTGTATATTATTTTTCATTATAAATATTTGCACAGTAACAATGATAAAATAAGTAGTTTTTTTCAATTCACTTCATACAAGTACTGTAGTGCAACCTCTTTGTCGTGAAAGTATAACTTACAAATGTAGAAATTTTTTTGTTACATAACTGTGGTCAAAAACAAAACAATGTAAAACTTCAAAGCCTACAAGTCCACTCAGTCCTACTTTTTGTTCAGCCAATCACTAAGACAAACAAGTTTGTTTACATTTACAGGAGATAACACTGCCCTCTTCTTATTTAGAATGTCACCAGAAAGTGAGAATGGGCATTTGCATGGCACTTTTGTAGCAGGGATTGCAGGGTATTTACGTGCCAGATATGCTAAACATTCGTATGCCCCTTCATGCTTCAGCCGCCATTCCAGAGGATATGCTTCCATGCTGATGATGCTCGTGTTAAAAAAAAAAATGCATTCATTAAATTTGTGACTGAACTCCTTTGGGGAGAATTGTATGTCCCCTGCTCTGTTTTACCCTCATTCTGCCATATATTTCATGTTATAGCAGTCTCGGATGATGACCCAGCACATGTTGTTCATTTTAACAACACTTTCACTGCAGATTTGACAAACGCAAAGAAGGTACCAATGTGAGATTTCTAAAGATAGCTACAGCACTCGACCCAAGATTTAAGAATCTGAAGTGCCTTCCAAAATCTGAGAGGGACGAGGTGTGGAGCATGCTTTCAGAAGTCTTAAAAGAGCAACACTCAGATGCAGAAACTACAGAACCCAAACCACCAAAAAAGAAAATCAACCTTCTGCTGGTGGCATCTGACTCAGATAATGAAAATGAACGTGTGTTGGTCCACACTGCTTTGGATTGTTATCGAGCAGAACCCATCATCAGCATGGACACCCGTCCCCTGGAATAGTGGCTGAAGCATGAAGGGACATATGAATCTTTAGCACATCTGGCATGTGAATATCTTGCAACACCGGCTACAACAATGCCATGCAAATGCCTTTTCTCACTTTCAGATGACATTGTAAACAAGAAGCGGGCAGCATTATCGCCTTCAAATGTAAACAAACTTGTTTGTCTGAGTGATTGGCTGAATAAAAAGTAGGACTGAGTGGACATGCAGGCGCTAAAATTTTACATTGTTTTATTTTTAATGCAGTTTTTTTGTACATAATTCTACATTTGTAAGTTCAACTTTCATGATAAAGAGATTGCACTACAGTACTTGTATTAGGTGAATTGAAAAATACAATTTCTTTTGTTTTTTTTACAATGCAAATACTTGTAATAAAAAATAAATATAAAGTGAGCACTGTACACTTTGTATTCTGTGTTGTAATTGAAATCAATATATTTGAAAATGTAGAAAACATCCAAAAATATTTAAATAAATGGTATTCTATTATTAACAGTGTGATTAATCATGATTAATTTTTTAATCACTTGACAGCCCTATATACAATTCATTGTTTATCCTGTCCTCTCAAATGTTCATCTTCTCTCTAAATTTAAACAGTCCTGATCTTTTCAATTCTTCTTCATAGGCTGTATTTTAAAGAAGCCTTATTGAGGGCGCAGGAACAAACCATCCCGATGTGCAGAAAGAATAGCAAATATGGCAGGCAACCAGCTTGGCTTAACAGTGAAATCTTCAGTGAGCTTAAACACAGAAAGGAAGCTTCCAAGAAGTGGAAACTTGGTCAGATGACTAGGGAGGAGTATAAAAATATTGCTCGAGCATGCAGGGGTGTAATCAGGAAGGCCAAAGCACAATTGGAGTTGCAGCTAGCAAGGGATGTGAATGGTAACAAGAAGGGTTTCTACAGGTACGTTAGCAACAAGAAAAAGGTCAGGGAAAGTGTGGGACCCTGAATGAATCAGGGAGGCAACCTAGTGACAGATGATGTGTAAAAAGCTGAAGTACTCAATGCTTTTTTTTGCCTCAGTCTTCACAGACAAGGTCAGCTCCCACGCTGCTGTCCTGGGCAGCACAGTATGGGGAGGAGGTGAACAGCCCTCAGTGGTGAAAGAACAGGTTAAGGACTATTTAGAAAAGCTGGACATGCACAAATCCATGGGTCCAGATCTAATGCATCCGAGGGTGCTGAGGGAATTGGCTGATGTGATTGCAGAGCCACTGGCCATTATCTTTGAAAACTCGTGGCAATCAGGGGAGGTCCTGGATGATTGGAAAAAGGCAAATATAGTGCCCATCTTTAAAAAAGGGAAGAAGGAGAGCCCGGAGAACTACAGCCTCACCTCAGTCCCTGGGAAAAACATGGAGCAGGTCCTCAAGGAAACCATTTTGAAGCACTTGGAGGAGAGGAAGGTGATCAGGAACAGGCAACATGGATTCACCAAACGAAAGTCATACCTGACTAACCTGATTGCCTTCTATGATGAGATAACTGGCTCTGTGGATATGGGGAAAGCAGTGGACGATCTTGACTTTAGCAAAGCTTTTGATTCGGTCTCCAACAGTAGTCTTGCCAGCAAATTAAAGAAGTAGGGATTGGATGAATGGACTATAAGGTGGATAGAAAGCTGGCTAGATTGTTGGGCTCAACGGGTAGTGATCAACCGTGATCTAGTTGGCAGCCGGTATCAAGTGGAGTGCCCCAGGGGTCGGTCCTGGGGCCTTTTTTTTCCAACATCTTCATTAATGATCTGGATGATGGGATGGATTGCACCCTCAGCAAGTTCGCAGATGACACTAAGCTGCAGGGAGAGGTAGATACACTGGAGGGTAGGGATAGAGTCCCGAGTGACCTAGACAAATTGGAGGATTGGGCCAAAAGAAATCTGATGAGGTTCAACAAGGACAAGTGCAGAGTCCTGGACTTAGGACAGAAGAATCCCATGCACTGCTACAGGCTGGGGACCGACTGGCTAAGCAGCACTTCTGCAGAAAAGGACCTGGGGATTACAGTGGATGAGAAGCTGGATATGAGTCAACAGTGTGCCCTTGTTGCCAAGAAGGCTAACGGCATATTAGGCTGCATTAGTAGGAGCATTGCCAGCAGATCGAGGAAAGTGATTATTCCCCTCTATTTGACATTGGTGAGGCCACATCTGGAGTATTGTGTCCAATTTTGGGGCCCCCACTACAGAAAGGATGTGGACAGATTGGAGAGAGTCCAGTAGAGGGCAGAGAAAAATGATTAGGGGACTAGGGCACATGAGTTATGAGGAGAGGCTGAGGGAACTGGGATTGTTTAGTCTGCAGAAGAGAAGAGTGAGGGGGGATTTGATAGCAGCCTTCAACTACCTGAAGGGGGGTTCCAAAGAGGATGGAGCTCGGCTGTTCTCAGTGGTGGCAGATGACAGAACAAGAAGCAATGGTCTCAAGTTGCAGTGGGGAGGTCTGGGTTGGATATTAGAAAACACTATTTCGCTAGGAGGGTGGTGAAGCACTGGAATGGGTTACTTAGGGATGTGGTGGAATCTCCATCCTTAGAGGTTTTTAAGACCCAGCTTGACAAAGCCCTGGCTGGGAAGATTTAGTTGGTGTTGGTCCTGCTTTGAGCAGGGGGTTGGACTAGATGACCTCCTGAGGTCTCTTCCAACCCTAATCTTCTATGATTCTATGCTTCCAGTAATTTTTCACCATTTCTACTATATTCTATAGGATAATTGAAAGTGAGCACAGTATTCCAGCTAAAGCCTTAGCGTTGATTTATTTAATTGTACTATAAAAGTTTCTGCATAATTCTCTATCCTATTCCTTTTGCATTCTAATATTTTGCTTGCTTTTTTTGACCATTTCTATAAATTGAACAGAGGTCTATAGTGAACTCTCCACAGTGATGGCTAGGTCTTTTTTCTGAGTTAATACAGTTAATTATTTATAGTTAATACTAAGGCAAGCAAATACTGTGTTTAAAACTTATTGTGTACCAATGCTTGGACTTGAAGATCAACTTTGTTCTTACTAGTTTGTGCTTGATCTGATAAATTAGTCCTTCTAAAACAAATTTTTAGCCTAACTAATCCCAAAGAGCATAGAGACTGATACAGAACCATGGTTACTATTCCCAGAACATAGCTAACAATTTAAAGAGGCAGACATTTCCAGTGCAATAACTTTTTCCTTTGTCTTTTCATCAGGTCAATATCTTCTTTCAGAAACCATTTTACTTTTGATTCAGTAATATATCATCTTTACTGATGTGTAGACAAATGGGAAAAAGGAAATGAGAAGGGATGGCTGAGTCTTTAATTAAAGACACGGAGTTTGCTCTTTGAGCTTATTGGACAGTTCTACCTGGGGTGCAGAGAATCATCATAGAGCCCCATGTTTTTCACAAATGTGAAAGAACATGAAATAAAACAAAAAACTAACCTCACAGCAGCAGCTCCTGTGTGGTGGGGCTGGGCTCTGCTCCAGGTGTTGTGACCTGGTGCACGGGGTCACACTGCCACTCTGGGTTGCACCAGCCACCCACCAGGATGGAAGAGTTGCCAGGCCAAACCTGAGCACAACAGTGATCCCATGCACCAGGTCACACCCCCCAGAGCGGGGAGGCAGGCCTAGCACCACTGCACAGGAGCCACCACTGCACAGTGAGTGTCAGGCAGGCTCATTCTGCAACTGCAGGGCCTCCCGACCACCCCACCTGGGCCTCCCATGATAAAACGAAGTCAAACAAAATTCCACCCTAATGAAATGAAAAACTATAAAATGAAAAAGGGTTTCACAGGGGTCTACTCATCCGCTACGTGGGGCCAAATTTGTGCAATTGTATCCACAATTAGTTTCTATGGTAACTGTATCTCAGAGCACAAACACAAACAGAACTGGCAGGAGGCACCTGATTTCATTTTCTCTGTTCAGAAACAATCAGAAGATTGATGTTTCAGGCTGTTCCAATGCACACATCTCATGTAAGTACTTCTTACTTAGATAGTGACTACATAAGTTCTTCTTGGTAAACACCCAGTAAATTTCATCATTTCTTCTTGCTGTACATTGACTGCTGTTACACTCTAAGGCCGTGTCGACACTACGAAATTAGATCGAATTTATAGAAGTTGGTTTTGTAGAAAGCGTTTTTATACAGTCGATTGTGTGTCCCCACACAAATGCTCACAGTGGAACCGTCAACTTCTGGAGCGTTGCACTATGGGTAGCTATCCCACAGGTCCCACAGTCTCCGCCCGCCCATTTGAATTCTGGGTAGAAATCCCAATGCCTGATGGGGCAAAAACATTGTCATGGGTTGTTCTGGGTACATATCATCAGGCCCCCCCCCCTTTCTCTCCCTCGCTCCATGAAAGCAACGGCAGACAATCGTTTCATTCCTTTTTTCCTGGGTTACTCGTGCAGATGCCATACCATGGCGAGCATGGAGCCCGCTCAGTTCACCGTCACTGTATGTCTCGTGGTTGCTGGCAGACGCAGTACTGCATTGCTACACAGCATCAGCTCATTGCCTTTTGGCAGCAGACAGTGCAGTATGACTGGTAGCCGTCGTCGCCGTACTCCAGGGTGCTCTTTTAGCCGACCTCGGTGACATCGGTCAGGGGCACCTGGGCAAACATGGGAGTGACTCAGCCAGGTCATTTCCCTTTTAAGTTTCGTCTCATGGAGATTCAGTCCTGCCGGCAGTCCTACTGCACCGTCTTCTGCCGAGCACCCAGGAGATGATGATGGCCAGCAGTCGTACTGCATCATCTGCTGCCAGCAAGATGTATAAAGATAGATGAAGTGGATCAAAACAAGAAGTAGACCAGATTTGTTTTGTATTCATTTTCTCCTCCCTTCTTCCCTCCCTCTGTGAAATCAACAGCCTGCTAAACCCAGGGTTCTGAGTTCTATCCTTGAGGATTCTCTTTCTCCTTCATGCAAAGCCACCCCCTTTGTTGATTTAAAATCCCTGTAAGCCAACCCTGTAAGCCGTGTTGTCAGTCGCCCCTCCCTCCATCAGAGCAATGGCAGACAATCATTTTGCACCCTTTTCCCTGGATTGCCCGAGCAGACGCCATAGCACAGCAAGCTTGGAGCCCATTCAGCTCACCGCAGCAGTTATGACCATTGTAAACCCCTAGCGCATTATCATGCAGTTTATGCAGAACCAGCACCTGAAAAACCAGGCAAGGAGGCAACGGAAGTGCGGTGATGAGGACATGAACACAGATTTCTCTAAAACCGCAAGGGGTACTTTTCAATGGTGGTGCAAGCACTGGTGGATCACAAGGGACGTTTCACCAACAACAACATGGGATGGCTGGGAAAGGTTCATGATGCTCACGTCTTCAGGAACTCTGGTCTGTTTAAACGGCTGCAGGAAGGGATTTACTTCCCAGATCAGAAAATAACTTGGGGATGTTGAAATGCCTATAGTTATCCTTGGGGACCCATTTGCTACCCCTTGCTCCCATGGCTCATGAAGCCCTACACAGGCACCCTGGACAGTAGTAAGGAGCTGTTCAACTATAGGCTGAGCATGTGCAGAATGGTGGTAGAGTGTGCATGTGGACCTTTAAAGGGTCGCTGGTGCACTTTACTGACTCGCTCAGACCTCAACGAAACCAATATTCCCATCGTTATTGCTGCTTGCTGTTTGCTCCACAATCTCTGTGAGAGTAAGGGGGAGATGTTTATGGCGGGGTGGGAGGATGAAGCAAATTGCCTGGCCGCTGAATACATGCAGCCAGGCACGAGGGCTGTTAGCAGAGCACAGCAGGAAGCACTGCACATCAGAGAACCTTTGAAAACCAGTTTCATGACTGGCCAGGGTACTGTGTGACACTTCTGCCATAGTCTTTCAGCTTCTGCAACCTTCATAACAGCAGCGCTGTTCTCTCCCATACCAAGCAAAGCACGTTGAGTTGGCCATTTAGTGCTGCGGTTTTCCTGTTAACGTGCCGCAGCAGAAACCAAACTAACCCCCCCCCATCCAATTCTCTGGGATGATCACTTTACCCCTCTCCCCACCACATGGCTGGTATCAGGGAAGATCCCTGCTAGCCAAATGCGAACAGCTCAGCGCCATTGCCCCCCCTCCACCCCACCGCGTGGCTAACTGCGGGGAGGATTTCTTTTCAGCCACAGGCAAACAGCCCAGTAGGAACGGCCACCTCTGAATGTCCCCTTAATTAAATTCCCCTATTTCAACCAGGTTACCATGAACGATATCACTCTCCTGAGGATAACACAGAGAGATAAAGAACGGATGTTGCTTGAATGCCAGCAAACACCGGGACCATACGCTGCTAGGTTTTGTCATGCAATGATACCAGATTACTTGCTGCTAGCATGGCATGGTAAAGTGTCCTACCATGGAGGACGGAATAAGGCTTTCTCCCCAGAAACCTTCTGCAAAGGCTTTTAGAGTACCTCCAGGAGAGCTTCATGGAGATGCCCCTGGAGGATTTCCGCTACAGACTTTTCCAGTAGCTGTACTGGCCACGAATGCATCCCAAGTGCTCAGGGCTACTTAATCATTAAAATACGCTTGCTTTTATAACATGTATTGTATTTAAAAAGGTACACTCACCAGGGGTCCTTTCTCCGGCTTCATTGGATTGGGAGGGTATTTCAGTCAGGGTGATAAAACGATCCTGGCTGTCGGGGAGAATGGTGTGCTGTGTGCTCTCAAGCTCATCCTCTTCCTCCTCATCTTCCCCGTCCGCAAAATCCTCAGCCATGGCAGAGAGTACCCCATCATCGGAGTCCACGGACACGGGTGTGGTAGTGGTGGCAGCCCCCCCTAGAATTGCATGCAGCTCAGTGTAGAAGCAGCATGTCTGGGGCTCTGTCCCGGAGCGTCGGTTTGATTCTTTGGTTTTCTGGTATGCTTGTCTGAGCTCCTTAAGTTTCATGCGGCACTGTGTCGCGTCCCTGATGTAGCCTCTGTCCCTCATGGCTTTGGAGATTTTTTGAAATGTTTTGGCATTTCGTCTTTTGGAACGTAGTTCTGATAGCATGGATTCCTCTCCCCATACAACAGTCAGATCCTGTACCTCCAGTTCGGTCCATGCTGGAGCTCTTTTTCGATTCTGGGACTGCATGGTCACCTGTGCTGATGAGCTTGGCTGGCCAAACAGGCAATGTGATTCAAAAGTTCCCGGGGCTTTTCCTGTACACCTGGCCAGTGCATCTGAGTTCAGAGTGCTGTCCAGAGCGGTCACAGTGGTGCACTGTGGAATAGCTCCCGGAGGCCAATACCTTCGAATTGCATCCACATTAACCCTAATTCGAAATGGCGATGTCGATATCAGCGCTAATCCCCTCGTTGCGGAGGAGTACAGAATTCAGTTTTAAGAGCCCTTTATGTCGAAAAAAATGGCTCCGTTGTGTGGATGGGTGCAGGGTTAATTCGATTTAACACTGCTAAATCTGACATAAACTCGTAGTGTAGATCAGGCCTTAGTAGGCTTAAAAGTAATCACCAGGAAATTTGCATTTTGGCTTAGAATTTGGAATTAACTACCTGTGTGTATCATTTATCCTGTATTCTCTATCATGCATCACGCAGGTAGACCGTGTTTTACATGATTTTTATGCTCAGTAAACAAAAGCTTAAATCTGTTTTCTTTGCTTTGCTTTTCCGCAAAAAATAGCAAAAAGTTCTGGGATTGTCTATCACCTGAGTACCCATCTATTTAAGGAAAATTACCAAACTGCTCAAATTAGAAGTGTGAGAACAGCTGAAGTGACTGTGAATTTTTGTACTTACTTTCTATATAAAGCGTGTGTCACTTTTACTGGTGGAAAAATGAACAAAATAATCTGTTCGGCCTTCTACTCTCCTTATGAAATCTAGGACAGTGATATTTTTTTTTCCCTAAGTGAGGCACTATTAAAGTAGGTTTATTTCAAATCAGAGATGATTATTTTCTCGTATTCATCAACCCCTTAAGGTCCCCTTACCATTTTGATTCAAATCAAGAGGCATTAGCCATGGGCCCCTCCAGAATAGTTGTTCGCTTAGCAAAAGACTGGATTATTACTAATATTCGCTCCAGAATATTAGGAGGCAGACTTGGCATAATGCTACTAGTCTACAATAATTCCTGAAACTCTCTCTGCCTAGCAACTTAATCTGATAATACATCTGTTTACCCTGGACTTGTTTTTTGTTATGGATCTTTCTAGGAGATATTGTACATGAAAACATTATATACAGGGGAATAAGCCTAATTACAACTCACTGCACAAACTTTCCATCACGACAGGTTTTAAATCTCTTTAGTGAAACTGACGTATTGTGCATAAATGACAAGATTGACAGAAGGGTGCTCTCTAACCTGTAGAATGTGAAAAACATGTTACTTTTAGTTTGTGTTTCCTCTTTTTATAATCAGACATTTACAGAAAGCCGAGTGTGATTTATTCTTTTCTTCTTAATGAATTGTTAAGAAGTGTTCGAAAAGGCATTAAATCTTCCTTTCTGCCATTAATCTGTGAAGGGGATTTTTAATGGCCTCACGGTATATTGCTTTATAAAACTGCTGATTCTAGCAGTGCCAGAATAGGACTACATACTAATGTAGGAAACACTGAATGCAGTCAGTGAGCCTTCTGCATTTATGGAGGAAAAGACTAATAGCTCCATTTTAACAAGGCTCTTAACACTTGGGCCATCAGCAGGCATTGAGTGAGTGAAATTGAGAGAACTCCTATAAGCTAAAAGCGTCTAAGTTCAGCATTCTTACCTCAGTTTGAGTCTTCCTGATAGGATTTCACATCCAGCCAACTACAGCTGCCATCTTGAAAACAAACCAAGTAGCGAGCTGATGTTTTCCCTGAGCGCATTAATGCTTCACTTCTGAAACGACACTAGAGCATGATAAATGCACTGACCTCCCTGTTGGATATTCAGCTTTACAACAGTGTTAGGGAAAGCTTCTGGATTTGTGTTATGAATGAAAGCAAAGGTTGTTTATATCGCATTTTTTACTGTAGAAAAATTGACAACAGATGATAAACAGATCTGGAACTAGTATGTAAACTCATTCTTTCCTTTGAATAATGTGTGCATTACTCAGCAATATTAAAATGCTTTTATTTAATCAGGTTTATCTCCTGATTTTGCTGAATTACAGGTGGGAGACTAACCTAAAAAGTTTACAGTATCCCTGCTGGCCTGCTGCCAAGGGAACCACACTGAGGACCTGTTCTAAACAGTCCTTTGATATGGAACCCTTTCTTGTTAGCAGTGATAAGATTAAGTATGGGATTTGTGGATTCTCTGAGCCCTTGCCTTTCTTTTGTTGATTTTGGCACCCTGCAGCATCATTTGTTCTCTGATTATCATTTTGAGATGCATTGTCAGTAACTGGTGTGTATAATTGATCTTCATCTCTAATTACTCTTCTCTCCACAGGTGTCTGGAAAAGGTCCAGATGGGAGTTCACACAATCTCCACTTTGAAGGGATGGAAAGGCAATATGCATCCTTACCCAGGTACATCACTGAGGCTTCCTTGTGCACTGATTCTATCTGCATAGAACAGCCGTCTGGCTCTGAAATGAGAGATTATGTTGCAGTTTTGTCTCACTGCCTTCTGCTGATGATTTAGTGCCATCTTTATAACTGTATTAATAATTTAGACAGTTGATTTTTAAAAAAATAAAGTCGTTCTCATTGAACATGTCAGCAAGAGTCATGATCCACAGGGAAAGAACATGACAATGAGGAAGCTTAGTGTGCTAGAGTTATAGCAGGTCTTAGCAGGGCATAACTGTGACAAAGTTTATAGTGCTAAAATCATAACTGGCAATGACAGAGCATTGCTGTGAGGCATCTGCACTGCAGCCGTGACAGCTCCTACAGTACCACCATTGCTGGAAGGAAAATTTGACTAACAATCCTGTTCCAATATGGTAACTATATACTGTAACTCAACTCCATTGGAAATGAGAAAGAATTCTTGGAGGTTTTGGGGTTTTTTTATGAATAACTTTAGTCTGGAATCAGCAGGGCGTGACAAAGAGGAAACCTTTCAAAGATTACAATCCAGGTTCTGTGAGAGTTCTAATAGCAGAGTGTGAGAATTAGCAAGCTAGAAAAAGAAATAAAGAAAGGTTAGAGCAGTGGGGAGAAAATGAAAATAGAGAATATTTACCCTCCAAGCATGCTAAGCAAGAAAGTGGATCTTAGGTAGAGATGTGGAGGAGCAAGTTTTCCTAAATGAGGGTGAGACAATCAACTAGTGCCACGTTTCCTGAGGACCCCAAAGGGCAGGCATATCAGTGCTGGTATCTGTGGGAAATAAATGAGCGTGCATTGTAGCTACATCTTTTCTTCTATTTTTTCCATTTGACTGTTTCTAAATGTGTTGTTGCAAAGGCTGATTGACCTTAATGTAATAAGACATACCACTGTGAACTAGAATATAGAGGTTTCAGAGTAGCAGCCGTGTTAGTCTGTATTCGCAAAAAGAAGAGGAGTGCTTGTGGCACCTTAGAGACTAACCAATTTATTTGAGCATAAGCTTTCGTGAGCTACAGCTCACTTCATCGGATGCACACTGCATCGTATGCATCCGATGAAGTGAGCTGTAGCTCACGAAAGCTTATGCTCAAGTAAATTTGTTAGTCTAGAATATAGAGAATTTCTCAATGCTTGAAAATAATTAGATCTCTTTTCGAAAAGCTGTTTCACAAACTTCAGCATTGTTGGACTTAAGTAAGTACTTTTTAATGTGTGCTGTGTTGTTTAAACCACAGAATGCACCTGTGGTTCAATGGCTGCCTATTATTGATTCGTGTTGGTGGTTGTTTGCAGTGGTGGTCTAGTGACATTGGTCCCGGGATATTAGCGAGATAAGGTGGGTGAGGTAATATCTTTTATTGGACCAACTTCTGTTCGTGGAGGAACATGCTTTCAAGTTCCACAAAGCCTCAAAGGACCTGAAGAAAAGTTCTTTGAAGCTTGAAAGTGTCTCTCTTTCGTCAACAGAAGCTGGTCTAATAGAAGTCTCACCCACTTATCTCTCATATACTGGGACCAACACCGTGGCAGCAACACTGCTTAATAGCCTGCTGTTTGATTCTTAGCAATGGTTTTTATATTTTTTTCTGTTCTCATCCATATATATGTCCAATCCTTTTTTCTGAATCCTACTAAGTTCTTGTCCTCAGTTATACCTTTTAGCAGCAAGTTCCACAGGTTAAGTATATGTAGAGTATTAAAAAAAAATTCACCTTTTTATCAGTTTTAAATCTTACTGCCTTTCATTTTATTGATCAGCCACTTGTTCTTGAATCACAAGAAAAACTTGAACAGCAATGCCCAATATACCTTCTCTGCCCCATTCATTGTTTTGCCTTCCTCTTTCATGTCCTCTCTTATTCATCTGCTCTCCAAACTAAACAATCCTGTTCTTTTCAATCTCTGTAAATATGGTATTCTTCCTATGCCTCTAATCACTTTAATTACCTGTCTCTGAATTCCCTCTTATTTCAGCTCTATCTTTTTTTGAGCTAGGATGACCAGAACTGATCACAGTGTTCCAGATATGAGCATACCATTCTTTTATATGACATTAGAATGTTTTCACTGCTATTTTCCATCCTGTTCTTTTTGTATCCTGTGTCTTGTTTGCTTTTGTGAGGGCTGCTACATCCTTAGTAGGCAATTCCTGTGAGCTATTCACAATGACACCCAATTGTTTTTTCCTGAGTACTTGCATCTGACTCAACCCATTAATCTCCCCATGTTCTTCTCAAAACCTCAATTTCAGCTAGTGGAAACTGGACTCCATACCCTAAATCTCGACAGGGCTTTGAGGGTTTAGCTGGATAGGACGGGGAATTTAGGAAGTTATCACGACTTTCTATGGCCTTTGGGGATCAGTGAAAAGAGGGGGTCACTTCTGCTCAGTGCCTGTCTAAGAAAATTAGGCTGTACCATGAGTCACACTGTACTTTAGTTGGGGTGTCAGTACCTCATGGTCTTAGCACCCACACTGCCAGGGTTCATGCAATATCAGTAGTTTGCCTCCATAATGCTTCCATCACGGAGAGAGCAGAGCATTGGAGTGATGTGCTCTCGACCACATGTGTTGTTCAACAGACGGGCTGCTGTGTTCTGAACCAATTGTAAAGAGCTCTTGTAAGTTTACTTCTCTGAAAGCACCATAGTAATCAAGGCCAGAGATCATAAATGAGTGGGTCACTGGGCAAAGTCTGAGTCCAGCAGAAGAGGCTGCAGTCTTCCTGGCAGCCACTAATGGAAATGAGGATTATTTTGCAGAGCTGGCCGTTTGAATATCCGGAAGTACAGAGGAGTCCAGGTGAAAACCAAGGCCGAGAACTCTGGAAATCTGCCTTCAGATCGTTAATAACCTATTTTATATGGAAAGCACTCAGCTACGAGGAGGAATGGGCAGCAGTACAAAACCTTAAGATAGATCGATGTCCTTATCGAGGTGGCATGTTCTTCAATGTATTTCCCTCTCCCCACCAGTATCCCCTCCTTTTTTCCAGGGCTCAGCTTTATTCACCTGCTGCTCATCCAGTTGTTAATTCAGTCAAGCCATTGGACACCTGTGGGAGGGTGCTGTTTCCGTCTGATCTGGATGTGATGTATAGCTGAATGTCATCTGCACACTGCTGGCATTTTATTCTATGCTGTTCTTATTCTCTATTAGAGATCTCGCTCAGCTGCCCATCACTGACTGCAGCCTGATTGGCCTGTCCCCAGCATTATGCAATCGTCTTGAGTTTTCCCAAAGCTCGTCGTGGGAAAATGTATCCGATGAAGTGAGTTGTAGCTCACGAAAGCTTATGCTCAAATAAATTGGTTAGTCTCTAAGGTGCCACAAGTCCTCCTTTTCTTTTTGCGGATACAGACTAACACGGCTGCTACTCTGAAACCTGTCATGGGCAGTGTGATCAAACTGGGCATCTTGAACATTGTGGAAAATTTGTAAAAAATGTGGGCAGTCTGATCTAACGGTAAATTATCAAAATCCTTCTCACCTTCCTTTTATCAGCCAATCAGTGTAAAAAAGGTGTAATTGCATGTAAACAGCTGGCTTTTAGGGCTAGAAAGGGGTGGCGGAATGGGGTTGCAGAGACCATTTCCTAACAAATTAAGCACATTTCTAATCTTACATCGTTTTATAAAAATAAGTCTCTGTCACCAGCATGTGGGACTTACCTAAATTCACCAAGCAGACAAGTAAAGCTTCAAAAGTTCCAGGGAAGAGGGGAGAACACTTCTGCAAGAGGAAGGAAAGCATCCGGGCTTGGGCTGTGGCTGATTTCTCTTGGGAAAAAAATCAGCACAATAGCTGGAATAATTAGATGCCCTTGCAATAAAACTGTTACTGCTACCTGGCAACAAGCAGGAGCCATGTTGGAGGGCATGAGAGATTGGAATGAACGAATGAATAGAGAGCTTTGGCATCCCTCTGAAATGGGCACGAGAGAACTAGGGTTACCATCACATTATTTTGAAAAATATGCCGTACGTTCCCAGGGCACCCATTCAACTCTGAAGGTGTGCAAGGCTACCTACAAAGAAGGCATGATTGTCATTGGTAGCATACCCAAGCTTTCCTGCTATATCTTTCATTAAAGTTCAAATCCCAGTTTTAAAACACCCGTGGCGCTTTGCCCTGTGGCCTTATGTTTTCATCTCCCTTCCCTCTGGGTGCTGAGAAGTTTAACCAAAGCACAATGGATCAGATTCTTAGCTGGTGTAAATCAATGTAGCTTCACTGGCTCATGACCTCTATTTTAGAGCAGAATTAGAGAAAATGCGGTTCTGTAAGTGTGTTTGCCTTTTCAACAAAAGAAGCAAAGAATTTAAAATATATGGAGGTAATCCTGTTCCTGTTGAGCTCAGTGACAAAAACCCTGCTGACTTTGATGGGAACAGGATCTGTTGTATGTAAGGTTATTTTTTAATTAAAAGTTGAAATACTTCTGTCTGTTAAGAAAAGTAGGCAACAGCCTTAAAAGAAGCTTTAATATGTGGCTAGCTTAATCAGTAGCCAACTGAGTTATGTGGTCAAGTTTTTATCGAAGCTAATATCAGATTATAGGCTTTATTTGAAAACATCTGGAGAGACGCAAATGTTATCTACTGAGTTATTGGTGTGTTACTATGGCAGGCTAGTGGCAGGTCCCCATCTCATACTGCACTGTGCTATATCATCTCCGGATGGAAGCAAAATGGTAAAGGCAGAACATAAAGCTTTGCAAGAAAGATACAGTTCTTGGCACTCAGCAGCTATGCGATGCCCCAGGGCTAAGCTGAGTAGTGCTGAATGGTATTATTAAGCAATGTTAAATCTTCAAGGACTTGATTCTTAGGCTCCGCGGGGGACTATTTGGGAAATAGGAGCATGGTTATAGTATGAGGAGAGCTAGAAAAATATTTTTGTTTGTTTGTCTTCAGTAACCCACCTCTCTCTCTTTCACATTTGAAGTATTTATTTGGTTAAACCAGTGGACAGATATGCACCTGAAGCTGGTTTAATTGCTCACAGGGTTTTTTTTTGCACTTCAGTTTCATTGCGGTCTGTCATAATGTAAGCTATAATTTTGCTCATGGCAGCCCCAATTGGAGAAATATTATGTCCTAAGCATGAAGAGTTATTCCTTTCTCCTAATGGATTCGGAAGTAGGCTCTGACTAGTAACTAAGCTGTCAGTCACTAAAACAGACTCAGGGATTGGTGATGCTGTGATATATACCACAAATCTCAGCCCCCTTGCTAGTAAGAAATGCTGATGTCACAAAAAGTCAATGTTTCAGTTCCTCAAGGTTCTTCATATGATCCAAAAACAAGCATTTGAGGCAAAAAGAACATTAAAAAATAACCGTAAAGACTACAAAATAAATTCAGATTGTATCGATCATTTCCGTGGCCAAGGAGAAGAGGGCTGAGCAGAATGGCACTTTCACAAGTGTGTTTATGTTCAATATAATATGTACCCCAAAGATGGGAAATCTATTAATGTAGTCATTAAAGAAGTGGCAGCGCAATGCATTGCCTTTGCCAGGAGACTCATGTTCAGGATCCGCTATGCAACTTGCACTTTAGGTCAGTAAATAAAAAGGGTATCATAGATTCCAAGGCCAGACAGGACCATTGTGATCATCTAGTCTGAGCTGCTTAATAACACAGGCCCCTAGAGCCTTACCCAGTAGTTTCTGCATCAAGCTCATAACTTCTGTTTGAGCTGTGCATGGGTGGCCAAACTGTGGATCATGAGTCATGTGCGGCTCTTTACCGTTATGGTGCGGCTCGCTGAGCCACCCCATTGTCCACCTACCAGACTTGGGGTGGGGGGAGCTCAGAACCTCAGCCTTGCAGTGGGGTGGTAGGGTAGGAACTTCTGTCCAGTGGGGAGGGGGGCCTTGGGGCTTGAGCCCCACAACGCACCAGCCAGGCCTTGGGGCTTCAGTAGGAGTGGGGCTAAAGCCCCGAGCTCCGGCAGGCATCTCTTGTGGGGCTGAAGCCCGAAGCTCCAGCAGGTGTGCCCCAGCTCTGGAACTTCTGAAGATTGTCGTATGCAGCTCAGAGGGTCAGTAAGTTTGGCCACCCCTGAGCTATGGAATGTCTTATACAAAGATATTTAGTCTTGATTTTAAGACTTCACTGATGGAGAATCTACCACTTCTCTAGGTAAGTTGTTACACAGGTTATTCACCCTCAGCATTAAAAAATTGTGCCTTGTTTCTAGTCCAAATTTATCTAGCTTCAGCTTCCAGTCATTGGATCTTGTGCCTTCTTTTGGTTAGATTAAAGAGCTGCCTATTGTCAGAAATCTCTGCTCAGGTAGGTGCTTGTGCACTGTGATCACCTCATCTTTTAACCTTCTCGTGGATAAATTAAAGAGGCTGAGCTGCTTCCGTTTCTCACTAAAGGCATGAAGACAGCATCGCCAAAGGGGTTGGAGCCTTCCCTGCTGGGACAGTTTGTGAGGCAGCATTGAGAGTCATGTAGGCAAAAGCCATTTCCCACCATTCTGGGCAAAAGAAGAATTTCCGTAACAGCTGCCCTCATAAAGGAGGCCCTCACAGAGACAGACAAGAAGCGTAGGTTCCTCACCCAGCTCTACTGGCTTCCTCATCAAGTTCACACTAGTTGCCATTATTTCGAGATGGTGAAGTCTGTTTTTGCTGACAAGTCTGCTCTCATTTTACAGGTCCACTGCTTTTCTCTTGGGTACTGCAAATAACTCCCCACCTCGCTTGTCCCTTCATAACCTTCAACTCTCATCTCATCTGCACTTCCGTGCTGCCTTCATCTTCTGGAATTGCCTCTCACTCCCATTGTACAAGGCAACGACCCTCTTTCCATGCGAATAATTCCTTAAAATTCCTTTTTTGAAACCTGCTTCAGTAAAAAGGTCACCTGCTAATTAAAAATGGCTATCTTCTTGGTTAGAACGGCCATGTGGCTCATCCAGTGCATTGTTTGTTTGATTTTTATTGTCTGTCCCATTTAAACTGTAAACTGCTCTCCTTTGGTATACAGCTAACCAAAAAAACATCACTGTCTCCTATGATATCATTCCTGTGATATTCTACCTAGTTATCTTCTGACACCTTTCCTAGTGCTTAAAACTTATCTGCTCTTCTGTTTTCCTTTGTTTGTCTCTTCAATTAATATCTGCATTATACACTGCCTTGGAATTTCCATTTGCTTACTGCAGCATTGTTTTTAGCACATGCAGGAGGATGGCAATGATATTACATTCAACAGATGTGTACTCCAAGTAATGCCAGTACTGGTCATGGGCGCCACTGCAACTTTAGTAGCAATAACCTGGGACAAAGGAGAGTGCACAGAATAACCCATATGTTGTATGTTTATAAATGTGTCGCTCTCGCCAAACTTTTACTAGCAATGAAATAATTTATTAATCCAAGTCCAGACAGATCTTGAGAATTATCAAAGGTCTGTTCCGTCATGGAGGCTGTGTTACTGAGTATATCTTACGCATTTGTACAAAGCTAATCTCTCAACTTCTGATGTTCAGTAGAATATACTTGCCTGTTGCAGTCATCATAGAATTTGAAATGTTCACATGGAGGCTGAAACAACTCCTTTTTAGCTGCATTTATTTTTTCCCACAAAATTCTGTAGAGAGGTAGGCAACTTTCTCATCTTGGGATAAGCAACAATTAATCTGTATCCCTCCCTCTTCCACTCCCTCTTCCATTACTGACCACTCTATCCTTTATCTAGTTTAGTGATATAGTACTAATGTATTTTGATGTCCATTCTTGTCCTTAAGTCACTGCACTGTAAACTGTTGATTGTCACACAGATTATGTGGTCACACACGTATCTAAACTCGTTAACTTGCCTCAAATCTTAACTTCTACTACCACACATGACAAATCTTGAAAAATCAATAAAGTTCATGAACAGTGGAGGATTAAACTCCCTCATCCTTTCAATCAGTTTTCCCAGATAGAAAATACAGTCCCAAGCGCCTCTCCCTATTGTGTCTCCTGCCTATCTGAATGACATCTCTGACTCCACCTCACTCCTCAGGACTACCTACACTACAGAAACATCTATAGCTCAGTGGTTTGTGCATTGGCCTGCTAAACCCAGGGCTGTGAGTTCAATCCTTGAGGGGGCCATTTAGGGATCTGGGCCAAATAATTGGGGATTGGTCCTGCTGTGAGCAGGAGGTTGGACTAGCTGACCTCCTGAGGTCCCTTCCAACTCTGATGTGCTATGATTCTAAGATGGTGGGACAATCCCATAGCCTGTTCTACAATAGGGTAACTGCCATCTACTAAAGAACAGTGTGGGAGAATATCACTGACTTTTGGGGGAAGGGATAGCTCAGTGGTTTGAGCATTGGCCCGCTAAACCCAGGGTTGTGAGTTCAATCCTTGAGGGGGCCATTTGGGGCAAAAATTGGCAATTGGTCCTGCTTTGAGCAGGGGGTTGGACTAGATGACCTCCTGAGGTCCCTTCCAATCCTGATATTCTATGAAATGTCAGAGGACTGGTTACAACATGATTGTCCATCAATCGGTTAAAGTTTGTAGTGTGCACTGGGACCTAATAATGGTATAACTGGGCAAAGGTGTGGGATGTATATGCTACAATCACGCAGGGAAATAAGTTTGAGAAGGTCAAGTCCAATATTCTCAGTTGGGGCCAAGATGTGGGGCTGCAGCTCCTCCATGCCACGTGTGCAATCTAGCTACTGAAACCATGTAAACCTTGATCCTCTGGCCCCTTTCTTGGTCCCCTCTCCACATTAACCTGTACTGGTCCCGCAGATCTCCCTTATTTCTTATATTATTCTCCGAGCTCTCAATGTTTTTCTTTTTTATTGTCACTCTTCCATCTGCCTCCTATTGCTTTTTGGTGGGGGAATCATTGTTCTGCTGAGTTTCTTGACTGTGCTGAAATGTTTTGCTCAATGTGCCACTCTCATTCTGCATACTTCTCTCTTCTGTCCTCATCTTGGCACCATTGTTTCTCAATCAGGGAGCTTGTATTCTATTTGGTGGTCTCATGAAGTCATCCTAACGTGATACTTATCTGATCTCCATTCTGCCTACCTCCTTCTCTGTTACTTTTCTTTTCTGCTGCATCAAATAGCTGTTTTACAATACAAAAGGGAAAAAAAGATTATGATGATGATGGAACTTCTTGTAAGAATTAAAAAGCTTTCCAAGTCAAGGAAAGGATACTTAACTGTGCTAATTAAATGTGAGTTTACAAAAATAACACTTAATTTTAGATTTTAAAATGTCAATCTGCCTTTGGTAAAAAAAAGTACCCAATGTTTAGTGGTTCATGGTAATTACAAAACTTAGCCACCCATTGTCTTGAAAAGCCAGGAAAAGAAAACAAACCAGCATCTGCAGAACAAAGGCTGCAACAAGGACTGTAAGGTGCAATGCTGACCCGCTGTTAACTTAATTCAGGCGCAGAATTTAGATCTTGTTACAAAAAATAAAGTGTAAAAGGGGTGAATGGAGAGGAGGAGATTCCAAAACTTCTTATGAATAGAAATTTTATTTTACGTGTTTTAATTTCAGTGTTGCAAACCCAAACACAAGAGTGTGTAACATCGGAAATTGAATGTAACGGGGACTAACTAAAAACAAAAGTGAATAGCCTAACTTAATATCAGAAATAAACAAGGAGCATTTATAATGGACCATTTGATTTTGTTTATTTTCATTTTTAATCATCTAAAGTAATGTTAGTAACTTGAGTAGGGATAATTTTAAATATTATTTTTATCTCAACAGTGGCCCTTCTATTGAAAATACAGCAAAATCCTAAAATCTGATATCTTCCCATGCAATGATCTCATTATAAGTGAAATATGTGTAGGGTTTTAGTTGGTTTTAACGTCCTGACAGGTGCGTTCTGAATCAGTTTTAATGGGAATATTGGACTACTCAAGGACCTCCAGGAAAAAAGTTGCAATAAAACAGCCAAGAGGGAATACATGCAGAGAAAAAAGAGATTGGTCCTCCCTGATAGAGCACTAGCTTGGGAACTGAGCTGATGTGCTCATTTAAAGATTAGCTTAAATCCAAAATCACAGTGGAGTCTAACTATCTAACTTACTGTACTTACCACTGCCAGTAATAAAACTGATTACTACAAAAACTGCCTAAAAGCCAGAGCTATCAAGAAGGTCATTATGCTTCGAGGAGGACAGAGTCTAAATCCTGAATGGAATTTCTCATACCAGTGATAGTTCCATACAGGCCAACCATACAAAGCAGAAAAGTGAAGATTCTCTCATTTCTGCATATTGGTACATGAATCATTTTATGGTGAAATCGTGACCCAGTATCACACTGATGGCTTCAGTCTTATTTTGAAACACAGAATCAAAATCCAATCCCGAAAAAGTGCATAGAGATCATAAACAAGTGTATTTATTATCTTAAATAATGAGTGTCTTCAAATCAGGCATAGACAATCAGGCAGCAAAGTGGGAAGCTTGGTGTTTATTTTAAACATATCTCACAAAATGGGTTTGCAGCTAAGCAGACATGACTTCTCCAGAACTCTCGTGTAAAAGGAGGCTTTAAAGATTGCAAACAGGATCATAGTTACAAAAATCTTATCGTAGAATTTGAAAGTGAAGAGAGTTTGTTTTTAGGAGTAATTTCAGCTTCCTTAAAAATAGAGTGGAACATTAGTTGAAATTAACAAGATGCTTCCTATCTAAGCCAAATTAGGTCTTTAATGCTGAAAGGCATTCTTTAAGAAGTCAAGAAGGTCAAGGGTCAAGACATCAAGTCACGAAGTGCAGCTGTCAGGCCACCTCTGCAATTTCCATGGGAGTAACTAAAGAAAATTTAGCAAAGAAAATATCTACAGCAGCAGGGATATTTCTTACTAAAAACCAAAAACTAAAAAACAGATCTCCCAGAAGAATACTTTGGAAGTGGACAGGGGGGCTGACAGAGGTGGGTTTTGTCAGTTTTTCTAATAAAGCCTCTCAACTCCTCACAGCGAAGAGCCAGTTGATGCAATATGGAATGGTTTAAAAGTCAATTAATTTTTTGAAACTAAACAGCTGGCCTAGGTTGTAAGTAGATATTAGTTGGGATAAATAAATATTCTTTAAAGTGTCACATGTACAAAAAGCATGAGTCTTGTAGAGAATTTAGTGTATGTCAAGGCATAAGGGCTTCCCACTAAATATAAAGGTACTAAATTCTGCTTAAAAATAAAACTAGAGATCTAGGAAAAGGCTGTCTCCAAAGAGAAGCATTTGAGTTAATATTACATTACACATTGTGAAATTATGGAGACATGGCCTCATTAACAGAAAAAGAAGCAGTATTAGCCAGCCCTCCAATGAGTACAAGAACAAAACAAATTTTCATCAACAAAACATTAATGAAAGAAATAAGTGTCAGTAAAAACGTTTTAGGTTGAGATGAAGGATCTGTGGAAAAAAGATAAGTGAATGCAAATTAAAAAGAGTGAGCTCAAATTAAAAAACAAAGAGTATGTCCCACAGAATACATCAACAGAGTGACATACTGAGTGAAACCTGGGGAATGAGATGTGCTACGAAATGCAAATGTATCCTCTGCATTATCAACATTGATGTTGAAATCGCCCAGGAGACCAACAGATCGGGAAACTCAACTGGCTGGTTTCTAAATAGAAGATCTTTATATATAGGGTGAAAACATAGCTGCTTAAGATGTATTATAAATTAAATCTGAAAAAGTGTAGACCTTGGATTTTTAAAGTGAGGAAATGGCACTTTATTTTGTCTTGAGGTTCACTTAAAATAAGTTGAGGAAAAGACAACTCTTCCAGCCCAAGCTCTTGAGATTCACTTTCTCTAGATAAATAGACCTGGAGGTGAGGTTGAGAGACAGGCCTTCGCCAATTAAAAGTGGCACTAATACCCGATAGATCCCACCAGCAAAGAAGGAAGGAAAGAGTCCATCAATACATACCTTGGACACACAGAATGTAGTAGGTCCAACTTCGTAGCTTGCTCCATCAATATTCTTCAGCAAGCTTCTAACAGCATAATCCATGAAAGTCTCACCCAGTCTATCAAGATTCAGCTAGACTCCAATAAACGAATAGCTGTTCAACCATTGTACTGTTGGTGTCCACTAGTAAGGCTGGCTGCTGTTGGTCTTTATAACCTCAGCCCGTCACCTACCCTTTATCCAATCTTTACAGGACAGATGTGGTAGTTTAATTACAGCAAAGAAGGTGTTATCAGAGAGTTATGCTGTCATAGTAGCAAGATGCTGCCTCTCATAACAAACATATAAAGCGCCCTTAGGAACTATGCTATTATGGAACAGGAAAGAAGAAAATATGATGAGAAAATAGAAAGGTACTTTTTTTGTGGGCCATCTTAATTGGACATCTTACGAAAATTACAGGCCATGTAAACCTCAGCAACTGAAGTATCGTTCTGGTTCATGAGCAAATATGCAGCGCACATACCACAAGCACAAATGATACCACGCACTAAGAAAGCAAAATAAAATGGATGCCAGGAGGGATAAACTGAGCCAAACAGAAGCCGAAGGGCCAGACTTCTTAACAAAACTGAAGTCAGTGGTCACTAGTGTTCTCAGTGAAGCCCTGGCCACCTTGTGGGGCGAGAGTTTAACAATATTAGTGATTAAAAGGTACCTAATTTGGGATTGAGAGAGATCACTAAAGAAGTTAATAGTAAAAGCAGTTGGTAGTACAGCTGTTACCACACACCTCATGCAGGTGGCAGCCAGACTGCTTCCATTGCGTGAGTGAGGGGTGTATTTCTCTGAACAGTTTAGATATCGGCCTACTAAAAACATGTCAAGACAGTTTTCTAAATTTAATTTTTCATCCATCTTTCTCTTCTTCCATTTATCCATCCAAGGGTCTTTTATTGCACCCATCAGTGTAGTATCCAAGTGTGGAATTTTCTGAGGACCTGATTCTGTCACACATTGAGTAATAGCAAGAAGTGACATTCAAGTCAACGTGGGCATGAACCAGTGGCAGTTGAAATCACTGGAAATATTCTCATTGACTTCAGGAGGTGTTGGGTCAGACCTAAACGCAATCATGGAACTCATGGAATAAATTCCTTCATTTCTTCAACTACCTGGTAAATTCCAGAACAATGTGATAAACTCTGGAGCTATGTAACACACAGGATTTACACATTTGGTTTTCTCATCTGTTCTCTGCCCACCAACCCAGGAGTACTCCTAGCATTCCAACCTTTCAGATAGCAACTGTTTTGTTTTGTTTTTTAAACAAAAGAAACTTCCACAGCATTCTATTTATCTTCTCCCCAAATATGAATCAAGTAAAACCTGGACTGGAAAATTATTGTGGTCCAAGCTCCTATCCAGGATTGGTAATGTTCAGAGCAGTAACAGTATTGGTTAAGGCTAACATTAAGGTCCCGTATCTCCTGGCAGCTAGGGGCTAGTAAACCTGTTGTGTCCCATTATACCATTAGAAAAATTGACATCCCTGATTACCTGTAACATGCAACATTCATTTCTAGACCTGGAAAAAATTTGATTGTTTCTTGAGTTTTTAAAATATATATATATGTGTGTGTGTGTGTGTATATATATATATATATATATATGTGTGTGTGTGTATATATATATATATTCAGATTAATTCTTCTATCATTTGATGCCTGTACAAAATGTTCTACTGTAGGTTTTCTTCAAAATGTGGGACAAATAAAATTCAAGATGGTGTAAAATGGCATAAAGGTTTTATTGACCCTAATTTGGGAGGATTTGCATAACTGATTTCTGGCTGCACCACAAGTAATATTAATAAGTTACGTGACAAGGCCAATAAAAACTTTATTCATGTGTCCATGTGAGTATATATGTGAGCATATATAATACGTATACCATTAGACTGGAGTTTTAAATAACTTTGCATTTCGGAAACAGTAAAGATATTAAAAGCTTAACTGAGTCTTTAAGCAGCGTTAGTATCTTGTTGCACTTAACATCTTTATGTGCCACAGAGCAAGGTTTAAAATACAACTGTATCTGATTAAGTAGGTGTTAACAAAATTCATACTTGCTGCTGATTTTAATCTATATTAATGTGGGCCTCACTTTGCTAGCATAGTGCTCCTTTTTGGTTTTTTAAAAGCTGAGCAGGAAGTATCCCATTTTAGTAAATACTACTTTTTAAAGGGTTGATCCACTCTGAGGAGCCATTTAATGGAAAAAGGGAGAGAGAGCTCTGCTTCAGGAAGACTCCAATAGGCATTCATTTAGATGTTACAGCAATTGATAGAGAGGTGAGAAGTAACGTGAGCTAGGAGCTGTTCCTCTGGTCAGCATCCTCTGAGCACAAAGTAATTGATATCCCATACTCTTGCAACAGCTGAAAAAACAAAGCAGAACATGGAAACATGTCCACTACATAACAGCCATAGGGAGTGAGAAAGGCGGGTGTTACACTTTAATAGAAAGTGAATTACCAACCATTTTGGTTCCACTTCAGATGTAATTCGACAAAGAGAATGTGAACTGTGTGTTAGATTCTGTCAGACTGAGCTCTGGAAATTGGCAGCCATGCCTAGTGGAAGAGAGAAGAACTAGCAGTCGCAAGCCTGTGTAAAAAGCCCCCGTGAAAAAGTGGGAGGTCCTCACATATTTAATAGTAGAAGCTTTTTTTCATTTAAAGAAAAAAAATAGCCTTTGTTGTTGAGGTCAAAAAAGGTACTTTGCAGTGCAATCTACTGTAGGACGCAACAAAATCTGGCAAGCAAAAACAATCTCAGCGGGATTTCACATCTAAAAATCCATGAGAATGACTTTTTGCATGGATCAAGGTATCAGCACACTGTGTTCATATGACAGTATTTCACCCCTTTTGTTGAGATGGATTTGGCATTTTCATTATGAATTTTGACTCCATGTATTGAAAAACAGAGAAGCGATATATACAAAAAGAATGGTGTGTGCGCACTCACTTTTACAGGTCTGAGGCTCAGTTAAGAAAACAAGACCCACAGCCAATCAGGAGCGAATGTACTGTTACGCGGTACAACCACAGCAAGTAATAATTCATGCTGCAGATACAGCGCAAAACCAAAATAAAACTGTACAGAAGTAACACCAGAACGTTCTAACGTAAGAAAAATTGACATTTACGCAGTGCCTTTCACCTAACGATCCCAAAACAGTCAACACACTTTACAACTGCATGTAAAGAGAGTAAAATGTTCAGCGTGGCTTCTTTGTGCTAGTGTGGTAGCCGTGTTGGTCCGAGATATTAGAGAGACAAGACCTGAAGAAGAGCTCTATGTAAGCTCGAAAGCTTGTCTCTTTCATCAACAGAAGTTGGTCCAATAGAAGATAGTACTTAGCGCACCTTCCCTCTCCATCATCACTTATGTTACTAAGACATTTCTGAAAATTGTATCCAGAGATCACTTTACCTGTGACTATAATGCAGTCACCTATGGAGTGGAATGTGAAAGTTTAACAGTACATACTAATTCTACCCAACAGTTTGTGGCAGAAACTGAAGAACAGTGGAGCTTATCCAATTGAAACTACAGGGAATTTTCAGTAGGTAGAATGTAATTACAATTAGAATTAAGCAAGGGCTAATAACCAGGATTTTTAGGCCCAGCAAAGTAATTAAGCATGTGCTTAACTTTGATATTTGGTAGGAATTGGGTGCCTACCTCTCTTAGGCTCCTTTGAAAATCCCAGCCTAAATGCACGCTTAGGGCCCTTCGTTTTCAGTTTTTACTGAAAAATTGCTGGGTTCTGCAACACTATTATTTGCTTTTTACTGATTTTCACCCAAAATTTGGCACACTCAAATACATGAAAATATTAATTTTGTTAAGAAAATCCAAGACATTACATTAGGTAGATGTGTTCATGTTAATACTAAGTTAGTCTAAGTGCAAATGTGAGGCTATCTGTTAAAGTAAGGCAACGTAGAGGAAGACACGTGTACACGTGCATATTTTTATGTATTGTTAATGCACTGTTCATGAAATAAACCACAGTACTGAACTTCTTTTACTTTCAATACTCTTATTTTTTTATTTGTTGCTTTTTTTTCTATCCCCCCCCCCCTCCAATATTAACACAGTAAACTGTGATGTTAATTTTCTGCCTTTTTTTGGCCCATTTTTTAATTTTTGTAAGAAACACTGATACATTCCCAGGAAATGTTAAAATAAAAACTGAAAAAAGGAGGGCCTGTGTCCATACTATAAAACACACAGGAGGTGCAAAGTGGCTGAATCAATGTTACTTGCAGAAACTTAACTTTTTGCATCTCCTAGTTTTTTTGCAATTTGAACTGTGCGTCCTTAACATTGCATGAATGCAGTATTTTCCACTTAACATTGTAAACAATAATGAAACAAATTATTTGCTGAATTCTACGACTGTTTTTTGCAGCCACTTGTTAGCACTCTTAACGCAGAATTTCTTTGATATTATTGGAGTGAGTATCAACCCTAATGTCATTTTAACGTAATTCTTTTGTGTGACGAGCTGGCTGCTCTCCCTTCTCTTTTGTTATCGAACATCTAAGGAAAGCTCTGTTAGTGAGAGATTACTCCAGTGGTTCCTTGGTCTTACAGAGATTTCATCAGAAATGTTTCTTCTTTTTTAATGGACAATGGAAAATGTTCGACTGTCCGTTATTACACTTCTTTGTACACAGTCTACAAATATAAATGGAAATTATAATTACATCTAGTGTTGGGTCACAATGGAAATCACTTTAATCCCAATGTGGAGGTGGGAGGGGGAGAATCAATAAAAAACCCTTAACCCTGATCTTTTCTTCTTAGACATTTCATTTTGAGTTGCATCAGCTTGCACCAGAAGTGTTAAAAGTTTAAAAGGACTATTTCTTCGGTACGCAGAGAGCCATTTTGCATCCTTAGAAAAGGAACGCTGTCTTGCACCATTCCCATGTAGAAAACAGCAAGAAGATCCTTTTTAAGCGTTTATCAAGTGTTTCATATTATGTGGAATGCTCCACGTGTTCATCCTTTGCTTAATTCAAAAAAAAAAAAAAAGAGGGACCATCAAACATTTAAACTTTTCTACTGGAAATAGCACTTACTATGTTTGTACTATAGATGGGTGTGAGCCAAAACCGCAGATCAGAACAGTCCTGAACTTTGGAAAAGTACAGACCTGGGTGTAAACATCACAGCTGGCACTTACTTCTGTGATGAGCTTTGCCAGTTCCCAAAACTCAGACCTTTGAACTTCGGGTATGGATGCTCAATTCGAGATCTGAATTTTATCTTGTTGGCTCATCTCAAGATCTTACATTTAAAATCTGTAAAATCTGGGTTTTGATAACTTCCAATAGCACAGACTCTGCCGTTGAGGCGTGGCACCAAGTGTTCTGTTGTTCTGCAGCTTTGGAGCTACTTCTTACTGCAGAATTGTGTCCTGGAACCTGTGGTTTCATTTTTTACAATTGTTTGGGTTTTTAAAAATATTTCCTTTATGCTTTGGAGCATAAGCCAACAACTAACTGATGAGGCTGGGAAGAAGCTTCCTTATTTGGTGGGTTATGCCATAATTGTCCACAATGGAATTTTGTGAAACTTTCTCAGAAAGGTTTGATTCTGGCCACTGTCAGAGATAACATATTGAAATAGATAGCCCACTGGTCTGATGATAACATCCATGAAATGTAATTGTTAAGATCCATTCAGTGCAATATCCTGTTCCTTCATGAGTCCATGCAAAATTCAGAGTTCTCTCTGGACAATGAACAATTATTTGAAAGTATGAAAATCATTTTACTCCAGTCTTTCTTTTCTTAAAAGAAAATAATGTAACAGAACTTCTCAATGTGTAGAAGGGGTTTTCTTAGCAATCCAAATCTAGTACTTTAAGGGGTTCACTTTCTCCATTAGGTCGTTGATTTTGAACCTTAACTACAGTACTTGCTGGGGACTCCCTGGTTACAGCTATTTCATGAATTTATTTGGTTCTTCTATTCTTAATATAATTTCCCTTTATAAAGCCCTAATCCAAAATGTATTGAAGTCTTTGGATCAAACCGCAATTAATTTATGCCACCATGTTCCACATTTCATTGCATTATTCTCCTTCCGGCCTCTGTTATATTCAGCCATGGCAAAGCATTCTTTCTACTCTACCTCCCTCTGGGAAGCATCCTGGTGCTTTTTACGAACATCCTGCGCAAAGATACATTGCACTATATGGTCTAAAAATACATTGCACTGTGTTGTATCGAAGTGACCTTTGTTATTCATTAGTGAATCAGCAGCCTGGGGAACCGTGGCTTTCAATGAGCTATTTTAATAGGTCTTTATTGTCAGTGATGATTTCCTTGATTTAAATATACTGGAGCAAGGATAATTCTTTGATTGATTCATTATGTAAAATATTTGTTTCAGTGTTAGAATTTAATTCTTTACATAGTAGTTGGCCAAATTGAGAGATTCCTTCTTTAAACCACTCTGAAATATCTTCCAGATTCTTAACAGGCTCCACTAAGGAGGTGCTGTTTCTTCTATTTCCCTCACTTCTGGGCAAATCCTACCACTCCTCTTGGCATGGAGATTCCCTTATGCAGTGGTTCAGGGGGTGCACATCTTATACATGAAATATAGATCTGTGAGGCTATCCAAGGTGGGCAGGGACTGGAGGATGTGTCTGGGACCAGTGCATTCACTTCTACACATATTCACTGGCTATTGCACTACGTGGACATGGTGCTCTGCATTCTGTAGGGGAAGATTCCCCGACACACACACATACACACCCACCCTGTGAAAATCCCCCGCACGCAGCCTAATACCTAGGAACATGCACTAAATTGTTTGTGTGCATCTGACTCTTTTAAACAAGGAAATTAAATGCAACAAAATGAAAAAAAATACTTCCAGAACATTAATGTGGAGATTTTTAAGCACATAAAAGTCAGCAATTATGGTTTCCACATCTGTGAACAGGCCACATTGCTCATATATATCTAAAAGCATTAAAGTTAATGCCATGTATAGTAATAAAAATGCTACATATGCACAAAGGGCTGAGTTACAGTTGCTTGTGGGAACTATATCTTGCATTTCCTGAATTTTGTGCAGTTAAAGTCTCTAACATTGCATTGATGTTTCTCTCTCTCTCTCTCACACACACACCCACCCACCCTATTACATTGTATGTGTTGAGGTGGCATTTGAAGAATTAAATGGATTCACAGCTGTTTCTCACTTTTCACTACAGTATGCTTTCTGCTACTAGAATTAGGTTCATTAAATGTTCTTAATCTAATCAAATAAGCAGACCATCCCAGGCTGCCATTTTGGAGAATAGCAAGGACTTTGTAAACAATGAAAACAAGGAAAACAATTGAATGGTAAGTTCACACTTCATCACACTGCATAACAACCTGATAACAGTTAATTACATACAGTATCTATAAAATGAATGCAAGAGGCTGAGAATTCAGTCAGAGATGGGACACAAACACTCATTGCACAGATCCACGGGTTAACCTCTTAATAGCCATATAATCACTAAAACAGGATTACAGCCTTCTAGTTCTGAATCCTGTCCGTATTATACATTTACTCTTAGCTAACATTTTACAATGCCTGCGGCCATATTTGAAAACTGCAGTTTTCAGAGTAGCAGCCATGTTAGTCTGTATCCGCGAAAAGAACAGGAATACTTGTGGCACCTTAGAGACTAACAAATTTATTAGAGCAAAAGCTTTTGTGGGCTACAGCCCACTTCATCGGATGCATAGAACGGAACATATAGTAAGAAGATATATATACATATAGAGAAGCTGGAAGTTGCCATACAAACTGTAAGAGGCTAATTAATTAAGATGAGCTATTATCAGAAGGAGAAAAAAACTTTTGTAGTGATAATCAAGATTTAGACCATTTAGACAGTTGACAAGAAGGTGTGAGGATACTTAACATGGGGAAATAGATTCAATATGTGTAGTGACCCAGCCGCTCCCAGTCTCTATTCAAACCCAAGTTAATGGTATCTAGTTTACATATTAATTCAAGCTCAGCAGTTTCTCCTTGGAGTCTGTTTTTGAAGCTTTTCTGTTGCAAATTTGCCACCCTTAAATCTTTTACTGAGTGGCCAGAGAGGTCGAAGTGTTCTCCTACCGGTTTTTGAATGTTATGATTCCTGATGTCAGATTTGTGTCCATTTATTCTTTTGCATAGAGACGGTCTGGTTTGGCCAATGTACATGGCAGAGGGGCATTGCTGGCACATGATGGCATATCACATTGGTAGATGTGCAGGTGAACAAGCCCCTGGTGGAGTGGCTAATGTGATTAGGTCCTATGATGGTGTCACTTGAATAAATATGTGGACAGAGTTGGCATTGGGCTTTGTTGCAAGGATATGTTCCTGGGTTAGTGTTTTTGTTGTGTGGTGTGTGGTTGCTGGAGAGTATTTGCTTCAGGTTGGGGGGCTGTCTGTAAGCGAGGACTGGTCTAGCTCCCAAGAGCTGTGAGAGTGAGGGATCATTTTTCAGGATAGGTTGTAAATCTTTGATGATGCACTGGAGAGGTTTTAGTTGGGGGCTGAAGGTGACAGCTAGTGGCGTTCTGTTATTTTCATTGTTGGGCCTGTCCTGAAGTAGTGACTTCTCTTCTGGCTCTGTCAATCTGTTTTTTCACTTCAGCAGGTGGGTATTGTAGTTTTAGGAATGCTTGATAGAGATCTTGTAGGTGTTTGTCTCTGTCTGAGGGATTGGAGCAAATGTGGTTGTATCTTAGAGCTTGGCTGTAGACAATGGATCGTGTGGTGTGTCCTGGATGGAAGCTGGAGGCATGTAGGTGAGTATAGCAATCAGTAGGTTTCCGGTATAGGGTGGTGTTTATGTGACCATCGCTTATTAGCACAGTAGTGTCCAGGAAATGGACCGCTTGTGTGGATTGGTCTAGACTGAGGTTGATGGTGGGATGGAAATTGTTGAAATTATGGTAGAATTCCTCAAGGGCTTCTTTTCCATAGGTCCAGATGATGGTGTCATCAATGTAGCGCAAGTAGAGTAGGGGTGTTAGGGGACGAGAGCTAAGGAAGCGTTGTTCTCAGTCAGCCATTACACATATTGAATCTGTTTCCCTATGTTAAGTATCCTCACACATTCTTGTCAACTGTCTAAATGGGCCATCTTGATTATCACTACAAAAGTTTTTTTTCTCCTGCTGATAATAGCTCATCTTAATTAATTAGCCTCTTACAGTTTGTATGGCAACTTCCAGCTTCTCTGTATGTAGATATGTATCTTCTTGCTATATGTTCCATTCTATGCATCCGATGAAGTGGGCTGTAGCCCACAAAAGCTTATGCTCTACTAAATTTGTTAGTCTCTAAGGTGCCGCAAGTACTCCTGTTCTTTCAACTGCAGTCGTGCTGTGGAAAGGAATGGGGCAGGACTGGGGAGACTGCTCAAGTAGTCTACATCCTCAGTGATCTTCCTAGCTCTGCTCTGTGGAGGCTTCCTGTTTCCCTAAAGGCATGGGGAAGGGTTGAGATGTGGAAGAGCTTGGATTGATCCATGACTAGGCAGATCCACTGACCATTTCCCTTCCACAGAAGGTGGTGGTGTTTACACTGTAATTTTTCTTTAACTCATCTTGCATACTGCACTGTCTCTAGTGTAAAAAGTGGGCTACACCTGGTCTGATCTGTATTAGGCTAAATGGTGGTAAAACCCCCATGCCCTGCTCCTCAGTTTTGAGCCAGAAAGCGAACAAATGGCAGAGACTCCCTGAAGTCCACTGGGGACTTTGCTATTGACTTTACGTGGAAGATGCTCAGATACTACGGTGTTGGGCAGCAATATAAAAAATGGTAATTCTGTAGGCAGTGTAAAACCTTTAATTAGTGTGTCTAATCTACAGTTGTTCCCCAGATTCAGCTGCACTTATGCTAGTATAACAGTGGGAGATCTTAGGAATAAAGCCGGCATAAACACTACAGCTACTGTATGCATTGTGCGGAGGATTCCTGTCCTCTTTGCCTGGGAGATTCCCAGTTCACAGGTGTGCACTGGTTCCAGGATTTGGCCCCTGTTATTCAGGGCCAAACTTGAGGAGCCTCACAAAGATTGTAACCTTGCTTGTGGCTGCAAATTGAGTAGTCGTCAGGTATAATTACCTGATTTGCCTTCAAAAATATGGAGATTTACACACCTTGTAAGTTCCTTAACTGCAGCTGTAAAATTATATGTTCAGTCACTTATCCTGTTATAAACCTTTAGATTTAAATTATTGCAGCTGATGTTTCCTGACTGGCTGAAGAGGGGGTAGTTAGTCAAGTGTTAATGGAGCGCAGTATGTTGAGAAATCTATAGTCTACACCAGCAGTTCTCAAACTGTGGGTCAGGACCCCAAAGTGGGTCGCTACCTTGTTATATTGGGGTCACCAGGGCTGGTGTTAGACTTGCTGGGGTCCAGGGCTAAAGCCTGAGCCCCACTGCCCGGGGCCGAAACCCAAGGGCTTCAGCCCGGATGGCGGGGCTCAGGTTACAGGATCCCTGCCTGGAGCTGAAGCCCTTGGGCTTCGGCTTTGGCCACGCCACCCAGGGCAGTGGGGCTCAAGTGGGCGCAGGCTTTGGTCCTCCCTTCTGGGGTCGTGTAGAAATTTTTGTTATCAGAAGAGGGTCATGACGCAAGGAAGATTGAGAACTGCTTATCTATACACATTTACATATGCTGGTAGAAGTAAATGTCTAGATTCAAACAAAATACAAATAGGGAATAAAGGATGAATTTACAGTTTCTTTGAGTTGTTTAGGAACAAATCAATAAATCAACAATATGGGTTGAAATAGCATCTAAAGAAAGACAACAAAAGCTTTTATGCAAAAGCAACTGTCAGCTTCCTTAGGACTTTTAGCTTTGGTTTTACTGCAAGGAAGAAAAAACAAAACAGGACGTCTCAGTGAGTTTAACTGAATCCAGAAACAAAAAGAAATGAAGGGGAAAATAACCAGCTACCATTAATTCTAACTGTATATCTCCTTTATGTATTGAAGCATGATTTTACCACCCAGTTTGTACCATGGGAGGTATAGCTGACAGCCGTGCTCCATCATGGCAGTGGGGGGAAAACTGCTAGGAATGCTTTAATTTAGATGAAGGATGATTTAAAAAAAAAAAAAAAAAAGCTTGGTAATAATATTAATAACCCATTCGTACAGGTTTTTACTAGCCTGCTGAAGATCAGACAGTTTGTTCAGATCCCAATGGCTGAATAGTGAAGACCTCAGCTTGGGGGGTTGTTCCTTCGAAAGACTCTTTTAATGACTTTGATTATTTGTTGAAAATCATTTTAACAACACAGCTGAATAATCACTGTGCTTTAAATTCATTTCATGTGACGAATGGAATGGGATTTGGTTTTAGTGTCTTTCAAAGCGCTGTGCGAAATGAGTTGGATACTGGTAGTTCAGCGAGTGTACAGGCAAAAGGAGGAACTATTATATGTTCAGCAATAGCTCTCATGCGGCCCTGGACATTACATACAACCTGTGTGCTTTTTTTAAGAGAAGAAATTTTGGATGGGGCACTGGGATTACCTTTTTAAAAACACCATGGGACCTTTAATTTCCACCTTGGCAGCACCCAGAAAAGCAGCAGTACTAGGTAGGACACTGGACTAACCTGCGTTCTACTCTTGGTTCTTCCACTGACTTGCTGGGTGACCTTGGTCAAGTCACCTTACCCCCTCTCTGCTTCTCTTTCCCTGTTACCCTTTGCCTGATTTGTGTAGTTAAACTGTAATCTTTTGGGGGCAGGGACTCTCTCTTACAGTGTCTAGTACAATGGGGTCCCAATATTAACTGGAAGCCTTTAGGGGCTCATGTAATACAAATAACATCCAGAGAGACTTCAGTGTAACCTGGCTCACGGTAGTGGCACTGTTGCACCTGTTCAGTATTTGTCATCCTTGGGTATGAGTCTAAATCTACATGGAGTATTCAGTGGGGTCCTGAGCTTTCTTTTCTTTTGCCAGCTTCAGATGTGTGAGCTTGATTTTTTTTTTCTTCTAAATACTGAGTGACTTTTAGTGAATTGAGCTGATAATACTGAAAATAACCCTCTTACATAGGCTTCATTTGTTTAAGGTTTGAAAATACAAGATTACTCATGTAAACATTGATTTAATAGATTTTTCTACACTCAGAATGTAACTTGATTCCCCCTCACCCCCACCCCGGGCACAAAATCTCCCCTTGGTTCACACCTGCCCACAGATCATAAGACCCCCGAGTTACAATAGTCAAGACAAGTGGGATAGGATTCCCATTAGTGTATAACTCCCTTGATTGGTCAGAGAAGTTATTGCAGTATGATGCAAGACAGTCTTGCAAAAGGCTGAGAACTTTTGTCTCTATAGTGAGCTTTCAGCGCTTGCTGATCTAGGAAACAAAAGGCCAAGGGGACGTGAAAATCTAATCCAGGCCTTTCACATGATAGCACATGGAGGTTCTTAGTGCAAGAGACACGACTGCCTAGTATTGAGTCTGGGTTGCTGATGCCAAGAGGTTAATGACTCACAAGGCATTATGCAGTGTCTAATAATGAGTAACATTCGAAATGACATATGTGGTAACGGCTCACCACTTAAGTTACCGATCTCTTTAAGACCCCTGTAAGCTTGAAAAGATCACAGAACAGAAATGTCTGGCTCAATAGCCAATTGTTTATTCCATATACCCCACCAGAGGAGATGTACCACGCTTGAGAGCAGATGAACAAAATGAGAGGGAGTGAGCTAGGGAAGATTACCAGAGCAGTTGTCTTGTATCCGTATCAGGTACTTATAAAATACCAACCACTGTGCTTGGAGGTTTTTTTTTAGTTTTTAACCTAATTACTTAATTATCATGGCTCCTGGTATTTGTAGGCTGGGTTTTATGGGTGGGATTTTCAAAAGTTGGCCTAATTCCTTCCACTGAAATAAATTGGAGTTTCACACTTACTTTCAGTAGGAGCAGAGTTTAGTCAGTGCTGAGTGTTTTGTGAAAATCCCTCCCTAAATTCTGATGCTGGCCAGAGTAGAGCACAGTTTATTCCTATTTTCTAGAAGAGGCTCGGTACAGTTGCCGTTACGGTGGTGCTCATAGGTACAAAAGGAATCATTAAGCTCCCTAGGGAAAGCCTCACATCATGTGTTGTTGTAATCTCGTGGTAGAAGTTTAAAACATTCTTTCAGGTTACTAAATTGCTTTTTTTTTTTTTTTTTTAATTATTATTCCTATACCTCTTTTGGCCTATGTGGAGAATTGTCATCAGTAGCTAAATTCTCTGTTTTGGTCCCAATTTTGAGAGGCACTGAGAACCTGATAAATATCTTCAACTCCTAATAAGTTCAGTGGGAGCTCTGGGTGCCCAGCACCTCTCAAAATGAGTCCCGATGCTGCTGCTTCTGTGGCGTCACCATTACAGAAAGTTTGCAACCAGGGCAGTCCATTCCCTGTGGTCCTCTGCTCATCTCTTTATGGATGAATACTCCTTTTAATCCACCCAGGATACCACATTGTCCATCCAAGACCTTATTTTTCTGCCTTATGTTCTTCTGCCATCAAGTTTCCTTTCCAGTGCCCATAAACAAGCATCACCCGCTGAACCCCTTAAAATGTGCCCTGCAAACATAAGCTATGTTTTCATAAGATCTCTGACTGGCATTTGTTGGAGTTCCAGTCATCTCCAATACTTTTTATTGGTTAGAGGCTATCCGTGATATGCTTTCAAATAGAAAAAGGCCTGATTTTCCAGTCACTTAAGGCTGGTCCACACAGAGTTTTTGTCCTGCTATAACTATACCAATATAAGCACCCTTATATGGTCTAACTGCACACACATGTGGGAATTTACTACTTTATACTGGTTTCTAAACTATATTCAAAACTTTACCTCTGTTGTTACAGCAGCACAAAACCGGTGCAGACAAGCTCTTACACTAGGGTCAGTCGGGGTACCTGTTGAAGTTAGAGGAGTTTCAACAGTGTAAAACTGCTGTGACCGGAGGATCAGGCCCTAGGTATCTGCTTTGTGTCTGTAATTTATCCCTGCCTGAATTCCCAGCAAACTGTGAGGGACCTCTCCTCCTTGCAATCCAAAGCAAACACAAGTAGCAAAAGTCGATGTTTTTCCATTCCCCCCCCCCCATTAATATAGCTCATGAAATGATCATTATTTTTATGGGTCTGCAAAGCCTATAGAAATCAAAGCTATGTAATATGCATTGCAGAGTGTTCTGCTAATCCTGTCCAACCGCATTCGTGCCTTCACCAGCGATGAGGGGTCTGGTAACTGGAAACCTGACACTGAAGGAATTCCAAACAACAGTCCTCCAACTAAAAACAGCTCTCTCTGCATGGCATGTGCTACATGAGACACTAGGATTGTATTAGTTTACATTATCTGATTTTTCAGTCGTGCATTGTTGATAAAAGAACAGGAGGAGAAGGCACCTCCACCAGCTCAGCCCATAAATAATCTGTGTGTGGTGTGTCTGAGGTTAGTATGACATTGCTAGACATCTGCCTTCTGCTGAGAGGTACAGCCATCTCACTGACAGCAGCAACAGAGCAATGCCTTGTGCTGCAGTTTCCTCCTCCTGCTAGGATACAAAATTTGGTTTCATTCATTTAAATGCAAAAAACAAGATCTTAACTGATAAATGTTGGTTTGAAATGACACAGAAAATTTGTTTTAGGAGTAACCAGCCTGCAAATGAGAGACTTCAGTGACTTTTTTTAAAACCTGCATTGACTTTTTAGGTATTGCACACCGACTATTAAGCTACTGAAGTTCTTGGTGCTCAGATTGAACCAGCACTGCTTTCTCTATTATGTGCTGTGACTTTAAATATCAGAGAGCGAGACTACATAGCCATTGAGCCAGGATATTTAAAAATATAAGTCGGAAACAGTTTTATGAGGTCCGCTCTCAGAAGAAACACTTCATATGTTTGTTGTAAGATTGTTTGCCTCATTTAGTTCCTAGATCTGTTCTTGGTTTTTGTCTTCTTCTTTAAGCCTTTATATGTAGTTAGGGCCTTTATCACAGAGAACAGGCAGCATTCCATTGTGATGCATATATAGAGAGTGCTTTGCTGACATCCTGGGACACAGACAGGACTCTGTTCTCTTTGGCACTCTAATCACCACCTTTGGTGCCTCATGCCATCACCCAGGATCTCTCTTGCACAGTCTTGCACAGACTAAACAGTCATGGAAGAGGATGCAAAAGAGGCTGCAGCCAAGTATGGGTTTCCTTTGGGTACAAAGTACGTGACTTCTTGAGGTATATGTCAATTAGTACTTCCCACCAGAGTAGGAGAAATTTTTTTTTTCTTTGATAGCTGGAGAATTACTGAAATGGGGACATCACAAGACCCAAGAGAGCAGAAGTTGAGCAAGCGGGAGGGGAAATGATTTGTAGTGCATTTGAAACTTTTTTTATTGACAGCCATTTAACGTCAATCACTAATTAACATTTTGGAAAGAGGAAGATCTTCCTTAAAGAATCTGCTCCTTTCAGTTAGGTTGTAAACAACCCTGAAAGCTCTCTGAGATTCATAGCAAAACCAGGGAATATCAGACTTGACATACTTGATATTTCTAAGGTAAAAACAAGCAGGAAAAGAAAAAATTTTCAAGCCTTCTTTATCCATCAGCAAGAACTAAAAAAGGGCACAAGCACAATATTTTAATCCTCCTTTGCAGGTCACCTTTAAAACAAGGGTTATATTGTTCTCCTAATTACAGAAATGGATCTGGATCAGAGTTCCTAACTAATCAGTGTTTTGAAGATCAACCAGCACAGCTCCGAACGAGTAGGTTAAGGTTGAAACAAGTTGGCAGGAAGTGTGGGGAAGTTTGCATTACTTCTGTCTGTGCCATACCTTCTCTGTGGGGGTGGGGAATCGTATTTCCCATCATCACAATTCAATAAACAAGCTTTTGAAAGGCACTTTGCCTACATCATGTCACTGTTAGGGGAGAGAGTTTTCATGCGGCTCTAATGGCTTTGATTCCTTCCTTGAAGTCAGTGCTCCTGCCTTCTCTCTTCCCAGAACTTCCTTAACAAGAAGTGTATTAACGTAGCTGGTCCTGCATCTTCTGCTCCCAACTCCTTCACTGGGAAAAGGAACAAGTGAGCCAGTCAGTAAAAGGCTGAGCTACAAGATCAGCACATCCCTGTGTGTAAGTTCCCCATCTGCAGCCAGCCATTAAGCCCGCTGGCCCTCTAGGTCAAACAACTGACCAGAAAGCAAACAGCTGAGGGTGAGAGCAGCTCATGCTCAGCAAGTCCTCTTAAAGGGCACACTCCTATCAAGCCCTTTGGAGTGGCTGGACCTGCTTGACCCAATTTGTGGGGTTTGGATGGGTCCCAGGGGTCAGTGATTTTCCACTTCTAGTTGTTGGTCTGACCCACAAACTGTGGGTCACTGGGGAGGTGTGAACCAGCCTTCTGAACTCTGAACCCACCAGGAGCTAACAAAAACAGAGCGGGAGGGGGAGAGAATTTCATTAGGGCCTCTGCCGAGAGAAAATGCAGAGTTGTTTTCTTCTACTCAGAAGTGAACACCATGGCCAAGGGGCTGCAATTGAAAAGGTGTTTGGTTTGGCTTATGGGTTTGTTTGTGTTTTTAAAGGAAAGTAATAACATACACAAGCAGGCTGTATGAGGTCAGATGAAAATGGAGGTGCTTCAAAGTAGCTCTCTGGAATCACCATTATTAGAAATTGCCCCCGAATCTCCCTTTATTCGTGTGAGTGCAGCTTTTCCTGGGGACGACATTTCTGCTGCTGCAGGTTGGCATCTGTGCGGGGGGGGGAATGCCTTAAAAATACTGACTTTCTGTTCACTTTAAAAAATAATAAAACGGACGTTCAGGGTTGGTCAGGCGCCAGCTCTCTCTCCTTTTCTTAGTCTTACAAATTCTTAGCTGCTGGTTAATGTGATGTAGGGAGTGGGGGCTCCAAAAAGTGCTTCGAGCTGCTCTCTAACTCCCTTTTAAAGTCACTAATGCCAGCAGGCCTGGAGTTGGGAGGAAATCACCCATACTAAACCAACAAGCATGAAGACGGGGGAAGGGAGGGGAGCGAGTAATAGAAACATAGAGCTTGAGGCCAGAAGGGATCATGAGATGATCTAGAATGAATCATCAGGGAATAGTTCAGTTTCAACATTCAGGGCTTATTATAAATAGGAACAATGGCCTGGGTCATCCCCTCCCCTCCTTTCAGAAATACCCTGGGGAAGTGAGCTGGGTAAAGGGGCCTGACACATACACAAGGACCCTTTGTTGAGTTGTCCTCAGATCGTTCCCCTCCTGGGGTCGCCGGCGGAGCAGAATTGCCAGGGCTCCCCCACCCTTCCCTGCCCACAGAGACTCCCTTGAAGTGTTCGGATCATGGCTTTTTATCCGAAGGGTGCAGAAGTATTAACACACTGGCTTTTCCGAAGCGTCTGTGTGAAGTGGATCCATGTGCCTGGCTCTACCCACGCCTTCCCCAGCCTGACCATCCTCCAGCTGCCAATCCTGACCCCACAGGCATAGCCGAGCCATTTGTACTCCACCCCCAGAAGAGGGGCCTGGAGAGGGAACACCCTGCATGGGTAAAATTGGCCATCAAACCTAATTCCAATGCTCTGACGGTGGAACCTGGTTTCTTCCTTTCCAAATGTTACTCTGGACCGGGGGTGAGCAAGCTTTTTGGCCCAAGGGCCACATCGGGGTTGCGAAATGGTATTGAGGGCTGGGTAGAGAAGGCTGTGCCTCCCCAAACAGCCAGGCCCCTACCCCCTAGCCACCCCCTCCCACTTCCCACCCCCTGACTGCCCCCCTCAGAACCCCCCCCATCCAACACACCCACTCCTTGTCCCCTGATTGCCCCCTCCCTAGACCCCGCACCCTTAACCGGTCTCCCGGGACCCTACTCCCTATCCTCCTCCCCCCGTCCCCTGACTGCCCCAACCCCTATCCACCTCCCTGACCCCCAACAGGCCCCCCAGGACTCCCATGCCTATCCAACCCTCCTGTCCCCTGACTGCCCCCCCCCGACCCATCCAACCCCCCCTGCTCCTTGTCCCCGACCACCCAGGGACTCCACCCCCTATCTAAGCCCCCCTGCTCCTTGTCCCCTAACTGCCCCCTCCGTGGACCCCGCACCCTTAACCGCTCCCCCGGGACCCAACCCCCTATCCTACTCCCCCATCCTCTGACTGCCCTGACCCCTGTCCACCTTCCTGCCCCCCGACAGGCCCCTGCTCCCTGTCTCCTGACCACCCCCCTCCCCAAACCTCCGCCCCATCCGACCGCCCCCTGTCCCCTGACTGCCCCCTGGGACCTCCTGCCCCTCCCTCCCCCCACCCCCTTACCATGCTGCTCTGAGCGGCAGGACAGGCTTGTTGGAAAGCCTGGGAGGTGAGCAGGCGCAAGCCATGCTGCTTGCGTGGCGGCGTGGCTGCCGGGGAGGGGCCGGGGGCGAGCCTCCCCGGCTGGGAGCTCAGGGGCCAGGCAGGATGGTCCCGCAGGCCGTAGTTTGCCCACCTCTGCTCTGGAGGGTTCTACGCCCCCGGCACACTCAACTCTCCTGAAAAGAAGCCATTCCCTGTACGCTACAGCATAGGCGCCGACTCCGTGGGTGCTCCGGAACTGCCAGTCAGCTGCTACCCCTCCCTCCCAGTGCCTCCTGCCCGCCTTGATCAGCTATTCAGCGGGGTGCAGGAGGCACTGGGGGGGGGGGAGGAGTAGGGGCAAGGGTGGAACGAGGCGGGGGTGGAGCAGAGGCAGGGGCTTGGGGGAAGGGGTGGAGTGGGGGCAGAGCACCCCCTGGAAACAGAGGAAGTCAGCACCCATGCTCTACAGCTGCCCCTCCTCCAAGCTGTGTGGACACGTAATGCTACTTCTTTGCCACACCCAGACCCTTGAACAGTGAAGGTGTGTGGAGGGTGCAACTGGTGATGCATGGCAGCTTGTTCCAACAGCAACTCTAATTGCAGCTTTAACAGAATCTGTTTTCCACCAATTACATTTGAAATACTTTAAAACCATAAGTTCAGCTTTGCATTAAGGGCCCAATTCAAAGCTGCCCAGACTCCCACTGGGCTTTGCATCTGTCCTAAGCATGTTTGCATTATTTTGATTTTTTTAAAAACACGATTAGCAAAAGTTCTGTCTAATGATAACAGCTAAGAAAAATTACATGAAAACATATGACCATTATCTTGACAAAGATCCTTTTAAGCATTGCTCGTCTGTCTCTTGAGTCTTGAAAAAGGAAACTAATGCCAAGTATGACACACTAACATTTGTTCCCTTTTTTTTATTCCTTGACACACAACTGCTTCCGCTTTTAATTTCTCTTGCACATAAACACAAGCTTCCAGTTGCAAGATATGGTGTGGATGGCTCGTCAACCAGTCTTGTCGTCATTCCTACCACCTCTGATAGAAACACACGGAGCAACCCTTTGGTTTGCTGCGGAAGTTAGACTTTGTTGCAAGGCCTACGTGTGAGGGTAGAGATACCAGTTGTCTGAACACATGGGGGGTTAAGAGTCCTTTTAGTGTCTCAGAGGGTGGCTTCAACCCCTTCAGCACTTTGCCTGGACTGTCTCATGAAAAAAAACAGGAGGGCCTGTCTTTTATAATGTTCTGTTTTTAAAGCAAAACGTCTCTGGGGACCGTAGGGTCCTAAAAGTCCAAGGCCTGGAATTCTTCCTTTCTCTCTTTCCATTTTAAACAGGAAACATTTGCACTAAGCGATTCCAGGGGGAGTGTTGTAGGTTCATTTCAAGGCAGATAATGTTTGTTCATTGCCTATGTCTGTGATTTACCCCATGGGCTTAAACGAGTGCAGCAGAAAACCACATGTTGTGTTTCACTTCATGCAAAACAATTTTCGATGGCATCTGGGAGGGGAGCCCGGGTTAAGAAATGAGAAGCATGCTTTTAAAATCCCTGTGTGAACAAAAGAGAGAGTTTGGTGGAGGAAGTGAAAGTCATCAGCAAATTTGACACCTGATACCTTTTACAATAGAGATTTTTTTAATAAATCCACAAACATTTATTTCAACAACAGCTGATGAGTTTAGTCCTGTGCCCCTAGGGCAGGTGTATCTAATTTACATTTTCCGTCTTCTCTTTGGGTCAAAATCCTGCAGTTCCTTCAGCTTGTCTTCAGGCAAAAAATTCCTCTGAAGTCAAGGGGAGGTTTTGCCCGAGTGAAGTAGAAGGACATTTGCAGTCCCAGCAGTAAAACTCTGAAACCTGCTGAACTGTTGTGGGTGCTGCAGTGGCTGATCTATGCAGAGCAATTATTTTTGCCATTTAGAAGTATCACGTTAAACTATTCTAGGGAGAAATATCAATCCCTCATTAGTGTAAATCATGGAATTTAAGACACAGAAAGGTACAGAGGGGACTTTATAGCCCATCCTCTGGGATTACATGTTCACATGTTGCTTTTCACATGCACCAGAGCTTGCCAAGCCCTTATGGATACAGACAAGTTACAGAACAGACCTAACATCAGGCTCTCCAGCTCACGGAGTGGGGGGGGGGGGGGGTTTGAAACCTCACTGGCGGCTAGCCCATTAAACACACATTAAACACAGACACTGTATCCTAACATCCCTTTTGTTTCTTCCAGGAGTTCCAAGATTTCCAACTATGGTGTTTCGGGAGTTTTACAGTCTGACATGTTAGAAGAAAAAAGTGGGCCAAGGCTGGGAGGTGTGATTATTTGTGCACATAAGGCTTATGGGATTTGCAAAGCTGTAGCCCAAACTCATCTGTTTATCCTCAGGCTAGATAAGACACAGTCAAACACCCATTGTTTGAAGGATCTTTGTTTCCATTATGGCAAATGGATCAAGGGAGGCTGGCTTTGTGAGCTGCAGAGCTCTTCTTCCTTTGTCAGTGGGCTGTGACGTGCGCAGGACCCTTGTGCCCAGTGTCCTGCGTATTAGAAATATTGCACCAAGTTCTGTTTTGACTCACCAGGTCGAGTTACTGCTGAGATGGCATTTCCTGTCCCACATTACATGTAGAACTTTAACGACAGTGTGTTGCTGGCTTGGAATACTGCTTTATTTATCTAGATGTATTTTCTTCCTTCCCAGGTGTGGACCAGCAGAACCAATGGAGTATTTAACAGGGCCACGAGTACTATACAAAGAGAGAGATCTTCCATACTACCAAGGAGGGCAGCCTGCTGTCCACCCCTCTAAAGGAAACTACTCTCGTGCACAAGACATGAGGGCAGCAGAATTGCGGTACCCCCAGTATTACCCAGCCCAGCAACTAACCACCCAGCACAAGGGACCCCTCCGCCAGGATGTCCCGCCTTCACCTCCCCAACCACACAGAGTGCCAGCTTATAATGAAATGAGCCGAACAGGACAGCGTGGGAGCAGCCCGGATCAATACCAATATAGACATCAGGATTCCAGGCAGAAGAATCCCATGACTGCAGCTGTATAGCCTGAAACTGGACTTTGTCAACATGGGCTGGGATGAAGGATTCCTGACATTCCCTTTTTTACAGTTGGTCCTAACAAGCTTAACTGCATGTAGGAATGGCACCTTAACTGGAATCATTCTTACTGAGCCTGCCTCAGGATTGGTTCGTTTTCCTAGGAATCTTGGGCCATATCAAATTAAGATAGTGTCTTTTAGGTACGTGCATTACCAGGCATTCAAATGTTTTTAACGCCAGTTAAAAATAGAAAGTGATGGCTGAAAAGTAAGTGTAACTGTTAGTACAGCTCAGGGCTATTTACCACATCTGGTTACACACACAGACACACAGCGCGTCACAAGAGTCCATTTTGGATCCACACCACAGGAGTATTATATCACAGAAGCCTTCTAGTGACGTGACACATGTATTCAGTGCAGTGCTCCCTTGCTACAAGGCTCTTCGTGGGAGCAGAGAGTCTTGTGTAATCTAGTGGCACGTGCAGTGGTGAGTTCACAAATGACTTCCGTCCTGTTCCATTCCCACTCGAACCAGCAGTTTTATATTTTGAGAATGCCGTAGTCATTGATTTTTAATCTTGCCTATATCTTCCTCTTTCTGCTTTCTTTGCTGGAGCATGCATCTGGTAGCCCCCCTTTTTTGTAGTTCTGCATCAAGTTTATCCTCTTTTCATATTGCAAATAATACAGTTGGACTAAAATGAACTAAACTTCCTCAGCCATACTTGGGCAGTTTGGACAGTATTCATAGAACTGTCCTACAGGATCATTAGGGGACGAGGCAACCATCTGAAGAATGTCTGTCTGTCTGTCTGTTCCCATGTGTATGTATATTATGCAGAGCACAGCTCTTAAATGTAACGCCTAGGGGCCAGATGCTCATCAGCTGTCAATGAGTGTAACTTCCTTGACTTCAGTGGAGCTAATCCTATTTATACCTGCTGAGGATCTGGCCCTAGGCGTGAAGTACAGTAAGTGCTATTAAAGTTGTTACTTCATCAGGTATTCAGATGGATCAGGGAGGGCAGAGCCCGTACTTGCCCCCACGCTAGTCAGGTTTGCATAAAGGCATCTGCTGGCATATCAGTTAATGAATTCTGAGCCTGCAGTTGTAAGCTTCTATCCTATCCTTCTGCTGTCACTGTGCATGGCTCCTGCCGTTCGAATTGTCACCTGTTAATGCAGGGCCCGCTGCTGATCATTGCAAGGAAGGTCAGGCTCTGGCAGGGCCGGTTCTGTGTGAAGTGCCAAACAATGCCAATTCGCCCAGCAGTCCTCCACAAGGCAACTGGAAAAGGGGAGGGGGAAGGAGCCTTGAGGCTTTTAAAAGCAACAGGGGATGGGGAAGAGAATGAGGATAACAGAGGAGAGATTGCTTTAGAAACGTTGGGGGCAAAGAGAAAAAGAACCAGGAGAATGGCTTAAACGATTAAGGCTTTTTAAAACAATTAGGTGAGGAGAGAAGCTGAGGTTGATGGAGAAAGAGAAGACGAGGGGAAGGACATGTGGGGAGGGCGGGAGAGAAGGTAGGAGAAGGACCTAGCTTCATTCCCCGAGCTCACTGCAGACATTAGCTCAGGGCTGCTCTGCAGTCTCCAGGACTGGGGGGGTGGCCTTAAGGAGGTAAAAGATGCTCTGCGGCGGTTTGAAATGTGCCTCCCAGCCATGCGACTTCTCAACTCCACAGACATTTGCTACGCAATCTAACCAGGCTTCAGATGCTTGGATGCTTTGCTCAATGAATTTGTCATGCTGAGCATTGCTTAGGGAACCACAGAGCCTGTAACTAGGAACACATTTTAAGTAGCTTCTGAGTGTCCGTAATTCTTCAAGCTCTGCCTTTGGAAGTAACAGAAGCTAGTTTGGGCCCCTCTCCTCTAAGGGAGAGGCCTCGGTCCTGGCCTGGCTAACGCCCTTTGGTGTGCAACAAATGCGTCAGGATTCATTGCACAGGTCACCTCCCAGTTATAGATCACACGAAGGGTCCATTCATCTGGTGCGTATCCCTTTATCAGGACTGGTAAGGATTCATTCGATCTCTAGAGACTGGGGCACGGTGTATCTGAGTCTCACACAGGTTTGCACAGCTGCATTCCAAGGGGCTCTTCCAACCATTAGATGCATTCCCATTCTACTGTAAACACTGTGTAGAGTACATGCCACACACAGCCTTGTACTTCTTTGAACAAGCTTTCTGTACTGGGTGGTATACTCGGTTAATAAAGATTTGGCAGCCACAGGGTAGCTGCTAGTGACATGAACATCCACCTAAAGTGAAGTGAAAACAAATTAAAATACTTTCCTTTCCTTTTTTGAAATACAGCCCCAGATACATTTGATCCAGCTGTAAAGAAACTAATATGTTTGTGACAGTGGCTTGATCAAGCCAGACCACAATTAAGAACAGCTCTGAATATAAGCTACTGCCTTATCATTCATTACCTACTAACCCTTCAAATGCTCCGCAGCACAGCTTACAGAACTCATTTCCAGTGTTTCATGAGCCAGGGCCAAATAAAAACAGGATGGAAACAGCTTCTGGGTTATTTATGGCCTTTGAAGGGCTTGCTCAATTGTCTCTCTATAACCTGAAACCTCCTGTGAAAGCTCACATTGACTGCAATGGCACCTCTTGGTTAGGGCAGACAGATCAAACGAGCACCTTCCGAGTTGTTAATCTTACCCAACAGGTTACACAGAGGAGACTAAAAAAAAAAAAAACGTAGGCAATACTAGTATAATCTATGGACACATCGTACACGGCTGGAAGCTATGAAGGAGAAAACTTCTGACCTTGCTGGGGGACAGGAGCAAAAGGTATCACAGACCATCTCGGTAATCTGTGGTGCTGGTCCAGGAGAAAACAGCAACTTGCTGGTTGAATATCTTGTAGAGGTACGGTATTTGCAAAGCATGGTATATAACTACTGTATATATAGTTTGCTTCTGTGCAATGTATGATTTTAGCACCATATTGTGGAAAATATGTACCGTGCAAATTTCACGAGGTGCTACAACTGACAGTTGAAAATACACCACTTGCAAAATCCAAAAGAGCCGTTCAGTAACAGGTTGCTCTTTTCCCCATATGTCCATATGTTTTGGAGTGTTACGTGTCTGAAATGCTCTTGACACATAGTTGCCTCACACTCCTTCATCAAAAATGTGCCAATCCAGCAAAAACCTTCCTGCCGTGATCTGGGTTTGCAACGATAGCCCAGGTTGCTGCAGGAGCCAGAACACTGTACGTTTGCACAGTGGCATGAGTCAAGATTAAACAAGAGCAACCTGCTTGCATGCCAGGAGGGCTGCTGTGACTCCTCAAGCCGCTGAGTTGCAGCACTGGTTTCTGTTTCTTGTAAAGGGGCAGTTGGACTGTGAAGGATTTAGAGACACAAATAGAAACCGGTGATTTGCTGAGTGACCAAGCACTCGTGATCCACTGACATTGTCCTGTGAGGAAACATTACCACTGTGATAACTACTATTCTAAGGAGGCTCTGTGGGCACTCCTGCAAAGATGTCTTTGTGACAAAGGGAGGGGACCCAAGAATAAAAGCAACCCCGTCCCTAAATAATGCCTGTAGCCCTGGACACCAGCTCACACAAACGTCCTAAACTAGAAATAGCTTCACATGCTGCCTAATTTTTGTACAGAGTGAAAGTGCTACCTCCTCCTCCTCCTCCTCCTCCTAAGCATCATCAAAGATTTTGTTTTCAGAGAGAGAGTTCTGAGTGAATCCCATCTCATTACTCTTCTGGGGCCTGATCCTGAGGCTTCCCACTGAATTGAAGTTGTTCGCCTCCTCCCAGGATGAGGCTCTACCCGGCAGTCTTGATTGCCGTTGTTTGCGAGAGTATTCTAACCTTGCGTGCACACTCTGGAGAGTGCCGGTTGCTATCAATATATAATAAACCAGGACGTTTTGTTTATAAGTCACTTTTCTATTATTTCTTGGCTTTTTTATGATACCTGACTATGGTTGTGTGTGTTGAATAAAAAATACAGTGAAATCATCGTGGGGGGAGGATTCAACACCAAATTTGAGAAAAAATTTTGGTACCACAAATGATTTTGCATTTTTTTGTTATATATAACTATATACATTTTACCTGTTTTATTTTGCATTAAAATAAAGGCTTTAAGACTACAGACTACCATCTATTTGTATATTGATTCTATCACTTCTTTGCACTTCTGAAGGCATCATCTTCTTGGGTTGTGATCTGGCGTGGTCAGGATTAGTGGGAGAACTTCAAGGGAAACCCGGCATTGCTGCAGAAAATGGTGATAATAACTCATTACACTTAACTTTGATTCCCTCAGAGCCAGCTTTGAATCAGTGCCCCAGCATTGTGGTAGGGGATGCTCTGCTATTGGTCGTTCCATGTTCCAGATGAGTTGTAAAACCAAGGTCCTGGCACTTTTTAGAGAGATGTTAGCTTCTGTCACCTGCTGACTGACCCCTTTCAGAGGGAACAGCGTCCAGTGCACCCGTGACTGATTACCTGCTGCCTGGTTGGGCTTAAGGGAAGGCACCTGAACCTTGTAAAGGAAGCTGTAGCAGAGGCTGCGGAAGAGTTGCAGCAACCAGGAGGTGCCTGCAGGAGACCCTTGACCCTTGGTTTTGAGGCTGGAAGCCAGACCTAGAAAGCTGAGCTCCAGCTAGGAAAGGCTAGGAGTGGCTTCATGAACATGGCTGGGACAGGACAAGAGCTCTGGATGTGGTAGAAGACTCCAGAGCAGAGAATGAACTTTGCAGATGTGGAGACAGACTGTGTTTTGGAACCTTGAGTCTTGTTTTTGAACTGTTCCTGTTAGGCAGCCAGCCCCAAGCAGGGATGATGTCAGCCATAAAAAAGTCTGTGTGGAGTTCTTAAGGGCCCTGAAGAAGGGAAACTGAGGCAGGGGTCTACAGGGTCCCCGGCCACAAGGGGGTTCATAAGAGGTGGTCAACTCTGTAACAGCTGTGACCAAATTCCAGCAGCTACATTTGGCCCACCTAAATTCCCTCCACAATTTCAATTCAAAGCAGAATTCATCATTTCCTGTTCTCACCTGAAGCGTAGTGTTGCTGTGTGTTATGTAACAGCCACCCCATTCCACCCCAGCTGAGGTTGCATTTCAATGAGATGGGTGCAGTGCTTCCTTTACGTGCATTTCAGAACCCTTGAAACTCTGATGCAGGTGCTTAACTTGAAGTATGAGAGTCGTCCGATTAAAGTCAATGGCAAACTACTTACATGCTCAAACGTGGCAGCATCAGGGCCATAATTCGTATAGTACATTGGCACCTGTTCAGATGTAATGATGAAATTCTCAAAACCAAATATAAAGATGTTCAGTGTTTGGAAGAAAGTCACTAGGCCATGGAGCCGCTAAAGATGTAGCACTTCTATGAATAATGTTCTCTGTGTTGCTTCTAAGAAGCATAGTAAATGGAGAAAGAGGACAATGAGACAGAAGGGAAACGAAGGGCTTACAAAATGGGGTATATCAAAAGTCGTGACCATTTATTAAAAACGTGCAACGCTCAAGAAAATTCAGTACAAGTAAATGCAGATGTTGTCATGTATATCCAAGTGGATGGAGTAAACACCCTACACAGGCCCTGAATGGGTTAATACAGGCCAGAGGGGCCAGTTATGTCATCTGGCTGCACCTGGAGAGAGCGTCAGGCTTAACCATCCTGAAGCCCAGCTGGGCAGGAGCAGGCTAGTGAAAAGTGAGGAGGCTTGTAGCAGGACGGGTGCTGCAAGGAGAGTGTCTGCAGTCACCCTCTGGTGATAGAGATGTGGTGAGAGGGAAGCCCAGGGAGAGAATAAGCCCTGGGATCCTAGCCTAACTCACAAACAGCTGAGAAGGTGTAAAGAAGCCCCTGGGATGGAGCAGGCCCTGGTGGTGAGCCCTGAAAGAAGGGCAGAATTTGGACTGCTTGGGAGAGAGAGTCCTGGGAGATGTTCTGTGGAGGGACAGAATAAGGGGATCTGACCAGGCTGAGTAGGAAGGAGCCCAGGGAAACAGCAGCAAGGAATGGGAGTGTGCAGACCTTGGCTGCTGGTTATAGGATCCCTGGGTTTGAACCCAGTATAGTGGGAGGGCCTGGGTTCCTCTTCCTCTGTGGCAACATGGCGTGAGTTCGGATAAGGGAACAAGGACATTGGAAAGCCCTGAGGCCGGAGTTTGAGGACCAGGGGCCTGGATTTGGGGCCAAAGACCCTCTTGTAAAGACATTGGACTGTTTTATATTGGACTTTCTGTTATCCTGGAAGTGACTGACTAAATTGTGAGCTGGTGAGAGGGCTGAGTTTCAGGAAGAGACACAGACCACCAGAGTGACCATCAGCAGGGGGAGAGAGCTGCTATGCCACACCTGGGCACAAGGAGACCCTCCTGTGGTGAGTGAACCCCTTTACGCCAGCATAGTCGTCAAGTCACACTGAGTCAGTTTTAGCACATATTCAATTCTAATCCATGCAGACACCAGTTTTGAAAGGGATCCGGCCAAAGAAGCAGGACCTTTCGCTAAAGCTGGACGGGGAGATAAAGTTTCGATGTCTTAATTCCTCCTTTGCTGATGATAACCAGAGAGCTAGCTAGAGATAGTTAGAAGGCATAGTAAGAGCCGAAAACTCAGGAATCATGATTTCAAAATAGTTATCTGGCTTCCCTGGCTAATTGTTTTCCAAGGCTTCCCAACTGCAGCACTCTCCTCACCTGGGAACTGTGCTCCCAGGGTGTGTCAAGCCGAGTGTCTGTCTTCCAGTCACTGCTGCCCTTTGCAATAAGAGCTAGGTGGTGTTTTAGCCAGGTGAGTCCCATCCATTTTAATAAGCCATGCAGCTAGAACCTAGCACAGATCTTTATTCTAATCCTAATAACATTATTTTCTGTCATGCCTTTCTGTGTAGAGGATCTCAAGGTTGTGTGTGTGTGTGTGTGTGTGTGTGTGTGTAAAATGACATGGGGACTACTCATGCAGCACTGAAATGCAGTCACCTCCAGGGTGGAATGTGACAACAGGCTAACAGTGTGGTGCAACACTGCATTACATAGTTCAGCATAGGAAGGACAACTTCAGGTGAAACTTGGGAGACTTTCAGGAAGCAAAGTGTAATTAGTTAAGCTGGAATTTAGCGAGGGACCCTGGGGTTCCTACCATGAATGATTACAAATGGCCAGGAGTTCTCCTTTCTGTCTCATCCAGCAGGCAGCAGCTCCAGAGCCCTTGCACTGAGGTTGCACGTGCTTTACGCTCCTTTGCAATGCTGTGATATAATGGAAGAGAGAATTCTGGGGCAGGAAGAATGTATTGGACTGTGCTGGGGGGAGGGGAAAGTTGCTAGAGAGGGCAAATGTGGTGGAATGGATTTATCCGAACACAAATTGCTTGTGGGAAGACAAGAAGTAAGGTGGGGGCTCCCGGGTAATCTGATGGCGCTGCCCAGGTAATTGTTGCTTTTGCCTCAGAAGTTGCCTAGTGCCCCCTGGAGCCATTCAGGTTAGGTACCTTTTTAAAGTACATAATAATCCTTGCAACAAAGCCTGTTGCCAACTGTGTCCACATATCTATTCAGGGGACACCATCACAGGACCTAATCACATCAGCCACACTATCAGAGGCTCGTTCATATGCACATCTACCAAAGTGATATATGCCATAATGTGCCAGCAATGCCCCTCTGCCATGTACATTGGTCAAACCGGACAGTCTCTACATAAAAGAATAAATGGATGAAATCAGACGTCAAGAATTATAACGTTAAAAACCAGTCGGAGAACACGTCAATCTCTCTGGTCACTTGATTACAGACCTAAAAGTGGCAATATTACAATAAAAAAACTTCAAAAACAGGCTGCAACGAGAGACTGCTGAATTGGAATTAATTTGCAAACCGGACACCATTAAATTAGGCTTGAATAAGGACTGGGAGTGGATGTGTCATTACACGAAGTAAAACTATTTCCGCATGTTTATTTTTCCCCCCCACTGTTCCTCACACGTTCTTGTCAACTGCTGGAAATGGCCCACCTTGATTATCACTACAAAAGGGTTTTTTTTCCTCTCCTGCTGGTAATAGCTCACCTTACCTGATCACTCTCGTTACAGTGTGTACGGTAACACCCATTGTTTCATGTTCTCTGTATATAAAAAATCCCCGCACTGTATTTTCCACTGAATGCATCCGATGAAGTGAGCTGTAGCTCACGAAAGCTTATACTCAAATAAATTTGTTAGTCTCTAAGGTGCCACAAGTCCTCCTGTTCTTTTTGAAAATAACCATTGTCACTTTAAAAGGTGGAGGGGGGATAAAATGGAGTGGCAGAGCCAAGCTAACTACCAGTTAGCGCTAAGCAATTGGTCATAAAGGAATGTGGCTGGGAGGGATAGTTCCTCTTACCAAAACTAAGTGCTTCTCTTCACCACATAATTATGCTGAGTCAGGATACGTGCTCGAGGAATGGTATTAACTAACACTACCTGGACAGTCACGTAGTAGTCACTTTTCAGAGTAGCAGCCGTGTTAGTCTGTATCCGCAAAAAGAAAAGGAGGACTTGTGGCACCTTAGAGACTAACCAATTTATTGGAGCATAAGCTTTCGTGAAGTGGGCTGTAGCTCACGGAAGCTCATGCTCAAATAAATTTGTTCATTTCTCAGGTGCCACAAGTCCTCCTTTTCTTTTTAGTAGTCACTGTAGACAGAGACAATGCTGATTATAACTTGTATCAGCTGGTTGTGGGTCAAATTGGAACCAAGCGGCTGATTGGTATCCCATAAGATCCTTCTCTCTTACAGATGAGTCCGTATGATTTAAGGTGAGACAAAGCTTCATCATGTCCGACCTGTCTGAATATCCCCAAGCAGCTCCTGGGAACAATGGTGTGATCACAGTGTTTAAGAGGGAAACAACTTTTGAATGGGCCTGAAAAGGTACTTGACAAGCCATCCACCCAAAAAGCCAAGGCTGGCAGTGCTCACAGCAGAAAACCTAGCCCAGAGGGGCTCTAAGTGGAAATTGCCTTGCATCACTTTTCCAGAAGAACATCTGCGTCTTGGGAAAATAAAATAATATCTTGGGAACCATGTACAGTGGAGTAAAACTGCAAAATAAGACATTCAATTGAGAATTCTATATAAAACCCATGCCCTTTGCCTCCAGCAGGTAATGAATAAAAATGCTCTAAAGAAGCAATGAACAGTCACTGTTTTATATTTAAAATATGTTTTGTGAGGAAAACAATGCGCCATAGAAATGGGACTGAAAGGTTCTCAGAGATAATGCCAGAAACTGCAAGATGTTAACTGCATTGTCATATAAGTTTCAAGGTAGGATTTTAATTTTCTCTTATGAATAATAGAAGCAGTAGTGAAAGCTGCCATTAAAATTCATTAGAAGAAACGTAAACTTACATTAAAATCTACCCCATTCTTCTCTGAAGTCTTGGTCCTATTAGTATGAGCTGTCTTCTAGTCTGCCAAACCTTACCTACGTCGTGTGATTTAATCTAAGAGAGGCTCTGCTAAATTGAAGGTTTTCATGCATCACATCCTTGCATCCAGGGTAAAACAGAACACACAAAATACCCCACAAAACACTGCTCGAAATTGCAGCCTATATTTTAAAACCAGCAAGCTCATGTTTTAAGAGACTGGGTATGCCCGTGTTTTTCTGTGCAGACAAAAGAACAGCAGGTTTGAAAAGGTGGCTTGAAAATAAAAGGGGAAATATGTGTCTCTGCATATTTGCCCGCAAATCTAGTTTCTTGTCCCAGCGATTTTCTCCAAGACACAATGACCCCAGTTCAGGGATGTAAGATGCATGTCTGGGGATCTGGCAAAATGGTGCACAGTGCACAGATTTGGTATCGAGCGGTGTGCAAACGAGTGTGATTACACACCCAGTGCATGGTGGTGGGGGGGGGGGATGTTTAGCAGCAAAAGCCAACCGGAAGATGTAAAGATGAAGCAGACTTTCCCCGTGCTGTGCGGTCCCCTGCACTTCCACTGAGCACCAAATGGAGGTAAGGGACACGCATGTCCTATAAGAAGGGCCTGATTCTCTCTTGTGGGGTGGCTCGTGTACATTGCTTGAGTCACGTCGATGGGCCTCACAGGCAACAGATCTCACCACCATCCCTGCTTGGGGACCTTGCCCAGGTAGCATAGGGCAGCTGCCAGTATGGCTCTGTGCTTGCCTCTCTTGCCAGGCGCAGCATGGATGAGGAGGAGGAGAGCAAGGCTGGACGGCAGTGCACTCCAGCTAGTCTCACCTGGCAGATAGCCCCTGTGGGGCTATTATAGTCAGTGCAGCCCTGAGGCTGCTCTACTATACAGCAGGGGGGGCTAAACAGTTCCCTGCCTGCCCTGGATAGGGCATATAAAGGTGGCTTTATACCTGTGTCAGGCCTTTAAATGGAGGCACAGATCACCATGACCCCACTCCATGCTAATCCAGCTGCCGTTTTGTATCTAAGGTGCAGAATATTAGAGAATGGGTCGCAGTGAGCTTGCGCCCTCTCGTTCTGTCGGTTGCTGTGCGCTTGTGCGCTCTCGCTCTGCGGGTCACTGCTAGATCTGAAGATGAAGCCGTAATCGCTGAGATCACAGCCGATTTGATTACACAAGATGATGAGGGGGAAGTCAGTCACCTGCTGCATTTTTTTTTAACTAGTTATTTAGGAAGTTTTAGCAAGTTTACAAATCCTTCCCACGTAAATATCAGAAACGAAACAATCATTACAACAGTGAGCTTTTGTTTTAAGAGACATTACACAAGAATACAGTCAGAGAATCTTTCTCCTTAACAGGGTGTCACCATATTACAGAGTGAGCATCATTACAACACCTATAATACGTCGTTTCTAGTGATTTTATTAAATTGACTGAAATCTCTGTAGGCACATACTTAACAGCCCAGGTATGTCTATCAAATATTAATATTCAAAACAATTGGACAGGTGGGCTGGCTTTCTTGCAGGTGAATATACTTTGTGTGAGTACTGACTAAAAGGTAACCAAATATCTAAGTATTTATCTGTCCTCTATCTGTTTTGCTGGGTATATAACGGGTGTGTTAATTTTTCCATAACCACAACCTCCCCTATTTCTGTGAACCATTCCTCAATGGTTGGGCTATTTTTCTTTTTCCACTGGGAGGCCACCAAAAGTCAAGTGGCTACTAGCAGATGAGAGATGAATTCTTCATTCCCTTTTGTGTGATCATTTCCACTAGGAAGTGCCAGGAAGATTACTAAAGGCTCATTTGGTAATAAAGATCCAACAATTTGTGATGTTTGGTTACAAATTGTATCCCCAAACTCTTGAATGGCTGGACATGTCCACCATATGTGCATGTTTCTTTCACACGATTTTTGCAATGTTTTTACCCATTCAATCTCTCTATATTTTTCAACCTGACAGTTGTGAGGTACCATTAAACGGTATCTAAAAGACTTTTTTTTTTTTATTGTGCCACAAACTGAGGTTGCTGGTCCTCTTTTCCAGATCAAATCCCATTCCTCTGAGGTAATTTGTTTATCCAGCATGTCATAGATGGTCACGTTTTTGGTAGAAAAGCTGTCTGCAAAGATTGATAGAAATTAGTTATAATTGTTTTTTTTTTCTAGTTGACCAAACGCCATTGCTTCTATTCAGTTAGGTTTCTGTATAAAACAGGTTTTCTAGAAAGTCAAGAAACATAATGTCTAACTTGAATGTACTTGTACTAGGGGAGAGTGGGCCAGTTAAAGTCAGCTAGAAAAGTTTCTTTTGAGAATAGCTGGCCAACTGTGTGTATTGCATGGCTCTCGCAATTTTTGAAGCTCTCTGGTTTGCAGTTTGGAGTAAGAGCTGGAGTATTTGCAATGGGTGACATTGGCAAGGGAAAAGAACTGATTTTATCTCTAGTTCTATCCCAGACTCATAGAGGAGGCTTTGCTAAAGGATTTGTGTAAATTTCTGTGGTGACGTGATTTTTTTTAAATTAATCCATGGTAGCCTAGTGATGCCGCAATTTTCTTGTTCAATGAAGACCTGGCGTTTGGCTGGATAATAGGGCCCCCAATCTGTTACTGCTTTGAGCTGGCCGGCTTGATAGACATGCTGTATTTTTAATTAGTATAATTAGGAAGGCCTCTGAATAATGGACAGCTTGACATGGAGCCAGATCCTACAGGCCAGTTAACTTGTGTGCTTTTCAGGTTGACTCCTGTCTATACCCATAACTCATGGGCCAGAATCCCCCTTGCCGTGCATCTCATGCTGTCACTGACGTCCATGTGCAGTGGGTGTGAAATTCCACCACTCTGATTTGGTACCATTTTACACCCAGTGGCACTGGAATAAATAACAATGCAAGGTGCAGGGCAATGGAGTATCCAGCCCTATGCCTTCCAAGGAGGAATGATTGCAAGGTGCCAAGCTCCTTGGTTAATAAACCTGCCTTTTGTTCGCAGCGCTCCTGTACTTCTCTGTTGTTGTTTGTAAATCAGACCTGCTAAGTCCACATAGAAAATGAAGGATTTGCGTTTTCACTGCACCTTTAGTTCTGGGATCTGAGTGGCTTTACAGTGCTGATGAATTAGGCCCTGATCCAAAGCCCATGGAAGACAATGGGAGTCTTTCCACTGACTCCAGTGGGCTTTGTGTGACTCGCTGGCCAGTGTGTTACACGATGTCCCCACTCTGTGCCCGGTCCCCAGGGATGCCCCCAGCTTCCGTAGAAACTCGTGTTTAGCTCTAGAAATTCCCGGTGTCGGCCAAAATGGCAGCCATCACCTCAATGGGGATCGAGCTTTTAAGCCTCAGAACACCCCTGTGAGAAGGGAGATGCCGTGTCCAGTTTTCAGACAGGGAAATTGGTGGTGCTGAGAGATTAATACCAAGATTTCCCAAAGTGGACTCTGATATGGAGTGCCTCCGTTCTGGGGGCCCTACTCTGAAACAACTTGGGCCTGATTTATCAGAGGTGCTGAGCCCCCGCAGACTTCACCCAGAGTTGTGGGTACTCAGCACTGCTGCAAAACCAGGCCCAGAGTGTCTCAGGCTGAGCATTCAGCATCAGAGACTCCCTTTGAAAGCTGGAGAGACTTGCCCGTCGGCACCAAGCCTGGTCAGTGGCAAAGCCAACAATAGAGCTGAGGATCCCTTTGGTGTGAGGCCACGAGGATCCTGGCTTCTGCCTCAGAACAGAGCCACGTCTATTAAAAATCAAGCACGTCTATTTAAAGGAGACCAACCTCTGTCATGCAGCAGCGTTGCGGACCTTTAATTGTTAGTATTCATTTCGTGCCAACAATGTGCCCTGCGCTGAGCCGGCAGCAGGGAGAGAATGGGAAATCCTGCTGTATTTGGCTGGGGTGTTTATCCCTGACTCATAATGACACTGCTCTGACAGGGATGGATGTGGGCTTTGCAGAGAGATGGGGGAGGGAGGCAGGGACTGAGGATGTGAGTAGGGGACTCTCCAAGTCCTGCTGGATATTATTCCACAGTTGGAAACACTTTGTGTAACCAGGACATTCAGGTTAATCCTCTCGCTGCCAAGGAACCTACTTGGCCACGTTAATTTCTTAACCCTTTTGTTTAAAAATACATCCAAAGCAACCTCACCGACGAGCAGTGCTTTGCTTGACCTATAGCTCACCCTTCCCCTGCATCTCCCATTGCCAAGTGCTACAAGGTCTGGGCTCACAAAATGGAAAGCATTGCCGGGTGAAAACATGACATAGCCCCAGTACAAGCCAAGCACAGACGGTCACATTTTTAGGATCCGTTTGGAGGCAGACAGATTCCTGACATGTTAATTAAGCTACAGGCTACCAAATGTTAAATCCTCTACTGAGTGTAAAACCGTCTGTGCACTAAGGCCCTCCTGCATTCTCCTGGCTGGCGATTCTGATCCTGGGGGGTATGTATGGAGTGAGTCAAGCATACGTAAAGTGGGTGTGCCTTTGTCTCAGTGCACATGAGTCTTGCACGTGTTTTGTGTCATGCACGTTTGTGACTGGATTTGAGAGGACGGTGCTATCTGATGGCCATGCCGGGTGTGGGCTCTGTTCACATCTGCCCCTTCAGGGAGCGCTCGCCAAGGAAGATGTTTCAGCTTGTCCTCATCATCGGATTACTAGTGTTGCACGGCGGGAGTGTAAACACAGGAAAAGAACAAGACAAAAAGACACCCACAAAATTTCAGGCTGGTGTTGTGCAGCCAGGATATTTCTCTTCCAAGCAGGATACGGGATCTCAAGAAAATATATGTGCTTGTTCTGTGATCTTTTTTTTTTTGAAAGATTAGCTGGAAAATAAAACTCCAGAAAACTGGAGTTCCGAGAAATGAAACTAGACCATGAGGCATCAGATCCTTGCATCTGTAGGTCTGTGGCTGACCCAACCCAGATAAGTAAACATTTCTGGGGCTAAACAGCAATGCATGTCTAAGGTTTCTGACCATCTCCCATCCTCGCCCACGCTGTTGGCACTCAGAGCCACTATGGGGCAGCGCTGATTGTGCACAGCTACTTGTGGTGATGGGTTCTTACCATGTTAGCTGACACAGTGAGTATGTCAACAGCCTGGCCAGCGCTCTTACCATTGCTATCCCTCGCAGAGCTGCACCAGGTGATGGTGGGAGACTTCTGCAAGTTTGCCAGTGTAGAGTGGGTCCTTGTCCGTAATCTCAGATTGTCCCAGACCAAAAGAAAAAACTATCCCATCCCTCACCCCAGTGACCTGTTAAATCCCAGTAGGTAGGATAAGGGAAAATAAGGAAGAGGTGTTTGCAGAAAGGGTGTTTATTAAAATCAGAGCCAGTAATTCTGGCAAGGTACAAGAGGTACAAAAAGCCAGTGTAGTGGGGGAGGTCCAGGTATGTATGGGAGACACAGCTGAAGGAGTGGTGGGTTCTGAGGACTGGAACTCAACAAACATCCTGCCCTCCAGAGGGAGATGAGCAAGAGGTGGCAGGAAGAGCCTCGCACCCTGCCACTGGGTTATGAATACTGAATGGACCTACAGAGAGGCCGTGCTGGCGGAGGGGGAGAGAAGCCAAACTCACGGTATTTCTGCCCTGGTTGGAAGGAAGGAGCCCTGGGACTCAGTTCCCAGGGAGGTTCCAGCCCAGTATTGATTTTGCAAAGAGGCTAAGGTAGTATGAGTGAGCTCTGGATAAACCCCAAGTGTCTGATTCCTCCCTGCTGGGTTGCATTGGAGTCTCACCAGTGTGGCACTTTGGGGAATCATGCCCCCAGACCCTCGGCTTATTAACCAAACACCTGAGCTGCAGCCACCACCAGTCTGTCACTGGACAGGTTTGTGGATCATCAGTCGGGCCTCCGTTGAATGGGAGGTGCTGGAGAACTAACAGTGCTAGGGACTCTTTTGAGTGAGTTTGTCCTTTTCCTTCATCTGGTATCAATTCCAGAGGCACATCACTTCCACCTAACACTAAACACTGCTAGGGCTCTGCAGTTTGTCCTTCTCATGGAAGATGGTGATATATGGACCTTGCTACTGATGAACCTTCTTTCAACCAGCCTTGATCCCCAGTGAAATCCTCCCTGCATGTGCTAAAGCAAAGCACATCTGCTGATCGAGAATGACTGATGCCAGGTTCCCCGATCTTGTCTAGAGGTACAAAAAGCCAGTGTGGTGGTGGGGAGGTCCAGGTATGTGTGGGAGGCACAGCTGAAGGAGTGGTGGGTTCCAGTCAGCTGAACCCAGACAAAGCCAGGAAGCTGATCCCACTCAGCCAGTTCAGGGAGAGCAAGATTTCCACAACAATAAACACATCTGATTACCAGGAAAACATGGTCTTAGAGCAGGGCCTTGCACACAAAGGGAGACTCGCTCCTGCGCCCTCTGAATGGGAAGTGGCCGCTGTGACAGAGCAGGAAAGAGAAGTGCACTGTCTCTTAGAAACTTTGATCAGCCACTCTGAATTATGCAGGCTCCGAAAACTGATGGCAACAACAAGATTCCCACTGGGGAGAGTTGGAATGTGTCTCTCTCCCACCTACCAGCCTCTCCGCTCTCCTTCTTTGAAATCCCTCACTGCCACCGGCATGGGGTTCCAGCAGCTGGCCATTCAGCCTCCCTGCGAAGTTCCTTCCTTCCAGCCCCCTTGCCAGTCTCCCTTCTAATCTGCTGCTGCAGGCAAACGCCATCAGGGTGGGACTCTGTTCTTTGCCTCCCCCCCCACCCCCCCGCGCGCACAAGGCATCACAGAGTGCCTTGTGTTTCTGAAGTGTACTCATCTGGGTCTCCCTGCAAACAAGCCCGAGCAAAAGAGGCCCTTTCATCCCCTCATTATCCTTAGACCAGACCGTCAAACAGAGAGACTTAGTGCCTGGCGAAGTTTGATTCTAATCTGGTAACAGATTGCGGATGAGCAAAGGCGGCAAAGGGCAAGTAATGAGAGCATCTTCCAGTTCCACCTCTCGTGGCGCTTCAGTCGTCTGTTCACAGTGACAGGCAGTCTGGTGTTTTCCTTCTTTTTTGGATCTCTCTGTTATTGTGTCTATTAGAAAAACAAGAGTCCCAGAGAAGGGGTCCCCGCAGTGCTATAATATCGGCTCAGTCTGGTGAGAATCATTTATTTAGCGGGACATTTTGAACGGCTCCTTCACCTCACATGGTGGACTTGCCAATAGTTATGGAGAGGCCTCTGCTGCAGTGCCTGCATTTTGATGGATTAGTATCACCCTCCTCTCCATTTAGAGAAGGGTATAATTATCATGCGTGAGCACTTCACTGGGAAAGGATATCATTTGGCTGTTGTTGATAGCATTTTGCATCTTTCAGTGGTCTGCAGCAGCTAACAACCAAAGCCTTCCTGCTGTAAACACCTATGCATGAGTAACTTTACACATGGGAGTAGTCCCATCTTGCGCCAAGGGATTACTTGTGTGCGTAAAGGTTTGCAGGATTAGGGCTCACATATCTATTCCATTGGACTGCACTACAATAAACTGCAAAGGCAACCCTTCGTGTAACTGTATTTGGTCCATGGCATCATAGTATATGAAGGTAATAACAATGCTTGACACTTAAAGTGCTGCTCATCTGAGGATCTCAAAGCACTTTACAAATGTAAATTAATGAATTAAACCTCTCACAGTCTTGTACGAGAAGTAAACATTAGTGCAAGTGGAATACAAGTGGGCAAACTACATGGAAAAATGCACTGACACTCCAAGGCAAAGTCAGCTAAACCAAAAAAAGTCACTGTTCTTCTGAATAAGAGGGTTCACATGGGGAGTTATAGTGGTATAATTATACTGAGCTATTAATGCCAGTAAATTTTCCCATGTAGACAAACCTGAAGGTCTTGTCTAGGTTATGTCTAACAGTTCAGATAACTAAATCTGAAAACATACATTAAAAATCAACTCCAGGCTTCACTTCTTATTCTGGGTGTTTGCTTTCTGAAGAACTCTCAGCTTGGATAAATTGCAGAACAGATGCAGTAGCTACAGGTTAACCGAAATGCAGCTTTTTGCTCTTGGCTTAGATGAGATGCAGAATAAGCCATTACAATGTCATTTTTGTTTGCAATTGTTTTTTTGTCAGTTTCATTTCCTGGTGTCTGATAGGAGCACAGGAGCCGGTGAATGTTTGCAGCCATTGCTACTTACACTATCCTGCTGACGCACATGCAGGGAAGAGAACAGGTAGACGTATTCGGTCTCCCGTCCGGCTGTCAGAAATAATCTGAACCGTTCAGGTGCTGGGGAATGATGATGCTGCATGTGCTGACAAATGGACAACAGAGCCTCACATCAGGTAGGAAGGTAATCCACCTCCCCAAGAGGTGGTAGCAAGGTCAGTGGAAGAAAACTTCCATCAACCTAGCACTGTCTACACAGAAACTTAGGTTGGCTTAACTATGTCATTCAGGGAGGTGAATTTTTCATGCCCCTGAGTGACATAGTTAAGCTGACCTAATTTTCTAGTGTAGACCAAGCCCTAGCGGCCATTTTCAGAGTACAGCAGACCCTCAGAGTTACGCACACCTCAGGAATGGAGATTGTTCATAACTCTGAAATGTTTGTAACTCTGAACAAGACATTATGGTGGTTCTTTCAAATGTTTACAACTGAGCATTGACATAATACAGCTTTGAAACTTTACTGTGCAGAAGAAAAATGCTGCTTTCCCTTTATTTTTTTAGTAGTTTACGTTTAACACAGTCCTGTGCTGTATTTGTTTGTCGTTGTTGTGTCTGCTGCTGCCTGGTTACATACTGCCGGTTTCAGATGTGGTCTGTGGTTTACTGCTCAGTTTGTAACTCTGGTGTTCATAACTCATACGGTACTTGGCACTGTGCAGTGCATAAAGAGTGTCCCTGCCCCAAGGACTTCACACCCTAAAATTCTCTTTGGTGTGTCTCCAGACTTTTCAAGATATTTCTTAACCGAGGGAGAGGGTGCCCCAGGAGGTAGGTGATGGAACAGGGGATCTGGTGAAAACAGGTTTCCTGGGTAAAGATTGAATGATAGGTAGGGCCCTACCAAACTCATGGTCCATTTTGGTCAATTTCACGGTCATAGGATTTGAAAAATTGCAAATTTCATGATTTCATCTATTTAAATCTGAAATGTCATGGTGGGGTAGTCGTAGGGGTCCTGACCCAAAAAAAGGAGTTGAAGGGAGTTCACAAGGTTATTGTAGGGGGGGGTTGCGGTGCTGCTCCCTTACGTCTGCGCTGCTGCTGGGCGGTGGCGCTGCCTTCAGAGCTGGGTGACGGGAGAGCGGCGGCTGCTGGCTGGGAACCCAGCTCTGAAGGCAGAGCCACCGCCAGCAGCAGCGCAGAAGTAAGGGTGGCCTGGTACGGTATCGCCACCCTTCACGTCTGCGCTGCTGCTGGCAGGGTGCTGCCGGCCAAGAGCCACCACTCTCCAGCCACACAGCTCTGAAGGCAGAGCAAAAGTAAGGGTGTCAATACTGTAACCCCCCTAAAGTAACCTTGTGACCCCCTGCAACTCCCTTTTGGGTCAGGACCCCCAATTTGAGAAACACCGGTCTCCCCCATGAAATCTGTTATAATATAGGGTAAAAGCACACAAAAGACCAGATTTCATGGTGGGACACCAGATTTCACGGTCCGTGACGCATTCTTCACGGCTGTGAATTTGGTAGGGCCCTAATGATAGGGGAACAGAGGGATTTGGTGCTCTCCTGTCTAGGCTTTGAGATGTTAAATCAGACAAAGATCTAAAGGTCTGTGGTTAATAGTGTGACTGAAAATCATTTCTCTAGCCTGATCCTAGTTAGAGGATACTCTGAACCTTGGACAATCCCAGAGGAACCCCCAGCTGGGGAGCTGCGTCTAGCCACAAAAGGAAAAAGAGAGAGAAGACTTCTAGGTACAGCCTGTCCCTGCTCAATGTCATCTCTGTACATAAAAAAGTGGTGGGGGAAGCCTACAGCAATGCCCATTTGGCCTAGACCAGCCCACTGCATTGCTTTCCTAGGTTACATGCAAGGAATTATATACTTTCAGTAGGGTTAGTCAGTCAGAATTGTCTAGCAATAGCAACATCAGCAGCCATTAATCCTTAACCATTCTCAGCAGTGACTGCTGCACAGAGGCAGACCAGGCACTAAGACCATGGTTTCTGCCCCAATTACAATATTTCTAATAGATCAGGGGGGGAATTGCTTCCACTTCACATGGCCCTTGTACGCCTGTGTTGGTTGTTTACTGTTTATAATAGTGTAACTCCAACAACCAGCCCTGGGAAATCTGCACTCTGAATTCTCCAAGAACCAGAAAAAATGGAAGAGGGAGTTAAAAAGAAAGAGAGTGTTGTGTCACCTCCTCAGCAACTGTAAGCTCTGAAAAGAGGAAATACAGAATGAATGGTTGTTGATCCCCAGGAGTAGAGGGCCCAATTCCCATCTGCCCTGCATCTCTACTATCATTTATATGAGTGCAAAGCAGGCAAAAAAAACACCCACCACATCCAAATTCTCCCCTCCCCCCAGCAGTAGCACTTTACATCCACTTGGCACAGTCTAACTGATTTCACTCGATACAAGGCAGTGGGGAGCCAGGCAAATAATGTGGAAGCAGGAAGGGGATTTAGATTTGCCAAAGGAAACTCTGATAGCTCAGATATTATAAGAAGTTTGTGCCTCAAAGCAGCAAAATATATCCCCAATTTGAGTCCTGAAAAACTGTGGCAGCAAAATCAGAATAGCAGCATCTTACATTTATACAGTCAGTGCATTTCATCTCAAAGTACTTAACAACACTAACAAAACTCTACCGAAGGATTGCTTACTCCATTGCTTTACTTAAATTGTAAGATCTTCGGGGGCATGGACTGTCTCTTTGTTAGATGTTTACACAGTGCCTAGCACACTAGGGCTCTGAGCCTGGATCGGAACCCCCAGGTACTTCCACAATACAAATAATAAATGATAATAAGGTGCAGCGGCCTCTGGGGTGAAACATGGCAGATATTTAACAGTGCACAGCAACGCAATACAACAGTTCATGACAAGAAGTGAAAAAGCAAAGAGTCCACTTAAAACTGGTAGACAGAATGTAACGTGACCCAAGCTGGAATATGGCTAGCACACTGGAACTAACGTCTCTGCTCTTATGAAAAGTGCCCTGGGAACACACTAGAACCACAAATAGTCAGGAGCTTAATTGTGTGTCTCATTGGACAGATGACACTTTCGGTAGCAAGAGCTCCCTAACATAATGCATTCATTCAGTACAACACCCCGTGAGGGGCATAAGCATTATCCCCTTTTTTCCAGCTAAAGAAAGCTGAGAGGCTTGCTTAAAGTCACACAGAGGCAATCTGGCCAGAGAGTATGGGACTAAGTTAATGTCTCTTTAAATAATTTGTGAGCCATCTAGTGGCACTCATTGTGTTCTAGGTTTTAGAAGCCACCAGAAACTGGTCCCAGCTGTATGTAGGTAGGCCTTGTATGTTTGTACATATTTTGTAAACATGGTTATTTGGGAACCTGCTGTTTCTGTGTTGGGTCTTCATGTTGTTTTTGTTGAATAACGAGCAAAAGACATCAGTGACTCACAAGCTTGTGCCTTTGGCTGCTCCTTTCCTCAGAGTAGGGGGATGTGGACATGGAATTAACAGAGTGACAACGGACGAGTCTTTCCTTCTCCTTTTTCTCTCTGGAAATTGCAATGGATGGATTTGTATGCAGTTAGTTCCAGGACTCACGATTCTATAGAGAGAAAGGCATGAGAGGAGCAGAATAAGGACTTCAAAAAAAAGCAGAGACTTGAACCAACTCAGAAAAGTGGTTGGTAGGATCCCATGGGAAGAACATCTAAGGGATAATGGAGCTCAGGAGAGCTGGCAGTTTCTCACGGAGACAATATTTAAGGCACATCTGTAAATTATTCAGATATGAAGGAAAGAGAGGAAGAATAGTAAAGGCCAATATGGCTGTATCAGGAGTTCTTTAATGATCTGAAAACCAAAAAAGAATCCTACAAAAAGGGGAAATATGGAGGAGTACAAAAACTAGCACAAGCATATAGGACAAAATAAGAATAAGGCACCGAATTAGTTAAAAGGCAGTAAGAAGGGGTTGTATAAATACATTAGGAGCTAAAGAAAGATGGTGGAAAGCATGTCTGTTAACTACTTGGTGGGGAAGAAGAGCTAATAACAGAGGTGGTTTTTAATGCAAATTTTGCTTCAGTCTTCACTGAAAAGAGAAACTGTGACCAAACGCTTAACACAATTAATATAAACAACAAGGGGAAAGGAACACAAGCCAGAGTAGGGAAGGAACAGGTTAAATAATATTTAGATAAGTTGATGTATTCAAGTTGGCAGGGTCTGACAAAACTCACCCTAGGGTACTTAAGGAACTAGCTGAAGCAATCTCAGAACCATTAGTGATTATCTTTGAGAACTCATGGAGGATGGGTGAGGTCCCAGAGGACTGGAGAAGGGCATATGTAGTACTTTGTCTTTAAAAAGGGGAACAAAGAGTACCTGTGGAATTATAGACCTGTCAGCCTAACTTCAATACCTGGAAAGATACAGGAACAAATGATTAAATAATAATCTGAAAGCACCTAGAGGATAATAGGGTGATAAGTAATAGCCAATATGGATTTGTCAAGAACAAATCATGCCAGACCAACCTAATTTCTTTCTTTAGCAGGGTTACTGGCCTAGTGGATGGGGGGAAGCAATAGACATGATATATCTTGATTTTATTAAGACTTTTGACACAGTTCCACATGGCATTCTCATGAGCAAACTAGGGAAATGGAGTCTAGATGAAATTACTAAAAGGTGGCTGCACAACTGGTTAAAAGACCGGACTCAAAGAGTAGTTATCAATGGTTTGCTGTCAAAATGGGAGGGTATACCTAGTGGGGTCCCTCAGCAGTCAGTCAGCAGCAGTCCCGGGTCCAATACTAGCCACCATTTTCGTTAATGACTTGGGTCATGGAGTGGAGAACATGCTTATAAAATTTTCTGTGAGGGGTGACAAGCATTTAAGAGGACTAGAATTCAAAACAACCTGGACAAACTGGAGAATTGGTCTGAAATCAACAAGATGAAATTCAATAAAGACAAGTGCAAAGTACTACACTTAGGAAGAAAAATCAAATACAATTATAAAATGGGGAATAACTGGCTAGGTGCTAGTATTGTCGAAAAAGAGCTGAAGGTTATAGTGGATCACAAATTGAACATGAGTCAATGATGTGCTGCAGTTGCTAAAAAGGCTAATATCATCCTAGGATGTGTTTAACAGGGGTGTCGTACCTAAATTGCAGAAGGTAATTGACCTGAGCTACTAAACACTGGGGAGGCCTCAGGTGGAGTATTGTGTCAGTTCTGGGTGCCATGCTTTATGACAGATGACAAACTGGAGACAGTCCAGAGGAGAGCAACAAGAATGATAAAAGGTTTAGAAAACCCGACCTATGAGAAGAGTTTAAAAAACTGGGCATGTTTAGTTTTGAGAAAAGAAGACTGAGGGGGGACCTGATAGGAGTCTTCAAATATGTTAAGGGCTGCTATAAAGAGGATCGTGATCAATAGTTTTCCATGTCTGCAGAAGGTAGGACAAGAAGTAATCAGCTTAATCTGCAGTAAGGGAGATTTAGGTTAGATATTAAGAAAAACGTTTTACATCTAAGGATAGTTAAGTACCAGAATAGGTTACCAAGGGAGGTTGTAGAAACTCCATCCTTGTAGGTGTTTACAAACAAGTTAGACAAATAGGGATGGCCTAGGTTTATTTGGTCCTGCCTCAGCATGGGCTGATGGACTAGATCAGAGGTTCTCAAACTGTGGTCCGCAGACCACCAGTGGTCCACGAGCTCCATTCAGGTGGTCCGTGGATAGTTCCTTTTACACTGCACACCTGGGTGGCCGCACATGAGAGAATGAAGGGGTGCCCACCTAATTAGTGGAGCCGCACAGGCATGGCTCCACTAATTAGGTGCCTGGACCCTGGAGAAGATGCACATGTAAGTTGAGGTGGTGGCTTGGGGGGAAGAGGGGATAGGTGGGAGGGGGTGGTGAGGTGGGGGAAATAGAAAGTAGGTGGGGGGGCAGTGAGGTGATAAGAGGGGGTAGGCGGAATTTGGGACATTCAGGGCTGCAGCTGCCAGAGAAAGAGGCAACTTTCTCCAGGGCTGCAGCTGCCAGAGAAAGAGGCAACTTTCTCCAGGGCTGCAGCTGCCAGAGAAAGAGGCGACTTTCTCCAGGGCTGCAGCTGCCAGAGAAAGAGGCGACTTTCTCCAGGGCTGCAGCTGCCAGAGAAAGAGGCGACTTTCTCCAGGGCTGCAGCAGCCAGAGAAAGAGGCGACTTTCTCCAGGGCTGCAGCTGCCAGAGAAAGAGGCGACTTTCTCCAGGGCTGCAGCTGCCAGAGAAAGAGGCGACTTTCTCCAGGGCTGCAGCAGCCAGAGAAAGAGGCGACTTTCTCCAGGGCTGCGGCAGCCAGAGAAAGAGGCGACTTTCTCCGGGGCTGCGGCGGCCAGAGAAAGAGGCGACTTTCTCCGGGGCTGCGGCGGCCAGAGAAAGAGGCGACTTTCTCCGGGGCTGCGGTGGCCAGAGAAAGAGGCGACTTTCTCCGGGGCTGCGGCTGCTGGGGAGAGAACCCACTCCTTCCCAGCCCAACTCGGTGGCTGCCATGGTGGGGGAGAGACTACTGATATTAAAATATGAGTTGTGTGATTTTATTTGTAGAACAAAAACACATTAATTATTATTTAGTTTTTTTTATATAGCCCTTTTATCCAAAGTGCTTTACAATAGTTAGCTAACAGTACAAAAAACATTTGGAAAGGTCATTAAGTGGTCCGCCAAGACCCTTATCAATTTTCAAGGGGTACACGGAAAAAAAAGTCTGAGAACCACTGGACTAGATCATAGAATCATAGTCTCGTAGAAGATTAGGATTTGAAGAGACCTCAGAAGGTCATCTAGTCCAACCCCCTGCTCAAAGCAGGACCAACACCAACTAAATCATCCCAGCCAGGGCTTTGTTAAGCCGGGCATTAAAAACCTATAAGAATGGAGATTCCACCACCTTCCTAGGTAACCCATTCCAGTGCTTCGCCACACTCCTGGTGAAAGTGTTTCCTAATATCCAACCTAGACCTCTCCCACTGCAACTTGAGACCATTGCTCCTCGTTCCGTCATCTGCCACCACTGAGAACAGCCGAGCTCCATCCTCTTTGGAACCCCCCTTCAGGTAATTGAAGGCTGCTATCAAATCCCCCCTCACTCTTCTCTTCTACAGACTAAACAAGCCCAGTTCCCTCAGCCTCTCCTCATAAGTCACGTGCCCCAACCCCCTGATCATTTTCATTGCCCTCCGCTGGACTCTCGCCAACTTGTCCACATCCTTTCTGTAGATGATCTTTTGCGGTCTCTTCCAGCCCTACATTTAAAAGATTCTATTATCTCAGAAGTTCTCTGGAGTCATGAGTCAGCAGCTAGGCATACTGAAGCATTTCTATGCCTTTGAGGAGCCATTTTTCTTTTCAGGATCCTACTGGATTCCAAATAACAGACTCCTCCATCTCCTCTCCTAGCTCCACTCCCCCTACCTTCCCCCTCTCACTCCCTGTACCCCGATTTGGATCAAATACACAATACCCTGAAATTCTGACTTCTATTTACATGTTGCACAGAAGTTCCTCCTTCCTGGAATCTCATTTCAAAATGACTGATAGAGGAGGCGTCTAAAATATACATGTAACAAAGCAGAGATACAGGAAGCAACTGGTTACACTGATTTTAAAGTGAAAGTCCAGGTGCAATCTCTCCAGTGTGGATACTGTCTGCCTTTCAACCAGATGTCTTCATGCAAAGCTCCCGCTGGCATCCCATTCCTTTTGTGTATCGGTGTACAGAGAACTAGAATGAGAGACAATATAAATTAATATCCATTGGAATGACAGCTGCTTGTGCCTCGCACAGCTCAGAACACGTGCCCTAGAAGTAGAGTGATTAGTTGTAAAACTGTAGAGTTGGATATTCGTGCTTGATCAATTACAGAAAAACAGCAGATTGTTTTTCCCCTACTGGGGCAGGGAGGGCAGGGGTAACAGCATTTTCAATAGCCACAAACAATCTGGGACCTGTCTTGCAGAGGGGCTGAGATCCAGTGGCTCCCAACGAAGTCAGTGATTGCTGGGAATCCACAGGACCTCTGAAAATTCGTCCTGCGTTTGTTCTGCAAGCTCCCTCATGCAGTCGAGCTGTAGATGCTAATGCCCAAGGCTAGGCTTAGCTGATGCCTCGTACTATCCAAGTAGGTAACAATGCAAAACATTATGCACTGGTACCTGTAGCCATAAGGAGTTGTTTAATTTTCCTTTGTCCCTAATTGTCTTTTTTTCCCCAGTTAAGCAATAAGGTGCTTGTCAGATGAGTGTCCAATTAGTAGCTGTAATGAGTTACAGTAATATGACGATGACTTCAATTCCCATTCCTTAGCAACTGTAATTGCAGAAACAGATTGTGTTCCCCTTCCCCAAAGAAGCTGAGTTACATTTAGCAATATTTTTAATGGAAATACCAATGGGGTAAACAGTAATATTCAGCCAGTCAATGACCAAGCAATTGCATTTGTGCTGGCAACAGAGGACCATCTAAACATTGCTCAGGTAATTCTTCCTCTCATTAGGAGCACAATAATTCATAGGCACAAATCTATAGGCATTTGCTTTATTGTTAAAACATCCATGGAAATAAAAAAAACACATAAGCTTTCAAGTGGTACAGCATGTGCTAGTCATAAATCAATCCACAAGGGGCCTGGTTCTGCTCCCTCTGAAGCCAGTGGGGATTTTGCCATTGACTTCAGTGGAAGCAGGCTGGGGTCTTAAGTCATTTTTTGGACTTATTTTAAACTGGGACTTTGTTGCTGTGGGAAGCATTCAGTCCACAGATATATTTCAGTCCAAGGCTTGAACTCCAGTCTGTTCACCTTTCATGTGCTTACAATATGGGGCTTCTCACCGCTCCCCTCCTGTTTAACTCCACACAGTGCAGCTATCGGGCTATAGGTGTGACGGCGCCGTTGTACCTATCCCATCACAGATGAAGAACGGGGGCTGCACTGTGGAACCAAGCAGAGGAGAATAAATAAGAACATGGCATCTTTACGCAATGCCTTCCACCTGAGAATGCCAAAGACCTCTGAAGGGAGAAAGCCCCTCGTTCAAACTCAAAGGGACCACATGAAAAAAAATGCTTTTAACTTGAACAGGGATTAGTGTGGTCTACTAAAGGGAGGTCAGGAGATCTATGTTCTGACCAGACAGTGCTAATAACTGTCTGCGTGGTGCATATAAGGATTCTGTGCCTCAGTTTCCCCATCTCTAAAATGGCAGTATTACTATGACTGGCCCACCCTCCCAAACCACTCTGAGCCCTGCAGATGAAAGGTGCAATGGACCTTCCCACTATTATTAATTAATGTCCTTGTACTGGTATTGGTTTTTGTTTGCCCCAGGGTGAAGGTCCCCCTCCCCCACCCTTAGCCACTTTTTCTCCTCAGAGCCAGTACTCCCAGTCAGCTCCTTTCCACTGGAGCTCCTTCATCCCGCCCCCTCCCCGCCTCCCCGCCTTCCTCTCCTTGCTCTTCCTGCTCCGGCCTCCCAACCTCTGCCCTGCTACTCCGGCTGCCCACTCCGGCCGTAACCCTTGTGCTGCAGCTCCCTGCTATACCTCCTTCCCCTTGGGCCTGGCTGGCTAACTAATGTGTCATCTAAGTCCCCTCTTTCATTATTCACTCACGACACCCTGCTCTTCTCTCGCTACACCCCCCTCCCCGGCGCCCCTCCCAGCTGCTGCTGCTTTACAATCCACCCCTCAACACACTTCCTAAATATTCCACCACAACAAAAACCTCAGGAATGAGGCAATTAAAATGCATTATTTCAATAGGAGAGTTAAAAACAAAGAGCTTTTGCAACAACTTCCCAGTCAGAACTGCAGAGACTATTGTGAGGCAGAAAACCTATGAAATGGCCGCTGTAAAAAACATTTAAAAGCCTTTATTCGCTGCTATTGCAATGTGGCAAAAGAGACCAAATACCGCTTTTCATTTGTTTAACTAAAAGCTGCCATTCCTCAGTCTCTCTGATGATAATGATCCCCACGGTTACCATCACACTCGCACACACTCACAAGACACTCATACTAACTTTGCTCGGTATCTCCTTGATCGCGAGGTTCACAGAACCGCCCGCTCCAGATGTGGTCAGAGCGACCGAGTTCTGAATGCATTACAGCTGTGGCTGATGCATGGAACATCTCACAGTGAGAGATGAGGCACGAAGAAGACACTACAATTGCTATTATCTGTCTTATGGTAGCACCCGTGCTAGGCGCTGTATAGGCAATAGAGTAAAAGACAGTCCCTGACATTAGGAGCTGCCCGTCTAATAAAGACAGACAACAGGTGAGAGAGGAAGTATTATTACCCCTAGTGTACAGATGGGGAACTGAGAGACTCAGGGTCCAATCCAGAGCTGATTGATTTCAATTGGACTGGGCCCCCGGTGACATGCCCAAGTCCCTCATGGAGTCTTGGCCATTAAACGCAGCTCTCCTGGTTCCCAGCCCAGTGCCTTAGCTTCCTTCCTCTCAGTGTGCCCTTTCTTCCTTAGTTGTAATTTTATTTTATTTTTGTTTACAAGTTCCAAGCACTTACGGGCAACATTTTAAAGCGTGAGTACCAAAAACTGGGCCCCTAAATCCACATTAAGACACTTATTTAAGTGGCCTGAATTTCAGATGGGCCGAATGCCTGCAGTTCCCATTGGAGTCAGCTTTAGGCACTTGGGTTGGAAAATATTGGGCCTATGATAAAATAACATTCAAGGGGCAGCCTGCTTGTTCTGTGCTATAAAGATAGACAGGTGTGGTTCCCAATCCCAGTGCCCCAGGGAACTGTGCATTGAGTCCAATATGACATAGCTCTCGGTGCCTCGGAGCCATATCACGCCATTGAGAGTTAAGCAGGCTTCACCATTAACCTCAATGAGAAGTTCTGCTGAAAAATCAATGGCATAACATGGGCCGGGGTTCGGCATGTTAAGAGACGGTGCACATTCACCTCTGGGGGTGAAGGAACCACTCAGCAGTGATTAAAGAGCAGCAGTGACTGGGAGCCACATAACGTCCACCTTGACCAAAGGGGGGTGAGGTCTCAGGGCCTCCGAGATGGAGAGCAGGAAAGCAGGCAAAATGTGGGGCTGGTCAGGGATGAAGTCTCTTTGCGTGGGTGGGGCATAATATTTGGGGCCTGACTGAAGGGGCTTGCACTTGTCAGAGAAACTCTTACGAGGGCAACCTTTACTCTGATACATCAGAGCTGTCTCATGTCAGACCACAGCATGGAGTTGATGTAACATGCAATTACCGGTGTAATATGCAGGTTCAGGCTGCTGAGGTCAGCCCCAAATGTAGGACCAAACTTTCCCAACACCTGCTGGGGGGAAGGAAGAAGGTTGGAGCTCAGGTTTTGGTTCAGGCCCATGCTAGCTATAACTTGAAACCTGGCTGATTTGCCCTCTTCCCCATCACTACCCCTCCTTTACCAATGGTGTGAAGGGCCTTTCTTTGGTTTGCTGGTTTATGTCAGCTGGCATATGGACAGCTTCCTTTGGGAGTCACTGCTTTCCTTGTTCCTTTTCCACCTGTGGCAGCACTAAGGATGAAAACTTGTCTCCAGACAGCACGGCATTCAGTCCAGTGGATGGAAAGCTCTTAAATCTGATATTTGCAGGCTGGATGCGGCACATAGACAGAGGGGAAAGGGTTAGTTTAGAGAAATTAAAAAGCATGGCTGGAAGGAAAGCAAATCCGTTTGCACCTTGGGGCCTCCTGTTCTCTGCCTGTGGCACACAGTAGCTGACTCGACTGAGGGCAGTAATGCTTGGCTCTGACTCTGGTTGTTGGGTTTGCTCTGGGGGTGGCTGGGGGGTGTTTAGTGGCCTGTGATATACAGGAGGTCAGATTAGATAATCTGATCATCCTGTGACTCTAAACTAACCGGTTCTTAGATTGTGAGGTTCTCAGGGCATGGGCCATCCCTCCTTGAGTAGCTGGAAAGTGCCTAGTACGTCTACACAGGGATAAAAGACCCACAGCATAGCTGCATTGGGCCCAGATCAGCTGACTCGCGCTTGCAGGGCTCAGGTTCCGGGGTGGAAAAATCTCTGTGTAGAGGTTCAGGCTCGGACTTCTCGACACAGCAATTTTTTTCAGCCCTGGAGCCTGACCTCTGCGAGCCCGAGTCAGCTGACCCAGGCCAGCCCCAGGTTTTTTATCCCCTGTGTAGCCGTACCCTGTGACATAATAAATAAATAAAATTCTATACATTTCCCCTGTTGTTCTTGTTGTTTGTATTGTGGCCTCAGCTGAGATTAAGGCCCCATATATGCTCGGCACTGCACACACATAACAGAAAGACAGCCCCTGCCCCAGGAGTTTGCAATCTACGTAAACGTTGCAAGTATAATTGATGCACGTGTCATATATGTTTTGGCTGGCTATTAGTTTCTATCTGGTCTATTTAGACGGTAAACTCTTTGGGATTGTCTTTTATTTGGTGTTGGTACAGTGCCTAGCACAATGAAATCCCAATCTTTATTGAGGCGCTACTGTCATACAAATAATAATATAGGGAGCAAATGAAATATTTTTTCAAAAATCATATAAAGAAACCCAAAGCTAAAAGATCCCTTATCCTAATGGTCCAGAAGAGGGCATTATCTTCTAGAGGGGTGTATATGAATCCCATTTGTGGCTGTGAGAGCTATGTGGCTGCATCTCAAAGAGAATACACTGCAGAATGGGCATGAATATTAGAGGAGAGGAGAGGTCAAAAGCTAAAACATGATAAGAAAAAAAAAACATCTTTAAATATACACATGCATTTTCTTGCCAGGATCTATCAAACCAAGTGCCAAAATAATGGTAATGACATTTTGTTTATAAGAAAGAAGAAATTGCTTCTGGCTGAGAATTTGTTTGCCAAGTTTCAGGCAGGAGGGAGTTGAAGTGACCCTGTGATAATGTGGTTTAGGAATGCATGTGTTTTAAAAAGGTGTGAGAATGGGATTGCTAGCAAGCCCCCCTGTAACACTGTGCAGTTAGGAACCAGTTCTGCACCAGCACTTACTACCCATGTATGGTGCTTATACCCGTGAACAGCCCCACTGAAGTCAATGGCGTGGCTTATAATTAGGATTTATTTATTATTTCTATTATTGTAGCACCTAGAGGCCCCAGTCATGGACCCAGACCCCATTGTGCTAGGCTCTATACAAACAAGGAACAAAAAGACAGTCCCAGCCCCAAGGGATTTACAGTCTAAGTACAAGACAAGAGATGACAGATGGAGACAGGCAGATGAGGGAACACAAGGAACAACGAGACAATATTGGTCAGCATGATAGCACTGGACTCTGCACACCAGCAGCTGAACTATTATCAAGTTTTGAGTAGGCATCAGAGCAAGGGAGAGTTTTGAGGAGGGATTTGGAGGTGATTAAAGAGGTAGCTTTGCTTACAGTGATCAGCTCTATGCTTCGTAGTGTTTGCAGGTCTAACCCCTTTGAGTCTGACCCAAATCTCAGTGATGTCAATGGATGGCACCCCCCACCCCCTTGACTTCAATGGGCTTTGGATCAGGCCCTTAGTTTGTGACTGTAGCTGACTGAGTGCCCAATCCGACTCCTGTTCAATTCACTACGTGGAAGTTTTGCCATTGACACTACTGGGAGCAGAGTCAGTCTCTGGTTGTTCACAGGCAGAAGGGGATAAGGTGAGGCCCATCAAACACTGCAACATGGCTAGTGAACTTCATCATCATGTTCCTATTACTCCTCTGGTGTTTAGGGCAGCGATGAAGCTCCTCCACTCCTGTCTGTTTCTGGCAAGTCTTTCAATGGTTCCCCAGCTGTGCCCCAGGTTTTTCAGCTCGGCTTCCACAGCTCTTCGCCATGTTGTTTTCAGGTGGCCTCATTTTCGCTTGCCATCAGGTGTCCATCTTATTGCTATTCTGGTGATGGAATCAATTTCCATCCAAAGCACATGACCGATCCATCTCCAGCGCCTCCTGGTAATGACGGTGCTCAGATCCTCTTGGATGCACCGTGTCAATAGATCTTGGTTTGAGATTGTTCTGGGCCAAAACATACTGTGGATTTTTCCGAGGCAGGTTGTATGTCGTGACCTTACTCATTGTTAAAACAGAGATGCTGTCTGTGGAGACCACAGGTCCCAGCAGGCAATGCGCCATCTTGGATCCACTTAAAGGCTGGATATGTGGGTCCCAATTCTCCTCTGTCATGCTGGGGTAATTCTGACTTCAAGGGAGTTAGTTAGCTGCACCTGAGTTAAAGTGGTGGAAGAAAGTCAAGGCCACGTCAAGGCCGCCAACACTGGGCAATGGAACTACTTGGGTGTGAGTCAGAGACGAAACAGTAGTCGAGTCTCTGCAAGTCACCCTTCCCCATTACTGAGGAAAATCTCTGCTACATACACCATTTCCTGCAAATGAGGGCCCAATCCAAAGTCTGGTGACATTACTGGGAGCCTTGCCAGTGACCTCAGTAGGCTTTGGATTAGGCCCTTAATGTGGTCCTTGGGCTCCTGGCAAGTTGCCTCTGCAGCCCTTGGTTGGGCAAACTCAGATGTCCCCTCTTTAAGGGAATTGGGGAATTCAGAATCCAGAAGGGAAACCCCAGTCCCATTATCTGCAGAAAACAGTCCCCGGGGGATAAGCATCACTTCCTGGCACCAGCTGCTATACAGAGAAAGGGGAACTAAAGAAAGGCTGTAACCACTTTGACTGTTCATCACAAAGAGATTGGGGGCAGCAGGAAAGTTCAGATCCAGCCCCAAACTTCCCTTTGGGGTTTTGGTTCCGTGACCGCTCTAACCATCAGTGTAGCGCCAGGTCCTTGCTCGCTATTACGGTAGCGGAGGAGCCAGCCCCTACATCTGCGTTCCCTCTTCATTCCACTTCCCCTGCAAACCATCAACTTACAATCATCCCACTGGGGGTTGTTGCTGCCTAATGCACCCACCCAGTGGGGACCCCATCAAACATGAAAGCAGTGGATGGAGCCTTTAATGAAGTTAACCTGCTGAAACCAGGAGAGTGCATTTGGCTGAAGTACACCCGAAAGCCCTGGATTATACTGCAGCTGCTTCAAAAGAAATCCATTCCCTCCTTTCACAGTGCTGCCGTATTGAGAAATAATATGGCACCTTTCTATTCACAGCCTAATGTAGTCAGCTTGCCGAAGTCTGAAAGCTTTTTTATTAACTCTGAAGACGCAGCTTTTTTCCTCTAGTATCACAAACCCTTGCCATGCACACCAGTTCAGAGCAGGCTTTGAACAGCCGGGCTCAGAGTAGAACCTCGGGGTTTAAAGTCCTCTCAGAGAGAGAGATACATCTCCTAGAGCAAGGATGAATCATTTCCTCTGCTAATCCGATTATGTATTTTAACTCTATTAGTGCATTTTCTTTATTCTCTTTCACATTTCTTTTTATTGGTTCATTTTCCCATTCCCTTGTTGGGGTTTCTCCTTTTCTTCATCTCCCTTTTCTGTTTTCTTCATTTTTTGCTCTCCTTATATTTTCTTTCCTTATTTTCCTCTTTCATGTCTTTCCTGATTTGCCTCAGTATTTCCTTAATTTCCTCCTTAGTCTCTTCTTTTCCTTTTCCCTTTGTTTTCTCCGGCTGTGTTCTTTTTTGGTCACAGCTGCCCCCTGATGGTTCCCAGGTACATTACAGCTCAATGCTAGAAGGAAAAACAGAGCAATGCCTAATATGGGTAATGATGATGAATGTGAATAGGGGTGGGAAATGCATGCATTCGATTTTAGTTTAAACACAATAAAGGCAGGGAAGCAAAAAGTAAGACTATCCTCTCCAGACAAGTAACTTTGTTAATTACAAAGTAAGCAGGGGAGGAGGAGACTCAACCCCAGCCACACAGTCTGAAGTTTGACTGGCATCTTAGTAAACTGTGTAGGAGTAAATATTGGAAGGAAGACTGAGAACTAATGACTAAAGTGGGTGCGAGTTGACCCCCCCGAAGCATCTTCAGTAGCAAAAGGTCAACGTCCCCAGCCCTACCCTTTCAATCACTATTTTCAGACTCAAATTAGCAGCGAATTGCGCTGGCAATGAAACAATAGCCAGATTGCTAACTTAGAAAAACTAGTTCACAAATTGTATTGGAGTTGGTCTCTATATATCTAGGAGTACAACATCCCAAATGAGATTTTGACCCTATTTAAGTTCATACTCATAGGTCACTTGGTTAATTATTATTTGTGGCCATAAATTGAGACATAGTCATAGATCGGATAGACTAATAGTAGTACTTAATATTTTGCACTTGTATAGCGCTTTTCATCTGTGGACCTCAAAGTGCTTTACAAAGGTAGGGAAGCATTATGTTCGAGAGAGAGAATTGAGGCACAGACAGCTGAAGTTCCAGGCCTAACGTCACAGTGAGTCAGCAAGAGAACGCAGGCCTGCTGACCTCGTCATGTGCTCTAACTGCTAGGCTATGTGGCCCCAGAACCTTTGAATCGTCTCTCCCTTGCTATTGGCACAATCTCTGTTTATATTCTCATGCAGGCCCAGGTATCAGTCTTTATTCTCAATTCTAACACTGTTTCAGCCCTGCCATTTTGTTTGTTTGCTTTGCAATATTGTCAAGTGTCTGATGGAAATACGTCCTGGTAGAACAGTGGAAAGAACCTGTTTTGTCCCACTGCTCTGAGGCCCTGAGAGTGGTATAAAAATACGTGACACACCTTTGATTAATTTTTTTAATAAGTGTGAAGAGAGGTGTTAAGGTAAGGCTGAAGATTTCCTATCTTACTAGCACCTCCTGTTGGCCGGTTCATGGAGTGACATGGCATCAGTCAAGGAGAAAGCTGCGGCACCAATCAAAAAAAAAAAAAGTGATTGGATGGCTGCTATTGAAAAGATGGGCTAATTAGGGGAAAGGGCAAAGCTAACGAGTGCCAGGGAAATCCTGCCTATATTAGCCCGTAGGCCAGGAGCAGAAAAAATGAGGAAGAGTCAATATTTGAGGGAGCCAATGTTCTCAGCTGCAGAGGAGTGGGAGGGAGAGAATTCCATTACATCTAAACTGTAACCAACACTTCGTCTGTGAAATTCTTTCAACCAAATCTAATGCAGATGGTACAATAAATGATATATTAAAGTACAATTAAATTACATATTGTCTCATTTTCAGTGAGGTTTTGTGGATGTTTCTTATAGACAAATATGGGGAAAATGTTGCTATGCCCACTGCGTCTGGTGAATACTTGCTGAGCCTTAAAACTCCAGGGAAATGGCATAATGAGCCTGATGCTAAGAGCCTTCTATGAGCAGAGCTGCCGTTGAAGTAAAGGGGGTTCTACGTTTTGGAGAGCTTGCAAAATCCAGCCCTAAATTTTCCACGGAGTCATGCTCATTGTTGTGAATAACTATTGGCAAGTGATACACAGGAAGGCAGACTAGATGGTCTGTGGGCCCTTCTAATCTTTAAATCCATGTTAGGACTATACAGCTTCATCTCAAAGTAGGTACCTTCAAAGGGTTTGGTCCCGTATTGTGCGGGAATCAATGGCAAAGCTCCCAGTGGTTTTGATCCAAAGCTAATGTTTAACCCACCCCTGCCCTAACTCCAAACTGGTAGATGCCACCAACTTGGTTGTCTTCATCTCCTGAAGTCACATAAGAACATAAGAATGGCCACAATGGGTCAGACAAAAGGTCCATCCAGCCCAGTATCCTGTCTTCCGACAGTGGCCAATGGCAGGTGCCTCAGAGGGAATGAACAGAACAGGTAATCATCAAGTGATCCATCCCCTGTTGCCCATTCTCAGCTTCTGGCAAACAGAGGCTGGGGACACCATCCCTGCCCAACCTGGCTAATAGCCATTGATGGACCTATCCTCCATGAATTTATCTAGTTCTTTTTTGAACCTTGTTATAGTCTTGGCCTTCACAACATCCTCTGGCAAGGAGTTCCACAGTTTGACTGTGCATTGTGTGAAAAAATACTTCCTTTTGTTTGTTTTAAACCTGCTACCTATTAATTTCATTTGGTGACCCCCTAGTTCTTGTGTTATGAGAAGGAGTAAACAACACTTCCTTATTTACTTTCTCCACACCAGTCATGATTTTATAGACCTTTAGCATAGTCATCTTTTTTCCAAGCTGAAAAGCCCCCATCTTATTCATCTCTCCTCATCTGGAAGCCGTTCCTTACCCCTAATCATTTTTGTTGTCTTTTTCTGAACCTTTTCCAATTCCAATTTTTTGAGATGAGGCAACCACATCTGCACGCAGTATTCCACATAGTGGAAAGTGGAGTTTAAAGGAATTACTACATTGGACAATGCTGATTGGTATTCTAATTCTGCCTTTAGTGGAAATAGCACATTCTGGAGAGGATACTTCCAGGGATGATATTAAACCCTTGACAGCCCCCACTGGTGTGTAGTGTCCATGGAGAGGTGCTGAAAAGTGGTTGGGAGAAATCTCTAAGGAGCAGCAGGTAACTTCAGATTTGATGGTTGATGTTTTCTTACTTACGTTTATCATCTTCTCTTACTCAGTGGCAGAAGAGTGCTACTACAGTGAAAACTCATTTACAAATGTAGCTTTCCCTTAGACTGTAAAGAACCCAATCAGACAACAAACCCTCGCCAGATAAAACACCCAATGAAATCAATGGGAATTTTGCTCACATACTGTAACTCTGCAAGATCAGGGCCAAAGCAAAGTCAGCTTTCTCTCTGATGAAAGCTTGGTAACCTTTCCTTTTTCTATGCTCTTTTGATACACATCTCAAGAGAGGAATGATTCATTCTGTGGATATTTGTAACACTCTGATATCTTTCTTGTGGTTTGTGAGAACTATTTATAACTAAAATCACACTTTGCTAGTTTGCTAGTCATCTAACCATTAGCAAGTAGTAAATAATAGTCACATATTTTCAAACTGGAAATAGAAAAAGGATGGGAACTAGTTCTGCTCCCGCTAAAGTAAATGGGAATCTTTTCATTGGCTTCAATGGGAATTTGATCAGGCCTCAGATGAAGACTCAAAATGAGGTATCAAAACACACAGAAGAAACAAGCACTGAATAACACTCATTACAGATGCTGTACCAACTGGGCCCAGTCCAACACCCATTGGTGTCAATGGAAAGACTCTCATGCCTAGACCCACAAAGGGACTTAGGTATCTCTCTCAGGCCCAATAACTATTTAAGTATTTATCCAAAGAGGAGCAGTCATTGGGCCAGAGAGAAAGCAAGAGAATGGCAATATAGGCCTGTGGTTAGGGCACCCTCCCCCCCCCCGCCGGGAGGTAGGAGACTGTGAGTCCAGTCCCCCTGCTTCAATCACTCTTCCATTATTTATCCACAGTAGAACAGCTTCAACAGGAGCAATTGAGGGAGCCCCACATCAGACTATCCTCTAGCTCATTGGTTAGAGCAGCCTCCTGAGAGGTGGGAGACCCCCTCTTCAAATTGCTTCTCCCGAACAGGCAGAGGGGGGGCATTGAATGTGAGTCTCCTACATCCCACTGGGTGGTGACAGCAGCTCCTCCTCTAGCTGGATTTCCAAGAGGACCCAACGGAGGGCAAGTCTACACTACAATGCTACATTGGTGCAACTGCACCGATGCAGCTGCACCACTGTGGGAGAGCATCTCCTGCCAACATAGTGCCGGTGTGGACAGCACTTAAGCCAACGTAACTTACGTCGCTCAGGGAGTCTTTTTCACACCCCTGAGCGCCATAAGTTGCATCAACTTAAGCAGTAGAGTAGACCAGCCCTGAGTGGGTGGTCTTTGAGCATGTCTCCCAGATTGGGCCCCACAAGACAGGTGGGTGAACACCTATCTTCCCTGGGTTTGTGAATCGCTCTGGGGCTTAGGTGGCAGATAGGTGTCCAAACATCTAGTGAAAGGCAGCAGTGCACATGCCCAGAAACAGAAACTTAGGCTCTGAGAGAACTTTCACTGCAGGAAGATAGGCACTGAGTCAGTTTAGGTATGTATAGGGTTTGGCAGGAGTCTTGTGCATGGCAATGGAGCCTATAAGTGGGACTTTGGTGCCGAAACCTGAGAGTTAGGCACCTGGCGTTTAGGATCAGGGCCTCATTGATTTCCATGATAATGGAACCAGTCCCTATTTGTGTATGTGCGTGCACATTGTGTTGTAAAGATTCTATTGGCATGAATTGATAAAATTACACATAAATTATAAATGGTGGAACTCAAGTAAATTATGCCCATCACCCCAAACAAATTCCGATGAAACTTTTATACCCACTCCCCCCTCCATTGTGTATTTGTTTCTACTGCCTTTTAGTGACCAACTTTTTTTATAATTGGAGCGTTTTGCTATTTTTCAGTCCATCTGCCTCAGGTAAACTGAGGTTACCTTAAATTACCATATACAAACCTCTGAGTGTTAGCAAATATAGCCTAGACTGTTTAAACGACTCTACAAATAGCTTTTCTGCATATCAGGGGGTCATGACTTTTGGGTTCACTCTACCTTTGTACTCTTCGCCTGAAATTCCAGCTCTCAGGGCTCGTCTACACTTTCAGCACTGCAACGGCACCCGTGCAGCTGCGCCGCTGTAGCACTTAATGAAGACACTACCTATGCCAACAGCAGACCTGCTTCTGTAGGCGGAGGTACCCCACCTCCTCAAGAGGCAGTAGTGAAATTGACTTTTGTGGCATCCTTTTTTTTTTTTCTTTTTAAAGATGACTTTAAAAGTTGCTCTGAAGTTTGGAATATTAAAGTCCTGCTGGAGATCAGGGAGCAGAATGCAGGTGAAGCAGTCACAGGTGTGAAATAACAGCAGTTGAATGATTGTAGAATACAGACTAAGGCGGCTGCTACTCTGAAACCTGTAGAATGAATGGGATTCTTCATGTAGCTATCATTGCCACCTATGTGATATAATGTATATGGGATGAGGAAGAGAGTTTGTATTTTCTCAGTGTTATTTAATTTGTATTATGTATGGCTGGCCTTAAGCATAGGCAAAGGAAGCAGTCACTTGGTTTCTTATGTTATGGAAGCACTGGATTTCCCCCTCCAGCAGCAGATGTAGAGAGGAAGCAATTTGCCCTCAGAATTGCCCAGGGGCATAAGAAATTCTTGTCCTGATGCTTCCCCATCTGACATTTTTTCTGTGTCCTACTTTTGCATGGAGTCACACTAAAAGCAAGGCTATCCCCAGTGTTGTGTCATTATTTTATTCATTTTGGCTATTTACAGCCTTTGTGATAATGCAATAATGAATATTTATTGAAGTAAGACAACTTGGAACCCACAAGCTCATCCTAAAATACAAAGGTGCAGCTGAAGTGTTTCAAAAACCGTTAGCCGGGGGCTCTGTTTAAACATTTTTTTTTTTTTTTTGCATCTTGCTTTAAAAATAGTTAGTTGGCATAAATTTTCTGCTTCTTGGAACATGTGTGACTCTGCTATCATCAGGATAAAAGTTTCTTCAGGTCTTCATTTGTCCTCTTTTCCAACTGACTTCTTTCTGGTTTTTTGTTTTTGTTTCCCCTTGCACGAACAGTACCATTTTATACCTAGCTGAACTCCCACAAAAATGTTTAATTCCAAAATAACATTTACACATCAGCATGCATAGTTATTAAAAAAAAAATCTAACCATCAATTAATGCTTTCCTGATCATTATGAAAAATAAGTATTTTAATTTTGTGATTATTTAGCAGCCAACGCAACGTTGTTTTTCTTTCATGGCATAAGGAAAAGTATAATGAACTTTTGAGTGTTTTGGCTTGATTTGAATCAGAATGTCCGATGAATTCAAGGCTGCTGACAGTTCTCTTTCTTTGGACGTTGACCTGGTCATCTGCGGCAGGATTGTATTGGTGCCTGCTAACCTTGGGTATAGCTGAGGTTACATCAAAGCAGCCACTACATCTGCCCATATCTTTGTGAAGAATTCTCCTTTGGGGGGCTAAAATGTGCCACGCTCGGTCTCAGCCTGGAGGTTCTGTAGCTATTGATTTTGCTGGCAAGGCTGAAGAGTGGCGGACAGGTCCATCAATGGCTATTAGCCCTGATGGTCAGGGATGCAACCCCATGCTCTGGCTGTCCCCAAGCCTCTGAGGGCCAGGGGCTGGGACTGGAGGGCAGGGGGTGGATCGCTTGATAACTGCCCTGTTGGAGTCCTTCCCTCTGAAGCACCTGGCATTGGCCACTGGCGGGAGCCAGGATGCTGGGCTGGATGGACCTTTGGTCTGACCCAGGGCTCTCATCTTCTAGCGAGTATGGCCCCAGCCTGGCGCTGCCAGTGGGCGGGAGGGGCGCATGGGGAGCCCAGGGGGTTGGATTAGGTGTCTGGAGGAAGCTGTGATGTCCACTAGGGGCCAGGTCCTGGTTAGCTGTCGGCAGCACACGCGCACCCCCTGCTTGAGTGGGGCGTGGGGGCCGAGAGGGGGACCCAGCTGGTGTGGCCCCGGGGCGGGGCGGCTGGAGCCGGGCTGGGAGCTGGGTGCCAGCCGGGTGGCCGCTTTCCGGGGGGGGGGCACCCAGAAGGGGCGGGCCCTGGGCGAGCGTGTAATCGGATAGCTCTGCCTCCCCGCTCTGACATGCGGGCGCGGCGGCCTGAAAAGGCTGCGAGGAGCCGGGAGGGAGGCACAGGCAGGCTCCCCGCGCTGCGCGCCGGAACCTCTCCAGAGAGAGACGCGGAGGGGGGGGGTGTGTGTCCGCGTGTGTGTCCGCGTGTGCAGGGGGGGGACACGCGCGCCCACGACTCGCGGCGGCCCGGCCAGTCGCGCGTGAACCATCCCGTCCGGCGTGTCCGCCAGCCTCTGCCCCTGCCCGGCGCCCCGGCCACCGCCACGCCGCGGCGGGAGCCGCCAGCCCCGGGGCGGTGCGATGCCCCCGGCGAGTCGTTCCTGCCGCGGGCTCTCGGGAAGCGTGGGGGGTGATGGCACCTTCACGGGAATGACACGCTGAGGGACTGTGGAGAGCAGACACGCGCGCACACACACACACACACACGCGCACACGCGTGTTGCAGGCACGCGCGGTTTGTAGACTGGATTTTGGGGGGCGGAGGGGAAGCAGCGGCCGGCTTCCCTCGCGCCGGCCCTGAAGGAGTTCCCGGGCTTCTGCTCCTGCGAGTGGGTCTGTGCAAGGCAGGACGCCAAGGCACGGAGGAGAAGGAGGAGGAGGAGAAGCGAAAGACAACCCGAGACATTTGCCGAGGGAATTCTTAGGTGCGGGGTGAAGACCAGCGGGACTTCCAGTTCCCGAGGAAAGCCCCTAGCAAAGCCAGCGGGGGAGAAACACCCCCCCACCACCACCACCCACCCCGCTAAAAATGGATACATTGCCTCTCGTTTGGGGATTTTTAGCTCTGTGCTTGGCTGGATCCGGAGTGCTAGGCGAAGCAGGTAAGACACATGAAAGTTAATTTCCTCAGCTGCGCGCGTTACTCATTTGCCTTGGAAAGCCTGCCGACGAGGCGCCCGCTCTTCCCGTTGTTACACAATTCAACGGCAGGTTTGCTTCGCGAGAGCCGGGACTCTCTCCCCTTGCGGGAAACACAACTTTCCCCTCCCGGGATGCAGCGTGGTGAGGTCTGGGTGTCTATGTTTTGAAACACACTCACACGGAGACAGGCTTTGGCTGTGTTCAGATGTCACATATGGAATAAATCAAAAGGTTTTTTTTTAAAAACAAACAAACAAACAAAGCCTTTGCATTACAGTTTTCGGGAGAGATTTTTTTTTTTTAATGTTTTGAAGCAGAACATATCTCCCTGGTGGTTTTTGTTCCCTTCCGCCCCCCCCCCCAACCCAGCCAGAAAGGCATAAATAATTTATAGCCACTCGGTTGGAGATACATTTACCAAGTCTAATTAAATAAGGTTTGAATGGGCAAGGCAGGAAAGCAAAGTTTGTGTGTTTTTAAGCCGGGGTGGCGGTTTCAAAAAAAGAAAAAAACCAACCCCACCCACATGGCTGTTAGCAGGTCATTTTGTGCCTACTGTCTAATAAAATGTCCCGCTCTGTAGCAACTGGGGATGTTTCTCTCCCCCCACCCCCTTTCAGTGTCTGTGTTTCCAGGGAAAGAGGAGCTAGTCCATATACATTTTTATTAAGAAAACAAACAGTGCGGACCTCAGGGGTCTAAGGAGCCCTCTGAAGTGGTTAGAAACTTTTCTTGATGGAATTCGCTCCTAAGCAGTTGCCAAAAGAGAGAAATAATTGGGGGCGGGGGGAGGAGTGGAGGGATGAGGACAAACTGTGTTGAGATAAGGGAAACGAAGAGACTCCGATCAAATTCCAATCCACTGTTTAATTCTGACAATCGGTAAATACATTTTGGGCTGCGCAAAACAGCCTTGGAGAGACTGGAGTGTGGCTGGCGAAATCCCTCCTCCCTGGTGAAGGGCACACTAGAGCCGCTCGGCTTCATGACTCCGCCGGAGATCTGACAGAGCCCTTTCCAGCTCATTAACCGCTGGGCTGGGAGTGAAACCCTGATAAGACAGACCAGGCGGGGAGGGAGGGAGGGGAGGGACCACCGCAAAAATAAATATACAAACCTCACATGCCCTACTGTTTATCGTGGTTATTAAAATATGTGCAACTCCTGGAAGCCACTAGCTAACAGCCGGGAGGCGGGGTGAGCCGAGGCTAAGCTAGCATCACCCCCCCCCCCCCGGTATATGTCAGTGAACATCATTATTTCATTCGTGCCACCCCAGCCTGCGGGTCCTGTCACTGCGGATCCCCCCGGGCGGGCGCCGAGGAGGAAGGGTCTCTCTCATTCAGAACAAGTGCCTGGCGTTGGGAAGCCCGGAAACACCCTGGCACCTTCTGTGGGGGTGCCAAAGTCCGGCTAAGGTAAAAATGGTGCCAGGGTTTTGGATTTGGAATTGCAGCCGGGCTCGGGCTGCATGCTGGGGGGCGGCGGGGTGCCCCGAAGCGCTCCGCCCTGCCCCTGGGCTGTCACGGGGCTCAGCCCGGCAGAAATGCAGCGCGCAATGTGCCCTGGGCGGTGCACGTCTTGCAAACGCACCGAGGGCAGCTCGGAGACCCTTCTGCGCCTTCCCCCGGCCGGGGGGCCGTGCACCGAAAGCCGTGCGGGCCCGGGGGCCTCTCCCTCCGCTGGGGCCGGATCCTGCTGCCAGCCAATCCACCGCGAAGCAGGATCGGGGCCGCAGCGGAGGGCGCCTGCCTCCTGTAGACCTGTTGGTGCTGACACCTCCTGCGCCCAGGGTCCGCCTGCTGCCATGTCCCTCCTTCACCTCTCCCTGCCGGCTCCGGGCCCAGCGGCGTGGCAGGAAAAGACCCAGCGCGCTAGGCAGCGGGGGAGAAACTTTCACGTGAAACCCTTGTAATGGGGTTTACACTCAAACCAGCTCCGAGGGGTGGGGGATCCGGCTAAAGCCTGTCCCCCCCCCCCCAGCCTCTCCAATGCCTCCTCGGTTGTGCAGAGCACGGGGGTGGGGGCTATAGGGACTGACAAGTGTTGGAGTGGAGGGGGGACGGCTTAGCAATGGAGCAGCACCCCCCGTCCCCATTCCTCTAGCGAGGCAGGACTTTCTGGTCCCTGGTGCTAGCGTCTCCCTCCCCCTACTGCTGCCGCTGCCGCGGCTCTCGTGTGCACGGGCAGCCTCGGCACCGATCTGCCTGGGCCAGTGGAGCAGAGAGAAAGGCGGGGCCGGCAGTGCCAGCCCTGGCCGCGGAGCCGTTCCCCCGCCCAAGCCGGAGGCGAGACCGCGCAGCCAGAGACGCCCATTGACTGGAGGGGGCCTCTGCCGGCTTCCGCCGCGCCCTGCCACCAGCCCGTTCTGGTCCGGGCTCTCTGGAGGGGCTGCCTGCATCGGGGGGGGGGGTTTGCATATGTCTCCCCTCCCCCCAGTGTCAGAGAGTGAGAATTCGCTCCGCCACAGGTGATTTTAGTTGCAAATGAGCCAGGGGAGGTTGCTGCTTTTCCCAGGTGAGGAGGAAATTCTGGCTAATGCTTCATTTCAGCGGCCGGATTCCTCCCTAAAACCAGCGTCAGGTAATAGGGGACATCAGAGCTGTGAGTAAGCTCCCGTTGGCCGGAGCTGGGCTGAACTGCCGTTCTTCACCGGCACCAAAGAGCCAGAGCCTAGTTTGGGGGCAGCACAGCAGCGGCTGGTCTGTGGGTGCACTAGGTCCTGCTCCCTTAAGGGGAAGTGCCCTGGTAGAGGAAACTAGATCATTTATACCAAAGGGATTGGACGAGAACAGTCCTGTTGGGGTTTGTTTTGCTATTATTTAAGAATCTTTTTTCCCTGTGAATTTAGTGCTCCTGAAAGGTAGGCACCGGCCTTCACAGCCCTGGCCTGACCCAGACAGAACACGGGTGTGTGGGAGTTCACGGTCCCTGCCCCTTAAGCCCTTGGCCTTTCTGAAGGGCCTGCCCGTTAGCGGGGGTGATGATGTGGGCATCTGTTCACTTAGGAACTAGGCTGAGTGTAAAGAGTGTATGCGGTGCAGGGAGCGGGCACAAGTACCGACACACACACTTGCAGCGGTGGGACCTGTTGAACACTGCCCTTCAGCTCCAAAACGACTGGCTTGTCCGCTGAAAGGAAGCCATAGCTGATTATAAGTAGTAGGTTCTTTCCCCCGTCTCAGGACAAGCCATTAGAGGGAAAAACCACACCCACTCTCTACTAGAGACCAAATGTACACTTACACCCTCCCTATTAGAGGGCCCCCCTTCCTCCAACTATAGGACCATCTAACTAACTCAGGGCTCTCAAACTTCATTGCATCGCGACCCCCTTCTGACAACAAAAATTACTACATGACCCTGGGGGCGGGGAGGGGACTGAACCTGAGCCCACCCAAACCCACCACCCCAGGTGGGGGGGTCCAAAGCCAAAGCTTGAGCCCCACTGCCCCTGATGGTGGTGGTGGGGTCAAAGCCAAAGCCAGAAGGCTTCAGCCCCAAGCAGAGGGCCTGCAGCCTGAGCCCCACGGCCCAGGACTTGGGCTTCGGTCCCAGGTGTTTGGGCTTGGGCTTTAGCTCCTGGCCCCAGCAAGTCTAAGCCAACCCTGGTGACCCAATTAAAATGGGGTCGCAACCTACTTTTGGGTCCCAGCCCACAGTTTGAGAACCTCAATTTAACTCATACCATATATGCCACAAAGAAGCTCAAATGATGCCCTGGTGGGGATTTTAGAGGTCTGCCCCTGACTGAGTTCATCCCTTTCCTGGATATCTCTGTCAGACCAGATTTATCCCTGGAGTTTCATAACAATGCTCCTGAAGAAGACATTTATTGCCTTTGTTATGGACCAGATGGCACTAAATGACAGTTGTTTTTCTTAAAAAAGGTCTTGTGAAGAAATCCACAGGTCTCTCCTGCAAGTTAGGATCATAGAATACCAGGGTTGGAAGGGACCTCAGGAGGTCATCTAGTCCAACCCCCTGCTCAAAGCAGGACCAATCCCCAATTTTTGCCCCAGATCTCTAAAGGGCCCCCCTCAAGGACTGAACTCACAATCCTGGATTTAGCAGGCCAATACTCAAACCACTGAGCTATCCCTCCCACCCTGGGAGCTTATCAGTTGAACGCCCTGACCCATTGTGCCACAGAGACACATAGGTACAAGCCTGTAAGTTCTCCTGCTTCACCCCACCCTCTGCCCCACAAGCCTTGCACTTCAAATTACAAAATGGGAAGACTTTGCTCTCTGGGAGATTCAGTCAATGTTACTGGAACTACACCTACTTTACTCTCCCATGTCAGCGCAGGCACCTGTGGGAAAAGGGTTTTGTCAAAGTCTGAAAGGGGACATTGTGGGGGATGGCTTTGTTCGATGAAACAATTGAAATCAGAGGGGTGTTTGAATTTACAGGGACGTTGGAAAACAGCTGAATTGGCAACACACACAACTCTGATTCTGTTAGGTGCTGTGTGCCCTCATGTCCTTGAGTAGATACAGAATCAGGTTCCTAGAGGTGAAGGGCTCTGTATCCCATTACCATTCCCTAGTGCCATGCAGTTCAATAAAAATATTTGGGTGAGTGCCTTCCTCCTCCCCGCAATCCAGCCTCCGGTGCTGTTTGCATTTGCAATGAAGTTCTCATCCTGTTTGACATCAGACTTTTTGTTGTCAAGGAAATGGTTGTGATATCACAAATACTGGAATATGACATCATTGTGTAATCCAATAAGAGAAAATAAACTGTGACAGGGCACACACGCTGATTTATATACAAGTAGTTTTAGTAATTAGCAAACATGGTAAGAAAAACATGTCAGAGGTGGATGGATTTATATTGGAAGTCTGGTGTATTTGAAAGCTTACCCCCATTATGAAAGTCCCTCTTTAAGTTCCCCCAAGGGATGTAAATAGAGAGGGGAGAGATTTTTTAATAGACAATAATATGATAATCCACACAGAAAAAAACCTCTTGCAGTCATTTTTACTGTAAGAGATAAACAGTGCAGCTGCCAATTTGTTTGTAGTAAAGCAAAGACTAAGATAACTATGTAGGGAGTGGGTTGGAGACCCTGGAAAGATAAATCTGATGGTTGGACGTCTGTGTGTTTTTCATCTCCCCTCAGCTAGTTACAAAAGCAATCAAAAAAGAAAGTAAAGGTTTTGAGTGACCCAAGAACAGAGTGATTCAGATGATGTTTATGGAACTCTGAGCAATGCTCACTTGTAAAGACTTTCAAATATTTTCCTAAAAGCTGGTATTTTTAGAAATGACTTCTGTAATCTAGCAGAACCAACAACCCACTTGCATGCACACATGCGTGGGCGGCACACAAACACTCATTGCTTTGCCTTTTAAAATCCTGTTATGCTGTTAACAGAAAACTTACTGGGAGAGAAAGGATTTTTAGACTAGGAATCCGGCAATTGCCAGGAGCTTCATTAAAACATATGAGTATGTGCTCAGTGAGGGACTATAACCCATGTCAAGGGAGTATTTGTTTTTCTAACTTTTTTTCTGGCACAGAATTATCATTGTTTGTGGCGTCTGCTGTAGCAGGCAGACATGCTTTTCCCCAGAGGGCTCTAGGAGACACTTTCCATCTCCATCTCCTGGCTTTCCCTCCTCCGATTATTTACTCTATGCTTTAGGTACATTGTGCCAGGCTAAAGGGGCTGAGATCAGAAAGCAAACTAGTTCCGTTCTGGGAAGCTGTGCTGAAGAAGGTGGATTTCCCCCACTTCAACAATATGTCACTTTGCACGGGCCATTGGATTGGCTTCCTAACCGGATCTAGTGCAGTTGGGTTCCAGGACACAGTGGCCTTGTATCACGGATAGCCTTAGAGGAGAAAGCATCCTTCACAGGGTTTAGGAAGCTGTCAGGTTCAGATAAGGCTGGGATCCTATCCTGTGGGACCCCCAGTTGTATTAATAAGGAAAAATTAATTTTTAAGCGCTGGGATGGCTGCCAAATTATGTGACCTCTGACAGACCAGCTGTGCTGTATAAATACATCGTATATATCTGAACACCGTGATCCGATCTGAAGTTGAAATATTGGAGCAAGCATTTAGCAGGGATGGTGGGGGCCATTTGCAGCAGTGTGAGAGAAAACTGCAAGCTGCTAAACTCTCTTCCATTGTGATGTGAAGTCGCAGAAGCAAGTCTCACATCTTAGGATCTCCCGCTTGGGGTCTCTAATCCAGAAAGCAGGGAAAGATGACAGAATGTACACACTGGGGAGTGAGAGGGAGGCGTGAACAGCTCTAGTTTTACCCTCATCATACAAGAGCCCTTTGACCCATTTCTAATTGTAACAAAGGGATAACTAGGTTATTTTCAAAATCCTTCTTCACACACACTGGCTGAAACTGTGGTAGCGGCATCCACACAGATCAGGGTTGTTGCTAGCACAGTTTTGCAGTGGTTTGGGCTACAGTGGCATGGTTTTAATCACAGTCAGAATCAAAGGGTCATCTCCCAGAAGTCAAGGTCACATCAAAGTCTCAAAGGGCCAAGATGTTCTCCATACTTTATCCCTGTGCAGTGATAGACACAAGAACTGACTTCAGTGGGAGATTTGTCTGAAGGAGGACTTCAGGAATTGGTCCAGATTGTTCAGCCTGTTCGTCTCCCCTCAAAATAAGGACTCATCCCAGTAAGCCTTTATTCACACAAGTAGTCCAGCTGAATTCAATGGGACTGCTTACTTAAGGGCTTGTAGGACTGGGCCCCAATCCTGGTTGTTAAACAAAGACTTGGTGTTTAAAAAAAAATTTGCAGGTGACCTGCTGTCATTTTGACTTCATCTACAAATTTTGTTTGGGGGAAAGGATTTTCTTTTGTGCCTTTAGGTTTTTTTTTTAAAAGGTCTCTTAGAGTGGTTCCTTTTCCTTAGAGAGATGTAGAGGAAGTGATCCAAGTGTCGTGAGGAGGGATCGTGATGAAGATTGCATTAGCTGGCATGCAAAGTGAACTCACATATTAATAGAAGAGGGTGGACAGCACTGGAACCTTTATCTGAATTACCCCTTTCCCCTCCAGACTTGATGATTCAAGAAAAATAGGACCCAAAGCTTGAACCACCCCTGTTTTGGGTCTTTTCTGATTTGCCCATTATGTAGGTAAGACAAAAGTGATAGCTTGTATACAGGTTTCAGAGTAGCAGCCGTGTTAGTCTGTATCCGCAAAAAGAAAAGGAGGACTTGTGGCATCTTAGAGACTAACCAATTTATTTGAGCATAAGTTTTCGTGAGCTACAGCTCCGATGAAGTGAGCTGTAGCTCACGAAAGCTTATGCTCAAATAAATTGGTTAGTCTCTAAGGTGCCACAAGTCCTCCTTTTCTTTTAGCTTGTATACAGACACCCTGAGCTCTGGTGATTCAGAACCTGGCTCTGAACCACACTTGGTTTGGGTTTTGAAAACCTGGCCTTCTCTGGCCACCTCCAAATGATAGGGCTAATAAGCCAATAGGCTTCCATGCCAATAACATTCATTTTCACTTCGCTTGTGTTTCTTAGAGGGATCCCTCAGAACCTAGTCCTGCCCTGGAATTCTCTCTTCCAGAGTGGGGAGAGGGAGAGAGAGCTGTAAAGAAACATGTTCATTTGCAAGCCACACCCACACTTCCTTTCCTCTGTGACCACTGAATGTTTGCTCAGCAGGAAACAATGTATTTAAGGCATTTCCCAGAATGTGTAATAACTTCTCCTCTGGTATTAAGGTTTAGCAGTAGCTGCATTTGAGAGAGCCATCAAAAAGACAAAATAGCTTTTGCCCAGCAAGGCTCTTAAATAATACCATCTCCTCCTGTGTCTCCATAAAAGAACTATTATCTAATCCAGAAGAATGGGGGAAGATGACAGCAGGGGGATTGTGTCCAGTGTGGCGGTGCATATTAGCATGCTACTGACACACATGTTGGACAGCATAGTGCTGAATGCTCAGTGTAAAGCCGTTTAATTTGCTCAGTAGTTTCAACAGGACCTCTGATAAGGATCCTTCTCCTTGGAGAGCCTGGCCCCGTGAAGGGGAGGAAGGGAATGGTAGTTGACTGGATGGGGATTGCAACAATAGGCGTTGGATACAGAAGGAAATAAGACATGATCCTGGAAGGTGTTATGGAGTTGGGGGTGGTGGTGGTGGTGGTGGAGGGGTAAGATGCAGAATCTCCTTCTTGGCATTGTAGTAATAACAATAATATTAATTTCAGCTTTATATAACACCTGTCATCAGAAGAGATCAAAGCTCTTTACACGTGTATCCTAGGTGAATGCATGGTCCCTTCTTTAATTCATGGAAGTCAATTGCCTCTTAATCTTCTTCCACCATCCCCACACCAGCCTTTTTGCAGGGGGAAGATGATCACAGTATTTTTCTTATTATGTTCTGTGGCCTAGTTCTACTCCCAGTGCTGCGGTGTGACCTTGGGCAAGTCATTTCACTACTCTGTGCCTCAGTTTCCCCATCTGTAAAACAGAGGTTATGATACCTTGTGTGCAAAGTGCTTTGAGATCTACAGATGAAAAGCACTCTGCAAGCCCTAGATATCGCTATGAAACAGTAGTAGTCTTTTATGCAATTTCAGTTGCTCGGAATTATAATACAAAAGCAAGTGGAAACAGACGCTGTTCCTTGTTGACCTGAAAGTTTTAATGTTGTTTGTTCCTCCACTCCAATGACTATTGGAGTAGCCATGAATTGTAATTCCAGACCTATCACCAATGGTTCCAGAATTGCATTTGCAGTAAGGCCTGCAGAAGAGTGGACATAAATATAAACTAACACTATTAGATCAGTTGCCCTATTGGAATTGCATTTGTTTATGATATCAGATGACAAATAATGAGGTTAGTGCAGGTGGCATTATGTGAAATGGCTATGATGTGAAATCTCATCAAAGTAACATTTTTTTAAAATGAAATGAGAGTTTTTAAAGGCTAGGGGTCAGATCCTCAGCTACTGTAAATCAATCTAGCTGCATTGATTTACACCAGCTGAGGTTCTGGCCCTGTGATTTTCAGGGAAGAGTTTCTAGTTGTCCTAGCATTAGGTTTCTATTTCAAGTTCCTCCCTGGATTAAGGTAGCAAAGAAGGGTACAAAGATTGGAAATCTTTTAATTTGTCACTTTTAAAAAAAATTACTATGATTTTTCCTTGTAAAAGTTCACAGGGAACAGTTCCATTTGATCCGTTACCAGGAGGTCACCGTTCACTGCTGTCCAGTGCTAGGAAGTAAATATTTTGTATCCCTTCCCAGTTGCCTTAGGAAGTGGTCAAACGGCTGCATTCCTAGCCGGATGGATTGGCTCGTTTCTTTTTTGCTTAAGCCCAGACAGAGTTTTTATGAGGCTGTCTCGTGACAGGCTGAAGTCACTCTGAATAAAACAAAATCCTAGTTCAGATCACGGACATGCCCTTACAATCGGCTTAGCTGTGGCTCTAGCATGAAATTTAGTTAAACTCTGAGTGCAGCTTGTAGGGACCCAGATGAGATGGGGTGGCATCTGGGGAACTTCCCGTTTTATAAAGTCCTGAACAGTTTGTGCGTGTGCTTAATTACTTTGTGATCATCTTACAGAAGGCGCTGTATAGCTAAATAAGTGCATTTACATGTGTGTGTATATCTGTATCTATTAAGTTGTTCAGGAAGCCTTTGAAACTTTATCCCACAACAGAAATCAAACCAATGTGACACCTCAGTTAAATATGACCTCCACTTTTGGGCTAAAATAGCTAACCTTATTAGCTTTCCCCTGTGCTGCGTGTCTTTCCTTGACCGATCATTAAGCAATGTTTAAATCAGAGATATCACATTTGTGGTGTTTGATCCCTGTTCATGTTCCTAGATTGGAAGCTCCCTGGGACAAGGATCTTATCATATGGTAGGGGCTCAGATAGCACTGTGATGTGGAAGTCCATACAAACCTATACAGATACTTCTAAAGCACTGTGGATGGTGTTAATAATAATGAATCCACCAAGGTGTTAGAACACTAGTTTTTCCTACCTAGGCAAAGGACTTAAGCACGTGCTTAAGTGCTTTACTGAATGGGTGTGGTTTGCTGAATTGGTGCTCAGAGTCTGATCCTGGGAGGCACTGAGCACCCTCAACTCTCATTCACGTCACTGGGAGCTGAGGGCGCTCAGTGGCAGGATCCCTTTGTTACCGAGCTATAAGTGGATACGTGCTGGCATGAAAAGGAGTCTTTAGGGCAGGGGTTCTCACAACAAAGTTTTTTGTTGCCACACTGACATTTTTTCCTAAAATACATAATTAACTTTAGGAAAAACAAATAAATATACACGGATACACATCTAAATCATTGTAATTTATTTATGTGGGGTTTGTTGTAGCCTCAATAATAAAAATAATTCTGTGAAGTGATATTTGTATGTTCATTAATGTCACTTTTCACAGCACACTTTTTCTCAACAAGCCCCAGGACAAATTAAGCCCTAAATCGGGGGTTTGAGGGGGAGGCAGCAGGGACCAGGAGCATTGGGGGAATGGCTGTGGGGCCAGGAAGGCAGCGGAGGTCCACGGTAATGGGGGATGGATGGGGGGGCTGGGGAGGCAGCGAGGGCCTGGGGCAATAGTGGGGAGCCTGCATGGCTGGAGCTGGGGTCAGCACCTGCCGCTGCATGGTCAGAGCCAGGGACCACACAGTTGAAGCTGGGGGTTGGAGCCTGCTGCCTCGTGGCTGGAGAGAGGGGTCAGCACCCAGGGCTGACTCCTGCTGCCACACGACTGGAGCCTGGGACCTGAGCCGGGGCCAGCGTCCAGAGCCAGGGGCTGGAGCCCAAAACTGAGGCCACATGGCCAGAAAAGCCCTGCAGCCAGGCTCCCAAAGTCCCACAGCTGGAGCCTGCCGCCTAACCACCGAACGCCACCAAGGTGGGTCGAGAATTCACCTTGCTCCAGCAGCGTTGTGCCCCACATGTCTCCAGAGGTGGTGCAGGGCAGTGCATCCAGGAGCAATAGGAAGGGAGGGACGGGTCCCCGGTCACCACCCAGGAGGCTGTCATGGCTGCAGGGTGGACGCATTTGAGAAACACTGCTTTAGGGCATCTCTCCTTTGTGCTGAATTCCGAGGAGCAGAGATCTTTGGGCCTGTGAGGGAGGAGGGAGTGGAGCGCGGGCAGTGTTCATGGCATTTAAAAAAAAAAAGTACATAAAGAATGCAGCTTGAGGGGATGGAGTCCTGACCGCCAATAAGCAACAACTGCTCGTCCTCCCCTCCTGTCTCTTTGCCCTCAGACAGAGATCTCACAGCCCACTTCTCGCATCCTTCTTTCTTCCTGGCTGTGGTTTCGGGGAACACTGGCTCTTTGGTCTCATTTATTCCTAACTCCGATGTACTTGAGCGATACTCCTGACCCAGATAAAGCTTATTTGTTTTCTGTGGGCCAGATGACAGGCACAGTTTGTAGGGGCGGGCAGCACGGAAACTGAGCCTACGGCTCCGTGCCTGGGTAACCCTGCTGTTTTGCAGATGCTCCCAATTTGGCATCAAGGAGCTTTGACTCTCACTCTCCTAGGACTCTGGCATACAACAAACAGACTCAAAGGGCCTGCATGTCGCCCAGCTATTGGGAGCTCCTTAAATCAAGGCACTGGGACTTGGTAGGGAAGTACATAAACTTCATAGATCATTCATGTCTGCTCAGTGTGTGTGTTCACATGGCTCTGGTTATGCCCCCAAAGTCCTGTCCCAGCATGCACTGGGCTCAGCCAAAGGCTTCTCTGGGCAGAAGCCTCCTCTTTGGTGGTTCTAAAGTCCTGGTTGTGACTCTCCACAAAATGTTACCTAGCCTGATCCTCACTCTTCGTGCAGGCAGAACTCCCACTGACTACCTGGTGCTGGAATGTCTCAGCTCTGTCACCTTCCTTGAATGGGTATAAGAGCAAGAGCTGCTCCTATGTCATGTGCTATTTTTGCATGAATGCATCTGTCAGGCTTCCTTCCCCACTCTGAACTCTAGGGTACAGATGTGGGGACCCTCATGAAAGACCCCCTAAGCTTATTTCTACCAGTTTAGGGTAAAACTTCCCCAAGGCACAAACTTTTTGCCCTTGGAGGGTATGCTGCCACCACCAAGTGATTTAACAAGGAATCAGGGAAAGGACCACTTGGAGTTCCTATTCCCCCAAAATATTCCCCCAAGCCTTACACCCCCTTTCCTGGGGAGGCTTGAGAATAATATCCTAACCAATTGGTTACAAAATGATCACAGACCCAAACCCCTGGGTCTTAGGATCATAGAGAAATCAGTCAGGCTTTTAAAAGAAACAGAACTTTATTAGAAAGAAAAAAGGTAAAAAAAAAGCACCTCTGTGAAATTATGGAATGGAAGATAATCTCACAAGCAGTCAGGTTCAAAACATAGAGAATCCCTCTAGACAAAACCTTAAGTTACAAAAAGACACAAAAACAGGAATACACATTCCCTCCAGCACAACGAATTTCACAAGCCAAAAACGAAAGAAAATCTTATGCATTTTCTTGCTAGACTACTTACTAACTCTATAGGAATTGGATTGCTTGCTTTCTTGATCTGTCCCTGGGCAGAGGCATCACACAGACAGACAAAGCCTTCCCCCCACCCCAGATTTTAAGGTATCTTGTCCCCTTATTGGTCATTTTGGTCAGGTGCCACCAGGTTACTTGAGCTTCTTAACCCTTTACAGGTAAGAGGATTTAATAGTACTGTATCAGAGCTTCTTAACCCCTTCCCTTTATATTTATGACACGCCCCCCAAATCACAGATAGTGTGAAACACTGGCTTGATTTCTTCCTGGAGCTCTAGGAAAAAACAGAATTACTAAGACACATGCATCTGTAGATATACTACTAACTGTATAAAGACTAACAATATTTTTTATATTTCAAGGACGATTTTAACCAGTTGATTTTGGAAACTTTCACGGGAGAGTGCATCAGCCACTTTGATCTGCTCCTGAGAAACATTGTCCTGACCAATGAGTTCTTTTTGCTCTTTATCTAATTCCAGATTCACTTCTGAGACATTAGACAGACATTCAGAAACTTGATTCACAGACAAACTGCTTTTTTGCACAGACAAACATTTGGAGAAACCCTCCACAGGCAAATCATTGCCCATAATAGACACAGGTTTAAGATCATTTCTTTCCCGTGACTGGTTACCTGGACTGAACAAAGCTTTAACATCTTCCCCAATCCTTAGATCCTTAGGCAATAACTTCCTTACACCAGCTATAACTTCATGCTCAGTACCATTCCATTCAAGGTGAATTCTGGCTAAAGGCGCTCTTACAGTAAACTCATAGAGGACTACAACATTCACACTCTGATTTGGGAAGTAATCTTCCTCTTTGACTAGATCTGCTTTAACAAGAGTGATGTTAGAAGCCATAATTTGCCCTAAACAGCTTTTATGATTGTATAGTACTGTATCAAAGCTTCTTAACCCCTTCCCTTTATATTTATAACAGCATCGTAACCAAATATGACCCTAGTGAATCAAAAAGATTTATTGGTGGTTTCTTGTTGGAAGCCACCAACTCTGAGTGGCTGCAGCATATGTGTTTATTTTGAAATGCACCTCTTTGGCTAGGGTAAGTTTAAGTTACACATGGAGTTGGCCTTTGCTTTTTGCATCCAAGATCAGAGGATGCACTGAACCCTGCTCTTCTGATGTCAGCAAACTCTGGTGGGATTTAATTGGCAGAAAATTCACTCAGTGGGAGAACACCCTCTCGCTCAAGATTTCATAGCATTCAAAGGCGTCAGGGCACTCTCATATAATCTCTTAGGCAGATCCCTGGGCCCAACCATCTGCTTTGATCCACATGTGTAATGCTTGCCATGCCAACTTCAAAGGGAGTGGTGTGCACATGCATGTGAGGGGCTGATTTTGGCCAGTGAATTTCAGCAAGGAGAGCTAATTTTCCCATGGGGAGATGAGGGGAAATATGTTCTGCACCACGGAGTGGGCAAGGATCTCAGCTCTCCAAACCCAGCTGTGTAGGGAAACCTTGCAGTTCTCAGGACACCTTTGGAGGGCTGGAGCCTTTGTGCTGTCTCCAATGTCTTTATATGATGCCTCAGGCCTTTGGTTCCCCACCATTACATTGCACAGTATTCAGGGAGCTGTATTACCATGGCCTTCCCATCAACCTTCCAGGGGTCATTCCCAGTGTGGCAGGGGAAGCAGTGTGAGGTCATGGGGAATGATCTGAGGGAGGATGATGCCCAAGAGAGCAGCTGTCCCTGCCCCTACCAGAGCCATGGCAGCACTGTAGAGTTGGTTTAGAGAAGTTTCCCTGTGATTGAGGGCAGGGGAGGAGCAAGCCAGAGATCTGCTGCTTCCCCTGCTTCCCCACAACCCTAGATCTAGCTCCACTCCTCCAGCAAGCCTGGGAGGGAGCAGGGGAGAGCGGTTTCCAAACAGCGCATTTAGCTATTGAGTGGCGGAACATACTGGGCCCTTAGCAGACCTGGCTAATATTTAACATTTCATTTTAATTTTATTAAGTGAATTCAAGGCTGGTGAAAGCTGCCAGGGCACGCTGAATACTGACGTCTTCTGTTTAATCCACACAACACACACAGCTTGCACAGCAGCAGTGCCCGCTTCCTTTACCCTGCCCAGCCTACGTGCCTCAAGTCCTGACCTGGGCTGGAAGGGTGGCTCAGGTCTTGTCCACACACAAACTTGCACCCGTTTAGTTAAACCAGCTTGAGTGGATTCTGTGATTTCGGTTTAAGCGTGTCTTATTTCTGTTTAGCTTAAGCCTGTCTAGCCCAGTGGGCTAGCTTGCCTTTATTATATTCATTGCTTTGCATTATATTCAGCAGTAATATAAGAAACCTACAGGCCTGTATCCTGTAAGACATTAGCTTCAGCAAGTTAGCATAAGTCTTGAAGCCTCTGAACGTTGAACAGATAAACTTTGCACACATAAACGGCCCAACAGAAAACCCAAAGTATTTGGGGAGCTGAAAATAGGGTTTAAGGGGAAGTTCTGACCCCAGGTACATGAGTCAACCACAGAAGTTTCCTGGCAATGAACTGATGTACATAACAGGTACATGAGAGAGATACATCTAAGGTTAGCCTGCTTGCTTGCCTATATATCTTTTCTTATAAGTTTCTTATTTTCTTATGGGTTTGATTGTTTGTTTTATTATAGGTTTATATTATATCCTGCTTCTTCCCACCCCCGCTCCAACCCCGCCCCACCTCTTCCCCGCCTCTTTCTGTATCCTCCCCCGAGCGCACCCCCTCCCTGCTCCTCCCCCTCCCTCCCAGTGCCTCTTGCATGCCGCGAAACGGCTGATCTGCAGCGTTCAGGAGGCGCTGGGAGAGAGGGAGAGGAGTTGATCGGCAGAGGCCACTGGTGGGTGAGAGTGGGAGGGAGAGAGGGGAGCTGGCTGCCAATGGGTGCTATGCACCGGCTAATTTTTCTCTGTGGGTGCTCCAGCAGTTGGTGCCTATGCATAGGGGGCTTTCTAAGTTCATGGTGCATCACAGCCTGGAACTTGGAAAGAACCGAAAAAAACAGTTAGGACAGAAATAACAAATGTGATACCTACTCACAAAAGAGCCATGGTAATGAATTGACATGTATGATAATAAGTTGAGATCATTGCTATGCTAACTTCTAGGAAAAAGACACTGCACCATTAGTGAGGTGAGGAAATACAAATAAGGAAAAGGGGAAAAATCCCCTACTGAATATGCATCAAACATAACGGCAGTGTAACATACTATAAAAGTGGCATCGCAGCCTAGGGGCAGTAGAAGGAGGAGATGTAGTCCTGGGGAGGTGCCAGAATGATGGCCGTTGGTGATGAGGGGGAAGGTGATGGTGATGAGGAAGATGATGGCTAACACTTCAGGTTGTTCTACAAGGGATGATGTGAGTATATGGGTGTGCAGATGTAGATTCTGTAGTATCTCTATCTACCTTACTGAGTTGGGGTGTTTGTGACTGTGCTAAATGTATTAATAAACTATATTTGTAAATATAAAAGAGTTCCTATACTGTGAGTGTTGCAACTGTGCACATCAGGGTTCCCAACTATAAAATCATTTGAATAATACTGGGCCTGATCTTGGGGCAAGAACCTGTCAACCCGCAAAGTGATAGCTGTGGATTCTTAAGTAATCAATATAATTAATACATAATCTAAGGATCAGGCAACTTAACTGACTTAAGCTAAATTGAAACAAGCTTGATTTTTGCTGAAATGCGAACACCCACACAGCCTTTTGCACCAGTTAAGCTGAACTGGCTTAAAATGACACCGTTGTTTCAATGCAGTATGTAAACTAGCCTTCAGTTTTCACGCACATCAGTGCTTGGCCTCTCCGCTGGGGCTGCCAACAAGGGGTGACCATTCTGATGGTGCATTTTTGTAGTGAGGGCATTTGTCCACTGGAAGCTGGACTGGCACCAGCGCCAAGTTGTCTAGCCGCCCCCAAGGAGCCATTAGATCATTTGGTCAGGCAGGGTTGCTTTATGAGGCCTCATCTAGCTGATGTAATATCCACCGTCATAGTATCTAAGTGCTGATTACGGACCAGCTGCTGCTGTGGTGGATACCCTTTGCAACCCTGTTTATTTCAATGGGGCTGCTAAGGGAGGAATGCCACAGCAGCCTCTGGCCCTGTTAGAGTAGCAGGTGACATGTTCCTGCAGGTGTGGTGTTCTAACAGTAACAAAGAGAAACACAGTTGTCGATCTCCCTAGTATCTATGTGTCTGAGAAATGCAGCCCCCCACCCATCTGTTTGTTTCATTCAGTTCAATTACATTTTGTCTTTTAGACTGTAATCATAAATGGAATTTGGGTGTAAAACAGTCGGGCCTGATTCTGATCTCACCTACCCGGTATAAATCAGGAGTATCTCCACTGAAGTCAGTGAAAATACTCAGGGTTTAAACTTGTGGAAGATAAGAATCAAGCCCATGGGATCGGTCAGTCCTGCCCTGTCTACCTGGTATGGGTTTACACAGCAATGTGTGAACCCAAGATTTGGGGTGAAAGTAGGATTTCTGCACCTCATTTTATCAGCCAAGAATGAAAGACGAAAGGTCAGATTCTGATACCCACGTTCACATGGTGGATCTCCTTAATGCATGAGTCGTCTTATTGACTTTATTGGGACTTCCTCTGGAATATTCATTCTGTTATTCAGCGTGAGTAAGGGTGCTAGAATCCTGTGACTAGTTGGTGGCACCAGTCTAGTGGGTAAGCATGTTGAAAAAGCTGGAGAGAGGATGATGAGGAATGGAAGGATTGAATTTGTTTTCATTGCTTCAAGACTTCACCCTTTCCAAGAAAAACAGTCTGCAGCTTCAATATTTATCTTCGTTAGAAGGGTGTACGTGTGTGCAAATGATGTGTGAATTTTTATGGGAGGGTGTGGAAGTGTGTACATGAGTGAAGTGTGAATCACACATAAATATCTCGGCATCAACAGATAGGTGAATTCTCTCAGTCGTGCGCGCGCGCGCCGATCTGTCTGCCTATCTGTCTAAAATCCACATAGCCACATGTAGGTGCATGTGCTTCAGAAGAGAGGGAAAGAGATCTGCGCAAGAATGTGCGTTTGTAAATATTTTTGTGTTGAGCAAGCTCTCTGTGGAACAAAACCAGATGTTTCTATGAGTCCTCAGCTCTTATCTGTTTTCTCGTGCTTTTTTTAGGATTTTATTTTATTTGGGGAAAGGGAAAGTCGCAGCGATGCCCTTGGAGGTGCGAGGAGAAAGCTATTTTTAAGGAGGAATATGGTTTAGAAAATCAACAACTAGGAGGGGATAAAATAGTCCTGTTTTGTGGCAAAGGAAGTGATTACTCCCTTGTGGGGAGGACAGAGCACCCCTCCTCCTTTGAGGAGGCTTCCTGTCGCTATTGTTCACCGCTGGGTCTGTATGTAGCACGTGCCCTTTCTTTTTCCAGGGAATTTGCAGGGAGGAAGCAGCAGGTTAAGTTGAAGTGATGTCTTAAGAACCGTCCCACCTGGCTGCATGGTTCTCATTGCAGAAAGACTGGCACGGGGCAAGTTGATTGCCGGGCTGTGGTTTTCCTGCCAAGAGCTGGCAGAGGAGCATACAAACTGGAAAATTACACCCTCTGCAGCCTATAGGGCAGCTGCTGCTCTACATTCAGACACCTTTAAGGCCAGATCCTCAGCTGGCGTAAGTCGGAGTAGTTCATAGAATCTCAGGGTTGGAAGGGACCTCAGGAGGTCATCTAGTCCAACCCCCTGCTCAAAGCAGGACCGATCCCCAATTTTTGCCCCATATCCCTAAATGGCCCCCTCAAGGATTGAACTCACTGGGTTTAGCAGGCCAAAGCTCAAACCACTGAGCTATCCCTCCCCCCAAAAACAACTGTCACACAGAATGGCCCCCTCAAGGATCGAACTCAAAACCCTGGGTTTAGCAGGCCAATGCTCAACCCACTAAGCTATCCCTCCCTCTATCTAACTCCCTGGCATCAGTGGAGTTAGGCCGGTTGGCACCAGCTAAGGATCTTGGCCTTAAATCTTCCCAAAGGATAAGCCTAAATTTCCAGTCGCAAGCTGTTACAAACCCTGTATGAGTGCTGTCCTGCGGTGTATGCAGTACACAGAGCACCCAGAGGGAATGTCATTTAGTCTGCCTAAAAAGGCACAGGAGTAACTTTCAGAAGTGGGCTCATTTGTGATGGGCTAATTATCTCTGCCTTTGTGTCAGACCTGGTGTAATTGTTCATCTGTGCTAGAGATCACGCTCCCTCCTGTGCTTTGTCAGTGAGTACAAGATTGTGCATCCCCCTTAAAGAAAACGGCCTGGCTCTGTTTTGTGATCTAATGCAGATTAGCACAGCAGAGCTGGAACAAGGGGAGGCGGCCTGGCTTTAAAGCCTCACTGTCCGGCTTTAGTGCAGTGCTACCCGCGTGCCCTTTCTTTCCCCTCTGCATTTGCACTCTTGACAAGCTGTTCGTTTGTCTAAGGTGGAAATGGCGCAGACAATAATATTGCCAGGCTGGGGAATGGCTGAACTGCACCTGTAGCGAAGAAGATCCAGTCCTGTTGGTGGCTGCTGAGAGGTAATCTATAATTCACAAGGCCTTGCTGCTTCATGCAGATGGTGATACTGAAGCATGACTGATGCCAGCGGCGCAAAATCTCAGAGGCATTTCCTCTCCCCCTCGCCCCCCCGTCTTATTCTTTCCTCCTGGTTTGCTGTGGCTCTTAAATTAAAACCTTCCCAAGGCTAAGCGCTCCTGGTGCTGAGGAATTTCAGCCTTTACTCACAAACATCCCACATTTTCAGTGGCGGGTGGTACACTTCCCAAATATGGCTTCAGTGACAATTGAGGTCACTCAGTCCCTTAACAAGAGTGGACTTGGGCTGGTTTATAGCTTGGGAATGAGTGGATACACACATGCACTTGCTTCCACTGTGTCTATTTCATTGTTCTAGTCTGGGCTGGGTGTGGTAGGGAGGAGGAAGCCTGTCTTTGAACCAGGGGTCAGGCTACAGGAGTGACTTAACTCTTTGTTGTCTGAATAGTGTCTGCATCCGGGAAGGTGACTCAAGCACTTTCCGTAGCCACTTGATGCTGTTGGCTTAGCATCATCTGGTTGGCAGCCCCCATTGGATTGCCATGGAGCAGCACCATCGGCTGAATGGAGCCAGCTATGGCACGCAGTGGTGGCAAGGATGGCTGCTCTGCTGGGATTGTGGGAATCAAGGAACGTAAAATATAGATGCCTATTGGAGAAAGAGACCTTGTTCGGAATCTTAGTATGTTATCAATTGACTCTATGATGCAGATTTTCCTCCCAGCGAGTAATGAAATAATAAATCAGATTTGTGGTGTTCATAAGATTAAATGTTTTTTTGAAGATGAAATCGCCCTCTAGGGCCTGTTATAACCCAAAGCTGACAGTGCTTCCTTTGCTCAACATGTAATTGTTACCAGGCCATTTCTGGGCCACAAAACCACCATTGTTGATTATCAGAGTCTGTAATTCTAACTGCTCCGCTGGCTTGAAGTGTTTCAAGAGGAGAGAGACAAAACTGAGAGGAGAGGTACTTAGAAGAGGGGCAGGAAGAAGGGAGTGGAAAGACTGTCTTGTGGTTTAAAGCACGGGACAGGGAGCCAGGCAAGTAGGGATCTGTTCCTGGCTCTGTCACATACTTTCTGTATGAACTTGGACAAGTCACTTAACCCTCTGTGCCTCAGTTTCCTTACCTGCAACATGAGGATGATGCACAATATATCCCTGCAACTTAGGGAAGTAGCATTTTCATCCAGCAATGTTTGTACAGGGCCTTTGTGGTTTCTATGGAAGAGTGCCATAGAAAGCTTGTAAAAGAGCCAGTAGAGGGGAGAAAATAAATGCAGCTCCAAATGATCTGATATCTCACTGCCTCTTCTTTAATACATCTGTAATTGCATAGGCAGGAGCGTTTATGGCCTTTTCTGGTCTGCCTAAAATGTGGTATGTGTGTGTGTAGAAGGGGGTGGAGGATTGCGGTATATAATAATCACCTTCACTGTAAGCACCCAGTGATTAGCTTGATAGTTGTAGACCGCGCTGCCATAAAGGCCCGTTAAACATTCTTTATCAGACAACCAAAGGCATAAATGTTAACGTTTTGAAGTTCATAAGCCAGTTTCAGCCACTTGTTCTCTTGGTTATTTTTGCAGTTCAGTCGTGCGGGGGTCGTTTGAATTCAAAGGATGCTGGTTACATCACTTCACCTGGATACCCACAGGACTACCCCTCCCACCAGAACTGCGAGTGGCTCATTTATGCCCCGGAAGCAAATCAGAAGATTATCCTCAACTTCAACCCTCATTTTGAAATTGAGAAACATGACTGCAAGTAAGAGCCTTCCTCTTCTTCTTTACGAGATAATCTGCTCCTCCTCCTCTTCTTCTCTTAACTAGAAAGGCAAGGACCAAGCACTCCCAGAAACAGGAAACTGGGTGGTGGCCCCAGTCTCCAGAGCATCCCTCGCTATGTCACCCTCCTTCAGAGTCTGGCTTACCTTGTAGCAGGCTGTCGTGTGACTCCATTGCACTCAAAGGGAAAGGGTCTGAATCCCAGCCTCGGATAGTGATCCTTGGCACATAGAAGGTGTTGGTTCTGTTCCCTGCACCGGTGCTGATCTGCTACACTTGGTGAATTCTGATTTTGAAGGAGAGACCAGGAAGCGGGTTATCCAGGAAAATCAATTAGCAGCTAGTAAATAATTAACAGCATCAATAGGCACCATTAAAGACTGAATTAATGATGTGGTCTCTGTGGATTTATAATCCAGTATGTACCCTCCGGAGTCTGTGACCAACTATTGGGATGTCTGAAATGTGGAAAAGTTTAGAGTCTCCTAAAATGGGGCTGATTCTGCAGTCTTTCCACACATAGTATTCCCTTTGATTTATGATAGCATCCACATATCAGACTCTAGGATCAGGTCCACTGACACAAAACAATCAGCACAATCTTAGGTGAATTTTTTGAAGATTGAAAATTATGGTGCCAGATCCTCAGCAGGTGTAAATCAGCATAGCGTCAATGGTTTCAACTGCTTTACACCAGTTGAGGATGTGGCCCATTCTGATCACATAGGCCCTGATCCAACCAGTGCTGAAGTCGGTGAGTGTTGAAGGAATTCAGTACTTTGCAGGATCAGGCCCATGTACCGTAGCGGGCGGGGGGGAGCAGGAACTCTGACCATGGAGATAAATGAACACAGGTGATCTAGGCAAAATAGTGAGGGACGTGATCATGGTTTTATTGTTGTGCGTTTAGGCAGAGCTGCATAACTTACTGGTGGCTAAATGCAGTCACTCAAAACCCATGGTAATAAAAATGTTACAGTTCACTGGACTGTGACCCAGGAGACTCGGATTCTATTTCTGCCTCAGCAACTGGCCTATTGGGTGACCTTGGGCAAGTCATTTCCCCTCTCTGGGTGACAGTTTGCCCTTTTGTAAAATGGGTACTGATCTCCCTTGCAAAGCACTTTGAGATCTACTGATGAAAACCCTATTGAGAGCTTGGTAATATTAGCTTTTAGTATATAGAGGGGAGTGTGATATGGCAGTAGGAGTTAAGAGTCCTGGTTCTGACACTGACTCATTCTGTTGCCTTAGCCAAGTCAGGGCCAGCATTGCAAAAGTGCTTAACACCCACAGGCAGCCCCAGCTTTCAGAAGAACTGAGCATGTTGGAAGCTGAATGCTTTTGGAGATCTGGCTCTTTAGCAGTATATGTGGGAGCTGAGTTCTTTTTGAAAAGCTGTCCCCAGCTGCAGGAGTTAAGCACTTGAAAATCTGACCCCGAAACTGTTGCCCCACATTTTGCCTGTTTTCCCATCTATAAAATGGGGATAAGAATGCAGTTGTGGCAAGCGCCACCAGCTGTCACTATTACAGCTAGTTTTCCAAGTTCTTTTTCTTAGTGTGTGAGCAATTTTATAGTCTTAGAAGAAAGGTTGGTGTTGGTACTTTTGGTTGCATAAGGCTCTAGGTGGAGGGAGCTCTGTGAGCAGCACGAGAATTCGCTGTCTGCAGTGGTCTCTAGTTAGAAACAATTCTTGAGGCAGAGTTGCTCCCTAGGAACTAGGTATCAGTGCTGGGCTGAGAATGCTGAAGTTGGGGATTGCCTGCATCTCTGTTTTAGGACTGGTGCATGCGTGTAAATAATGTAAATTACACTTTTGGAATATATCCACGCCACTGATTCCTCCTTCACCTTCTCTGAGCTGCAAGGGCCTGGATGCCTGCTCCTGCTCCACAGGAGTGCAAGGCTGGTGTCAGAATGGGATATTGGTGTCAGAAGGGACACTAAATATGTGTTAATTCCTGGGTAAGGCTCAGTCAGTGAGCTTTCTGAGATCACTGCAAAGAAGTTTCTCCCACAGTGCTGATTATTTTAATTGTTTTCTCTTTTGCCCTTTTTTTTTTTTTTTTTGGAGGCACATCTGTTCAGTCCCATATTTCTTTTTCTTTTTTTAAGCTGTGTCCAGCCACATTAGGAAGTAACTGGGCCTTCTCCCTCCCCCATCATGAAAGGAATAATTTGGTGTAATTGAAGCCCTCGAAGGCCTTTCTCTTTCTCTGCTTCATCCCTGCTCCAAAGAAGCTCCTTAGTTTGGAAAGCACTTCAAAACAAGGAAAATTGGCCGTCTTCTGTTATTTTCTTCTCCTGTGTGTTAGTCACAGCCAGGATCTTAATGCTTGTAGGGTGGGCGCTTTCTAAAATAAAGCCTGGGAAAAACAGGCCATTGTCTGTGCTGCCCTTCCGACGCAGTAATGCAGCAGTAAAGCCGGGAGCAAAAGGAGAAAGAGAAAGAGAGAAGCTCTGGTTAAGACCGGCCAAACTATTCGGAAATAATTGTAATAGCCCGTCTTCTCCCCATTTCTTCCTCTCAGCACTGCGAGTGCAGCTGCCGTTTTCCTCCTGCTTCAGTCCCATGCAGTGGGATTGGGTATCTGCTATCTGAACCGGGAAGCGGTGTCCAGTTTGAAAAGAGCAGGCTGCTTTGGTGAAAGGTTGCCATTCTGTCACATTGCATTGCGTGCACATGCCAAGTTTTATTTTTGATCTCAGGAGAGACTTGAACCAGCCTCCTGTAGATGAGAAATGAAGATTATTCCCAGTCACGTGGCTGTTTTACCCAATCCTTCGTAATTGCCATTTCTCTGTTCAGTCTGTGCTGTTTGCTTGGAAAATCCAACTCAGAAGCTTCAGTGTTGCGTGAATCACTGCATTCTATAGCCACCTTTTCCAGTCACGAGTCCCTTCCCCAGCTACGTTTCTCTCTGGACTGTTAAAAGCCCCTTCCAGAGATTCTCTCCTGAAATCTACCATCAGCTGCTCTGCTGAACTAATGGTGCTGAAGGATTAGACTGGGCAGAGCTGCCTTTGAATTCCAAGTCTTTTCTGTATAAACAGGGTGGAAGCAGACTCATTTCACATCATAGTGGAACAGTCTTCCTCCCAAGACAGACAAAAGAACCTCTCATTTGAGTCATGATGGCTTAACCAGGAAAGCATTATCTAAAAATATACATACATAAAAAACAGCCCAGCGTGTTTTTTCTGTCAACTTTTTCTGAACATGAAATGCAGTTGAATTATGAATAACCCAGTGGACATGCTGTCTCTGGCTGTGATGATTTCACATACAGTATTGGCTTCAACAAGAGTACTTGTAGCCCCCTCTGGTGGTATCATGCCAAACAAGACAAGACAGTTTTGGTCCTTGTGAGAGAGAGGTGGCTGTTCAGAGAGCTGGCAGAATGAAAACCAAAGATGAGCCTGAGCCACCGAGTTTGGACCTTCCCCAGAATTTGGATCCAAAGGAGTGGCCTCATCTCGAATGAAAACTGGTTTTAGAAGAAGGGTACGGTAGAAAGTACTATGGGGAATTCATGCACATTTACCCTGATATGAGGAGAACAGAACTTAAAGGAACAGTGCTCCCAGTCTGGTGCTGACCTGCCCATAATTTAACTCACCTTACACATGTCTCATATTTTGTTTTAAAGCTGCTCTGCTGGTCTTGGAAAATATCAGTTACCCCAAAGGAGGGTAAGCAGCATTGACTGATAGCCAAATTCTCTGCTGCTGATTAATTATTTGTATTACAGTAGCACCTAGTGTTCCCAACCAAGATCGGGACACGATTGTGCTAGACTGTGCCAACACAGAAGGGGAAACAGTCCCACCCCCAAAGAGTGGATGCTGTAAATAGACAAGACACACAAAGGGTGGGAGGGGAAAGAGGGGTGAAGTGTCTTGCCCACGGTCATATAGGTCGTCAGTCAGGGAGCCAAGAGTACAACCCAGGGCTCATGACTCCTAGATCAATCAAAACACATCTCCCTTGCTACTAGACACCAGTGATAACAACCATGCTGCCGTGTGTTGCATTGAAGCCATGGGTGTTATGATGTGGGATGGGATCCCATTAGACACATCAAGCCAGAGTCTAGTTAGCCTGCAAGGTCTTGTTGTGGTTGCATGAGCCTCTCTCAAGCTGGGCACTGAAATAAGCAAACACAAATATTCTGCTCTCTTAGCAAGTAGTCTGAGTCCTGTAGATTTTAATATCCTGCATACTAACAAGAAGAGAGCAGGGCAGAAAGTCAATGCAAAGTGGGTGTGAGTGCCCACATACCAAACCACAGCTGGCAACTATAATTTTAGGCTCAGCACCCTTGACCAGATCCCTTCACACAAGAACATAACACTGCAGGAAGTCTTCCTTCCATCAGCAGGGGTTAAAGAGCAGACAAGACAGCAATTATAGGTGACTAATTAGTAAATGTTTTGAAAAATAAGCAAAATTAGCTCATTAGTAAACATTTTAGAAACAATGCCATTTCTTTCTGAATTGGGAAAATCCTAGAAAATAGAAATATATGAATAATGTTAGAGAGAGATGTGTTTTGAGGGGACGTAGTAAGCGACCACACTGGATCTTCTGTGAATGAAACAATGAGAAGGGTTCAGCTTTAACCATGAAGGGAAGGGAAATCATAGAGGAAACATTCATGAAGGCATTTGGTTGCTTGTAGGTTTATGGGCTGGACAGGCAGAAACAGTGTTTTGAGCTGGAGCTGTTCAGACATCAGCACTGTCTGCAATGGAATCTGTGGTTAAACTGGGGCATACTGTAACCTAACTCTGTCACCATCCCAATCCCCAGTCATAATCCTTGGATAGGTGGTGCATTTTCCAGAACAATCAACAGCAAATGAGTCAACCATGTTGACATCTAAACATTCCATTAGTCTTCAGAGTTAACACCCACTGAATTGAATGGAACAGCTCACCTGACTCTTTGAGTTATTGTGGCCTGTTGACTGTCTACAGAAGCATGCAGCCAGCTCTGAATCTGTTTGTGCTTGTGTTCTTAAAGGGTAGTTTGAATTCTTCAGACACTGATGAGGCAGAAGAAGTGTTGCTATGGTTTATCCCACCACACTGTTTTACCGAGCCTGCTGGGCACAAAAAGGTCAGGATTTGGTTCTGTATGTTGTATCCCTGTTGGAATTGTTAGAAATTAAGGGCCAGATTGTGGCTTTAGACACTGCCCCTATGGGCCTCACAGCCATACTTCTGAGTCACCGCTCGTCTCCTGTGTCATCCTGGCACCTGGGGGTAGTGATTTATTGCTAGCCTATCTCCTCAATAAATTACTACTCACCCTGCACTGGCTCAGAGGAAGGGGACAGAGCCAAGGCCCTGTTCACCTCTTGCAGAGAGGGAGTAGGCAAATGAATAGCCCTGCTTACTCCTGTGCACCTGGACCCAAGATCCAGACAGCCCAATGGAGCGATAAGGGGGATTCCTGCTGCCCGACCCAGGCATGTGCTTCAAGTCACACTAGCTCTAGCCCGACGGTATTTCTTCTGTATTTCCTCTTGTATCCTGTATTGACCACACTTAATGAAAATCCAATGTAAAAGTAATGAAGCAATCTCATTAAAACAAATGGACAATAACCACAAGAAGTGAAATACTAGTGACTGTGAGTCAGCGTGCCTGGGTTCTGTCGATGGCAATGCTCCAGACTTGCCGTGTAGCCTTGAGAATGTCACTTGTCTCTTCTTTTTCTATCAGTTCCTCCTTTTCCAAAATGGGGATAATAATGCTGACACATGTCAGAGGATTGTTATGAGGATTAGTGAATTATTACTTGTAGAGAACTTTGAGGCTGTATGAAAGGTGCCATTTGTTTAAAAATTTATTCTTTAAGGGCCTGATACAAAGCCTCCAGCTATCAGTATAAGCCTTTCCACTGACTTTTAAAGGATCTGTCCTTTAATGAGATTCCAACGACCTTTGCTGCATGTAGTTTCTTAATTCATGTTATCCAGACATTTATTTATGTATGGGAGAAAGGAGGGGCCTGCAGTTAACATCCAGAACTGGGAGTTAGGAGATCTGGATTCTATTCCTGCCTGCTGCCTCCATCTTTGGCTTACTGTGTGACCTGGGGCAAATTATGTAGGGTGCTTCAGTTTCCTCACCTGTAAAATAGGAGACAATATTTAACTCATAGCCTGCTCCAAGCATAAGGAGAGGTGGAATTCCTGCAGATGAGGGAATTCTGTACAAAGGATACCATGTCATAATAACACACAGCATCAGGTCAGAATGCTAAGCACCAGGCACACTGCTCATCTAAGAACAGAGGCCAAGAAGTCCTCTTCTGACCAGACAGGAGTTTCACCATCAAGTGTGAAATCTGCAATAAACAGAGGCAGCAGAATGCAAAAGCGTCACTGGAACCACAGGAGATTTTTTTATTCTCCAAGGTTGGCACTGATCTATTTGAATTAAATGAGAGAGATTATCTCTTACTAGGAGACTAGCACTCAAAATTTATTTGAAATGCAGCTGTTGCACAACACATCAAGTAGCAATGTAATAACACACTGAGTGTAAATCAGTTTGTTTGCTATGCAATTTCAGATGGGCTAATAACAGGTATGGCCTACAGTTCATAACTAGCTCATTTTAGCCACACTGACATATCAGTGCGAGCACTCTGTGTCAGACCCTCACTATGCTGGTTAGGAGAAAAATCATTACAAATAGCAAAGAACTTGATTTTTTTTCTTTAAAGAGAGAAGCCGTGGGAGATTCATGGGATCCACACAGAGCGTTGTTAGACTATTGCAACTCGGGTCTTTTATTTTTTAATAGAAAAAACAATTCAGAGATGAAGGTTGCCAGTATCTAATAAGCTTCTTGAGCCAAAGCCAATTAATCTTGAAGTAGTGGGGAAACTATCAGAACAAGATCCTGTATCAAGGATGCTAGAGAGTGACCCCTCTTGCAAGTGGGACAGGATTACATGCTACAGTTGCCACTGAGGGTCAGTCCTACAGGAGGAACAGAAGATCCCAAAATAAAACCAAGGAAGAGAGTGACTCTTTCTTGAGGACATTCAGAATTCTCCTTTGCTAACACAAGGAGCACAGGCATTGATAGTGAGAAACATCACCCGCAGCAAACACAGATGGTTGTTCGCAGACCGTCCTTAGTGCTCACACAGGACATTGTAGGAGGAACTTCCATGAGAACAAGAAGTGGCCAATGCACCAGAAATTCAGTGGGATTCAGAGCAAGTAGTTATTGACAGACATCCAATGAGAGCTAAAATGTCAGGGAGTTCAGGGCATCTGCCCTGACTTCTTTCCTAGGACTGCTGTTTGATTTGTGCATGCTAATGCAATGTTTTATTTCCATTTTTAGTAAAATAAAAGGGGAAGATATAACAGTAGCCCCAGGAGTTGGGATACTGGCCCTGAGATTTGACAAGGGTGTTAATCTTTGGTAATCTTGACCTGTGGCAGGTGGCTATCAGCAGGAAATAAATACTGGTCCCTTATCAGCACGCCTCTGTGTCACATGATTATTACAGGGACAAGAACCCACCAGTATCCTGTGTTTGCTGTAGCTTGCTTAAAGTTATTTTGCTCCATTTGATTTCTTAAGATTTCCTTTGTGATCATTGTTTTCTCTGATTTTCCTGCCATGCGCCTTCTGGTTTCGGGCAGGTAGTCAAGGAGTGAGACATCTTTCTGTCTCTTAAGTATGGCAGCTTGGGATACCCGGGACCTCCGATGCCCCCTCCTTCTTCTCCCTTTTCATCTGGAATCTGTAGATGTGAGCGCTATCATAATAGAGTGTCAGAGGAAGTAATTGATTCCTCACACACACACAGAGAATTCTCTTGCCTTTAGTGTCAATGGAGCTGAACCAAAGCCTTGGAGGGTGAGAAAGGCGTGTAACTCTCCCTGGCTGAGTTGTCAGGGCAAAACAGACACGCTGGGGGAGACTGAGTGAGAGAGTGAAACAAAGGATTGTTTTAATAGTAAAGGAAATAAATATCTCCGAACAAAGAAGTAGCAGGGCATTGTTTGTGTGGGGAACAGGGAGATTTCGGTTGCCTGGATTGATAGATTATAGTCACCCTACCTCCAAATCATCCCTCAATAAGAGGAAATATATCGATCCACTTCACATTCTCACCCACTGCTCCTTCTGCTTTTCCCCAAGTCTCGGGCCTTGCTTCCATTAGACTGTTTTATCACTCATCGTGCTTCACGATGCTAGCAGCAGATGCTGTATTCATGTGGTATGTGACCCGGCAGTATAAATGCTTGTCTCTAGTCTGCACTCGTTCTTGGCCTGGTGCTAGTGTCTGTGGAGCACTGACCATTGGGAATAATGGGCGAGAACATTTCCAGTGCAGACACAACCTTTGAGGAAGCTGCAGTTTCGGCCATTCGGCTAAGGATGGATTTCAACAGGCACAGGAGATGTACTTTCTACTGTAGGACTTTTGAGAAGGGACACGCTTTCTCCCCACTGCAGATCCTATCCACATCCAACCTCTTCTCTAGTGATACAGATCCCCAGTGTTCTTACCTGCTTTCTGGTGAATGGCCTGTATTTCTAGCTGGTGTGCAGAATTAACATTTGAAAATTGTATTCTAGCCAGGCCAAACTGCAGGCTATTTACCAGACAAGTCAGGATGCTTTTAGCATCCGAGTCACCCGTCCCTGCATTGCACTGTACCTAAGTGGCTGGGATGTTCAGGTTTATATGCAAATTATCAGATACATGATGGTGCTTTAGGGTATGGTGGAATACAGTAAGTGGCTTTCCTAATGTATAGACATGGTCAATTGCACAACCGGTCCAGCCCCTAAGAAGGAGGAAGAAAGAGTAGATCTTACTGTGACAGGGTTGCCTTTAAACTGAGCAATGTCTTCATAATTCATCTGACAGAAAAGGAGCCAGAATGTAAACTAGAGGAGAGTGAGAAACTGCTGAGCAAAAGAAGTTGGGTTAGCAGACCAGCCATTGGAAGACCTTCCCATACCATCATTAAGGACAGGACTATTACGGGGAAGGTGGGAAACAAACTGCTAGGAGGATTAGGGTGGGCTGATCATTTTTGGGTTCCCATAGTTTTAGGTTAATGTGGCTGGTGCTATATTTATTCCAAGAGTGAAACAAACAAAAGCCCATGCAGTAAGCAGCACAGTGTGAATGGGTTCTAGGTAGTAGTGGGCCGGAGCTACAAACTTCCCACCTGACTCTGACTGTGAACGATTCCATCGGTCCTAGGTGAGGAATCTGGCCCAGGTCTGTGGATGTGATATGACACCAACTTGGTCTGTCACTGAGTTTCTGCCTTGTACTTTTCTTCGGTGAACCTTCTGCTACTTATTATTATCTCTTATTTATTATATTTCTTCTGCTAGTGAGCAAGCGCCAGTGAGTGGTGACAGTAAAATGAAATAGAAAACAAAGTCCAATTTTCTCCACAAATGGATTATAGCAGAAGCAGGGAGGTGCAAATGGAGTTTCTCAAGTGTCTGTGTGACAGGATGGGCTTTGAGTTGTTTCAATTCTATTACAGTATTAACAAAGTAGAACAGTGTGGAAGCTGGGGGTGATCCTTGAAGTATTTAATCCGTTTTATTCCTGTTTTCATTCTGATTTTCTTTTTTTTTTTTTTTTTTTGGAATACTAAAGACTTCTTGCAACAAAAGGGCCCCGAAGCTAAAGATAGCAAGGTGAGGAATTTATAGAGATGGCTTTAGAGACAGAAATAAAATTAAACAGCCACGTGTAACTCCTGAATAACAGCCTGCAGAAAACCCCTAACGTGCACATTAGCACATCTTATTTTCTTCTATAATGAACAGTTTTCCAGATATGTCCCAGATGCGAGCTCTTCTCTCCTCCAACACTTCTCTCGGCTGAGATCTGCCACAGGAATGTAGCCTGAAGAAGGGATGGTAACAAATGTGGGGGAAGTAATCAGAGTTCATTTTGGCGAGGGGCAGTGAATGGGAGGCAGGAACTAAATTCTCATCTGAGGCTAAACTTGCCAAAGAAGCAGTTTTAAAAATCTTTGATTCTCCTTTCTGCAAGATATATTTGGTTGGTTTTCACGTAATGTACAGTAACTGCTGGTAGAATCTCTACATTGGCACTGCTATCATGGCAGCGAAAAAGACAAAGATGATAAATAGATGTTATTTGTGGCTTCCATTTATTTATTTATTTATTTATTTATTTTTGTCTTTGAGGCATTTTGGAAGCAGTCTTCCAGTCTGTTTTGGGTTATTCTTTCTCTTCCTACTGCCTGAACTGGATGGTAGTTTTTCTCTCTTCTCAGAAGTTCTGGTCATTTAGGTTAGGAAGAGCTGAAAGAATAACCCAAAACAGAGTGGAAGAATTGTTTGTTCATAAAGCCCCATAAGACCACATACATGCCACACAACGCGAGGCCTGATTCTCCTCTTACTTACACCAGTTTTAAACCACTGTAACTTCACTGACTCCAGTGAAGTCACTTCTGATTTGCACATGAGATGAGGATCTGGCCCTTTGGGCTTTGCTACTCCGCTGCCCTGCAATGAGAGCAAAGTGGGCACAAAACACTACCATTCTGAATTAGTAGCATTCTGTGCCCATTTTGCACTGCATGAATGAGTATACAAGCCGCAGACTAGAATCACACCTTTTATGTCTACACACCCATTTATAGATACAAATACCGATACACATCAGGCCTGGTTCTGCTCTCAGACCCATGTAAATTAGGAGTGACTCCACATAAATTGATGAATTACACCCATGTTAAACCAATGTAAGCCAAATCCATCTGCCCTATTTATAATTAATGGCTACAGATAAAATGCCACCGGCAGCAAATATAAGTTCTTTGCTATGATGCCATCAGAAAGATTGCTTTCATGCCTCTGACATCATGACCATAAAATATGCCATTTAAAAATCTCCTGCACTTTTTGCAACAGTTTGACTTGTGTTATTTGTATGCTACTATTGCTTAAGATTCTATAAAAGTCACTGGGGACTTTTCTCACGCTTCCAAAATGCTCTGTTTGATTTGAAGGCGGTTTATGGAAAAGTACAATCAGAGCAACTGACAGAGCATGCAGTTGACATTAATTGTGTCTGCCACAAAACATCAGTGTTAGACTGAGCTGGTGGTTCACTTACCTCTTTCCCCACCTAATGCTGAGCTGTTCCGTAATCATCTTTAATAAAACTATTGATTCTCAGCTGTGACATCATCACCATGAAATAGGATATTCTTAAAGCACCTTTAAAAACCACCCACAACTTTCAGAGGATTTTATAAAAGGGATATTGTGAAAGAGACAATTAGATTGGTTGGCAAAAGTTCTGGCTAAGCAGTCTTCCAATATACCTGCACTAGCTGGCAGTATATTAGCCCTTTCAGGTGAGAATTTGCAATATAATAGTGATTCACACACACACACCCTCCAATTTCTTCCTATTATGAGCAGTTACAGTAGGACATGCTGTGCTAAACAGGACAAAGGAGTGAGTGCCGGGCTGGGAGGCCCAAATCAGCATTGACCATTCCCAAATTTGGGAATGTTTGGATTTAATTTAAGTATCTATTTGTCTGTCTTTCTGTTGGTCTGTCTGTGTATCCTAGACTAGTCTAATATAATATAATCTGTTTAATCAAGTCTGGATCCTATTCCTGGCTCCACTGCAAACTTCCTGTGTGACCTTGGGCAAGTCACCAATCCTCTCAACTTTCCTACCTCCCAGGGTCTTCTGAGGATACATTCATTAATGTTTGCCAGGTGCTGAGATATTGCAGTCACGAGCACCATGGAAATGCTTCTACTATAAATAAAACTAATAATAAAATGTGAGGAAAGTTGAGATTATAACTTCACAGCTAGTTCCCATCTCTAGATCACAAACGTGGCTTCATGAGATAGACTGCAAATAGGGTCGGTTTTATCTAATATCTCTCCATTTTAAAAAGGTGAAAGTAAAAAATGTAGGGAAAATACCATCCGAGCTAAAGTTTTGCATGTGACCATTGCAGTTGGGAAACTAGCTAATTTTCAGGTTTTCATGGTAGGCACTGGGGTTATGCTGGGAAGTCGTGAAGGTTTTTCTCTGTCCTGCTTTAAGCTCTGCCTTCCATTCCCACCGACTGCATCCCCTCCTCCTCCTCCTGCTACCACTTGCTTACATGTCCCTGCAGTGTTATTTTATCACGGTTTGGATGACGGCTGGCCTCCGCAGCTAGGAGGATGTGGTTAACAGTAGGTTTGTTGATCCCTAATCTTGCACTGAGCAACATGAATTTGGGCTCTGCACTTTTGGCTGTGTTGCTCAGCAGGGTAGCTGCAGAGTGAGTCTGGTGGAGAGCCCAGAGGTATCCGGTTACATTCTTGCTAGGTGTATATTGATGTTTCTGGACTTTGTATCTTCCTGGGACCAGGCAAGGGTGGAGGTGTATGTTGGCTCAGATCGACTGTGAGGAGGAAGCACTGGTGTAGCTACGTCCCGAGGAGAAGCATAGCTCTTCGCCTGTCTGGGTGCCATTTGGGGGCCAAGCTGCAAGAAAGAACTGAGGTGCAAACTGCGGCAGCAGGACCTTGGTTGGTTTGTGATAGTCACACGCTGATTCCACTGAGACTCCTCTTGTGAGCGAGGCAAGCTGGATTCACTCCAACGTATGAACTGGTTGCCAGTGTAACCTTACAATACTACAGTACTAATGCCTGCAAAAACAGACCTGGCTTTCAGCATTCTAAGGGCTAACACCAAAGCTGCTTGCAAACTGGAGAAGACCCAGAGCAGCAAGATACTGAGCAATAGACAGGGCTGGCAATAGGAAAAAAGAAAGAAGGAGAGTGAGTAGCAGAGACATTAAAAGGCCTTATACTGAATTATAAAAACTCTCTTAACACTGGTAAAGCAAGGTCACTTTCTGTTAAGAAAGAATCTTTAATAAATTGCAACACCATAAGTGATAGATGTTTTCTGGCTCACTTTGTTAAACAATTTCAAGAAGAGTAGCTAAGAGTGTATTCCCCCCTCTCTCTGCTCTCTCCCACCATTGCCTACGTAGGCAGAAGCACTTCGACTTTCACTCCCTGCTTCACAAAACACCCAGTGATGTGTGTACAATGCTGAGAATAAACACAACCCTGTGTTTGAAACTGTTTCAAGTCCAATAACCCCCCTTCCTCCTGAAGCTGCTGTTGCCAGTATTTGTTCCATTGGTGTAGACTGTGGTCTGCATCCATGTAAGAAAACATATGTAATCCCTTGACCACGTTTTATTCTAATGGGTGTTGACTGCTGGGCCAACCGTTTGCATCGCTGTCTTGTTGGGGCTTGGAATAGGAATTGGCTATGGTATTTGACAGTAGTGTCCTCTGTTCAGATATGACTTAGGAGTTCAGCTAACCAGTAAAACTGTGCCTTGTGTTGGGCTATGTTTACTTAACCAATGGAATTATAGTATTGCCTATGAATGAAAACCAGCTGACTTGTGATTGGCTGGGATAGTTCAGATGCCATCATGCCATTTCGCTGCTCCACCCAGCAATGAGCTGTTCCATAACCGTCTGGAAATGAAACTGTAAGTGCAGAAAACATCCAAAGGGTTCCCCCCGCCCCCAACACACTGGAAAAGGAACCAAGTCTGGAAATTGTGTTTAAACTCAACATAAACAAAGTTCTAACAAAACCAGATTTTAACATGGTTTGGCCAGTGACCCCACCATAACAGAACTACATTTAACAACATGCTTGAGCTTGGGCGAGTGTGTGGGCAGAGCCTAAGTGTGAAAGAAAATGAGCAGTCTCCACTGCGGAAGTTAGCCTGGAGTCTCAATTTAGGATGTGAATTCTTGGAATGAACATATTTGCTCTTTTACTTTTAAGGAATCAAGCATGAAGTTTAACTAGTAAAGAAAGCAAATGCTCTTATAGTGCATTCTGGCAGAAGTAATATCCTGGTGTGAATACTCTCCCACTTTGCAGATCTGTTTATCAGTACTGTAAAAACATAATGAGAATTTTGCCTGAGTAAGGACTGCAGGGTTTGGGCCAAGATTTTTAACAACAACAACAAAAATCCCTTATGTGTTTGTATTAATTCCACATTTGGCAAAAACGATCTCTCGACCTCCTGCAGACTTATTTAGTTGGTTGTAAGATTTGATTTATTAAGGATTAGTTTCATGAGGAGAAAACTCCTCTTTAGGTGCTTGGATGAGGCCAAATGTTTTAATGTAGAGAGGAGCAATTATTTCCCAATGAATAACGCATTAGATGAATTTAGCCTTTTTTTCCTATTTGCAAATTGTCTTTGAGCAGATTGCAAAATTCACAAGTTTTATTTGTTTTTTGAAATTATTCACTAATTCTTGGGCTACAGGATGTTATAGATCTTGTCATTTCATAATGTGTTGGTTGATTTTGTAAGTCATGTATCTTTTCTTCTGGATACTGATTGGTTGATTTATGTCATGGAGACAGCATGAACTCAAAATCCCTGCTGTGCTGTTGAGTTATGTAAACAAGAGGACGGAAACAATGTGATTTGACTTTCGGGTATGTAAACTAAACTATTCAGCACCAACGGCAAATTTTACAATCAAATGTACAATTTGAAATCCACTTTTTATGAATATTCAAGAATTCATGCTCGTTAACTCGGGAGCACACAGATGTTCACTGAATGTGAAAGGGCTGCAAAGGTGGTTAGAAAAAAAAGGTTTCAGAGTAACAGCCGTGTTAGTCGGTATTCGCAAAAAGAAAAGAAGTACTTGTGGCACCTTAGAAGCGAGCTGTAGCTCACGAAAGCTTATGCTCAAATAAATTGGTTAGTCTCTAAGTTGCCACAAGTACTCCTGTTCTTTTTAGAAAAAAAAAAAGTCTTTTGAATTCGAGTAGATATTCACTAGAAAAAAAAAAGGTCTCCTCTGTTTGTTGAGCTCTGGGTGAAACAAACAGAGAAACAAAACCCTACCAAAACAAAGCACTGCTCTGCCCACACAATTTTTCCCCTGAGGAGAGGATGAGAGAGAGAACAAACCGCATGTGACAGATGTTAATCATGTTGCTTAATGCACTAATGGAAGCTGCTTTAGATATCCCATGTGAGGCCAGATCCTCAGCTGGTGTAAATCAGTGTGGCTCCATACACCAGCTGAGGATCTAGCCCCATGAATGCTCTTCCTTTGGTAGATCACTCTTTTAAAAGGAGGCTTTAAATGTGATTTGGTTTCTTTCATGCTGGGCAGCCAAATTGTGTTTGTCACCAAATTATAGGCTGGCTAGTTACTGCTAACTCAGTGCCTGGCCCAGTATAGATAGCACTTTAGCTTCAGGCATTTTTCAGTTGGAGTCCAGCCTGATTAACTCCTTGAAAGGAGTGAGACCTGGCCTATTCGGACTGCCGTCCTTTCTGAGCAGCACATTTAGTTCTGGGGTTGTGGCTTAATGATGTATGTGTGTCTTGCAGGACAGGAATGAGTCACATGAGAATCCTTCTGTGTCCAACAAGCTGCTACTTCTTTCAACCCTCAGTTTCCAAATAGAGGATCTTGTGACGAAGTGGAAAGTAAGAAGCGTGGCAGCGTGTAACATTTCTGCACTCTCCTGTCCCCTTGGAGGAGGAGATGCCTAGCATGTTGTTTTAACAGGTTGATGCTAAGCAAATAAACAGAGAAAGAAAGATGGGTAGTTTTCTGTAAATAATGGTAGGCTGGTCAGAGACTAAACACAGAAAGGAGAGAGAAAGTGTGTAAAGATTGCATGATGTTCATGTAAAAACTATTTATCTGCCATACAGAGATACCAGTACTACCCTGCCACTAGACATGCGGCAAGATGAACACGCCAAAGGGTTCACTGGGAGTTTTAGATTCAGATCAGAATTTCACAGTGGGCTTTTATCTCTCTAATGGGCCAAACTAAAACCAGAATTATTATTTATTTGTAGTGCCTAAGAGCCCTAGTCATGGACCAGGACTCCATTGTGCCAGGCTGTGTACAAACACTGAACAGAGATACAGTCCCTGCCCCCAAAAGCTTACAATGTAAGTGTAAGACAGGAAAGACAGGTGGATACAGACAGCGGAATGCAAAGAAACAATAAGATTATATTGGTCAGCATAATAGACAGAGTGGTCTTGGCACGCTGGTAAGGATCCAACACCATTAAGCTTCGGATGATTTGAAATCTGTCGGTAGATCTGAATTCTGTGACTTGGGCCCATCTCTAATAGCCTTGGGGGTTTCATTTCTCTCTCTTTCTATATATATAGAGAGAGATACTTTGCATGGTGTCTGCTCAAGTGCTGATCACAGCAAGGTTCTGTATGTGATTAATTAGACCTTGTTATCAGCAGTCACTTTTATGTCACTTCTCTCAGCAGTGTGTGCGCCTGATAATGATTATGTGAATTACAGAGTGCGGTTTCCAAACTTTGGCACCCACACTGAGCGTCCAAATGCCTCATCTGGGATTACAAATGTCCAGTTAGGCATGTCAAATGGAATTTGGGCATCTGTAGCCAAACAGCACCAAAATATAGGCTGCAGGTGCTTAATTTAGGCATAAAATTGCAATTGGTTCCCCAGTATTTGCATTTAGGGTTTCACCGAGTGCTTTAGGAGGAGTTGGTAGAGAAATAATAATAATACCCAGCCCTTATCTAGCACTTTTCATCCATAGTTCTCAAAGCGCTTTACAAAGATAATTATCCTGGATTTACAGACGGGGAAACTGAGGCACAGGGCAGTGACATCACCTGGCAGGCCAGAGGCAGAGCCATGAATAGAACCTGAGTCCTAGGGCAGAGCTCTGTTCACTAGGCCACCCTGCCTCTATTTGTTATAATGTCACATTTGGTATGATATATATGTTGAACTAAATGGTTACACGGCCATGTTGTTTGATCAATTACTGCTTGTCTAACTTTTCTACATGCACAGCCACATGCTATTTGATGGGTGTGTAGTAAATCAACATATATATATATATATATATATATATATATATTTCCTTCCAGTTACTTCAATCAATCACTGGTTAATTAGAGCTTCTATTTAATTTGATCAAAATCTAAAGAAAGAAATAATCTGTGGTAAAAATAACCCAAATTCCACCCTTTATTTGGATCAATTTAAAGAGGTAGCATATTATTCAATCAGTGGCCTTGGGACATTCTGTTTCATTAATACAGGGAGGTAAACATTCTGAATGAAATCAAACAGAGAGCACTAGGAAGTCCCTTCTGATGATAAAAGATGAATACAATGACAAGATGTGTTGTTCAGCCATTGTTATCTATGTTGTTATAGATGGCCTTCGACTACTAAATTTAGGGGGTCAGATCCTAAGCTGGTGTAAACGGACATAGATCTGTTGACGTCAGTTGAGGATCTGCTTCTGGATATGGACCCGAATTGCCCAAGTTCTGAGGGTGTTTGGATCTGGAGTTTTGTCTTGGGCCCATCTCTGCCTTCCGTGGACTGAGCTGATGGGGTGTGTGTGTGTTAACTAATCTTTATATTGTTACATGAACTTCCTTGGAAGCCAATAGGGGATGCGTGTTAAGACTTCAGGGTTAGGCACAAGATATGATACCTCCACCCCTACTTGATGATCATATGGATAATGAGATAATCCACTTAAGTCAATCGAAGTGAGAGGTATGGAAAACTGTGTATAGAGAGTGTTAGAATGGAAACTCTTACCAAGTAGTCTAGAGGAATGAGCATGGGTCTGGGGGGTTAAGAGTGTTTTATTCCCGTCTCTGCCACTGCCCTCCTGTGTGCCCTTGGGCAAGTCATCTAGGGAGGGATTGTTAAATCCCTTGGGATTTGTGCTCCTAAATCACTTAGGTGCATTTGAAAATCCCATCTTTACCTCTTTGGCAAGTGTGAAATGGGGATAATGATAGTATCGTACCTATTGTGCAGGAGTGCTTGGAGAGTGAATGATCCTTTGGACAGAGAGCAATATCTGAGAGCTGAATATAAATAACAAATAATACAACTTACCAGAGAGATCAAGGGAAGGAACTGAGGGAAAGGAAACACACAAGCTAGTTATGGAATGGGAGGTAGGTCTAGGAGCAAAGTTTCAGTAGAGGGAGGTGTTTGTTATAATTAATATTGTTTATTATTTGTATTGTGGGTAGCACCTAGAGGCCGCAGCCCCATTGTGCCAGGGCCTGTACAGACTATAACAAAGAGATGACCCATGCCGCAACATTTAAGATGAAAGACAACAGGTGGATACCGCAAACTGATGGGAGAGCACAAGGAAGCAGTGAGGCCATTATGAACAGTGGAATAAGCAGTGATCACAGCACACCAGCTGTCTAAGAACTGTCAAGTGTTTTTTAGGCATCGTGGGACAGTGCCTTTTAAGAAGAGATGTAAAGGAGGATAGTGGCCTGGAAGATTTTTATAGGGAGCTTCTCCTTTGCATAGGTGGTAGCATGGGAGACTGCATGATGACCGCTTGTCTGAAAATTTGGCAAATTGGCAATCAAGGGTGACGTAGGCAGAGTGGAGGTAAGAGTTTACATCTGTCTAGTGGATTAGAGATCCTAGGTAGGACAGGCGTAAGCCATACAGGGTCTGAAAGGTGAAGACAAGTAGCTTGTGCTTACTGCAGTGGAAATGGAGAGATGCAAACAAGGGGGTGACATGGTCAAAGCAAACAGCCAGGCAGATGCTTCTGTGAAGAATGTAGGCACATATAAGGTGGGAAGAAGGACTCATTGTGTTTGTGCCATACATTCTGTAACATCAACCTGTTTGTCATATGTCTCTTCTGTCTCCCTTCCCACTCCCTCGGACAGATATGACTTTATCGAGATACGGGACGGCGACAGCGAGTCGGCAGACCTGCTGGGCAAACACTGTGGGAACATCGCTCCTCCAACCATCATCTCCTCAGGCTCCTCTCTCTACATTAAGTTCACCTCTGATTATGCACGGCAAGGCGCTGGCTTTTCTTTGCGCTATGAGATCTACAAGACAGGTCAGTGTCAAAGGCAGACTTTGGATTGGCAGTCCTACAGCACCTATCTTCCCAGCAGTTGACATTGGGATCATCACAGAGCAAATCCTGTGGGCCACTTTTTCAGTAGGGTTTTTAGCATGTGCTCAGTACAAAGGGTTTTATTTTTTTGGCAAGTCTGTTTCATCATATTTCCAAGAAGGTAAAGATTTTAGTGGTGCGTTATAGTGCTTTTTGATTCGTATCTTGGCATGAAAAGCAGGTTTCCTCATTAAATTCTCTTGCATTCCAGAACTACAAACACTCTATCTTTTCTTCATGGCATGTAAGCGCTTGTTAAGTCAACGCTAAGGTGAAGATTGTCCCTCCTTTAGAACTCTGTAAAGCTCCTGTGGATATACAACTTAAGCACTGATCAATGACTCTGTTTCCTCTTTCTGGAAGGCAAGGGTTTTTGTAACGGGTGGACTGCTCGTTTAAAGGGGCTGCTGCCTGCAGTGTCAGTAAGGGAGTCAGACAGGCAGCTGTTGAGTTCAGTATAACAGGAACTATTCATAATTCTGCTTTATACAAAACTATTCTGGAAGAAAGTAAAAGCTACTCAAAAGGCCTTTTTATATCATCTCTGTCTAAATATTTGTCAGAACTGTATGCATGAGAACACGTAGTCTCAAGAAAATATGAAACTCTGTGTTTGTGTGCGTGCACGCGTGTGTGTGTGAGAGAGAGGAGAGATTGAGGGGTTGTACATACTTCCTCTTATGTCGGTATAACATATGTCACTCAGGAGTGTGAATAACATCTCCCCCCCACCTTCCCCCAAGCGATGGAAGTTACACTGACCTAAGCGCCTGTGTGGACAGCACTAAGTTGGCGGGAGAGCTTCTCCCATGGACATAGCTACCGCCTCTCATGGAGATGGCTTTATTACGTCGACGGGAGAGCGCTCTCCCATCGGCATAAAGCATTGGTGCAGCTGCACCGCTTCTAGTGTACAGTAGCCTTGAGAGAGAGCGAGAGAGCTTGTGTGCACATGAGGGGCATAAGTATGTTTTGCACAAGGATACCCGAAGCTATCTGTCATAGGACCAGGCCCCATGCCCACATTCCATTGCTAGAGTACTGGAAGAAAACACACGACTGTCACGTCATCGGCAGAATATGAAACGAATACATGAATATACTGGAGAATCAAAAATAGGCACAGCTTTGTTTGTTTCTTTTCCAGAATCTTCATACAACCACATAAGTATTTAGTGGTTTTGAGCACAGTTATATATTATTTAGAGACAGATGCTTGTAAATACACAGAGACATACCCACATACAGACTCGGGTGCTGATGACTGGCTGACCGGGGATGGGAATACAAATGAAACAGGACTTCCTAACTTTAATTTAGAAGGGGAGGGGGGGTGGATTAAAAAAATCCATCAGTGTATCTATCTGTTCCTGGGGTGACTTGTTAAAATGGAGAATTGTTATGAGGTGGTGGCCATGTAAAGCCTCTGGCACACAGTTGAGCAGTTCTTTTTCCATCCAGTGGAGGGCAGTGGTGCACATACACACCAGCCAGGTCATGACATTATTGTTTCACTTAATGGTTAGAACATTGACTAATCCTGAAGGGGTTAGTTAACCTATCAGGACTGGCTGTTTTCGTGGGATTTGCTGAGGGAATAGTGGACGCTGAGGCAGGGATCAGGATGAGTCTTTGTTCAGGAGGGAAGATAGTTGACTCAAACAGGGCTGTCTTGCCTCTTCCTACCCGTAACCCTTGGTCCTATCCCAGTCCTTCCTGTGTGCCTTGTCCCACTTGCCCTTGCGGTCAGTCCCATACCCTGACTTTTATGTCATGAAGCAGTAGGACCGGGAGTAGTCCAGTATGCAGCAGTGGCCAGGATGAGGCTGAGCTGACAGAACCAGGCAGTGGTGCTGTGCCGAGAGGCCGCTGGCAGGGAGTGAGAAGCGCTCTGTCCATTGAGTATGAACCAGGAAGGGGCTAACGTCATGGGAAAAGACCATCAGAGGGAGAGGAAGTAGGGGCTGCGTCAGAGAGGCAGAAGGAGCAGGAGGAAGGCAGGAGCTGAGTCTTCTCATTTCCTGTCCCTTAGCTTGGATTCCCTAGACAAATATACTTCCCTTCAGGTAGAAGGCCTTGGGCTGGGACTTCATCAAGTACAGGCCTCCTTGTTGGTACTGAGTGGTGTTAAAATGCTCACTGTCCTCCCTGAAGAGGGCTCTTGGCTTGAAACCACTCTAGACAAAATTCAAAACATAAGCAAGGTTTCAGTTCCTGGAGAGTGGGAGGCACTGAAGCCAGTTGTTTACGCAATCTCAGAGTGCACAAAGCCCACCTAGAGAGAACAGTGTCCCCTGAAACCATCTTCAGGGGTAGGAGGGTCTCTGGCCTCAGATCTGTGGGGTAAACAAATCCTGCCTTTTGTTAGTAGACAAACAGATAGGGCATGGATCAGTGCTAAGGGTCAGTCAGAACTGGTGCTTATCCGGTGAAGTTTCACTGGCTTTAAAGGGCATCCAATTAAGATACTCCATGTCAGTGACACACACACACACACACAATTAAGAGAGGCACTGGGCATATAAACAGCTGCTTCCTAATGGTTAAGTCCCCTGGTGTTGTATTGGTCAGTTTTGCTGCGGCACCCCAAAAGATGACATCCAGGTCACAATTTTCAAACATGCCTAATGAGTTTGAGCACGCAATGCAAGCGATGCAGCGTAACAGGGCCTGCATTTCAGAAAATACTGAGCAGACCTATCCTGTGAAAATCAGGCCTCATTAAGGGTGTCTCAAGTTTGGCCCCCAGAATCATTACGCTTTTGAAAAGTTTGGCCCCATGACACCCCCTCATACCAAGGAAACTCTGCTGCCAGGTACATCCCATGTTTACTACCTGGTAAAGTTTTCAAAGCTCCTTTTTATTATTAAAAATGGAAGAAGAATACATTAAGCACACTTTGAAAACCATTCCAAGAAAAGAAAAACGACCCACTCCCCTTTATGCAGGAGTTCATGTATAGCCATGATATTGATGCCTTCCAGGAGAGATGGGTCCAAACCAACACCCTCTCACCAAATACTTTGGGAGAGATCAGATCTGAACTTTATGGCCCCGGCCATCCCTGCCTCTGGGGCGTGACAGTGAGAGCAGTTTGACTCAAACTGTTTTTAAGGGTATGTCCACACTGCCCGTATTACAGCACGGCAGCGCAGCCACGCTGTGACATGGGCAGTGTAGTCACGCTTTATCGCCAGGGGAGAGCTCTCCCGGCTATGAAAAAACAACCACCCCAAAGGAGGGGTGGTAGCTTTATTACCGGGAGCGCGGCTCCTGGCAATAATGCGCTGTCTATACTGGCGCTTTTCAGCACTAAAACTTTTGTCGCTCCAGGGTGTGTTTTTTCACACCCCAGACCGAGAAAGTTGCAGCGCTGCAAAGTGCCAGTGTAGACAAGCCCTAAGTGGTTGCCTTTTCGTTGTTTATGTGCTGAATTGTTCTCTCAGCCTGGTGAGTGGGAGCATTTAGCACATATTGCTGAAGTAAACATGATTTCCATTTATTATTTGCAGGTTACCTTTAAAGCCAGTCATTGTTTGCTGGTTATAGTCAAGCTATTGACAAAGATACTAACCGCTGCAAGCAACCTAAATGAGGAAATCGTTGCTATCTAACAGTATCACAGTTACATTTCTGTACAGTCCCTAGAGGACATTTCCTGACAGTCAACATCTGGTTTATTGAATATTTCTGTGCTTTCCTCCTCGGCTTGGAGTGTGTATTAGTCTCTTCATAAATCTGGCTGCCTTTTTATTTGATCAGGAGTAAATACGTTCTTATTCTTGTTCTTTGTGTTGTCTTGCAATTTGTGCTTGGCCTCTTGTATTTCCCTCTGTATTATCACACCAGAGAAGCTGGCCGCTCTCCTATAGTCCGTTAAGAAGTTCCTCTCAATGTTCCTCCACCTAGGGGTACTACAGTAACAGTGGTCCAGCTGTTATCTCAAGTTGCTCTCCTAACTTGCGTAGGCTAGTGCAGATCTTAATAACAAGGCTCCAATTAGTCCCAAGAAGACTTGCACCAACTGGGTGAGTGGGAGCAGTGAGTTTATAGAGGAGAAGCGCAACATCCCTAGAAAACAAAAGTCAAAGCCTTAGTGAATGTTAATCCTGTGTTACAGACATGGTGATAAAGGCCTCTGGAACACCCTCTTTGCCCCTCCGATGGCCCACAGGCTGGAGATTTCTATTGTCAATTGTCCAGCCTCTAAAAAGCAGTGGTTTTAAAGCAGCCATGGTATGAATAGGACACAACCTCCTCTTCTCCCCCACCACCCTGAGGCACCTTGAGCTGGCTGTGGTACAAGGGAGGCCAGCGTCAAGGTCAGCAATAAATAAGTGGCAACATTGTCTGCCCTGTTGGCAATCAGAAAATCTTCCTCGAGAATAGAAATAACTAACATTTCTGGTGCAGACAGCTGAATAAGAGAGAAAGAGCGCTCTGTTCCTCCTGTCAACAGAATCTCTCTCACACACACGCGCGTGTGCGCGCACACACACACCAGTCCTCCCCGTCCCCGAAATCTTTCAACAGCCACAGTCTGGAGACATAGGCTGGACCAGCCATTTGCACACTCTACAGCTAGGGTGCTAGGCTTTGGATGATGCTGCAGAGAGGTTGCTCTACTAATTGCCGCTCCGATGGAAAATAAAATACATAATAGCGATAATGAATCATTGATAATTTACACTTCGCTAGCAATTGCCCATGGGAGGGTTTTGAAATGCTTTACATGCAGGACTGAAGTAAGCCTCACGACAGCATTGTTTCTAGGTAAGCATTAGTATCCCTATTTTGCTGATGGGGAAACTGAGGCACAGAAAGGTTATGTGACTTGCTCGAGACCTTGCAGGAAGTCTGTGCCACAGCTGGGAAAATAACCCAGATCTCATGACTCTCAAGAAGAAATTTTAGTTCAGATACTGCAGTGGTGGGTGCTAGTGTTAAGTTCTAAGATAGATAGGCAGATAGACATAAAATCAGTAGGTCAGGGAGATCTCTTTTAAAAATTAGACAATTCCTTGGCCCTGCCAGATTCCATACCTTTCTCTTCCCCACCTAGGTCAGTCACCCTCCCTGACTGTGGATCATGATTCCCTCAATTAGTTCCCCAAATATAGCCCAAGAGAGCTAGGTCTTTAATCTGGCCATATATGTGTTTTACCCCTTAGGCCCATTTCTCCCCCCGCCTCCCCACACTATGTTGGGGGAACCGGTATATTATTTACATTAGCCCAGTTGCAGTCTGCTGAGCTGACCCCAAACATGGTGAGTCCAGGTCCGTTGTTGGTGATGGTATGTCACAAGAATGGGTGCATCTTGGAGTCTTCATGTCACAATGCCAGCTAAGAAGACCCTGTGTGCCAAGAGCCCATCTGTAGACTGTAGGAATGGGGTGAAAAAGAACAGCAAACTCTTCCTCATGCCTGACTCACTACTGCTGACCATGCCCCGGAGCATAACCTCTGTACTGCTGGCATGCTGACATTATGACATTGTGTTGTGATAGGTGCTGGCACGTTGCTTTGCAGTGCAGCTTGGGCTTCTAACCTTTTGGGCTTTCCCATTCCCTTAATACCATTTTCAGAGTATTTGCAGCGGGATTAGCTATCGATTCTCGGTGAGGTTTTCAAAGCAGTTTAGACACACGTCTACAGTGAACGTGAGATGTTCAGTCCAAAGCCTGTCGGAATTATTTCACGATCTCACCCTCTGTCTTTATGAAATTTGCAAAGCTCTTGTGCCCCAAGAAGTTTCCAGCAAAAATCCTGACAACACTCTGGATACAGAGCAAACACTGCCAAGAACGCAAGGAGGCGAGAGCTGTCAATGTCAGCCATGTTGTTGTTGTTGTTAGTTACGTCCGCTTGTTCTACCCCTGCAGGCTCTGAAGACTGTTCTAGAAACTTCACCAGCTCCAATGGCACTATTGAGTCCCCCGGATTCCCTGATAAGTATCCCCACAACTTGGACTGCACTTTCACCATCATGGCCAAGCCAAAGATGGAAATCATCCTTCAGTTTCTGACCTTTGACCTAGAGCATGACCCCTTGCAGGTTGGAGAGGGAGATTGCAAGTATGATTGGCTGGACATCTGGGATGGCATTCCTCAAGGTAAGCACCGGGGTGACGTATCACCAAGGCTTTTCTCTATGCCTGGCTATTCTCCCATTAACCAGCAGTAATAGGGAGTCTGAAAAATTCCATAGAGGGCATGACTCGTTGGTATTCTGCAGCACTAACAAATGCAAAATATTGTTGGCCTTTTCTCAGGTGTTAAATATGGTGATGTTGCAAATCCTATCTGTTCCCAATACTGGGTTTGTCCTCATGGAGTGTCAGCGTAGACTTCATATTACTGATGAACCTACACCTTTAATTTTCTAATTGTATCATTGGATCATTTGCGTTAGAGATGAAAAAGATCTATTGATCACTGAGTCCATCTCCCTGCAAGTACAGAATAACGTCTGTCCCACAGAGGCTGTATCAGATGTGTTATATAGTACGTGCATTAGAAATGCAGGTAGATGGACACACAGATGTGCACTAGAAATGCGGAGAGGTGGACAAACTGATACTACACTTGATCTACCTCTGTTCTTGTAAAAAATATAAGTGATAGAAACGAAACAATCAAAAATGCCTTCATTTCATCCTGATTGGTTCTGTAGGGTGGATTATTACTCGCTATCCACTACCAGTGTATTCTTGCAAAGTAGTGCTGACTTGTCAGGTTAGATAAAGACTAAAGAGTCCAACCAAAAGGCTGGAGCTACTTTGCTGCTCTTTCTTTTGCAGTTGGCCCTTTGATAGGCAGGTACTGCGGCACAAAGACACCTTCTGAGATCCGCTCAGCTACTGGTATTCTCTCGCTTACCTTCCATACTGATCTGGCAGTGGCTAAAGATGGCTTCTCTGCCCGCTACTACTTGGTCGAGCAGGAGATCCCGGAAAGTAAGTTGGAAATTTTACCGTCAGGCCTGTTTGTGGGACTCATGCAGTCATGTGGGCTTTTTATTGAATTTCTGGGAGTGTTTCCGTCATTCAGTATGTCTGTGTATGCAAGCATTTGGGTGAGTGAGCCAGGATGAGTGTTTTCAAGAGTGTTTCAGACAGCTGTACAGAGAGAAATGAAACTATGTATATTTTAGCTTCTGCGTGGAAACTATAGTTACTGATTGTGATGAGTTGGACCCTTCCTTCTGGGATGCCACCTGATGTACTGGGATTTCACTGAGCCTTCCCTGCTCAATCAGTTCCCTCTCCCTGCTTTGCTGAATTAGGCTCTCCGGCCTCTTGCAGCACACACACAAAGGTAGGGCGACACCACACTGTAGACACAGACTGAAGTCAGCTCTGCATATTTTCATAAAGAATATGGAGTGAAACGTCACATGAATTGCAGTTTCCATCTTAGTCTCACCTTTTCACTTGTTCCTAATGTTCTCATATTCCTTCTGTACTGAAACTCTCCATGTCTGGTCTTGATCCAAAGGATTTTTGGAAAATTTGGGCAAAATTGGTGCAACCATATTATTGATAGAGTGGGAAAAAATACAGTTTTCCCATAATACACTTTCCCAAATTGCCAATTGGAATTTTGCACTTGTCTAATTCAAAAATGCCTGACGCTAGAAAGTTCAAACTTAGTCTTGTTTTGATAGCCCCTGTTAAGGAAGGGGAAAGAATTTGGTTTGATAAAAATAAGTTCTGTTCTTTCAAAATTATGAACATTTAAACTCAGCAAGTTAACACATACATGTTAGAAATTTTTATTTTATTTTTCTTTGTGACATCCTTCACCTAAGATGATGGTCAAAACCTTTCTGTACTGTGATGCCATGTTACAACAGAAGATAGTTTCAGGACACCTCTCTTAGAAGTTTCAAGCCTTCCCCCCTTTCCCCTCCCCCCCCAAGAAAGAAAGAAAGGGAGGGTGGCTATTGTCCCCAAGTTGAAAACCCATGGCCTAGAGCAGTTTAGAATATTGGACATGCACAGTCAGGGGCTGCTGTACTAAGGATATTTGCATTACGGCTGCCTCTGTGCAGTAGTCTTGCATTGCTATGTCTCAGTTGGGAATGCCTCAGCTAGGGTTGCATGAGTTAAGGATGCCTCAGTTAAAGGCACTTCAGTTTTTCAAATTTATCCCACCCCCCCATTTTTGTCCCCTTTTAATTCTCTTCTTTAAAAAACAAGGACATTAAATGTACACGCTAATGGTCAAGTTTGAAAAATCAAGGGGACTGAAGTCAGAAAATGAAAAATGTTTGCATCAAATCCTGCTCTCACTCACACTGGTGTAAACTGAGACTTTAATGGCACCGCTTAGAGCATAATTTGGCCCAGTTTCTAGTACAGTGTTAACTCAGCCGTGTTCAACATATGGGACGTTAGTAGAGCTATATCAGTTTACACCAGCTTAGGGTCTGGCCCATGTAGTATTTGCTACTGATGTTTTCTTTGTGAAATGTATCTTACTGTTTGTTAGGAAACATATGCTGTAAAATATACATGACGTGACACATGGCTGAGTTAATGTGGATTTAAAAGCCTTAAAAGTGAGGAAATTCAAAAAGTTGAGTTCTAGATTTCTCAGTGTTAATGGTAGTGACCTTTTAAGCCAGTCTACCCCATGCAGACACCTATGGACCCACACTTTCCCAAAGGGCAACACATACCCACACATAGACATCTTTCAAATCTGAGTGCCATTCTTGATCACTCATGTATGTTCCCATCTGTTTCTGGCAACTGTGGGATATGGCAGAGAGTGCATTCCTCAGTGATTCCTTTCCTGCCTTTCCCAGCTTTGGCTAGAATTCACCTCTTGGCTTCAAGAGGTTATAAGTTGCCAAGGAGCTTCACAATCAGGTGCGGGGGCTTGGCACATCTTGAAAAGGGATTGGGGGAGTTGTAAACAGGGTATGGCCAGGGGGAGGGTTGTGGGTGCGCAAAGGTGGAAGAACCTTATTATAGAGGGGAAAGGATCTGGACTGAGCCCCCCACATGTGTTAATTTACAGAGGGTCTTGCAAACGTAAGGCCAGTCCTGTACTTAATGCTGAATAGTTTTTTGCATTGCATGTGTATGCAGATATTTCTATGTAAATCCAATCATTGTGACAGACATATGGGTTTGATCTAGGATGCTGGGGAGTAGTTCATGGCTTACTTCCAGTTGGGAGTGAAAGATACAGAATTTGTAAAGTTGTCTCTGTGTGTGTGTGTGCGCGTGTCTGCTCCAGACTTCCAGTGCAACATTCCTTTGGGGATGGAATCTGGCAGAATCTCCAATGAACAGATCAGTGCCTCCTCCACCTACTCGGACGGAAGGTGGACCCCGCAGCAGAGCCGGCTCAACAGTGATGACAACGGATGGACCCCCAACCTGGATTCCAACAAGGAGTTCCTCCAGGTTCGTACAGGTCCCCGTGACAGGAAGAGGAAATAGAGTGCTAAATTATCGAGGATGAATATTAAATCTTGATTTTATTAAGGCATTTGACACAGTCCCACATGACAAACTAAGCAAACTAGGGAAATGTGGACTAAATGAAAATACCATAAGGTGGGCACAAGTGCTTGAAGAATTGTATTCAAAGAGTAATTATCAATGGTTTGCTCTCAAACTGGGAGGATGTATCTACTGGGGATGCACAAGGGTCTGTCCTGCGTCCGGAACTAGTCAACATTTTCATTAATGACTTGGATCATGGAGTGGAGAGTATGCTTATAAAATTTTCTGGGAGGGATAGCAAGTGTTTTGGAGGACAGGATTAGAATTTAAAACTACCTGATAAATTGGAGAATTGGTCTGAAATCAACGAGATGAAATTCGATAAAGACAAGTGCAAAGTACTACACTTAGGAAGGCAAAATCAAATGCACAACTACAAAATGGGGAATAACTAGATAGGCAGTGGTATTGCTTAAAAGGATCTGGGGTTTATAGTGGATCATCAGTTGAATATGAGCCAACAATGTGATACGGTTGTGAAAAAGTCTATCATCTTTCTGTGGCGTATTAACTGGAGTGTTGTATGGAGGATATGGGAGGTAATAGTCCTGCTCCACTCAGCACTGGTGAGGACTCAACTGCAGTACTGTGTCCAGTTTTGGGCTCCACACTTTAAGAAAGATGTGGACAAACTGGAGAGAGTCCAGAGGAGAGCAACAAAAACAATAAAAGGTTTAGAAAACCTGACCTATGAGGAAAAGTTTAAAAAAATGGATTTGTTTAGTCTTCAGAAAAGAAGACTGAGAGGGGACCCTGGTAAGAGTCTTCAAATATGTTAAGGGCTGCTATAAAGAGGATTGTCATCAATAGTTTTCCATGTCTGCAGAAGGTAGGACAAGAAGTAATCAGCTTAATCTGCAGTAAGTGAGATTTAGGTTAGATATTAGGAAAAACATTTTACCTCTAAGGATCGTTAAGTACCAGAATAGGTTACCAAACGAGGTTGTAAAATCTCCACCCTTGGAGGTTTTTAAGAACAGGTTAGACAAACATCTTGCTGGGATGGTCTAGGTTTACTTGGTTTTACCTGGTCCTGCTGCGTCATGGGGGGGGCTGGACTAGATGACCTCTCAAGGTCCCTTTCAGCCCTACATGTCTATGATTCTATGATTAATGTGCTGTAGAGATGGGGAATTGCGGCTATAATACTGGGCTTAGCAACAGTTTTGTGTTGCCAGGCAGCTGCTGCAGTGTGCAATATTGAACTGACCTCTAGATCACTTTTGTCAAAAGCATGGTCTGCTAGAGGCCAAGCCAGCATTGTCCTCTGAGCAAGTGCTGAAAGGGCACACTGGCACTGGCAGGCACCGCTGTGCGGGCCTGGTAGCCAGCACTGGCAGAGCGACACTGTGAGAAAGCCTCTCTGCTGGACGCAAAGCCAGCGTTGGCAAAGCCCCACCATTGCACTCCAAAACTTCAGCTTTCTTCCCTCCCCCGCTTTGAGCCACATTGACTGTCCTGCTGTTAAACTGACCCTGGAACATAATAAGGCTCGTGGAATATTTTATTGCCTTTGTGACATGCAGAGAGTCCATGGTGGGTGAGCGACTGTTTAGGGAAGTCAGGACGACTCTGCCTTTGTGAAAGGAGCCAGCCCTGCTGCTGGCCCATTAACATTCCTGCACAAGTCCTGACTTGACCTTATGCCCCCTGAACCTCCATGGACTTTCTAGAGAGCTGAGAGAGAGAGCAGTCTCCGGCTACTTACAAGGACCATTGACTCTGCAGCCACCCTGATGGCCGGAGTCTTAACTAAATGTTGGGAATGTGCAGCCAGAATAATACTGATTGTGCTGGAGATGTAGTGAGCATGGTCAGTGTGAAATTCAGGTCGGGATTTCAGAGCAAAGTCTTTCTTTAGGCCCTTCGTTAGAAACACATTGTCTCTCCACAAAGTGTTTCTGAGTGGCTCTATCGCTGTGAGATGGTGCGTGCTAATGGGCATTAAGAACTGAAGGTACTGAAATGTCATTGCCTGAAGCAGATGTCCAAGGGCTTGTCTACACTACCGCGTGGGGTCGATCTAAGATACGCAACTTCAGCTACGGGAATAGCATAGCTGAAGTCGACGTACTGAGGTCTACTTACTGCAGTGTCTTCACTGCAGTAAGTTGGCAGCTGACGTTCTCCTGTCGACTCCGCTTGCGCTCCTCGTTCTGGTGGAGTACCGGAGTTGACGGGAGAGTGCTCAGCGGTTGATTTATCACATCTATCTAGACACGATAAATCGACCCCCGCTGGACGATCACTGCCTGTCAATCCGGTGGGTAGTGTAGACAAGCCCTAAATCTTCATTCATGGCAGTGCTACCAAGCCAGATTGTGTGACCTTTTTTAACCCACATAACTAAAATAAACATTAAAAACATTGAAAACTGCTGTTCTTGCTAATTGGCCATCATGACTTTATTTTACATGGAAAAGCTTTGTCCCCTGGCTTCTGTCCCATTTAAAAGGAAGCAAGCGTTTAATTTTAGTGACAATCCTGTTGTCTGGTCTGAGGGGAGACTTTGTACTTTCATTTACGGCCAAACTTCAAAGTCCTTAATCAGTTTCACCCAGTCCTCACACTAGCTGAATTCCTGCTGAGGTCAAACCCTGCTTTTTTCCCATTGAAATCAATGGGAGTTTACTTAAAGACTGAGTACAAACTGAGAAAGGGCATCAAGATTTTGCCCCTTGTGATCAATCACACTTTCGTACACAGTCACTTAGCCTGCTTCATACTTAAACAGAGACAGAGACACCTGCAACGTACTTTCCCCTCTCTTTCCCCTGAAAGTATAAAATTGCATGAAAACGGCAGAGCATGAAACATTTGTTCTCTGTGGCATGTTCAGTTAAGTGGTCTGAAAATCAGCCCTGGAACAGTACTGCTGAGTTTCCAAACCAGTGTGACCCTTGTTGCACAGAACACTCAAGCAATGGCAGTGGCAAAAGCCACAGCTGTGTCTACATGCTCTGATGAAAGCAAATGGGATATTAGATCCTCCGCTGGTATAAATCCACAAAGCTCCAGTTGCGCTGCGCCAGCTGGAGCTATGCTGGTTTGCACCTTCTGAGCAGTTGGCTTTTAGTTTTTAAAGATGAGGGGAAGGTCCAGTCCACCTTGGGACTGATGGTAATCACCATTTTCTTCCTCGTCCTCCTTTCCCTTCTCTCCTCACTGCCCCCCACCCCCCCGATCAGGTGGACCTTCGTTTCCTGACCATGTTGACGGCCATTGCTACCCAGGGTGCCATCTCCAAAGAAACGCAGAATGGCTACTATGTCCGCTCCTACAAGCTGGAAGTCAGCACCAACGGTGAGGACTGGATGATGTACCGGCATGGTAAAAACCATAAGGTAAATGCATTGTCCCTTAACAGCTGCACCCGTGGGAGCCTTGCCAGCAGTGGAGGAGTGGGAGGGGAAAGGCGAGAATACATTTTATGGATTTAGGGATTTATTTTGTAAGGCCTGTTTTGCTGACGCTGCTGGTCAGGGCTGACAGGCTGCGTGGGGAGGCCTTCCCCAGAAATGATCTTTCTCATCGATAGAGCGATCACTGTTCCTTAGAAAACCTGGCTGCTGTTGCGTCTTGCTCAGTGGAGAGAGCCTGCAGTATGTTCTTTGACTGCAAATGAAGGAGAAAATGCTTTTCACAGCCCGTATTTTGCCATACAAGATTCATTGAGCATTTATGGCTGGAGCCCCATCCCCATGCTGGGTTAACAATCACAAAACCACATGAAACTGCAATTCAGGAGTTATTGAGGCCTGGAAATGAAAGGGCACAAATCCTAAGAGGGGATCGCTGTGTCCCGGAGAACAAAACAAACAATAAATAACGAGGAGCAATTCAGTTTGTCAGGCATACGGGATCTGCAGTAGCAATCACAGTTGGCAGTGCTGTTTGTGCCTGCTGTAGCCGCAGCTCCTGGAGGTGTGTAGTGGGTTGGGGAGGTGGGTTGTGTGTAATATGGATGTTTGACCCTTGGAGATCTTTGAGCCTCCGATGCACCCTGAATGCACAATGAAGGGAACGCTCGTGAGGCGCTGTGTTTTTGAGGGTGGGTAGGGGAACAGCTGGCTGCACAGAGTGCAGATGTATATAAAACAGAAGTGGTTTCAGGTAGGTGCGGCACTGTAATTCGCCTGGGCTGTACAGGTGCCCTTTAATTAAAGGAACTTCTGAAATGCCCCTGAGAGCTCGGTTGTGGTTGGCTGCGGTGTTGGCGTCCCCTAGTGGATCGTGTACATAGGCACTGTACAGTGTGGGGAACAGCAGCTGTTGTCCCCCAAACAAGAATTTCATCCACACAATCTGTTCTGTACATTAACTGCTGAGGGTTGGGGCACAAAACGGAGATGAAGGTGAAGTGATTTTGCTATGACTTTATTTATTTCTTTTTCATTTTCCTGAGTGAGGCTCTCAGCCCTCCATTGGCAAAGGGCATGAAACCCTCTGGCTCAACTTCACAGCCATTCGTCCAAACATTTTCTTTCCTCTGTGTCCGCATGGTTTCACCTACCCCACAAGTGTCTTTCAGCGTGTGTCTCAGGTTCAGACTAACTAAGGTGCTTATTTGGTCCCCACTGCCATTGTATTAGAGCACCTCACACTGACCTATTTATCCCCAGAACACCCCTGGTGAGGTACGGAGGGGGAACTGAGGCAGAGAGAGGCTAAGTGACTTGCCCAGGTCACACAGAAAGTCTGTGGCAGAGCAGGCAACTGAATGCAGGGCTCCTGAGTCCTATGATAATGCCCTAACCATTGACCCACACTTCATCTCAAAGCTTACTGCAAATCAACTAGCACCCCTTGGATTCACACTCAAATCATGAAACTCCACATTTCCTGAAGATTGGCCTGACCCAAACTCCCAAATCCAAACACCTTTGGGCAGATTGGATCTGGAGCTGCATGTGGCGGGTAGGGCCCATATCTAAAATGTCACATCATTCCAGTACAAAACTATCTGGAGTCTGTGGCTGCCTCCCAGCTGGGCCCAGGTTGTCTCAGAAAGCTCCTAGGCCTTAGCAGACCTCTTGATGAACGTTGGCTGAGTTTCCAGACTGCAACAAAACATGTAATCAGGGGAGTTTGAAGTTTCATTAGGACCATTTTTGCAAAGCATACAGGGAATGGGCAAAACTAAGGTTAGAAAGATGTGCTCTGAAAAACCAAGTTGGTCAGGCTGGTGTTTAAATTGCCCTTTGCAGGAAATTTGCAAGTCAGTGTCAGTTTCAGCGTGATGCAGATTTTTGTCACCTCTGACTTTATCCTTCCCTGCCAGGGGACTCTGTAGACACGAAACCAGATCCTCGGCTGGTGTCAGTCAGGGCAGCTGGGTTGACTTCAATGGAGATAAGCTGTTCTACACCAGCTGGAGATCTAGTCCACAAAGCATGAGACCCTTCGGCCCAGATCCTCAGCTGGTGTCACTCAGTGTAGCTGCTCAGCAGTCAGTGGAGCTGTGCTCCTTGACACCAGCTGAGGATCTGGCCCCTTTGTATGTGGAAAGACATCTCAGCTACACAACCTCCTTCAATATAAATCTCTCCCTCTTTACTCCTTTATGTTCATCCCAGTCTCTCTCCCTCTCCCTTTTGCTGGACTCAATTTAGCAGACACCTCCTGAGGCTGGTGGAGAAGTAATTGCTTTTTGGTGACCTGCCTAGCCCGAAATCAGGGTGACTGGTTTGTTCCCCTCCCCTTTAAATGTTCAGCCTTCAGCAGCTGAGCAGCAGCAGAATGAGTGCAGAACCTTCTGATTCTACTGTACATCCCTCAGCCCCGGAGCGCGGCTCAGCGCATGGAGCACCAGCGAGCTGGCCGCGCTTCCCGTTTAACGTTAATCACTGCTGTTCTTTCATTAGGAAACCTCCCAGATGTCTGTATTTAATGTGCAGATTCCACACTATTCCTGGTGCGTCAGTGCAGCTCTCCGCACGGTTCACAGTGAAATAGTTGAGTGAACCGTGCCAAACAGATTTGTCAAGTCTGCCGCAGTTTGATTTGATGCCACGAGGAGTGGGGAGGGGCGGGGGACTCAGTATTCCTGCGTATACACGTATAGATGGATCAGCCCATCTCCCTCTTGCCTGTGTAAGGTGGGCAGGGAGCCAAGCTTAACTGGCGCTTCCCGCGAGTCGGCTAACATCTACATCTTCATCAGAGAGAGAGAGAGAGAGAGAGGGATACAAAAGAGGAGAAGGACTGAGCATAGGAGGGGTGGATGGCAGATAATATTCCCTCCAGAAAGTGGAGGGCAGGTATGACCTCCCCTCCAGTGCTTCTGGTGCCAAGGAAGAGGAAAGGGTGGGTAGATGTGGTGTTTACTGCAGAATTTGAAGGCTCGACTTCAATTCCCTGGCTGCTCTCAGCGTTGATACAGTGTACCAAAGGCAAGGGAACAGGAAAAAGGAGAATAAAGTGGAGGAAAACAAGATTAATGAGAGCTCAAGGCAGCGGGGGACGACCGTTGTTGTCTTGCAGAGTGCTAATATATTTGGGGGAGAGGGAAGGGAGGGTAGCCAAATTGCAGACATGCTGCCTGAATGAGATCAGGACTAATCAGAGTCTTTCTGTTTCCACTCCTGTCCACCAACCTGCCTCCTCAGCCCAGCTGCTCCCAGTCAACAGGTGAGGGAGGCTATGCTGTGCTGAGGAAAGCGATTATAGCTTCATCTGGGGCATTGCAGGCATGCTTCTCTCCAGATTTAGCCTAGAAAATTGTACACATAGGCAATACGTCCACATTCATTTACATGAATGTTGAACAGACGTGCCTGTTATACATTAGTCCATTAGTCTCTCTCTCTCATACACACACACACGTATGAGACATGGGCCCAGGGTGCAAAATATGGATGCAAATTTCCAACGCCTCCAAATACATGGTTTATCTCTGTAACAGAGATAAGGAGCAGAGTTGGGGGCTTCCTCTCTGCCATGCACACACACTGTTTATAACTACACCACAAACCAGAGAATCAGTGGACCCAATGGGTCATATTTCCAAGCACAGTATAGTGCCCATTTATATCAGTCCGTTGTCAGGCATTTTTGTAAGCTGTAACAAAAAGTACTTGAACTCTCACTTTGGACATCTATGTTCAATGCTCTGGGTGAAAGCTCAGTCCTGTGGCTTCTTTATCTAGAGAGCTGCAGGGAAGATCTAGCCCTCAGCCCACACTCTCCTCTGCACTAAGGTACCGCACTGCAGATGTTTAACCCATCTCCCAAATCCTGACTTGCTTTCACTGTTTGTGTAGATGAAACGAGGATCACTTCGGATTTGTCCATATTTGGAAAATTAGGACCTAAAATTCACCCCTGGAGCTGCACCTGTGGACAACTACAGGTCCCAGTTTTCCTAGCATAGCTGCAATCCTATGTTTATGGGGCCCAATTCATCCCTTGTAGCATACCAGTAGATCACATTGCTCTTGGATACCAGCTGACTCCCTGATCTAGGATTTGTCTAGGTATATAGGATCCGATATTATATCTTTAATGGGATTAACTTTTGATCCAGTAAAGGGCACTCTCAGATGCAGAGATTCCGCCCCAGTGATGGTTCTCTGCCCAGTGTACACAGGGCCCAGTCTTGCATGCATTCCTCAGGAAATACTCCCAGGGCAGGCAAGGGGAGTGAGGTGTAGAGGCTGAGGTGCACTGCTTTCTGTCTGGCTGCAGGATCATTTCTCTTTTACACCCCCAGTCTGCTATTCCTGGATTTAATAAATGCAGAACTATCCATCTCCTCTTCTCCAGGATCCTCACGCCACCAAGCTGCCCTGCTCCCCATTTCAAGTCTGGCAAGAAAAATAATCTCCCTGACTTTTCTCCTTCATGCTTCTCTGTCTCAAATCCTGAAACCCTAATCCTGTTAACGCGCTCTGTTCCAGGCCTCTGTCTCCATGGGGTAACCTAATCCTGCAGTAAATCTAGTCCATGCAGAGACAGACACACACACAGCTGGGGGAGGAGCGGCTGCTATCCACGCCCCCACCCTAGAAAACACAAAACCTCTCCCTGGAATGTCCCAAGAAATTGCATGATGACAAAAACAGCACTAAAAATAAATAAGGCAAGAGACTGTCCCCAACCATAAACTGCTTTTTGGATTTAATGGTGCTTTTCTCGCCTTTGCTTCACTTCTGACTTGGCAGCTGGTAGGATTCCCACACCCGGTGGAACTAATGCAGCTTTAAAAAATCCCCTAGCCAACAAGGGGAAGTTTTAAAGTGAAGAGTGTCCTGGGTATGATTTACAAGTGGAGGCAGGAGGTGGAAAAACCCACCCTGGCATCCTCCAGCCCCGGCATCCTCCCCCTTCCCTGTGTTTCTGCAGCAAATTAATTAAGCGAGTCAGCTCTCATTGATTATCAATTTAATTTTACGTGTAGACCTGTTGGCTGGACTAAAACGGAAGTAAAAATAAAAGTGTAGGGAGGGGACAGGCAGGTCTTTGATGCTGCAGTGAAAGTGGGTTGCCTTGGCCGCTGCTTAGAAGATGCTTTTAATTTGTTAATGGTTTTTACATTTGTCTTCCAACTCTGCCACCCTTGTGTGTGTATTTTCATCTATCACAGCCAGATCCTCAGATTGTGTAAATCATTGCAGATCCATATAAGTCAATGGATCTACCTTGATATACACCAGCTATGGATCTGGTGCATCATGTGTGTTGAGTGGCTTGCAATGTACAGAGGTAGGGAGACAATGTGATGTTCTCATTGTGAAACAAAACATTACTGCTTCGTTGGGGCTCTGGGTTTCACAAGTGCTCCTGCTGGTTCTTGCTGTGCTATGAAAGTTAACTCAGGGCATGATTCAAAGCCTACTGAAATCAATGGGAATCTTTCCCTGGATCTCAAGGGGCTTTGGATCAGACTTTTAGTTAAAACAAATTCGACCAACAATAGGTTTCTCTCACCAACAGGTCAGCGTCCAGCATCTCTAAAGAAGGAAGGGGGCCAAGGTTTCCAGAAGTGATCAGGGATGGTGGGTGTCTCACTTTGGGGAGGGAGGCGTTCAACCTGAGACAACTTAAGGGGCCTGATTTTCTTAAAGTGCTCAGAAAATCTGGCCCCGTAAAGGTGTGCCATGCTGGATGCCAAACCACCCCAAATCAGTCATTGCTTTTCATGCGCAGGCCATGCGCAGGTCTGAGGCTGATCCTGTCAATGCCAATGACAGGAAGATTAGAGGTAATGTGCAGCAATACAACGAGCTTCAAAAGGGGTTGAGTGTTTAGGAGACTGGCAAAAAACATCTACTGGAGTAATGCAAAGTAAGTAATCTTGGAGCAAGTAGCCAAAGTTAAAGGATCAGATCAGGGCAAGGATTTGGGAAAAACCTATTGTGGAAAAACCATTAAACCTGCCAACCCAGAGCAGAGGTGCAGGAATAAAGGCGCAGGAGATGCTAGGGCCAGGTCTACACTACAGAGACTATAGCAACGTAGCTCTGGTGCGGTCACTGTGCCGGCATAACCCCTTAACACAGACTCAGCCTACACCGACAGAAGGGATTTTTCCATCACTGTAGGGACACCACCTCCCTAAGCAATGAGAGTGAGGTTAACCAAGCTGCCTCTACACCCAGGGGTCGGTCTCCCCCGAGTGCCATAGCTATGTTGACCTCGGTGTTAAGTGTAGACCAGGCCTCGGTCCTATAGTGTATCAGAGGTGGTATTGTTACTGATTAAAGCACTTAAAAGACATACCACAAGTGCTTCCTCCTGTCTGCTCTGTTTAGTATTAATCTCTGCGCAGTACCAAAGGGAGGATGCAGCAAAGGCATCAAAGATGCCAGCTGGCCTTAAAAAATTGGGGTCATTTCAGGCCTACGCATCCTTACCAGCCGCTCCTATTGACGGGAGTTGCACATAACTCATAACCAAGGCCCGGATCCAGCACAGTTCTGACGTGCGTGCCTAACTGGAAGCACATTCTGAAGTGCTTTACTGAATCAGGTTCTGTCTGGGGAAGGAACGTGGTCCTAAGTTCTGAAGCAAAATGTAAGGTCAAAGGACTCATCTCCTTAGAAACAGGAGGAGGATTTCAGGCAACCTAAGAAATGTTTTCAGCATTACAGAAGAGATGGATAAAGTTGTAAGGCCCAACCCTGGAATTTATTTCACGGGTGTAAATCCAGAGTCACTCGGCTGAAGTCAATGGCACCCTATACCGCAGTCAATTCAGAATTAGGCCCACGTTTTTCATACTGCAAAGGGAGTTCAAAAATTAGGTAACATAAACTAGGAAACAAGCCAGAATGGGAGTAATCAGCAAACGGGCCAGAATGGGGGTAATCCTCATATGGAATAAATTATCAGGAAAGGTGCCTGAAACGAGGAGGATATATACATCTAAAAGAGAGATGTAGACATGTGTTTGGAGAAGGAAGGGATTGATGCACAGGGTGAAAAAGCAGGAAACTGGGATTATATTAAACCAAATAAAAGGTGGTTACATTAGAGCCGGATAAACATTTCCTGTTCTCCTGTCTTATGTTCTTAGGTGATTTGCTGCACATCAGCTTTTCAGGTGACATAAAGCTGGAGCCTTTGGTCTAGGGTGGAAATATATCCTCTCACCCAGAGTGTGGGCCTTCTCCCTCTCTCCCTCTCCCTCTCTCACACACTCACTCACAGCAGCCACCATTTGTCTAGCCCTCCCGCTGGAAAAAGGGTGTTTGGTGACTGCTGAGCAAGGCAAGGATGGGAAGTGGGGGTCGGACAGGAATAAAATAGGATATTAAAAACCCATAAACCATGCTGTGTTGCTAAACAGTACCAGCATGATCTATAGTCTCTGGATTAGCATTTCTGTTGAAGTTCAAATCTACTCCAAATCCCAATTATCAACCAGATTTGCAGACAGAGCCTTGCACAGCCCCCCCTCTCCTCACCACCCCATAACTAATCCCGTAATGCCCGAGGGGCAGGATCCCAGCACTTTGCCTGGAGAGCAGAGTTCAGGTTGTGGTGCTGTGAACACTGACAGGAGCCGTCACGGGTTTGGTGCTGAATTACTCTCTCCCTGCTGTAACAATCTCCATGCCCCAATGTGCTGGATTCCAGGAGAGCTGCATTAATGTGTCCTGTCTGCAGGCTTTAAAAAAAAATCTCAGTGGGAGCCTTGCTCCTGTTCAAGGCAATGGGCCAGGTTACAGCCTCACTTGCTTTTCTCCAAATCGCAGGAATCTATGGTTGAATTATTTAACTGTTGCCTCTGACAGAGGTGAGCCAGTGCCAGGCATTTTCTTTCTCTACCCTCCTGTTTTACTCTCAGATAAACTTCACGGAAGCTCTTGTGCTTAGCAAAGCATATGCAGGGTAGGAGAGAGCATAAAGCATAGCCAACGTTGCAGTGTCTATGCAGTTCCTGGCTTGCAACAGGTGATGCACTAACCCTGAAAGCCTGGCATACTCAGAGAGGAGAGCATCCAGCTTCTCTCTGGAAGTAATGACTTCAGCGCCCCAGGGTGGGCAGTTGTACGGCACAGAGAACCATTTAAAACTCCACTCAAGTTGGATGTTTCCTTTTTCACTTGTTCCCCCCTGATGGCACTGAAAACTGAGACAGAACCACAAGTATACCGTATAATAGAAGAGTGAGCGAAAGAGAAAAAACTCCACATGGTAGTTATTGATTATGGCCATCTGGTAAGACAGATGCTTGTTTGTACCATGCTGGATCACAAACTGCCCCTGAAAGCTTTCTTTTATGTGAGAGGCACGGGCGGTCATTGATTATAAAGAGGCAGCCACAAGGTCGTCCTAAATAATGATGCTTCAAATTTACACACCGATGTTCTCTGTAGATCTCCATACACGTCACAAAGATGGGAAAGGGCTATTATCCCCACTTTATAAATGAGGAAACTCAGGCACAGAAAAGTTAAGGTCAAAATTGGCCTTTTATTTTATTTATTCAGATTTTTAGGGCCAAACATCCACTGTTCCAGATGAAGCCAGTGGGAAATGAGGCCCAACTGGGCACCCAAAATCAGAGGCCATTTTTGGCCTAAGCGACTTCCCCACAGTCACACAATGAATCAGTGGCCGCGCACCCTGCCCACTCCAGCCAGTCCAACTCCCTTTGCACTGCTCCTCAGTGCTTCCTGCTGCTAGGGCACTAGCCCATCTTAGAAAGCCCCTGCCTGTCCTTTTGCTTTGGGTGACTATTTTGCTTAGACAAGGACATCCTGATATTTTCTCCCCATTGCAGGTATTTCAAGCTAACACTGATGTCACCGAAGTGGTCCTGAACAAGATCCACACCCCAGTGCTGACTCGGTTTGTCCGGATCCGTCCCCAAGTCTGGCACAATGGGATTGCTCTCAGACTTGAGCTCTATGGCTGCCGCATCACAGGTTAGGAGATTTCCAGTTCTTTCCCTTCTTCCTCCCCACTCCTGTTCCTCTTGGTCTGTGTGAGCCTCTCCTATGTAAAGCGGAGCAAAGGACATTAATTCTGAAGTCCTCCTTAAGATCAGGTCACACATACACACCCTGCCCCTAATTCTGCCTGCCTTAGCCTCCTCAGCAGCTGGCAGTGCAGATGGCGTGACCCTGCAGAGGGAGGACACATCCAGGCTTTTTGATAGGACACACTTTTTGTAAAGGAAGGTGTGACCATATGATCAGCAGCCAGGACTCTGCTATGAAAGAGATGTTTTTAACAGACTCAGAAGTGGATGTGGGTGAGAAACCAGCAACTGGAGTTAGGGGATGATTTGCACAGAACGAGGATGTTCTGAACGTCGGGTTGAGAGGTTCCTGCAGCCTTTGAGGGCTGCAATAAAGGGAATTACAGCTGGTGTAAGTGTTTTGACATTTCAGTACCTAGCAGTTAAGTGCAGTGGGACATTGCCCTGTTAGCATAACGCTGACACACTTCAACATGTTATTGTACGGTTTCCCTCTCTCCCCTGCTCCTTTTCTCTCCGTGCAGATTCACCCTGCTCCAACATGCTGGGGATGCTTTCCGGCCTTATCTTAGACTCCCAGATCTCTGCCTCCTCAATCAGAGGGTACGACTGGTCCCCTAGCATGGCCCGGCTGGTCAGCAGCCGCTCTGGATGGTTCCCACGAATCCCCCAAGCCCAGCCAGGGGAAGAGTGGCTGCAGGTGGATCTGGGAGTCCCTAAGAATGTGAAAGGAGTGGTCATCCAAGGGGCCCGAGGAGGAGACAGCATCACCATGGTAGAGGCTCGATCCTTCGTGAAGAAGTTTAAAGTGGCCTACAGCATGAATGGAAAGGACTGGGAGTATATACAGGACACCAAAACCATGCAACCCAAGGTAGGGTCTGTCTATCGGAATAGGACCTTTGAGGACAATGATATTGGGTTGGATAGCTCCACATCCAGCCTGTGCCCCACTCACTGTCCCCGCTTGCCTGTCTTTCTTCACAGTGGGGTTGGTTAGTCCTCAGAAAGAGCACAGCATGTAGGGGCTGTGGTGGTGTGCGGATTGGGCCATCAGCCCCAGGCTTTCATGACTTTATCCCCATCTTATTCCACGCCATACCTGCCCTGCCTGGGGGAGGTCTGATTCCCTTCATCTCCTGCACCAGCCACTGAGACTGGAGCTCCCATCCAGTGCCTGGTAGAAGCAGGCAGAGTTGCTGGTACATCAGGAGGAACCTTCCCCTCCAGGAGTCGTGACCATTACCCCAGCAATCCTTCCAGCTCCTACAAGTCGGAGGATGAAGGAACCCATCGGACAGGGCGTGGTGTTCCTGCAGAGAGGCTAAATACACCTTTTAAAGGAAGATGCCTTCTAAGTGTTACTTCCTCCCTGAGACAAGAGGGTGATGTAGGACACATGATGTTCTCCACCTTTTCTGTACCACAAACCTCTTTTTGCCTATGGGGACAATCCTGGAACCTCCCTTTCCCATCTATGTGGGACAACCACTGCCCCCATATGTAGCACATACGGGACAGGCAGGATGATTGTGACCCCCTCCCCCCGCTCTAAGGAATTAAGTCATTGGATTCTAATGAACTTCTTCGTGCACATGTGTGTGGATGTTTCTCCTCCTGAAGGCTTGAAAGAGTCGAACTTTTTGCAACATGGTAACAATCCCAATCCCACAAATGAGTTTTGAGGGACTAGCTACGACAATAAATTTAAATTTGTTCCCAGTACACAGGCAACCGAAAGGGGAGATGTCTGCAATGCTTGGCCCGTAACCACTGGGGAAAAATGAGAATTCAAATGATCCCAGACAATAGCCTCTCTATAAAGCCAGGGACAAAATGTGATGTCGTGTGCTGGAAGTCAGTGGAGTAACGCCAGCCTTGCACCAGTGTGTAGCTTGGATGGGAATCTGGCATGGGCGTTATAAAGTTTGGGCCGAGGCATGTTGTATGGTTTCGTTAGAAACAGACTCTGTGGTGCTCGTGAGACTGAGTTGGGGACAGCATATGTTCACTCACAGAGCTACAAATTGGAAATAAGACCGAGAGTTGTACAACCAAAACTGTCTGTTTCAGGTACTACAGGAGATTGCCAGATCTGCGCTATCTAGGCTGTACCTGAGCTGCCTTCCAATACAAGTTTGTTTTAGCGTAGCCTCTTGTTTTCCTGCACTTCCTTCCCCATTTTCACACTTTTGTCCCTTATCTGTTGTACATGCATGGACTGTAGGATAGCGCCAAGTCTGGAAATCCTCCTCATGCTTCTGAATCTTACTGCTAAAGATACCTTGTTGTATCTACTGTACTTCAAGTTCTTTTGCTTTATGACAATAGACAGTGATTTTGGACTGTGGAACACAAGGTTCTAACGAACATGAACTAGTAATTGGTTTGTCAGAATGCTTCATGTTCCAGGTTTGTTGATGGATAATATACATGATGCATAGATTAGCTTCTCTCTCTTTGCAGCTTTTTGAAGGCAACATGCATTATGACATCCCTGAAGTCCGAAGGTTTGACCCTGTTCCTGCACAGTACATCCGGGTTCACCCAGAACGGTGGTCTCCAGCAGGGATTGGGATGCGTTTGGAGGTGTTGGGCTGTGATTGGACAGGTATGAACCTTGCTTTCATTTCTATACTTGGTCAGTAAGACATGGTGATATTTCTTGAAATAGTAAAGTAGGTGGGATATAGTTATTTCTCTCTCCCTACATTCCCACAGGAGGTGGTGTTCTAATTCTGCAACCTCTGCAGAGGTAAACCTGAGCTATGAAGCTACAGTTTAAGCATGAGCCAAATCCAAACTTTTCCATACTAAAATATGGTCAGATTTGGTGCTCTGCTTGAGACCAGACCTCGCTGCAAAGTTTGGACCCTGATCCAAGCTTTCCCAAAGTTCTGCAGGATTCCAATGTGGGGTTTAGGGGCAGGTCCGTCTCTGATTCTCATTTACTATCTAAAGGGGGACCATTTCCCATTTTTAATGTTACTAATTATACTACACAGGTGTTTAGAGGCCCTAACCAAGATCAAGACTTTGTGCTAGTCATTGTACAAACATGTAGAAAGAAACAGTCTCTCTCCTGAAGAGACAAGATAAAGGGTAGGAGGGGGAATCAGAGGCACAGCAAGGTGCAGAAGTGACTATACAAGGTCACAGAGCAGGTCATTGCCAGAGGCAGGAATAGAACCATGGTGACTTGATTCCCAGCCCAGCGTCCTGTCTGCTAGATCTCTGCTAAGGAATTTTTTCTCTGCCGTGGAGTACCACAGAAATCCTGATGCTGATGCGTCTTGAGACGGTACTAGAACTTCTAGGACCAGGGAACCAAAAGTTTGTCCACCTTGTTTTCATAACTGGAACAGCTGCTCTTGCCTTGAATACAGAGGTATGACCCATGAAAACTGCAGAACAAATTCACTGAGGTCATGGGGAGTTGTGCCCATTTACACCAGAGCTAAATTTGGTCCTCTGAGTCGCAGTGTGAAATGGTCCATCTTGGTTCGTATCTGAATATACAAAACAAAACAAAACAAAACAAAAAAACCAAAACAAACAAACAAAAACAAAAATGAATTCAGCTTGATGCTGTCCCTTTGGCCTAGAGGAATATTCCTGTGTTTTTTGGGTTTTTCTAAATAGTACAATGATCTATTTAAATCTGGATCTGGTCTCCAGATGTCAGTGATAAAGAGGTATGGTTTCTATGTAAAACAACATCTGTAAAAGGCATTTTCTTGTAAGAATTCCTGCTCCAAGAACCTTAAATTATGTATAGCCCACTGCTAGCCTTTCACTGGGTTTTTACTACTCCTTTCTTCTATTATGTATGCAAAATATGTTACAATCATTTACCAGCAAATTATAAAACAAAAAATAGTAAGGGTGAAATCTTGCCTCCATAGAAATCAATGGCAAAAGTTCCCATTGAGTTCAGCGGGACCAGGATCTCACTCTACATTATTTAACTTTAAATAAAGACTGGATGTCTTTCTAAAAGATACGTTATAGGACAAACTGAAATTCCAGGCTTGATGCAGATACCTCATGCTGAAGTTTTATGGCCTGTGATATGCAGCGGTCAAACCACATGATTATAATGGTCTCTTCTGGCCTTAAGAGCTATGATATTTTGAAAACAGTGATTCGCAGCCTGGGGCAGGTTTTCAGCGGAGTGCCCTCCCTTTTGGCAGGTGTAAATTGCACCCTCAGTTGAATTTTGGAGGCAGATCTGAGTACTTTTGTCTTTGTCTGTTATGTAGTTAGACATCCACATACTCAGATGTGCTCTGGCGATGCATTTTGTGTGTGCAAATTTTTTAGGTATAACCCCCAGGTCAGCATGTGTTGCGTGTCCCCCTCTTTGCCTGATCCACAGTAGATGTGAGTCTGTTACAGCACCCAGTTAGAGCCTGGCTCTTTGAGGCAAGCTGTAGAGACTCTTGCTTTTAACTAGGGAGATCCCTGCTCCAATCCCTAGTGTGTCTGCCAAGATAGCAGGCTCAGACAGCCACAATTTACACCTAGAAAAGAGAGAACAGGCCTTAGACTAGCTGAAGATTTACTCATTCTGGGCCAGATTTTCTCCTCTGCTCCATCACTTGTGTGCTGCTCTGACCATGCCAAGGGAACAGGAACTGGTGCTATCCCCCTTGAGACCTTCTCTGGCATGGAGGAGTCACCAACGGGTGTAGAGTCAGTAGAGCAAGCTCCTATGCCTCCTTCCCTCTGCAGCTTTCTGCTATCCCCAGATGACAGACAGTCCCTTGGGGACCATTGCCAGCTGGTGTAGCTTAGAGCAGCCCCCAGGCTACTCTTACTTGTGCTAACCCAGGCAGAGAATTGACTCCATGATGCCTCTCCCGCCTCCCACCACAGCTTACTCTGTTGCAGCAAAGAATCCAGGCCATACTCTACAGTGCAGCTGTCTCAATCCTTTATGCTTTTTGTGTAAGTTCACCTGTATGGCTCTGTCCACAGCGAGCTTTGAACTTGTGCTAGCAACAACCATGTTAAAAAGGGATCGTCAAGCACAGTTTTTCCAAGTAGTGTCCTTGACCATCATTTCCCAACATGACTGTCTAGTCATTTGTAGTTTGCAACTTTTAAAAGGAAAACCTGCTGGCCATAAATGTGCTTAACTTAATTTATTTACAAGAATTCATCCCTGTAACTGTAGCATGGTTTGTAATTCTGGAAGTGAGGGGGAAAATCTTGTTACAACTGTGTTAACAAGCAATCTGGGGAGCGGAGAGTAACTGTGGTTTCATGTAAACTACAAAACCCAATGGGTTACAATGTAGCAATCCCTTGGTGTGACTAACGGCTAGTCTACACAAACAATTACAGTGTGAGAAGCTGGGGTGTGACTCCACCCTGCGCTACCCTGCCTCGGTCTGGCTATCCATGTGCATGCCGCTGATCCTTGGAGCTCGTCCTGTTTCAAAGAGGACTAGATCAAAGGGCTCTAACAGCTGTCAGCAGGGTGCACATAGTTAGTCTGCAACAAGGTAGCGTGGGGTAGATTCACCCCCCAGCGTGCTGCAGTCTTACTCATTTGTGTAGCCGAGCCTTAAGACATGGCTCTGTTCTGTAGGTGAGACCCAAACATATTACCAAACTGTGCTTAAGCCTGGCTGTGAAGCCCAAGGCTGTAGCACTTGCTTGGGAACAAGGTCAGGAGCGTGGTTAAAACACGACGATTTAAAATGTTTTCAAATAGGGTTATAAGTTGTAGCGTGGACCCTGCCCAACTGCCACTGTTTCTATCAATGGCTAGTGACTTTTATCAATTCAAACAGGTAACTAATAGCAACTAGGCTCAAAAACAGGTTGTTGGCAGGTATCTAGAAAAAAGTTGAAGTGACCGGTCAGCAGCTGGCTCATATCAAAGACCTGCTAACATTTTTCCTCTGAAGATTGAAGATTGATGAACATTAGCTTGTGACTTCTCTTCTCTCCTTTGAAGTTCCACACATCTGGTTTCAATTGCCCAACAACTCTGCAGCATGATCAGCAGGTACCTCTCGCCGCACGGACACTGCCGGGTGGAAGAGAGACCTTCTCCTTCTCACTTTCCAGTCACACCCCACTTTGGCCCTGCGATTTTCGTTATCTCGTCTCACCATCTTGTCATGCTTGCATAGTCATTGCTACGTGCTGTGCTGGGCAGTGGAACGATACGAATTTACACCAGCCGAGCATCTGGACTGCATATGGTACTTTGCCTTTCAAGGTCCTTTCCCATTGTCACATTCCTACTATAAATCTCAAAGCCCAAGAACAGCAACAACAAAAACACATATCGAGTGGAAGTAACTTGCGGCTTTTGACGTGTTGCCTTCAGCTGATGTTTTTTGAGGGTTTTTTTTAATGACTGTTTTTGGGCCTTGCTGCTTGCAATTTGCTTCTCGGTAACATTTGGAGTTTTATGGGGTAGTAACAAATTTGGACTTTAATATTAGGAGGCTTTGAGGTTGTTCAGTATTTTACTGTGAATAAAAGGCAGCTGAAAGGAAAAAAGGAACCCAAGAGTTTATGTGCAATATGTTCAATCACAGAAGCTGGGAAGCAGTGTATGGAAAATATTCAATGTATTTAGCCATTTCTTTCAGCTTCTGGCTTTATTAAGTAATATCCTGAAGGGTGCCGATAAAGAATCCTAATCACAGGTAATAGAGCAAAGAAACCTTTTTAAAACTGGGAAGAACAGTGGACTCTGCTGACTGCTGTGTTCCCCATGTAAATGGAGAGGAAGATGGAGCTTAATGTCATGTCATGTTGATCTTAATATCTTCTTGCTTAAATTTCCTTGCCACCTGCTTTTAGCTAGGTTCCCAGAGTCTATATGGAGGAGAAGGAAATGGTACAGAGCCACTTTAAATTGTCAGGAAGGTGGAGCATGAAACCAGACACTTTCTGCTTTGAGCCAGAGCATGCTAGGGATTCTCTGGGTCCATTTGTGGTTACATCATTTGTGGTGTTGAGTGACTTGTTTTTATAAGACTGGCACAACTGGTGGGAATATGTTTTTATGTTTTTATGAAAGAAAATAATGTGCTGTCTGGGATCTCTGTTATCCAGCGTAACAACAAACCTGCTAGCTAGTATAAAAAACAGCCTGTCGATTTAAAGGAGATCCTTATCCTGCAGGGTCCACAGCTCAGAGAACTCCCTATTTCCACTTTTGGAGGAAAAGAAGGCTCACAAGTGATTCAAGCCATGCTGACATTCGTCGCATGCTGGAAATTATTACTGCTTTCTTGCCCTCTCGTTATAAGATTCAGAAAGAAAGAGTTCTGTGTGGTTTCCTCTGTTGGGCTCTCTGAGAATGAGGCTCATTATCACCTGTTCTCCTTCATTTTCTTTATGCAGCTGTAAAACCCACTTCAGAGACACTGAAGCCCACCTTGAAGAGTGAGGAGACCACCTCTCCATACCCTACTGATGAGGAGACGACAGAGTGTGGTGATGGCTGTGGAGAAGGTGATGGTACGTACCAGACGCAGGCACCCTTAGCACAGTAAATGATAGGTTAACAGTTAAGTGAACACTCTTGTCTTTCCATTGGCTCCTGCTCAGTGGGACTGAGTCCTGGAAACCTGTAGAATGATAGTACTAGTAAGAATCAGGGTCAAAGTCTGATCTGTTATACCAGGGAAGGATAGTACAGTGAGGGAGAAAGGAAGGACAATACAGTGGTAAGAAAACTAGCCTGGGATTTGGGAGACCTGGGTTCAATTCCCTGCTCTACCACAGATTCCCTGTGGTCTCTCCATGTCTCAGTTTCCCATCTGCAACATGGAGATAGTAGCCCTGCCCTACCTCAAACACGTGTTGAGAGGATAAAAGCATTAAAGGTTGTGGGATGCTCATATACTATATTAAAGGGACCACATAAGTACCATAAATATGTAGGGGATTGACTCCTCTGAATTCAGTGAGTTTACTCCATTGTAATTGGAAGCAGAGTTTGACCCTCAGAGTTGAGGGTTTGGATAAGTACCCAACAGCATGGACATTTATTCAGACCTCATGGATCGGTAAACTTTGACTAGAAATTGCATTAGAAGAGGCTTCCAGGTGAGATTTCTGTCAGTGTTTTGGCCCATCAGCTTTAAGGCCTGATGGAAACATAAAAGGGGAACCTAATGAGATCTTGAAAACAAGTTAACTCTTTCACACCGTTCATAATGTTTCAGTTCTAGAAATGTGAGTCACAGACACAGCACAAAGGGCCTGATCCTTGGTGCACCAGTGTTACACCTGTTGAACTCCTCTGACGTCAGTGGAGTAACTTTGGAATTCAGGATGCCGTTTTTCATTAAAGGCACAGAAATCAGGAGTGCCGTGCAGTGCAGCGTGAGACGTACTTTCTACCTGGTGATACATTTTAACATGTAGAGCCAGTATCCAGGATGTTCCCTTCATATTTAGCTGTGATTTTCATTCTTCGACTTCACAAGCAATGAGGCATATTTCTCTGGACCATCAGATTCAGGAGACTTTAACAGAAAGAGTCTTTCTCCCTGGGGAGCTAGATTAGGTTGGAATAAAAGGAGCCATGTCCACACTGCTTTATTCCGAGCTGGGACTCGGTAGGGAAGGGTTCTTTCCACTGTACAGTAGTGTTCACCTGACGGCTATTGCGTGGGTCACGGAGCTCTTGCTGACTGTCATTAACTTTGGGGGCGTGGCGATGTAAAACTTTCTCTTTGTTCAGGAAAGCTACAAACAAGCCTTTGTTATATTTGGCCCCTCCCCCGGTGCTTCGCAGTCAGGAGTCTATCCTCTGACATTCTCAGAGTGCTGCTTTAGAAGCAGACCCTCAGAGTAGGTCCCTTCTCTAGCCTTCATGCAGTGACTTCCCTGCTCAGATGGCATTGCAGCCTCCTCTCGCCGAGACTAAGCCTCCTCCAGGACTTTCATTGCCCTGTAGCAGTGTCCATACGGATGTTACTGCACAGCAAGCTGGCATGCGGTAGACTCACACATTAGCTTGCCGCGCAGTAACTCACCGTGTAGACATGGCCTGAGCTTCAAGCCTCCTGTGACGCCCGCTCCTGTGGCCCAAGAGCTATCCCTGTCCAAAGTTCTGCTACCGAGGGCTCTGTTCACTTCATATAATGATGCTTTGAGCTGAGAATGAAATCTGTCCAGAGATTTCAAAGCACTGTGCAAAGGTAGGCAAGCATTGTCCTCATTTTATAGATGGGAAAACTGAGATACAGAGAGGTTAAGTGACTTGCTCAAGGTCACAGAGTGAGTCAGTGGTGGAGCTGGGAATAGAACCTAGCTCTCTTGACTCTCATCCCTTGGATTATTCCACTAGACCACTGCTGCCCCATAGCTGCATAGGTAACATTTTCATTAGTGGATGCTGACCCAGGGGTGACCATTCATAATTCCAGACATCCTGTTCTCTTCTGGCACGAATGCTTAGATCTGTCACTCGATAGCTGGGCTTTTGAGGCACTCGAGATTCTTCTTTTTTTGGAGCCAGGGTGGAACTACACTGCACCACAAGGGCACTTGGGAAACATTCGTCTCTGACATTTAAGAAGGAATTTAATATTTGGCCACTCCAGGGGATGAAGAGAAGGTGCTGATTAGAGCCTGGAAGCATTTGGTGCCTGCATTTATATTTGCTTAGTTTGGTGGATTAGCTGAAGGACTTGATGTGAGCATTTTGATGATGCAGAACTTAAGGCCGATCCTCAGAGCTGACGAAACATGAGATAGGTTGAAAGCATCCGTGGGAGAGAGATTTCATGCTTTCTTCAGTATTTATGACTTGCCAGCTATTTTAGTTTTTAAATAGCATCCCTCTATTGCAGGTTGTTCTCTAATCAAGTTTTATTTTGTTATGTTCCTTTTATAAGATGCCCAGCTTCCTGTAGGATTCAATTGCAACTTTGACCTCCCTGAAGACCTATGTGGTTGGTCTAATGACCCTGCAACAGATTATATGTGGTCTTTCCATTCTAGAAGCACCTGGTTCAGCAATTCAGGACCAAGCACTGGGTCCTTACCTGGTAAGCCAATTCATACATTGCAAGGGGAAGGGGGGAACGACTATGGCATTTTCTCCATGGAAAAGATTATTGCAACGCTGCTTAACAGTGGCAGAGATTCTGCAGAAGTGGATGTTTTCCTTTGTTAATTCTTTGGATATTCTGCTTTGTTGGCTCTTTTCTTATTTACAGGTCCGATAACCATGTCACTGAATTGCACTAACTCTCCACTAGAGATGGGCTTGAACCAAGCAGCCTGGTGCTGAATCTTGCCCCCCCTGCCCGCCCAATATAGGGATGTTTGGACTTGCATCAAAATCCTGATCCAGATTTCCTCGCGTGGGCCCATCAATACTCCCCACAGTGTGCGTCCCCTCTTGCTATGTGCACACACATTGTAATAATTCCATGGCTGGACAGAGCTTGACTTCAGCTATTCTGCACCCTGTGGTTGCATGGGATAGACTTAAATCATTTGTTGGGATAGAACTCACCAGGACCTAAGGATACAAAAAATTCTGCTTAAGTTTTACTCTTTATCTGTTCCGGCATAGGCCTGTGTTGTGGGAACAGAGGATTTGGTGTTCTAACTAGGGCTGAGTGAGCCTTGCAGGGCTTAGCTGAAGAAGGGTTTTGCTAAGATTTGTTTGCAGAGATAGGAAGTGAGACAACCCCTGCAAGTTTTCTTGGAGGCAGAAGTTCCTTATCCCTGTACCTTGGAACCAGCCCTGGGACCTGTGCCATCTTCTTACCTGAGATGACGTTGGAGGAGTGTTGTTGGGGGTACAAAGCAGGTTCACCAGCTTCCAAATAACTTCAACCTATGTTCACTTAATTTTGATGAACGTGGACTGAGTTTTGTGCAGGAAATTCAAGGGTCCCATTGAGTCAACTTGAGGTACAGATGAATATTTCACCCAGCATTATCTCCGTTCCAGATGCCACATGGAGGCACAAGGATTTTAATGCCTGTATTTAAAGAGCATGAGGATTTGATGGATCAGGTTGACCTCTCCCATTGGCTCTTACCAATAGATTTGAGTGTTGAAACCAAAGCATTCAACCTGTCAGCCACATAACAGAGGCACTGGCCAGACTGACAGTTCTAACAGCCAATTGGAAGGCAGCATAGGCAGCACCTGGCAGGCAAAGCCAAAGAGGAATGCATATATATATGAAATACATTGAATGATGAGAGTCCTCTACATCTCTACACACACCTCCCTCTTAAACACACATATGCGTACACACACACTCTTACTTATACACACACACACTTTTTCCCATTGACCGATGAGGCACCCAGATCTCTTACAACCCCCGTCAGTGCTGTATTAAGCATAGGCTCTCTGGACATCTGACAGATTCTTTGGCTTGACACAGGTCACAGTGTGAAAAACGGAGAAACATATTTTCATATTTTGAGTGTTTATCTCTTCAGCCTTTGAGTGCTTGAGAAGATTAATATCTGAAGATCACTGGGGCCTCAGGCAACAGGAGAGAACACTTACTGCCAGTCCCAGGCTTAATAACCCTCCCCATCTCATTCGCTGTAATAATGTTTAATTAATGTAATAAGCCTCCTGCAAGTAGGAAAAAAAATTACTTATTTTTATAACTCAGACTCAATTTTTCATTTCATTTCCTCTCCCACGAGTCTTCCTACAATTAATTGACCTTTTTTTCTTAAAAGACTCGTGTGTGTTTGTTTAGGGACAATCTGGGATGAGTGATGCTCCTGCAGAGGATACAGCCTTCCCTGTGTGTCTGCAACATTAGTGGAGTTTTCTTCCTCTGTCCTTCAGTTTCTTACCCTGCCTCTCTTTCTCTCTGCTACTTCTGAATTGCAGGTCCCTTTAGCCCTTAGTGCCTGTTCCCCAGCCCATTGGAGCCAGTGGGAGTCTTTTCCTTGATTTAGTGAGCTTTGCAGCTGGCCACCACAGAGCGATTTCTCTAAGTAGTTGTTGTTTGCATTACAGTGGCAGCTAGAGTGTAGCTGTAGCCGTGTTGGTCCCAGGATATTAGAGAGACAAGGTGGGTGATGTCTCTTTAGTAGTGCCTAGAGTCCCCCATGGAGTTTGGAGCCCCATTGTACTAGATCCTGTACAGACACATAGGACGAGAGTCCGTGTCCTGAAGAGTTACAGTCTGAACAGACAGAGAGGAAACAGAGGCATCGAGGGAGGAAGTGATTTGCCCAAGGTCACACAGAAGATCAGTGGCAGAACTGCGAATAGAGCCTAGGTCTCTTTTTGAGCCTGGAATGCTTCATGACAACAAAGGCTACTGAAAGGCGAGCTGGCTCCCCAAAGTGGTGCTGGCCCCTTCTCCTCCCTCTGCCCACACTCTCACCTGAAGCGCTGAGTCCGTGAGAAGAGCTAGTGGCTTTAGAATCACAGCTGGCCCTGCCACGTTGATCAGTTACACCCTGTTGTTTTGAGAAGAATGTCAGACACGAGCATATATGAGCCACCTGGCTGTGAGCATGTCTGGCTTTTCACTGCATTGAAGAAATATAAAGGGATTTATACAAAAAAGGACCATGGGGTCTAACTTTGTTCCCGCTTTAAAAAATTAGGAAGGAAAACACAGCACAAAGGGAAACAACTATTTGCTTTTTCCAGCTTTAAAAAGAGACCTGTAATGTTAAAAAGAGCCTCTTGTAGCCTGCTGACTGGGAGCAGAATACCTATATTGTTAGTTCACACTCCTTCATTCCTCTGATGGTTTTCTAGTCACCCCCTCCGGCATTTTGCTTCTACTTATAAAACTCATCATCAGACACCAGGCAAGAAAGGATAAAAAGTCCTTTCTGTTCAGGGTGGTCTTTCCTTCTGAACCCCTGCTCCTACAAAGGGTGAGGAGTTGGGTGAAGGAGAGCAGCTGTGCTTAGTTTAGGGGCAGGGCACATGCTAATGGGGGGTTCAGAGTTGTTGGAGATCCTTAAATTTTTAATGTGCTAACCTAGAACTCTTGAGAGAAAGAAATGCACTGTGCCTTTAAGAGGTATGTGGAATGTGTTTCTATTTCTTCATCAGATGGCAAAATAAAAAAATTAAATTAAAAGGAGGGGCCCTGGCTGAGTGAGCATGGGAAGGAGGAAGTGGCTGTGCCGAAATATCATCTGAAAGGCATTTGATTAGAAAAGTCTGTCGAAAGACGAGCTCAGATTCCTTAGATATCTTCCCATTGCATTTTGTGTGTGTGCTCACAATTATTTCTCTTCTTTGGCATGGGTAATGGCTCCTTGAGACTGCCAAGACACCCTCTGCTTTCATTCCACTAGTTTTATTTCCAAGATACTCTCGCAGGCACCTTGGCGTTTCTTTTATCAGCACCATGTTCCTAGTGCTTTTAGCGACATGGATGGTCTCCGTGTCATCCCTTAAAACCTCCCGTGACAAATTCAGCTACCCCTATTGGCGAAAGTGGAGCCAAGCTGCTCAACTCAGCAGAAGCCCGTTCTTACTCCAGCTGCAATTTGCCTTTTTGTGCGGCAAAGGAACCCAGTTTCTTCCACTGTCGTGCCCCGAAAAGGGATTGCAGTTTTTTCTCTATGGATTTTCACATGCTTCCCAGATTTCCCCTGTTAGCTGCCTTGATGGAATTTACCACAATTTGCAACATGATCAGGTTTCAATGAGGTTCTGATCCTGCTCCCCCGGAAGTCAATGGCAAAACTCCCATTGTTGTCAGTGGGGTAGGATCCAGGCCTTGAGGGACCTAACGATAAACCCACTTATTCCAGTTGTTAAGCTGGGTGTCTTGAGACGGGTAGGTGCTGACGAGCCCTGCCAAAGTCATCATCTTCACTGACTGCCAGGAGTCTAAAAGATACCGGGCATCATATTTCCAGCTCGTATAAATCGGTCTTGTTCCATTGCCATCAGCGGAATACACCAGCTGAGAATCTGGACCACGGATGTTTGGACATTTTTACGGTTGTTAAGGAAATGATTAGAAGATGTTACAAGAACACTGTCAGTTTAGAAATCCTAGGGCTCCATCGTCCCTCCCTTATATGTGCACTCCTATCTATCCAAGTGAGCAAAGGCTGTTCAGACCTACGTATGGGAAATAAGCACCTGTATGAATCCACCATTGCTAACCACACCTGTGACTCTACAAAACTAATGGGTAGGATTTTTACAATGTATCTTTTCCCCATTGTTGTACTTTCTCTGAGATTGAGCCATGAAAATCAATGGAGAGAATTTCACTGTGGTTTTTGGTCTGTAGCCTACTTCACTTTGGGGGGCAGAAGTGCTGCCATATTTTGGTTGCAGACCCAGCAGGGGAAGGTTTATTTGTTTAAAAATGTTTCCAATGGGGAAACGTTTGCGTTGCTCTGAGGTTTTGCAAGAGCTCATTTTGTAAAAAAAAAAAACCACAAATATTGGGCCATAGTTAAGCTGCCAGTGATCCTTTTACCCTCCTTGTGTTATTCCCCTGGGGTTTTCAAGGGCTAAATTTTTATTGCAATCCATGAGAATTTAGGCACTCTGACTTCAGTCCTGCTCCACTGAATCAATAAAAGCTTTGCTGTTAATTTCCATGGAGTAGGATTGGGCCAGTCCTGCACATAGGGCCAGACTGTAATACCCTTACTTGTGCTGAATAGAGCCTGATGCCTTGACGGGTCCCAGTGAGGTTTGGGGGATTATTTGCAGTGTTATGTCCTGCTCAGTGTTAGTAAGGGTGACACAGTTTGACCCTTTGAGGCCAAGCCCAATCACTTTGAAGACAGTGGGAGTTTTGCCATTGATTGAGTTGGAGCCAAGTTAGTCGTCCAGTCCTAACTTGCGTGAATGGACCCTGATCCTTGCGAGCTTTGCCAACACCCCAACTAAGGGGGAGGCGAGTAGCTGCACTGCCCCAAGAACAGACCCCGAACCACATAGTGAATTACAGTGTGATTGCTGATTCTTCCCTTGCTTCCAGCCCTATGCCTGGTGCTGATCCCTTCACTTGGTGCATCAGCTAAGCTGCTCAAGCCACTCCCCATGCCCATGCACAAGAGGGAGAGCAGCAGCCCTGCAATGGGTGTTCTTCGTCCCCTCCCTTGCCCCTGCGATGCCGGTAGCCTGAGCTAGGGAGAAAGGGAGTTCTTATGTCCCTTGCCCTCCTGCACTGCAGCACAGCCAGGGTCACAATCTGTCCCTGAAGGACTGGCAAAACTCCCATTAACTTCAGTGAAAGCAGTACTTGGCCTTAGCCTTATACACAGAGGCCAGTCTTCCTTTCGTGGCTTATACATGGATGTTTGCATTCCTTTGCTGGTGTTTGGCGCCACGTACAAACGCCCACATATTGCCTGTAAAACTGGGTGGGAGTATTCTTTGGAAAGCAAAGCAGATTTTTTAAAATGTTAGGTAGTGGACTGGCTCGTCCCATGGATTCATGAAAATGGCTCACTGGCTGGTGACTCCCAGGGGCAGGTTTTGAAAAGTGTGTGCGCCCAACATGTGTAAACAAAAACTGATGCCCAGATTGTGCATGTAATACCTTTATTTGTGGGCTGATGCCTTTCGTTGTGCATGCATAAAAGTGTGGAGACACACAGATCAGTGTGTGGGAGCCTGGGTACACACACATCCGATTCATACAAAAGTGCGCCATTTCCATTGGTTTGTAAGTGGTCCTCATGCAAATATTGAGCAGAACATTTATCATAAACATCTGGCTCTAACTACTACTTGAGCATCTGAAGCACTGAGCATCCACAACCAGAATTCGTATGGCCCTCATCACCATATTGGAGAACCCCACAGTCAGTATGAATTTTTAGCTTACCAACACCCCTGCGGAATGAAGAGCTAGGTACAGGGTCACACAGCAGGTCAGTAGCGTAGCTGGGAATTAAACCTCCGATCAGTGCCCCCTCCACTGGACCATTTACCGCAAGCTTGGAAGAGCAGGAGCTAGATATAGATGCGTGGATGCAGATGGAAGTGGTAGTTGTGAATATGACGTAGTGATGGAAATCACAGACATCAAAGCTGTGCACGCAGCAGCAGGACATGATGACCTGAAGGAGCGGGAGAATGTATTCACGTTAGCCAATAGGAGGCCGGTGTTGGTGTGGTGTGGTTCTTTCACTGAAAGTCCCAGAGGAATTAGCTTTGCAATAATGGTCAGTGCAGTGACTTGTGAAAGAGGTCTAGGTGAATGCAAAGATCCTGCATAAGAGTAGCAACTGTAAGTCAACAATGTCCAGTGAAGAGGAAACTCTATGGCCTTTGACTGAGAATTGTGGTAATTGAATGTCTATATCCGAGCCAACGTGTTCTGTTGGAACACCTCCAGATGTGCTGCTGTGACCTGTCATTGTATCTGTTTTTCTTGGGAGCCAATTGTTGTGTATTCAGGAACCAAGTACAGATAGATTGACCTTGTGAGATAAGCTGCTGTACCAACTCATGATTTAAGCATGACCTGAACTGTGAGACTTCATCCCCTGCTGCACCTAATACTCTCTCAGATGGCTGGCTAGTAGGAGGGAAAGGTGCTAACCAAAAGAAGTGCGTGTTGGGCAGATGGTTTGTTTGGATTTCCAGATGGTTTGTTTGGAGGATCAGTCTTGTGATTGATCTGGGGCTCGCTAAGGTACACATATAATTGATTATGCTGTGGTCTGGTCGGTGATGGTTGCATGTTCACGCTGCTCTTGCTCTACTAAATCCAGATGCATCCATAAATCTCCATGGAAAGTGACAGAAGCACCATTTGCAGAAACAGCAGCAGGCTAAGATGCCTGAACGTATTTGTCCTGTGAGCTGGCCTCTTGAACCTCCGATGCCAGTTCTGTGGGAGCCTTATCGACTGTGTCATTAGCAAGAACAGATGCTTTGAAGCAAAGATCCAGGAGAGTGGCTGAAATGCATTTTTTGATCCTGAAAGGATTGATCAAATCTCCTGTACAGTCTTTCTTCACATGTTTTAGCCACACAAGAGATTTTCTTTCAGGTGTCTTCTCTGCGCTGCAAGACTTCCATTAACTGTCAGAAATATCAACGACTGGAACAGCGAGGCTCAGACATGCTGAGTCAGCAATTAGCTCGGCGGTGGCCTTGTTTAGTTGGTCTCAGCATGTTCACAAGGCTTTTCATTAAGGTCCCTCCAGCCATTAGAATGACCCACTAGCTTCATGTTCAAATGGCATAGCAAGTAATGTCTGCCTTTGCTCAACTAGTCTCTCTCTAAACTGCCTTATAAAGCACAAAACCACATCCCAACAAAACCCGCTGTCAGCTGCAGGGAAGCAGTTGGTGGAATTGCCCAAAGAATGAGCACACCTGTGGCTCATACTACTTGGTATTGTTCAAATAGGTCAAGACAGCACTTTATCGCTCCAAAAAGAGACCAGCTGAAAGTCCTTATAAACACAGGGAACATAGAGTTTCAGCAGGCTACTACGCCTCTGAAAGAGGTTGTGTTGAAGCGATATTGGATTGTTTTTGGCAGCATTTCAGAAGATTCTTTGATTACACAAACTGATGGAAATGGGAAGAGTTAACAGGTCAGATCAGCCCTGCTATATAAGTAGACACAACTCCACTGAAGTCAACGTATTCTCACCAGGCTGTTTAGCTCAGGCTGTTTTCCTGGCCCAGCGGTGGCATGATGCAGAGCCAGATCAATGTGTGCGTGTGCACAAAGCAAGGTGCAACTATGTAATTTGTGCAACCTCCTGGTTTTTCAGAGCCTTTGACCATCTTCAAGACCTTCAGTGGGAGCTAGGGTTGCTCAGCACCTCACTCGATGAGGCCACTTTTATTTAGATGTCTAAATGAGGGTTGACTCTAGCTTTGGGAAGCTTGGTATGCAGAGGCCACATTTAGGATTGAGGCCCCATTGTGCTAGATGCTGTACAAACACACTGGAAGACATCCCTACCCCGAACAGCTTACAGTTCAAGGCACCAGTTCTGCAATTGGATCCACTCAGACAGCCCCCTGATACCAGACAGAGCCCCGTTGACTTGACTGGGTCTCTCCAGGGACACGAGGATCTCATGGCAGGACAAAGTCTAAGAAGACAAGCAATACATGGAGGATGAGGATACAGTCAAATATACTCCATTTTCAGAAAGTGCTAAAAACTCAGAAATCCAAGTGGTGTTTTTATTCATGACTGGGTGACTTGCCTTGGAAGCAGTTTTAGCTTCAAGATAATTATACTGTTGCTGTTTGTTTTTTTCTTTTGAGGGTATTTTTTTGGGGGTTGATTGTTTTTGTTTTTCCTTTGAAAAGGCTGGTGGTGAATTATAGAAAGAGAATTTGAATTCAGGAGACCTTGGCCACTGATTATATCTTATCACTGCTTATGCGTGAAGTACAGCTTGTTCTTTTTGCTTCCTCCACTTGTTTATCTCTTGCATCTTCTCCTCCTCCACTACCACTCTGTAGTGAATCACTAGACCCCTCCTCCACTAGAAAACAGCATGGTACTTTTTTCAAATGATATTCATTCAGCTGGGATTTGGCAAACACTCTTTGATCTTTTCTCTGCTGATGTTTGCCTTAAAGTGGACAAAGTGGACAAATTCATGTGAAGTCAGTGGAATTTCTCAAGGAATGAACGTGTCTCTGTTACTTTTTGATCATATGTACAGGGAGTACACAAAAGTTTAGTATTTTGTTCAGACAAAATTTGACTTTAACTTCATTTAGCTGATGCAGCAGCAGCACAAAATTGATTGTATGGGGGTTTTTTTTTTTTGCAGGTGGGGGAAGGAAGGGATCTGCCTTCTGGTGTTTTGAAACCTGAGCTCAGTCAATCTACAGGTCTCTGTTTGAAGTTCTGGAGATGCATTTGGCGTGATTTTCAAATTGCTCAGTGTTGAGCTAATTCTTCTGTTGATGTTGGTGGTAAAACTTCAATGGGAGCAGACTTAGGCCAATTAAGAGCTTTTCAAAATCCCACCCATCAAGGTCAAAGGAGCTAAGACAGCAGGAGTGCAGTAGGGAGAGGAAACTACACATCTCTAAGTCGTGGTATCTGTGTCAGAGTGAAGGAAAAGAGAAAAGGGCTGTCACATGCTTTGCTAATGACACATACCAGCCATAGAGTAGCTGTGTTCATTTTTGTATTGGATAGGCAGAAGAACTGGCACATAAAGTACAGTAAATATCAGCAGTAGCATTTTCCTTCTAAATTCAATATATTTCAGAATTCCAGGGCTTCCACTTATTCTATTACAGGAGTAGCGCTTAGAGTGGAATTTATTTTGTGGAATTTATTTTAATGCCATGGGTTAGATAAAGATATCGAGTAGTCTAGATAAACCCAGCCAAGTGCTATGCTGAAGGCCTTTTGCTGCTACATGCATTTCCGAGTCCAGTTACATCTGTGGACTTCGCCTGTGTGATCAGATGTGGTTGGCCTTTATACGTACCGCTATCTGTTCCCCCTCCCTAGGGACTGATATATGGTTATAGTCTGAAAAGTGACTTGTGCATTTTAAAAAAGCATTACTGTACTCAACACACCTGCTCCTGGAGTTTAATACTGTCTGAGTCATATTTGCTTATTTTTCTTACAAAAACAAGTTTGATCCCTTATTTGCACTTCAGGGCCAATCCAGCTACAGCATGGAAAAACTGAGAGCTGGGTTTATTCTGCCTCACGTATCATCAACAAAATTGTCAGCTCAGTTTTGATTGCAAAGTACTTACCACTGGTGATGAAAAGAATCACAAAGAACACAGCTTGATAAGCTTGATATCCAGATAGTAGGATGCGTTTGCAATGCTGGCGGTTAGAAAAATCAACTTCAAGCTTGTAAGCTAAGCAAATTTCAGGCAGAATAAATATAACTCCCCCCCCACCCCCCACAATGTCATTCTTGTAGAGTCATTTTTTCGGACTATAACTGCACTGAAACGTGTCCTAACTATGTCAATCTTTGCCTTATGCTTTCCAGTGTCATTATTGGTATCCTACCACACTATGGCTGCTGGTGAAAAAGACATCTCCCTTACTGCTCAGGCTTTGTATTTATACAGTGGGTATTTCTCTTCCAGACACTAAAGTCCACAGAAGTACAGACTTTACGCTTGATACAGCACAGGGTTTCTAACTCCCAGTAGTAGCTCTTGATTTATCTGCATTGTTTGCGATGTAGACATTCTTGGCAGGGCTAGTTTTGTCTCAGTCCCTGTAAAATCCTGATCTTTTCACAGAATTCTTCTCTCTAGAATTTTTCTGTCACTATTGGTTTTCACTTCACAGACATATGTCTCAGTTTTCCCAGCAGCAGGAACAAAGTTTTCAGTTTATTTGTTATTCCAATCTCTCCCTCCCAACAGCTACCACCCTATGTATCTCCCCGCCATGAAATGGTGCTGAATGAATGTGCAGCAGTGTTTTTGTTTGTTTTTAAAATGAGAAACACCTCAGGATTGCGCTACTCATGGTATTTTGGTGGAATCCGTGTTGTGAATCCTCTGAGACTATGTTCTGGGCTAGTTCATGCTGGATGTACAGCAAGAACTGACTCACTCATTCTTTCTTCCCATTTCAGTATCAGTAGAAATTAAGCCCAGTATTCATGTTCCGAATAGAAAGGAAATCCCAGTTCGGGGATCTGTTTGAAGCTGAACATGAAGTTCACCTGGCTGTATACAGCAAACGACTCACTAAACAATTGTGTGTGAGTTTCAATCACTATATGATACTCAAAAAGGGTGCCCCTTAATGTCCACAGTGTAGGTTCTAAGGACCAGCATACCCCATGAAGCAAAATATGAGCTGACGTCCTTTAGAAGAACCAAGAGATGAAGCATCACACAAAGAATATATTGTGGGCTTCATTTTCAAACCTAAGTTAGAGCACCCAACTTTGCCCGTGGGTACTCAAATCAACATGGGCACTCAAAGACCCATTTAGGGCTCTTGTTCCCATTTGAGCATCCAGGTATAGATCCAAGTGCCCTAACTTAACTACCTGGGTTTGAAAATTGGTCCAATTAACAGGTGGAAATGTAATCAACCCTGTGGGACAACTTCGGGTTCCTATGGGAGAACTTCTCCTTTGGATGAGAACTATGAAGTGTCATCAGCTGTGCTTGCTAGCATCTCCAGCTGAGAACTGGAAGGTGTAACATTCATTACAGATGCTAACAGGTGACTGGATCAGGTTCTACTTCTTTTCTCCTTGAACAGAGAGTAAAAGCTACTTGCGGCTGCAGAGCAGTGGGAGGAGAGCGGATCAGCGCACCCGACTTATCAGCCCTGTGATCTACTTGCCCAGGAGTGCTGTCTGCATGGTGTTCCAGTACCACGCATCTGGCAGGAATGGGATAATGCTGCAGGTGTGGCGGGAAGCAAACCAGGAGAATAAGCTGTTGTGGATCATCTCGGAAGACCAAGGGGATGAGTGGAAAGAGGGACGGATCATTCTGCCAAGCTACGATATGGACTATCAAGTAAGATGATAAAGGGCCATTTGTTCTGAGCTTCGAGTGGATTTTAGTGATACATATGTCAATATTTCAAAGGGCTGTGCCCATTCATCATTAGGGAACCTCCTCGAGCAGAGCTGTTTTCAATGTATTTCTTATGTTGCTATAGTAACTAAATAACACTCTATTTGTTATTCAGAATGTGGCTGTCTTTATAAACAGACTTAGGTCTTTGTTCATCCTGTTGCCTTTTATATTTCTGAAATCTCCCCTTTTACAAATATTTTCCTCCCTTTTCTTTTGGATGATTATCAGGTAATCTAAGAGACACAAAGCCCTAAAGAGCAAACACAAACAAATCCTGCCAGCAGAAAGGTGGGGAGGTGGGAGAGAGGGAGCCCACTTTGAAAGAGAGAATGAAAACAAAGCAAACACCACTTTCCTGACCTTGGCTCCAAGTCTGGGTGTTGGGGATAGGGGAGGGTGAAATCAGGTCTGTGTGACACCTTGAGACCAGAAGGCATTCAAGGCAAGCAGATAATATGGACTTAAGGGCCCGATCCTGCCTCCGTTGTGTCAGTGGGAAGAGGATTGGGCCCACATAGACACGACCCACGTGCCCAGTCCTGCAAAACCTTTCCAACGCCGCCAGCACCCCATTGTGAAGTTAATGAAAGGGTTTGCAGAACAGTGTATCAATCTCTTCTCCAGCCAAAGAGCAGCTACGGCTGGCTGGTAAGGCAAGCCAAAACTCAGCCAGCTAGCCAGGGAACATGTGCTGCCTATTCTTACTTATTAATGAGTCACTGTGCTCAGCACTGTCCAAAACAGAATGGAAAACATGGTCCCCACCCCGTGGAACTTGGGGTCTGACCCTGCAGTCTCGACTCCTGCAAAACTCCCAGTTGAGGTCAGGGAGAGGTTTCCTTGTGTGAGGACTGCGGGATTGGGCTTCAAGTTATCAGTGGAAAGGAAGCAATGGCTACAAACATGAAGCAAAGGTCTTTGTACCAGTATCCCTGGAGATGTATTGCTGGTATGTGTGCGTTCGTTTGGCTTTTTAATAAAATACCAGTGCACACAATGTGCGTACAGATAAGGGTACTTGGCGTTTAGGTAGTACTTTGCATGTTAAAATGATGTACAGCCATTAAGTAACTAACTGAATATTACTTAAATAACGCAGGTATTTTCACTCAGCATTTTTCACAGCTAACTATTATCACTTTAAACTTACTCCACGTAGTAAACCTCTTTTTTATTATGTCCTGTGTCCAGTATTCACTCAATGGGGCAGCTCCTCAGCTGGTATAAATCCATGTTGCTCCGTTGACTTCACTGGAACTACGCCGATTAACTCCTGCTGAGCCCATGATAACCAGTGAAACCCCACGTCAGTTGTCCTGGTTTGTAGTCCCTGAAAAATGCATTTTATTCAAACAAACTGCGAGTTGGGAATCCAGCTGTCAATTGATGGGCCAAATGATGAACTCCCTGAGTTTTTACTCAGTCCCTACTCAGACAGAACTCTCACTGCCAGTGGAAGTTTTTCCACAGTGAGGACTGGTAAAACTGGGTAAGGACACCAGCATTTGGCCCCTTGCCATTAGCTTTTCAAGTGTGACTGAAAAGTGGGGAGCACATTTTCGGCTTTTTCTCCCAGGGGAACAAGGACTGCTTGCACTGCTTGGGAGTGGAAGCCTAACGGTGACATTTCTGCTCTGATTTGCTTGTAGATTGTGTTCGAGGGTGTTATACGCAAAGGACATTCGGGAGAAATTGCCATCGATGACATCCGGATTGGCTCCGATATCTCCCTAGAGAATTGCATGGGTACGTAAACATCTGTCTCGCGGACTTATAGATTTTTAGGGCTAGAATGGATCTTTGTGACATCTAGTCTGACCTCCAGCATAACGCAGCTCATGGAATTACACCCGGTGATTCTGGTATCCTCTCGGCTGCACAAAATTAGACAAGGAATCACTGTTGCATGCAGCAGTAGTCCAGTTCATGAGGGCCTTTGTTTCTAGGATTCTGCCAAGGGACCGGAACTCTTCTCCTGCCTGAGCTATAGTGATTTTCTGGATTTCAATAAAGCTACTCTGCGTCTGAAGGAAATCAGGAAAAATAGGTCCCTAGGGAACATAGGTACTGGTGTCAAAGGCATCAAGGGGAATATATATGTCTACAGAGGAAGGCTGAAACAATAGGTGGGGTTATTAAAGAATACTCTGTATAAAAAGGACATGCACAAAATTTAAAAGGAAAGTGCTAGACACAGGAAACCAGCTGCCAGTCAGCATTACATGCTTGGAGGGGCTGATGGGTTCAACGGGAGCCTTTTCTAATAAGAAATAAATAGCAGAGGGGCTTTACAGCAGTGTTAACACAATAACGAAAGAGAAGGTTGTGCTAGAATTCATCATTTCCCAATCCAGGGCAAAAGTCAGGTAGACAGGTTCATTAAACATGAAAGCTACATAAGCTTTAAAAATGTTTATTAGGGGTTTACCACTGGAATGGTAATTCAACCGTTCATCCATCTAGCCTACCCATCCCTCTTTTGTATTTAGATAACGGCAGTCCCCAGATAATGAACATGGGATAGAGTCTGACATGATGTTCATTTCCATTGATTTCAATGTCATGTAGGGTCTGGCCCTAGAGGAGTGGTGGGTGGAGTTGGACTACGTAAAATATCTAATTAGTAAGGTCTGCGTTGGCAGATGTCCATGGGCCTCCCATTCCGTACAGCGGCAGGAGAAGTGCTTCGCTGTTACACACCTCCTAAGGGGCCACACCCAACCGGCCTGAAATCAGTCTTTCCATTGGAGCTGGCCATGGCCCAAGGTGGACTTAAAAAGGTTCACATCAGCAAGACATCTCTGCACAGGTTGCCAGGGGCCTCCTAAATTCAGCAAGATAGGTCACTAGGATGAGCGAGAAAATGAACCACACATGACAGTTGTTAGTCACCTTGCTTAATGCACCACTGGAAGGCTCAGATACTGCGGTGATAAGGGCAGTACAAGAACCTGAATAGAATAGAATAGAATAGAATAGAATAGAGGTCAACGGCTTGTCCTGGAGTGGTTCTGAGCTCCTTGAGTCCCAGTTTCTTTGAAGCTTTTAACTCTACTGACCGTTTGCCCTTGTGCCCAAAGTGCTAATTTTGCATGTGAAAAATTCTGTGTTGGCATTTGACAAACATGGCATGGCGTCCATAGCATAAAAAAGAAACACGAATGATGAATAATGTTAATAACTTCTTTCTTTTCTATCTTTTTTAAAATACTCAAACGTGCTTGATTAGCCAATATTTTGTTTTTATCTACATGTAAGTAAAACTTTAAGTGTTAAAACAAAGCCCTTTGTAAGTCATAAAGGTCCAAAAAATGTTAGACTAGCTCTAAAAATTGCTTCAAATTGCTACATAGATTTACTTGTATCTTTTCAGGAACTTAAATCTGGACCTATGAACCTAATAGTAAATGGTGATATTTTGGTTTTGATCATGCCTGACAAAGGGATTTTTAAATAGTTTTAACTGAAAAATGTAATGCTATCTCGGCTGTAAGGTCACTTCCAAAGCCACCATAGCAATATGAAACAATATGCGCATACCACATTCCCTCTTTGTCAGCACCATAAAAGTAACTGACAAGGGTAACAGGCTACTGTTTTTAAAATGTAATCCTGGGAAGTAATCTGATTCCTTTTCAGCCTGAAAAGAACTCTAATAACTCTCAATAATTTTTTCCTTTGGAAAACCTGTCGCTCGTGTTCTGAACTTGAGCGATGATTTCACAATGCTCTATACAGCCACAGCCTGGTTATATGACTCACAGGCGTAATGCAAAAGTAATCTAAAAATACTCAGAAGTCTATTACTTTTGAGAACAAATAATCACTAATAAGCACTGATTATTGCTTTTCAGATCCAGTAATTTGTAACAGATCACTTCTTCAAAGTAACTTCAAAAATCACGCTCCTTTGTTTATTGGAACTGTAAGACAGAGGGATGCATGGCTAGCCAGAAGTGACATGGCCTGTGAAAATTGAAACTAGAGATGGGCTGGAACCCAGACCCCAGATCCAAACACCACCTTTTAGGGTGTTTTGGAATCTGAACACTGATTCAGATCGGAATTTGGTAGCAGGCTCCTATTTCTATGATGACTGAATCCCTGAATTCAAACACTTCTGAACTTGGGGCATATTGTACCCTGAAGTCTGGATCTAAATCCAACTTTTTAGTTCAGACCAATCTCAGACTGCCTATGATGGCATGTGGCTCATTGGTAACTGCCAGTAGCAAATATTACCAACGGCTGGAGATGGGACACTAGATGGAGAGTTACTACAGATAATTCTCTCCCAGGTATCAGCCTTGTGGGTCTTGCCCACATGCTCAGGGTCTAATTGATCACCATATTTGGGGTTGGGAAGGAATTTTCCTCGAGGTCAGATTGTCAGAGACCCTGGGGGTTTTTTTTGCCTTCCTCTGCAACATGAGGCACGAGACATTTGCTGGTTTAAACTAGTGTAAATGGTGAATTCTCTGTAACTTGAAGTCTTTAAACCATGATTGGAGGACTTCAGTAACTCAGCCAGAAGGGAGGGGTCATTACAGGAGTGAGTGGCTGAGGTTCTGTGGCCAGCAACATGAAGGAGGTCAGACTAGATGATCATGATAGTCCCTTCTGACCTTAAAGTCTGTAAGTCTATGAAAGAGGGGCTTCTGCAATATTGTGAAATCCACACCCCTGCTTCCATTGAGGGGCTCCTGTGAGCAGTGTTTCCTAGATATGGTTACCATCTTTTAAATTAAAAAAACAAAACAAAAAAAAACCAGCACCCTCCCGGGCCCCCAAGGCAAGCCAACCACAACCCCAACAACAAGGTAACTCCACAACACCCCCTTCAACAGCCACTTATAGTATCTAGAGAGGTAATGATTAATAACTTCATTGATAACAAATGGGCATTTGTTTTATCAGCATATTTTGCAAGCCAGTCTTTGTAGTCTGTTTCGTTTAGCCCATTGTCACTGAATGTGCAGTTTCTGATTCAAACTTGTTTTTTTCCGGGCATGTAGTAGGATCACTCGCACCATTTCCCTGATCGTCTATTATTTCATGCCTCGCACATGTCCTGACTTTCGCGTGACTCAAACCCCCACTCATATACACGGGCAGACAGTTGCTGTATTTTCAACAAGTTTGATCTGTTATTGCTTAAACTGCAGAAGTGGGAACACTGCAGCATCTTTAGCTGGACACAGAAACTTTTAACATCAGCTGTCGCAGTGTATTGTGATAATCATGCAAATCTTTAGACCCACACTAAAGAAACCCCGGCAGATTACATTATTTTTCTGGCAACTGGCAAATCCATAAAAAAAAACTGTCCAGTCCGATTAAATTCTGGCCACTTGGTAACCCTGTTCCCAGACAGTGGCTTGTGGGCCCAGTGTGGAGGGGGCCTGGGTGAGCAGGTTTGGAGAACAAGCCCACCCCGCACTCACCCCACAGCATCAGCTCCTGTCCTGCTCCAGCAACCAGGCCAAAACTGAGTGGCACTGCAGCCCAACAGGCCAGGTCACAACATCCAGTATGGGGAGCTGGGCCCGACCCCGGGAGACAAGAGCTGCTACTGCCAGTGGGTGTAGGGCGGGCTTGCTCTCCAAACCTTCCTCCTCCACCCCACCCTGGGCCTCTCCTCGACCCCAGGCCAGGATTAGGATTGCAGTGCCAGGGCTGAGGGTGTTGTTGCAGGTGGTGAGTGCTTCCTCACAAGGTCAGGAGAATGCAGTGGAGGAGGAGAAGGACGCTGGTGTATGATTTTGGGCCCCACCCAGGAACTTATATACAATAGGTGGGTCGCCTTACTAAAAAGTTTGGGAACCACTGGATTAAGGCTCCCCATTTAGTCCCAGGGGTCACAGATGCTGATGTTGGGCCTGAAGAGATGTCACTGATAAGTAACTAGGGACACATCCGACGTGATCTTCTGTTTGTTTTAAACATTCTCCTCTCTAAAACCAGAATATTTTTTTTCCCTTTGCAGAACCCATCACAGCTTTCCCAGGTGAGAACTTCTACATTCCAGGTAAAACGGCACTTATTAGAATAACTTCTCTGATGGCATGATTTCATTTTTGGTTTTTATTTTTTTAATCAGTGTGCGTGCATATGAAAATAATGTGCACTGTTACGAGACAAGAGAAACGGTAAATGTGCAATATGCCTTCCCAACAGCACATGGCACTAGCCTATGCACTCCTCCTGGAAGCAGGGACGGGGGTAGCAGAGCAGGCTTTGCTACCTCATGTCTAATTAAAGTTCGGAAACCCATAATGGAGACAAATAAGACCAGATAAAGTGCTCTGCTTTGCAATGCCCAGTGAGGTGCAATAAAGCTTAAATGTAGGACCCAGGAGCAAAGAGAAACCACCGACAGATTTAACCAGAAAGATTGGTAGTGAGTTAAGAGTAAAAGGGGTGGCAGAGATTTATTTGAGCATGAAGATGGGTGCTTTCCAGCGGACAGATGCCAAAGCTATTAGTGAGGTACAGAGGCTGCAGACCTGCCTGCAAGGAGAAGGAAATTAGGAGGTAGAATTGGAAGAACAACTGCCACCAGGAGTTTGGAAGTTGACATTCAATAAAAGGGAAACAAGGTGAAATGGTGCATTTAATAGCGTAATGCTAGTCTAAAGAATAGCAAATGGGATTCTTCTCTTTGATAAAACCTACAGAGTAAAACAAAAGGAAAAGGAATTCAGAGATAGTGCCTGCTCATTAAACATGTTTCTGGTTCAGCGGGGATGCTGTTTTCTACCCTGAAAAAATGTGAGCTGTCCTCTTCTCGGGAAGGTTTTTCATCTCTTTCCCAGTGTCTGATGCTGGCTACCTCTCCGGGAGCGAATGCGTAGGTTGTCAAACTCCAAAAAAGGAAAAGCAGGAATCCTTAGTTTTAAAAAGTTCTGCCTATTTAGAAATGGCCCCTTTATTTTCAGCATATAATATCCCTCCTGACCATCTCTCCTAAACTGTTGTGTTGAACTGTTAAAAGGTGTTGGGTTTCACTCCAGAAGTAGCTGCTTTTCAGTGATTGGTGAAGCCGTTCCTTTGTCAATAGTTTGCAAAGTGCTTTGGGATCTATGGTTCCAGATGAAAATTATCCAAAGCCCACTGACGTTGCCAGAGAATCTCCCATTGACTTCAGTGGGGTTTGGACCAGCCTGTAAGTTATTAGCATTAGAAGAGGCACACTCAGAGTTAACAGTGAGCTAATGTTATAGTTATGGTAATATTCTTAATGTAAGCGTTCTAGGTATTTGGCTTGTTTATATATCCTTCCACTGAGACCCACAGCCTTGGTGAGAAGCTGGTACAGTATTTTAGCCCAATGATCTAAAGCCTTGTAACCATTTCACAGACCATTCCTATATGCTGCTATATAATGTACTTTCTTTTCCTAAAGGCGCTAACCAGCCTGTGCTCTTGGGCTCTTTCCTATTACAAACTGCCTTTGAGACTGTGTCATACTGGCATAGCGTCTCAGGGCACCCAGGCACCACTGGGCTCTCTGTTCCCTTTGCGGAGAACCTCTGCAGAGCATTCAGAGAGACTGGGACATGAACTAAAAATAATGAGTGAAATCCTGGCCCTGTTGAAATCAGTGGCCAAACTTCCATTGACTTCAATAGTGCTGCGATTTCATTCAACACACACAACCCCCAGCCCATGTGCAGGCACAAGTAGGAGGTGGGTGGCACTGGCTGGAGACCCTCATCCACGAACAGCCTTCCCAGTAGCTGAAACTCAGGGAGGAGGTTATCACCAGCTAAATACATCCCACCTGTGAGCTCTCCCAGGGCCTGGCTGGCGAGGGGGAAAGGAGAGGCAGATGGGCCAGGCCGGCAGTAGGAGGGAGTGGGAACAAGAGCTTTCTGTGTTGCAGGGAGGAGAGTAGCCATTTTCTGGCTGATTGTTGTGTCCCAGAGGTGATAGAAATACCAGCAGTTCTCCCCTCCCACCACCCTGTGTTCACGTGCACTGGTTTGTTCACGGTGACTTAACAGCAAATCCCAGTGTTTGGTTTCTAGATGGTGAAAGTGGTCAAGGAAGGCTGAGTCTCAGGCTAAACCAGAGGTGTCTAAAGAGCACTTTCTAATCTGAAGGCTGCCAAGAGAGTTCTATCGCTACGACTGTTATTACTCCATACGTGTGCTCTGGGCCACCATCTCCTTTACTGCTGAGGTACTGCTACAGGTCCCATCATGCACTGCTCCATCTCAATGCAGAGACTGGGCACACCGATCAAGATGGAGTGTTACATGGTAGGACCTGTGGTCTCCACGGCTCTCATCTCTATTTCAAGGAGGAGGATGGCTGGAATCAACCTGTCCTTATGCTAATTAGGTGCATCCCTTTGGCTCCTGGCAGGACAAAGTTCATGCTCCCCTAGATTAATGTCCTTTTAATATCCAGCAAAATTGCTTGCTCAAGGGGCAGATTAAAAAACCCAGATGGTTTAACAATGACCTGGTGTGTGTGCATGGGCTGTGGTAGGTCTAATGTACATCTCAGCAAGTGGGTCAGGCTTTGATAAGACCAGTCAAGTGTGCATAAACTATGACCCCATTTGAGATATGGAACATCTGACCCTGACAAAAAAGGCATTACAAGATCCAGTGTCTAGAAGCTGAATGAAGCTAGAGAAATTCAGGAGCAAGTTTTTAACCATTACCACAACTTTCCTGGGGACGTGGTAGATTCTCCATCACCTGATGGTGTTAGATGGTGTAGTTATTCTACATCATTAAAAATGGATGTCTGTCTAGCTCTAGCTCAACCAGCAGGTATGGGCTTGGTGCAGGAGTCATTTGGTTGAAATACTATGGCCTGTGTTATACAGGAAGTCAGACTAGATAGTCATAATGGCCCTTTCTGGCCTTGGAATCTACGAAAAACCCTGCCATGTTAATAGTCCATATTGGCATATTTTTCAGTGATTTCTAAGTGGACCGTGTATCTGTGACATGGTTGTGGCACAGGGCCACAGACCACATTTTAGGGGTTCTAGACATATTCTTTTCTACTTTTGTCCTTTATGATTTTTATTCTTACCTAACTAAATCTTTGGTTTTAATGTTAAATGCTGTAATTGCTGTGTGGCTGGGAGGGTGGGGTGGTAGCGGGTAGACAGCACAAGGGTGAACATCAGCACACGCTGCACACACACAAAACGTCCCAGAGCCTGTGGTCTGAATCAGACTTACAATGATATGCATCCCAAGTCATGCATAAAACAAAGTGCACACAAACCTGATGGAAACAGAAATGCAGGGGTCTTTTAGATCTAGGGCTCTAATGAATGAAAGAAAGGAGAGAGCGTGGGATGTGTGGGAGAACATAAGGGAGACCAGAAAAATGATGTAGTTAAGAGGATGGGTTTTTTTCATCTTAGCAGAGTACTTATCTATATATAAAATAAACTTTCAGAAAACAAAGGGCCAATAAAAACAGAGCTGATAACATCAGTGTACTCTATGCATGTACTGAATGACTGGCAGCTATTTTTAGCAGTCGACAGCATAAGGAAGAACTACTGTTAATGCTACAAGCTGGTTTTGTTAACGCTTGGAGACAAATGAGTGGGATTCCTTAACTAGTTGAGTTCCTAAATTGACTTCCCAGGCCTCTGCTATCTCCTCAGCCTACTTTGGGCCAGTGTGATGTAGTAATTAAAGCACGAGATCTGGGGCTAGATCCTTGGGCCTGGGCTGAGCTGCACTCAGTACTGGACCTGAGTGGGGTGGAGCAGAGGTGGCCTGAAGCCATCTTTATGTCCTGCCAGTTCTGAGCTGGCCATGGCCTGGCTCAGTTTCTGGAGCAAGTTAGAGTAGCATAAGGGTTGGTCTAAGTTGCACTGGGGCTTAGCCTCAAAGGAGCTGGGTATCTTTGGAGTCCAATGGTGCTCTAGTCCCACTCTCTCTCCCCCCAGCCATGCCAGCTGCACCAGTGGGGCTGGGAAGGGGTGGTATAGAATTGACTGCACAGGCCCTATACCATCTTCTGGGGTTAGGACTTCTAGTTTCTCTTCACATTTCTGGCACCACCTGATGTACAGCCCTGGGTGTTAACCTCTCTGTGCCTCAGTGTGCTTCTCTAATGAATTCATGTCTGGTAGTCAGGGCCTCCTGGACTCCATGGCACAAAGAGACCAAACTCTGCAGCCACAACCCCTAAAATCCACTGTGACATTAACTGATCACCCTTCTGTTCCCCTCTCCTCAATCCCCACACGTGCGATGGCTCAGACCTGAAGGTGCTCAAGGATGTGAAATTCATGGGCAGTAGTTTTCAAGGATGGGTTCTTTCTCTGTACTTTCCTGAGAGGTTTAGCTCCCACGGTGTTCTTCAGGCAGCCAGGCTCAGAACCTCCTTTCCCCCTCATGCGTGCCAGGGAAGGGGGAGCTTATACCTATCTTCAGCAGCTCATTACCCTGGCTCCCAAGGTCCTGGCGGCTGTACTGTTTGTTCTCCAGGCCACCTGGCTTGCCAGCCTACACCTCTGGTTCCCCTTTGCCTGGCTGTAAGCTGGCCTCCAGCTCTGGCTTCCCACCTGCTGCCCAGTTACATGGTACAGTGCAGAGCATGAATTCCAATCAATGCCCTCTTGTGGAGAAATCTGGAGAGCAAGAGGCAGGTTCCAGAAGGGTGGGGAGAGAGACTCAAAATCAGGTGCTTGGCTGCAACAAAATGGCAAATTCTCCAGCAAAAATGCTGAACTTCAAGGGATCTTAGGAAAATGCCAGATTCCACAGATACTGAATTGCAGAGTCCACTGGGCCCTGACTGAGGTGAATGGTTCAGTTCACACCTCTCAACGCTGTTGTTTCAGACTCTCTGCAGACTCAGGCAGGCATTGCCGTCTTGGTTTACACTATTCGCATTTTAAGATTATGTCTGCAAGCATAAAGGGACAAAACCTTTTTTTGAATGAACGTTGAGATTCTGGGCATGATTTCTGAGGCCAGGAGCAAATTCGGTGTTAAATTCCATTATGTACCTGGGGTCATAGCTCAGAGTAGCTATGTGAGGTGAAGTTAATTGTTTGTAACACTCTCTTCAATGGAAAGTGTTATGTAAGCACACCATATTGTTATCCAGGATATGTACTACTGGCCTTTGCACCCAGAATTGAGCCTTCAGTGTCTGAGAGGCAGCTGCTACGTTGCTACTTCTCAAGACCCATCTAGCTGTCAGATTAAGAGTAGGTGTTTCTGAGCAAGCAAAGATGGTGATTAGACATATGTAAATTTGTTAGGACTCAGCTAAGTGGATTTGCTTTTGGAAACAGTGACTGGTTATCTGTGAGACTCGCTGGTATATTATACACCCTCACAGAGCTCTGGCAGAGCCCCCATCATTTAAAATTAAACAACTGCTCGGGTCCATTTGCCAGAGGGAAGGCAATTTTCTTTCACATGCTTCTGCATCCTTCACCTAAAGAAAGTGCAATCCTTGATTTTAAGGAGAAGACAGCAGCAAGGCTTTGGGAACGGAGAAGAGACCACTACTCTCTTTTCCAGCATGAATTTAAGGTATTTGGGGCCAGATCCTTAGGCCTCACTCCTCCCACTTCGATAGTGCTATGCTGGTATACACCAGCTGAGAATCTGGGCCTCAAAGTGCCAGTTAGCGCTAAACAGCCATAATTAAAACATCTGTATGTTTCCATTTCTGTGCTGCCTGGGTGGCAAGCAGAGATCTCGTGGAGATATTTGCATCATTTGTCATTTTGCAGGACAGTTTGTACTTTTACACCCACCCCAAAGAGATCAGCAGTTTATTACTTGGGTATTGTTTTATGACCACTTTGTAAACTCTCTTTCTCAGTGCACCAGCCAGCTTGAAATGAGGCAGTTTTTCCACAAGAACATTAAATAAACATTCTCATTTGGAATTTTTTTCCATAGGCACGAGTGTGCACTTCCTTTTAGCTCCGTGTAGTCAGTAATCTCCCCCTACCCTGCCCCTCACACTTCGCACACTGCCTATCAACGACAGCCCATTGCCATCGGATAGCCACATGTGCCCGCATGGGGCGCAGAACTGTACTAGCTTCCGTTGTGTGCAGAGCATCTGTGCCCCTACCTTTGTGTGTCAGGAATATCCCAATATGGGTCTATTTAAAGAAAAAAAACTGGTGGGGGGGATTTTAGGACCCCTCCTCCAAATATTTGATAGGGAGCAAACCGGGCTCCCCCATGGTAGCAACTATGGGGAGGAGCAAGGAGCCACGGCAGTGGTGTGAGGTGACAACAGTGCCCAGGGCCCCTTACGTCCAGGTATGTGGGGAGGAGGGGGCAGATTGGCCAACCCCATCCAAGAGTCTTGGAGCGTCAAGACTGGCACCAACACCACCCCTCGCCCCTCAGGAAGTGGCTCAGGGAGAGTGGACAGGAGGATGATAGTCAAATGGTATTTATTATTTAGCATGGGTATTATTGTAGCTCCTAGCCATGTTGTGCTTTTCTTTCCTTGTCTTTCATGGCCCCACTACCATAGCCTCTGAGCACCTCACAATCTGTGATGTATTTATTCTCACCTGGGAGCTAGGTCCATGCTGTTATCCCCATTGTACAGATGGGGAACTGAGGCACAGAGAGACTCAATGACTTGCCCAACTTCATGTAGGTCAGACCTTCTTGGCATCTCTGCTTATGCCCAGAACAGGCGCACCACGGGCAGCCACAGTACAGGCTTCGCCCATGCTGCCCCGCCCATGTCCCTCCACTCTGTTCTGGAGCGACTGCCTCTGGGGGAGTATGAAAGGAGAGTTTTACCATACAGTAAATGGCCTCTCTGCTGAGACAGAGGCTCAGTTAATGATGGTTTGACAGTGTGTGTGTATCAGGAGGGGAACATACATTTCTTCTGAGAAAGGAGACTCTTTCTTGCCTGGAATTACAAACGTGTGGGTCGTTTCCAATCTCCTGCACCAAAGAAGCAGGATGTTCCCTATCAGTCTTTACCAAGCGCTCTGGATGTAGTTTTGATCCCTGTTTTTCACTCCCATCACTTTTTGTGACTAAGTAGCAACTGATCTCCTATGTAGGCTAGAGCAGAACAAAATTCTGCAGACCTACCACATAGATCACCACCTCCGTCTTGTAGGACACCTGGGGGAGGGGGGACTGTTATGGGAAACATCCTTGCTGTGTGCATAGCAGGACTCATCCTTCAGTATTTCGTTTTCCCCTTGGAATCTTCTGCGCATGCACTGAAAACAGACACAGAGCTGGTTGCCAAGCAGCAGTTATTATCAGTGAGCTGAATAATAAGTTGACACCAATTCACAGAAGCCCACAAACTATCCACTTTAAGATGCTCCTGGCAGCTCCGTCTGTGTGGGAAGAGTCCCTCTATTGCAAAAACGATAGCAAAAAGAGACGAGCGTCAGGCTGCCTCCAGAGAAATACTAAAATGTCTTTGTTCAACAACAGAACAAGTGAGCTGGAAAGTTTCCTCAGAGACTCTCGCCCGTGGACCAGCCAATCAATAAATTCCAAAAGTGCATCCCCAGTTAGATATGACTTGTCTCCAAAAGCAACATTTGAGCGGTCTGAGTAAGAGTTACGAGAGCATTAGTGCCGCCCTGCTTTAGTGAGATACGTGGGTTTTAGCCTAAACATACCACTTAGCATCTTCTGAGTCTCTTGGAGGACGTATGTGTGCATGTGTGCGTGGGCTGGCAATAAAACAGTATTCGTATGTATGCTGTATTATCCAGACATGACCTTTAAAACAAATAGCTCGGCCACAAAACGATACATGCCTCCCCCACCCCTTCCTTTTTTTGTGTGAGATTTGTGCAGGCACCAAAAGGCTTAAACATGGAGGAACAGTGAGTGCCCCAGACTGAATTCAGCAACACAGGTGGCTGACAGTAGTTTAGTTTTCAGCAGCATGGATTGTGCATCCCTGGCTTGCTAAAAGTTTGAAGATCGTGATCTTGGTGCAGGAATGGCTGGGTGACAGTCCACAGCCTGTACTATGCAGGAAGTCGAACTAGATGACTGTAATGGTCCCATCTCTGTATAGATGTCTAGGGCGCCCTGGGTGAGAGATCTTTTTCACTGTTTTTCCCTTAAGAATGAAGAATATTTCTCCCTCTGATTTCTTTCCTAGCATTCTATTGCGACTTCCTTATTGCTTTGCTATGAAACTCTATCTCCAGTTAAAACTGTAACGTTTTGTCTTCGCCTGACAGAAATTGTCATGTGGAGACAAGACCTAGCTGATTTGGGGAAGGCCGCCCTCCAAAAAAACCAAAAAAAAACCCTGGATATCAAAAAAAGCTGGAATTTGTGTTTAAATCCAGGTTGGCTAATTAATAAGCCGCTTTAATATGTCTGCTCATCAAACACCCAAATTGTGTTTCTCCCAAAGAGGAAGTTTCGTATCTGGAGCTGGGTCACATAACCTCACTTAATGCTGCGCTGTACTCTTGAAAGCATGTGTGTTTCTTTTTATTAGTCTGCATGCATCCCACCTAGCAACACTCTTCTATGTCTCTCCACCAGGGGGCACCCTTCTGCCAGGGAGCGAGCCCACAGTGGACACGGTGTCAGTGCAGCCCATCCCAGCCTACTGGTATTACGTTATGGCCGCCGGAGGTGCTGTTCTGGTGCTGGTCTCCGTCGCGCTGGCCCTTGTGCTCCACTACCACCGGTTCCGCTATGCGGCCAAGAAGAGTGATCACGCCATCACCTACAAAACCTCCCACTATACCAACGGGGCCCCTTTGGCAGTGGAGCCCACCTTAACAATAAAACTAGAGCAAGACCACAGCTCGCACTGCTGAGAGCCGAACAGGAGCAAGAACAAAACACAAAAACAAAATTTAAGACTTCAAATACGTTGCCTCGATTTTTGCACTTTTCTCCTCACCTAGCGTCTGTGTGAACTCTAGACATCTCTGTCCCTGTCCCCTACCTTTCCCAGCCTTTCCTGTTCTTTTACAACCTCTAAACTAATGCTGCAGCTTGGATCGCCAGAAGAGAGTGCCCGCCCATGTCACTTTGAAAGGGAATGCTCCTCTTTATTATTTTCAAAGACTGATTCTCCCAGTAGGCAACCTGCAAGGAAACTTGATGGCAAGTCAAGAAGCTGGTGTGCGTGCGTGCATATGTGCGTGTCTATATAAATATATGTATGTAAGTGTGCATGGGAGTGTGTGAGGCTGACTGACTGAATGTATATTTAAAAGAGGCCCCTTTTTAACTTGCTTGTATTGCTTCTGCTTACACAGGGAATGTGTTATCCCCTGTGGAAGGCCTGGGATACCATTTGCGATAAATATACTGATTTGTTTACTTGGGGAAGAGAACAATGCTTTTTGTTGCCTTATCTAGCTTTGGCTGGGTTTATATTTCATATCGTAACGTCAGCGGGTGCATAATGAGAAGAACAGGCCATGCTGGACAGTCCAAAAGACCCCCTTGGATGGTGGGAAGGATCCAGAGAGGTTCATCGCCATTCAAAATTAAGACCTGTCTTATTATTTCTTCAGCCAGCATAACACAGCCATTGTTTGGTAGCGGAAACCACCTCCCACCCCACCCCTGTCCAGAAGTGAATCTATTTCAAGTTGCCTTATAACAGAGAAGCTCATAAAGAATGTTTAGTTTATATCTGTTAAACCCAGCCTTGGAGTAATGTGTAGACTTAAAGCAGATCTAAGGTGGATGTTAAATACTGTAGTTTCTTGAATCTGAGGTTTATTTATTTTTTAAGGAACCTCACTCCGGATGCTGATGTTTTTATGTTTATCTTTTTGCAGGGGAAGTGGGAATCCTCTTCCTTGTCATTTTACTAGAAATTTACAAAAGACGAGTCTAATTTACCTTCTGTTTTCTCTGCCCAAGTTCGTAGCTGCTGGATCATAAAATGGCTAATTGACTTTCTAGAATGTCAATTAGTTTTGCATTTGCTAATGTTCTGCTTCTTAGAGCATCAGTAACATCTAGCAAACAAAACACTAGCAGATAGGCCTGGTGAAATCCAGATATTGCTGCATCTTTAACTTAGGAGAAATAATGGAAACCAAGATACGCCTCCACCTATTGATTGGCTCTGAAGTAATGCAATGAAAATGCCTTATATAAATTACCAAGCGATGACACGCAAAGGTGGTTTGAATCATTAAGTCTGATCTATTTGTGCAGAATGCGCCTCCATGGAACACAGTTCAGGCTTTTTCATGTTCGGTTGTGGCAAGTGATCAGATTCCCCCCATTAAGACATCCAGCCACCCTTTCTGCTCTCTGCCCCCAGAAACAAAGATAACAGTTCTGCTAACTGTCTGCAGTCTTGCTCATTCTGTCAGATCATGAAAGTGTGTCCTGCGCACGCAGGGTTGGCACATATCATGACAGAGATCAGGGCTGCTTGAGTCTTAGCCAATCCCCAATGGCGCACGTTCTTGGGATTGTCACTCTTGTTCTCTCTTTCCCAGCCTTAGTCAGTAGCATGCTTCAGTGCATGCGGCAGTTTACTCTGCCGATTTTGGAGATGCCCGCTTAGTTGGTAACATCACACAGTGCTGCTTTGGTAGGGAGATAGTTTTTAAAGTGCACAACATCTAAAACTGATTCTCCGCGTTGAGCATGTGTGGTAGTGGATGCATCTAGAAAGAGAGAGATGTGCAGAGTTAACACACATCTGGGATTGCAAGCCTGGGGGCCAGGGGACTAAGTGCCTTCCACTCCCATTGCAGTCAGGAGGCACTCAGGGGCATCCATCACCTCTCAGGATGCGTTCAGTACCACGTGAGCCCTAGGAGAGCTTCTTCCAGCATGGAAGTCATTTATTAGTGAGCATCTTCATTATGTAGCACTGGCAGGATCGAACATATCACTTCTGCTATGATATCCCCAACGCTAAGTTATCATAGATAACAATGGACATAAAACATTGAAAGACTGTTGCTGAGTTTTCAGATCAAACCTACAGTTTTCAATAGGGTAGGGAAGCCTCTAGTAATATTTCTGAAGTTGGTACGACATCCCTGTGTAAAATTCTCCTCTTGGCTACACCAAGGCAAGCCTGCCGTGAGGGAGGGTGCTTTGGTGTATCTGAGAGGAGCATTTGAGGGCCAGTGTTAAAAATAAAAATCACCAAAGATGATGACAACAAAAATCACTTAAAGATTTTTACTCCCAATTCTCCCCTTCCTAGAACTGTGACATCCCCAGCATCGCGCAGTTGCCTGTGTGTGAAAATATCTTGTGGAAATTTGAAACTCTTTAAAGATGTATTGTGTGGAATGTAATAAAAGGATGATATTTTTATACAAACATCTGGGGAGGGTTTCTTTGTTTGTTTATGAAAACGACATTGGGCAAACTGACGTTTCATTACACGTTCCCTTCCGAGTGGTAGGGCTCTTTCCTTTAGCAACTAAAAGCTTGATTATGCTTCCATTCAAGTCACTAACAAAAACCTCATGGCAAGCTCCCCAGCTGGTGTACATGAAGTCAGTGTAGGTGTGCCAAGATTATAATCAGCTGAAAATCTGACCCCCCTATGCTCAGGATCAGGTCCTTAACAGTGGCTTTTAGACTCTCTTGTACCATTCCTAGTTAGGAGTTTGGGGCAGCTGAGCCAACACATGATTGTTTAGGGATTTTGCTAAAGTTACTTAAGTGCTAAATAAGCCTGGGACCTATAATTTCATAGTGCCCCAGGGGAAGCTGGCTAAATTGCACTTAATCCCTACACGAGATACACACACTATACCATTAAAAGAAAATCGCAACAGGTTTTTAAAAAACCTTTCTGCTCCTCTGAATGTCAGCTGTACAGAAAAGTGGCAGCGGTTTGTTCACCATTGCCAGGAGTTTGTCACGTGGACTGGCACAGTGTTTAGAATTAAATGGTCAAGGCAGCGTGGGCCAGACCCTTGCTGGGGTCTGTGGGCACCACTCCATTAACACCAGTTGAATTGCGCCGGTTTACACCAGCCGAGGACCTTGACCACCCCCCCACCCCCCTCTGCATTTTGTGCTCAAAAGCACCCAAAGAGGCTGATGGCTACTGTAGAGATTGCTCTGGTCGTGAGGGGTAACGTTTTGTAGTTAAAGGACTCCATCATGTAACGATTTTAAACCAAAGCTAAAATACGTAGTGAGGGCCAGAGCGTCAGCTAGTGTCAGTCAACACAGCGCAGTTGCCTTCAGTGCAGCTGACTGGAGCCCCAGGAAGGTGGGGGGTGATTCTCAGCTCACAGAGATGTACCTCTGCTTGAGCTAGCTTGCTAAAAATAGCAGTGTTGCCGGCGTAGTAGGGTGATGGCTCAGGAGAGCCACCCCAGTACAAAAGAAGAGGCGCTCAGCAGCCCTGGGGTTTAGGGTACATCCATGCCGCAGCTGGGAGGCGGAATTTCCAGCTCAGGTAGACGTAGATACTCTCACTCTGATTAAGCTAGCAGCTAAAAAATAGCAGCGAGACCAGGGCAGCTTGGGCTAGCTACCCAAGCCTGGAGACCCTCGGTACGTATGTGGGTGACTAGCCTGAGCCACTGCAGCCACTCTGCTGTTGTTAGCGCTCTAGCTCCAGCAGAGCGACCGCGTGTCTGTCTACCCACATTGGGAAGCAGGGGCCCAGCTGCACTGTAGAAAGCCCGAGGATTAATACAGATGACTCTGGTGTAGTATTTCTCCTTTCCCTGGCCTTTATGTTGGCCTGTGCGTCTTACACTGTCTCAGAAGAGCCAGCAGCTAGGCCTCTGATTTAAAATCTATTTTGAAGCCAGTTCTATTTTTTTCTAAAGAGAACATTTATGTATATATTTATTTTCCTTCGGCATTAAGCTTCAGTCTGACATTCATGTAGCTTTGCAATGGCACTTCCTGGATTTACTTGGATTTCAGGCCAAAATCAAAGAATTCAGAGTTCAAATTTTGTCCTCTTGCTGTGGCTGTACAAATATAAGCATAGCTGAAGAGCTGTAGACCTTTTTTTTTTTTTTGCTTTAATTGTGCAGATCACTGGCACGCCAACACTCATAATTTGCATTTCGTACACTTCAGTGACCATCCAAGCAAAATGCAAAACAAACATGCACAAAAAAGAGAGCGGGAGAGAAAATGTTGACGGTCTCACTATGAGCAAAAATCTTTAAGTAAGCAAATGAAAAGGGAGGGGTAGTTCGGGGGTTAATTACGCCTTATATACTTCACACACAAGTTGACCAAGCTTGAAACAGGAGCACATACAGGCTGGATGGGGAGCATGTCATGCACAAACAGCCAAAATTAGCACGATTGCAAAAAACAAAGCGTACGTGCAATTCCAGTAAGCTCTCTTCAGCAGTAAATATGAAGCACTGAGTTCATCCCTAAAAAGCAATCTCAAAAGGGTAGTGCAGGGGTGGTCAACAGGCAAACTGCGGGCCAAATCCAGACCACCAGATGCTTTTGAATGGACTCTGCAATCTTTTTATTTACTTATCGTTATTATTGGAGGGTTTTTTAATTATTTTCTCTGGAATCTAGACATTGCCCGTACCTTGACCAAGAAATTTGGCCCTTGACAAAAAATAATTGACTACCTCTGCGGTAGAGCTTTCCTGGGAAGGGCCAGCTGAACAGTGAAGGATCAGCGTTCCAATATGCAGCATTCCCTTCTTTTAGAGCAAAGAATGGAAGCAGCTCATGTCTATTGTGCAATAGGCAGAAGGCCCAGAGGCAGCCTCCGCAGTTATATACACAAAGTGATTGTGAGTATCTTTGTCATCATAACCACACCTTTGTGGATGTAACCTGGAGCTGTACTCCTGGAGACATACCCTGAGCGTGCTGACAGATAACGAAATACAATCAGTCGTTGCATGATTGAAGGAAGACTTGAGGGGCTTGTGTTAGTGACGCAGGGCTTTGCCTACACTTTAAACACTATAGTAGTGCTTCAGTGTAGACACTACCTATGCCAAGGGGCGACTCCCATCAGCGCAGATAATCCACCTCCCCCAGAGGAGGTAGCTAGGTCACCAGACTAATTCTTCCATCAACCTAGCGCTGTCCACTTAAATACGCCACTCAAGGGGGTGGATTTTTTAAACTCCAAACAACATAGTTAAACCAACCTAGTTCTCTAGTGTAGACCTGGCCTTAGGAGAATAACTGCAATAGGTTCATGGAGTTCAGTTCTCAGCTTCAGTATCAGTCCTGTAGTATGAGTAATATAGCAGCTGGTCACACAAGGCACCCATATATATGCTTGAGGAAAAGCAACTCACTCTTCTGTAGCATCAAAGAACACAGGTGATTTAAGGCAAGTGGTTAAGTTCCAATACATAAAGCTATCTTAGCTACAAAACAACTAGGTAGTTAACTTAGGGACCAGGGTCTGATTGGTTGTTGGCTAGGCCAGTTTATACCAGCTGAAGATCTGGTCCTTAAAATCCCACTGGTCCTTCAGGACAGGAGGGAGGTTTTTTTGGTTTGCTTGCTTTTACAGGAACTCAAGGTTATTCAATGGAATTCAACCTGCAGGACAATTAGAATTTTGAAGTGCTAGGCTTCCATGTTGGTCTAAATCTAAGCTAAGTGGAGTTGACAAGTGTAAGTGGATCAGAAGCAAAACCACTGTCTGTACACGTCACTCAAAACTATGGCCAGAAAGGTTCATTTAAATGCTCGTATACTGGTGGGACTGTTTCTGTGTATACAATATGTAAGTACTTACTTAGTTTTTCCTCTAATTTAAAATAGTTCCATTTGTAGGGACAAGGTGGGTGAGTTTCTTTGGTGCATTTGTTGCCTGTGAAACAGACCAGATTAACTATCTTGGAGGCTGAAACGGCCTGTTTAGCCACCAATGAATCACTGCATGGGTGTTTTCTGTGCTTGGCCTCTTTGCTGAGAGTGCCATTGTATGGCAATTCTGACAATAGCTTTTGATTGCTCTGTGATTAATTGTGAAGGATCATATTTATGCCAGAAAAGTATGTTCACAGTAATCAGCCTTTACGGGTGACTCTGGACACCAAAGTGAAGCCAAGGTATTTGATGATTGTATTTGTATGATGGAAGCACCTGTAGGCTGAAGCTCCATTGTGCTAAGGACAATAGGTACAGACACCATGCATAGTAAGTGTGCATCTGCCTGAATATTCTACTCATTGTAGGACAGGACAAAAGAAGCAGCAACAAATCACAGCATTAAAGAAGAAAAAAATCGTGGGCTGTGCTGTTGAAAGTTCTGGGCTGCTTCCTTCTTGGGCTACCCCTTCACATTGAGGGTGTGACTTAGATGAAGACTTGCACAAGATCCAGAAGGTGCAATAATTAGTCAGTCAGCAACATGACTGGACACACACTGGGCCAAATGTCTTGCTGGGAGAACACCACTGATTTCTGGGCAGCTCCCCCAGGAGTGCATATAGCAGAGAGCATCAATAATTGGATTTTGTTTCTCGTGTGATAGGATACATGTGCTTTTCCTGAGCTGTGAACTGAGGAGGTGAGAGTCTGCTCTCCTTGACACTGGTTTTGCACTGCCAGGCTTACAAGACTTCAGCACAGCTTTTCCTGATTTACACCAGAATAAGTGGCAGCAGAATCAGGCTCAAAGACTCCAGGCAGGGACCAGAAGCTAGACAGCATCCTGGCTCTTGGCCACAGCACTTCCGTCAGTGTCTTCGGTGACGCTGATAGCAATCCCAGAAGTGACTGCCAGTTTGAGGGATAGCGTCAATACCCATTATCCAAAACAACGGCAAGAAGGAGGGAGATAAAAAGATCAAGAGGAAGCAGAGCAGCTCCTTTCTTTTCTCCTCACCCTTTTTAGTGTTCATGAAAGGTGGTGGCTTGGCAGCTCTAGCCACCAAACGTGGCCGAGCTATCTTCAGTCTGCCCTGCCAATGCGGCTCGGCCCTGTTCTGCAGGGAGCACCTGTCAGTGTGAGATGATAGGTCGGTCTCCACACACATTCAACATTCGGCCGGAAATGACAACCGGCAGCACCAACGTAAAGAGTTGTGTTTTGTCACGTGGGCAACTAACTGCACAACGGACATCAGATTGGAAACAACTTTCCCTGATCACCGCCCTGGGATGGCGTTGAACCAGTGACCTGCACGGGAAGGGCTCCATTAGGAATCACTTCGCTCAGCCAGCTGCCTAGATAGCTAAGCACAGCGGCACCAGGGGCACAACAGCAGCATAGTCTGTTGCTTACTCTGTACATTAGAAGGAGTGAGAGCAAAATATCTGTTAGCCATCTGGTCGTGTCGCCTCAGGAGACCAGGCAGTTTCTGATTATACGATTTGTGCGTGTGCACACCAGGGCAGGAGACAGTCAAGCGATATTCCAACACTGGGTAGCATAGCACAGATGTTGGTACGTCTGCTCATCATTAGACACATCTGCAATCTGCATCATTTCACCGCAGCTTTCATTGGTGATATGCAAAAATCAGAAGCCTTCCAGGAGCTTATGTGGAACCACTTAAGACTCTAATGATGGGGAGGGGGGGCCCTTCGTTTGCCACATAACTGCTAAAGTCAGCCCTGGCATGACATCATTGCTGAATCTCTCACATCCACTTTGTTCTTATTGCTTCCCATGCCAATCTGTTAGGGACCAAAATGTATGACCAACCCCCTGTCTGGAGGCCTGATCCCATACCATTGAAATGGTCGGGACTCTTGAGATTAACTTCAATGGGAGCAGGCTGAGGCCGTAGGGAGGAAGCTTTCTGAAGAAAGAGGGATATGACTCTACTTCCTCCGTGCTCTTGTCCCCTCCTGTTTATCCTTGCACCTTTCTTTCTGAATCACCATTCTTTAGTTTTTCTTTTTTAGCGAAAATCCCTCTATCTATATTTAACTGAAAACGCAAACTGACCCTGAGGTTCACATGGATTCAGAACGTAGCACACAGCAAGAGCAGGAGAATGTGCCTCTCGATCCATCTGCACAGCAGCTGACGGGTGTAATTCCCAGCCTGGGTGACATACCGAAGCTAGCTCTGCTCGAGCTACCGTGCAAACAACAGCAGCGTGGTTGCAGCAGCACAGGTGGTGGGGAGGGCTAGCCACCCAAGTACCACCCCATCCGACATCCTATGTACATACTTGGGCAGCAAGCCCAAGCTCCCCCCTGTGCCACCATGGCCACATGGCTATTTTTAACATGCTAACTGGGGCAGAGCTAGTGCGTGCACGTCTAGCCAAGCCGGGAAATACTCCTCCAGCTGCTGTATAGGTGTGTCCATAGTGACATACACTGTCATGCGCCCCATCCAACAAGGACAAGTGCAGAGTCCTGCACTTAGGACGGAAGAATCCAATGCAGCGCTACAGACTAGGGACCGAATGGCTAGGCAGCAGTTCTGCAGAGAAGGACCTAGGGGTGACAGTGGACGAGAAGCTGGATATGAGTCAACAGTGTGCCCTTGTTGCCAAGAAGGCCAATGGCATTTTGGGGTGTATAAGTAGGGGCATAGCCAGCAGATTGAGGGACGTGATCGTTCCCTTCTATTCGACATTGGTGAGGCCTCATCTGGAGTACTGTGTCCAGTTTTGGGCCCCACACTACAAGAAGGATGTGGAGAAATTGGAGAGAATCCAGCGAAGGGCAACAAAAATGATTAGGGGACTGGAACACATGAGTTATGAGGAGATGCTGAGGGAACTGGGATTGTTTAGTCTACGGAAGAGAAGAATGAGGGGGGATTTGATAGCTGCTTTTAACTACCTGAAAGGTGGTTCCAAAGAGGATGGATCTAGGCTATTCTCAGTGATAGCAGATGACAGGACAAGGAGTAATGGTCTCAAGTTGCAGTGGGGGAGGTTTAGGTTGGATATTAGGAAAAACTTTTTCACTAGGAGGGTGGTGAAACACTGGAATGCGTTACCTAGGGAGATGGTGGAATCCCCTTCCTTAGAAGTTTTTAAGGTCAGGCTTGACAAAGACCTAACTGGGATGATTTAGTTGGGATTGGTCCTGCTCTGGGCAGGGGGCTGGACCAGATGGCCTCCAGAGGTCCCTTCCAACTCTGTTATTCTATGATTCTATGATCCCTTTCTGAGCTCTGAGCTTAGTCCCAAACCAGGGCTTCCTGGGAGGTGCTTTAAATACAAAGTACAGGAGTTACAATACCAAGCAAGACGGTCAAGCTGATACTAGGGGCTTTTTTCCTTTTATGTTAAGCTCTATCCAAAACACAGCTCTCCTTTAAAATTGGGCAGGGATTTAGTCTGTGTGTAAATTAAGTGTGTTTAGTGTTTGGGGGGAAAATTGTTTGGAAATGGTGCGGATACATCATTTTGAAAAACAGCTACTAAGCATATGAGATAGTAACCCTTCATGCGGTGCGTGTGTTTGTGAAGTGTTTTTCCATTCGCTCACATTGGGACCTATCCACCTCACAAGCATCTGGTGATCACATCTATAGAGACAACACTGCAGTGGGGAAGCGAAATGAAGCAATGGCAAGGTGGGCTGCTTCACGACAACAAAACAAAACGACGTACATTTGAGTTGTTATTCTGCTATTTAAAAAAAAGAGCTAGAAATAAACAATTGAAGGAAGTAAAAGGCTCGTTAAAAGGATGTTAAAAGTTGAGCCCTTATTCCTTATGGACAGAGAAGTTCTAGTTTTCTCGACAGCATTTTTGATATGGCATGCAAATACTGGTGCCCTGCTTTATATGGAATCTAGACCACCCAACATTACACAATGTTACAGGCCTTTGGGGGACATATTTCTGCAGTGTGGTCTTGTGTGCCTCGTTCTAGTATTGCACTCTATGTGTAAAGAACCATAGAGATTATATGATATCACCCAGTAATGTGCGACATTCATAGCAGAGGACCAAAGGCGTTGCAATGCGTAGATACAGTGGCGCTGAGCTTATGGGTTCATGGAAATGACAGATAGAAGAGTGCTGGTAGTGATGACCTTTAAAAGCTTCTATGTTAGCTTCCCTCCTGCTGACCTGAGTCAGGAAGATACTTAAGCACACATTCTACCCCAACTCTAGTCAGCAAAACACATAAGGGTGTATTTAACTTTAAGCTTTGCTGACCTGGGCTGCTTTTCCTGAATCAGGCCCTTAATCGATACCACTACTACTAATGCCTAGCTTATACATAGCACTGGGCATCCATAGACCCCACGGTGCTTACAAAGGAAGTCAGTATCATTATCTCCATTTCCAGGGAGGGAGGTGACTTGCATCCCTCATAGGATGGTGGCAGAGCTGGGACTAAGACAGAGGTCTCCTGAGTTCCAGGCCACTACTCTGTCCACTAGGCAACACTACCTCCTTAGTAAATGTAACGCAGACCTAGCAAACACCAAAAACACAAAGGCAACTGACATTCCAAAGATAGTTGTTGTAGGTCAGTTAGTCCATTTCCTGCCAATGCAAGGATTATTCTCTGCAGTACATTTCCAGCCTTTCCTTTATGAAAATATTACAGTAGCCTATGATAGTCCATTTTTCTGCTAGCACAAGGCTGGTCCCCACATTATATTGCCCAGCTCTCCCTTTTTTAAAATACTGGCATGATCCACATTCCTACTAAGGCAAGAGAGTATTGGCCCAAAACACTTGTAAACTGTAGGGCTTCAGATCATTCCTCTAAATATTTTTAAAAGAAATGGCTCTGTTTTAAATGGCTGAGGCAATAAAAGTTCCCAGGTGGGCAGGACAACTTTAACCCTGAGTGTCCATGCATGTACGAGTTTAATATATCAAGCTGTACTGTGCATTATTGTTTGGTCACATGGTGGTACTCAGTCTCTCTGGTCACCAACACTGCATTATAATCACTCATTTACAATTGCTCTCAGGCTCTGCTGCCCACTCAACATGTTGTCTCTCCAGCGGATGGGGTAGTGATAAGTGTGTAAGTGGACGTGATGCGTATGTAGGTGGATTTCTTTCTTTGGGGAAATTCCCAGTGCACTGTGTCAGCAAATCGTGTGCTGTTATCTTAGGCGATCACTTTGGGATTCGATCAGATTTCAAAGTACACCAAGAATGCAAAATAAACTAGAGTAATTCAGATACTTTCTTAAAAAAAAAGAAAAGAAATAGACCTTTGCATACATCACTGATGAGTGAAATGCAATGAAAAACTGGAGTTATATATGAATCACCGTCACAGAGCTCGGGCAGCTCACCTCAGTCTGATGTCTACAAAATCCCTACAAGGTTCTTCTAAGTAAAGTGTGTCATGTACATGGCAGCTGTAGTATTTGGGAGCAGACAAACCCAAAGCAGCTCAGGTTCTGACGACGTGCAAAGGTCAGTGAACCTGGAAGCTTTCCTGCCTTGCGAAATAGTAGTGTTTGCATCATGACACTGCTACATTGTGAGCCCATGTTCTGGGAACCCATCCTCAGAGCACCAGTAGGGTTCCACAGGGAAAGCAGCCTGTCAAGTTGAGGTCTAACTGATTGTGAGCTCCCAAGGCAATGTTGTAGCTAAGAAAGGAAATGCAAACATTGGATCCATGAGCAGAGGAATATCAAATGAGAGGAGGTAGGTAATATTAACTCTGTATAGGGCATTAGTGAGACCATTACTGGAACACTGTGTCCAGTTCTGGCGTCCACACTTCAAAAAGGATGTTGACAAATTGGAAAGAGTTCAGAAAATAGCTAGAAGAATGATTTGAGGTCTGGAAAACTGGCCTTCTAGACATAGAAACAGGCCCCCTAGAGAGAAATGTATGGGTGTGATGCAAAATTTACTGAGCGTGGTTCTGTTGTGGCCTATGTTGTAGGTAGGCATGCTGGTTTTGAGATGTCAGGTGTTGTGAACAAGTGTCATTCCCTCAACAATGCCACTGCACTGAAACCGAACTTCATAGACCAAAGCGGGGCTGGTTGGGTGGGCTTAAAGCCATTTACCCAGCACACTGACTGAGACATACACATGCATATTGGCTCCAGACTACACTGACATCTCTATGCTGTTTTCACATACAACGTAAGCCCAATCTGAGCAAAAGCAGCAAAAAAGGTCAGCACATTACCTCCTATGTCACATCCCCTGCAATCATTATGGTCAGTCACTTTTTTAAAGCAATGTACATTTAGCCTCCTAATGTCTCTGAAAATACCAACCTCTGTCCTGCTAGCCCCATGTCTTGAGCTGGTATGTTCATTCTATTTAAGATGTTTCAACTACATTGATTAAAACCTCCTCATCTTCCTTTTTCAGGATTCATAAATTAGCCTTTTAGCTTGCTGGCAGTGATCTCAGATACAATAGATAACCGTCTCTGCTAGGCATCCGGCCATTTCGAAAGCCATCACTTACGTTGGCTTCATCTTTACTGCTTTTCAGCGTGAATAGCTGGAGGTTCGTAGCCATAATTTAACACATTTTTCTTAAAAAGGGCCTTTCACACCGGGCAAAGCTTTCAAATGCATCATACTTAAATAGAGTTTCACTTAACTTTCTTGCATAACTTTCCTTAATGATTTTTTCATTTAAAATTTTCAAGTAAATTGAGTACATGTGAAAGCTAGCAGATGGACAGCCCTTGAAGAATGAAAGCCTTCTGTTTATGCACAGGAGAGGTGAATTAAATCCTGTTTATGCACATGACGGGCGTGGCACAACACTTGGGCAGGTCATGGTTCTGACAACGTGCCTTGAACCTGACAGAGGGAGTACGTCCAAGGGGTCAGTTTTTATGGCCCACCCAGGTCTTCACATCTGTGCTGAGACTTGTCAACAAAGGTGCTAATTTATGCCAAATGCAGGGCTGTTTTCTGCGATGGGAGCGCATAGCTGCTAGGAACTGGATGTGAGTCTAGTGGTCTCAGCGCCACGGGCCACCAAACAGCCAAGGCTGATTTTGCTAATTACTTGGTATGGAAAAAAGAAGGGTTTTTTTGGTTTCGTCCATAGACAGTGCATTGGAGCAGATACATGACATCACAAACAAGTTGATGGCAATAGAATGCTGTGTGATAAATAGAGGATCCTGGCTCTGCTACAGGACTATGCTGAAAGAGGAAATGGATTGTGTGGGAGAAAGCTCTTCAAACACAAATATCAGCAATATTAGCAAAGGGAATAGAGACAATTGCTAGCAGAGTAAATAGCTTTTTGTATAAACGTTCTCTTTATTCAAGTTTTCCCCAGTGCTCAGTTCTCCCTTTAAGGCTTGGAAAATTGATGTTCTTTCAAAAGTGTTGATTACCCGATACACTTTTAGTTCCGTCCTGCTCACCAAAGCTAGTTGAGAAGAAACTAAAACAGAGTTCTTGTGGCACCTTAGAGACTAACCAATTTATTTGAGCATAAGCTTTCGTGAGCTACAGCTCACTTCATCGGATGAAGTGAGTTGTAGCTCACGAAAGCTTATGCTCAAATAAATTGGTTAGTCTCTAAGGTGCCACAAGTACTCCTTTTCTTTTTGCGAATACAGACTAACACGGCTGTTACTCTAAAACAGAGTTGAGTTTCTAATGCGTTTTTGGACAAAATGAATAGCCTTTGGAAGAGCCTGAGGCAGGCATCTACTCTGCTGCCTCAGTGGAGTCCAGCGATTCCCTTTCCAGGCCGTGGGCCAAATGCTAGCTTAATTTATGCTCATGCTATCTATGTTTTCAAAATGGTTGCATGGGTGAAACTGACAGCAGAATTTGACCTCTTGTTTCCTGCTTGATGATTAGCTTGAAGTACTTTCTGAGTGATTTTTGTACATGAACAATTCCAAATACTTGCACGAGGCCCTCAGGCAGTTCTTCAGATCCTAAAAGGTTTCCATCTGGGTGGGTCAAGTCCCAGAAGTGCTCAGAAATCAGGTGAACTTGCTCCTTCTTTTTTGAAAAGCTACTGATAGCAGGGCCTCAGCTCAATTTATTGGGTCTCTCTCTCTCTCTACATTCATCACTGATCATTATGAGGGACAGAAGCGGTCCCTTCTGTGTTCGTATTCCCATCTTCACTTGAAAATTAAAAGAAACATTTTTAACTACTTGAATAATGAGGGTGAAGGGAAATGCTATGCTAATGACTATGTGGGAAAATAATAGCATTAACACCAGTGTTAAGGACACTGCAATCAGTCTCCAATCTTTCCTTGGGAGCTGAAGTACTGCTGAGCCACCACCTCAAAGATCTAAGTTCAGCCTAGTCTGAGCATATAGAGCTCAAATCTGCATCAACTCCAGCTGCAAAACATTAGATCTGATCTCCTCCAAAGTTTAGGTGATTTGGACCTGAGGTTTTATATTGGGCTTATCTCTAGGTCTGGAGTGAGAGACCTGTAAATAGGTGAACCATTCCATTCTATATCCTTATGCTATGAAAGTTAAATCCCAAACTCACAGGCTTTTCAGTCTGTGTTATTGTTTCCTGCTAATAAGGTGCCTGATCCAAAGCCCGGTGAAGTCAATGAAAAACTCCCATTGACTTTAGTAGGTTCTGGGATCAGGCCCAAAGGCTGGGGAACGTAGATACTTCTGTTCCATCCAGGTCTCTCACCCTCCCTTTATGCCTGATTCAAACAGAGCATCTGAATTACCGTCTAGAAGTGCCTCTCTGCATTCTGACAGGTTTCAGAGTCACAGCCGTGTTAGTCTGTATTCGCAAAAAGAAAAGGCGTACTTGTGGCATGCTCAAATAAATTGGTTAGTCTCTAAGGTGCCACAAGTACTCCTTCTCTCTGCATTCTGTGACCTCTCCAGGCAGGAGCTTTCTATTTAAAGCCATGGTGCCCAATAAATGACACCATTTCGATGTGGAGCTCATTGCACTGACGATAATGATGGTGGTACTGAACATTCTTGGCAGGATTGCCACAGTGGCCTAGTAGTGGTGGTGCTTTCCCATGTAAACACCCACTGTTAAGTTCCCAGTTCTGGATTCATTTCTCCTGAAGAGGCCAGGAACTATGAGGAGAGACAGTGGAACAAACTACTTACACCTGCAGTGAATTTGGCCCACCAGGCCCTTGAAGGAAGGCATGCCTCATGCTGCTTAATGGCCCAGTGAGCTCCCTTTTCTCATATTGCCTTTAAAGAAGCCTGTTTTACATAGGGTGAGTGCTCAGTAATTCTGGCCTCTTTAAGGCACCCCAACATTGAGCATCTCAACACTTACTCATTTGGCCCTGTAGGAGCAACATTGATGTGTTCGGAAGGAGAATTGCACCCAGTCTCTCCTTAACCAGAACGATGGTGGGGCTTTGATGGCGTGGTGGGAATCTAGGGGTCGGTTTGGGACAGAGAGGAGGAGCTCTTGAGGGGGACAGTGCTGCTGATATACACCCAGGCTTCTAGGCTAATGCACATGGAGGCAGTGATGGATAGACTATTGATTGTGTTTTCTAAGGCACTGAAGTTCTTTCCCTCTTGATAAGTGTTGATGGGGTAACAGTTCAAACTACTCAATGGATGTGTGTATGTCTTTTTCCCCTTCTTGTCAAGCGTAGTCATGCTGCGATATAAATTGCCCTAACTCACTAAATGAATAGTATTAAGCTGGAGTTCTTGAAAACAGTAGACCCCGATACAAATTTCTGAACAGAGGCACCTGTGTAACAGTCTCATGGCAAACACATTAATTTAGGTTTAATCAGGAGCCTGCAATTTTTGGAAAGGCCCTTAGACGTTGCTTTTTAGGCACACTACACTTCTTTGGCCTTGTCATTTTAGGTGATTTTTTAAAATTACATTGATCTCTTTCTTCTTTTGCAACTCGTGTGAGATACACAACAGTAGCTTATATTCTCAAAAGTGTCTCTTTTTGGAGTGTGCAACTTGAGACACTTTGTAGGAGTCTGATTTTCAGAAAGCTGGGCCCTCAGCAAGCTTGATCTTCTTTAAGTGTCTCCAGGTGGGCATCCAAAAATCAGAGCTAGTTTTGAAAAATGTAGGCAAGTTTAAATACAAAGGCATTTATCCTGGAATAGAGCTAATACTGGAAAGATTGCACGGCAAAGTAACTTAGCTCTACTCCGACTGTGGCAAGCACATTTGGTTAGTAGGGTTTGATCTATGCTGAACAATAAAAAGAAATATCACCACTAAAAGGCGTTTGGATCAGAGATATGTTAGCATAAATGCCTGAATATGGACACCCAGTTACAAATCTCCCTGTCTCACTCTGTCTCAACCAGCTTTTACATTAAAACTTGTAATGATGATACATGACTTCCTTAAATTACTGCGAATTTATTGGAAACCAAAGAGAAAGTGGGTCATTGGGGCTTTGTGTCCACTAAGATGTATGTGGGATGATGAAATGTAGAGTGTGTTAAATGGATCTACTATTAATGGCAACTAATGATGGGCACTAAGATATTATTGAAAGTTATAAGTAGAATACCCATGACCATGTTAATAATGAGTTATGGCCATTATGAAGACAGTAATGACAATATTTCAATGGTATTCAGATTATCTGGCTTCTTTCTTTTTCCTCTGTTTCGTTTTCTTAAAAGCTGGTCATTTAGTGGGGAAAAAATGTGATGTGATGTACCATGAAGCACCTGTTCTGTTGTACACGCAAGATTATTCACTGGCTTTGGCCATAGCTGTGGAAACTTTTGCAATAGTTCAAACCTGGCAGGTCTCATGACAAAGTGACTGTTTTCAATACTCCAAAACCGTGTCTTGTCATTCTAGTGGACTTCCCAAGGTTAGAGGATGGCTTTGCAATCCCCGGGCAAGACATTGGCGATGACAATGAAGACGGTGAGTATAAAATGTCATGCAGACAATTTAGGGGGAAGCTTATGTTGTATTATCACAGTCTACTATTACTAGAGAAGGGTACAATCCACAATTTTTGCATGTGGAGCTGAACTTTCCTCAAGAACAGGAGTATTTGAATCCAATACTTTGGACCTCTACAGAGATAAGGGCAAGCTGCAAAACTCAATTAAAGATCCCAGAGATAGGGAACGTTTGGAATCTGGGATTCTGGTTCATGCCTATCTCTAATTATTACGTCTTCCAATCCCCAAGGGACCCATTCATCTCAGCTCCCCCTTCCTGATCCTAACAGCCCTTAAGAAAACATCTTACCCCTCAACTCCCTTTCCCCAGTCCCAAACTGACTCTCTATATTTGGTAATAAACCATCATTGGGAGGATAGACTGTCAGGCGTGACACTGTCTCTCACAGTGATTCTCAACCAAGGGTACATGTACCCCTGGGGGTACACAGAGGTCTTCCAGGGGGCACATCAACTCATCTAGATATTTGCCTAGTTTTACAACAGGCTACATAAAAAGCATTAATGAAGTCAGTACAAACTAAAATTTATTACAATGATTTGTTTTTAACTGCTCTATATACTATACACTGAAATGTAAGTATAATATTTATATTCCAATTGATTTATTTTATAATTATACGGTTAAAAATGAGAAAGTAAACAATTTTTCAGTAATAGTGTGCTTTTGTGAAACTTGCGGGTACACAAGACAAATCAGACTCCCGAAAGGGATACAGTCATCTGGAAAGATTGAGAGCCACTGGTATATCGGGTGGGTTCTGAATGGCTGGTCTGTTAAAATCTCACATGCTCCAGCTCTTCCCCCAGATCACAGCTTGTTTAGAATGCATTACCTCTGCTCTGAACTAGGAGCAGTGTACATTGCTTACAAAATTTGAAGCAGCGGTGTGGTGTAGTGGTCACAGCAAAGGACTGGGCATCAGGAGAGCTGAGTTTTAGTTCAACTCTGCTACTGGCTCTTTGTGTGGCCTTGGGCCAGTCATCAATCTCTCTGTATTTCGGTTCCCCCCTCTCCAAAGTAGGGGGTAATAATATTCTTCTCTCCTTAGTAAAATACTTTGAGATCTGCAGAGTATTACAATTAAGACAGCAGCCGGCCCAGTTTAAGAGACACTGGCAGAATTGCTGAGAGGTTGTTGGTGGATTTCAGCAAAGGAAGGAGACGCCCCTTCAGGCAGGGAGAGCTCGGTCTTAAATATAATTGAACTTTACAAATTTTCAAAAATTATTAGGGATTCGTTTCAGGATTTGGGATGAGGTTTGGCCATTTTCCCCCCAAACCAGTCCACCCTCCCCTGTTTCCAGAGTTTATAATGTAGGGAAGATTATCAAAATAACGGGCCAGATCTTCAACCGGTGAATCAGCATAGTTCCACTGAAGCCAGCTCACGGCCCCTGAGAATCTGCCCCTTATGGCTTTGTGGAGCCTATGACTAAAGTTCACCTGAGCACAGGGTTTGAAGTCTGGAAGGCCTCCTTGGGCAGCCTTGGGATAATAATACTTATCCCCCGGCATCACAGGGAATGTTGTGTGAATTAACAAATGTGTGTCCATACAGGGTTTTGAACACAAAGTGCTCTGTAAGTATTGTTGTCTCAGTCACTGATAGAAATGTACCGCAATTGTTGTTACAAGTGACAGTCTTGCCTTCAGTGAAACCCAACAGTGACATTGCATAGGACGTATGGGCCTGATCCTGTGCCCATTGACAAATAATAAAGCTCCTGTTGACACCAGTGGTGCAGGATAAGGCCCTGTGGGAAGAGTGCTTTCTATAGATGAAGAGTCCTTTCAGTCAAGTCAGATGTACTTAGTATGGGAAAGTTTATAGTGATGCTGCTTAACACCTTCTCTGTTTATTTCTCAAGGACTTAAAATGTGGTATGGTTAAAAAAAAAGTGGTTATATAAAAACAGGCCCCTTGTTACTAAATGTATGCTGTCCTATTACTGTATATGTGCCATTCAAGTTGCATCTAAGTTCCTAAAAAATACAATTTTTTTTTTTTTTTTTTTACTGCTATCAGCATGGCAAACGGTTTTTGTGGTGGCGTCAACAGAACTGAACGTTCAAACATTAATTGGTGCTCACATTGCATCTTGACTTGTAAATGGTGCAAATTTGGTATGGGAGCTTCGACAGGCCACAGAGACCCTGAGAGGTGATTCCCAGAGAACCTGATTTCTGACTACAACTGCACTTGAAAAGTCAGATTCTCAGCTGGTGTAAATTGTTATAGCTCCATTGACTTAAAGCTCTGCTGATTTACGCCAGCTGAGGATCTAACGCTGACCATCACAAATGTTGTTATTTACAAATAAGTTTAAGGTGAATAAAGATCTCCGGCTAATAACTGTCAATTATATTGCAGATTATTTTGGTCTGGATAACAACACCACACTGTTCTCTACTAACTCTCCAGTAACCCCAAAGCTGGACAAAGACAAGAGCTGGCTCTACACTCTGGATCCAATCCTAGTTACCATCATAGCTATGAGTTCGCTTGGAGTTCTCCTAGGGGCCATTTGTGCTGGGTTATTGCTCTACTGTACATGCTCCTATACTGGTCTGTCCTCTCGAAGCTCCACTACTCTGGAGAACTACAACTTTGAGCTGTATGATGGCATCAAGCACAAAGTCAAAATGAACCACCAGAAGTGCTGTTCTGAGGCATGACTGATTGCACCGGAATCACATGTGACATTTCATTCCAGCGAGAGTAGCTGGTGAAGATTACTTGTTTTCTATGGGAATGGATTGCCATAATCTCAAACCAATCTGGAATACAGAAGGGGGCATGGGCATGAGGTCCCTGTCGTAAACCACAGTTGTAGACTCCAGTAAATGGATTACAATCTGCAAGGACTACAGTATCTGAATAATTATTGTAATTATGAGAACTGTGCTGGAACAAGGAAAGGAGCTCAGATGCTCCCTTGCCCCTTTATGTGAATGATTGAGATGTGTCCAAGGAAATGATGGTTTACCTTTTGGATGTGAGAAATAAAATGTTGATCATTATTTCCCACTTCCTTTCTCGAATACATGGCTGAAAATTCCTTAGCCATTCTGTCTTTAGAAATAACACACACACAAAAGCCCATCCCGCTTCTCTCCCCATTCAGATATTCTTTTGAGTTAAGGGATTTGTTCTTGGTGCACGTTATACAAACCTGGCGAGCTGCAGTTTCTACGCCTAAAATGAAAGCAGGTTGTTGCCTTTAACTTTCCATATCCAGGTGGCGTAGGGGGTGGAAAGAATTACACCAATTTTAGGGTCCAAGGGAAACAGCCGTGCTTTCTTAAGAGATTAAAAAGCAAAATAGAAAAGAAACCTTACATGTAGACGCACCCCTCAGAGAGAAGCTGAAGAGCCTTAAAGTGATTTATGAATAAGAGCCATTTATTAAATCCAGAACTTGGATTGAAACAGCAGTGACCTTCCTCAGAAGGGCTCTTTTTATTTCTTTTATCCTTTTTTAAAGTATATATATATAGAAAATTGCAGCAAACAAAAGACACACAATTGTAAGGTTCCCAAGATTCTGGAGATGGCTTTTTTGAGAGAATGGCTTGCTATATATATAGCTATATATTTAAATTCTTTGCTACTATGATGGCCACTCAGAATAAGAAGGAAAAAATTAACTTTTATCATGCACCATCCCGTGGAGTGGGATGCAGTGTGGGGTGAGACCCAACACGCTTAGATTAATTGACTGCCCTACTAAGGCGGTAACCATTCTTTCTCCTTTGGGTTATGGTAATTCTTCTGCTTTCCCTGGAGTCAGGTATGAGCTGCAAGACTCCAGTTTGAATATCAAGTAAACAGTTTAAACCAAAATGCGGTCATCTTCTCATCCCTTCAGAGCGAAGCTGCTCTGCTTCTGACCTGTTGCCAACACCAACAACAAAATTATGTGGTGTTTTGTTTTAATCAAGTGCCTTAGAAAAACATATTGTTTCTATGTCTAGAGATCAGTGATGTATCAAACTACAGATAAGGCATTCATCCTTCCCCTCTTCTTCCTCTCTGTAATATATTCTTCATTGGCACTCTACTGGGTAGAGCCTAGTGGAAGAGTCTTGACTCTGTACTTGCAAGTGGTCTGGCTATATTTTCTCTCTGTGTCTGTGTGATCATGCCACACAAGAGATGTGTTATGACCGTAATGTAGTGAATGAAAAGGTTTAAAATCCCTGGTTTCACATCAATGATGTTATTTCAGTTTTAATACAGCTGGGTTATCTATATGAATGTTTCCATAGTATTGCACATGGATTATCCATGTGAAAGCAAGAACCCAATAACCACGCCAGCAATTTTATTCTTAAAGTGCCCATATACCCTGTTGTTTTCATATAGTCTTCCAGGATCTTCCTGTGAGACACCTGACATGGCTTCGCTTTTCATTTCAGATATCAAAATGTTATATATATAATATCTCAAAGTTTTCTGGGCATGACGCTACATTGAGTAGCATTTGCTCTGTGTACTAGGAACAAGCCAGCCACTAGGACAAGTGCTCAGTGTGATGAGCAGCATTTGGAGTGAAGAGAAAAGAAGTAGCATGCATGAATGTTAATGGCTCTTGTTGAGAGTTTCATGAAGAGCTCACTTGGAAAAATCCTCCTGAAAAATAAGCATGGACCCTTGTTGAGTTGGAAGCTGGCAGGCGTGACACTTAACACACACACTTTGAAAAGTGCAGTCTTATCTAGTATGTGACTATTTCATGTCCCTTAAAAAAAAAACGAAACAAAACAAAAAAATACATTGACACAAAACCATCCCGGTTTTTTTATTTTCAAAAATTGGTCTCCTTAACTTAGTCGTTCTCCACACACAAACTACCTGTTACTCTACCAAAAAAACAAACAAAAACCAACCCTTCACACAGTGATAGTAAAATGTATCAGACCATTTCAGAGATGGATTGCTGCTACTCATCAACTTTATCCCTCTTCTAAATCACACAAAAGGGGAAGAGTGAATGGGAAATGACCATAGCCACCTACCTATAAAAGTCAACTTATAGAAACAATAGTCACTAATATATAGTAATGGTAATGTTACAGTGTCTAGTAGGCAGCTAGAGGGGGAGAGATCGTATATACATAGAGTCAGCTCGATGTGTGTTTTCGCACACATGAATTCTCTGTATGTATTGTGTACGTGAATGATTACGTGGGACTGAACGGTATTACTGTAGCTCTGGTCTGGGGCAGGAGAGTACTGCTGATTGTGGCACTAATTTGGGTTGGACCTAGCCAAGCTGTGCGTAATGGAAAAGCACACCCCATAAGAGTCCTGCATTTCTAGTCCATGTGGGTTGGTACAGGGACCTGAATGTGCACACTTGCTGAGCAGAAACAGGCCAATAATGCTGCATAGCTGATACCTCACTTACTGCTGCTGTGTGCTTTACTGTTCTAATACAGATAACTGTGTTTGCTTGTAACTTTAACAGGGAAAATAAAATTGGTGCAGTCTAATCTGCAAATATGAACTATTTGTTAATCCATGTTCTCAAGCAATGCTCTTTCCAAACTACACTACTAACACAGTGTTAATAATGCCTTTGCTGAAGTGTGTTACCTCCACACCCTCCCAGTGTCAAGTAATCATTACTAACAGGCGTGTTTGTCATGTTGCTGATTTCATTTTGCAGGGAGGTGAGCATGGGAATTAACCTTAAGAAACTGTATGCAAAAGCTGAACTTTTCCAAGGTTTGCAGTGCAAGGTAGTCAACCATTCACTGGCTGAGCCAGGACATAGGAGCTTCAGCTCTTTTACTGTGATTCTTCAGTGTAAAAAGACAAATTAAACTGTGTTTATATGATTTGTATAAAAACCCTTTAAAAATGCCTATTTAATAAACATTACAGTAGAGAGGCTGTTCCACTTTGTTTTGTAAAAGGAAAATTTAAAAGTAAGGGGTGGGGAGTGTGCTGAGGCCTTTATGTGGGTGTGTTGTGAGCCCCCAGTTGTTGGTGGCTTGGCCTGTTAAGGCAAAGGAACCCAGAGAAATGTAGTTTTGAGGCAGGGCTGAGGAGTGATGTAATCCCAGATGGAAATCACATGCTTTTGGGAATGTATACAAGGCAAGGCTATGGATCACTCTAGTGAAATTTGGGTAGCAGTAAGACCAAGATCTCCATCAGGGCCAGATAGCTGGCCTGAGGCATGGGGCTTGGGAGGGTCCTTAGAGCAGGAAGGAGAAAGACTTTAAGGAGGGGGTCGAAGGAAAAGTCCTGAGGCAGTACAGTACAGCTGGGCTAGAGGCCCACTGATGGAACTAGCATTCATTTACAGGCATGAGGCTTCCCAAGGAGGAAGGACATCCTGCTTTCCTGCCCTCTCAAATCCAGTCCTGCAGGAATCTTTTAGGCCTGGTAAGGACAAACAACTGTTGATTGAGTTCACAGAAGTCTGATCGTTACTAATGTGCTCTGGGGAGGGTGAAGCTGCTCTGTAAGGCTGAGAGGGTTCACCAGAGTGAAGCATTCCTCAGGCTGAGGTGGGCTGAACATCCAGCTTGTGTTTCCATTGGACTCTCCCTTAAATTCTGGAAAGAGGCGGGGGGTGGGAGTGGAACTTCTTGGGTCTTCAACAGAGGGTCCAAAGTTTCCCATTGACCTACATGCCTGGGGCAAACTGTCTGCAGCAGGGAAACAAAGGCAAAGCTGCAGGACTCATGCTGGAGTGGTAAATCACTTGTCTAAAGGGAGACTGGAGATTAGCTCTTCTGCCTCGATATTGCTAGTTTAATTTGCCCCAGGTCAGTAGTAACCAAAACTTCCTAGTATGGTGTGATTTGAAGTGAGCTGTTGAGCTCAGTTAACAGCTGTAGATGGCACCAATGATCTTCACAGCTGGCACTAATCCCACTCTAATTGTCACACCCAGTCCTAAATGGCCAGGAGGGTTTGACTGCCTTCTCAGCCCTCTAGCTCAGGGAGGAGGGATGGTGGGGAGGCATTGTAGGACAGCATCCAATGCAGTTGCCCTAACTGCCCATTCCATGGATAGACCTGCGAAGCCTGATTTCCTTGGTGATCCTGTTATAGACACAACCCCTGTGCCACTGTGAGCCTGCAGTCACCTTTTACACGATTCCACATGCCTGGAAGCTGTTTGACTGTTGGCCTAATTGCTAATCTTGAGGACAAAAATAAGGTTCAGAGGAAGAAAACACGTTACAATTCTTGCATTTTTCTTTGCAGCTCGGTGTCCTTGGGGCAGGATCTTTGACATTTCCACTGAATTTTAAGAATGCCTGCTGGCATGCCGCACTCCATTGTTTACAGAGAACATTTCCTTCTTATCTGCGTCCTGCTGAAGATGTTGACACAGGCGGAGTGTGGAAGGCTGAGCCAGCTTCAGGAATGGCAGAGGTCTGAAACTGGACCCAGTGCAGACATGATTAGGCCAAAACATGGTCCAGCTGGATTCTGGGGCCAGTCTGGGCACTGGTGGCGGGGATGGTGATGAAGTGATCAAAGTGACACTTTGCCTTTCCATTCCCACATATTTCATGCAGTTATCTCAGCTGGTGCCAGAACAAATGCCTAGTTCTTGGGGTGGAATGCTCAGCTATGCTGTTCCCATCTGTGTGTTTGACAGAGGTTGTTACAACCAGCCCCTTGCCAGGGAGGCCTACACTAATCCTCCTCCCCCCTTTCATTAGAAATCCTCCTCCGCCTCCCCCAACCACATACACTGTGGGTCTTTGGTGTGGCTGAAAGATGGATCAAAACAAAAACGGTAGGACCATTTTACAGCTGCCGCCCCCCCCCCCCCAAAAGAGGGTAGACAAACTCTGCTTATCAGCACAGAAGGAACAACACTCTTGAAGGGGGTAAGCTCAAGTCTTCCTCCATGCTCACCTCTGCTCAGAGCAATTATTCCCTGAGCCCGTTTTTTGTGGTTCGGATTGGGATCAGGGCCGGATTAACCTTTTGTGGACCCGGCGCCAAATATCTGTTGGCCCCCCTGGAGGCAATGGATCATGGCACGGGGGGTGTCGGTCAGGGGCATGGCATGGCATGGCAGGGGAGGCCCTGCTCCGCCCAGCCCAGTGCGATGACACTATTTACAAACTGGCAGTTGCCAGACGCACAGTGGCCTGTCCGGCCCTGTGCTACCAGCATGCCCCTTCCCCTCGGGGGGTGGGTCCATGCCACGCCACACAGCCCTCCCCTGCTCAATACTGGAACACCCCCTCCCCAATTCTCTATGGCCAGAGCCCTCCCAGACCCGCTGTGCCCAGCACCCCCAACAAGACCCTGCCACAAATGAACAGTGCCCTGCCCAGCGCCCCCCTGCCCACAGCCCCACCACAACTGCCCAGAACCCCACACAGAACCCACACTCCCTGGTACCCCAACACACAGTTCTTCCCGCCCCCTCACAGCCCAGCACCCCCCCGCCAAGCCCCCATGCCCTGCCACCCAGCCACACTCACTGGCCCTGCTGGGAGGCCACTGTGTCTGCCGGGCTGAGCTGGCAATGCAGCCAGGGCTTGTCCCGGGGCGGGGAATAGCTCCAGCCCCTCAGGAGTGGCGCGATCAGTGAGCCCAGGGCCTGTCCCAGCCAGGCTCCCTGAGGACCCACTTGCCTGGAGGGGCTCAGCCAAGCCCCCAGCCCTGCCCCCAAACTGACCGAGACTAGCCAGGCTTCTGCACCTCCTCCTTACACAATGGGGCAGCCTGCTGTGTAAGCAAAAACTGGTCAGATGGATGTCTGGACTACATTTGCACCTGGGATAGATGGGGTGAGGGGAGTTTCAATATAGCACAGTGAAGGATTTTTAGCTACCTAATCAACCATGCTATGGTTAAAAAAATTAATTGTTGCCCCTTCTTCTGACACTAATGTACCTTTGCCAAGTGGTAGCAGGCGCTAGGGCCCTTGCAGGTTGGCTTCCCAGCAGCAGAGAAATTAGTGATGTAAAAGTTGCATACATTCAAAGTAACTTACATGCACCCCAGTTCTGAAGCAGAGGCCGTCACAGACACAGGCAGTCCCCTCTTCCAGGAATACCAGCCCACACGCCAATACCTGCTTCCGGGGACATTCCCTGTCCCCAACGTGCTGCCAAATATAAAGAAGAAGGAGATTAAACTATCTGCCACAGCATCTCTCAAGGATTTCTGTTTAACACCACAACAAGACAACACGTCTTTACAAGACTAAGAATTTGCTGGCGTGCTAAGACTACCACAGCACCATCTGGTGACACCTGGCAGAACATCTTGAGTTACCTGTTGACGCCAGCTCGGAATGTAACACATTACTCCCATGCTTACACCCTATCAGAGCACCTGCCTAGACCTGGCAAGTTGATGCCATAGTTTTTAATGTCAAAGCTCCCATTATGTTAATAGTACAAATATTAGATTCCACTCATTAATATTCCCCACTGACTATTGCTTCCCATATTAAAGGCTCATTTGCCTTATGTGGAAGGTCACCAAAGAGTCAGTCAACAATCTGCAGCTGGATAGAGCAAGCGTCATTCCTTAAAAGGGATTTCTCCCCTTCTCTGCTTCCCTAAATGTCATTCGTGTGTACATGGGCTGACAGCTAAACCTGGTGTCAAAGTCAAACGCAGAGGCAACCTTTGTTTTGTCAGAGCATGAGACAGATGAACTTTTACTGGTACATTCTCCAAGACTCTTGGTACGTGTCGCTGATTCTGCTAACCGCCATGCTGTCTCTCGCCTTTGCAAAGCAGCCCCTAGAGTCTTCCTGTTCCAGACTTCAGCCTAAGGTGGGGCTGAACAGAAGGGGTTACTAGAACTACTTGCCTTATAGTATTACCAAAGTCCAACCAACAGCGAGGGATCCAGGCCCCTTTTTCACCAGATGCTGGGCAAAACGCATTCCCATGCCACAAGGAACTTACAGTCTAAATAGACAGGCATGACAAAGGAATTATTCCTTTCCCATTTTAGAGTGGACCCTGAAATCCTGGCTTCCCCAGAGTCTGTGGCAGCTCAAGAAACTGAATCCCAAAGTGACTGTGTCCCAGTCTTGGGCTTTAATCACACCCACATAATACAGGAGGGGCCCACATGTGCTAGGACGTGGCTTGGTCTAACCTGTGTGGATAATACTACATCATATTCTTGTTTGGTCACTACACTGGTCCCTAAAACTAAACACTGCAGCCCAGACTAGCTCTTACACACAGTCCAGTGATGTGCTATCAAACCACCCAGCAAAATGCCCGTGCCGGACCTGAGCATGCCATCATGCAATGTTCCTTGGTGGGAAGGCGATTGTAGCTCTTGAAGGATAACGCCCCAGAGCCTTGCACTGCCTTTTCAGTGCTATGGAAGCTCCTTCAATATGCAGATTGTCTAGAGCCTATCCAGGGTTAGTGTCAGCTTGTTCATTTACCAGTACAGTGAAAGGAAAACGTCATTGCAGTTGGGACTGAGCTGAAAGCCAGGCTCATGTAGAGAGCGGATTCTTCCTTCCCCTCCCTTTACAGTGGGAGAACGTCCTGGCCGCTGCCTACTGGCATTTTAAATTGTCTTGCTGGCTCTGTTTGTTCCAAGACATTTGCATGTCTAGCCTATCTTCAGCATCTCACGGCAGTAATGACATCACAATTGTTTCAGCTGCATCAGCCTGTCAATGACCGAGTTGGCTGCAATCTAAGCCCTATTACGATGACAGGGAAAAGCAGGGCTGAGGGGGGGAGGAAAATTCCTGTTTACTTATGGATGGCTTCACAAATTAAAGCCAATCAGGCCCAGCCACCTCCAAAGCAAATGAAATTTTGCAGAAGTTTCGACTTTTGCCATGTTCAAAGCCTTGGCCCTTTGGGCGTAAAAAGACACTCTTTAAGCAATGAAGGGCAGCTGGCAGTTTAGATGAAGATGACAGTCAGAATGCAACCCTGACAGCTCTTCCCTCACCTAGGCATAAAGAACTGATGTGCTGATTGATACCTGAGGGAGAGGCTGTCATCTAGCGGGACACAGACGGGAGATAAGCAACTCCATCAGTGTCAGACCTGTCCTGCCATAACACAGCCTGTAAATCACTGCTGTTCCAGAGGCTCCGCTGCTAAAGTGGAGAGCAAAAAACAGGTAGGAGAAAAATGGAAGGCAAAGCAGTTGCATGTAAAGTATAATAGCTGGGGATACAGCTCTGCCAAACCTCCAGGGAGCATTAAACATCCACTCCATAAAACCAAAATCCTCTCATTTTCACCAGGAGCTAGGCTCAGCCTTTTGTAGTTGTTGCTACGGTTTTGTTTTTTCCCATGGAGATTTGAAACCGGGCGATGCCCCTTTTCTGTGGCGTTTGCGCTCCGGAGAACAAAGATGATACGCCACTGCCTGATCCTGACACTAGCTGCAAATGACAGGAAAGGGCGTGGGGGGGGGCGGCTTTTATTGTGATACAAGAGATATCACAAGCCTAACAATCTAATGCAATAGATTTCCCCTTTTCAGATTGCTCAGAGACTGGGCTCCAGCCACTCCAGAACGTATGCAAGAGCTGATGGCAATCTACCATGCTTTTTTGTTTTTTTTTTAAAAAAAAATGCTTGGAGTTTTGTTTCAATGAGGAATTGTTAAATAAAAGACGTTCTCTAAGGAATGAGGGGGACAGGGAGGAGACGGGGACCCAACTCCAGGTCTGAACAAATGAATGGAGAATTAATTAATCACTTGCAGGAGCAGGTCGCACAGCCTGTGGCTCTCCCCTGCTTATTCACTTTCTCTCCCCTAACATCTTGTCTTTCTGATTTTTAATTAGTTTCTTGTCATCCGGGCACTTCGTCTCTCAAATATTCAAATGAATTAACAAATACATTATGGCTATACTGGCTTTTATGCCAAAAAATACCTACCATTAACACCACTGGTGAAGTCACAGTCCTGCCTATGAGACCAACAACAGGAACACCAGAGGAGGTGGACGGAGCTTTTTTTTACCCCACTATAATCTAAGGGTTTATCTGCAATCAAGTTCCTTAACTCCAGTTAAGTGATTGCTAATGAACTGAGTTAGCTAATATGTGGTTAGTCTGGACAGCCTAACTGGACAGTTTATTCTTGGGCACATACGTCTGTGGCTGACCCTAGGCAAAGCCCCGGATAATAGCCGCTAGCTGCCTACATTGTGCTCTAGTAAACCACAAACGTGAAGCTTGAGGTAACTGGCACTCCATTAATTGGAGTTAAACTCAAGTGTAGACAGACTCTTGTAAGAAGGGGGTTAGAACGTCACAGAGGGCTTGGAAGACATCCAAGGCTCTCCACCAATTAGCCATGGCCTACCTTTGAGATCATGGGTCTTATAGCCACAGTAATACCCACCTTCACTCTGCTGCCCACGATTCCCAGCTATCCCACACACTCACAGCTTGTGCTCTCACGCCATCCCTGTGTTTGGGAAGGACTCCTTGAAGTGAGCTGTAGCTCACGAAAGCTTATGCTCTAATAAATCTGTTAGTCTCTAAGGTGCCACAAGTCCTCCTTTTCTTTTTGCGAATACAGACTAACACGGCTGCTACTCTGAAACCTTCTCAAAATGGTGACTCGGACCACTGTAACTGCTAACTTATGCCTTCACCTGGCTCTGCTGTTACCGTGTCTGTAACAATTTAGAACTACAGTATCTTGAATGGATCATTGTGATCTCTGTATGCATAGTGTGTGTTCATTCACTAGCTGATGTGCCAGGATTTGCGCCCAGAAACTGAGGATGGGTCCCGATATTCACATCCCTTCCTGGCAAACTTTTCAAGAGATAAGACACAATGCAGAGCCCTCGGCTTTGGAGTGTATCTCGATCACTCAACTGGTATCAGCAGGCACAGGAGAGAACCAAGACCATTGGCTGGTTTAAAAAGGGCGTCCCTGAGGCACAGGAGGGAAGACTGAGGCAGAGACGGTTGAGAAGCAGACTAGCAGCACCCAGACCCCAAGGTCGGGTAGTAAGATAGACATGCAGATTTTTTTTTTTTTTTTTTTTTTTTTAAAACAAAGCTCTTCACTTATGCTTTGCCTTGTTCCTATTGTTAAGAATAAAGAATACTTTGTTTTAAGAAGGCTGTTTTGGTCCCTGAATTCATTACTGGTTACAGCTTCCAAGGGGAAGAACCATAAGTAGCGGATCCAGGAGGACCTGCTGTGGGCAAGGTCTTTAGAGGCTACCACGAGAATAATAACTACTGTTGATGACTGGGACTCCTGTTCACACTAGCACACCCACCATAGTTGCCCTGCAGCAGTTGTAGCTACCAGGGAAGTTTTACTGTTCCCTCCCTGTAGACCAGGCCTTAGGGCATAGCAAAACCAAGTGACTTGCTATGATATTTAATTGGAATTTCAACCACTTTTTTTTCCCCCTTTTTTTTAAGCAGGCATGAATCCCTGGGTTTGCTGAAGCTTTCAGGTCTATCCTTGGCGTTTTCTTTTACCACCTGGCTAATCACTCCCATATGCATCAAGGAGTGGGATTTTTCTTTAGGCTGCCTGGTTGGGATAAGTCTCTGATCTTGTTGATTGCTTAACAGGCTGTGTAAGAAAACAAGCCTTGTACAACATCCAAGAACAATGCAGCCTCCTTTACCCCCAGCAGCCTCTCGTCCTATCACTCCTCACTGTAATTGATACTCCTCTCCCCCACAATGTTCTGGCTTCTTTATAGGCTGCCCACTTGGGTGCAACCATCCCTTGATCTGCCAGGTTTTTTGTTTCTATTTTCCTTGATCTCTGTAATAACCATTTTAGCCCCTACATTAGTACAGCCAAGCAGCAGCGGCAATGAAAAAGGAAGCAGACATTCAAAGAGGAGGAGATACACAGGAGATGTGTTTTCTTAGGCCAAATCTAAACATCACTGCAGAATGCATTTTAGCCAAAAGGTTCACATTTAGCTGCCTAAAACTGCCACTGAAAGCCACATTTAAGCCCCTAAATAACCCATCACGGGTGCTGCAACAAACCGTTCCCATTGATTTCATTGGTGCTTGTGATGCCTCGCCTTTAAAAAACAAAACAAACAAACAAGCCACTTACATAAGTGCTTAACATTTGGGCACCTACATCATTTCGGCCTTTAATGTGCTGAGACACAAATATTGTCCTCTGTTTTCTTTCCTACGGAACCTGCGGCAAGTGAAAGGCACCTGGAAAAGGTGAACACCCATCGCAAGACACAAGCTGTTCACATCAAGCTCTTGTCAGGGCTTGTCTACACGGAGACTTAGCGCTGGTGTGAGTGCAGCATGCTAGCCGGCCACGCACTAAGTGGCCATGCAGCCCCTGCTACCATTCACTAAATGTTCGGTAGCGTGCACAGATGTATGGGCATTTCAAACAGCAGTAGGTCTTCCATGGGAAGCTCGATTTCATTTTTAATAATGTCATAAAAATACCAAGGAACTAGATCATAAAAAATACTGAGCGTCTGACCTTGACAGTGCTTTGCTGAAAACTCTGAGCTGTTGCTTCATTATTAACTTACCCGGTTGTAGGTAGGTATCATGATGCAGACAATAAATTAGCCAGGCCAAATTCACCAGCAAAAGGGGTCGAGTCTCAACCATTTCCTCCAGAGGTGAATTGAGCCCATTAGGTAACACCACATAGGCACAGAGATGAAATTCACCCCTGTGCAGAGGGCCAGCAGGAGATCTGTGCATCATGTCCGTCCATCTTAAGCCCTATTTTGATGTGTAAGTGGGATATAAGTGGTGCATAGGCCTAGTGTCCCTCTTCACCAAGGTGAATTTCCCCCGCTGTCACTTAAGGACACTCAGGCCAGGCCTACACTTGGAAGGCTTTGCTGGTATAACTCTACTGGGATACTCTGCCAGCGAAGTGCACCTAGTGTGGATGCAGCTTATACTGGCCCAAACTTGTGTTTTTTGCTGGTATAGCTTATTACAGCCAGCCTCCTCCGCCTCTCCACCCCCACCCCAAAGTGAAATAAACTGGGCTGGTAAAAGTGCACTTTGGCCAGTATAACTGCATCTATACTTGGGGCTTTTGTGGGCACAGCTGTATCAGTCACAGATCACATCTCTTCACACCGCAGGCTGGCAAAGGTTTGTAGTGTAGAGTTGGCTTTGGGCCAGAGAACTACATTCTGCCTATAGGTCATCCCGTGTCGGCCTCCAAGCACTCTCCTGTTCCCAGTGAAAACAATAGTTAAATGTTCATAGGTTAGGACACAAGCGTTCTATTCCTGGTGCTACCACTTACCCGATGGGTGACTTGGAACAAGTCACGTGAGTTCTCTGTGCCTAAGGTCCCCCATCTGTAGAGACCTACTTTATACAGCACTGTGGTGTCTACAGATGCAGAGTGCCACTTAAGTACATTGTACCATGCACTCTTACTTACAGATTCTGCTTACAGACTTCAGTGGTGTTATAACAGTGTAACTGAGGGAAGAAACTTTATTACTACATTTATGATCCAGACCACTACAACTCACAATAGTGATGTTACAGTGTCTTGGAACAGTCCTACAGATGATTGAGAAAAGTTACATTTGTCCTGTTCTTGCAAGAGCACATGGAACACGTCACGTGCTGGCTATGTTTGTCATCTCCCCTGCCCGCCTCGTGTCTAGCAAATAAAGGACAAGAGCTTACTACTACTATGATCAGTTAGTGGGGGTCTTTGTTTAGAGCCAGTGGCCTGTGCTTTTGTCCACTGCCCCAATGGCTGGAGATACTCCTTTAACTCTAGTGGTAACAGCCAGCACTCCAGGACCCAGGTTCAGTTCCGGTTGACTACCCATGCTGGGGCTCATTATTCTGATTTCAGTCCCATCTCCTTCTTGTTCCCCTAGACTCCGGGAGAGCATTCAGGAGATGGCCCACTGCAATCATTGAGCAATAAGGGACAGAGGTGTTGAGCCCTTTAGCACCCTTCAAGGACAGCGATTGCCAAATGAATTTCAAAACCATGTTTTAGGAAGACATCCAATGTGCTTAACGGAGCTGGGGAGCCCTTTATACCTTGGCAATAATCCAGCATTCTTCCACGAAATCCCAAGCACAGTGTCACTTCTATCCTTTTCAATGGGGAAGCTTTATTAACTTCTGGTGTGGCAAGTTTCTAAAAGCCAAAGTCTCGCTACCTCAGAGAGAAATCAGGATGACTTAAGCAGATGTATATCGGAGGTGGAGAAAGAGTCCCCCGGCTGCTAACACATCGGGGGAGGGGGGAATAATGTAAGCCTAAAATGCATTTATTAAAGAAAGAAGTTAGGGATCTGCAAAGCCAACCGTTTTAAGCACTCACTGCTAGTACGTTAATAAAAAACACAACAATTCCACAGCAAATCATGGCTTTGAAGGGGAAAACGTCAATCCCTGTCAAGTTTTGAAGAATTGTCTGAACCTATGGAAAACTAAATTCATCAGTAATGCTTTGTTCCCCCCCCCCCCCCCCCCCCACTCTCTCTTTCTCTCCCAGTCATATGCAATGAACAAATCCACTGCAAAACAGTTTATGAGAACAGCTGCAGATCACAGTGTATGTTGGGGCTGGGGGGAAATATTATCAAATACCTGAAAGTTCTACAGAAGGACCAAATCTGAAAGGAAATAAAAGCTATAATCTCAGCATGACAATGTTAAAGGACCCGAAGAACAGCAATGACTCTGATTGGGGGGGGGGGGGGGGGGATCTGTCAGCAGTCAGACACATATGGCAGGAGATCTTGACAACTCATAAATCTGGCACAGGAGAAGAAATACAGCCCAATCAGACCCCAAATCAGAAGGAGGTGATAAAAAGAATTTAAGACATTAGGGGGGGGAAATAAGAGGGAAAAGGAGAGAGAGCAAAAGAAGCTAGAGAGGTGAATGCAGAGATTAGATAAAAATAGGAGCAGCTATGGAAGGCGTGTGTGTAAAATTGTCAAGAGTGCCTAAATGTTTTCAGCACCTAAATCGCATTAGAAATCAATGAGAATTAGGCTCCTATTACATAGGCACTTTTCACAAATTTTCCCAATATGGCTTATTTATTATTTTTGTTACACTAGTGCCTAGAGGCCCCAAATGAATTAGGCACTGGATAGACACAGTCCCTGCCACAAAGAGGTTGCAATTTAAATAGACCAGACAGTCAGTTAAAATATTAACTCCATTTTACAGATGAGGAAACGAGGCATGAGAAATTAAGTGACTTGTTCAAGGTCACACAGAGCGACTGCGGCAGATCTGGGAATTGAACTTCGTTTTCCTGAGTTGTGCTTAACCACAGGACGATCACATGGCAGGAGGACAACTTGAATTTGCTACAGGGATGGGAGAAGAAAAAAAAAGACCTGAGGCTACTGTACATCTTAGAGAGACCCAGAATCAAATAGAATCAGCAGGGAGCGAATACAGAGAGACTAAACCTACCTAGTATTCCTTGTTAATCACCGAATACTCACAGTTTACTGGGGTTTTCACCTTGGGAAGCAGCATTCCGACACACGGAAATACACTAATACATAATTCATAGATAGTGCTTTCCATTGATAAATCCCAAGGGCATAGACTAGACTATGCACCCAAGTAAGAAGGGATAAGAGCTCCCTTTATATCCTTCCATGAACTACCTGGCTCTTGGTTCTGCACACATAGGGTTAAGTGGGGCAACTTACCCACCTACTCCCTCCCTGAAACCAGAGTCTTGGTTCCCTCCTTCTGCTCACAGGCCAGGGTGAGCCAGAGCAAGGAAGAGAACAATCTACTGGGATGGCCAGCAGTAAAACACCACCTCCTGGGGACAAGGCAAAAGAAGGGGAGGGATTGTGACAAGGATGCGGATGTCTGTAGGCTGAATGCCTCCTGGGGCTGTTCCTGGGGTAACTGTACTTACACACAACCCCTTGCTCAAGGCTATGCCTAGAGTCAGAGTCCAGCCCAAAGTGCTTCACAAAGATGGGTAAATACTATCCCCATTGGACTGATGGGAAAATTGAACTGAATCCTGCACCATGCTGAGCACCCTCAACTCCCACTGAGCCCAGGGCAAAACCTGTATTGTGCAAACTAGCACCCACATGTGCAAATCTAGTAACTGAATGTGCAAAATGGTGCTCAAAAGTGCAATACTTAATGTGGGTACTAAGATGCTAGGGGCATGCATGCCTTTTGCCTCATCTGTTGTATTAGGCTTTGAAAATAAATTGGCCCTTAGTACATTACAAAAGATTTCACAAGGCCATTCGGCTAATTGCACAGCTTATTAGCTCTGCTGGATACAAGGATTTTGCAGCAGTCCAGGCTCAATGTGCATGCCAACTCCTGCTGTAATTTTATGGCTTTCTCCCCTCATTGTCAGTGCTAGACACAAAATTAATGACTTTCAAGGAAGTTTCCTCATTGGCCAACGCCTGGCCGAAGTGCCTGAGAACGAAGCTGTCAAGTCAGCTCTGTCTTTCTGCCCTTACCCTTTCAGATGGAATGACTGATTCGGAATGAAAACTAAAGCTGGACACATGAGCAGAATTAAATGGGCCTGCTTTTGCAGGGGGCTCATTTACATGAGGATGAGGAGAGATTTCAAATCTAGATGGGAACTGCAGCCAAAACTATTAGTAAGTTGGGAAACAGGGTGCAGGGCAGGCCAGATTTATGAAACATTGTCTTTTAGCCAAACCCTCTGAAACACTAAACAAAAACAACATTCAGATATATTTCAGGGGAAAACAAGAAGCATCTGGTTCCCTTCACTGGTGTACATAGCAAGGGAAGAGTTGGCAGTACATCTGATTACCATAAAAGAGAGAGCTATGCAGAAAAAGCCACATTAGAGTAGCGTCAACCAAAACAAAGTCAAATGTCTGAATTGTTGTGAATACATTTATGGTAGACATTTGAATAAAGGTCAGCCCAAATTAACGAGAACTGCAAATGAATTTGCTCGGTGGAAGTTGGTTCCTTGCCATGACATTTCACCCTGTGATTTTTGTTGTTGTTGGGAGATTAAATGACCTACAACATGCAGAAATACTTTAGGGCGGTTTCCTATCAGCAATCTTAGCAGCTTCTGAAGAGGGGATGAGGAATCACTTGTTCGCATATCTTCACCTATGGCCTGTGTTATACAGGAGATCAGACTAGATGATCATGATGGTCCCCTTCTGGCCTTGAAATCTCTGCCTCCTCTCCCTCTTTTCTCCTCCCAAGGAAGCACCATTTCCAGGGCAACTGCTTCTGCCAAACTGGTCCATGGCTAACGGCAGTAGACATTCATCTGGCGGGGATTTCATTCAGGCAGGGAAGCAGCACATGTAGGGGACTAAGAGACAAGGAGAACTGGACTCTTCCTGATTCTGCCACAGACTCATTGCGTGAGGTTGAGCAAGTCACCCGACTGCCCTGTGCCTCAGTTTCCTCATCTGTAAAATGTGCTTCATGAAATTCACCCATCATTGGAAAGCGCCAGATGAAAAAGCATGATAGCTACAGAGTCTGTAGCAGCACGGTCTGGGGGATAGGGCACTCAGCTGGCACCCAAGGACCTGGGGGACCATTCCTTAATCTGCCACTGAGCTGCAGTGTGACTTGGAGCAAATCACTTCACCTCTGTCCATCCCACACCCTTTTTCTGTCTTCTCTACTGAGAAAGTTAGGATAGGAACTGTCTCCTACTATGTGTCTGTACAGCACCTCGCACTGGGATCTCTAGGTGCTACTATCATACGAATAAAAATCATTATCACAGAAATAAACCACTGGATTTGACACCTCTTCTAAAGAAGTAGAACAGGCTCATCACTTTCAGAATAACACAGCCATTTTTAAGCCACTTGTCCAGCTCACTCTATACCATAACGGGTTTTCCTACCTTTATTTCTGATCCCCTAGCAGGGATTGACAGTGAAAACATTCTTTTAAAGAAACCAACCCTTGACAGCTGAGCCTCCTGCAAAGGAAATGCTGGCAAGTCAAACCTTGATTTTTCTGAACTTCAAATATACAAACACCTCCTCTGTCCAAACAGCTCCTTCCAACTTTGCATAGCAACACATGCTAAAAAGAGCTGAGTAAACAAGCCAAGGAGAAAATGATTAAAAGTCCAAAGAGAAAGGAGAAGGAGAGGAAAAGGTCTACTATTCTATTAACCCTTCTCGAACTGCAAATGGCACCAGTCTGTATGTTAATGTACCTTGGGATCTTCACAGGAGGGTGAGGAACTTAATAAATATCGTGGTTTTATATCATTATTGTTAGGCAATAAAGGGGATCATTCTGTCACTGAAGGCCAGCCAGTGATTCCTTTTACCTCCATCAGAAGGAGACTATTTTATGCACCCTTTACCCAACAGGAGGGAAGGTCTTGGGGTTAAGGCACTGGGACCTGGGAAGTCTGGCTCTGCCACAGGCTGCTTGTGTGACTTTGGGTAAGTCACTTAGCGGTGGCAGGATCTTTATTTAGAAGTGCCTAGGTAGGGGAGATGTATTCAGCCACTCATCCGGAGTCTCCAAGAACAGGGTTGTAAAGAGAACTGGAATGATAAAAACAGCAAGAGCAGAATGACACGGCGACAGATTTGCTGAAGAACTAAAAATGGAATGAACCGCCTACAAGTCACGCCAATATCAATCTGGAGTGACTCCGTTCAGGAGAATCCAGCCCTGTGCTGTCCAGCTCAAAGGGGCTGCAGAGAGGCAGTTACGACACCCGGGGGGAATATCCCTGGTGCCCGAGACCTGCTGCAGGAGCTGGAGCGGGCACTGACACAAGGGGCTTGTCTAGATGAGAAAATGACCAGTTAAAATGTAAATCACTTTGACCCCACACAAAGAGTTACACTGAGTCGGTTATAGCCTTTTCTAAACAGTTGTAATATAACTGGCACAAAAACAACCCCTAGTGTTTAGACCAGCCCTAAATCATTACAAAAAAAACCCGTACAGCAATTGTTAAATGACTGCAACATTGTGTATCAATCAGGCTATGGAACCCCAGAGCAGGGGCCACTGCACAGCAAGACGGACCAGTCCTGGGCCAGGGCAGCGGAGGAACCGGGGGGGCTTGCCCTAGTCTGTTCCAGAGGCTGAATGAGCTCCCTGCAACCCAGAGCACGCAAGGTGCAAGCTGCCAGCTTTCTGTTCCTCATGCTGTCCCCACTGCAAATAGAGATCGAAGGGTATGTCTCCACCACAGCTGCTACCGCAACACAGCTACGCCGTTGTGGACACTTCTTACATTAGTGGAAGGGGTTTTCCCATCAACGTAGTTAATCCATCTCTCCAAGAGGCGGTAACCAGGTCGACAGGCGAAGTCTTCTGTTGACCTAGCTGCATCAACACCAGGGGTATGGAATTACAGCACTCGGGGCACTAAATTTTTCACAGCCCTGAACGGCGTGGCTAGGGCAATCTAATTCCAGTGTAGACCGGGCATAAGTCTTCATCCATTTTTTTCCCTCTCCTGGAATCCACAGCTTTCCTGCTTGCTCAGAAGCCATGACAAATATCTATCTGAGCCACACACGAGACCTCGCTGCCGCACAAGGGGGCCCTGATCTCAGCTGAGACCGAAAGGCAGTACGGCTCAGCTTCTTCACAGGTATTCAGACTTGCCGAATTCCCATTTTAGGTGCCTAAATGCCTTTGAGGATCTGACCCCACCATGTTACTGCTGCTAATAACGCCACACACTTTCTGCCATTTATATCACAGCCAGGCATAGTTCGAGTATTAATTTGTCGTGCTTTGCAGAAAGAAACACCTAGATGGATACAAAAGGGCACAAGAGATACGGAGAAAGAAAAATGAAATGAAGACCATTCATTGCATTAGTTGCCATCTTAGGCCCATTAAACCCTGAGATTTGAAATTGTGTTAGCACATAGCTAAAGAACCATGTTTAAACAGGTATTGACACTGTTGCCCATCTCTGTGCATCCAAGGGCTACCTGTGTTATAAACTGGATTTTTACAGACCCTCGCTATGGGTTCCCATCCCCTCTAACATAGGTTCATAAACAAGCTTTTTAAAAGCTAGGCCGTGTGGACTTTGAGATCTCAAGCTGCCGCAGTACCATTATAGAAGGAGCCACATTTCAGGGAAAGAGTCACACTCCTCTAACATCATTTCAAATCTTGGCTGTAGCCAAAAAGTGCTATCAGTGATAATCCAGCAGGGGCACCAAACATCCAATACACTCTGTACACACAACAGATTAATTAGCCTCACTGACCGCTTTAAAAAAAACCAATTCCACATCATTGATCTAATCTACAAAGCTCATTAAAACATGCCAATGTCATACCCAGCAAAGATCTGCCTTAAAGCTTTTGGGTGCCGTGTTAAAAACATTAAAACAGCGAGCCCTAATGCATAAAGGATGCTGCCTTCTACATATGCTGGAGCATGTGGTGGAAAGGATATAAAGCAACAGATATGATAATAATGCTGCCCAAATGGCAGAGAGTTCTGCGGATGGTTCTAAGGGAGAAAAAGCTTGGAATGTGTGTGTGGTATTTTTGGAGGTGAACAGTACGATAAACAGGACATTGCTCAATGACTTAAGAAATGAACAACTCTGCCTCAGGTTATCATCTCCTGGATAATGACAAGGAGAAATTGATGTTGCCGAAATTGAACAGATTCAGTATTCTGACTCTGGAATAAGTTCTGATGATTCCCCCAGATACTCAGGGCGAAGTGGAGATAATGCTGATAAAATGCATGGCGTGGAGTGAGCAGTGTGAAAACAGTGACTCAACTGCAGCTGCCTCTGCCACTTGGCAGCCTATAAAATATTTTAACCCACTTAAACGAGCCTCCATCCATGTTTTCCTGATGCCTACAGGATACCCCTGTGAGGGCTGCTCTGACCTGGACAGGAACAAGAGAAAACCGGGGTTTCCCTGACTGTAAGGCCTGTTCGGGACTTTTGATAATTTTTTGCAGCATTCAATCCTTCATAGAGACAGAAGGTGATCTGAGGTTAAGGCGCTGGATTGGGCTTCAGGAGACGTGGGTTCAGTTCTCGCTCTGCCACTGTCCCGCTGTGCGACTTTCACCAAGTCATTTAATCTCTGTGCCTCAGTTCTCTCCCTGTAGAAAGGGCTAATCATAATCTTGTCCCTTACTATGTGTCTGTACAACACCTGCCGCGGTGGGGCCCAAGTTCCCTAGGCCTGGCTGTACTACATGTAATAAATACTATCATTTCTAGCACTTTCCAAAGATAACCAACACAGTTCATGCTGTAAACCATGACACTCCTGCCCCCTGTCAAACTCAGGCCTGCCCCGAAACTACGTCCGGACAAAGAGCAGCACAGCTGTGAATTACTTCTCCCTTCCTGTTCACTTCAGGTAGGCGCTAGCATTTCCAATTAGGCTTTGAAATTAACATTATTGAGCAGGACAGACTAATCACCAACACTCTGCATAGACTGCAAGCAAGTTACCTGCATGGCCCTAGTTCCTTCCATGACAGCTGCACTCTCCGGGAACCAGGCTTGTGAGAGCTGGAAACTGAGCGGTTTCTCAGAGATTGGCGTGCAGTAGTGAAGCTATCTTGGGAGGCTGATCTGACCATTGACCTATCAGATCCCAGTGCAGGCCTCACCTCTGTGTTCCAGCTTTCCCTACTAATGAGCCAGATCCTCAGCTGGTACAAATCAGCATAAATGACTGCAATGGAGTGACACTGATTTACACCAACTGAGGATCTGACCCACTATATTTAACGTCTCCCCAAACCTTGGACCTCAGGTATGAAGTACACTCTTTACTTTTGGAAGCCAGTTGCTTTTAAATTAACTCAAGGGATTGGGCCAGACCTTCAGCTGCTGTGACTGGAAACACTCCACTGTAAAGTGTTGTTACTCCATTGACTACATCAGCTGCGTACCTGGCCCAGTCTCTTTAAATAAAACATTCCACCTTTGACTCACAAAACACAGGCTGACCTAACAAAGTGACGTCCTGCTTCCATTATGGGCCCGTGATCATTTAATTAATGAACATAATCACTGAGCCTCCTGTAACCCTTACAGTTTCTACTTTGTGTACTCTAAATCCAGTTATAATAACCACCCTTGGATCAAGCTATCAAACAGAAACAAAGGATTGGCATTAGTCAGTGACCATTGTCCAAGGAAATAGGGGGTTCTCACCCTTCTGAACTGGAAACCCCTGTAACTATGCATCATGACTACTGGCAACACTTCAAATCTAGCATCAAATGATTCAACAGGATACGATTTCTTCTGTTAGAATGAGTTCTTTAGCCTCCTTTCGAAAATCAGAATGACCTAATACAGCTAAAACACAATCTTATTAGAACTGTATCCTCCCCCCGCCCCCCCCCCCCCAAAAAAAAAAAAAAAAGTGAAGAGGCTCCTAAATATAAAATACCATTTGATGACTACCACACTTACTATAAGACTTATCAGCCTGGAAATGAAAACAACATTCCAAGCACTATTGTCATGCTAAATTAATGACTTCCCCGCACCCCCACCCTGCCAGAATATATTCTGACCTTCTTCAGCCCACTATAGAAACAAACAAGTTCCCATGTCTGTACAATTAAAGGACTGTATAACCAAGCGGATCCAGCTCACTACTGGTATTTCATGCAACAGACATAGAGGAGACACCTTCACTGTACTCCAGCTCTGTGCTTGTTGGGTGTCAGCACCGAGGACAATGTCCGTGAGCGTGAAACTGATGTTATCAACACGTTTCCACTGACAGCTGATCTCAACTGCAGATGTCTAAAGCAAAACCCGTGTTTGACAACTGGAAATTTGAAATAATTAATTATCTTAAGCATACATACTATCTACGAGGACAACACAGCAAATCTGCTGGCATATGCTTCACTGATTCAGAGCATGCAAGCTTTGGCTAGATCAGGACTCAGAGCCAGGTTTCTCCCACGCTTTACTGTACATGTGAATATGAAAACTATCCCAAGTTGGGACAAGCTCTCCAGATCTACAGTAGACTAATTCACAGTGTGAGTTTGGCACCTAAATATCTTTGAAAATGTCGCCCTCAGTCTCAAATATCCCACTAGGTGTGAGTATGGAACTTGGCATGTAATGGGTTAATTATTTCATAAATACTTACCCTGTCTTCCTGATTCTTAAATAGTCTGTATTCCCTTCAAGGATAGTAAATTCTAATTAGTGCAAGTGGAAATTAAGGACCCCCCTCCCCAATTCAGCATAGCATTTAGGTAGGTGCTTTGCTGAATCAGTGCCAAAATTGTTAAACCTAAGCATTCATATTTTATCTTTGTTTAATTTACTTCTTCTTTATTTTTGTCTTTGTTGTTTTGTACAATAATTAGCATTCACACCCAGGAGTGCTTGTGCACTCAGTTAGTCAGGAAACAGTAACAATACCATGTAACAGACCTGGCCAATCACAACTAGCTCAAAATAAATTCAAGGTCAATCTAGACAGCTTAAAATATGTGACAATTGGGGCCTTTCCAAATCAGAAATATTGGAACCAGTGCACTGACATACTTTCACCAGTGCAAACCCCTAATGCTGATGTGCTGGACTGGGGCTAAAATGGGGTTTATACTGATGCAGCTTAATCCAGTAACTTTCTGGAGTAAACCACACAGAATAAACCCTGCCGGGCATTGATGTGGGCACATCTATGTGAGGGGTTTTCACTGCACCATTATCGTTACACCAATGCAACCACTTTGTCTAATGTGGACTGAGCCTTAATTTCCAATGCAGACTACATCTGAGGGAACTGCAATCTGGTCATGGATATTCTGCGAGCAGGAAAAGATGCTAAATTCATTTGATAAATTATTCACTGTGAATTGTTCGCTCGTCTCTAAACGTGAGCCCCGCACAAGTCTGGCTGACTGATCTGCTGGGAGAGGTTGCCTGCAACAGAGTTTGATCCTTGAAAAGATCTAGAGCCAGCTCAGAAGAAAGAGACTAACAGCAACATCTGTGAGAGGAAAGCTCTGTGCCAAAGGGCGGCAGGGTTTTTTAGCTTCCATTTTACGCTTCTTTAAAGCATAGTCGAGAATAGCCCTCGGCTGTTTAGACTGAACTCTTCAAGCCTTTTCAACTGAATTTAGCACCAGAGAGAAGGGCTCATTTGACAGCTGTGAGTCAGAAGTTCTCTACACGGCGGTAGTGATGTGCTAGCCAGCACCAAACTATACTAACCAATACCCCAAAAAGGAATAAAATGGACCCCTAACTAGAATAAGATACATTGGAGCAGATCTTCAGCTGGTGTAAATTGGCTGATTTCAGTGGAGCTAAGCTGATGTCCACCAGCTGAGGGAGGATCTGGCCCACCATGCAGGAGCATATACTGACCATTTGCAGACAGGTTTGCTTCCAGGCATATTGGGAACCAGACAAAGGGGACCACAATCCAGCACTGGAGTGAGTGTAGCCAGACACCATCCTCGTGGGAGCCTGCCTAGGGGTGCTGCAGATGGCCTTCCTCCTGGGCATCCCTCACTATAGCTCCGCCCTGTGGTGGTCTGTCCCTTGCTTGTGACTCAGCCCTCTGGCCAGGTCAAATGTTCCAGTCCACCCCTTTTGGGGTACCTACACACACACACACACACACAAGTCCAATAATGGGAAAATCTTCAGCTGCCTGCAAGGGCTTCTTCCTTAGGTCAGGGACTTGGGGCCTGGACCTTTGCGTATTCAGAGCCTTCCCCAGCTGGGTTCCCTGCTGAGGAAACTGGCTCCTGTCATTGTCCCCTCTTTCAGGTTTGGTAGGGGAGCCTGGGCCCCCCTTCTCCACCGGGTGCCAAGCTAGGGCCCAATGGTGGGCAACTAAGTCCTGCACCTTGGGGCACTAAACAGCTGCCCTCCTGGATCACGTCCTAGCAGAGTCCCCTTTTTCCCATGGGGAAAATTAGAGCACGGAACATGAAATGAAGTTTCTGACCTTCAAAAGTCATCACCGGTCCCTCCTTCACAGGCTTGCTTCAGTATTGCCAGGTCTCAGGCAACAACCGCGCCTCCTTCCCAAGCGCACAGATCTGCTCCCTTCCACTGGCTGTCTGCCTCTGAGCTGCATCTGCTGCCCTTGGTCAGCTCCCCCTCCAGCGTGCGCAGACACTGCTGGACGGGACCACCTGGGTGGGGCCAGAGCGCCTCATTAACCCCACAGCCTCCAGTGTGGGGTTTGTATGCCCCACCCCAGAGCCCCAAGAGGAGCTCTGCCTCAGGCAGCCCGGCAGGAGACATGGCGTTTGCAGGAGGCCCCGGGGAGCACTCCTGTTGGACCACCCTCGAGGGGAGTGCGACCCAAGATCCTCTGCGCACGGAGAGTCAGCGCCACTGGAGGAGGGGTGACGGCCTCACTCTGGAGAAGCTAGTGCTGCCAGAGATGTAGTGCTGAGCTCAAGGACTGAAGCTGTGCTCCCGGGTGGGGAAGGGCACACACAAGTATTAGGCTGCTGGGGAGCAGGGGGATGAGAGTGAAGGCACAAAAGTGAGGCTTCTAGGGCAGCAAGGTGGGGGGCACAAGGGCTACTCGATTCCTGGGGAGAAGGAGGGAGCCCAAAGGTTAGTCTCCTTCTACCCTCTCCCCGCTCACACACCAGGAGAGAGAACAAGACCGGTCTGGCTCGAAGTCAGCAAGCAATTCTTGTCTGTGCTTTCAGTGACTGAGAAAATGTTCCTGAAGGCACTAACGTAGGGGTGGAAGCGTGGAAACAATGGCCGCCAAAATCTAGTTACGTATGTCACGAGAACTGAACCGTCTCGAACGGGCTCATTGTCCCCAGTGGATAGGCCGGGTTTCCAACACCACCCAGCACTCTGTTCCCCACGGCTTTGTGACTAGGGGTGAGCAGGAAACTGTAGTTTTCCCATCTCACAAAAATCTCATAAATTGTGGGGGGGGAGGGGAATCCTGCCCAAATCAGGATGGAAAGCTGAAATTCTAAAAATTTTCATGAAGTGACAACTGAAAAAAAAAGTGGTCGCACTCCATCAAAGCATTTCATTTCTAGCTTTCCTTTTCAGGGGTTTGGAGGGGGCGGGGGTTAGTCTAGAGATTTACTAAAATTTCAAAACAAAAAGTCATTTCAACTCGAAAACCCAAAAGCTCTCATTTAGAAAAATGTCAAACCTCAATGTTCGAACAAATTTCAACACTCCCCTGCCCCCTCGCCCCCAAAAAAGTGTTTTTGAATTCGGAGAGTCATCAAAACCAACACTGCTTTGCAAACAGGTTCCGTTTCAACAAGTTGGCATTTTTCAGCCAAAAAAAAAAAAAAACAGTTTGTCAAAAAATTCGTCACCGGCTCTGTTTCTGAGCAACGTGCACAGGGCTTGACCGCTTGCTTTCCTTAATGGGAGGAGATGGCTTCTGGGCCTTGATCCAATGTCCGTTGAAGTCAATGTGGAGGCTTAACAAAATAATAAGAGTTATTAAAAGCTTTTAAAAGCAAAATCCCTGTTTATGTTTCTTAGAAGAAGAAAACACACCCACGAATAAAAATACATGGAAACAAATATATTAATTAATGAAATTCAATGCAAGAGTGGATAGGAACCGGACGAGTCATGATGCTGATGCTCTTCTGAGTCACGTTGCCTTTACTACTATTGGGACACATCCTGATGACAGCATAAAGGAGATTGAGATATTTACCTTCCTTTGCAAAATGCTTTGCGATCTGCAGGTGAAAAGCTTTATATAAGGGCCATCGTCACAGGCAAACTTGCCACTGAAGTCTATGGGAAGGCTTGTCTGTGCTAGAAATGCTTTGCTCGTATGGCTGCACTGCCAGAGCCCTCGAGCAGAGACGCAGTGGGAGCTGACAGGAGGGAGAGCTCCAGTGGCATGGTTAAAAACCACCTGCTCGAATGACACTAGCTAAAAGTTCCAGCTACAGAGGGGGTGTTGCCAGCCCAGCTATGTCTGCTAGCGGGCGCGGTTTCTTCACACTCCTTGGCGACTATGCCAGCCGAACTCTGTAGTGGAGACTAAGCTAGAGTTTTGCGTAGGGATTTGTTAGCATAATCAAGAGATGGCATTTTTGGTGACATTGAGAGGAAAAGCATTCGTACAAGAAGAGTTGTGAGCCACGGACCCGTGCCAAAGTCTCTCCCTTTGTACAGTATGTAAAGCAACATGGGGCACTCTGCCAGCTGTGCCTTCTTTCTAACCAGGGAGGTTTTGCATAATTAATAATGAAAACACATTCTGTGACCTGAACAAAAAATCTGGCCTCTTCCCAGGTGCCATATGTACAGTCTGTGACACTGTACAAAATCCAGGACTCTGCCAGCAAAGCGATCAAAGTGGGTGTGAGCCATCGCAGGGACTCTGCCAGTTTGTTGCACAGACCAATTGGAATGCGCATTCGGGAATCATGAAAACACATCAGCAAGTGTTGAAAAGGATTCGGGACCCTGCTGGTTGTGCAGCGCCAGCCAATCAGAACATGCATAACCCATCAGGAAAACACATCCCGTGATCTGAGCAAACCTCTGGGCCCCTCCACCATGTTAACACGTCAGCCAGCTACAGCGTGCAAGACAAATCCTGAAACACATTCTGTGACGGGGTATGAAAGGCTGGACGCTGCCAGTGCCCCATGCGTACCATGCACGGCGAACATGACTAATCGTGAAGCAGATGTGACATTTCTGGGCTCTGCCAGAGTTCCGTGCAAGCCAACTGGGATGTGCCAGTGAATAATGAATCAAGGGGCTGCATTTGGTGAGTATCTTGCACTCTGCCAGCAGGCTGTGCCAGTCAATCAAAGGGGCATGACAAATCGTGAGGCACGGTCCATGACACGTTTTTAAAATATCCTGGAGTCACAATTCGGCGGTTTTGCTTGTTCTTGTTCTTTTTTTTTAAACTTGTCATGGAATGTGCTTTTTGATTTGTCACGCTCACTTTGCTACCCCATCTGCTACCAAACTGAAAACCCGCTGCTGGACAGCGATACAGGACAACAATATTCTCGTCCTATTCTCATCGGTTACCTTTCCCAAGTAATCTCAGCACTAACATCATAGACTTTAAGGCCAGAAGGGACCATCATGATCATCTAATCTCACCTCCTGCACATTGCAGGCCACAGAACCTCGTCCACCCATTCCTGAAATAGACCCCTAACCTCTAGGGTGACCAGACAGCAAGTGTGAAAAATTGGGACAGGGGGTAGGGGGTAATAGGAGCCTATATAAGAAAAAGACCCAAAAATCGGGACTGTCCCTATAATATTGGGACATCTGGTCACCCTACTAACCTCTGGCTGAGTTACTGAAGTCCTCAAATTATGATTTAAAGACTTCAAGTTACAGAGAATCCACCATTTACACTCATTTAAATCTGTGAATGACCCAGGCCCCATGCTGCAGAGGAAAGTGAAAAACCCCAGGGTCTCTGCCAATCTGACCCAGGGGAAAATATCTTCCTGACCCCAAATGTGTTGATCAGTTAGACCCTGAGCATGTGAGCAAGACCCACCAGCCAGAAATCTGGGAATAGGGTGACCAGATAATAAGTGTGAAAAATCAGGGTGGGGGTGGGGAGGTAATTGGCATCTATGTAAGAAAAAGCCCCAAATATTGGGACTGTCCCTATAAAATCGAGACGTCTGGTCACCCTATCTGGGAAAGAATTCTCTGTAGTAACTCAGAGCCCTCCCCATCTAGTGTCCCATCACCAGCCGTTGGAGATATTAGCTGCTAGCAGTCGCAGATCGGGTATATACCATGGTAGGCGGTCTCATCAGACCATCCCCTCCATAAATTTAGCGAGCTCAGATTTCAAGCCAGTCAGGTATTTGCCCCCCACTGCTCCCCTTGGAAGACTGTTCCAGAACTTCACTCTTCTGATGGTCAGAAACCATGCTGCTATAAGGGGCCAAATCTGGAGGTCCACACTCACGGTTTCGTCAATCCTTCCTCAACTCAACTTCCTTTGAAGTCAAGGTCTGTTGGGTTTGGGCTGATATTTTCAAAGCTGGGTTCCCAAAACTAGGAACCTAAAGAGGCCCTAAATTAAAGAGGCCCCATTTTCAGACGCACTAAGGGGAGAGTTTTGAAGGCACAAAGCAGACTTTCAATAGGAGTTGAGGGCCAGATTTTTAAAGGTATTTAGGAACCTAACTCTCACTGATTTCAATGGGAGTTCAGCACCTCAATACCTTGAAAAATCTGGCCCTGGGTGGCTTTGAAAAATCATCCCAAACCCATTTGTCCGCTCTCTCTTTTACAGGACCAGCCTTTAAAGAAGCTATAAGCAGCACAGCTGGGGTACGTCTTAATTCCTAGTGCCTGCATTAACCCCTTCCTTACTTCTCAGGTGCATTCTCAGAATGTCACAAAAGTCATTAATGGGGGTCACTGCCCATGAGAAGAGAGAATAGATCCCTTCATAGAGTGCAACTGCAGACCCAGCACGACCTAGGCAATGGTGAAGAGAAGTTGGGAGGATGGTCTGAGGCAGGCAGGAAGCGGGAGAGAGAGGGAGGCTGTGGGTTATAGGTGGAGCAGGACACCTTGGATTAGATAAGCAGGACCAGATTCTCTGTGCATCCAATTTATGCTGGGTGGAGAGGGGGGTCTGTCACGGGGCCAGTTACAGCCCTCGTTTGCTGCCTGGCCCCTGGTCCTGAGTGCAGTTTAGAGCAGCCGTGGGAGCTGCACCAGTTGGCAATGACTTGTGAAGGACCAGCCACTGGCTGGAGATTGTCAGAGCACATTGCCCTCCAGCCCCTGATGCATGCATTCCCCAGCGCCTGGAGAATCTCCACCTCCGCTCCCTTTGTGCTGCCTGAGTGGAGCAGGGCAGGGCATGTGCCACAATAGGGTTCGAAACCGCAGCCCTTTAAACGCACTCAGCTAAGAAGGAGAAAAAGTAAGTGCATCCTGAGCAGTGCTCAGCGGTTACAGCAAAAACGATCACCTGCTAACAGCAGCTAACAGCGTGCGGATGGGGAAGCCGCAGGGGCCCGCGGCCACCGGCGTGGCACATTGTGCTTTGTTTGCAAGGGAGCAGATTTCGGTTTCATATTCATCCCCCCGCTCACACACTGCGTATCTACCACACGCCACGCACAGGAGAACAGCGAGTGTGTGACCCCCACGAGACCAGCGGGAGCACACAAGCCTCTGTGGCCTGGCAGACAGCAGAGCTAGTGGACTGGAAGGGCCTGTGTGCCCCATTGTTTTAAGGCAAAACATTCAAATAGAAGAATTTCTCCAGAAGACAGACCTAACCATTCCCAAAGCAGAAGGGAAGTGCAGTGTGGCCCTACACATCCCCTCACACTAGCTGTGTGAGTAGTGTCCCGAAAGATATAACTCATTCTCACTCCACCATCACGTTCTTGTTCTGGGGGAGCCAGTGGATTTTGTGCAACTTCCTTGGAGAGTCCTTCCATGTTTGCATTGCAGCCACACACATTTGGCACTGCCCCAGCCTGTCGTTACCCTTTTAGCACCAAATTAGGCCTTCCTTTCTGCTCCCACACAACGGAGAGGTACAAGTAATTGTGGGTGCAGTCTTCCACTCACATCACAATTCTCTGCGGGCAGCTACCATCCCTTGGACTTCTGCGGACTTGGCTGCACTTGCGAACCAGGTTTTGGGACAATTCCATGCAACCAGTTTGCTAGCACAAATGGAGACCAGCTTTTAAACACTTGGCGGAGGAGCCCAGATCTTCCAAGGTATGTAGGCATCTCACTCCCATCTTTTCTGGAATTGCATTGGTCCCAACTGGTGGCTTTTATAGACTAGAACCTGAGCTGGGCCAAATTTACACTCAGTGCAGCTGAGGTGAGAGAAGTGGGATGGTGACTCTAAACCACCTTTCTGCTCCCCTGATCCTATGCCGACAGATGACCAGAATAGCCTCAGGGAGATTTAAAGCATTTGAGGGGCTGCTTTAAATTGCACCTATTTCAGTGGAGTGCTGTACCAGCTGGGGAATGGGTCAAATGCCATGTGGTCTTTCCCAGCCGCTCCGATCCCTGGCACACCCTTTACCCCACAGTACAGAGAGGCCAGCTGTGTCAGATCTCCAGCATCCGAGAATTTCTGCTCCCAGAGGAACCTTACCGCAAAACTGGTGGTATCAAGGCCGAGCATGGGGCCTAGGTCTGGTCTGCATTGCTGGTTCCTGTGTCATGACACATTAGGCTCCTTTATCTGTGAGTGGGTGCTTGCTTTACGGGAGAGTCACACGCTCAGTTCTTGGCTGGCACTAGGGGAGGTAGGACCTTGCCCTTATTTTGTTCCGCTTTACCATTAAAATGACTTTTGAAAGAGTATTATTAAAAAATCCCACACACCTCTTTTTTTCCGCCAGCAGCAGCGATCCAGGATAATGAACAGCTGAGACTGTCATTCAAAGAGTTCTTAATGACAGTATTCACTGTCTGTGTGTGTGTAGCAACGGCGGCTCTCAAACCTCTCATTACGAATCATTTTCAAGATGTTTTGACTATTATCCTCTACACAGAGAAACTCACTGTTAATTGCCTATTTCCGGAGCTCGAACTGTCCAATACAGGATATAGACTCTAGGTAGATTATGGGAACCAAGACCCAACAATGAGATCCTCAACATTACTCCAGCCCTTTACGGTCACATAAAAGGGCCGGCATGGCGTCAAAGCCCATCCTCCAGCCAGGGGAGGATTCCCTGGGTCAGACACTGCAGAGACAACCATAGGCTGTCTTCCACCGATCTCCTGGCATGGGGCGGGGAGGCGGGAAAGGAGGGGGTGTGTCAGGACAGGGTCATGGCACATAGCCACTGAAGATTGCGGACAGTGTTGTGGACATAGGGCAGCGCCAGGGATGCTGCAGTGATTTAGGCTCCTAGGGATGTCTATGTTACGCCCAGAGCCTTCCCAGCCTCTGAAGCAGCCCAGGATTGGGAGGGTGCAAAGGTGACTTAAAAAGACACCTTCTCCACCCTCTCCCCTGAGCTGCGGATCCTGCGTCACAGAAGCTCACGCCACATTTTCAAACCTGTGTACGTAGAGTTAGGCTCCTGTAGCCATATTTAGTATCTAAATATCGGTGGCCTCATTTTTAGAAGTGCTGAGCACAGATAAATTCTGTTGAAGCCAATGAGAGCTATAGGTGCCAAATACTTGTGAAAACCAGGCTATTTTATGTAATAAATCATGAATAGTAATAAATAAATATATAATATTTTGTTCTTACATAGCACTTTCATCCAAAGATCTCAAAGCACTTGCCAAAGGAAGGTCAGTATCCTTATGCCCATTTTATAGATGGAGGAACTGAGGCACAGTTGACGTGACGTGACTTGACCGAGGTCACCCTGCAAGTCAGTGTTAGAGCCAGGAATAGCATCTTGGCACCCTGACCAATTTTCAAGAGGGCTCAGAAGCGACCTTTTTGACTAGTAAGCGTTACAAATTGTTCCCGCTGAATGCAATGATAAAACGTCCCTGGGGAGCAGAGTTAGATCAACACTGAGCACTTCTGAAAAGCCTCCCTTAATGTGGTTATAGGAACTTAACTATAGGCATCACATTTTGTCCTGTCTTTCTTGTTGTTCTTTTGTGGGGGATCTGTCCTTTGGGCTGTCCTCCCCGACTCATCCATCCTTTTCCTCGCCTTCGGGTCCTTGTTTCAGGATCACAGTCCTTTTGTCTCAATATCAGTAATTTGCAGCCCAATAGTGCATCTTCTGAACCGCCAGCAAGTTCGCCTTCTCCTCTAGGGCCGAGGGAGGAACGATGCCTTTTATTTCATACGGAAGCATGTGACAATGTGATGTGGTGCCGAGTGGTTGGGAAAGTTCAGGATTCCAGTAGAAGATGATTCTCTTGGCAGGGAATAAAGGACTGGGCGGCTCGGCCCTATTGTTGAGTCTGTTTGCAGTATGGCCAGGGTTGACCTTAAATAGCAAAAGCAGCAGGACAGCTTGCCGAGCTCCAGAGAGTAGCCGCTTTCAAACCTCCAGCCAACCAGCAAACGCTGGCCCACACTGCTGTGTCAACCTCTTGCTCTTCCCCATGCACATTCAGATCCTGGGGACCCGAGCTGGCAAGGTTTAAAATCATACACTGTCCCCTCCCAGGGCTTGATCCCGTGGGATGCCAAGGGCTGATGAAGGCGGGGTGGCGAGACAGAGCACTAGCCCTGAACACATGGCTTTGAGACGTGCAGCGTGCGTCACAACGTTCCAGCTCCATATGCACCAGTTAGCAGAGAGGAGGGTGGCTTGCTGGGCTGGAGGGTGAGAAATGGGGGGTAGGAGACAAGGTGTGGACAGGGCTATCCTGGGCACAGGGCCACAGGTGCAAATGGCAGGTGGCAACAGCCAGGTTCATTGTCCCAAGACATACCAGGAAGAGCTGACCTGTGGCCACGAAGCCTTGTTTCTCACCACCGACTGCTCAGTGCTTCCCAGTGCATGCTGGGTGGACACCCAGTGTCCCCCCCAGACGCCAGTTCATCTTCATCATTCTCCCGCACTCACTCGCCTCACCCCCGCTTCACTTCATTGCAGGGATTCTCAATCTGGGGCTTGCAAACAGGTTTTGAGGAATGGGAGGGCGATGACCCTCGATCCTTTATGGTTAGCGGGGAGGCAGGCCCCAAAGCTTTCTTCCTTTGCATTATGGAACTGTGGTATGGAAAAAGTTGAGAACCACGGCCCGGGCTATTTGGATGGCAAGTAACAAACTGTCATGCACAGCAGCCCTACTGATGGGATAGCCTTGTTCTAAAACACTCATCCACATCCCCACTCCATGAGCTGGATGCAGGTTCACATCCCATCCCAGCGATAACATAAATATATGTTCCACATCTTCCTCCCTTTTGAGCGCCGGTGTCTCTTGGCCACTCTGCCATCCCAGCTGTTAGTATCATGCTCTGAGCTGCTAAAAGTCTTCCAGAGGAGGAGAGTGTGTTCATGATTTGCACTGGTTCTGGTCCAACTACCAGCTACAGAGTAAGTGACACCACCTAGCCACGGTTGTTTTCTTCCCCAGCCCCTGAGGACAGAGCCAGAAGCAAGCCACCATGTCATCTACCGATTTTACTCAGAAAGTCACAGGGTGCAGCTTCTGACCCCAAAAGGTCCATACAGACTTATTTGTTGTGTTTTGGCTCCTGTGTCTAATGAACACTGTCAGGCATGTTAATGAGTCAGGAAGAGAGTCTGCCTCGAGGCCTGCTCATTTGGAAGTCACCACAGATGGCTATTAAAAATTAGCAGCAGAGGTTACAAGGTATCTGTGACGGGTTTCAAGACAGAGCAGGAGGCCAGATGCTGATATATTCTTTTTTTCCGCTTATTTGCTGAATTTTGGATTTGCCTCCACACAGCTGTTGTACCAGCCTCAGATTACCCAGGAGAAAGCTCCCATACAGCGGAACAGATTTTACACGCAAGACTGAACAACCATCCCCGAATATTTATCCCCACCACCTTCGATGGCTGGAGGTACCAGGGGCCACACGACGGCATTTGTGAGTGTAGAACCTGTGACTGTTGCGTGACTGTTGCGTGAGCAAGTGAGCTTTCATTCTCGGGAGCTGTGTAGCAATGCAAACGTGACAGAATTATTAATTAACGGGCAATTGTAGCAGCAGCCATTTTGGGGCAGTGGGCGCAGATATATTTCATAGACCAACTGGTCAGAAGGAGCAACAGTAGGGTCCCAGCTCCTCCGCTAGTAGCAATGATTGGAGGAGTAGGGGTTATGCCCCTTCCAAGTATAACTGTGGTGTATTAATTTCTCTCCTAGTACCAAGAGATATCTAGCACTGGTGGCCCACCAGGTTACTATCTTTACTTTGCATTCTTTGGTTACCATTAGAGCTATGGAAATGTATTGACTTTCTCAACCTTTTCAACGGAAAATGATCCAAAGGATGAGTTTAAATAAAGCTATTTCATTTTGACTATCGAAACGTTGCATTTCCACATTGTCTTTTTGACTTTTATGTCACATTATGTTTTATCGTAGAACAGTCAAAATATTTCAACTTTTATATCATAAATGATATTATCATGTAAAAGTAGAGTCAAAACCAAATGTCATTTTGATGTTTCTGAAACAATTTTGGAATTTTCATTCTGCAAGAAATTTTGAATTTTCATTTAGAGTCAGAATGGGGGGAGGAAATTAAAGTATCAGAATTTCCTATAGAACAAGAATTCTGGGTTCCAACCAGCTCTACCTATTATTTTCCTTTAACTGTTGCCTTGTTGTTCCTTCTCAAAACAGCCCTGCAGTCTTGAAAAGATCATGCATATGTCACCCAGCTGGGGTTATTTTCTTTCCAGTTTGTATTTCCCCAGGCTACCTCTTCACTGAGAGCACAAAACACAGCAAGAACACCCATTTACAATTCTACCACAATCCATTAAAATCAATAGCTCGGCTACAACTCCAATCAGCTTTCCAATGGACTACGAGAGACAACTCACATCTCTCTCACCACCAGTGGCATCATTGGTAGCGTAGCAAAGAGAGCAGATGGCTCTACTCAGAGTTTGTGTTGTACCTATTGCACCACTCAAATACAGTGGGCCAGAGCCTCAGCAGTTTGGCCTAGCACAGTGATAACTTTTTAAGCACAAGATAACTTTTTGAATTTAAGTGCAACCCAGGATCTACTCCACCCCTTCCCTGAGGCCCTGCCCCCACCCTAAGGCCCCACCCTACTCCCTCTATCCCCCCTCCCTCCATCGCTCACTCTCCCCACCCTCACTCACTTTCACCAGGCTGGGGCAGGGGATTGGGGTGTGGGAGGGGGCTAGGGGTGCAAGCTCTGGCAGGGAGTTTGGGTGCAGGAGAGTGTTCAGAGTCCAGGAGGGGGTATGGGGTGGGGCAGGGGGTTGGGGTGCAGGAGGGTGTTCAGGGTGCAGGAGGGGGTATGGGGTGCTGGCTCCAGGAGGGGCTCCGGGCTGGGGAAGGGAGTTGGGGTGCAGGAGGGTGTTCAGGGTGCAGGAGGGGGTATGGGGTGCTGGTTCCAGGACGGGGCTCAGGGCTGGGGCAGGGGGTTGGGGTGCAGAGGGGGATTGGGGTGCAGGAGGGGGCATGGGGTGCTGGCTCCAGGAGGGGGCTCTGGGCTGGGGCAGGGGGTTGGGATGCAAGAGGGGGATCGGGGTGCAGGAGGGGGATCAGGGTGCTGGCTCCGGGCTGGGGCTCAGGGCTGGGGCAGGGGTAGGGGTGTGGGGTGGGGGTGAGGGGTGCAGTCTCCCGCTGGGCAGCACTTACATTGGTCAGCAGCACAGCAGGACTTAGGCAGGTTCCCTGCCTGCCCCAGCCCTACACTGCTCCCAGAAGCAACCAGCAGCACATAACTGTGGTCCCTGGGCGGGGTGCACATGGCTCCACGTGCTACCCCTCCCTGCAGGCACCACCCCTGGAGCTCCCATTGGCTGCAGTTCCCCATTGCCGGCCAATGGGAGCTGCAGGGGTGGTACCTGAAAGCAGGAGCAGGGCACGGAAATCCCCTACCACCCTCCCCACCCAAGGGCCGTAGGGACGTGCTGCTGGCCGCTTCCAGGAGCGGCTCGGAGCCAGGGCAGGTAGGGAGCCTGCCTTAGCCCCGCTGCATTGCCAGACTTTTAGCGGCTGGAGACTGCAATCAACTGGCAGAGGTGCCACAATCGACCAGTCGATCACGATCTACCGGTTGGTGACTACTGGCCTAGCAGATAGAACATTGGACTCAGACTTAGGGGACCTGCGTTCTATTCCTGGCACTACAGCTGGCCTGTTGGTTGACCATAGGTTAATCACTTCCCCAATTTGTGCCTTGATTTCCCCATCTGTGGCATGGGGATTATGATACTGATCTCCTTTGTAAAGCATTGCGAGATCTACTGATGAAAGGCAGTGTATAAGAGCTGGGTGTTACCATTAGCTTTTGTGAATTGGCATATCTCTATTGAAGCCAGTGGAGTGGTACCAGTTCAGACCAGCTGAGGATCTGGCTCATTATTCCTGCAATTCCACTGTCTCTGTTTTCGAGTGCCACCTTCCAGCTTGCAGTACCACTGTTGTCCCTACACGCCCTGTTGTCCCTACACCTGGTTGTTTCCCGCCCACTGGCAGGTTACCAGCAATAGTGTTAACACCCTGCAGAAAGGTTCCGTTCATGTACAGGGCAACTGGGAACGGCACTCAAAGCATTCTGCAGCCTGTCACCCCTGCTGACTGCAGGTGGGCCGGTGATGCAGAGGGCATGAGAAAATGAAGAGACTCCAGCTAGGAGAACTGGAGATGAGAGCCAGTGCTGCCTGCTCCTCCTCCACACACCAAACCAACCAAGTTCGACAATGGCTATTTAGCCGGATTGTGGCTGAATTGGGTTATAAACCAGTTTGCCCAGTCAGTGTGAATGGGGCAAGCCTAAGTCCCTACCAGGCTGTCTCCCTGGCTTGGCTACTTTGGCTGCGTCTACACTCATCTTTTTTGGGCAGTCTCCTATCAGTGCAGACCCACCAGCAACGGCAATGTAGTGCTAGGGGAGACAGGTACTGCTACCTTCACCACCTTGTCCTCTAACCCTTCTTGGAGCAGCTGTAGATGACACAATAGTCACAACACAAGTGGCCTACTGAGCCTTGTCTACACAAGCACCTTCACTGTTGTTACTGGTGGAGCTGCACTCATGGGAGATTCCCCCCCAAAATCTAGTGTGAACAAAGCCAACCACACACCACGCAGCTGGACCAAACCATGTTATACTCCAATTCAGCCACAGTCAAACATCACCTGTTTTCATGGTGTAAATAAAACCACGGCGAGAGGTGGGTTGATACCTAGATGGGAAGGGCAGAGACATTGCTAAGAAAGGGAGGTGAGGAGCATCATCTCAGGACTGAGCTAATCATTCCAGCTACTGGGACACTGAGACACTGTGTGTAGCCCGGCAGCTTCCGTTCTCATAATATTATCTGCATTACCATAGTGTCCAGGAGCCTCAGGGCGGGACCAGGAGCCCATTGTGCCAGGCACTGTGCACACGCAGAGCAAGGAGCCGGTGCCTGCCCCAAAGAGCTTACAATCTCCGTAATCACGTCTTTGGTGTTTATACTGGAGAGCAGTTCTGAGCACTATTGCCCTCTGGCAGCATCATCATCTTCCTCGTGGGCATGTCCCCACCCCACCCCCCACCTCTACCTTTCCACCCCGACAATCTATTACCCCCTCCACAGAAGCCACGACCAACACACAAAGCTGCGTGGGCGCCAAAAAGCACCTCACAGCCATGTTCCCTGACTAGGACAAGGGGGCCCCGTAGATTCGCTTCCAGACAGGCACGAAGTCTGTCATCCAAAATCAAATATTCCCCATCGTCTGGTCCTAACGTGCTTCTCTCCTGGAAGTGCCACTGCACAGTGCACTGAAAGAGTTAACAGAGAAAAGCGAGGGGAAAAAACCCAAAAGCTCCTTGTCAGCCTGTCAGAGCACTTCACAGGGATAATGTAAAGTCTGGCATTTCCTTTAGATAGCAGAGTCTAAGGTAACAATTATAGAGACAGTCTGAAGGAAAAAAATACAGCTGGTGTTATCGCCACGTCGCCTACCACACAGCCCGTCGCACGCCTGCCTGAATAACCATGCCAGGGATTCTTAGCAATCAGCTCCATCGCGCAGGGTGAGGTTATGCACCCCAGCAGGCCCCGAAGCCCCCCCGCTGTGTGTCATGGCCCTGCCCCTGGTTGGGGAGGCAATGGAGGGGCCACTCACACAAGAGCAATTTATCAGCACTCCTCTTCGGGCAGGCTGGCGCCTCGACACTCCTCCAACCCCTACTCTCCGTCTTCAAGGCTCCTTTCCCAAGGAAGGAGAACTCACCCTCACCCTGACAAGTGCCAGCACCACCCCATCAGGGCCATGACTGTGGTGACAGCAAGAGTCCCACACACACACACGGGGTTGTGTCAGAGCAGCAGGGTACAGAGCTAGCAACCCATGGGGCTCTTCCGTAGTACAGAGAGCAATGCTACTGAATTTCCCCACCCTTTCCTAACCGCCTTGCCATGAGAGGTGAGCATATTGCCAAGGTGGCAGTTCAAATCACTTCTTGGAGACTGATCAGTTCCAGGTTTTGCTGTGCTCCGTGTCAGAGGCTGGTTTGTTCTTTGTTGTTGGGCAGCAAACATGTTTCGTGACCTCCTTTTTGAAAACGCTGCTTTAAAAAAAGGAAAAGAAACAGATGTCAGCTTCCAACATCCGGGGGGGGAGGATCAAAACGACAACGACGGGGCGTAAATCATTATTTAAATATTATGAAAAACACCTTGAACAGCATCTTTTGACTAAGAGCCCTTTGAACACTTGTTGCTTTGCTGAACAAGACCATATCTAAGGCTGCTATTCACACAACTCCATAGAAACGCCATGGGATAGTGTGTGGTTCATTTTGGCAACTTGCTCAATATTCATGCTGTTTTCTTCATGTTTTATAAACCAAGTACAAAGGAATGTTGTTTGAATGAGAAAAATCCTCTGCTTTCTCTCCTTGTTCTCCACTCAGTGGGTTCCCTTTCCAGCCAGGTGAGAAAACAGTGTCATTTGAACATAGAGGCCTCTTTGAACGCCACACAGGAGGTATAACGAACATGCCTAGCTCAGACCTGGAACAGTTCCCAGACCCAAAACGAATGAACACCGTGGTGTCTAAACAGAAGTCTGGCTTTCTTTCAGTCCAGGGACTTATTAGGTTTGATGCTTCCCTACGACGCTTTGTTCTGCCTCTCTAAATCCTCTTTCTGAAGTATGATGTAGCAAATACTGAGGAGCATCGTCCCTCTGTCGCCATAGTAACCTGAGTGCACTCCAGCAAGCACTATGCTCCAGATGAAATGTGCAAACAATCCACAGTACCCCCAGCCAATGCACAGACCCTCACCCCCTGAGCCACGGAACAGGGTCATTCTATGAAGCAAGAGTTGGCAAGAGCTGAAGAGTCTGCACCCGACTTAGGAAAATACCCGGCATCAAGATTAACCTTATGGTCCATCTTCAGTGTTGTATAGCCCTGTTTCTCTGCACCTCACTTATCAGAACCCCGCCCTGCTACTCACATCAGGGTCAGTCTTTAGCTTTAGGCCGGGACCCTGTGTCAGAGAACAGAGGGATTTCAGAGAAGTGATGCCTGGTTAATCAGGAAAGCCAAGAGTCAGGATTGTGAGGGAAGCATTTAATTAAATCAATCTCACTCAAAATGCTGTGTTGAAAACCCTCTGCTAAACCATTTTTGTGTTGGAGTTCGGCTAAGCACTGCACATCAGTTTGCACATGCTCTTCTTCGTCACATTTGGTCCTTAAACTGCCCACTGTTCCCTAGTTTCCTCTTCTTGAGCGTCTCCTGCCAGATAATCAGGAACACCTGGGTTTCCTATCATCGCGTGTGCCCTTCACTTTGGGACAGATCCGCAGCTGGTGTTAATTGGCCTAGGCCCATGGAAGTCGAAGGAGTTGTGCTGGTTTTTGAGGGTCTGGCCCGTATGCTTTAATCTTTAGGTTCAGATAGCGATCATCAGGAAGATACTCCACCCACTAAAATTTACACAGAGACGATCTTGTGACTGGGGAGGTGAATGGGGACATAGGTACTTTCCATCGAAATAACGTTTCGTTTTGATTACATTAAACAACAAGGAGGTCAAGGCTCAGTGAGACAGCATAGCATCTCCTCTCTGACAAGCTGCACTAACTGTGAAGACAAAATGGCTGCTGAACTCTGACCACCAGGAAAGTTTTTAGACACAGAGTACACACAGGAAAACCCCCACAAGACATCACAGTTTCATAGCTACAGACACCTCATGTACCTCTAGAACAGCCCATAAAACCGGAAAACAAAGCTTATGAACATTTCAGCATGTCCTAGTTGTTTACATGTCTGAAATAGACCCATTTGTCCTGACATTTTTAAGACACCCTTTTTGAAATCATGATCAACATTTTGCCAAAACCACGTACTCATAGCATTAGGACCCTGAGGATCCAAATACAAATCTGCAGTTTTCAGAAGGCTTTCGAACAGTTTCAGATGAAGTTCACAATCTCTCTAGGTCCTTTTATGTCCCCCATCACCACAGAATCTGAGTACCTCAAAATCCTGAAGTGACTTTACCCTCCCGACACCTCTGTGGTGTAGGGATGTATGATCTCCATTTGACACAGCTTGACATATTCTTTGTAGTTGTAAATGGTGTCAGCTCATCCAAACACCCCACTTCTAGTGTCAATGAATGCTGGTCATAGAATAATAAACAGACACTGAATTCTGCTGGAGTCAACACCTAGATTTATTGACTGAGACAAACTTAATCGACTGAGGTTTCACCTCGCTCAATATGTATCTGGAGAGACAATAAATCTTGACGCTGACCAAAACTGAAAGTTCATATATGTGCACTGTAACAGTCTTCCCACTGGCACAAGTGATATGGATTTCAATATAGTTTAATTCTGAATTATCACATGGGCACAGCTTCCTAATGCGTGTGGGAAATGCAGAGCTGGGAACACGGTGGCTGTTTTTCCTCACTGTAATCCCATTGTCAGTGCGGGGTAGCTATGTTTTGCATTTTGCATTTTTACAGACAGCCATCTATCAGGAATTGGGCTGCAGCAGGCCCATTTCACATGCAATGATGTCGTTCTTGTTGGGAGAGTTCGTTGAGTCCCTTGCGAATACCCACTGGGTATCTGTCCTGCATGAGAATCAATTACAGAAATGACAAATGGTGCATTATAAATGGTCACTTGGCATACATTTCAGTTGGGAGCTATGCTGTTCTGCTAAGCAACAATTGAAAGAAACCTCCTGGAGGTCACATTCCACTGGCAATTTTTTTTTATTATGTGGGCAGTGACCATCCTGACAATGGTAACAACTACTTTGGCAGAAAATTGTAAACACTGTTTTTCCAAAGGGGCCAGACCTACACGGGTTGCTTGCTCTCAGTTTCATTCCTATGATACCTTGGTATGTTCCCAAGAACAGTCATTATAGCCAGGTGATAAAAAGACCGGTATTTGTGAAAAATGATTGCCTTCATAAAAGCTCCCAGCAGAAGTTTCATTCTGCACAGGGGAGAATAACTGTCTTGGGCTTGATTCCCAAAGCAGATGCATTTTCCAAGGCTACAAAAGTGACGAAGATCCCTGGTGCCATATTTTTCGAGAGTCACTCGCTGGCAGTCACAAAGCTTCAGAATGTTGAAGCTCAGGCTCCTAGACGATCGTAGGTTATGAATATCATCAGATTTTTCTACTTCCACAGCCCACTTTTTCTGGACTTCCTCCGGGCTCCTTCTGGCATCTTGGCAATGGGGAGAGGTAGTTGCATGACCTTAAACAAGAGACTACTTTAGGCACCTAAGCTTTTTTATATGTATATCTTTTTCTTTTCCCAGTTGCAACTAGGAGAGAGAACCTTTAAAGCCCGCTTCTCTGAGACAAAACCATCCTGTCATGACTAGCTGTTTGCACTATGACATCATGCGATACATCACCACATCATGAGGCATATATTGTCGCCACCTCACTGCTACATGACATCACCACGTGAGACCACATCACAGGGCCCAGCAACATTTTACAGTTTTACCATGTCCTGCAATCATTGTCAATGCTTGGACTGTTGACAGGCTGACAGCCACAACTGTGTTCCTTCCTTACCTTGACTTGATCATTTCTGAGGTCAAGGATAGGTTATGCCGAGCTATCTTCTCTGACCTTCCTGTATTTACTGGCAGAAAAAGCACTTTTAAGGGCCTGTTCCCAACCAAGGACTGATACAAATCACAAAGAAGTCAATGGGAATCTTTCCACTGACTTCAGTGGGCCTCGGAGGTATTGCAGTACTCCCATTGACTTCAGTAGGAACAGGAGCCGGCCCACATTGACTTTGTGATTAATGAAAAATCCCTTCTACACCAGTCTCCTGGAAATGAGACGTCAGCACGAATGTCTGGCCATGTCACAATGTGCTGGCAATCTGGACATCGTTGTTTTGGGAGTGTGACTGTTTTCGCTCTTTAAAATTCTGTTAAAGATTTCTGGAAGAAGCTGTTACATTTCTCCATCTTGAGTGACTTCAGGCCTCAGAACACAGGGGTCAACATTTTAGAAAAACATCTCAGTGTTGGGAGTACTGGGTTAGAGATTCCCAACCCCCCGAGAGTCAGTCTGGGCTTTCAATTCATGTGAATTGCATAAGTAAAGAGTGATCCAGGGACAGCTCGGTGACAGAAAATGTATGAAATGTGTGTCCCTGCATCATCCTTCTCTTCTATTTCCTTTTTCGTCCTTGCGTGCGCTAGGCCTGATCCAAACCCTACTGAAATCAAGAGGAGTCTTTCCCTAGACTTCAATGGGCTCTGGACCAGGCCCTAACAACAGCATGTCAGTGGTAGAGCAGAACACTTGAAAAAAGGAGATTATATTCAATTTCACTGACATTGCTGCTAAACTGCAGTGAAATTCTCTCCTCTGCAAGAACCTGCTCAAGGGGCCACCAATTAAATCCCATGTAAACCCTTAAAATAGGATTTAAGTGGTGCCCTGGATGCAGAGGTGGTTCTTACCCATGCAGAGAGACAGGATAGAAAAAGTGGGGTAGGAGGGAGCAAGGGTACTGTGTGTGTGTGTGTGTGTGTGTGTGTGTATGAGTGAGAGAGAGATGGGACCAATGGAAGGAGAGAGAGATTCACGAGAGTAACCGTAGGTTGGGGGGAGAGAGAGCCAACAAGAAAATGGAAATGGGGGAGTGGAGGAGACACAATCAGTGTTGCCGTCTCTTGCAATCTCACTGAGAGTCTTGTGATATTTGGAGTTTTTTCTTAAAGTCCCAGCTCCTGGAGTCTGGTGATTATGTAAGAATCTCAGCTTTCATATATTTTTTTTAAAGGAAGTCTCTAGCCCTCCTGTCTGCAGAGAAAACTTCAAAGATGTGACCCCCCCCTCAGGGCTCAGAAACTAGAAGACAAACAAAAACACCCCAAATTTATTATTTTTTTAAAAATCTCATGATTTTTAAGCCAATTTCATGACTTTTGGAGACCTGACTCTTGATTTTTGAACACTTGGGATCAGCAGCAATGGACAACACATTTCTTTCCCTCTGTAACTGTGTAGTCATCCTTCTCCTGCACTCCTTCCCCTCCCAGCACTTGTTCCTGGCCCCTGCTCCTGCCCAGACCTCCTGATCCTCTCTCCTAGATCCCCGCAACCACTGTTCCCTCTAAGCTGTGCACGTGTGCGCACGCACACAGATTCTAAACCCGGCGCACATGGGGAAACACCACACGCACATTTGTCTCGCGTCCTGACTGCACATCCGTCAGGATGCCGCTCACCATCACCGCCAAAGTCCTGGGGCTGGTGTGGCAGCGCTTCCTGGGGCAGCTCCCGGTGGCGCGCCCGCCCGCCGGCAGGAGCCTGTGGGTGGCTCCCTCCTGCCCAATCAGAGCTGCAGGGCCGGGGCTTGCAGGTGCCCCCCCCTTCCCCCTGACCCAACCAGATCCTACCCTAAGAGCCAGAGGGACCTGCTGGCTCTTAGGCTCTCTGCATGCCACCCACGCCTGCAAGCCCCACTCCGCGGCTCCGGCAGCTCCCATTGGCGCTTTTCCCGGCCAATGGGAGCCACGGAGCTCGCGCTTGTGGTGGGCTCAGCACATGGAAAGTGGAGGACCCCCCCACCCCCTCGCCGCTCTGACCCTAGGAGCCAGAGACCTCCCAGAAGGGCTGGTGAGTGCAGCCAGAGAATGGGGCAAGGTGTGGTGGAGTAAGTGTCTGGGAGGTGTGTGGGGGGTGCTGGGCTGTGAAGGTGTGGAGGGCACTGGGCAGTGGGGGAGGTTTGTGTGTTTTGGGGTGCTAGGCAGTGGGGGCCTGTTGGGGGGTGCTGGGCAGTGGGGAGATCTGTGTGTGTCAGGGCACTGGGCAGTGGGGATCTGTGTGGGGCATTGTTTAGTAGTGGTGGTGGGGCTGTGGGGAAGGGCACTGGGAGGGAGGGAGGAGAAATCTGTGTGTATTGGGAAACTAGCGAGTGGGGGGTTCTGTTTGGGGTGCTGGGCAGCTGTGGTGGGGCTGTGGGTGGGGGGGCGCTGGGCAGGGGTGGCAGTGTGCACAGCACTGTGCATTTGTGTCAAATGTAGGGAGTTGTGGGGGGTCTCTGGGCATAGTGGGTTCAGGGGTTGCAGGCCAGGGGAGCTTTATGGCTCTCTTCTCCCACCCACCCCACCCCCCACTCGCCCAATGTGTCCTGATATTTCACTCTTGCAATCTGGTCACCCTATTTACGGGTGACTTTTGACATTGTTCACCCACCATCTATCAACACAGCCAGATTCTACTAGCTGGCAAGAGGGGGAAAGGGAAAGGAGGGCAATTAATCATACCCCTCCCCGCCATCATTTCTAAAGTGGAACATTGATCACATCGGGACAGTCGGGAGCGGGGGACCCACACATCTCCTTGTAGTCTGTTCATTTGGCTGTGTACAAACTCAAGAACGTGCGAATAAGTCAAAATGCCTGGCCGTAGTTGCTAAGGAACTGCACAGATTTCCCAGAAATGAACAAAGGTAAGTGTTGTTTTCGTGATTGAAATCTTTCAAAGGCTTTGGACTTCATACATTTACTCTTGATGTTTTACCATTTTCCCGTGTTTTTTTGCCGCAGATACATGGGCGTGATTGGAGCTATGCACAAACTTCCGGTATCCTGATCTGAATGATCTCCCGTTTGCCCTTTTGTTGAGTCACGCTGTTAAGCACATTGAAATAGTAGCCATATAATAAAAGTATTAATTTTAAATAAACCAATCTGGTAAAAAATCAATCCCACTGTCACTGTCTAGAAGTCTAAAGCATAAAAGAACAGTGACTTCATTTAAATCTGGATGGCTGGATGAGACAATAGAGAAGGTTACACCCAAGTCAGATAGTGTAATACCTGTTAAACTTCGTGAAATATTCACATATTCACATATGATGAAGACAAAAGAGTGGTTTGTGTATATTGTCGAGATGCCAGAGTTCCAGGAGAATTTTCAACAGGAAGAATGTGGAACGATGTATGGAAGTTGGATTTCTTAAAGCATCATCTGTCAAATAAGTCTCATATAGATGGTGTAACAAGACTTAGAAACAAAAACCCTTCCTTACGGAGCGGATTGCTTAGCATGATACTTGAAATTCCAGCTGAAAAGCAAAGTAGGCAAATTAATCTTGAACGCAAGCGCTCAAACCCAGAAGAAATCAAGGTACTTATTGACAATGTGTTGTTGGCTATTAAAATGAACAGCTCAATGCTTTCTGTTCAGGATATTAATGACCATATGGAAAAGTATGTGCGCATACCAGCAAGCTGGAGAAATAAAAATTATGCTTTTGAATTTCTTGAAATTATCAACTGCATTGTCCAAAATGACCTCATGCGTGAAATAGCATCGGCAATGTTTCATACTCTAGCTGTTGATGAAAGCACTGATATATCCATTAACAGATACTTGATACTCTACTTTAAATATAGATCCATAAATTCTGCAGACTATAAAACTTCATTTGGTGGACTATTACGATTGCAAGAATGTAATGCTGTTTCAATAGTGTCTGCAATCAAAGAGTTTTATAAAAAAACACCAACTTGATCTAATGAAAATGGTGATGTTCACATCTGATGGTGCTTCCACGATGTTGGGCAAACTCAATGGCACGGTGGCTCAGCTAAAACGTGATATTCCACACTTAGTCCAGCAACATTGCGTTGCACACTGGGAAGACTTGGGGATTTCAGATGCATGGAAAGAGGTCCAGCTGATAAGAGACATCAAAACCTTAATGAGAACTGTCTACACAGTGTTCTGTCGGTCATCCAGGAGAAAATGCAAATTGCAGGAAATAGTGGATGCTTCTGAATGTGAGTCAGTGGCTTTCAGGCCACTCAATGAAGTGCGCTGGTTATCTAGGCACTTTGCACTTAGAGCAATTATTCGTATCTATAATCCTCTTCTGGAATATTCTGAGCAAGACAAAGATACTGATCCAGTTTCTAAATAGTGCCACAAAAAGCTGAATACCATGGAATACCGAATAACATTAGAAGTTTTGAATGATGTTTTGTCGGAGCTGGCTTCACTATCCACGCTGCTCCAGAAACGGGGCCTTACACCTCTTGAAGTATTTCACCTTGCCCGAGATAAACTGAACAAGATCAGAAGACAGTACCTTGGCGATTCAGTCTTATGGAGTGATAAAGCTAAGGCTCTCTTAGATATGAGCTCTCAAGAAAATAATGAAATTGATACCAGTTCCATAATAACTTTCATAAACATCTTGTGTGCACATTTGGCAGACAGGTTTCCAGAGGATGAAGTCCAGGAGTGGTCCACTTTTGATTGTGCAGCAATAGTTAAGTGTGACTTCAATTTTGGAATGCATCAGGTCAAATCCCTATGTTCAAAATACAAAGACTTTCTTGCTGAAGAGATTGTTACAGTCAGTCAGTACAATGACTTCAAGTTTGCAGTAGCCGAAAGAATCAAAAGCCAATTGCTTTTAAGTTTCCCGGATATGGTGACATTTGCGCACCAGAACGAACAGTTTCAGGATCTTGCAGAGTTGATGGATATTGGAGGAACATTCCTAGCATCAAGTGCAGACTGTGAGCGTGGCGTTAGCTTAATGAACACTCTAAAAAACAAACTACTGAATCGTTTACAAGTAGATCATTTGGACATGCTGATGTCTGTTAAGAGTTACCAGCTGGATGGAGGACTGATAGATCTGGACAGAGTTTATATTGAATGGGCAAATGAAAAAGATCGCAGGGAAAAGCAGTAGGGTTAGTTTAGCAGTCTTTGACATTTCGACCAATAAGGAAATTAAAATGCATTTGTAATTACATATCTTATTCTTGGCGGATAATCATTTATTCATACTTTTTAGGAAAATTTTAAATTTAAAACACAAACTTTTGTTTTTCTTTTTTTACTTATGATGTCTCTATCTGAAAACCCATATAAATTGACACAAATTGCAAATTAAAACTTTTTAAATATATAAGCATTTTACTCGCTTAGGCGCATTTGCCTCATGGCGCACAAATTTGAACTCTGCTTCAAAAATTTGCACAGAAGAAATTTTTTGCACACTCGGCCTGTCAAAAATTAGAGGGAACATTGCCCCCAACCCATGTATCCATCCCAGTCCCCTTTCCTGGCTGTAAACTCTTACTATTGGTTCTGGCGACAGTAACAGTAGCCTTGCACCATGCTCAATTCAGAGTTGGGGTTTCTCAAGTATTAGCCACTCAAGACAATAACTTGTAGTACTTGCACTGCTCTATGCAGATGGGCGGTATTTGCATTTGTCATTAGCACCCGCTGCATGTCTCGTAATTCATTTCAGGGAATGTACTTTGGCAGTGCAGAGCCAGAATGATACAGTACAGCACTGGAAGGGCACTGTGAATGTATTTTTCCTACATGATGGATAGGGATCTTATAGGTTTCAACTTATTGTTTATCATGTAAAGCCCTTATACCAGTGTCATTTCCACTCAGCCCTTACATCTATTCACCCAATCCAAGCACTTTACCAAGCTGTACATTTCTGCCTTTTTTTCCCCTGGTGCTAGGATTTTCTGAATATAGCAGCCTTTGCTTGCTTCCCTTTTTAACCTTTTGAAATTCCTCATTGAATGAAGTTCTCATCATCTCCTACATATTCAGATAACAGTCTCAGCAGCTTGATGATTGTGAAGATCTGGAGGGGGGGCGGGGTTAGGAAGGTGAGCTTTTTTTAAAAAAAAGATGGGCTTTGATGCTATTTACATTTTTAAAACTTCATTTGGTCTTAAATTCATCTCAGTATGAAAGTTGCATTCGTAGAGAACACACTTAATATCCCAGAAAAAATGCTCTCTAGCAATGAGGCCAAGGTCAGAACACTGGGGCTGGTGCCTTCCAAAGGGCCAGAGGTAGGTAGGCGCCCACCTCCCCCAGAATTTCAATGCACTTTAGGCTCTGTCGAAACTCCCAGCCAGGGCCAAAGTCATCCCTTACTGAAGTTCACGGTGTTGCATCAGTGGTGAATCTGAATCGGTATCTATTGAATGAAGCCAGGTCTGCTTCTACTTGTAGTACAATAGGTCTGGGTCCCCTGAACAGAGTTATCGCACCGGACCAGATGACCGCTCCAGCCTGTCCTTTAGCAGTGACTAGTATCCTCCACTTCAGATACAGGAAAAAATCCTCCTTTTCTTATAGCTCAACTGGTGCCACATTTCCCACACGCTGCTTCCAGCGCACTCCTGTACATCTTCGGCTTGGAATTCACTTTCTGCAGAGCACAGGAACTGACAGTCTCTCACCCTATTCCCGGGCCTCTAAATATTGTTTTTCAAGCAGTTGAGGGTCACCGTTCTCAGAGGAACTACCATTTACCCCCTTGCTGTTGGGATTTGGGATCTCAGGACAGTAAGCCCCGACGTTAAATGCCTGAGTGCTTAGTTGCAGAAGCTTCTGGCTGCTGGTGTCAAAAGAGGTTAAATAAGCATATTAACTAGATCCAGTCTGACATATCATGTTTACGGATAGGATGTTTGCCATGCTCTTTGATGACTTCAATAAGAGATTCTTTAAAGCTGAAGCCTCCACTTGGGAAATATATTTTCCAGCAGTTGCTCCAAACCGAAGAGTGCTTCATAGGCCTTTTGTCAATATGATTTTATGGTTTGTTTACAAATGGTTAAATGGCTATTGAATTTCTCTCACTGCCTTATCAAATCCCTCTGCAGCACCCACCCCTGCCACCAACTAAAAGTAATGACAAGGTAGGCGGCTAGGCGGCACTTCTGCTGTTTCTCGGATGTGTTTACTTATAGCTCATCGTTGATAAAGAAAAAAAATTGGGTTGTTCTTTTTTTAAAGTAAAATGTAACGGCTTCAAACCCATGTGGACAATCCCAGAGGTGTGTTTGGCACTTTGCACTCCAGCCTGAGCACGGGGCTGCCTGGCACTGTCCTGGCGAAGGAGCCTGGCAAGGACCAGATGGTGGTTTAGGGGGTGTCTGCTCTACAAGCAGAGGGGTGGCTGCAGCACACGTAGCCACGCCGCGCGAGCTTGGAGCTGGCTAGCTCAGTTATCAATAGCAGTGAAGCCTTGGCCGCACGGATGGCAGCTCAGGCCCACCCAGGACCCTGGGTGTGCGCTCAAGCAGCTGCTGCACCTCCATTGCTATTGAGAGATCAAAGCCAGCTCCAGTAAGTCTACGTCTGCCACCATCGTACCCCTGACGGCAGCGCAGACTGACCCTTAGGGTCACTGTTCCCTCTAAGCTGGGTGCGTGTGCGTGTGCACACAGACCCTAAACCCGGCACACACAGCGAAACACCGCGTGCACAAACATTTGAACACAACAGTTTGCACACAAGAAATTTTTTGCACACACGGCCTGTCAAAAATTAGAGGGAACATTGCCTAGGACATGTCTATACTGCAATTAAAAACCTGCAGCCGGCCCGGACCAGCTGACTTGGGTCGGCGGGGCTCGGGCTAAGGGATTATTGCAGTGCAGTGCAGATGCTCAGGCTTGGTCTGGAGCCCGGGCTCTAAGACCCTGTGAGGTGGGAGGGTCCCAGAGCTCAGGCTCCCGCTCAAGCCCCAGTTAAACAGCCCCCTAGTCCAAACCCTGCGAGCTGAGTCAACTGGCACCGGCCAACTGCGGGTGTCTAACTGCAATGTAGACATACCCCCAGACTCCAGATTCAGCCTCTGCATCCCCCTTGCTCCTTGAGGGGAGTAAGCAGAGTCATTTCTATTGCTGGCACAAGTTACTTCCCCCTCTGCACTGGAGCAGCGGGTGAGGGTCTGGGCGGAGCCAATGGGAATGGAAGCTACCCTCTCCTTGTGCAGGAGCTGGAAGATGGAAGTAGCTCGTACAGGGGGATAAGGGAATCCTTACTCCCGTGTGTGGGCAAGCAGGGTGAGCCCATAGCTGGCCTACATACACACATGTTCTGATTACTGTTTCCCTCACTTTCCCGCCCCCATTGCCCCCAGTTGTTTGTTACACCCACCTGTTGTCTCTGGCCTCGCAAGTTCTCCGAGGCAGGGACTGTCTTTTGTGCAACATCCAGCACAATGGGCCTCCAATCCCAACTAGGGCATTCAAGCACTTCTGAAATACATATAATGAATCATAACCACCTAGGTACCCTTAGACCCACACCGCAACCAGGTTATTTTGCTGCAGAGAGAAACAACTATTGTTCATCATCCATGCTGATGCTGAATATCCATTGCCTGCAATGTCCAAGGAGTTTAACTCGGCCTTACAAGCGTTTTCTCTGCACTGAATTACAGAACATAGCAACGGTGTGGAAATTCTCTCCTGCAAGGTGCTCACGTACAGATCGTTTTGCCTGGTAATCCCATCCACATTCCAATCTATTTTATGTTGTGTTAGCAATAAATTGGGCAGCAGAGTTGTTAACCAAGTTTATTAGGACTTTCCCTTTCAGCTAAACCTATAGTTAAGGCTCGGTGAGACTTCAATTACTTCCTCTTTTCACACGGTCGTAACTTGCTGAAAAATTGCTTCTGGCACAAATGTTCCCTGCTTGACTCCAAGTCCAAACATGGTGGTTGTTTTTTTAATGTTTGAGAAAATCTATTTCCGAGTTGTGGGGAAGTGAATAATATGGGCTCTTCTGGGCTCGGAAAGGGTTACGATTTTTTTGTTAGTGTTCACGCATAACTCAAAACCAGCTGAAGTGACCCTGATGGGCTCAAAGCCTCACTGAGAACCTGCCTGCAGGCCAAGCTAAGAGATCAAACTTTTCAAACTGGCCATTTTGAAGCAGTTGGCTAGCCCATTCTGCACATGGGCTGTGAGAGAAATCACAGTAGTGCTGTGAATGTCTAGGAACTTGCTGGTCCGGAGCCCAGGCTGCAGCCAAAGAGGCTCCAAAGCACCTCAGAAGGAAAACTATTGTAAGCTCTTTGGGGCAAGGACTGTCTTTTTGTTCTGTGTTTGTCCAGCACACAGAACAATGGGGTCCTGGTCCGTGTTTGGGGCTTCTAGATGCGGCCACAGTGCAAATAGTAAATAAATAAACAACAAGCACCATGATGCAGAAGTTCAGGAGGAGGGATGCTATCCTGAAACCTGGGTCTTCTGTGCATCAATCCAGTCCCTCAGTGTCATTTAGAGCAGCCTGAAGGCTGCCCTAGATTATAATGGCTGCAAGTGGCCTCAAAGGACATTCAGGAATTACTGGGGTACAGGGAAGACCTGGCCACACCCCCTACGGTAGCTGTAGGGAGGAAAGATAGCATAGGAGCCATTACACCAGCTCTACACCATGAGACGGTGCCCCTTCCCTGGGGTAGATCTCCCATGGTCAGCTATACCAGCTTTAGGGGCATTTTATCCCTGTATCCTAGTAGAAAGTAGCCTTAGTCCAGAGAGAATTTGGGCCATATTATGCATAATAATATCAGTACTAATGTTAATAGTTATAGAGGTTGATTTTCGGCTTCTGTTTCATTATCGAATCCTGGATTGGCGCATGCGTTTGATTGTAACAGAATATGTGCAGTAACATTAATTGCAGTTTGGTTATAGTGGATGTGGGCATTTAACATTAGGTGTATGTTATATGGCTCCTCTGAGCCCTAATTCATCAAAGCACGTAAGCGTGGTATTGGGGACTCTGTCTTTAAGGGCTAAACTTCCCAGACTGATACTCTGAGTGGGGCACTGTGAAACCCTTGTTGCTCCGCACAGGCAGCTGGAATCAGACACAAAATAAAGGAGGTCACTTGCAAACCCCTTAAGCACTGTGGGATCACTCAACACCCCGTTAAGCACCCACTTACATCCCACTGACTGCAATGGAATTTAAGCACATGCTTAATTCTATGCCAGACTGGGACCATAAAGCATTTTGGTTTGGAAGAGAAGATGAATCACTGGCCAGGTCCACTATGGCAATCCCTCAGTTCTTATTTCACAGAGATGTTTCTGTAATACATGGGCTTAGCGTGTATGGTCATGTGTCCCTCGGTAGCTGGTTCAAATCAGCTTGCTACATCTTTGTAGCTCAAATGGTAGAGACCTAGGACAAACTCCTGGCCGCTTTAAAGTCCATGGGGATTTTGCCATTGACTTCAATTTGCCATTGCCTTCAGTGGGGCCAGGATTTCTCCTCGCAGGTTTTGATGTCTGAGTGTATGTGCCCAGTTTCTGTTCTATTTAATTAATACTTTGTTACATTTTCAGAGTAAGACACTTGTAATTTCTGATCTTTGCAATTTTTCCCATTTATAGATATCCATGCAATTATACATAGCTGTTCATAAAACAACACTGCTCAGAGCAAACAAAGCAGAAACCTGGTTTTACTAATTTAACTGCTTTTCCTATTGACTAAGGAATTAACTAGGGAAAAAACCCCTGATTTTCAAAAAAGCATCCCTTTAAGCAAACAGATCTGTTAAAGGCTTTTCCACTTTTTCTCAGCAGCACTTCTTACAGTTCATCAGCAATTTAATTTAAAGGTGACTGTGATCTGAAGTTGAAGTTTCACAGTTTATTTGGAAGATAATCTACTTTTCTTTCAAAAACCATCATTCTTACAAATCTCTCCAGTCTGAGAAAGCAAAGCACCGACTCCCCATCCGAAAACATTTGCTCGTGATAGTAAATATTTTGTATCATGCTGATCTAATTTGCATGTCCTGGCGAGGCGCAGTCTGCGTGCAAGCAGTTGAGGGAGTCAATTTGCACACAACACTAAATGAAGCCATATATGCTGTGAGAATTCAACTCTCTTCCCGAGTCAGCACTTTCCTGGTCATTTACCTTCTGCCATTTTGGACTGCGGCCATCACCTCACCTTTGCCACTTTGGTATGGTGGAGTGGATTTTGTAACAGGGTAAAATGGAGTACCTCCATTTACCTCAATGGAGTTATGCCAGTTTCCACCAGCTCAGGATCTGGCCCTTCATATTGTCTTTTACCACTTAGGAACATTTTCTAAGCAGCTGGGAATATCACCCTCCAGTAACACAGTATCCATTCCCAGCCCCTTGGCACCTCCTTCTTCCCAGCATGGTCTGATATTACATAGAGCAAATGCCATTTCGGCATCGATCCCTGTGGACCAACTCCAGATCCCAACAACATCAAGGGAAGTTTTGGTCACTGACTTCAACAGAAGGAAGAAATGATCCTTTGTTCTTGGGGCCAGAGTGTCAGATGGTGTAAAGGAGACACTCCAATTTACATCAGCTGAGGATCTGGCTCTTCAAATTTAGTTTTTTCTTAATTAGCTCTAGTGCCTAGAGATGGGATCATACAAGATGTATTCCAAGATCTGCAGTACATGGGCAAATGGAGTAAGTGGAAGACCTAGTGGCATTCTTACCCATTACTGGGGTTCATTTGACCTTCAATTGCTTCTTCATGTTTGCCCCAGAGTCCCTCTAAATCACTCATCATCCCACTTTCCCCACTTTAAAAGTCTCTCTACCAAGGCCCAGCCAACACCGTGGCTTCCTTCCTCCTAACAGAGGACAAGTGGACAAGGGTCCCTTTGGAGACCAACTGTGCAGTGCTAGGCCATTTGGAAATGTTGATTTTCATTTGCCTGGCAGCCCAGAAAGAACATCTGCCCATAGAACAGAGACCTCATAAAACCAGGAGAGCTATCAACCCACTACCTGCTGAAATGCTCCTCTTCCAAGTGTTCCTTATCCTGGATTTATAAGTTGGGTGAGTGCAGTGGGAAGGAGTGGGTGTTGATCTTCTGCCAGTGGCTTGTGGAGTCTGCAGTTTTATGGACTTTGGCTCATCAGGCATGTTTACTTTCGACTGGATGAAAGCTGGTGTTTGCATGGTTGCACAGTGTCTTCTTAATATCCTTGGCATCACTCCTGCTTCTTAATCAGCTGTGGGAGTGGCTGGCTTGCTAACTGCTGTACGTGTTTGTGACATTCCCCTCTGGTGTTGTCTGGACCAGTGATCTGCTAGGTCACTCCAACCCTTGACTCTGGGAGCCAGCCTTACCCTGCTCTTCTGTGAGAACCCCCATTCCTGGGCTGTTCACGCACAGCCTCTGGCATGTAAGCTGCTCCCAGCTACTTGCAACCGAATGACACTAGCCAAAATCTCTGGTTCCAGACACAACCCAAAGAACTTGCAGTGTCTTGCAGTATCCAGGCTCTCCCCTTTGATCAGCACTTCAGTCGTTTGGCATGGTGTCTGTAAGTGTAGGTGGAAGAGAGAGGACGAGCATGGCAAATGTCTCTTCCTTTTATCATGTCCTTTCCTTCCTCTTGGCTTCCCCCCGCCCCCACTTCAGAGTCAGGTGAGCACTACTGAGTCTCTCCAAGCAAGGTTGAGCAATTCCCCTACTGTGGCCTCATGCAGGTGAGTCCTTGCACTGTAGCTCCCTTGCTGGACAATGGCTGTTGATGCATTGTTTGACCCCTTGCCCGGGTGTTGGTTACTTTTCTTGCCGTTGCCTCTGGGGAGCTAATATCTGGCTGATTTCCCCAACTTACAGCATGTTTTAGTGGCAACCATAACACACAATCTGACTTTCAGCAGATCATAACCTTTCCCCGGATACCTTACAAGGCATGCTTTATATGTAAGATCACGATTATGTGAAAATGAGGAATATGAGGGTCACAGCACGTTTTCCCAAGGTATAGAATGTCACAGTGTTGCAGTCACAGAGCCCCCTACCCCTATCCTCTGTCTGGGGAGTAAGATGCTGGAGATGCAGAAGTCAGATGCTCTACTGCATTATGACAGTTCTATGCTGCTGTTGTTTCATTAAAATCAATGGAGTTTCACCAGTTGAGGACTGGAGTAATGAGCAGTAGAGAACCCGGGTCTTCTGTATAGCACTGTTGAATGCTATGACTAAGCCAGTGACCAACCTCTTAACTTGATTTTAATGGCCTGCAAGTGTAGTCCGTGTGAAATAAGGCAGATTAGGGTATTTCAGCAAGGTTTGCAGTCAAAAGCAAAGTAGGTAGATATCAGAGCAAGGCACAGACCTCTGCCGTAAGGAAAAATTTAAAATTGGGAGCAGATACAGGGTCTGATTTGGAAAGAAAACTACCCTGATGTAAAGACACAAAGAATTATAGCTACATTCCATGGTCATTGTTAGACAAAGAGAGATCTCACTCATTTAAATTCATTTGGCAGTACAATTGATAAGCATGCACTTACCTTCATGGGAAGTGGTTGAAACGTCTTGTGTTTATTCATTAGATCGAAATAACTCTCTTAGCGCAACAGAAGATGCAATGGACAGAATTCAGTACATAATGTCACTGGCAATGTGACTAAATGAAATCCCATCTCAAGCAGCAAAGCAGTAATCAGCCAGATGTAGCGTTCTTTCATGTAATTTCTCCCTCCACATTTTCCTCCCAGACCACTTTATTTATAAGTGACTTCATTCTCAACTAGTTGTGACCAGCTCAGTTGTACCATACAATAACAGAACCAGCATCTATTACCATTTAAGTCGGGATCTCAATCAGTACCAATGGATCACCAACTCCTCACCAATTTTGGATCCAGACTACCCTTTGCAAAACCAAAAAGCCACCAAGAAAGTCTTGCTAAGCCAGAACAGCCAGCTAGTCCCGCCTATCTCCACTCATCTCCTGAGGGTGCATCGCAAACTAATATGCTCAACTTTCCTTTACTGGTGATTTGGGGTTAACAGGCTTTTTCGTAGCATTGGACATTCCCACAGCCTGTCCCAGGCTTTGCCACATTGATTAAGCACTCAACAAGGGCTGATGAGGTGTTCAATAAAATCAGCCCCTTGAACCTCACAGATTTCAAAGAAGTGCCGCACCAGTAAAGAATCTTTTCTTCCGTCATTGGAAATACAGTGAGCCCTTCATTAAAAAATTGTTTGTAAATATTTCTTCCCTTAGGTGAGGCTGCCACACCATGGCAAACCCTTCTGCCCATCAACAGAGTGTAATCTACTGGCCTGATAAAGACTGCATCAATCCCTTGCACATTAGCCTGAGTAAATCTTTATCACTTCCTGTGCCTTTGCTTTGGACCACATTAACCACCAATATTGCAGCACTCTGCATATCCCATAATGCAGCAAATCATTTGTTTGGAGGATTAAACCAGTATAAATGGCAATTTAGCCATTTCCAGCATCAGACTATTAGTATCATTATGTTTATTACAGTAACACACACCAAGATCAGGGCCCCATTATCCTAGGCACCATGCAAAGACTGAAAGATAATCCCTGTCCCAAAGAGTCTAAATCGACAAGAGAGTGATTTATTTGCCCAGCTCTGTAGCAGAAATGGGACTAGAACGAATGTCTAGGTCAGGTCTCTAGCTCTGGACCACACTGCCTCCCAATGCAAATTGTAAAATATATAGCTATATTGAGGAGAGGGTTTTTCTCTGTCTACTGTAGCCTAATCTCTAGATATCAAAGAGTATCATTCATCACATGATAAAAAACAAGCAGTTGACTCCATTTGCAGCCATCCAAATTTCAGCAGGCTCAGAAAACTCATTGTGCCTTGAGATTTGCACAAGTTCAGTTATTTTTATTTTTAGTGTTCTGGCCCGTCATAAAAAAAATTACTGAGTGCAAATCCTTGTGTTTCTTTTCTTCCGGCATCATAACTTTCATATGTATTATTGCTGAGAGATTCCACTCTCTCTCCCAACAAGTCCCTGGAGAGACACACTAGCAGAAAAAATGAACTTTGTACAGCTTCTTCATAAGAGAAAGTCAGCAATCCACTGGACCTAATCAGGTTTTCCTAGACATGACGGGGTGTGATCCTCAGCTGGTGTAAATTAGTGTAACCTCATTTAAGTCAACGGCGTTCTGCCAATTTACAGCTGAGAATCTGGCCCTTGATCTCATAAGAGAAGCACAGAAGAAGGTTCCAGCTGTGTTCTTCCCCTTTGTTTTCTTTCTCCGTAGAAATTTCTTACTTCTCTCACTGCAAACTGTGATGGGCAATAGTGATGGATTGATATTGCAGCCTAGGAAGCACTAATAGAAAAAGAGTAGTGTGTAAGTAAAAACACTTACCAGGACTATAGATCTACTTAACAGGTCAGCCTGATAATGTAACAGCACAGCTGGAAGATGTGTAAAAAAGAACCCACGGTTGATTTAGGATAACGGTCTGGTAGCTTTTAGACTGCTCTTCTTGCTCAATAGCAGAGCACTAGTGCTAGAAATTTCAGATCTAGTCCCATTAGTGACTGATCTCTGCCTTTAGGAGCTGTGTGATGTACCGGAGCAGAGTTCCATTTAGAAAGTGCACCATGGCCTCCAGGGTCATTTCACTTACTTTTAGAGCTAAAGGCATCCGTGGATGTGGTTACAACTTAGAATGTCAAAAATCATTTGAGAAGGTTTCTCATCATTTGGAAATTGTTGGCCTATGTATATTCAATTTCACTGGTAGGCTAAAAACGGCCAGCGTACTAAGAGTTAATAATAGACAGAGTCACCGAATATGGTATAAAGCCAAGCTATTAGATAGAAAACTGATGTCACCCTTGTAAAACAAACACTGGTGCAGGCTGTAGAAATCACTAAAAAACTGCAAAAGCTCTATCGTAATACGTTCATTTTGATTCACCCCAGGGCTGCAGGCTGGATGGGGGTGCAATTTTGCACTCCCTGCTCCTGCCAGGGACAGTGAGTGAACCCAAACAAGGATTCCCCTCCAGGGAGGGGGTCAGCAGTGGTACAGCACCACACTCCACCACAGGGGATAACTTTAAATTGGGTTCTGTTCCCACTCTACCACTGCCCTGCTGGGCAACCTTGGGCAAGTCACTTCACCTCTGTTCCCCAGTTTTGCCATCTATAAAACAGGGACACTGATATTGATCTTCCTTTGTCAAGCACATTGAGATCTATGGACAAAGAGTGCTACAAGGGCATGATCCAATGCTCAGTGATTTCACTGAAAGCTGGATCACGACTTCAGGAACTGAGTATTATCCTCAAACTGGAGCTGGGGCCCTGGACAGTGTGCAGGAGACGGACTGAATCAACACCTCTTACCAGCCACTTGATGGGTACCACGGGCCAGCTGCAGTGGAGCAAGGCTTGGGGCAGCTTGCACCATTTTGCACCTCCCACAGCAGGACGTTCCCCTGCCAGGCCCAGTTGTAGATCTGGCATATAGCGTGTTGGTTAAGATGGGTTATGTAGCTCTCTCTCCTTTCTTGTGTGATGCCTACATCTTGATCACTGCTAGTGGACAGGGTGAGGGGCATGTGGGTATAGCTGATGTGTATTTATTTAGTATGAAAGCTCCCAAAACCGCCACAAAAATGGATGGCTTCCCTCACCCTATATTTGGCTGGCAGTCTGTGTGCTGGATGGTCATGTATTATGCTTGTCTTCTTAGGGACACAGTGTGGTACAATTACTAACACCAAATGGCATCTTTCGCCCTGAGCAGTCCCACTGACGTCAGTTGGGTCACCTGCACAGGAAGGCATTATTCAGGATGAGTAAGGGTATCACCATCTGGCCTGTGGGCCGTAAAACACGTTGGGGGCAGGGAATTGGTCTTCCTGGATGTAGCTCATTATAATGTGCAGGAATTAGGACTCCAGAATGTGACAAATGGAACCCCGGAGAGCTAGGGAAAGCAAAGGCTAAACATACAGGGCAAGATCTCAGTTGGAGTAAACCAACAGCGCTCTGTTGACATCCATCTCCAAATTCCTCTCACCCAAACAGATGCCTTTGGTGGCAGACATTGTCCATGCTTGGCGTCTGTCCAAAGGTGACTTTTGTGTCTGTATGGAAAGGGAACCTGATGGAAAACAATGTCAATGGAGCTACCCCAATTTACAGTAGCTGAGGAGTTAGCCCAGAGCATGAATAACTGAGCAGAGTTATTCAAGGAAGGCATCTCAAATGCAAAAGTGAGTGTTAATACAACATTAAGGTTGTGAAATCAAGGACTCAGCAAGCTGAGGGTTTCCAGTGCACCTAGAGGAGATCCGAAAATGGGGAGATTTTGCCACATAAACTTGGATTTTGAGTCTGAGAAACAAAAGTCAAATTTGTACTTCATCAACCAAATTCCTCCCCCTCTCCCCCGCTCCCCAAAAAATTCAGTGGAAAACTGCATCTTTTTGTCTTTCTGACACAAAGATTGAACATTTTCTAGGAATGCAGACACTTGCCATGAAAACTTTCATTTAATCTAAACCCCAATTTTCTAACAAAAAAGTTTTGAAAGGAAAATTTTGACCAGCCCTAAATGCACCATTAGCTCAAGCCATATTGTAGGACCTGTTTAGCTTCTGGCATTTAATTAACAGTCCTGACCCATGACAGCTGCATCCCTCATGACCTATGTGGTCTGTTCAAGCTCCATGACTCAAACTTTTCACATACAAAAAATTCATCTCTGGGTAAAAACCAAACATGGAGAATTTCTTCTACAAAGGAATCTGTCCGTGAAAGTATGAGCCACTGAAAAATGAGGGTTCGAATGGAAACTACCCGTGTACAGTGTAACAAATGACATGACATACAGGATTGGTTTCCAGAGAAAGAAAGAATTGTGGCGTGTGGGGAAAAAAACAGAATCTGGGATTATCATCATCAGAAACTGCCAGCCAAATTGAGCAGTTCTGCAGCTACAGTTCACTACCAAGAATAAATCAAGAGTAGATGCATAGATGTCACGTCCAGAAGGGACTATTACACTGACTGCCTGTGTAACAGGCCACAGCATCTCAAGCCCAGAGCATGTCTTTTCGGAAGACGTCCAATCTTGATTTCAAGTCTTCAGGGAATGGAGAATCCATCGTGTTCCTAGATAAATTGTTCTAATGTTCACGGTTAAAAATTTGTACCTTAGTTCTAGTCTGAATTTGTCTAGCTTCAGCTTCCAACCACTGGATCATGTTATGCCTTTATCAGCTAGATTAAAGAGCCCTCTGCTATCAGAAATATCTTCCCCAGGTATCATGGGTGGCGTGTGAGCTGCGCCTTCAGAGTGGCCCCGCTCCTTGCACCCAAGGCCCCAACCCTACCCCCCTGTCTGCAGGAGCCCCTAGCGCCCTCCCCCCACCGTTCACCAAAGCCCTGAGCAACCCCCACCCGAAGGCCAGAGGAGCCCTGGCCAAACTGTCCAGTGCCCCCAACCAGCACCAGCACTGAGCCATTGGGCTGTCCCAGCACCGGCCCTCAGCACCAGGCCACCGGCCGGTATCAGCACGAGGTGGTCCCCAGTGCCAACCCGCTAGTCTCTGGCCAGCAGTGGAGCTGAGCTCCTGCCAGCTTGGGCACCGGACTGGGGGAGAGGGCAGAGAATAGGTGGAGCCAAGGCTTGGCTTAAGAGAGGCTTAGCCTCCCCTGGCCTATTATACCCACTGCCCATGCCAGGTAGTTACTTTTAGGGTCTAGCTCAGGGGTGGGCAAACTACAGCCTGCAGGCCGCATCCAGACCCTCGGACCTTTTAATCTGGCCCTTGAGCTTCTGCCAGGGAGCGGGGTTGGGAGCTTTCCTTGCTCTGGTGCTCTAGCCGGGGAGCAAGGTCAGGGGCTTGCCTTGCTCAGCTCTGCAAGGCTCCCGGAAACAGGAGCAGCCAGGGGGCTCCGCACGCAGCCCCCGCCCCAAGCGCCATTTCTGCAGCTCCCATTGGCCAGGAACTATGGCCAATGGGAGCTGCGGGGGCGGTGCCTGCAGTGGCCCTGCCTCCGGACAGGCCGCTGTTTCCAGTAGCCACTTCAGATAAGCGCCTCCCAGATCCTGCACCCCTAAGCCCCCCACCCCCCGCGCCTCAACCCCCTGCCCCAGCCCTGATCGCCCTCCAAACCCTTTGATCCTAGCCTGAAGCACCCTCCTGCACCCCAAACCCCTCATCCCCAGCCCCACCCCAGAGTCTGCACCCCAGCTGGAGCCCTCATCCCCCCCCCCCCGTGTGCCCCAAACCCCTGCCCCAGCTGGCCCTCCATACAATTTCCATACTGAGATGTGGCCCTCAGGCCAAAAAGTTTGCCCACCCCTGGTCTAGCTACACTGAGATAAGAGACCCACAGCACAGCCTGAGTCAGCTGACTTGGGTTCACAGGGGTCGGGCTGCGGGACTATACAATTGCAGTGCAGATGTTCAGGCTCTGCCTGGAGCCCAGGCTTTGAGACCCCGTGAAGGGGGGAGGGCCTCAGAGCCTGGACCCAAACATCTACACTATAATATCTAGCCCTGCAGCCCAAGCCCAAGTCAGCTGACCCAGGGTCTCAGACTCAGTGCCATGGGCTTTTTATTGCAGTGTAGACATACCCAGAGAAGGTGATCAAGCCACTTTTTCAGCTTCTCTTTCTTCTGCTAAAATTAACTTTAGCTTCCTCGCCGTAAGGCAGGTTTTCAAAACCTCAAAACATTCACCCAGCTCTTTTCTGAGCCCTTTTCAATTTGTCAATATCCTTTGAACAGTGTGGGCCTGGGAACTGGACCCAGCGATGCAGTAATGGTCTCACTAATGCCATAAAGTGGTAATAATGGTATCAAAGATGTTGCGATTAAACAGGAAGTTGAGACTATAATTATCTGGTAGGCAAGTAAGGACATGTTCTTATCCTGTTCCCAAGGCTTTCCCCAAAGCTATTTACAAGAATATATTGGCTTCCAACCTGGATGTACTAAGCGATCCATCTGAAAGAGGGGCAATGGAAAGGAAATGTCATTCGTTCTCTACTTAACAAACATTGCATTTCTAATGCTGGAGGCACCAGCATGAGCAGCTGATCTTGGTCTTATTCTCTGCCTGAGCACCCTCGTCTCCCCAAGGATGCCTGACAGCAGGTTGACAGCTCAAGCACTAATATCGGTTAGTTAACAGCAGGGAGAGCTCATGGACGGTTTTTATATGTGGTTCACCAAAATTCTGAATGTTGGTTTCGTTTGTTCACTGCTTCCTTGGCAACCAACTGATGGATTTCAATAAAAATCTCCTGTTGCCGACTAGATAATACTTTTGGGGCCAAAGAAAGTAGATAAGAGTCCCTTTATCCTTGCTTTGAAGAAAAGGTTCCAGCAAAAATCTTTGTGCTTTCTCCTATGCCTCCGCTTATGCATGGAAGGAGCTCCCATAAATATTCACAAAGCACCTCACCGTCCTCCTTCACACTCTCCTCTGTGGTGACTACAAAGCACTCAGCATTGGTCAGGCAGCTGACGCACTGCTTTTTCATATTGACTAATATCATCTCGTGGTTTCCTTGTGCTGCGTCATCTCTCGCAGCTACCTGTTGTCTATTAGATTGTGGGCTCTTCAGGGCAAGGAGACTGTCTTTTTGTGTGTACAGTGCCTAGCACAATGGGTGTTGCCTGTTGGCCCTACTGTAATACATATATTAGATACTGTAAACAAGGCAGAATAAGGAAGGCAGAAGTAGACAGAAAACATCACTTACAATAAAGTTTCTCCCATTTAGCCAGAGGTTCCTATATTTTTATATCTCCTCCTCGGAAAAATGTCATCATGACAACAGTTTGCACCAGATAATGCATTTTTTTTATCAGCATCACCATACCCTGCTCCATGGCTGCTGACACAAGCTGGTCAATATGCCCCATGGGCAAGTCAGTCTGCAGAAACTGGGGAAGGTGGCAAGGAAGATAATCTTAGCCTTTAAACTCATTTGTAGTGTTGTCATAGCCATGTCGGGCCCGGGATATTAGCGAGACAAGGTGGGTGAGGTAACATCTTTTATTGGACCAGCTTCTGCTGGTGAGAGACAAGCTCTCAGGCTATACAGAGCTCTTCTTCCGGGCTGGGAACAGAGCGTCACCGTGAAATACTAAGTGGAACAGATTGTTTAGCATGAGTAGATGTAACCCTTCTGCCCGTCAGAGTTGGCAGCAACAAGGGCCGGGTTCAGTATCTAGGGGTTCCATTCCAATACACGATGCAAAACCGGCTCGAGCCCCCACCCAGTGACTTGGGACAAATCTATACCACCCCCGCTGGGCGCCTCCAAGAGGCAATACTTCCCCTCTCGCAAGCACAGAGTCTGAGTGTAGCCAAAAGCCTTTTAATAACAGAGAGAAACAATGTGGCATTATGTTGGGGAAACACCACCAACAGGATTCATAACACAACCCGTGAGCAAAAAACCCACCCCAAGCAAATTGGGGCGTGTCCTTTCCCTTTGGTTCTTGAGTCCAGCAACCCAAAATCACCCAAAGTCCCAAAAGTCCAACAACCCAAAAGTCTCTGTCCCTAGTCAGTGCAGCACCAGAGCTCGAAAGTTTATCTGCAGAGTTTTACCTCCCAACCTGGGTGGAGATGGGGGTTAAGAGGCATCTTACGTGGTCCAAAGCCGATTGCCCCACCTCTCCATGGGGCTCTGCTCCACTCCACCAGCCATCCCATGAATCGCTCCTCTCTGCCAGCCACGCCCCATGAGCTGCTCCAGCCATCCCACAAACTGCTCCGCTCCACCAGCCGCTCTGCTCTGCCAGCCGTCCCACGAACCACTCTGCTCTGCCAGCTGTCCCACACACTGCTCCACAATATATCTTCAGGCTTCCTCACTACTTAACAGAACACTCAGTGATTTCAGCTCTTAGTACATTTAGCTCTTTTGTGATTTCAGCCTGTAGTAGGGGAGCCTCAGTGCTGGTACACAATGGGCCCAAAATGAATTCAGCTCAGCAGACTGTAACTAGACTCCTAATAGAATCAAAATTAGCTCTGATATTCCACAGTAGAAAGAGGAGGAAGTGCAATTAGCATGGAAGGCACACACCACCAGGTACCAATTCCTATCCCCAGCCTCTCTCAATTCACTGAGATTTGGAACCCATGTCCCTTGCCTAGTGAGTGCTACTTAGTTGATGGCGAGTCCCTCCATCATAACAAAAGACCAAGTACAGTTCCACTGTCCTTGAATCACATAATCAGGATAATTACAATTTATTCTTCCTGCCCCAATAACAGAAAAACTGGGGATCCCACAGCAGCCAAAGTGACCATTTGGGCAGCTATGGGCTCACGCTAAGTGGGGTGGGTGTGCCTATGCAAATGAGATCAGCCCCTGAAGTTCTTTTCCACAACTTGCCACAACTCACCACCAGATGTCAGGGTTGAGCTCATCCTGACTCTGCTTACATCAATAACACTTATTCTAAGGGACCTTATTCTAAGGTGAAGTTGCCTGTTAACACCTCTGCAATCATATGACCAAAACAACCCCGTGATGACTATGTCAATGAGGCCAACCAACAATTCCCCTATACCACCTGCTTTAAAGAACTCAAAGAAGACCTCGCAGGAATAATTTATGCAGGAATTTAAGGATATCGTCAAATCCTTTCCCAAACAACTCCAAGAGAAACTCTACAACCTGATCCCTCACAAACCCACTCCAGGGTTCCCAAGATACACAAACAAGGGAACCCAGGCAGAGACCCATCATATCTGGCCACGACACTCTGACTGAAGGAATATCAGGACTCATAGAAACAATCCTCAAACCACTCACCACACAAAGGACCTGTTTCCTCCAGGACACAACTGACTTCCTCCATAAACTCCGCAACATTAACAACCTCCCTCGGAACACCATCCTTGCCACCATGGATGTCACTTCCCTGTACACCAACATCCCTCACAATGACGGCATTGCTGCCTGCCTCAAATATTTACAAGATAATGGACAGTCCTCAGATATCCACCCCAAACACAGCGCCAAACTCATCCATTTCATCTTCACCCATAGCATTTTTACATTCAACAACAAACACTTTGTCCAAGCCATGGGTATAGCCATGGGAACTAGGATGGCTCCTCAATAGGCCAACCTCTTCATGGGCCACCTTGAGGGAGAGTTTCTGGACAATTACACCTTGAATGACTCCCTTAGAGTATGTTTGAACTACTTATGCTAAATAATCTGTTCCACCTTGTATTTAGTTGTGACGCTACACAGCAATTAAACATCCGCGGCTGGCCATGTCAGCTAACGCAGGCTCGCAGAGGTGTAAAATTGCAGTGTAGACATTCAGGCTTGGGCTGGAGCCCGAGTTCTGGGACCCCGTGGGGTGGCGTGGGGTCTCTTTCACCAAATGCAGTTGGTTCAATTAAAAATATTATCTATTATCTCACCCACCTTTTCTCTTTAAACTCGTGACGTTTCTCCAAAAGGTGAAGGAGAGCATGTTGTGTGAAAACCTACCTGCTGCAGACAGCCCTAGTGAGGTCAGTAGCACGGTTCTTTCACCCCGGCCAAACCACCTGGGAGGAACGGTTAGGCCCTGCCTTTGCAGCTAGTCACAGCTTTACTGTGGCTTCTCTTCACTGCAAGAGTTGACTCAAATTAGTACCAACTCCGCTAGCTGGAGCGAGAGCAACCACTCTGCGAGACAGGACTCTGCACAGAGCGATTAGCAGCACAGCGTGACTGGATGAGCACGTGCATGAGTTGTTGTAGTAATTCAAGCTGCTGCATCCCCACTCCATTGCTAGCTCAAGCAGCAGCAGCCGCAGATGAGTTACACACACAGCCCCATGCACACCTCTGATAGGCCATCTAACTTTCGTTTAAAGCACTATTTAACTCAAGCTAGAGATTTCTGATGTGTGAGCTAACACTGCAGGAAAGACAAGCCCTATGGCTTTTAGGTACATGATCATCTCTGCATACTTCCCAACACTTCAAGTGGCTAAGCCCCACTCCAGTTTGGCTTGTTTACCCCTCCGTAGACAGAAGCTGGGACAGGCCAAATTTGACTGGCATCATGACCTAACGCACACTCAAATGCTAATCAAATTTGGCCTGATTGCCCATCTGTAAATGGAGATGGGTCAAATGGGCCAAACCTGAGTGGCTATGCAACCCTGTGCACCAGGTCGCAATGCCCCTCAATTTGGGGTCCCTATCATACGGTGGGCCACGGGAAATTACCCTTTTTCCTTCCCCCTCCTCTGGGCAGCCGTGAACGTGGGAAATGTTTTGCTTCAAGTGGGACAGGAGTCTTGGGGGTGGAAAACAAGACAATTGGGAGATCTGGCCTCTGGATGCAGATTAGCTGCCGTAATAAGCTGCTGGGAAATGTTCTTTGTTCACTGTTAAACCTCCTGCCTAATGAAGTGATCAGGAGATCACTGCTTCTCTGGGATTTGGAATTAACACTAATACCTGTTAAAGAGACACGGTGGGGGAGGCAATATCTTTTACTGGATCAACTTCTGTGGGTGAGAGAAGAGACCAGCTTTCGAGTCACACAGAGCATTTCTCCAGGTCACCAACACCTGCTGCAACGCTTCACTCCAGCTTCCGCCAGTGCTCATTCACTCCAGGCTCTCAGGACTAGCTGACAGTCAGTGAAAAACAATGACGACCAGTTCCCCCTCACCCAGCGTGTATCAAAAGGCATGAGCATGACTGGGGGAGTAGTCAGTCAGGGGACGGAAGCACCATCACCTGCTCTTTGGAGGCTGTGCTTCCCTTCAGGTCAATGGCAAGGGAAACAAGAGAAGCAGCTGGCCAGTGGACTCAGCCTTCACCTGTTCATGAACTCAGAGCTCCATCTAGTGGAACGTTTGAAGAACAACAAGAATATTAATTTTTTTCATTATTGTTAGGCGCTGGATTAAAGTTGCTGTGTCCTGATGTGTTCCCTTTTGCAAGATGCTTCTGAGTCCTGGCAAAACTCTTCCTAAAATGTGAAGCCAAACTCAGAGACTTTCCAGGGGCATGGTTCCTACCCTGTTCAACGAGGCTGACGTATTATGTGAATTTCTAGCAAGAAAATGGATGTGACAGAGCATGTGTTGCAGATTATTACAAATGCCAACCCCTAAACATTTCTGCTCAAAGCTGGAGATGCCATGATAAATGGGTCCTGATATACCGTATATCAGCAGTCTGCAGAAAACACAATCGAAGCTAGAAAGGAGTTCAGCTCCACAATTCCCATCTGCTCCAGGCATGTGCATGAGCATCTCATGTAGTAATGCCAGAAGGTTCTGGCAATAGAAGCAATTGGACCGGATCCAGATCTTCCTGACACAGGTGTAAATCATAGAAATGGCATGGAGTCAATGAGTTAGAGTGGTGTGAAGCGAATCAGAATGAGATCAGAATCAGGCCAAGAGTTTGTGTTTTCCTCTTTAAAAAGACACCATAAAAATAGATCTCGCAGTATGGACTAGCACAAAGTGAAATGAAAAAAAAGCTTGATTGGGGAGATTCACTTGAGTTGGCAATGATGGAATGTTCCTACACATCAAATTTAATCACTTCTGAAATGTACCAGAGATGACAACAAACAAAACAGTATCTTCCACAGTCCTCATCTTTCGTGCCAAGTGTCCCAAAGAGTCCTTATAGAACAGAATTGAACCAAGTGCTGAAATGAGAATGCATGCACCCTGGAAAAGAACATTGTGCAGAGAAGCACTCAAGCCAAGATGGTTCATGCAGTCAGAGATGTGTAAGTCCCATTAGGTGAATGAGGTAAGAGCTCAGGGCGGGGGCAGCTACCGAGCGGTGACGAATGAATGGATTTCCCCTCCTTTCTAAATCCCAATGCTTTTAGCAGGTGTCATTGTTGTTGGATTTATACTATGGCTCTTGTAAATTGCACTTTGCCTCTTCCTCTCCACCTACCCCTAATGCCACCTCCCTCAACATTTTCTCTCAATAAAACATGGATGGAACTATTTGGTGGTTGCTTTTCATGTGTGTGGCGGTTCAATGATGAGACAGAACACAGATTTATTCAAGCAAGCAAGCTGGTCAGCTGAAATGGGCTGCTGCCTGTCAGCTTTCCACCTTCTCCTTTATTCTATTTCTCCCCCCTGCACATTACCTACTTTCACCGCAAAGGAATGCATGACATTGATTAATATTCTTGTTTTTCAGCCTCTATCTACTACAATCCTAATTCTCAGGCCTTAAGGCCAAGCCAAGGAAGCTTCCCACGATTACTGTCCTTTAATCAACTTCCCAGGGTTCATATCTGGTCCTCGTCCTTGGACGGAGCAATGTGTTGCTCCTCACAACGGTCAGGGTGTGCCCTGACTGTTTGCAGGTGGATGGACCAAACATGGGCCCTTCATCTCCCCCTTTTTGTTTAATTATACTCGGCCCTCTCATGGGAGCCGTCAATTTGCTTTTGCGAGCAATTTAACTCCCAAACAGACAAGGACATAACTCGGGGAGCTTGCCAGGGCGTATCTCTACAAAGCCTTAGCAAAGAGGGAATACATTGTACACAGCAGCAGCAAAAAATAAGCCCAATAATTATAAACACAGCATAACCAAAAAATTGTCGCAGCCAGCCTAGAGATGGCAGCCAACCTGTAAGCCAATTCCAAAAGCCCTCAAACCCCACATCTTGACGTATGTGTGCCGTAAGATTGGCCAGTTCGGCCAGTCTAGTCTCTATGGAACGACTATTATCAGTTAAATTAAAACAACACATATGCCGAAACGTGGAACAGCCTAGGTGATGTTTCAAGAGTAGAAAATCAATGGCTGCTCTGTTATCTAAAATTGCATCCCTTAATTCGTGTTGCTCTGCATTAAGTAGGGCAATTGCCTTGGATGTTGTATTAATTGCCTTCGCTGCAAAGCACGCCAGGGCATTTAGGGTTCTGGCTGTATAAGTGGCAAGCCCGGGGACCCCAACAATAGAGGCCGCTAAGGCGGTGTACTCAGAGCGGCTGAGAAGATTGACATCTGCAACACAATCTTCGGAAAGGGGTATATTTCTTTTACTGCGTTTTTGGCTGGCAAAAGGCAATATAAGTGTCATTCTACTAAGACAGCAAAGGGTGCCATCACTTAAATTTGCAGGAATATAACTAAAGGTGCGCGAACCACAGGTAAAAAACCACCCTAATGGTAGGATAATATGGCCATAATTGTATGAAACATTTACAACATGAGAACAATTTAGAAAGGGTTGAGGAATTTGCCGACAGCCCAAGGGCACCTTTGTACTAGTGCAGTTAACCACACGCGCACAGGTGACATTGGTGGCCCCGGCCGGGTACGGTGTATGGAGGGATATAGCTGTGTGAGGCAAGGTATAGTAGGCCGGGCCCCAATTAGCCATGCCAGAGTACTGGGAAGAGAGATTCGCGTAAGCAGCGAGCATCGTCTCATTCCCTATCTCCTCAGGGTGATGACATACTGGAATAAGGCATGTACCTAACAATTCTCCGGCTTCTACAGAATTAGACAAACAAAAGTGGGTAACATTTGCTATTGAAGCCAACCTTTCCCATATGTTATACGTCATTCGGGCCCGTAACGGGGGAAGCGCTTCCGAGCCAACCCCCACAGGAAACAGCAGGCACAAAAGGCATACAATCAGTACAGAGTTAGCAGTGATTTGGGCGAGAATCGCCACAAACAAAGTCTCAGGAGTCTCTGGCTGTTGGTTTGCTGCCAGTCTTCGTTGAGCCGCCGCGACCAATGCTTTTACTGCTCCCCATGTCACGGGCTGGCTTGGGGCGCTACGCCTCTTCCGTTTCCGTCCCGCCGTTGTCGACCCGGGAGGCACCGCGTTCTCCTCCAAGGTCAGCTGAAACTCCGGTATGGGGTTCGGCAGCCCCTGGCGCCATGCCATGCTGTTTCAGTGCCGGTCGCACACACCGGGCTGGAACCCACAACGGTCCTGCAGGGAGAGACACCGCAGCATATCCCCGACCCCAAGTGATTAGAGGTACTGGGCCCAGCCACTGCGGATCAGGCAGCTGACGGTAAAAGACACGCGGTCTTTCCAGTACCTCAGATTTGTGAAAATGCCGATCCGCGGGGGTCTGCTGATCTGCGTTCAGCGTTAAGTTATTTAAAGTAAACAAAAGGATATGCATTTGTTGTTGAATGTCTCCTAAGGTTCGGAGACGCAGCTCCCCTTGTTTTAATTGTTTATCAAGCAAGGTTTTGAGCGTGCGATTGGCACGTTCAACAATGGCTTGGCCCGTGGAATTATAAGGGATCCCGTGTTTAAGACGGACGTCCCATCGGGCACAAAAGGTGGAGAGAGCTGTGGAGCAGTAGGCTGGGGCATTATCTGTTTTAATCTGGCTTGGGCGACCCATAACAGAAAAACAGGCTAGCAAATGGTGAATCACTTTGGCAGTGGCTTCCCCACGCTGTGGGGTTGCCCAGAGAAATCCTGAATAAGTGTCAACAGAAACATGTAAAAAGGAATAGGGGCGGAATTGTGGCACGTGAGTGACATCCATTTGCCACAACTGATTCGCTGCGGTACCTCTGGGGTTAACGGCATAAGAAAAGGTAGGGGCAGCAGTGGCACAGTGGGGGCAGGAACGAACAATGGAACGTGCATGATCAGTAGGAATGTGAAACTGCCGGGCCAAAACTGAGGCAGACTGATGAAAAAAGGCATGGCTTTCAATGGGGTCAGAAAAAAGAGAATTTACCTGACCACGTAGCGCGCGATCGGCGCGCGCATTGCCCTCAGTGAGTGACCCAGGCAAAGGGGTATGACTGCGAATGTGAGCAACAAAATAAGGAAAATTACGAGTGGAGATAAGATATTGCAAAGACAAAAATAGGCGAAGGAGGTCCGCATCGACCTGAGGGGTAATGAGGGCAAGGGGTAAATGATCAATCACTTGATAAACATAATGGGTGTCCACAATTAAATTAAAGGGACAATCAGCAAAAAGTTGAAAGGCCAAAATAACAGCAGCCAGTTCCGAGCGCTGCGCGGAACGCTGAGGCAGTGTAAAACGAGAATGCCAACAAGGGGGGTCACCGGATTGATAGGTGACAACACCTCGATGTGAAGAGCCATCAGTAAAAAGAGTAACAGCAGAAACAATGGGTTGAGAGTGGCTAAGACGATGAACAATTAGAGGCACCTTTTGGGTAATTACCAACCGAGGATCTTTTGGGGGGTTATAAGAAATTTCTCCCACATAATCACAAAGAGCAACCTGCCAAGCCAAAGAGGTGTGGCACAAGGAATCAAATTCACTACGGGACAAGGGGAACACAATATCAACTAAATCAGTGCCAGTGAGTTGCACTGCACGGTGGCGGGCTTTACGAACAAGATCAGACAGGGCATCTAGATAGGGGTAAATATTCCGAGGAGGAGTGGAGGAGAGGTACAGCCACTCTATGATAGAGACGGCTGTATTCGTACGGGGTACAAACAGAGCCGCAGTGGGCGTATGAGGGGTGGCAAGAAGAATCAACCGTAGGGGACGGACCTCAGGGGGTCTGTCCACAAACTGCTGACTCAATGCTGCATTAATTTGTCGAATGCAGGCAATGTGCTCTTCAGTGATGGCAATAACTGCACCCGGTGCTCGGGCTCCACGTAGGAGCTCGAACAACGGCTGCAGCATTGAGGTGGGGAGACGAAAATAGGGCCGAATCCAATTTAAATGACCCAAAATCTGTTGTAATTTAACAAGGGTTAGGGGTTGAGGTAGAGTTAGTGCCGGACGAACCGGAGCAGCATAGGTTTGTAAAACCTTATGGCCGAGGTAGTGGTAGGGATAAGAGCGTTGGATTTTTTCTGGTGCCACCAACAGGCCATTTTGGCCGAGAATTTGAGACAAAGATTCAATCTGTTGTTCCGTGACCTGGGGACCACTAAGCAAAATGTCATCCATATAATGGTAGACGTTTAGCGTAGGGTACCGGGCACGAAAAGGGGTGAGGGCCCGATCCACAAAAAGCTGACACAAGGTTGGACTATTTTGCATTCCCTGGGGTAAGACCTTCCACTGATATCTTTGAGAGGGTTGCTGATTATTATATTGTGGCACCGTAAACGCGAATTTTTCGCGATCTTGCGGGCAAAGGGGGATGGTGAAAAAACAATCTTTTAAATCTAACACACAGAGCTGATCGGTTTGAGGAATTAAATTTGGATTTGGTAAGCCAAACTGCAAGGGGCCCATAGGTTGGATGCGTTTATTTATTTCCCTTAAATCATGTAACAGCCGCCAAGCACCAGATTTTTTCTTAATAACGAACACCGGGGTGTTCCAGGGACTAGTAGAGCACTCCAAGCGCTGTGCCTGCAAATGCTGCTGCACAAGGGAATGAAGTGCTTTCAGCTTTTCTAGAGGAAGGGGCCACTGGTCAATCCAAACAGGTTCTAAGGATTGCCATACCAAGGGTAATGCGGAGGGCAATGTGGGTGAGGGAGGGTTTTGAGCCATCAGATATTAATATCGAGGGTGGTGTCCAGCTTTGTAAGTAAATCACGGCCCCAAATATTGAGGTGGACAGGGAGCACAAAAGGGCGGATAGTAGCAAGGGCACGGCCTCCCGGTTTAGAGACCGTGACCCAAGACAAACTCTGTCGCCCGGGTTTACTACCCCCGATCCCCCACAACTCTTTAGAAGGAACCGTAGGCCAACTAACCGGCCACTCCGGATCACGAATCACCGTAACGTCAGCTCCAGTGTCCACCAGCCCTGTGAAGGGAACATCATTTAAGAGAAGTGTTAACTGAGGTTTCGAGGGGCGGACTGACATTGTCAGAGCAACAAGTGGAGAGGACGTGCTGTGAGACGGCGAGTGAGACAACGTTGATCCAAAGCCGCCTCCGCCCCGAGTTCGATCCTCGGCAGCTGGCACCTGATAGGGGACTAAAATCAATTGTGCAATTGACCGTCCACGCGGGAGCGACTGTGGAAGATGAGTCCACACCTGAACCTTAATAATGCCGGTGTAGTCGGCATCAATGACTCCGGGGATGACAAAAAAGCCCTGTTTCCCAGCATGAGAGCGAGGGAGAACGAGACCCACAAAGCCGGCAGGGAGAGGTCCCGTCACCTGAGTAGGTATGGCGCAGACCTCCCCTGGCAGCCGAAAATCAGTGTCCTCCTGCATGATCAAATCAAGCCCTGCACTTCCAGCAGTCGCCGCCCTCATAGAGTCTATGGATTTAAAGGCAGAGGAACGGTTGTCTGAGTGGGAAACACCCCCGTTTGGCCCTGGGTTCGGGGGGTACCCGCTGCGCGGTTTCCCGACCCGCTACGACACTGATTAGCCCAGTGATAGCCCTTCCCACACTTGGGGCACTTCTTTGAGGGTCGAGCGGGTGCCTTTGATGAGCGGCACTCCCGCTGAAAGTGACCCTCCTTACCACAGCGGTAACAACGCTTCCCCTCCCTCCCGGTCTTTCTCAGGGCGGCAGCCAGAACTCCAGCCTTATGGGCTTGTGTGCCGATGTTCTGGCACGCCCGTAGCATGTCTGAAAGCTCTAAAATGCCAGAGACTTGCGCCGTCTGGAGAGCACGGCGGCAATCCTCATTCGCATTCTCAACCGCCAATTTTAACAGGATCTCCTGAGCGGCCACAGCATTATCCACCTGTCGGAGGATAGCCTCCTGCAATCTGTTGGTAAAATCCAGAAAGGACTCTGATGCACCCTGACGGATACTGACAAAGCTTTTTGTAGGCTTGCCTGAATCCGGGACCCTCCGGAAAGCATGCTGGGCGCAGGTGGAAATGATAGGGAAGAAGACCTGAGGGAGTTGGGTCTGGTGCTCAACGGTAGCAAACTGTCCCTCCCCTGCCAATTGCTCATAAATAACATTAACACCTGCTGCTCTATGAATCTGGGCCTGACGGTCCGCCTCCTGCCGATACTCACTGACCCAAATAACATACTGACTGGGTGACAACATCATGCGCAACAGCGCCTTCCAATCTTCAGGGATCAAGGAGTACCCACTACCTAGCCCTTCAATGAGACCACGCACAAACGTGCTAGTCAGACCGAACTCGCGAATCGCCTTCTTTACCTCTCTAACCACCGAGTAAGGCAATGAAACCCAGGTTCCCACCGGGTTGCCCTGGTCGTCATTCTGCCAGGTCACCGGACAAACTGAGACCAGCTCAGCCAGCTCCTCTGCTGTAAGATCTGAGCGAGTCTTCGCTGCGTGAACCATTTGTTGCACCAGCGAAAGCCTCTGAGCAGATGCAGACGACCCCGTGGGGGGCCCCGAAGCAAGGGGTCCTAGGGGGGGAGGGTAATCACACACCGGCTCCGGCGGGGAAGGTAAGGGAGGCGGTGGTAAAAAAGGCACTGGGGGCGAAGCAGGGAGAGGGATGGCTGCAGGAGCCGACGGCGGTGGCGGAATTGGCAGCCCCTCTATTGGCGCGAGAGAAGGTTCTTCCGAGGCGACACACTGTGTTGCATCGGTAGGAGGGGGGGTGACTGCAGGAGCCGACGGGCGTGGCGAGATCACCAGCCTCGCGACGGAGGGCCTGTCCGAGGCGACACGCTGTATCGCATCGCGGCAGAGGTGCCAGGCATGTAGAGCCTGCACGGGCGCCCGAGGCTCTTCATGCAACGTCTGGCCCAACCGCTCCCAGTCCGCTAGCTTAAGGGTTCCGGCTTCAGGGTACCACGGGCACTGGGCACTCACCTCCTGTAACAGGAGAGTGAGTTCTCGAGTGGGGCAGACATGCTGAGCCTTACGCAGCAAATACTGTAGCTCAGTGCGATGTTGCACTTGCAAAGCAGAGAGGGAACTTCCCATACTTACCACAACGAAAAATACTCACCGGGATCCACGAAGTGGATGAGTGACGCGTCTGAAACCCTTGCCGGGCGAGGTGAGTGCTGAGGGCCCCACGTTTGGGCGCCAGTTGTGGCGGTTCAATGATGAGACAGAACACAGATTTATTCAAGCAAGCAAGCTGGTCAGCTGAAATGGGCTGCTGCCTGTCAGCTTTCCACCTTCTCCTTTATTCTATTTCTCCCCCCTGCACATTACCTACTTTCACCGCAAAGGAATGCATGACATTGATTAATATTCTTGTTTTTCAGCCTCTATCTACTACAATCCTAATTCTCAGGCCTTAAGGCCAAGCCAAGGAAGCTTCCCACGATTACTGTCCTTTAATCAACTTCCCAGGGTTCATATCTGGTCCTCGTCCTTGGACGGAGCAATGTGTTGCTCCTCACAACGGTCAGGGTGTGCCCTGACTGTTTGCAGGTGGATGGACCAAACATGGGCCCTTCACATGTGTTTATAGGTTACTTATGATCTGCTGCCCATGCAGGTACAGTTCCTTGAACAGTGCTCATCCCTGGAAAGTGCACAGCTCTTGTTCTGCAGTTGAATCCCTGTGTGGAATTACAAAGGCATGTCCCTACCACCAGAATCGAGTGGTTAACCGGGGTAATAATTACCTAGGGGAATGTCCATTGCCTGAGGAACACAGTGTTGATGTGTTTTTTTGAGAGATAAACCCAATTCAGGAGTAGGGGCTGGAGTCCAAGGTTTGCATTCAAGAGCCCAGGGTCCTTTACCCTGATGTCTACAAAAAACTTGTCAATGATTAGTCTGTGGTGTGTTGAGAGCATAACCTGTCATGCTGACCAATATTGTCTCATTGTTTCCTTGTGCTTCCCCGTCTGTCTGTATCCACCTGTTGTCTGTTGTCTTATGCTTAGATTGTTAAGCTTTTGGGGCAGGGCCTGTCTTTCTGTTCTGTGTTTGTCCAGCACCAATGGTCCTGGTCCATGACTAGGGCTCCTAGGTCTGACAATACTACAAATAATAAAATAATGATGAAATCTGCCATCACTGGCTCTTCTCCAATAGGCCTCATAAAAAGCCATTTGTAAGGAACTAAACGTTAGCAGATTCTGCGGGGAGGGAGCACTGATTTCAAAATGTTGTCTACATTGTCCAGCAATTCCCGACGGCTGTACAGCTACCACGTGACGTGTATTTTAGAGCTGATTGGCTAACTCACTGTCTGTCCCTGAAACTGAAACAAATGTAGCTGACGTTTCAGCTAACTGGAGGGAATTGCTATTTCGGTTTCCCAACACCCCATCTTCACACACGCATTTCAGGATTCTAGCCAACTCCCACCTGCTCCTCCCACTTGTGAAACCAGTTTAAATTGCCTCTTGCTATTTCTGACAGATTACATATATTTACCTAGCATATATGTATATGCCAGGAGTGATGCAGCTATCCCAATGAGTATCCGTAAAACCTTTTGCCACACTACCACTCGATATATCCACAGACAAACTCTTTTAATAATATTTTAGTGAGTGTACATTTTTTATTGGTGCTATATTATGTATCCTTCCACCTATAGTGCCCAGGTATTTTGAGCTTGATCCAGTTTTGCTGAAGTCAACAGGAAACTTTCCATTGTTTTTCATGGATGCTAGATCAGAAAATTAGTTACCATGGATAGGATTTCGAAAGGGGCTGAAGGAAATCAGGTCTCTAACTCCCAGTGAATTTCAGTGGGATTTGGCTACCTAACTTCTTTAAGCTCCTTTGAAAATCCTAGCTCCTGAATCCAACTGAGTAGGGTTCTGAGGAAGCCAAATGACCTACAACAGCTGCTCTAGACCTAAATATGTCACAATTTTGAAGTCCTTTATCCAGCATCGTATTTAGGGGCAGGTGACCCAGGCAACCACCTGGGGTGCTGGGCCCAGGGGCCGCTGGGCTCCGGGTGCCGTTTTTGTTGTTAGCAACAAAAGGGAAAATACAATGTTTGAAGTAACATGTTTCAGGAGTTCCGTATGCGGATTCATTTTTCACTAACCTCCTAGAATGTTCTGGACCTTTGTGGAACCTCATGGAACCTTCCAGACTTTCTGAGAACTACATTTTCCTCAAACCTCCTAGAATGTTATCAGCCATGCCCTTACGGATATATAAGGGACAGGGTGTCACCAGTCAGTCAGTGAGTTGTAAGAATGAAGTGAATTGAAGTAAGAGCCAAGCTGCGATCCTGTGAACCTTGTTTTATTGTGTAATTGTGAAAGTATATTTGTGTTTTAAGACTTGAAGAGAGTAAGCAGTGACTAATAAAGGACATGTTTGGTGAGACGCCAGATATATCTATCAAACCCCTGTCTATGCAACAATATAAAGGAAATAGTGACTTCTTCTGTCATGTTTAATACATAATGTTTGATGACTTTCTAAGATTGCAGAACATACTTTTGCTCTCCGTAATGTGGCCTGTTTTTCCCTGTAGACAATAAAAGATAGCCCCGAAGAAGCCTTCAGGTGCTCAATATAGGAAGTGAAAAGCGCAGTTGCAATCTAATTTGCAGCAAGGGCAAATCTGATGGGAAAATATCTGAAACAGAACAACACAGCCTGGACTTCAGGCAGTAGCGATTGTCCCAGTGCAGAAGAAATTGAGGAGTAAAGCTTAAATGATGAAAGTCCTAACACCAAGGAATTAGCAGATTTAGCTGAAGATAAGGAATGGAAATGTGAGAAAAGTGATGTAGAATCATCCAGTTTTCCTGGTGGCATAGAGGAGAGTGATGATAAAGAAGAATAGGGCTCACATGAAAAGGAGAGAAATGGTAAAGAAGAATCAGCCTTGCATGATGACAGAAAGAGCCGTGAGAAAAATTGCACACCACAAATTGATACATCAGATCCTGCTTTATGGCTGGTGATCCTAAACTCTGCCGATATTGATCGGGCCAGGCAAAATCAAGGATATGACGTTTCCAGTAAACGAGCAGAAGGGACACTTCTCAAACTGCAGATGAGTGCTCGAGAATGGTGAGAAACAGAATTGGGGCATTATTAACGTAGAAACCCAGCATTGAAGGAACGGGATCGAAAGTCTGATCTCAATTACCCTTTTCCTTGGAAAGAATAATTTGGTTTTCCAGGGCTCATTGGATAAATTGTTCACTGAACATAAAGGTAATTTCCTCAGTTTGGTAGAGCTGCTTGGGAAATACAGCAGTGTCATGCATGAGTACCTATATCGAGTAGTTCCTAAAGAAGCTATGGACCATTACTGCAGCAAAACAATTCAAAACTAATTGATTGACCTTATGGCAAGGAAGGTGCTTGATAACATATTGACGCGACTTGGCAAATCGAAGTACTACGCTGTAACAATGGACTGTACTCCCAACATTAGTCACAGTGAAAAGATGCCATTTACAGTAAGGTTTGTTGATGACAAGGATGGCTGTATCCAAACAGAGGAACACTTTCTCTGTTTCCGATCTGTGGAGGACTCTACTGGAAAAGGCCGAGCAGAACTGTTCATGAACATTTTGAATGAGAAGAAAATAAAGCATCGGGAGTGCTGCGGCCACGGCTCCGACAACGGCATGAACGTGAAGGGAAGAAACAATGGTATCTGAGTCAAGGATCCTTGCACTGAAACCAACAGCTTTCTTTGTGCCTTGTGGCTGCCATTCACTCAACCTGGTTGTGTCAGATGCAGTGTCATCTTCTTTAGATTCAATATCTCTCTTCAGAGTACTGCAAAGGATACACATCCTGTTTTCAGCATCAGCTATCAGGTGGAAGATCCTCATGGACAATGTTATAAATCTGATCATGAAGCCACTAAGTGACACTCGCTGGGAGAGCTGCATTGACAGCATAAGGCCAGTGAGGTGCCAAGTGACTGAGGTTTACAATGCCCTGATGAAACCGGCGGAGTCGGACATGAGGCTGGACTCAGACATGAGGCACAAAGCCTGGCAAACCAGATCACTGACTTAAAATTTCTGGTCTCAATTGTGGTTTGGCACGATATCAAGTTCCAACTTAAATGTATACCCCAAATTAAAAAACATAGTAAGAGATCCAAAAAAAGCCACCGTGGCTAAACAAAGTAAAAGAAGCAGTGAGAGGCAAAAAGGCATTCTTTAAAAAGTGGAAGTTAAATCCTAGTGAGGAAAATAGAAAGGAGCATAAACTCTGGCAAATTAAGTGCAAAAATATAATTAGGAAGGCCAAAACAGAATTTGAAGAACGCCTAGCCAAAGACTCAAAAAGTAATAGCAAAAAAAATTTTAAATACATCAGAAGCAGGAAGCCTGCTAAATAACCAATGGGGCCACTGGACGATCCAGATGCTCAAGGAGCATTCAAGGACAATAAGGCCACTGCAGAGAAACTAAATGAATTATTTGCATCTGTCTTCACGGCTGAGGATGTGAGGGAGATTCCCAAACCTGAGCCAGTCTTTTTAGGTGACAAAAAGGAATCTGAGGAATTGTCCCAGATTGAGGTGACATTAGAGGAGGTTTTGGAACAAATTGATAAACTGAACAGTAATAAGTCACCAGAACCTGATGGTATTCACCCAAGAGTTCTGAAGGTACTCAAATGTGAAATTTCAGAACTACTAACTGTCATCTGTAACCTATCATTTAAATCAGCTTCTGTACCAAATGACTGGAGGATAGCTAATGTGACACCAATTTTTAAAAAGGGCCTCAGAGGTGATCCCGGCAATTACAGGTCAGTAAGCCTGACTTCAGTACTGGGCAAACTGGTTGAAACTATAGTCAAGAACAAAATTGTCAGACACATAGATGAACATAATTTATTGGGGAAGACTCAACACGGTTTTTGTAAAGGGAAATCATGCCTCACCAATCTGCTAGAATTCTTTGAGGTGGTCAACAAGCATGTGGACAAGGGGGATCCAGTGGATATAGTGTACTTAGATTTTCAGAAATCCTTTGGCAAGGTCCCTCACCAAAGGCTCTTAAGCAAAGTAAGCTGTCATGGGATAAGAGGGAAGGTCCTCTCATGGATCGGTAACTGGTTAAAAGATAAGAAACAAAGGGTTGGAATAAATGGCCAGTTTTCAGAAAGGAGAGAGGTAAATAGTGGTGTCCCCTAGGGTCTGCACTGGGACCAGTCCTATTTAACATGTTCATAAATGATCTGGAAAAAGTGGTTAACAGTGAGATGGCAAAATTTGCAGATGATACAAAATTACTCAAGATAATTAAGTCCCAGGCAGACTGCGAAGAGCTACAAAAGGATCTCTCAAAACTGGGCAACAAAATGGCGGATGAAATTCAATGTTGATAAATGCAAAGTAATGCACATTGGAAAACATAATCCCAACCACACATATAAAATGATGGAGTCTAAATTAGCTGTTACCACTCAAGAAAGAGATCTTGGAGTCACTGTGGATAGTTCTCTGAGAACATCCACTCAACGTGCAACGACATTCAACAAAGCGAACAGAATGTTGGGAATCATTAAGAAAGAGATAGATAATAAGACAGAAAATATCATATTGCCTCTATATAAATCCATGGTATGCCTACATATTGAATACTGCATGCAGATGTGGTCACGCCATCTCAAAAAAGATATATTGGAATTGGAAAACGTTCCTAAAAGGGCAACAAAAATTATTAGGAGTGTGGAACGGCTTCTGTATGAGGAGAGATTAGTAAGACTGAGACTTTTCAGCTTGGAAAAGAGACGACTAAGGGAGGATATGCTTGAGGTCTATAAAATCATGACTGGCGTAGAGAAAGTAAATAAGGAAGTGTAATTTACTCCTCATAACACGAGAACTAGGGGTCACCAAATGAAATTAATAGACAGCAGTTGTTAAAACAAACAAAAGGAAGTATTTCTTCACAAAATGCACAGTCAACCTGTGGAACTCTTTGCTAAAGGATGCTGTGAAGGCCAAGACTATAACAGGGCTCAAAAAAGAACTAGATAAATTCATGGACGATAGATCCATAAATGGCTATTAGCCAGGATGGGCAGGGATGGTGTCCCTAACCTCTGTTTGCCAGAAGCTGGAAATGGATTTGATGATTTGATGATTACTTGTTCATTCCCTTTGGGGCACCTGGCATTGGCCACTGTCGGAAGACAGGATCCTGGGCTAGATGGACCTTCAGTCTGACCCAGTATGGTCGTTCTTATGTTCTTAAGTAAACATTGTAAGCAAAGCATTATAAATTCAGTCAGTGGACATCACAACCGCTCCTACTTTGATAAGAAGCTGACTTGATTTTGTTGTGGCCGACAGAGACAACGGATTTGAAGATGCCTTCACTGCTGCCAAAGAAATGGCGGAAAACTTAGGAGTTGAGCCTGTCTTCAAGGAAACTTGTATTCATTGAAAGAAGAGACAGTTTGGTCAAGAGGACAAAGACGAGGTGATGGGACGCTCAGAAGAAAAATTCAAGACGGAGCTTTTTTGCTCGTTCATTGACACTGCTCGAGTGTCCGTTGAAGAAAGGTTTGGACAAATGAGGCATTACAAAAAGGCCTGGGGGGGATTGTATGAGCTTAGTAAGCTGCTGGTGGACAGGAACACACACTTGAACAATTCGCCAGACACTGACACATGTGGAATGTTCAGATGTCAATGATACAGACTTCTGTGTTTAACTGGACAATATCCATCACATTTGGCAACACGGGAAGCATTCTCCACTTCAAGTTCTCCAGTTCATTCATGATGCAGAGCTGAAGGACACTTTTCCTAATGTGTGGATAGCTTTGAGGATTCTGCTCACACTGCCGGTCATAGTCTCGAGCGGTGAGTGCAGCGTTTCAAAGCTCAGGCTCATTAAAACGTATCTTCAGTCAATGATGGCCGATGAGAGACTGACATCGCTATTTTGAAAATGCCATTGGCCAGCCTTTCGTAGAATCATAGAATATCAGGGTTGGAAGGGACCTCAGGAGGTCATCTAGTCCAGCCCCCTGCTCAAAGCTTTGGATATCTCTGACACTGTGCTTCAGTTTGTGAGGGCATAAGCTTAGAGGAAACACATTTTTTTTATTTGCTTATATATGGCATGAATAAATACAGACTTACAGATCCTAGCGTGCAAATTTATTATCTTATGTGACAGGGAAAAATCATGCATGCAAATCATGCATCAAAGTTGTGAAATGGGCTACAAATGCAATAAAATATAAGGTATTCAAAAGCTTAACAAATGGAGTGGGGGTGCCGAAGATGCTCCTCACCTAGGGCACCATTTGCTCTAGGGCCGGCCATGCCTTTATCTCAGACCTTTCAATGTTAGAGGCAAGTGGGGGGTTCTATTGGGAATCTGAAACTCCCCTTTCCAAGAACATAAAATTGCCCTTTCTACCCCTGTGAGGTCACAAGATTTTGTACTTTAAAGTCACACCATTGTTATGTGAAGAAAAATCTAGCATTGTCCTTGGACTGAATTTTGCCCGTTCTGGCCCTGGGTAGGTGCAATCTAGAAAGGAAAGTCCATATTTGAGAGGAGGAGGAGGAAACATTTCTGTGACAGGCTGCTTTTTGAGAAGTGGCAGCTGTTTATTACTAGTATTGTCATACTACCTTCCCAGATGCTGCAGATTTACATTGACACGCCTGTGCACACACCTAACCGAATTCATCCCTGGTGTGATGCCATTGGCTTTCACATCTATGTCATCAAATTTAAACGTTACATATGCCCACTAGACTACAATTTGCTCAGTTACATTTGAGCAGTCCCTCTGAAGTCAACATGGGCACCGCCACGTAACTGAGCATCTGAGTGTGTGTATGTCTTGTCTAGGTAACCCACGCCAACTTCAGTGTGGTGCTCTGTTGCCCTCTAGTGGTAGCTGGGATACAGAGGGTGATGAACTTGGGTCTTTTAGTTTAGGTAACAGAGGCTCATGTTGGTAGATGACCCACCCAGGGGTATGGCATTACATGTAGTTATTAGAAGCCATTGCTCTTTCAGATAGAATTACACCTCCCACCCCCTTTGTTATCATAACTCGTGCTGCCAAAGCTGTGAATGGATGACAGGCACGGAAAGCATAGCTATTCTATGTCCCAGATGCGCTCTCAAGTGTTTTTCTTGATTAGCCATTCCCTGCTGCCTGCTAGTTCAATGCAAATTGTCACTGCATGGAATCTTCACTTTCATTTCTTCTGCTTCATACTTTAAAGCATCTACATTCCAGATGCCTGGGATCCAAAGGCTGAGAGTAAATGTGCCTATTTACCGGCTTGGTCATTGTGTGAAATTCAGCTAAACTTGGCAGGAATTAGGGTTCTGGTCTCTCTGGAGAGTCTGAAGTAGCTCTTTCCTCTCAAATAAAACCTGTACACAGCTAAATCAACGAAAACTACCTCCAGAATATCCCTGTCAATAGATCCCTGTTCTAGGGGCAGAAATGGCACAATATCAAACAGTTGCTTATCTGGGGTAAGCTGATGAACTAGGACTGGTGCCCTCATCCCCTTCCCCACACCAGCAACAAAATATTCCTCCAGCAGTGAACAAATCATTCATTTCACAGTCACAAAAAAATCAAAAGCTCAAGCCAGTTATTAATATCTTAGCGCTTCTTCCCCAGAGAAGGCTAATGTTAAGCTCTTTATCTCCTCTGTGTTCCCGCTTTCCCCGAGACTCTTTGATTTTTCTCAGTTACAGGTAATTCCGCTCTGTTTGATCAGGGCTCACTCAGGTGTCTAATGATTTCAAATTATCTATTTATTTAGCTAGCCAACCAGATTTCACTGCACCAATTTGACTAAGGACTCCCAGATGCCTGGCCTAGTCTCTTGTCAGCAATTTAGCCAGAGATACTTTCTGCCACTGGAGAGAATGGAAAAAAGAATGAATTCAAAAGCTGGGAAAGGCTTAATTAATTGTGCATCCCAAGTATCTTTCTGTCTAGTCATTTCTAAGAGTGTTTCCATAACTGCTACTTTCACCGACCCTGATCTTCAGCTGTAACAGCCTCCTGAATGGTGCAGTGGGACAGATTCCTAACACAGACACACCAGTCTAGGTCCCACATCATCCCATTGAACCAAGTCCACTGAAGTTACATTGGACTAAAATCAATGTAAGTCAGATCAGAATCCAGTCTGCAGGGCCCTCTCCAGTCCCCAGTGAAACCAATCAAACGGCTCCAACTTTGTATTTCTGAGGATCTGAGTAGCAGCACTGGCTGGAGCCTGCAGACAACATGCAAGTTTCTTTCCACAGCTTTGCGAACACAAATATCCTGGCTAGTCCTGTCTTGAGCTTTCACAACTAATAGTTACCAAGTGGGCCTGCCCATGCAATAATTTGGTGATGTGCACATAAATTAATAATAATGCCTACCTCTTAGATAGCATTTTCCTCAGTAGCTCTCAAAGAGCTTTACAAAGGAGGTCAGTATCATCACCATTAAACAGATGGGGCAACTGAGGCCCAGACAGGGGAAGTGACTTGCACATGGTCAGCCAGCAAAGCAGTAGCAAAGCCAGGCATAGTAACCAGTCTCCTGAGTCCCAGTCCATGAACTCCTAGGCCATACTGCCTCTCTAAAGGAGCTAGGATGAGACCTCCAACCTGTTTCACTACAAACCACAGGCACGATTTCAATTCAAGTCTCCAGGGATGAAAGGCTAGTGGCGCTACCTACGGCACCATCATATACTTGTTAAGAAAGTAATTGTTACTGTTGTTAGTGATATTTAGGACTCGGGCACATATTGCTTTACATGTTCAAAATACTGAGCAAACAACAGTGACTCAATCCCCACCACACCCCTGTGCAGGGCTCTCAGTGAAGTCAATTGGAGTGGTGGATACCCAGCACCTGCAAAAATCAAGCCCAATGCCTCCATTTTACGTATGGGGAAACTGAGGCAGGCTAGTAGGTTGGACACAATACAGATCTATCGTAAGCATTTTTGGCACTGACCACCATGGCTCTCTAAGGACACCAATCAAACCTGGACAGATCACCTGTAGCTGTGAGGGTATCTGAGTCTTCAGAATCAGGCCGATTCAGTCTTGTCTCCCAAGTGGGGTGCCAGCTATTATTGGTGATTGTGACACCCATGTGACACTGCACCCCATATTCTTCATAGAGATATTATTATATGAATAGGACAATCATAATGTAGCTTATGCAAGCTAGGTCATGTGAGATGGCATTGGAAAGGTTATGATTTACTGAATATGATTACCTTATTTGTGTACATGTATTATCTTTGTATCTGAAGTTAGGAATATTGACTATAGATCTTTATTACAAAAGTGTTTACACCTGGTGAATGCCCACTAGGCAAAAGACTGTCAGTATAGATGGCTGGTTGGGAAGGGCTCATTCAAGTTAATGAACCATTAGGGAGAACAAAAGGCCTTGGAAGAAGCTTATTGATGACCTGGGAGGGAGAGGGTGGTTCCTGAGGACACTACAAACAACCACTGACTCATGACTGCTATGACACTACCAAGTCACCTGGTACTGGACTCCATCTTGGAATACCAGTGTTTTTCCACTGACCGGGGCATGGGAACCCAGCTTTGAGACAAAGGGTTCCTGCCATATGCAAAAGCTATTTAACGCAAGGGAGTGACATCATCATGGCTCTTCACTGACTCCCCAACCAAAGAGATTCCTGGAAACACCTGAGGAACAGAGACTGAACTTCAGGGAAGTGCTGGACCCAGACTGAAGGGATTTTGAGCCTGTGAAAGGAATACCTGGGGTTTTTAAGTGGTAAACAAGTGCAGCTGGCCCCTTAAGATTCTCTTCAGCCTGCTTGAATCATCATTTAGGGTGAGAGCTTCCTACACACATCCAATCTCTTTAGTATATTAAGCTTAGTTTGTGTGGGGTTTTTTTTGGCGAGGTAATCTGATTTGATCTGTTTGCTATCCCTTATAATCATTTAAAAATCTATCTTTTGTAGTTAATAATTTGTTTTTGCTTTGTCTAAAACCAGCGTGTGAGGGAGTCATAACTTGGGGCAGAACGCTGTGTATATTCCTCTCCACATTGAGGGAGAGGTGAATTTCATGAGCTTTGGCAGATAACCTAGCAATTAGCTGACAGGAGCCCTGTATCTAATTCCTTTATAAAAGAAAGAAAATTAAATAAATATTAGACACACTCAGCTCTAACAACATGATGTTCTGACATTTTGTGGCAAGTCGCTTAAGGGACACTAGTTAGGTTTAATGTATATTCTTACTTTATTACTAACTCTATGGAGAGAGAGAGAGACCATCAGGACTCCTTGGTTCTATCCCAGCTCTGGGAGGAGAATGGGGTCTAGTGGGTTACAGTGGGGAGCAGATACATCTGGGTTTTATATAAGGACATCAGAATGGCCATACTGGGTAACACCAATGGTCCATCTAGCCCAGTATCCTGTCTTCCGACAGTGGCCAATGCCAGGTGCCCCAGGGGGAATGAACAGAACAGGTAATCATTAAGTTGCCCTGTTGCCCACTCCCAGCTTCTGGCAAACAGAGGAGAGGGACATGCAGAACATGATGTTGGATCCCTGCCCACACTGGCTAATAGCCATTGCTGGACCTATCCTCCATTAACTTATCTATTGGAACCCTGTTATAGTTTTGGCCTTCACACCATCCCCTGGCAAAGAGTTCCACATGTTGACTGTGAAGAAATACTTTTAGTTTGTTTGTTTTAAATCTGCTGCCTATTAATTTCATTTGGTGACCCCTAGTTCTTATGTTATGTGACGGAATAAAAAACATTTCCTTATTCAATTTTCCACACCATTCATGGTTTTATAGACCTCTAACATATCCCCCCTTAGTCATCTCTTTTCTAAGCTGAAAAGTCCCAGAATTTTTAATGTCTCCTCACACAGAAGGTGTTCTATACCTCTGATGATTTCTGTTGCCCTTCTCTGTACCTTTTCCAAATCCAATATATCTTTTTTGAGATGGGGCGACCAAATCTGCAGGCAGTATTGAATACTGGTGTACCGTGGGTATACCGTGGGTTGTACCGTTGGTGTACCGTGGGTATATATAGAAGCAATATGAGATATTTCTCTTATTATCTATCTCTGTTCTAATGATTCCCAACATTCTGTTAGCTTTTTTAATTGTCACTGCACATTGAGCAGATGTTTGCAGAGGACTGTCCACAAATGACTCCAAGATCTCTTTATTGACGGGTTCAGCTAATTTAGACCCCATCATTTTGTATGTATAGTTGAGAATATATTTAGCTAAGTGCATTACTTTGCATTTATCAACATTGAATTTCTTCTGCCATTGTGTTGCCCAGTCACCCAGTTTTGTGAGATCCCTTTGTAATTCCTCGCCGTCTGCTTTGGACTTAACTATCTTGAGTAATTTTGTCAGGTTTCAGAGTAGCAGCCGTGTTGGTCCGTATCCGCAAAAAGAAAAGGAGGACTTGTGGCACCTTAGAGACTAACAAATTTATTTGAGCATAAGTTTTTGTGAGCTACAGCTCACTTCATCAGATGCATGCAGTGGAAAATACAGTGGGGAGATTTTATATACAGATTTTATATACAGAGAACATGAAACAAGGGGTGTTGCCATACATAACAAGAGTGATCAGGTAAGGTGAGCTATTACCAGCAGGTGAGGAAAAAAAAAAAAACCTATTGTAGTGATAATCAAGGTGGGCCATTTCCAGCAGTTGACAAGAACGTGTGAGGAACAGTACTGGGGGAAAATAAACATGGGGAAATAGTTTTACTTTGTGTAATGACACATCCACTCCCAGTCTTTATTCAAGCCTATTTTAATGATGTCCAGTTTGCAAATTAATTCCAATTCAGCAGTCTCTCTTTGGAGTCTGTTTTTGAAGTTTTTTTTATTGAAGAATTGCCACTTTTAGGTCTCTAATCGAGTGACCAGAGAGATTGAAGTGTTCTCCGACTGGTTTTTGAATGTTAAAATTCTTGACCTCTGATTTGTGTCCATTTATTCTTTTATGTAGAACCCACAACCTCTTAAGTCCGATTCCAGATCCTGAACCATCAGGCCTTTCTTTGTCTCCAGAGAACAAACATCAAATCCTGACATCAGAGAGAAAACAGAGTCTCTCTCTAGATCCTCCATCTTGGACTAACCAATAGGGGGAAGAGTCTCCCAGAGTCACTCTAGGGGGCTTAACACATGCTGAGAGGTGCAGTACAGAGAAAGACCAGCTTTACATCCTTCCCCACAGTCTAGCCAATGCTAAGAGCTCGAGCTCAATCCTGCATTTCTTGAGTCAGCTGTTTTTTAGCTGTGCAATGACCCCTTACTCCCAAGAGCACTTTTCACCGTGCCTTATGCTGACAATCAGTTTTCTGATGATGGTGCAAATTGACTTATTTCCTATTCCATAAAATATTTTGGGGAAAAATTGAGTGGTGAATAAGACGGAGAGTAAATAGTCTCTGCCAAAAGTCCTCAGCAGGTAGCTCTTGGTTCTCTGTATGGAATCCAGCTGGGGAAAGACTACGATTAGGCCAGTAGCAAGTTTTTCTTGTCTTGGCCTGTTTTGTTTTTGTTTTTAAACTAAGCAAATTTAAGATTGAACAAAGGGAATTCTTTTTCACAAAAAGCACAATGAGCCTGTGGAACTCATTGCCAGACGAGACTGAAGCCAAGGGCTGAGCAGAATTCCAGGAAGAATCACACATTTATATGGAGAACCAGAACATTCAGAGTTACAATGGTAAGGATTGATTTATTTTTAAGAAGGGGCACAAACCCTCCTGCTTGAAGGCATAAGTCAGCCACTAACTGGTGGGGTGAAGAAAAACTTCCCGATGGGCAAATTACCCCAGACCTGCTTACCTCTTTTTTCTTCTGCCTTCCTCTGAAGCAGCTGGTGCTACTTTCTTTTGAGACTGGATATTGGTCAGATCCAGTCTGTCTAATTTCTGTTGAGACTTTTGGATTAGCAGTATTCTGTCCAGTCTTCTGCCCTATAAATACTGGTGGCTGATTTCATATGTACACTTGGAATGCTGGTCCTTGATATGAAAATCGGAGTTGTTGAATGTTCTTTGTTGGTTTAAATTATGACTGCTTCAATTCTATTATTGCCTCAAGGACAATCTTCACCATCCCCAGATGGAGGACATTTTATGAGATTATTATTCTTATTTGTGTTGAAGAACTTTTCTCTCTTGGAAAGTCTAAGTAGCACAGATTCTTGTCATGATCTCTTCTAGATAAGAAGGACCAAACACAGCCCTTGTGTAAGTGGGTGTAGTTCCTACTGAGGCTGTGCTAGGCTCAGCTATGCACCACGGTAAATTAAAGGATCCGATTCTGACCTCATTCACACCAAGTATAACTCCACTGAAGTCAACTGAGTTATATTAGCATAAACCTGGAGTGAAATCAGAATCAAGCCCCAAGCACTAAAACGTGCTGCTTATTTATTGATAATAATAAGCACGTCCAAGGAGTATATAGTAAACAGTGGCGCTGGAACATTTTTAGTAGTAGGGGTGTGTAACGATGCTGGTTCTGGTGGGACCCAACTGAGAGCGCCAATTCAGGACAAATTGCTTAAAGCAGGGCAGTTACAGCCCAAGGCTGGGGTTTCTGTGCACACCAAGGCAAACCAAACCAGCCAGACCGAGAAGACTTTGGTGTTACCCCACTGGCTAACCACAAATCAGACAAGCAATTCCCTTAGACACGCCAGTTTCCCAGTATCCCCACCAGTGCCACTCATTATGGGGACAGATGGTTATGAAAACCAGTACCCCAGTAAAAGAAAAAAGGCTCTCTCGATCCCAAAGGACCAAGCCCCAGAGCCAGGTCAATATACAAACCAGATCTTACCCGCAAATCACACTGTTGCCAGTCCTTTAGAATCTAAAATCTAAAGGTTCATTCATAAAAGGAAAAAGATATAGATGAGAGCAAGAATTGGTTAAGTGGAATCAATTGTATACAGTAATGACAAAGTTCTTGGCTCAGACTTGTAGCAGTGATGGAATAAATTGCAGGTTCAAATCAAGTCTCTGGAGCACATCCACAGCTAGGATGGGTCTTTCAGTCCTTGGTTCAAAGCTTCAGTGTAGCAAAGTCCCTCCAGAGGTATGAACCAGGATTGAAGACCAGATGGAGATGAGACATCAGCCTTTTATAGTCTTTTCCAGGTGTAAGAACACCTCTTTGTTCTTACTGTGGAAAATTACAGCAAAATGAAAAGGAGTACTTGTGGCACCTTAGAGACTAACCAGTTTATTTGAGCATGAGCTTTCGTGAGCTACAGCTCACTTCATCGGATGCATAGCATATCGTGGAAACTGCAGAAGACATTATATACACACAGAGACCATGAAACAAAACTTCCTCCCACCCCACTCCCCCGCTGGCAACAGCTTATCTAAAGTGATCATCAAGTAGAGCCATTTCCAGCACAAATCCAGGTTTTCTCACCCTTCCTCCCCCCCCCCCCCCGACACACATACAAACTCACTCTCCTGCTGGCAACAGCCCATCCCCCTTTGAAACCCCTCTTTATAATGCGCATGATAATCAAGGTGGGTCACCTCCAGCACTAATCCAGGTTTTCTCACCCCCCCCCCACACCACCCCCTTTTCCAAAAACCACACACACAAACTCATTCTCCTGCTGGCAACAGCTCATCTTACAATGTGCACAGCAATAATCCAAGTTTAACCAGAACGTCTTGGGGGGGGGTTTTGCAGGAAAAAAACAAGGGGAGACAGGCTACCTTGCATAATGACTTAGCCACTCCCAGTCTCTATTCAAGCCCAAATTAACAGCAAAATGGAGTTTGGAGTCACATGGGCAAGTCCCTGCATACTTTGCTGAGTCACAAGGCATGTCTGCCTTCTCTCAATGGGTCAGTTGTGTAGCTGATGGTCCTTAATGGGCCATCAAGGTGGTTAGGCAGAGCTGACACCAACTTGTCTGGGGTGTCACCCAGAAGCATAGCATAAGTTTGAAATACAGACAATATAGAGCCAATATTCCTAACTTTAACTACAAAAATGATACACACATATGGACAGCATAATCATAACCAGCAGACCATAGCCTTGTCTTAGACACCTTCTTTTATACAAGATTTGGTGCCCCTACAGGACCTTGGTTGCAACAATGATCTATACGGTCCCAGATTATGTGCTGAAAGCCAGCCCCCTTATGCCTGTCCACACACACACCCCTGAGGCTGGGAGCAGGGCTGTGTCTCCGGGATGGGGGGAACCAGACAGGGGTAAGCGGACCGACGCCACAGCTGGGGGCGGGCATGGATGGGGCCAGAAGTGGAGCCTCAGGCAAGGGGCGGCAGCCGGGATGCCATGTGCAGGCCCAAGAGCAGAGCCCCGGCCTTGGGGCCAGGTGCGGGACCCCAGGAGTAGAGCCTGGGAGCGGGGGCCCGGGTGCACTGCCGGGGAGCAGGGCCAGCAGCTGGGGCCCCAGGAGCAGAGCCCGAGGCATGGGGCTGGGAGTGGGGCAGGCCCTGGGAGCGGAGGCCTGGGAGCAGGGTGTGGGGCCAGGCATGGGGCCCCAGGCACGGGGTTAGCAGCTGGAGAGCAGGGCTGGCGGCCGGAACCTGAGCCTCAGGTGAGGTGAGGGGTTGGGGAGCGGAGCGCAGGCATAGGCGCGAGAAGCACCCCCAGGTTTTTGCTCGGAGTCAGCGGCTGAGGAGTGGGGCCAGTGGTCCCAAATAAAACCTGGGGATGCCGCAGCTCCCTCTTCACCCCTACTTCCCACGTCTATGGTAATAAAACATCTCTATCATATTCACAGGAGAGGAACGTACAAAGATCAAAATTTTCAAAAATAGCTTCCAATAGAGGAGGTATAATTTTGTGCCCACAAGTGGACCCTGTTTGGCCCTTATGTTGGGCATACCTACGCATGTGCCTAAGCACATGAGCAACTCAATTAAACTCACTGGGAATATTTACATGCTTAAAGTTATGTACATGCATAAAGGTTTGCAGGATTGGAATCCCTTAGATTCCAAACTACCTGACTCAACTTGCAAATGAAATAGCTAGATACGGAAATGTGCATAATTCACAGGTGCAATTAATTGTACCCACAATTTGGTGCCTGCATTTAGCTTCAGGCAAAACATTTGCTGACATAAAAGAGCACCTGCAGTTCTGGGGGCTGATTTGAGACCCACCTAAAAATCAGGACCAAAATAAGGTAACTAATGAAATATACAAAAGCTCCAAGTGACAGACACAATGGGCTTGATTCTGAGCTCACAAATGCTTGTTTAAATCAGGTTCAGTTCCACTGGAATTGTAGAGTTGCAGGTATAAAAATGGTGCAAAAGGAGAATCAGACACTCTCGTGCAAGAATCTTTTATGCTGAAAATCCTACCACTTTCCTCCACAAAATTTTTTTCCCCCCCTCCTAAATGTAAGCTCTGGTGTTGAATACAGAATAAGAGTTTCTGATGACAAAAGGGAAAAAAAAAACCCTGAAAACAGTACACTCATCTAACAATGCTTCCTTTTCCATCAGACTGTCATTTGAAATGCCAAAAAATGTTCAAAGCTGAAAATGAGATGAGAGGAAGCTTAGAGAGGTTCATTACACCTGAAAATGAGATATATGATCAGAACACAAGATAGCAAGGTAGTACCATCAACAGATGTTTGGAGGGCTCAAGCATACAAATTGGCATTGCGAAGTCTCCCCTGATGGGGCTGGTATATAATAAGGGGCTTTTTAACTTTGCCACAAAACACGTAAGAACTTTTAGAGAGGCGTGATGAAAGAAAAACTGAATGGAACTGAGGCTTTCTATTATAAAAGCGAGCATGGGGCTTAGTTTCATGCTGCCATTTAAAAGTTGCTCAAAACCAAAAATGAGAAGAGCAGAGCGGAGAAAGGCTCATTATGCTTGAAACATGAGATTTCTAGAGTGATTAGATGACTTGAATGACAAGACAGCCTTTTAGATAGGTGGGGCTACCGCATACATGTGCAGAGGTGACTTCAGTCCTCTGGGGCTGAAAGTCACATAGAATAAAATAAGGGCAAAAGATTTATACGATCTTACCTGTGGTACTTCTGTCACCCACATTACCATGAAATCTGAGCACCTCACAATCTTCCTCCTCACAACACCCTGTGAGGTAGGGAAGTGCAATTGGGGAATCAAGGCACGAAGATACTGGGTGACTTGGCCTAAGGGAGTCTTTGGCAGAGCAGGGAATTGATCCCAAGCTCAGGGCTTGCTCCCTATCCACTAGACCATCCTGCCTCAGAACTTGAAGCTTCTAAAGACAACTCCAGAGCATCGTATAAATTACAGAAGAAGGGCCAATTCCTGCATGGGTGTAAATCAGCATAGCACCATCAAGTCAGTATAGTTGAGGACCTGGCTGAAAATACACCCATCAGTTATACAGTCCATCCCCTTCCAATGCAGGCTTGTTCCCTATAGCAGTGCTTCTCAACAACTGGTCTGTGGACCGGCGCCAGTCCTTGAGATCTCCCTGGCACAGTTTAGCAAGGCAGCAAGCCGGTCCCTGGTAACAGAAAGATTGAGAAACACTGCCCTGTAGCATATCTTTCTAAGGCTTTGTCTAGTTTCCTGTCTTAAACAACTCCAGTGACAGCTTCTATAAAAGTTGTCCATAAAAATTATACTCAAAAGCAGACCTTAAGACAAAATAATCACAATGATCTTCGTGCCTCAAAAATGAGCCTCAAAAATAATTGGTATGTTGTTCTGAGATAGGCCAGTCAAATGGCATTTTTGATCAACTGGAGTTCAAGTGTCACATTATGCCCCATTGATATCAAAACTTCATTGACGTAAGTAAAAACAAAACCGTAAGGTTTGGAAACGGATCCAAACATATGGAAGACGGATGGCAGAAGTCTTGAGAAAAACGTTTGCAGGGCTGCTAGAAGAAGCTTTACGCAGCGAGTCTGGAACTGTCAAAAATCTGAGTTGTCAGGATAATTGAAGAAAAGCAATTTCCTAAAGAGTAATGAGCCAAAGAGACGGAAATGTATTTCCTCGGCTCTGGAAACAGGATATATGGAATTATCACATAGCGAGGGGTCCTACTGAGACATTTTGACGTACGTCACTCAGGCATTGCATCCTCCTTAGGATATGAAGTGATGATGGTGAATAAGAATAAAGGGGAATGATGAAAGGGAGGATGAAAGGTGTGTGCATGTGAATGCTTAGTATTATTTGGGACTTGCAGCCCAGAAAACATAACAGACAACTCTGACGAAATATGTAAGCCTTCACTTGAACAGTATCGAGCAAGAATCAACCCAACATAAAAACACAAATATAGAAAAGGAAACACAAAAGGAAATGAGAAGTGAACAAGAATCTTCCCTTTAAAAAGTAATAAAGATATCCCACTTCCCTGCTCCTCTTCCCTTATCTCATCTGTCTGGCCACCACCAGTTCTGTATGAATTAGTATATATGCACGAAGTCATTTTTATTTCTGAAAAGGCCAAAGGATCATGAGAACTAAATGTATGGGCCAGCTCCTCTGCTGGTAGAAAGCAGCATAGCTCTGTTTAAATCACCAGCTGAGGATCTGGACCCAGTTACTGCAGGTGTAAATCAGGAGTAACTCCCCTGGAGCAGTGGAATTACACTAGGGTAAAGCTGGTGCAAGTGAGAGATTTCAGGCCCACAAAAAATTTTACTGGTAGAGTTTTATCACTCTGTATTCTAAAACACCTGCTCATGTTTGCAATGGGACTAGGGTGGCAAGTCAAGGAGATGTGTAAAATCAAAGCTGATAGATGTTCACAGCTCTGTCTATATATCCTGCAGGTAGAAGTCGGTGCAGCTCCATTGTAGTCAAGAAAGCTGCATGACAACCTGGCCCTGTGCCCTTTGTTTTTTCCATCCAAAAGGTCAGTTCTTCATATATGGACTGATGCCACATTCAGCCCTTTACACTTGCTTGCTGATGACTGTGCTTCTGACGGAGGTTGTTTCATATGTCCTGGGTCACAGCACGTGGACTTGTGGGGGAATTCAGATGTGGGTCTGAATTTCAGAGCTTGGACTCATTTTTAGTTCAAACAAGAGGAAACAAACAAGGCAGCGTACAAGAGGCTTGTTACTCTTCCAGAAAGCTTCAGTGGAGTAAAAAAAAAGTCTAAGTCATTTAATGTGAAGCTTTCAGATCCAGACAGACAGCCCTGACAGATAGAGAGTTTGATAGGTGGCCGTCACACCAAGGTGCTCTCTGAAATCCTCAAGTCAAATAAGAGTTGGAAAGTTAAAATGATTCAAAAATATTGCTTAGAACCTGGTTCAGGTTTGCAGCAAATGGCGTATGCCTAAGGCAAGAACGTATGACATTGCTAGACCCTTGCCGCTTTTGAATTTACATCTAGGGCTGTCTCCTGCCACCAGGATCACACACACTATGCACATACCTTTTTAGTTTTAGGTTGTGCCCCTGAAAGTATGCTTCATGAATTGGCTGAGGCCAGATCCTCAGCTGATGCAAATCACCACAGCTCCATTGAAGTCAATAGCACAACATCAATTTACACCAGATTTCTTGTGTGGAGTAGGCGGCTTAGGGATGCATTTGTCTCTGTGGAATTATTAATGACTATTATTACTGACATTTCCTTTATCATCTTTAAGAAGGAAGTTGATTGGGAAACGAATAAATGAGAAATGTAAGTCCAAACAAAGCAATTAAAAGGTGAAAATATGTTCAGGAGGGACTTGTTGGCTCAGGGGACTGGTGAAGGGGTACGGAATATTTCACCTCTCAATTGTTGGTTCAGATCCACACCAGGTCTGTGGTGAAAATAATTTCCATTTGGTAGTGTCTGTGAAATGAGTTGGCAGTCCAGTTCCTAATGCACCACTGGCCGACTCACCAGAAAGGCCAACAGTTGAAGGGGCATGCCCAAGAGTGGTCCCTCAAGTGTGTGTGTATAGCTTACACATCCATTACAGAGAAACTTGGTCTAGTGCAGAGGCTCTCAACCTTTCCAGACTACTCTACCCCTTTTTAAGGAGTCTGATTTGTCTTGCGTACCCCCAACTTTCACCTCATTTAAAACTACTTGCTTACAAAGTCAGACAGAAATACAAAGGTGTCACAGCGCACTAGTACTGAAAAATTGCTGCCTGTCTCATTTTTACCAAATAATTATAAAATAAATCAATTGGAATATAAGTATTGTACTTACATTTCAATGTATAGTATATAAAGCAGTATAAACAAGTCATTGTCTGTATGAAATTTTAGTTGTACTGACTTTGCTAATGCTTTTTATGTAGCCTGTTGTAAAACTAGGCAAATATCTAGATGAGTTGATGTACCCCCTGGAAGACCACTGCGTACCGCCAGGGGTACATGTACCCTTGGTTGAGAACCACTGGTCTAGTGGAAAGGGCATTGTACTGAGTCCCAGGGAACATAGATTCATTTCCCAGCTCTATAACAGCCTGGCTGTGTGACCTTGGACAAGCCACCAGATCTACTTTAGTTCCCCATCTGTAAAATGGGGGTAATACTTCCCTACCTCACATAGCAGTTGTGAGGATCAGATCCATTAATGAGTGCGAGGTTCTCAGAGACTATGGGCATAAGGACCATGTGATCCTTAGATTATGGATAACCCATTCTGGGGATAAAAGAGAGAACCTCATTCTCCGCTATTGGCAAACTGACACCTTTCACAAGAAATTGCAGGCATAAAACCATAAATTTACAATGCAAGCATCACACAATAATATCTCTTTTAAGTAATTTCCCCATAGTAAACTGAAGCCTGTGAAAACATTTTTCTCTGTATAAAGATGACAAGAAAAATAATCCAAGAAAAATGTCCAAAACTAAAAGTAAAATCAGATGTGTTGATTTTCTAGACCTGGACGAGACATAAAACATAATATTCCAAGTACAGAAGATCGATGTAGCTTGTTTTGGTGTGTATAGTCCTTACATCAAATAATACATTCCACTGCAAATCACGCCATAAATAGCTGATGGGAGAAGCAAGAGGCAGAGGGGAAACTAGACTGAATTATGAATGATGTGAAAGAATACATTTATTTTTATGGCACTGAAGGATTTATAACAGAGGTAAGCATATGCAAAAAATAGAGGATGGGGTTTTTTTTTTATGGGTTTTGCTTGATTTAAGAATTATGCAACACACGTCATATTCTAATTGCGGGACCATAAAGTAATATTAATGTGAAATGGCATTGAAAGAGCATGACTGTGTTCCTTTAGAACATAAAATCTAGACCTGGGGGGATAGATATAACTGGAGGGTCAGCAGCTTCACAGCAAGAGCAGGGCAAATTGAAGGCTGATGGGGTTGGCTGAATAGCTGGAGGATGAACCAGATAGTACCATTTAAGAATAGTCATTTGGATCACTGATAGCAACAAAGTGAAACCTTGGGCCACATGAGATAAGTTGCTCATCTCAGTCCAGGGCCTAAAGGACAATTACCAACATAATAGAAGACAACAGAACAATAGGAGCTAACAAGACTGCTGTCTTTTTAAAATATCTTATGGGAAGCAGTATCTGATAGAGTGCTAAAAAGATTACGACTATATGATAGATGATTGCTACTAGTAGCCAGATTTGCAAGGCATGCATAATGCCGTCGAAGATTTGCTTAGGTTTCACTCTGGAGGTCCGGAAGAGATTGAAAATAATGTTGATAAACAATTTTTCCCCTCTAACTGATCCAAAGTGATCTGCTTTAATATACATTCTGGCTCTCCCTTTTTGATATATAAAACGGCTGCTTCATGGAATAATTCTGCAGCTCTAAAGACAAATTCTTCTCTCAGTTACGCCAGTGTAAATCAGGAGGAATTCCACTGACCACCAGCAAAGGCTGGATTTATATCTGAGAGCAGAATGTGGCTCATGGCTTGCAGTGCACAAACATTTCCCTTGCTTTCTAATGCCGGGGTGGCCAACCTGGGGCTCCAGAGCCACATGCGGCTCTTCAGAAGTTAATATGCGCCTTTTCTAGGCACCAACGCTGTGACTGGAGCTACAGGCACTTTCCAATGTGCCGGGGGGTGCTCACTGCTCAACCCCTGGCTCTGCCACAGGCCCTGCCCCTGCTCCACCCCTTCCCGCCCCCTCCCCTGAGCCTGCCATGCCCTCACTCCTCCCCTTCCTGCCCCCCCGCCTCCTGCATGCCACGAACCAGCTGATCGGGCGGCACGGGGAGGGAGGGGGAGGCGCTGACCGGAGGGGCTGCCGGTGGGTGGGAGGTGCTGGGAGCAGGGCAGGGGGGAGTTGATGAGGGGCTGCTGACGTATTACTGTGGCTCTCTGGCAATGTACATTGGTAAATTCTGACTTCTTCTCAGGCTCAGATTGGTCACCCCTGGCCTAAGGAATCTGTCAGAATCCCTGGGCAAAATGTAACTTGAAATGCGAGACTTGGGGCAGATCTACTTGCATTGGTGCAGCTGTACCGCTTCTGGTGAAGACCTTCTGAGCTGACGGGAGAGAGCTCGCCCATTGGCTTAATAACTCCACCTCCATGAGAGGGGTAGCTATGTTGGCAGGAGAAGCTCTCCCGCTGACACAGTGCTGTCTACACGGTGGGTTAAGGTTGGTAGAACTATGTCGCTGAGGGGCGTGGATTTTTCACACCCCTGAGTGCCGAAGTGATACTGAAGTAACCGTGTAGTGTAGCCCTGGCCTAGGTGTGTTTGCACACTTGTGTAACTCAGAAGTCACTCCACTCAGAAGTAAATGGCACGCCCACGTAAACACTGGTGTGAGCAAGAGAAGAATCAGGCTTGATGGAGTTAAAACCCAAGGAATTTAAGGAGAGGAGAAGGAAAACTATTTTGTCTCTTCACTTCTAATTTTGCCTGTCAGCCCCCCTGTGATGTTAATGACAACCATGAAAAGAAAGAAGAATGCTACAATGGGGGTGGGGGGGAGAGAGGGGATTTTAAAGGGGGAGGGCAGGAGAACACAAGAGCAATAAAGAAGCTAAATGGTTGACTCCGTTAAGAGAACGTTAGGCTACATCTACACTACGGACCTTACAGTGGCACAGCTGTACCGCTGTAAACTCTCCCCTGTAGCCGCTCTAGGCCCGTGGGAGAGAGCTCTCCCGCCGGCCTAATTAAACTACCCTCAACGAGCAGCGGGAGCTATGTCAGCGGGAGAGCTTCTCCCACCAACATAGCACTGTCCGCACCAGTGCTTTGGTCGGTGAAACTCTGAGGCAGGGGGGCATTTTTTTCACACCCCTTGTCAGCAAAACTTTGTGGGTCAAAGTGTTAGTGTAGACAAAGCCTTAGTCATTAGTGGTTTCTACAGGAAAAATCTATTGCACCTAAGCAGTTTAATTACATCAAGAAACAAGAAATTGGAAGAAGCAAGTGCTCTCACAGATTTAAGTCAAGTGGCTTTCCTGACTCCAAGCAGTCAGCCAGACAGAAAATGCTCTTTGCTAAAGCAGCCATGTCAAATATATGCAAATTGCTGGTAGAAAAATTATAGGAGACTAAGCATTTGGGAAGAGATACTCGGCTAATGTTAATATGTGTTATTCTATTGACTCGAACAGCAGATCTGAACTTCTGCAGCAAGAGACTGGAGAGGGAGAAACCCAGATGGCCTAGTCCCAGCTCTGCTACTGGCTTTCTGGGTGACTTTGGGAAAGTCATTTTAACCTCTCTGTGACTCACTTTCCCCATTAAAAAAAAAGGGCGAACGGGATGTTAGGAATCATTAAAAAAGGAATAGAGAATAAGACGGAGAATATCTTATTTCCCTTATATAAATCCATGGTACCCCCACATCTTGAATACTGCATACAGATGTGGTCCCCTCATCTCAAAAAAGATATATTGGCATTAGAAAAGGGCAACTAAAATGATTAGGGGTTTGGAACGGGTCCCATATGAGGAGAGATTAAAAAGGCTAGGACTTTTCATTTTGGAAAAGAGGTGACTAAGGGGGGATATGATAGAGGTATATAAAATCATGAGTGGTGTGGAGAAAGTGAATAAGGAAAAAGTTATTTACTTGTTCCCATAACATAAGAACTAGTGGCCACCAAATGAAATTAATGGGCACCAGGTTTAAAACAAATAAAAGGAAGTTCTTCTTCACACAGCGCACAGTCAACCTGTGGAACTCCTTGCCTGAGGAGGTCGTGAAGGCTAGGACTATAACAGGGTTTAAAAGAGAACTGGATAAATTCATGGAGGCTAAGTCCATTAATGGCTATTAGCCAGGATGGGTAAGGAACGGTGTCCCTAGTCTCTGTTTGTCAGACGGTGGAGATGGATGGCAGGAGAGAGATCACTTGATCATTACCTGTTAGGGTCACTCCCTCTGGGGCACCTGGCATTGGCCACTGTTGGTAGACAAGATACTGGGCTGGATGGACCTTTGGTCTGACCCAGTGTGGCCATTCTTATGTTCATATGGGGCTAAAGATCCTGACCTCTGTAAAGAACCTACTGAGGAGAAGTGCTATATAAGAACTTGGTATTGTTATTATTATTAGGCCTGCCCAAAATTGCTTAGAACAGCCCAGTAGCCTACAGGAGAAACTGGCTACCTGGATTCTAGCATATCCAGCTGACCAGTGTGACAGAGGTTGGGAGATTGTCATGGTCTGCGTGTCAATATGTAGTTGTGTGGACCAACCAATGGTATGTTTGTACAAATTATTCAAATATTTAGTAAGAAGACACACATGAGGGGACACACAGGGCTGATTTCAGGCCAAATAGAGGCACATATTGGGCCTGATTCTGATCCCCTTTACACTGGTGTAAATCAGGATTAAGTCTACTGAAGTGACAACAGTATAAAGGAGAGGCGAATCAGACTCATTGACCTAAGACTAAACTTCTGCAGAGTATGAGCCAGATCCTCAGCGGGTGGGAATCGACATATTTAAACCAGCTGGGGCCACGACACTTCAGATCTTTGGGAGGGTTACATCACTTCCCCTGCATTAGCTGGGATTTGTCTCCAAACATACGTTAATGCATACCACCGCTTTCTGATGTACATCTATGCTGACAAAGCCACACATGGAAGAAATATGCAGCCTGAAAATGCTCCAATGCAGTCCAAGTATAAAGAAGGAAAAACACCGAGTAATGACAGTGAACAGGAAAACACAAGTCAGATAACTCCTACAGCACTGACTATTTCATGGGAATGTAACTTTCCACATTTTGTTAAGACAGCAGCTGAAAGCTGGCTCCAGCAGGCCAAACAAGAATTGGAGGGGAGTGCCAACAGAAAAAGTACATCGTTGGCAAATGAGGATTTATTCAAACTCACTCAAGTTTTTAAGTCAAAAACACGGACAAATATTTCCAGCATGTGAGAGAAAAAAATCTGTAGCAGGAATAGCCAAAACCAAGTGAAATGGACTAGGAGCCAGGAGAGGTGAGTTCTACACCCAGCTTCACCAGTGAGCTATGGTGATAGGGCCCAGGTTGGTGGTGCCCCCTTGTGGCCCAACCAGGCACTACTCACCCAGCCATGGGGTCTCTGACAGTCGCTTACCGCCTCTCACAGGGTCTGGTGCCACTTTGCTTTAGCCCTCCAGCTGAGTCCCACCCCTTCCGGGGTATTAAAGTCCAAAAATAAAGGAATACTATGAACTTCAAAGCCAAGGTCATCCGAGGAGTCTTCAGCAGAATCCCATCCTTTTACTCTACTATTTCTTTTGTTTTGTACAGTGCAAATATTTGTAATAAAAATAAATTTAAAGTGAGCACTCTACATTTTGTGTTCTGGGTTGTAATTGAAAGCAATATATTTGAAAATGTAAAAAACATCCAAAATATTTAAATAAATGGCATTCTATTATTAACAGCACAATTAATCATGATTAATTTTTTTAATTGCTTGGCAGCCCTGCAAATAATAAATGAATTGAGAGGGCTCCAGTAGTGATGAGCATAATAGCCCAGTCTGCATAATGAAAACCATTGCCACGTCAACCAGCACCTTGGCAGTCTCAAACAAGAAGCAAAGAATGAATGGGTGCAGAGTCCACACAGCCCTCTGACTGCTCAGAGAGGTGTCAGGCATACTGGTGGGAAGCTTGCATTGTCTACAGAGGGGAGGGTAGCAAACAGAGGAATTCAGAAACCCCACACCCCCCTCCTGGCTTTCTGGCTGGCACCTTCCACAAGCTCACCAATAATTAAAAACAAGCCAGACATCTCCAGGGTGGCCCTCATGCCAGGAAATGGGATGGTTACAAGTTAATATTTTTCTAAAAGGAACAACAATCACACAACATTTAATTCAGATGGGACATTTGCAAAGTGCTGTCTCCCCATGTGTGGCAGGGTCTGCTGTATTGTGAAGATAATTTCATTCTAAATTCCTCACTGCAAGGCCATATTTTTTGAGTTATTGCTGGGGTATAGGATTCCTAATGGAACGTGGTAATCTAGCTGAAAGGACAGCTGACTCGAGCCTGCACAACTGGGTAATTCAATGGTTTATAAAGACAGCTAAACTCCATCCATTCCATTGCTTCCTGGCATATACACATTAGCCATTGTATCCCTACAGTAATAAAGGGAGTCATCTGCTTTTCAGGTAAAGAATTAAATCAGCTTTTCTACAAAAACCATTGCCAGCTATTAAAAAGATTTGAAGCTCCTTGAGGAGCATCACAATACATGCAAGTAGGCAACACAGTCTGCTGGGGCTGCTGCCTTTCTAAGAAGTTAAACAAGGTCCCTCTGTTTGGTCTTTGAAACACAGAGCTAGAGAGATGGTAGGTTCAAAGCAGGTTATTTTGAAGACTCAAAATGTGTCATTGATTTTAAAAAGCAGTGTAACACCTTTGATGGTCACAGAAGTTAGAGATGGAAGAAGCCTACTAGATGAGCGGCTCTCAACCTTTCCCCCTTTCAGGGGTCTGATTTGTCTTGCGTACCCCAAGTTTCACTTCACTTAAAAACTCTTTGCTTACAAAATCAGACATAAAAAATATGAAAGTGCCACAGCCCGCTAGTAGTGAAAAATGGCTGTCTCATTTTTATCATATAATTATAAAATAAATCAATTGGAATATATTATACTTATATTTCAGTGTATAGTAGAGCAATATAAACAAGTCATATGAAATTTTAGGTTGTACTGACTTCACTAGTGCTTTTTATGTAGCCTGTTGTAAAACTAGGCAAATATCTAGATGAGCTGATGTACCCCTGGGGTACACAGAGGTCTTCCAGGGGGTACATGTACGCCTGGTTGAGAACCACTGTACTAGATCATTCACTCCATCCCCCAGGGTCAACATAGAGTTCCCTCTGTTTTCTAGCGTTTTGTCATCATTTTAGAAATCCAAATCTTTCCCCATTTCCCAGCCCAATCTTACCAGCAGCATGTACCTGATATGCAGTCTAAGTCTTTGTTTTATTTCCCACCTTCTCACTCCTAACCAAATCCCATATTGAACATCTCCTTGGTTTTCTTGGTCTTTTACACCCTTCAGATACTGGCACTGTTTATGGCATAGCTAGCCATATTTCTTTCCTTATAAATCAATCCATTCAACCCCTCACCGTTTTTGTTGTTCTTCTCTGAAGGGACTCACGAGTCTCATCTTTCTAGCAGTGTGGTGTCCACATTGGCACATGATATTCCAGAGCCATTCCGCCTAGCTCCAAAAGATCATGTCTGTGTGTGCAGCCCAGAACTCCACTGGCCGTGGCACATAGCAAAACTCCCCACTGTCACCTTCACCCTCATTAGGTCTCTCATAATTTACAGCTGAGCAGGTTCCTCAACATGAGCTGTTGTTTTGGATTTTCCCCAGCTGTATTAGTTAGCATTTTTTTCAAATTAAATCTCCTTTTGTTTTCACCTTCATGCCTGATCTTTCTAGATCCCTTTGTACCACTATCTTGACTGGTGTTTGCACACCACACTAATATGTAGTTTACTCCTTCTTCCAGGTAGGCAAGATGTTAAAGTGTGAACCAGTATCCTCCTCAACTATGCAATATGACAATACAGTGCACAAGTGTTAACATACAAGCTGTATCACTCATCACTTATCAAGCTAACTCTCGGATTGCATTACAATCAGACACCAAGAACAGCAGCTGTAATTATGCTTTGTAGAATGCTTCAGGCACAGTGCACTAAAAAAAGTCAAAGTACTGACATGAATTTCTACTGTTATTATTCTGATCATCAGTGCTATATTACTATAAAAAAGTTTATGGAAGATGGGAGATGAGAGTGTTTAGGGCATTAGTGCTTTTCACCTGCAAGTCACAAATTCAAGTCCAGTCAGTCAGCAATAACTGATATCAGCAGGAAGAATGTACTATATGCTCAGGAATAAGAAAGGGAAGACTAGGAAAAGACAGTACAGGAATAAAAATACTTACCAGAGAGCAGAGAGGGAGATACAGCAACTAGCAGTGAAGTAGCCACTGTATAACTCCAGCAGCTCCGCTCTGCCAAATTTCAGGATCAACCCCAGAAGGGCATGCTGGGACAAAAGCTCTCACAGGAGGCCTAATTCTGCTCTAGGGAGTTAGTGGGGGCCAGGCAGTCACAAAGGAGGGGCCAGCTTCTGTTTGTAGTCCACCACTATGTTTCACACCATCTGATGGCTATTCAACAACCTACCTCTGAAACAATGTGGGACCCAGCAGCCCTCGTCCTACTGCAGAGCTCTCCACATCAAGTGTGGCAGAAAATGACAATTAGTGTATATTAGTGATTCAAGTAATTACAATACGAACCCCTTTGCATGGCCTTGTCGAGCGCCTATACGTAGAAATCAAAAGTAACCCTATCATGAGTGGCCTTCTCATGAGTGGCACTTCTGAAGAATTACCTCAGATCATGAGTAACCAGTTTGTGTGGTTAAGCCTACTGTAACACAATGTTTAAAATTATATATAATGGAAGGCCCTGTAGTATGCTAGCTCTATTCTACCCATCCTCAGATTGTACTTCAAATTATGGTTCACTTAAAAGAATCTTAAAAAAAAAATCCATTTTCTGGGATCACTGCTCAGTTGGACAATCCTGAAACTGGAATCTGGAGTAAATCCTAAAGTCCCAGTTCTCATTTTTGAACTCAGAGTAACTTCACTGAAGCCAATGGAATTACAAATCAGCATAAAACTAGTGAGAGCAGAATCAATAGATCTGTACCTACACAGGATACATAGAAATACAGTCATTCATCTATAGGAAACTGATCTATACTTACGATTTTTATGGCCTGGGCAATATTCATACACCTTGTATTCTGCAAAATAAAATAGTACGAATAGTCTCCATGAATTCACCAGTAATACCTTGGGAGGGGATTTTGCTATAGTAAACAAGGCTACTTCACAGCAAGATTTATTAATACATCCAAAAGAAAGAAAGAAAATCATTTTGTCACACTATATACAGATAATACATACAGTGTTTTATACACATATTACATCAGTTTTTACACAAGAAAAATATACATAAAAATGTAAACTTTTGTATACAAAAACCCTTAAACAAATTAAACAAGGACCAGATAACAAAAGGAGACCAATCTATTATCATTTCATTGATTTTTTTTTAAATGGTAATACAGTACATTCATTGAGAAGAATGAGGAACATGTGAGCTAACTCTTCCTATTTAAAGGGAAAGTACAAACACCAACGTGGCTACCCACCCCTGGAATGCCGTCCTCAAGTGCTCCAGCACTTAAAAGCATTAGTGTAAGTTTCTATTGATGCTGGGGACTGTATGTGAAATGACTATTCTTCTCAAGCATCCCCATCCACCACATTCTTTAAAAGCAATGTATCTGCAGAAGCAAACTGGACTGGGCTTTTTTTGCATATTAGCTAGTCTTCTAGCTAATACGATAGAGGATACAGCAGTGCAAGTTTGTATGTTCCCTTTAAGCAGTTAATGTATTTATTTGTAGGTTATTTCCCCCCCCCCCCCCAATGTATGGCATGTTAAACACATTTGTGTGTTGGGGGCGTGAACAATCAGAGGGGTGTAGAGACTGCTAGTCCTTGCTACCATGCAGTTATTTCAAAATCAGTTATGTTTACAAGCTGTGATTCACTGGCTTCAAAATGCACTGCCTCATCTTTGCCTTCCCACTGCAACTTGTTTACATTTTAAACTTTAGTGACCAAACAATTGCTATGAGGCTCTTTGTCACAAGGCTGTTTCTGATATCAAGCTGCAATCAAGCGACCTTTTAAAATGACACAAACACCAACTTCTTTAGGACAGTCAGAAGCATTTCAACATTTCGTATTGTTCATTTGCTGTCTTCTTTTCCAGTAAATCTAGATAAAGATATTTACTGATAATTGTCCAAACAAACAATATTTTACTTGTGTCCTTCATTTCTCCCCTACCTGTACACAGACATACTGTTTGGAGATGGGGGGGGGGGGGGGGGGGGGGGAAATTACATGATGGTGAACAGCTGCAGAAATTCTTTGAAAAACATAATTCCTTCCTGCTGAAGGCCTTTCATATTCAATAAGTTAAAAGCTTGACTCCAGGCATCTTTATGAGAAATTCACCCTCTACATGGAATGAAAAGAGTAACAGAATAATAATGAACTGACAAGGTGGGTGAGGTGACCAACTTCTGTTGGTGAGAGAGGACAAGCTTTTGAGCTTACATACAGTTCTTCTTCAGGTCTGGGAAATTTACTCAGAGTATCACAGCTAAATAAAAGGTGGAACAGGTTGTTTAGCATAAGTAGATAACACATATTCTAAGGGACCATTCAAGGTGAAGTCGCCTGTTAACACCTCTCCAATCATGGAGAGGGAGAAAGCTGCGGGGCAGTGTTTATTGATTGTAGGTTATTGTAAATCCATAAATGCCATAACTCCAATGTCTCTATTCAGTCCATGATTTTTAGTATCTAGCACAGTTATGAATTTAAACTCCCAGGCTCATCTTGTGCAGGTTTCGTTTGAGGATGAGTACTGAGAGGTCAGATATGCAGTGATCACTTTGTGAAAAGTGTTCACCCACAGGTAACACAATGTTTTTGTCTTTATTTTTCTGTGTGAGTTCATCCAAGAGCATAGTGATTGTCTCATTTCACCTACATAGATGTTATTGGGGCATTAAATGAAACAAGACAATCACTCCGCTCTTGAATGAACTCACACACAAAACTGATAAAAGACAAAAACACCGTATCACTTGTGGGCGAACACTTTTCACAAAGCACTCACTCTATATCTGATCTCTCAGTCTTCATCCTCCAATTAAACCTGTACAACACCTTCAAATGACGAGCCTGGGAGCTTAAATACATAACTTTGCTAGACAATAAAAATCATGGACTGAACAGAGCATTAGATTTGTGGCTCATTACAACAATATATAAATCACTAACCTCCCGCTCCTTCCCCCCATGACCGGAGGGGTTTAAATAGGCCACTTCACCTTGAATGGTCCCTTGAAATATGTAACTACTTATGCCTCACAATCTGTTCCACCTTATATTCAGCTGTAAAAAGAAAAGGAGTACTTGTGGCACCTTAGAGACTAAACAAATTTATTTGAGCATAAGCTTTCGTGAGCTACAGCTCACTTCATCGGATACACTGTGACACTCCGAGTAAGTGTCCTAGATCTGAAGAAGAGATCTGCATAAACTCAAAAGTTGTTTCTCTCACCAACAGAAGTTGATCCAATAAAGGATATTACCTCACCTATCTTGTCTCTCTAATATCTTGGGACCAATATGGCTACAACACTGGATATAATAATGAATTGACATTTTTCCTGCAAAGGTGGGAGAATATTAAAGCCTCCTTAGTGAAATCAATATTATTGAATGTATGAGGCAAACAATGCAAAAATATTTGTGTAGAGAAAGTCTGGAGGAGGAACATTTTAAGGAAAATGTGAGTCTTTAGCAGTTTAGTTGAACAGAAAGGAAAAAACCCTGATTACCATATGCCTCAGCTTCAGAAAAAACAAAAAGAACAAAAAACATAGAAATTAGTGTCTTAATTTCTTTCTGATGCCTTTATGATGAACGGCAGTTTTTTATAACAACCTCCTTCTAGTTAAAAGACTATTCAAATGGCTTTGGATAATTAAGAGAGTCTCCTTTTCAAATAAAATTTTGATGATTATTTTCCGTTCATCTTATATAAATGCAGTTTCAGTGAAATTATTCCATAAGGGACAGCATTTTGCTAAAAGTAAAAAATTGCCAACCAAAATTCACACATATACACATGTGTATATGCAGTATATCTACACTCTATATACATGTTTAATACACATATGCATGAGTATATATCAGGAACCTATGAATGTGTTCTCCACGTTTATGTAAATTGAAATACTGTGTGTAATATGTGTGTGTATATAAATATACACACACACACACTCAGCACACAGATATACCCATACACACGACCCAACATATATATTACAGAAGTCTTCATGTGACAGCACAGAGGGAACATTACCATAAGGTTACATTTTCCTACAGAACTGCCTGGAAGACAAAATTCCATAGCTGAATGGTGACAACATAAATATTAAAAATATTGAAAGCAATAAGACTTGAAAACAGAATTGGAAAAACTAAAGTACTAGTTAGCCAGGAGCAGAGTTTTAACTGTCACTTTCTGTTAAAAGGTTATTGAATCCAGATTTCGCTTAAAAAGGTGAACTAAAATACCCGTTTTAAAACAAGAAATACAAAAAACTTTGAAAAAGCCAAATCATTTAATACAAGAGCAGACAGAAGATTTTAATTCAAATATCCTGAAGGGTAACTCTGATTTATTTTTTAAAGTCTTTTTAAGGTTGAATTTAGAGATCTGCGTTTCTCGAGACATTTGATGAAATCACCAATACCTAGAACAGAGCACAAAGCTGCATTCTCAGCATTGCTTTAAGCATCTGTGGATTCAGAACATGGAACTCTCCTTTTGTCAGGAAAGTAAAAGGAAGCCTTGATTTTTCACTATTTTGTTGTACAACTCTGAATTTTTAACTCAACATGCATCTGACTCAACATTCTGGGACACTGAACAGCTTTGAATATCATTTTCAAAAAGTATTTCAGTTCACACTGCAAAACAAAATGACCACAGTCACACTGAAATCAGGAGAGCAATGTGTGCGCGCACAGGGCCAGATTCAGCTGTCCCTGCAGTCAATCAAAATCTTTCTATTGAGTACAATGAGAGCTGGATCAGGCTCTAAAGCGGACTGCTGATGGAAGTTAGATTTTGAAATGCTGGGATAGGAGATTAGTTAGGATGAAGGTAATGGTGTAGAGCAGCATAAGAGGTGGGTATTGGAAGAGGCCTCACAAAACATTAATATAGTAAAACATAAGCAAAATTGTACCAGGAAATTCCATTTTGAGGGTTCAGGTAACAAGATCAATAGTTACAACACTGAAGTCATAGCAATTTATGCCATCCAAATTCCTCACTGGAACTATAACAACTTCATTTGTCACAGTTGCTTAATTGTTAAACACGCATTTTGTGGATATTATACATATCTGCATCTCTCTCTCACACACACACACACCACATTTTGTGTGTATGAGATTGTATGTACATTTCATGTATTTTATATATAGATTTAGATCTGCTGCATTCATATGTATGTACTGTACATCATAAGGGCAATTCCACGTTCAGCAAAGTGCTACCCAGATCTCATATACATCTCTCTATACAGGTATACACAAGAGGGCTCTATTCTTCCCCATAAATGCATAAAATTGTTTATGCTGGTAACTCCCATTATGCTCAACTAATGGGAGGAAAAGGCCTCAGACAACTTCCACCTCCCTGCCCTTCACTTGTAGGCATATGTACAAGAAATATCATTTAAAAAAACATATAAACATATTTGAAAGGCTGGGGATGAAAAAAAAACCCTAGTTCAACAGCATAAAAAAGGTCTGGATTTGCAACTATTTTTTAAGGAAAAAAGTTGCCAAAAACAAATTAGAAATATCTGTAATATTGGAAGCTCTGTTCTAATAAACAGATTTTTAAAGTTTCAGAATTTTCATGATTCAAACTATCAGCAACAGAGCATGCATCATTTAGGATTTTATTCTCTCCAGCCTGGATGGTGTAATGATGAATATCAGGATGAGAAGGAGAATAAGTAGGAATGTTTTGGGTTTTCTAGGTCTCTCAGGTAAGAACTCCCATACAGATAGATCATCTCCCTCTCAAATTATGAATAAATTTAAATGCCCATAATTCAGTTTAGAATTCACAGCACAAATGAAACTCTCAGGCTTTTGTTTTGTATAAATTTGTAAGTTACATAGACCCCTTTAAGGAAACAAATCAGATAACTTTAAAAATGAAACCCTTTAAAGAGAATGGAGACCAGTTTAAAAAAAAAATATCACCCATGTCAATACTTTTTAACCTGAAAACGCAAGGATGACTCATTGACAACATATTCTAAGTCAGAGTATGAGAGATTCTGGTATTAACTTGAAAATGGACATTAATTCCTACATCTCACCACCCTAAATATAAATCTTCTCATTTCAAATTCTTTTTAAGAATAAAACTCACCCCCCCCCCACACACACACACTTTTTAAGGCTGTTTTGGGAGCCTGGGATTTTCATGACATTTTAACAGGGCTCAATGCAATTCAATTAAAAAGAATAAAATCAACATGATATCAGAGTTAGCCTTATAACAGAAGACTATGTAGCAGAGAGAGTTTGGTTATCTTTACAATAATGAGGACAGAGTAACCCCCTACTAAATAATCACATTTCTACAAGTACATTCCATCACCTCTCAACTACTTTTCTCTTTACAAAAACTATGACCTACGTACAGTATACACATTCATATCACACACACAACCCCCCCCAAAATGCATATTTTTGTGTGTGTATATAATACATACATGCACACAACCAGTCTAATTCTATTTATAAGTCACAGTGGGAATTCCTCTGTAAGGAAAGGAGGGGGGAAAGTTCCTCAATAAGACACTGTGGATTCCGAGATTTAATGTTCTGTCTTGTCAAATTCCAACTTGCATAACTGGAAACAAATACATTTAACAAAAAAAAAAAAAAAAAGTTCTTACAAACTTGGTTCACAACTTCCAGCTACAGTAGTTGGATTTTTAATTTGATCTATTTACCCTGTAACTAAACATCTAACCATTACAAACCACAGATAAATTATTGCAGAATGTAACAAAAAAAACAAAAAGAAAAAAAACCAAAAACAAAACAAAAAAGAGAGTTATAGGAGCAGTACTATACGGGTTAACAAGAGATCTATGTTTTGTTGATACAGGATACCATTTTATTTGTATATATCTGCAAGGTAGCAAAGAATAGCTGTACACCTTGACACGGCAAAGATCCAGTGTAAAAAGGTGCTTTACTAGTTTTTGTTTTTCCAAAAAAGCTTGTATATAATTTTATAGCTATTAAAAACACATATGCAACATAATTCATTACACTCAATACAGCTTTAGTATAAAACTTATAATTTATGAGGTGATGTTAATAGCATAAATTAATATACCTTTTCTCTTAAAATCTACAATAAGTATTCTGAAAGCTCATCGGGGAAGGGTATCTTTAAATAAAAGTTTAAAGCTGAGCGTGATGGAAAAAGATTCTGTATGTTGAATTTGAGATGAGCACCCCGAGAAGAGAAGAAGTCCCTAAGCCGGACACCGTGGACTACAAAACTGAACAAGATTTCTCTTTCTTGCGCTCTCATTTAGATGAAGCTCTACCTTAAATTATTATTTACTTTTAAAACTATTTACTTTTTATGTTAACTGCCCTTATTTCCACAAGGAATCCCTGAGACATACCCAAAATTGTACAGTGAAAATAATCACTGTTCAGAGAAACTGGTTCAACCCCTTCTAAATAGATGTAGATACTTTGTATGAGAACCAAACTGTCCATCACTTCAGAATGGATCTATTTCCACTGGAACCAAATTGTACTTTTTAAGACGTAGGTTAGAGAGTCATTTCAGGGTAAATCAGTCTACTCCAAAGTATAAGCAATGGTGTAGCAGTCAGCTGCATTAGAGCCATCTGCATCACAGTTAAAGTTTTCCAGGAGAGATTTGGGAGCATTACCTATCCAGAGTTTACTTCAGTGGGGACTGAAGGTGGGAAACACGTTAGTTTTACTAGACCAAGTTCAACATCTGTATCCAATTCATACACATACAATCTGTGTGTGTGTGGTCGTGTGTGTGTTTTGGGGACCAGGGAGAGGCGGGGGAAATGAAGAATGCACTTTTCTACACTGAGTATATACAGGCTTAAAAAAATCAAAAGCCTGGTTTTTTATCCTATTTGTTTTCAAATTGAATTGTATGAGCTAGGGAAGACCAAAAAAAAAAAAAAAAAAATTGTGCCAACTCAAGACTTCAGGATACCTAGGAAAAAAAAGGAAAACTTCCAAATGCCACCTCCAAACTTCAATTCAAAGTCTGTTTCCTTCTTTCATGCTTCCACTACATATCCTTGTTCCATAAGAATTGGAAAACTAGAGCATGAAAAACCGCAATAAGGTGTGGGGGAGGGGGAAATAAGAGAAATAACTGAATCATGACACAGCCAACAGAGTTACAGATGTTATAGACTTGCTTAGGAAACACTCCTGAGAATCCAGTCATTTTCCCCATATAGACCCAGCCACCAGTGATCACGGAATTGCCTTTTGATATGTGGTTGCAGTTTGCTTTCTTCTGTCAATGGGTAACTTTTTCTACCCCAACCTCTGTTAGTTCACACAAACATTATATTTTAAGAGTGTTTTTTACCTCTTGATAGAGCCAAAGTCCTTCATGAACCAATTCTGAAAGACCTGAGTTAAATCCTAATGAATCTGAATTTTGTTTTCCCATTATCATAATCATCGTACTTTAGTGGGGTTCTTCTTGAGGGTATTTTATCAACTGTTTTTTAAAATCAGGCTAATTCCACCAGTTTTTCCAGGTAATTTTCTACTGGCAACTACCTTTAAAACAAAAGGAATTTATGGGAAGAAAAAGATTCCCTGTAATACTCCTGAGCATACAGAGCTCTCTCTCAGTGACGACCACAGTGATATTTTCAGCAGCTAGCTCACACCTTACTGCTAATGCCCTGTGAGATCACATGGTATTTTCATTTTACTCCATATTCTGTGAATTCTTACACAATATCCTATTGCACTGTAGCTCTGGCTTCTAAACTTCTATTATGACTCACAGGAACCTCTCCAAATCCTTTTTTTAAACAATCAGAATATTTGCTCATTATCAATCATACAGGATTTTAAATGATTGGCAATTTTAGTGTCGGGGTGGTGGCAGAGAAGAGTGAAAAAAGATGGTGAAGAGAGTGGGAAAGAGGGGATGAAATTTAAGGAGGCAAGCGGCGCAGCCCAGAACACTCGTCCGCTCTCAGCCTAAGTTAAAGGGCCTTATGAGGAGGCTCTGCAGGCACAGCAGCTTGAATCTATTCTTTCAGTTAAATACGCTGCCACCAAGATGGGGCTTGGAATTCTGGATCCACATCTGATCTGGGCTACTTCAGTTTGCCTGGGGGCTGCGTTAAAGGCTCCTTCGCTGGCAAGAAGAGAAACCAGCCCGTTGATAAAAGCAACTGCTGAAGAGGAAAATTAGGTTAAAGACACACCCACCCATCTCAGTGTATGTCTTCACTACAGAGTTAGCCAGTGTTCTTATTCAGGTGTTGCCCCAACTCCCCTCCTGGGCACACACAAAAACCTTCATGCACAGCTGGGGATGTGGGTTAGAGCCTATCAGTTCTCCAGAACCCTCCCACGTTCCCCTTACCCCATCTGCTGTGTGCTCACAACGACAGACAAGCTCTCCCACAATTCCCTGGGAAAGAATCAGAGCAGCTCAGCTTACTGCAGCACCACCTGCTATGTCCCCAGCCGTTCTAGCGACACATGCAGGGGAGTGCAGCGTGGCTGCTCACACCCAGTCTACACTAGCACAGGTGCCCAGACTAGGATGCCTGGGCTAATTCTGAAGTGAAGGCATACTCTCAAAGGACTAATTTTCCTCTTCCTTGGCGAACTTAGTTTTCCAGCTGGGTAAGTCAGCGGTCAGAGAAAGCTTTAACAAACTCAATTCTGTTCTGTGTTCCTGGTTAGACTCTTGCAGCCAGAGCCTTAGCTCTGGTAAATTAGCACAGCTTCAATGAAGCTGATACAGCCATGTTTATTTACACCAGCCGAGAATCTGACCTCTCAATGTCTAAATATTAGGATCATGATCTCCAAAGAAAGCAATTCATGAAGCCAGTAATATAGCTTTCAATGAAGCTACTATTTTTTTTAAAAAGTTAGCTTCCAATGCCCCCTCCCACTGAAGAACAAACACATTCTTGACAGCAAAAATATTTCTCTTTCACTTGCACTCTCATCTCCAATGTTGGCTGGCAGACTACAAGCTTCTCAAGGAGGGAACCTAGAAATGCTTATCAAATGAGAACCTGAAATTGCTTAAGAAAACAGTCCTTTGTTTCATTAACCTATGACATGAAACTGGAAAGTCCTTCTACGGCATAGTCTGGCACTCAGTAGGGTAAGCAGAACTGCAGTAAGTTATTTTTGAACAGATGTTCTTTGTTAAGATGTGCAAATGCATAAGGCAATCAACAGAGGCAAAGAAACAAACCAATGTCTTGACCAAAGGAAAGGTGGATGATATTCAAAGGTGCTTCTCATAATATAGCAACTAGTAGAGCCACTGGACCAGACTTTAATTTCACCCCCTCTTTCCCATTAAATAGCCAATGGGAGCGGAGTCCACTTACGCCAGTTCTAAATTTGACTAATAAACTGAATGGTCAAGGGAAATTCTCACAGTATGGAATATATACATTAAGCGTAACTGCTTTATAAACCAGGTCAGCATCATGCTGTCCCTCACTGGCCTCCATAAACTGTCCAAGCAAAGTTAATCTTTGTCAAGAGTGTAATCTCCACCAATTCTTATGCCTCTGTGCTAAGATCACCTGACATTACATTACTACCCAAAAGGACATTATTGCTTCTAAACTTCTCTGTCAAATGCCTTCTAATTCTTTAAAACCCCACATTTATATAAAGAACATAATTTTTAGTTACTAAAGTAGGTTTATTCTATTCATTTCATGTATTAGTGGCACAACAGATACTGATCATTTCAACAAATGGATTGGAATCGCTACACTGACTCTTTGGTGAAAGGGTAATTACTGCTAATTGCTGTATTATAGGAGATGCAACCTGTTCAAGACAGCATGAATGAGAACCATATCAATGGCAGCCCTAAGAACCAAGACAAATCCCACATGGAGCAAACGTATTTCCTGGTGGAAGAGAAGTGAAGTGTCTGGCTGCATAAACCTGTGTTCTTGGGTCCACTACTCATCCCACAACACTATGGTGCTGATCCTGCACTGAACGCTATGCAGGCAGACTCCTGGTGAAGTCAGTGGGCTTTGTGTGGGTATAGGGATCCATCTGCGTGGTGCTCATTGCAGATTTAGGACCTAAAATCAGAACTGCTTCCTTACTAGGATATAACTAATTTAATGAAGTTACACTTCAATTAGATGCAGTGAAGCTGCAACTGGCAACAATCTTGACCATTTCAAAGCTCCGTACTGGAAAATAGATAGGGATTCCTTTTCTAACACATGTCAAATGGAACAAACTTTTTAAAGTAGTGCAGCTTTTTTGCAAACTCAATCTGCTCATGAAAAATGTTATGCGGACAATGTTTAGGAAAAATCCCCCACAGATCCATAAAGCTGAGATCTAAAGGGTGAGACTTCCAGAGTCTGGGAATCTGATTTCAAATGGGAATTATGCACCTACATGCTCTTGGGCATCTTGGAAAATCCCAGCCTAAATAAATGATCAGATTAAGAGCCAGATTCTATTCCGAGTTAAATGGGGGTAAATCCATAGTAACTCATCTGGCTAAAAGAATTACTCCATGATTTACACGGATGTAACTGAGAACAGAAACTGGGCCCAAGTGTTTTCTCTACTGGTAGGTAAGGGGAAGTGATGAACGGGTGGGAAGAAGAGAACAGGCTGCTGTTCCATTACACATTTTGATGAGCACGAGAAATATTCCATAAATCAAAATCCTTAAACTAATCAGTAGAACATCCTGTCACATGACATTTAATACTGGCAGATTTAACAATTGATCATTTACCCATTTGGCAAACTAGATTCACCCTTCTTTTTCAATCAATCATCTCAATATACTAACGAAGGTATATTAACACAATGGAAAATAATGCAAATCAAACATTTGTCTCCTCAAAAGCATGGGGAGAGGGAAGAGGACAGAATAAAAAAAACAAATGTCCTATCAGCTTTTCCTCATTTCACAATTATCAGTGGGCATTCCTCAATCAGCGGGACAATATAGTGGGGTTTTGTTAAGCTTCATTTCAATTTATGACATGATTTGAAAACATTTAAATCAGTTACAGACAAACCTAGACCACTCAAGAACACTGGGATTTATTATAATATTAAGCCCTGTTTTACGAAGTATGGGAATAAGGATTTCTCAATATCAAAAACCTGAAAATAAATGTTTCCCCCTCCACGCACATATGCTTGCAATTTCAGCAAGGGATGTACCCATAGGGCTCATTCCTTTATAATTAAAAAAAGGACAAAGCTTTTGAAAAGAAGGGAATGGCTATAACTAGTGGGATATAAACCCAAGATGGGCTGCACCCGGGAAGTTTGGATCCACATCTCAATCCTTACCCTCAGGAAATCTGGGAACAGAGGTTTGGGCCCCATTATCACTCACATAAACAGAAAACATAAATTGAGGGAAGATACATTACTCTCCACATACTAGGGAATAACTGAACTCAGTTGAATAATCCCTTGCTCGAAGAAATTATTAACCCTCTTATAATGAAACTGCCTTCAACATGCGGAGAGAAAGATTTGCTTTGCTTTTTCATCTTCTCTCATATGCATCTTAGAAGCAAACCAAACAGTGGAGACTTTTTATAGCCATCAGGTAGGAATTACTTTCACATAGTGTCTAGCTAGAGCCTTATAAAGTCACAGTTTTCTCAAGCACTTCCCCCCCCCCTCTTTTTTTTTTAGGGGGGAGGAGGGAAGGGAGAAGAGGGAGATTAAATGATTCACGCAAACTCCTTGTGATTTTGTTGTTATTCTTTAGGGAAGAAACAGATATAAGAGGAATCCACTGCCTTTATAAGGAGCTGACATTATGACCAAGGAGACTTATAACCATTTTCAGAAAACAGGCAATAAAAGCAACAAGGTGTTGTGGAGAGAAGGAATTTCCCTATTTTGCTTCAGTAAGTTTGGTTTTGGTTAGTGGTAACCACAAATATGTACCCGCCAATTCCCAATACATTCAGCTTCATATACAGAGCATCAGTCTCACAAGTGTCTCAAAAACGGTATGGCTCCTGGTACAAAATCACTACTATTATAGACAGAGTCTCAGCAGCAACAGATAGTTTGAGAAATTCCGTTATTTTAAATTTACCAAAGGGGCCTGACGTAGATTTGTTCAAATGGGTAGCATATGGATACATACCAATAGAATTCTTCCAGTTTCAGCTAGGAAACTCCTGCTGTGCAGAGTTCTGGACACAGCCACATTTGAAAAGGCAAACCATCAACACTACAATGCCACAGTAATTCAGCACTGGTGGGAATTTCTGCAAGAGTCTTGACTAGACCATTATTTATTCCAGTCTTTCCATTTTCTTGTCTTTTCTCCCTGGGTTAACCTTTGAAACAGCAAGACCGCTCAGTGCCCTGCAAACAGGTAAAACCTATTTGCCCTAGTCAGTCAATCCCCTCTCTGCTCAATGAACGTAAAATAAAGAAAATAAATCAACATTCAGTAAGAACACTGACCAATTTCGGAAGGGGACACAGCTACTATTGTCTCAGCAGCAGACAAGGAACTGCTGCTCTCCCAAACACACACACGCCCACAGAGGAGGTCAAAAGACTATTTTTAAGGAGTTGTCAGATGAATAATTGAACCATGGTCTTGAGTGCTTCGGTGCACCATTACCAAACCCGAGTGTGGAGCCAACTTTCCATGCCCAGATGCTACCTTTTTAATTTTTTTAAAACCAAGAGACTTTCCCCCGCTATAAAAACTTCCTACATGACATGCTAATGGGATGGAAAGCACTGATCTGAACCCTAGGAAACAGTAACGTGCATTGGTAATTTGAGGTATCGTCCCATTTCTAGGTCTTACTGCTAAGGTCAATTACATCCAGTAACTGTGCTGTATCCTTAAGGAAATTCGTGGGGTACGGTGAACCTGCCAGTAATAAACGAGCACCAGTGCATAACTAGCACATGTGAACACTAGAGCGAGGTTCACTAAGGGGCCACCCTGGTCTGCACGGAAGCAGGAGGTTTATTTTTAACCCCCTCTTTTTTTTTTTAAAAAAAAAAAACAAAAACAAAAAATCCTCCTCAAAGGGAGGGGAGGACAATAAAGAGGAAAAAGAAGATAGAAAACACAGGGTCCCCATCTGCCTGCAAATATACAGACAGATCAGCTCAGTTAGAGGTGGTGAAGGGAGCAGATGCATTATTGGTACTAGTAGCTGTGGCACCTGTTACTGTGAAGCCTGTGGGAGGAGCTATGGAGCTGTGGCTAGGCTGCAGGTCCTTAGGAATGCCACTGTGTGAGCTCAGCTGATGGCCAAAGGCTGCGCTGAACTGAGGGAGTTGCTGTTTGGGGGAAGTGGAGGCCATTAGTTCAGCAGAGGCAGGACCCATGCCACTAAAACTGGTCCGTGGTAACCCCGGAAGCACACTGGAGCTGTTGGGGGTCACAGTGGCGAAGGCAGGCTGTGTGGTCTCTGAGTGCGAGGTGGTAGGTGGTGTGGACAGGGAGGTGGAAAGAAGGTGTCCATCGGCACCAAGAAGGTTGCTAAACGGAGAGGGGTCACCAAGATTGACAGGGAGATTTCCCCAGTGAGTTCTGGGGTTCGCCACCCCACTAAGTGGCACCTCCAGCTGCGGTGGGAGCAAGTGCTGTGCCATAATGGGCATCTCTGCTGAGAAGGTAGCTGCCAAGTTATCACCAGAATAGGATGTGGCATGGGGGGATGTGATATGGTCGCTGTAGGGAGACGGCACATGCTCACTATCGTAATGGCTTCCGTGGGGTGAGGAGTGCGAATGGTCACTGCTGTATTGCTGTCGTGAGGTGATTAGGTCATCTGCCTTGCTCAGCAGCTGGGCAGAGTGTGGCCTCTGGGAGGCATGGCTGCCATCATGAAGTCCATGAAACTGTCCTGGGAAGGCTCTCTCCCCAAGTCCACTCTGGCTTATCAGAGTGGCAGAAGTAAGGCCAACGTTGGCTGGGGCAGAGAATTGCCCCTGGATCTGCCCTGCCAGGGGCGTAGGTGGGTTAGACAAGGTAGCAGAACGGAGCAAGTTCTCATCCAGCTCCAGACTGGAGAAATTATCATGTACTATACGCCCATTCAACAGCTCCCCCAGGTCCGTGTTAACCTCTCTGCTCAAGGACTGCATTCCTGGAGCTCCAGCACCTGTGGTGAACACCCCTATCCCTCTATCTGATAGCTCCTGAACTGGCACACCGTCTGTCTGTGTAAGTACTCCAATGGTACTCAGGCACTCAAGAGAAGTTACAGCCTGCAGAGCCCGTTCCAGTTCCTCTGCCTCTTCTGTAGTAGGAAGGAGGTCTCCATTTTTACCTACAGAAACAAGAACAACAGAAGTTAGTTTGCTTTTCAGAGATACGCCTCATTCTGTGGCTCTAGGAATACAGCTATCCAAAAAGTTCAATAGGATTTCTACTGGAAAATTATAACAAACTTCCAGAATGGCTCATGATATGACTGAAAAAAAGAAATTCACGCTTCCTGTCTTAGTTGGAAAAATTTTTCCAACTGCATTTTTTTTCAGTGTAAATGCAAAATAATAAGCCTTAAACATTTGCTGGATTCACATTAGCCTATAAAACAGGGGTGGCCAAACTGCAGCTTGCGAGCTACATGAGGCTCTTTTGCAGTTGAAGTGTGGCTTGCAGAGCCCCCTGCACCTTCCCATTCTCCACCTACCAGACTGGAATGGGGGGAGCTTGGGGCTTCCGCCATGCGGTAGGTTGGTGGGGCTAGGGGCTTCTGCCCAGTGGGGAGGGAATCCAGGGGTTTCAGCCTGTGGGAGGCACCTGCCAGGGCTCGGGGCTTTCAGCCCCGCTCTTGCTGAAGCCCCGAGCACTGGCAGGCGCCTCTCACAGGGCTGAAGCCATGAGTCCCACTACCCTGCCGTGGGGCAGAAGCCCCAAGCAAGCGCACTCAGCTCTCAAACTTCTGAAGATTACTGTATGTGGCTCGGAGGATCAGTAAGTTTGGCCACCCCTGCTATAAAAGCTTAAATATCTTTTCAAAGTGTAATGCCACATAGTACTCAGATCAGTCTACAAAGTCCATTTTGCTTATTATGTTATAAAAACTACTTAAAAATGTGGATGGTTTTCTAAAAGACATGTTCTACAAATTAATTCAGGGAAGTTCTGTGGCCTTTGTCATACAGGAGGCCAAACTATATGAACATAATGGTCCCTTCTGGCCTTGGACTCTATGAATAACCTAAATTTTATTAACAGGATTAAAATGCCAAATTCTGATATCACGTCAGCTCAGAAAAGTGACAAAAAGCGCAGCAAGAGGTTTCCAAAACTCCTGGTTGTTCTCTTCCAAGCCTTTTCCCACCCTTAGTGGGTGCTGAAGTCAAACACACACAAATTCAGATGTATTTCAGCTCACGAGCAAGTTTCACAGGTAATTTTTTAATTTCTGTTTTCCTTTGATAAAAAGACAGACATTGATAAAATAGGGTTGTAATCCCAGTCACAGAATGTTCTCTTACTGAGAATTTGGTTGATTAAATCGCAATTGTCAGCGACATGCAGAAGAGCACAAAATCAATTATTAAAATGTTAAATACAAACAAACAAATAATCACACATGCATGTCTTCTAAAACATGCTCTTCTTAGAGGTCATGTATAAGCAGTGGGTTGAATGTGCGCTCTTTGTCTAAATAGTTCTCTTTCCTGAAAGAAAGCAGGTGAACCCTCACATGCACATTTTAGACTGTTCACTTCCTCACCTCACTATTTGTATTAACTTTCACATAAATTAAAACAAAAATGTACCTTCAAAGAAATCAAAATCTTGCAAGTCATCAGGCAGCCGTGGTAGGACATCAGAGAAGTCCTCCTGATTCAATTCCAAGTCATGTGGAATGTCTGTGATTTCATTGGCGATGTCATCGGGCAGCTCATCTGTACTCAGCTCTGGTGTGGAGGGGCTCCTGGAGAGACAATGTTAGTCACACTCTTAAATCCTGATTTCTCACTACTGCAGCATACTTTACGGAGGGTCTGTTTCAGTGTCTGCTCTCTCCCTCCTCGTCCCCCTACCCTTTTTATGTTTTAAATCAACAAGTGGAAAGAATGCCTTTTAGACAAGTTTCATTAAAAAACTATTCAATTTGTTCTACTAATGACACTTGTAAGTTGTGCATCAGCAACAAAACATTTTATCCATTTAACCAAACCTTTGTTGAGATCTGAAATTAACATTTTTGAATTTTTCCTTTCAGCAATGACAGAGATACAAGACACTTGAAGATGTTCATTTCAGTTTAAACACCTAACAAATTTGGAAGGTCAAAATATTAAGTGGTGGAGAAAAGAAAAAGGAAAGTTCGCCCTTCCTCATCTATATTTAGCAGACCTAATTAAGCCCATAAAATTGGAGCTGAGGTGTGTCCAGCTTTCATTTATCCATACTCTGTACAGCGTACTGACTCTGCCGCCTTTTCCTATATTTCATTTTTTAATTAAAAAGTTAAAATAAATAGAATGAGGCACCACTGGCACTAACCGTATGTGGGAGATCTCCACTGGCAGTGAGATGCTGGTGGGCATGCTGAGGTTCCCTTGGGGCACTGCAGGAGGAATAGGTTTCTGGGGCCTACGTGGTCCCCTCCTTCTCTTCTTCTTGTGTTTTTTGGTAAGTGCAGGTGGCTTCGTTTTTTTCCTGGGTTTCCTCTGCTGCTGGTGCTGAACTTTACGGGAGCTGTCCCCTCTCAAGAAATTATCCTTTTGGAGAAAGAATGAAGGAAGAAAGGACACATTAGGATCCAATGCAACTTTCTTTTCTTGCCATTCCCAAACACTGATACATAAGGTGAGTGAAGAGAGGATCTTTCTAACCGCCAGCCTGCAAATCCAAGTGTGGATATGAAAACCAAGTTGCTTCCTCTCCTCCTCCTGCATCATCACAGAGAACAAAGAGCATGTACGTTACATCCTTAGTTACACCTATGCAACCTCTCTGGAGGCAAATGGGGTTGCACAGGTTTAATCAAGGGCACAATCTGAGATGTTTATTACTGGTAATAATGAGTGAGAAAGAACGAACCCAGCTTAATTCTCCGATCGGGTTTGCAGAGCTGGCAGTCAGAAAAAAATCCCACACTATTTGCATCACCGAGGTACAGCAAATATGGAAGCCCACAGTGTCATTTTTAATGACTGTGTCAGAGTAGAACCACAGTTTAATGCACATAAACTCCAAAGTAAAAGATTTGGAACACCCCAGGTAAGTATTAAAAGAATGAACAATATTGGGGTGACCTGGTGGCAAGGATTTGTGCAGCTAGGTGTAAACCAGAGTTCTAGTCACGTTCCCACTGCTGTAAATGGCCGAGAGCACAGAAGAGACATAGTAAGTGCTGTAGGACTGAGAATTGGCAGGGGACGCAGGTGCACAGCTGCAGGGCCTTGTACTCCTGAAGAGCAACCCACTGGCCAATTACAAAATGAGCGCCATTTTACAGGCTCTGAAGCAAGTTGGATTCAGTCTTCCATTTTGATTATGATGGTTGTGACACAGGGCTTTGATGTGCCAAGCAAAGGAAAAAATGGGGGACAATCTTCAGGCCTCTGATAGGGACACTGAGGATTTACCTGGAGAGAGAGAGAAAAAAAAAACTGGATTAAAACTTTAAGGGTCTGTGTTACACCAGTAAAACACAAAGGGAACCTCAGAGTTAAAGGTGACCCAAAAATATTTTTGAAAAAAATGAAATGACAGGGGCTAAGAGGCAGCGGGCGCATAAATTATCCTAAAAATGCTGCTTTTGGGGGAGGTAGGTGAAGATCAGAAAAATCAAGGATATTGTCTCACGTTCCACTGGTTCCCAGTCTGTTGCTATGCTCCAGAATACACCATGCTGCAGGGTCATAGCTACTGCGATCCCACAGTCATAGGCAACCTTACATATTGCAGCCTGACGCTCTCTCACTAGGTTTTACTATACTATGATTTTATGGAAAGGTCAGGTCAATTTCTATTTTTTAGGATATCCCCTTCCCCTGCAAAAAAAAAAATGTATATTTAAAGCTATTTTATACCCTTTGGGATATAATTCTGGGGAGGGAGTGGGTGTAAAATAGCATAGCAGTTGATAAACCCAGGCCAGATATACAGAACTCCTGGTGACCCCAATTTGTTGGAACAGTTACAGCTGTGGTTTATACTTACCATTTTTTTGGCATGTTCTTCACACAGAGGTGTCTGGTGTGTAATGTCAAAAACTGGCACAGAGCACTGCTGTCCATCTGCAAACTTGGCTGTGCAACTTGAGAAGAGCTGCTGAGAACGGTTCAATAGGATATCTATGCGTTTCTGGGTCAGGAACAACACACCAGATGGTGATGGAGAAATGCCAGTATGATAAAAATCAAAGCCTTGAATTCTACCAGTCCATCAAGATGTTATTTTTAATGAATATCTTAACTTTGTTATTTAAGTTGAAAGCTAGGTACGGCTCAAACCCAACTTTTCAAGTAAAAAGTTGCATTAATGCAGCATTGCTAAGGATTTTATCATTTGTTATGAAGGGTTCATTGATGCAGCTATTTTGCTAATGAGTTCTTAGGGAAAAAAAAAAAGGTATTTGTCTTGGAGACTCAATCAATAGTATCAGTTTGGAGCACTGTAGTCAACAGGACTATTTCCTGCTGACTGTCTCTATTAAAACATAAAAAAGAATTTTTTAATTTCATCCTTTAACATAATTTTTGGTATTTACCTTTCTTTCTCGAGAACACAAAAAGTTTTAAGATCCTTCCTGCTCCTCTGAAAGCAGATATGTAATCAGACTGAAAAGGTCAATTAAATCTAAACTGAAACTTGTGTTTTCAGACGTTACTGAAAGTCAAATACGTATTTCACAGTGGTTTTTTTCTTTCTTTTTCAAATAACGTTAGCATCTTTCCTTCTGCCCACAGTAGTTCATAGTCAAACTGCTGCTACCATCATAAAAGCACAGGGCAGGAAGGTACCTTGAGAGGTCATCAAGTCCAGCCCCCTCAGCTGAAGCAGGATCAAATAAACCCTGACAGATGTTCTTAAAAACCTCCAACGATCGAGATTCCACAACTTCCCTTGGAAGCTTATTCCAGAACTTAACTACCCTGATAGAATAAAAAAATATAATATAGAATAACAAAGGAAAAAGGGAAAACCTAAGATTGGATAAGGCAGGAAACAAGTATCTGAAAATCATGGAAAGACTATTTTCATTATGGGGGAGAGGAGTGAAGGGGAGAGAAAAGCAAAATCAAAACATTCTCCATTTCTCTGAACTGGACTTGACACATTGCAGAATAATATTTTTGTGGGACTGGGGGAGTGGTTGTATTTGTATATATGTTTACATATATAATATACACACACACCCTAGATCCTTTAGGTGCAGAGCTCTTTTGAAAATCTGACCCCATGTATCTAAGCCTTGTAACTGCCCCACATTTAGGCTCTTGTTCACAGAAATCTGTATTTTTAAGATATAAAATTAGAAATCAGCATTGTATTTTGCAGCCATTGCAGGGACAAGTAACATGTCCCGCAGAGCTGTACTACGTCTGTGGGGGCCAAAGTGCACCATCAAATACCCACCCACATCTGCCTTATTACCTGAACTTTGCAAGGCCACACAAAACTGTCAGCTCCTTTCAGATACAAAGACGCAGCATGAGATGTAACTTCCCGCTGCCCGCAGATAGTAAGTTACAAAAGCCAATTAGCTCATCATGGACAAGCCTCAAAGCCCTTTACAATGTATTGGTACCCTCATTTTACAAACAGAGAAGATAAGGCATAGAGAAGCAAAGCGATCTGCTTAAAGCCAAACAGCAGCCCCCTAGGCCTGACTGAGGGCCCTTGGAGACCGGGAAGCTGAACCCAGATCTGCCCAGTGTGCCTTCCACTGGACCATGATGCCCACATTGGATAAGACTGTCAGTGGCCACTGATAGCTTTTGATTTCAACTGACATTAATGTATCTTAAAAATGTATAATAAGAAGAGCCTAAATGGGCCAGGAATAGTCTGTGATTTCCCCCTCTCAGAGGAACTGATTTTAAAAGCTTTTTATGGTAACTCAGTTTTACACCCAGCATTTTAAGAGACTTCGCTTTTGTCCTGTCCATTTAGATCTTTTCTACCCTTTGTGTTCATTCCCCAACCCTTATCATTTTGCAGCACTCCTTCGGTTCCAAAGGGGGCTGTGAATTCACACCTATAGTTCTGAGGGGAGGAGGAGAGGGAAGAAAGCTTCGAAAAGATGCAAGTGGGTCTTTCCGGTAAGAAAGAATACTTAAAATAATCATTAAAAAAATCATGATAATAATCAGCCTCTCTAGCCTCCAGGTTCAGATATGGAAGCTGGTTTTGACTCTTATTAGGTTCCCCCACACATACACACTTTTTGAGGAGAATGCTACACCTCCGCAGATCACATTTCTTTAAGGTTTTCCTGAAATCCCACGCATTCACGTACAGGTTCTTCCTCACCCAGAGCTATGTCCTACGGACTTCTCATTCTTCCCCTGCACAGTCTCATTTAGCAATGTAGGCCATTAGAACCTTCACCATTCATGCACTCTAGGCTACCACTTTACTCCACAGTATTCCTAGTTTCTGCAGACACAGCTGAATCCTGTAAGACCATCCAGACATTCTATGGAAAGCTACCACCCTGCACAAGAGCAGTGCAGAGCACACCCTCCCATCGAAGAATGAGATCATCGGTAAAGTTGCTGACAGGCACCACGCTGAGTTCCGGGGGTGTGTAACAGTGTAACTTTGACAAATACCAGTACCTTGAACTCTGGGTCTGCTCTGCCTATTGTGAATAGATCGCGTCCCACTACCTGTAAGGAGACAGACACAAAGCCAAAACAGTTCCGGAGACATTCGCAAATAAGTATTTCTGATACAGCGTTATCTGTCACGCTAAAGAATGAAACTTTATCAAGGGTGTTTCCTTGCTCAATGAGCACAGAGGGGAGGTAAGAGGATACGTTGAAAACAATGCCTGGTGAATGGAAGGGACTTGTTAGTGCACTGTTCACCCTTCACAGTTCCACTACACGTTGTTGGTTCTGCATCTCTCTGCTTGGCTTGGCTTGTGCTGAAACAAAAAACACATTACAGGATGGAGTTTAAAAAAAAAAATCCACTGCCAGCAGATATCCTGGCATAACTGTAACACTAAACATGACAAAGTGAACCAGGACACTCTGGATACATCTGTGTGGTTTACAGTTCACATTTGTGTAGTTATTTACTCTCTAGAGCTGGATACAGGAAAATGTAAACAAGGGGCAAGGGTGACATTGGTGTAACAGCATTACAGAATGAGGCAAGCAAGACTTCCTCACAACTGTTGTTTGTTCATAGCATCTGACACAACCAGGCCCTGAACCTGATCAGAGACTCCAGGCATTCAATGCAAATATTAAATGACAGAACCCAGAGTTGCATTCTCACTGAAATCCACCTCACATGCAGAAGGCTTGCACAAGGCCTATGCAATGCAGAAAGGTCCTATGTAAGACCTCAAAATAGGATTGGCCCTTTGCATGGGGTGAATTTCACCTTGTATGCATATTATTCTCAACGCTGATTGAAAGTTCTTTGCAGACATTCCAGCTACTACCCTTAGGGCTTCATCAGCTGTTTTAAGCTAGATCACAAAACTAAGCAAAATAATTTTAGTAAATATTATCATCCCCTAAGGCCAACATGCAATATTTGGAGTCACAAAATCAATTCAGTTCCTACACTTCATGAAATTGGAGCAGTGACTATAGAGCTCTATTATTTTGCTAGACTACCCCTGATTTTTCATTCACGTCTAATTACACAACTAATCTATTTGCTACAGATTAGACTTTACTTAGGTTACCAAATAATCTGACCAAGTTGCACTGAATTAGCCTAATAATTCTGGCAAGGTTTATCACGTAGCTTAAAGTTGGAAGACATTTATTTGTGTATTTATTTTTAAAAGTTCAATTAGAAACCATTTAATAAAACTGAGGTTCTGAGCTATCCTTACAAAATGGGAGCCTTTTCTTCCAGCCTCAATGTATCCCCCACCAAAAAGCAGAGCCCTTAGTCCTTCTTTACCCCTCCAAAGGAGCTTAGAGCACCCCCATGCAGAGTGCTCTGTGTGAGGAGGGTAGAAGCTGCTTTAAGCCTACTCCTGCCACCTGCCCCCCGCACCCATAATTCTCTTCAGAGTCCCCCAGAGCCACATGCCTTGTGAGTGAGGATAAAACCAAGCAGAGGGAAGCTTCTGGTACCGAAGACATAACACCAGGATTTGCACAAATATTCTATACAAAGCAACTCCATGAATTACAAGAACTGGAGGGATGTTGACATTAACCAAAAGGAAATCCCACAGAAAATAACCTTCAGAGTTGTTAGAGGATATTTGTTTCACTGTTGAATCTCATTTAATGTTAGATTGAGTCAAATCTAATAAATTATGAGAGCGCCTGATGATATGCTAGAAAGAGGTAAAGGGAACACAGACTTTTTAAAAAAAAAGTCTGAATTGCTGAGGGAATTTGCAGAGAGGAGCGTATGTTTCTGTAAAGCATTTAACTAAAAAAAACCCAAGACATGTGGGTGGGTGATCAGTTACAATGACAGAATCAGTAACAAAAACCAGAAGCTAAAATACTCCGGGTAAAATCCTGACCCTAATGAAGTTAATTAGAATTTTGCCGTTGACTTCACTGGGACCATGATTTTATCCTAAGGAATTAAAATCGTGGGCGCGTGTTACTGAACAAATGATGGGGGGAGGGATAGCTCAGTGGTTTGAGCATTGGCCTGCTAAACCCAGGGTTGTGAGTTCAATCCTTGAGGGGGCCATTTAGGGATCTGGGGCAAAAATTGGGGATTAGTCCTGCTTTGAGCAGGGGGTTGGACTAGATGACCTCCTGAGGTTCCTTCCAACCCTGATAGGCTATGATTCTATGATCCATCTTCTACACTGCACAGCTGAAAAATGCCTAACCTTTTAAGAAATAAACTGTGCTTTAATTTACTGTACTCTACTGATAGGCCTTTTAATGTCAGAAATATTTTGCCTTCCATATAAAGGGTCCATGTGGATATTAGGTTGAAAGTTCAACATTTCAACTTAGCCTGCTTGTTTCACTGCTGATTCTCATCCGGCCTTGCCTACTACTGCAGGCAGGTTGGTGTGTATGGGCTCTAACCTGGTCCAAGTGCATGTAGCTCTTCGGAGTTCCTGTATCAGTTGCCCAGCACATTCCGGCTCTCTGCTGGCCGCGTGCAGCAAAGCTTTCCGGAGCGTATGCCGGCATTTCTTCTGACGAGATTCTGCCCGCTCCAGGCGGCAGAGGTGCTTATATTTCTGCTGAAAGTAAGTGCAAAGTTGGGTCATCCTGGAACTCCTGCTATCTGCATCATCGTCATCTGACCTGTGAAGAAAACACAAAAACAGATGGTCTTTTTCAAAGAGAACCAAATTTATAACTCTCTCAGAATTATTCAACAAACATCTTTCTTCTAATTCCACACATAGCTAAAGGCTAAAAATAGCCAGGGATATGTTCCCTAAGAGAAACTCAACCAATTCAAACTGTGGGAATCCTTTTAAATTTTAAAAGGTATTTAATCTTCTTGGTATGTCAATATTAGAGATTACATCAATTTATCTTTGAGTTTGAGACATCTAAATGTCTGGAACTTGCTGTTAAAAAGAATATTGTTAACCTTTATTTACTGTAAATGTCTCAGCAAATGAAGTTACAGCTTGATTTAAGCTGCAATTATGGAAAAGAGAAAACACTCAGCGGAAATTGATGGAAGAAAGGTCATGCCAGAGAAATATGGTTGAATTCTAAGAACACAGTACCAGACAGTTGACCTCTCTTCATGGATGATTTTACTGGGTAAACTTTTTTCTCCTATTTCCCCAAAAAGCTGGCTCCAAGTTCTGCTCTAACCTGCCCTGGGTTTACATCAACGAAATTCCAGTGACTTTAATGAAGTTACTTCAGCTTTACATTACTACAAATATGATTAGAGTCTGGCCTCTGATATTTACTGCCCAAATTGACAGGCACGTATGTTGTTCGCAGTGTTACTGTAGTTGTGTTGGTTCCAGAATATTAGAGAGACAAGGGGGTGAGGTATTATCTTTTACTGGACCAACTTCTGTTGGTGAAAGAGACAATCTTTCGAGCTTATGGTCTTATATAGCTCTGGAGTGAAATCCTGGCCTCACTGACTGCAGGGGCAAAATTCCCATTGACTTCAGTCGGGCCAGCATTTCACCCCTGGTGAATGAGAATAACGCCAAAGTCCATGTAGAGGCACCCACCTGTACCCGAGATGATTTTTTTCCCTTTGTCTTTAGTACACTGGGCAATTTTTTAAGTAGTAAAACTACAAAGCTGATATTAAAGACCATTGATGACTTCCCTGTTATGTGCTGTAATTATGAGATACAGTAAAAATCACACAGCTATGCATTAGGTATTTAGTTAGAAAGCAGAGTTTACTACAGTGTTAATACACAGGGTAGTGAGAGAGTGATCTGGGTAGGCCTATGCAAGAAACTGAGTAGAAGCATGAATGGGGAGCACCCAATCAGTCAATCCCTATTTACTCAGGAAGGTTTTGCTTCTTTTAGTTTCTTTTTCTAAATGGCAAAGGACACACACCATAAAAATACCCAAACCTGCCAAACATGCTCAGTAGAAGTAATAAAAATCATCACTGGAACTTTTTTAAATCTAGGATCTCTCATGGTACCAAGCAGTCAGCTTCACCCTGATAACACTCAGCAAAACAAGGTTTATTACCAAGGAGCACTGGAGTGAATTTACTTCAAATAAGATATTCTCTCTTCAGTCTTCTCTGGAGAAAATAAAACTTGGCAATTTTTGCTAAATTTACCAAACCTAAAGCAAAGGAGTTAAAAACTGAGGTACAAAGTGCAGAGCTTGATCAGCAAGATCAAATGCATTGAAATCCAAATCTCTGAACAACAAAGTGTATTGCAAAACTAGTTAAGGACAGCGTAGATGCTGACCATCAACTGCAATATTTATTAAATAAAATAAGATCCAGAAATGTCAGAGTGGTAGGTGCCCCTCTTAGAGAAAGGAGTTCAAATTTAATTTCTTTTATGGAAACACTTGTGCCCAACATTCTCAGTTTAGATGTAAAAGTTCCTCTCTGTTTAGGAAAGCCTACTTAATACACATCAGAAAAGCCCATAAAAACTTCCAGGGAGGATGCACGATCATAACAGAAAAATAAATCCACCTATCTATTTTTATGAGAAAAACTGACCAGGTTATAACTTTCCCTATTAAATGCAATGCATATTATTCTCAAGAAACAGCCATTACAAGAACTTAACCAAATATATCCACTGCTAATTAATAATTATATTAACTGATAATATTTTCAATTTAACAGTATCCCTTAAAATATTTAGATAATGATTATAACAAAAATAAGAATGCAATGAATGGGTTAAAATATCAATTTGATCTATATACAGAATTGCATGGCTTTTTAATTATTTTCCTCTTTCTTTCTTTCTTTCTTTCTATTTTAAACAACAAGCATGGGGGAGGAAGATGGGTGGGAGTGAGTACCTTCTCCTTATATGAGGCAGTCAACACAAAAGTATGTAATACACACATATACTTATAAGCTCCTAATATTTATATTACTTAAAATAATATTATTCGCAACTGACCATTAACCTTAGAGAAAGGAAACAGTCCACGTTAGAAAGTGAAAGTGGTTTTGGAAACATTTTGCTTTCTGATTTGAGTGGCCTTCTTTCAGAGAACGTCTTTACAATTATAATAAACCTTTGACTCACCTCCCATGCAGCTGAACGTAGAAAGGTCAAAATATGTATAACTCCTTTTGACTGATGAGATGATTCTGAAAATCACAAGTTAAGAGGCACACAGAGGCCCAGAAAGCACTGCAGGAGTGGCTCTCGTACTTGCTGGGAGACAACCAAGTTTTAAATACTACTTAGGACTTTCACTTTCAAGCAAGACTAGCCAAAACATATTTATACATCCCAAGAGACTTTAAAACTGCAGTCACTTCCACCGTTTTTTGTGTCAGAATTCAAAAACACATTTTATTTTCACCCTTCTACGATGAGCTGTTTAACCAAATTACATTTGAATTATTCTCATTAAGCACGTGTAACTGAGTACTATGAACCAGGATTTAAAGTCTGCCATTTCACTTTTACAGTATTGCTGAAACTGCATGGAAGTCTTTCAATGAACAACCAAACATGCCGTCTTTCTTAAATAAGTGAAATTGTGAAGGCATAGACTAGGCCCGGAGGCCCCTGCCATACTCGTCCCAAGAAAGGAGCAGTGGAGAGGTCCTCCAAGTAGGTTAGAGTGGTTGCAAGGGAAGCAGCCAATCAATCAGAGAGGCTGCAGGGAGCAGCCAATCAGGGCCTAGGAGGGCCTTATAAAAAGGAGCTGCAGCACCAGAGACAGGCAGTTCCTTGCTGGAGCTAGAGGAATGAAGACAGTGTCCCTGGCTGGCCAGAGGGAACTGTAGCACAAAGGACAGCTCAGTGCTAGCAGGGACTAGGGGAGCAAGGAAGCGCTCCTGGCTGGCTGCTGGGCCTGAACACAGAAGAGCCCTGAACTAGGGTAAGGTGTCAGTTAAGGCTGGGGCTGCAGGGAAGTGGCCCAAGGAACTGAAGGCAGTTTTGCTAAAGAGACACAGTGGTGTGTGGCTGCTATTCTTAGGGTCCCTGGTCTGGGACTTGGAGTATGGGTGGGCCCAGGACCCCCCATAGGCTACTGGGGAAGGGCCTACAATTGGACAGTAATAAACCCCTAGAAGAGGACCGAACTGTCAGAAGGCCTAGCTGGAACCATTGCCTCCAGGGAGGAAGCCCTGGGGGTATGGCCCGATACCAGGGCCGAGACTGATTTAAAGACCACGGCCACACCTGACCAGAAGGGGGTGCTCACAGAGATGGGTGCCACGCCATTACAGGCATGTTCAACGGTATGTACAACTCAGAAGTGTTTAACCCTGAAGGAATAAATGTTGACTGTCTACCATGAAAAATGAAAATGGCACTACCCTATAGAAAGGAAGAGCAAACAGATGGTGTCTACCAATCCAGTACTGCTAAAGTCAACAAACGGAGCCTTGGAGAGTCCATAGTGTAAAAAATGTCAGACTGCTGGAAAAGGTATCCAAACTAGTTTAGAGGGAGGTATCTGATTTTAGGAGAGCCAATACTCAGTAATCCAACATACAGAATGTCCTCTGTTTTTAAAGTACTGTGATAAACAGCTTCTCTTCAAGCCAATGAAAAGTTCCTGACTTGAGATTAGAAGTAAAATTGATGCATATGCCATAACCCAGTGGTTCTCAAACTGTGGACCCTTTAGTGCTGAGAAACAAGAAATGTGGAGTTGGGAGGAGTCCTTAAGATGGTTTTCTTTCATGAGGCAGCATTCAGAATAAAATGAGCTGGAAAAACTAATAATCCCAGCATTACCAGTGTAGAATCTGCAAAAGACGACATAGGCCTAACTGCATTCTCTCCATATGCAGCCATACTTTGCCAACTGAAGCTCTATGATGGTTGCTATTGCAGCTTCTGAGGAGGGTTTTAATGAAGACTCTTATGTGGGGGTAAAATCTGGCAGGGGAGAGAACAGGGCATGCCAAGTAGCATGAAGAAACAGACAGGACAAAGGTGACTTTCTCTGCAGGGTTTGCCATTAACTAGCTTAGTGTAGTGACCTCTTGTGAATTATTTGCAAAGGCACCACACTACTATGGAAGGTGAAAATATACAAAGTATTTTTTAATTGGAAAAAGTCGTCCTGCTATCGGAAGTAACAAACAAAGGAACCACTCTTTGTACTGTTATTCTTTACTACAGAGTAACCAAGAACCCTGCTCTTCCCTCAAGAGGAGATCTGGACTATGGTACAGGCTAGCAAAACACAGCTGTTAAATAAATATATAAATAAAATCACTCCAGTGTAATTCTTTTGAACATTATAGGAAAAAATCTTTAGAATCTTTCCACTCTTTCTTCTGCCATTTCTAGTACCTCTTTTTTTAAAGTGTAGAGGCTGTATTTATTTGGTGGGTTTTATTATATGTTATTGCCATGCAGTATGCCAGAGGGACGGAGTGAGGATGAACACTAATCATCTCATTTGTTTGTTCTGTTTTTTAAATTCCAAGGAAGTACCTTGGTGTCAGAGGCTGGCTGGCCCTTTACGGTAAGGCAGACTCTGCCTTGCCTGTGACCAGACAGTTACCCCGCTGATGGGTATGATGGAGACTTAATTATAATTCCTGATCCCTGCTGTGGTGGGATCAGAGGGAGGACTACTGAAACAGAGCCGTGAACTCAGTCAGGAGACCCAGGAGAGGAGCAAGAGAAGGGCCTGATAAACTGGGAAGGGCCACTCTGGGAAGGGCCTGATAAAGTCAGGCTGGAGGAGACCCACTGGTGAACAGGACAGGCCCTGGGGGGCCTGAGTCAGGACCTAAAAGGAGCAGGAGGATCCCTAAGGTAAGCTGCCAAAGTCCCTGGGGATGAGAAGCAATGGGGGAAACTTGCTGGAAAGCAGCAGCATAGGAGAAACTCTGCAAGGCCCACACATACAGGTAAAGAGCAGAGAACGTCAATGTAGCCAAAGAGGGTGGGAGAATGATTAGTTTGGATTTATTTGAATTCACAGTTGGATTTTTGTTACACCAGAAGAAAGCTTCTCCTAAGAAGTGTCCTGACTGGAAGACCAGGCCATGGAAGATCCAGCAACAGAGAGTGACCACCGCAGGGCTGAGGAAGCCGTCAATAGGGGTTCTAGAGGCAAAGTCCCTTGCAGCATCACATCCTGACACCAGTGGGTGCTATGGCAGTGGTTGCAACTGTACACGCTTTGGTAGTTTCAACACTTCTGCAGCGCGGATGGCTGTAGGCTCACTTTTGAAGGCTACTATCTTTCTTGGGAACTGATAGCTATGATGGAGAAACTTTACTTCCCATTGCTTTCAGTGGCAAAAACAGTCTATTCTGATCATTTTAGACAAACTTCAATATATACATTGCCAACAAAGTTGTTCAAATCTGGATTTTGTTTTAAATAAGCTTGTTTTTCCTTTACAAGCAGATGAGGGCCAAGGTCAAATCATCCATGGTGTAGCTTCAGGGAGGGCAATAGAGTTGCAAGCAGGGACCACTTTGGTGTTAGTAATTGTAGATGAAGATAAGGACTGTTCATGTCTCACCTCCCCCAGGAACCAGTGTTCCGATGAAGAATTTTCCCCGGCTGAAACAGGTTTCCCAGCAAGTCAGTTACTCTTGATTTTAACTCTAGTGTTGCTAACTCAGAATTTTATCAGAGAGTCTTGCAATATTTGGTGTTTTTCTTCAAGGCCCTAAACCTGAAGTCCTGTGAATACACCAGAATCTCAATTTTCATTTTAATAATAATAATAAAGTAAGTGTATGGCCCCCATGTTTTACACACAAGCTTCAGAATGTGACCCTACAGATTAAAAAAAACAGAAGGCAAACAAACTCCAACGGTTTTATTTTCAAAATCTCATGAATTTTAAGGCAATATCATGATTTCTGAATGCTGAGCCATACCATCACTGAAAACTCTAACTGAACGTTACAGAGGAAATTTTTCCCTCAAGGAGAAGTATTGAAAACAAGCCAACCCGGTGAATGCAGAATTGCACTCAAAGTCAATCACTTGCTTCTATGGGTACGTCTACACAGGGTTGGAAGGGACCTCAGGAGGTCATCTAGTCCAACCCCCTGCTCAAAGCAGGGCCAATCCCCAGCTAAATCATCCCAGCCAGGGCTTTTTCAAGCCTGACCTTAAAAACTCCTAAGGAAGGAGATTCCACCAACTCCCTAGGTAACGCACTCCAGTGCTTCACCACCCTCCTAGTGAAATAGTTTTTCCTAATATCCAACCTAAACCTCCCCCACTGCGACTTGAGACCATTGCTTCCTGTCCTGCATCTGCCACCATTGAGAACAATCTAGATCCATCCTTCTTGAAACCCCATTTCAGGTAGTTGAAAGCGGCTATCAAATCCCCCCTCATTCTTCTCTTCTGCAGACTAAATAATCCCTCACCTCTCCTCATAAGTCATGTGCTCCAGACCCCTATTAATTTTTGTTGCCCTCCGCTGGACTCTTTCCAAATCCTTCTTGTAGTGTGGGGCCCAAAACCGGACACAGTACTCCAGATGAGACCTCACCAATGCCGAATAAAGGGGAATGATCACGTCCCTGGATCTGCTGGCAATGCTCCTACTTATACAGCCCAAAATGCTGTTAGTCTTCCTGGCAACAAGGGCACACTGTTGACTCATATCCAGCGTCTCGTCCACTGTAACCGATAGGTCCTTTTCTGCAGAACTGCTGCCTAGTCACTCAGTCCCTAGTTTGTAGCAGTGCATAGGATTCTTCCATCCTAAGTGCAGGACTCTGCACTTGTCCTTGTTGAACCTCATCAGATTTCTTTGGTTAGCTTGCTATCAATTTGAGTAGCTATTTAAATTAGTAAGGCAGAGTCACTTTAACAAAACAAACTCATCCATGGAAAAGTTTAAATTAATATATACTCAGAAACAGAGAACATAGTGCAGAATGTCAAAGTAGAACAAGGAATAGATGTTTACTTAATAACAATCTTTACTGAAGCTTGACAAATAGAAATACAATTTTGAAAGATTGGAAACAAGAAAATGTGTCAATGTTTATTCATAAACAAAATTAGAAAAGGTGCTGAAGAGTAGAACTCGGCAGATTAAATAGAAAAGTAAGAGTTGCAAGTGCTGTAAAAGAATTGATCAGTTATGGTCAATGAAGAGGATGTTTTAGGTGAAGTGCACAAAACGTTAAATGAAATAGAAAATGTCAATTAAAGTTCATACTTTTGATCAACATATGAAAAGAACATGGAGGATTCAGCGAAAGAAAAACAACCAACCAACCCAAAAACAAGCCAAGATTAAGAAGCTAATGCGCAACCCCCTTAAAAGGTGAAAAAGAAAATGGGATGTAAGTAACGTTCCAATCCAATGTCAAGGACGGGGAAGAGTTCTTTGATTGGACACTTCACCTTTTTTGAAAGTTATATTCAGTTTAAAAGATTAACTGGAAAACTATAGTCAGAATGGAAGTATGTCTATTTGATCCCTAATGTTATGTTCCCTAATAGCCAGGCTGTGAGGAATAATCACCTAAAAAAAAGCTATACCATAGCTATATTTTAAAAGTATTTGTAACTTCTATGAAAGCTCGCTGTTTTTCTGCCTAGTGATCCCAAAAGGGCAACCGACTTTCATGCCAGCTAAAAAAAAAGTGTTTTTTTATTTGGGGAAAAGGAATGTTAAAGGGATGTTTTTGGTCTGCTGATTGTCACCAAAGTTTGGCTTGGTGAGGGCATTCACCATTCTCTCAATTTTGATCGCAGCTTTGCCGTTCACCATGAAGATGCCTTTACAAATTGGTATGGTTTTCTGCAAGCTGGTGTCCTAGCCATTCAGTTTTGCAGTTTTAAATAACACATTTGCAGGGGCACTGAAGTATTACCACCACATCCATCCATGTCTTTTGGAAGAAGGTGCAATGCTTTTAGACACAAGAAAAATATCTGGTTGTGTACTGAAACTGAATCATAATATAGAAGCTATAACAAAACTTATCAAGGCTGTGATTTCATTTTGTGATTAATATGGCTCAAACTCCTTTGTTCTAGATTATCTCAATTTAACTACAGTACTCTGACTTTACTCTCTGCGTGGTAAAATGACATTAACAGAGACATATATGATCATATCCTGTTGCGAGACTGCACAGTCATGGATTAACAATGTTTGCACAACATTTTAAGCCATTCTGCACCAGCAATACAAATGTACTGCCAGTTTGTAATCAAAATCTAGAACATGATGTTACTGGTTAGTTGATGGAGGCATAATACCACTTCGCAATTACCAATGAAAAGAACAGTTATACAAACTATCAATCCCATATTCCTCTCTACTGTATCACAAACAAACAAAAATACTACTAAAAGGTAGTAAAAACAGAAAAGATAAGTTCTGATTTTGGCCCCAATACACAAAGTCATCCCTATTCAACAAAGCATTTCAGTGTGTGCTTAAATCCCATTAAGTGGGATTTAAGCACGTGCTTAGGTGCTTTTCTGAATCTAGGCCTTTATCCCTGCCTTGCTTCAGCAGCAGACTGCAAAAATGGCACTTCTCCAGTGGTTCTGTGGGACTGAGTCAGAATTGTAGCTCTTACAAATAAATGCACTGAAACAATCCTCATGGGGAAGGGGTGGGGGGGGGGGTGCGTGTGTGTGTGAAAACCTTTGCAGAATCTTAGCCCCCGTTAAAATAACTTCCATTCTGTCCTGGGCATTGCCTGAAAATGACATTTGATCTTTTTAGCAGGATTATGATAAGACCAAACTCAAGACCAAAAGTGAACCTAATGTCTCCAGAAGCAAAAGAACAATTCAGTGACAAAATTATTGATTAGTACAATTTTCAAAAGTCAGAAACAAAAGATTTTGAAAAATACTATGCAGGGCTGCTATGATAAGGTTTAAAATTCATGCTCCCATTTTATCTACTAAGCGTTACTCTACTCTCTTGGTACATTAGTTTTTTTTAATTAGTCTCTTCTTCCAGAGAAGAGATCAGGTTTATGTCCTTATCAAATGTAAAATGGAATTTAGAAGTCTACTCACAGTCTGTTACTGTGATTCCCGATCTCATTTCTGATATCTGGGGCACAGCTTCTGGATAGAGCTCAACAACTAACAACATGTTGACCTGGTTCTGCTGTATAATAAAAGGTCTTGATTCAGCAAAGCACTTAAGCCCCACTAACTTTGCTTAAAGTAAAGCCCATGTTTAAGTGCTTTGCTGAATTGGGGCCAATACGAACAATAAAAGAAGGATACTTACTCATGTCTTTCATATCTGAGAGTTTCCCGGATAGACCATGCAACCTGGTATGGGGAAGTTTGCTCTGAATCCTCCAACTCTTCTCCACTGTCTTCAGACCAGTCCAGCCCTGAGTAGGGGAGAATTGGAAACATGAAGGCTGGATGAAGAGAGACTGTAATCCTCAAATATCTGTGAATAACCTGTGGCAATAACCACTATCAACAGCCTCTGCCTATTCTAGGTCGTACATAGCATAGTAGTGAGGATACATTATATTAGATTCATCGTGTAATTTTCTCAATAACCTACGGACAGTTATGACAGCAGCTTCATTACAATGTACAAACAGCATTTATCAGCATTTTTCAATGACCGGTTTGTTACCCCTTTAATATCTTTATTGGCCTTCTTTGTCCATAAATATATTAAATAAAAACCAAAACTACCACCAGTCTTATGTAAAGACAAATATTTTCTCTGTTGTGCTCAATGTTAGATTTTTTACAAATGATAAAGAGGAAGCCCCTACCATGAAGAGCTAACAGTCCAATAATTAATAGTCTATGGTCTAAATAAGTTACATAACCCGGTTTCTTATTTCTGTACATTATAGAGTATAGACCCTCTGTTCCCCCAGCTGAAAAGCACGGAGAATAGCAAAACCATGGGAGAAAGCTACAGGGACAGAGCTACACAGCTACACAGTATGTGTTCCTCTGTTCTTTTCTGTGTAAATCACCTGCCATCTCCACCAGATATCAGTAAGAAAGGGGCTCCTTCCGCTCCAGGGGGAAGAGACAAGAGCTGGGGTCAGTCACTCTTAAGCAGCATGTTCACCTTCCTATACAGCTTAAGTACACATAAGAATACCAGATTAATTAACGATTTTTGGAGCAGGATCACTTCATTCTGTGATTTTTGTGTCCCTCATCACCAAAGAGCCCAGGACAGCATCCTACAGCACTGCAGGACTTTGCTGAAAAGGGCGACCAGGAAGGACCATGGAGGAAAGTCCCTCCAGATGTCTGGGCAAGATCAAGCCAGGGTTCCTATAGATTCTCATCTTCTGCATCTTTTCATGGCCCCACCCTATCTTTGCTAATCCCTTAGAGCAGGATGGGAAAACGCAGTCTCCCTTCCAAACCAGCTATTTTTTTTGTTCTTCTCTCATGTGTTTTTACATATGGCCCTAAATATAGAGCAGGAGTAGGGGGCAGAGTGTTAAGGACCATTTAATTTTTTTAAAGCTTATTACTGTTTTTTATCCAAGAAGATTTTGGGCCACGTTTCCAACCCAGGTGTCTAGAGGCTGGCACTCTAATCAGTATTCAGGCTCCTTTGTGTTAATTTAGGAGCCTAAATACAGATTTGGGGTAAAAATTTCAAAAGCACCTATGTGATTTAGGACACAGGACTTTGACTTTTGAAAATGTTACCTTTGTGCCTATTTTTAGACATTCAAGTTTGGCCCAAGTGTAAATGCTAAGAAACTTGAAAAATTTCTTGCACTTAAATTTATTTTACTTGAAAAATAAACTAGCTAAACTGACGTTCCATAAAGCCACATGCACAGTGGATACAGTGTAATCAATTTTTTGGCATAAATTAAAAAAAAATCATAAGTATGGCTGTTAAATCTTTTAACTCCTGAAAAGGGAATGCGGAGCATTGGACCTTTTTTCCACTTTGTTTATACAAACATCAGTTTGCATAGTTTTACTAAAAAGTAAGGGTATCTTTTTAAAGATTCTGAAAGTAAGATTCATATCTTGTGCCTGTCAACTCTAGTACTAGGTATTTTCTTAAATAGAAATCCCAGAAGTTTTTCCACCAGGATAAAAAAGTCTCTAAAAATAGTCCATAGTGTGAGCTTTCAAGTACATACTTATCTACTCCCACACAGCTAATGTATAATTAAGTTCATTATGTTAATTAGCAGTTATAAAATGCTATAATCTTATCTTCATTTTCAGATTTATTATAGCATAACATTTCCACAATTTTATATTTATACATCTGATAAAACATTTTCCTAAAACCAGGTACAATAGGAAAAGTTATTTTTATAGGAAGTGTTATTGTAGAATGTGACACGCATCACACATAGAATGCTACTCTTACACAGGCTCATGAGAACAGGTGACTTTCTAACCTATTTGGGAATCTTGACACTTGGGATGTTCCTGGTATCCTCATTCCTCAAATTAACTGCATTATCCAGAGAATCATGAAACAGTTCTTTCAGAACATCCTCCCTCAGAGACATGCTGTAGGATACTCATTAGCTTCCCAACAAACAGCCAAATTGTCCCAAAGGTGCCAAAAGGCAAATCTTAACAGCAAATTAAAAAAGATTAATTGAAATAGCAAAAATTACAGATGTTTGTGATGTGTGCCACTAGTTAAATAATTGCCCAGAGATACTAGAAGTAATTTTTTTTTTTTAAAGACACAAATGGTTTGCTGTTTCTGTTTCTATTGTTTTGCATTTCTGGTTCTTGTTTCTCCTATTTACTGCCCACTTTCTTACCCCTGTAAAACTAAACAATAATCTAAAGCTAAATTAAAAAACAAAGTAACATTAATGGTGTATATATCTCAACCTCCATTTACAATGGAGGCAACAAGCCAACACCTTATCCATATTCAAGCGCCTCTTAAAATTGCAAAAAGCCCTATTTCCACACGCAGAAGTCCGTAACATAATTTAAATTAAAAACAAACTTAACATATAGGCAGTTAACACAATGATTAAGACTTATTACTGTAGTGTCGGGATAATAAGTTAATAATAGTATATATTAGTAATGGGTAAAATGGACAACTTCTGCACTAAATCACGGAAAAACCGCACCTCCAGAATCAGCTTCTGAATCCTCATTCTCTAGTGGAATACAACACTAGACTTTCTTTTACTGAATCAGATCCCATATCTTAGCAGTTTGCACTCAAAATTCCCAATAAAGTCAACTGCTGTTTTGGGTGTGCACAGAATGCACAATCAAAGCCTCAAAGTTGTATCTGCGTTTTCATTCGACAATCTCCTTTTTTCATTAGTTTCATATTTGGGTTTTACAACACAGGCTCTAGGTCTAACATGGTCTATATACTCAGTCAAGGAACAAACAGGACCATTGTTACTGCTTCACTTGAAAATGTTGTGATTTAGAAAAACAAAAACACACATACACACACCTGAGAGTGAGTTATACCTCAGTTTGGCCTCTCAAAATCATTAACTAGCATTTTTTTTTTAAAAAGTTATAAAGAATAAAAAAAAGTTGTAAAACAGATGTGACCTGCCTATACATCTCTTGACATATTTTCCCCTTTTAGAAAGGTATAAGTACATGTCCTGATGAATTTAAAGGCATATAATCTCATAGCAACCTGAAAAAACAGTACAGTGATGTATGTAATTATCTACCTACCTAAATGTGGAAACAGATCAGTTTCCAGCTGCTGTTTTCGAGTGCACAGTTTCACCAGTCTCTGTAGCCGGCTCATGCAGGATGAGTGTGGAGAGAAGGCTGTGGCTTTCATGAGGACCCGATCAGTCCTTGGTGGGTCCACGACAGGAGCCCTGGTGGGTGGCAGGAGAGGCAGGGGTCTCTTGTTAGACATCTGCCTTGCTTGTGCTATAGTGTGTGTGGTGGGTGCCACTCCCTGCATTGGTAGGCTGGTGTTCTGAGGTTGAGGTGACTTGCAGACGAAGCCCTGCGGTAGCCCTATAGGCTTTAAAGAAGTTGATAAAGGTGGCAGATGGGAGTGCTGCTGCTGCAGTGGCTGCTGCTGCAAAGGTGCAGGAAGGGGGCTAAAGTGCTCTTGGTGAACTTTTAAAATCTCTGTTTCTCTCTGGCGCTGCCGGTTTTGGGCCAACTTGCTCTGCAACTTTTTCCTCACCGTTGCCCCTTTCTTTAAGTCATCATCCTCTTCGTTGAAAGCAAAGGGATCATCTAACTCTGCTTCCAAGTAGTGGAGAGGAAGCCTAGCCCCCGGTGGAGACAGGGACATCCCATCCAGTCCATTGGACATCTTCAAGGCCAGTGTGGGCACTGTCAGACTGAAGGCCATAGCATCCATCTGGTGCCTGACCTTCACTTCCTCTATTGGATCATTCTTTTTCTTCCTCTCCTTTTTAGGTATAAAGCCAAGTACCTGTAGGTGGCTGTTGCAGTACCTTCAAAAGTGAAAACAGTAAGTTCCTTTTTTCTCTTCTTTTAAACAAACACACTTAAGAAAGCAAAAAAGATGAAACCACAGACAGGAAACCCCAACAACAACAACAAAAACCATCTGACCTGCCACTGAAAAAATTAGATTATTAACTCATGTTTTGTGTATTAATGAGTTTCTACAATCACATCCCATGTTCCAGGCCCATGATATAAAATAAAAACTTCCACATGAGAGAATTTATCATTTCCGGATTTTTAAAAAAAGTCTGAGAGCCAAATACCTATCCTTTCAATAAATTAAATAAATAAATAAATAAATAAATAATCTATCCCTCATATCCTTAATGGACACATGGCAAGATGAACTAGACAAATGGACTGTATGATACTTTAGAATAGAGGTTCTCAAACTGTGGTCCGTGGACCATTAGTGGTCCGCAAGCTCCATTCAGGTGGTCCGCAGATAGTTCCCTTTAAGGTGCGCGCCTGGGCGGCCGCACACAACAGAACGAAGAGCCATTCACCTAATTAGTGGAGCCGCGCAGGCATGGCTCCACTAATTAGGTGCCTGGATCCTGGAGAAGATGCACATATAAGGTGAGGTGGTGGCCTTGGGGGGAATAGGGAGTAGGTGTGAGAGGGTAGTGGGGTGAGAAGACGGGGTGGGGGGAATTTGGGACGTGCAGGGCTGCGGTGGCCAGAGAAAGAGGCAACTTTCCACAGCCCCAGGGCTGCGGCTGGAGAGACCCCCAGCTCCTTCCCAGCCCCAGCTTGGAGGCTGCCACGGCAGGGGAGAGATCCCACTCCTTCCCAGCCCCAGCTTAGGAGCTGCTGCGGTGGGGGAGACAGGGAGAGACCCCCCACACTTCTTCCTAGCCCCAGCTCGGGGACTGCCGCGGCGGGGGAGAGAGGGCACATCCATTGCATTAGAAAGGTCAGAATACTGACATTAAAATATGAGTTGTGTGCTTTTTATTTTTAGAACAAAAAAACGTTAATTATTGGGTTTTTAAATATAGAGGTTTTATTCAGAGTGCTTTACAATAGTTAGCTAATGGTACAAGCAACGTTTGGAAAGATCATTAAGTGGTCTACCGAGATCCTCAGCAATTTTCAAGTGGTCCGTGGGAAAAAAAAAAAGTTTGAGAACCACTGCATTAAAATATGAACTAAAGGGCCCTGATAAGAAGAAAGTTATTAAGGGCCAGTCAAATGGAACCATTTTAAGGCATCCCACATTTAAAAGTATAATAGAGACTACTACCCCTGCTATCAGGCTGTTCTTTCACTATGAGTGAATTTGCATGGTTTTAGTGTGGTGTACGTTGTAAAGATAGAGTTAATACGCTTCTGTAATTGAGAGACAAATTACAAGACGCTTTTTCCATGGATAGTCTTGAATTGGAGATCTTTGTTGAGAAGGGCCACTAGTTGTGTCTGATGATTAAGCAACTAAATAAATGGCTTTAGCTGTATGCTATTTTCCATGGTTAAGTACGTATCATAAAGAGCAACTGAGTAAATCCGATCAAAAACTATATTAATATAGGCAAAAAATTTCTATCCTGTCATCACTGTGCATTGCTTATATAACACAATGAAAATGTACACACACATTATAACGAAAATGTGTATTTCAAGCTGCTATAAGATGAACTCTTTTCTAGTTAACTTTACTTTAAAACCACTGAAAGTTTCTCTCAGATATATTAACACTAAAGGACTAGGGGTAATGATGATCTATAGTGACAGATGACATACTAAATTAGGGGATCTAACAGATAAACAATTAATTCTAGGCTGCCTAGATACTCTCGAACCATCAGGTGATTGGGAAATAGCGACTATGATTTCTCTGTACCTGTGTAGAGTCTCTGATGTCAATGGAGGTCTGCCTATTTTAAGTTGCAGGATTGGGAACCATAATTCTTATATTTAAAAAGAAAGATTCAAGGAAGGAGGTTGAAAATTATGGGCTTGAAAGTTTAACATCTATATTAAAACCTGGAGATATTTATTGATAGCTTATGGACATGTTTGGGGAGGTACTATTTAACAGCTATGAGTCAGTATGCATTTTTAAATGAAATTATTTTTGGTCTATGTGGAAAGTAACCAATTGATTTAATATTTTCAAAACCTCATGACAAAATTTAGCACTATAGATCAGCGGTTCTCAAACTGTGGGTCAGGACCATTTTAATAGGGTCACCAGGGCTGTCTTAGACTTGCTGAGGCTCGGGGCTGAAGCTGAAGCCTGAGGGATCCAGCCCTGGGCAGCGGGGCTCAGGTTACAGACTCTCTGGCTGGGGCTGAAACCCTTTGGCTTCAGCTTTGACTTCTCTCCGCCCAGAGCAGTGGGGCTCAGACTTTGGCTCACCCACCTGGGATAGTGGGAATTAGGCGGACTCAGGCTTTGGTCCCCCCTCCTGGGGTCGTGTAGTAATTTTTGTTGTCAGAAGGGGGTCATGGTGCAATGAAGTTTCATAACCCCTGCTGTAGATTATTGTTTAAATGTAAGTTAGTTAATAATTACAAAAGGTAATGAATTAATAGGTGGAAAGCAGAGGGCTGATACTAAATGTGTGCAATCTTTGTGGAAAACTGTGAGGAGATTCCTGCAGAAGGCATACTGCGAAGTATTTTTTTTTTATTGACTGCTGTAATAGATAAAAGTCATTCAGGACGTAATACTGCTTCCGTTAAAGTCAATGGGAGTACTCACATGCTTAATATTAAGAAATTAAGTATTTTTAATTAATATAGGTGTCAGTCTAGCAAGACACACTGTCAGAATGATTTAAGGAAAAAAAAAAAGAAGTACAAAACAAGCACAATGGAAATGTTTCCATGGTGGTTTTTTGTTTTGTTTGTTATTCCAATGAAAATAGTTTTGTTTGGTTTAAACATTTCCCTGTAGTGTTTGTATCCCAAACAAGGCAGCCCTGTACTTGGTCATGAGCCAGAAGGTGAAACTGACTAATCTATTTTTATTGCCCAAATCAAAGGAAATACAAAAAATAAGTAAGAAAGGATAGGGAGTTTGATTGCAAAAAATCATCAGTTTCAGGCTATTTGTTTTTATATAAATAATTTTTAATCTGACATTCTCTCTTTAATATGGGAAAGGCTTTGGATCTTTTAAATCCTTAACGGATAATGCTTCAGGATTCAAGGTTAATAGAACATTTACTTATACAGGTAATCTCTCTGGATACAAATCCAAAGATATCAGGCTATCATTTCATGAAACACTGGTTAGACCACCACGTGCAGGCCATTCCTATGCTACAAACAAAGGGTGAGTCTGTTCTTTAAGCTGTGTGTATTGTTAGGGCTTCTGTTTTTCTAAGTTTATTAATTTCATTTGTGGGGGTTTATTTTTAGCAATTTGTGAGTTTTATATAGATGTCCAAAATTGGGGGGAGGGAGAGGTAGTTCAGGGCTCTCTTTGAATATATTGTAATGAGTAATCTCGGTAATGTTCCCTTGTGTGCTTTAACACAGTACTGTTTCAAACACAGCACTACATTAAAGTACACTAAGGAATCTTTAGTGCACACCAGCAGGGTCTACATGGATCAATTAATGTGCAACACATTAGTGCAGTTAAAATCATACCCCTGTAGTCCACATTACTGCTTGTTGTAGATTAGCCCTTATATACAAATAACCATTTCCGATGTTTATTGGATAAACACTAATTTCTATTGATGGGTAGTGTTTTATTGATGTTTATCAGTTAAAACTGAATATCAGAAGCCCTAAGTATTTTATACTGAATGTCAAATACGATCATTTCCCCCTCCCCGCCTCAAAATCAGTGATAAACACATCTGTCACTCTGGCGTAGGCAGGGTGAACGGTGATCAACACACACTGGAAGGGAATGCAGTTGATCTCTATGAGAACTAAGAGTCAAACATGGAGTGTACAAAGGATATTAAGCTCCACTGGCTTCCAGCAGAACAATCCCGTCAAGGGTGAAGGGATTAGGGGAGCCATGTTTACACCTGATGTCTAACACATTCTGCTTTCTAGTGTTTTCAAGACCTTGGAGTAGTGTTGAGTTCCAATTATTTTATTTAAAGAAAGATCTAGTTAAGTTGAAGAGTATCATGTATGTTAAGAAAGATGACAAAATGGAAAGGAGGGACTTACAAATCAGAAGAGACTGACAGATGTGGATTTACTTCATTTTGAAAGAAGATGATTAAGAGATGAAATGATGAGCGTTTAATCTATGTAAAGTGTAATAGCAACATAATTAAAATAATAAAATTGAGCTTCATTGTCTATTTGCAGTACTTGGACAGGTCAGAATTAGGGGACAAATTCAAAGTTAAGAGGGAACATGTAATTTTACAGAGAGGCTTGAATAGGCAGAATAGACTTCTAATTGAGATGATGAAGTCGTGTACTAATAGATTTAATTTGAAGAACTTGAATGCTTAATAATTAATTTAATAATTTAAAGGAATATTAACTATTTTTCTGCTTGGGGGTCGGGAAATAATTTAGTTTATTGTCTCCTGATCAGATCTGAGGCTTTTGCTTTTTTTGCCTTTTGCGCGTGCTTTTGCCCTCCTTTGTTGTAAGTTTTTTTGTTTTGTTTTTTATAAGCTTCCAAATTATATAGGATGGAGATGAGTTATCAAAATGTTCTGTGGCTCACTTCTGATCCTACGCAATTATGTAACAAACTGTGTAATGAAAATGAGTTGTCTGATGTCAGATGAAATAAAAAGTCTTGGCACAGAAAATTAAAGGTGGCAAGCAAAGGATGAAGAAATGGCAAATATCTTCATACTGAACTGAGTGTGAAAAGTAAATCTCCTAGGATACAGATATATCACCATCAGCCAAGAACTGTCATTTTGTGCCTGTGCTCTAAACTTGTTATTGGAAACTCATGAAACCCTATTGTTAAACTGCAAACTCTATTCTGAGATGCAGTCTTTGAAAATATCCATTCCAACATCTCTCATTTGAGATTAAAGTTTTATTCCCTTCTTCACACACCGGCTGTCCTCAACTTTCAAAGGCTGTAATGCGACGCTTGTCATGCAATTTAATTATTCTAGTACAACACACTCCAGAAGTTACCATAGTGTACTGTGCACATTTTGGTACATTTTATTTTACACAATGAATTGGTTTCACACTTGAAAGATTAATATCAAATTACATGGGGACACATGGGACCTAGGAACTTTCACTAAATTTTGGAGGTTTTCTAGAAAGTCTGATTAGAAGGTGAACAGGGATTTTGGCACATTTAGTTCTTGCATCTGAAATGACAATGTATCATTTGATCTGACAATTTCCGTTATGATTTTTTTTAAACTTATCTCCAGTCTCTATTGGATACTAGCAGAGGAATGGTCAATGTTTATCAAATCATGGCTTGAAATTATTCATACTGTGCCATCTGAGCATTTGCCCTAGAGCTTTTAACAAACAAACATTCTTCTCACTTCATCAGTCTCCTCAACTGAAATGGCAGGTGAAGTGCAAGTTAATTTAGAGCACAATCCAACCATTGTTTCAGACAAAAGAGGGAGCTGTGAACCGAAAAGGAAGTTATATGTAGGGTACAGTGGGAACACTATTAATAATGTGAAAGGTTAGCAAATGGCAGCTAATAACATGAAAAGTCAGCAGATAGCTGTCCATTTCTTTTTTGTCATATTCTGTTTACTTTTTCAGTTAAAAATAATGATTTCCATGGAACAAATCTCAATCTCAGATAGCTAATAAACACTTTATTTCAAAGGATGAAATACCATACTAGTGGTGAGAAGTGTGATAGTGGCTCTTCAGAAATAAAATGTCGTGGGCACCATGCAGCCAAAATTAGAAGTCAGACACATTTCTGACCACAACGTGTATGCAAGTCAGACACAACATAAGGAAATTAAAACCAAATTCTGCCTTTACTTACACCCCATGCAACCCCAGTCTTAAATTGCGAGGATGAATGGTCTTGTGGCTAATGCACCGGACTGGGATTTTGGAAGTCTGGTTCCAATTCCTGGCTCTGCCACAGACTTCCTATGTAACCTTGGGCAAGTCATTTAATTTCTGTGTCTCAATCCTCCTACTATGAGATATGGATAATACTTCCCTTCCACACAGGTATACTATGAAGATATATTTATTAACAAGTGTGAGGTGCTCAAAGAATATGGTTATTGGGGCCATGTGAGTACCTGAACTTGGACTCTGCCCTGAGCTCCCCAAACTTTCACCAGGAGCCTATGCACTGTTGCAACTCCCCCGCTATATGTTTTGCCAACCCCCCCCAACCCAGATGTCCAGCCACAATCTTCCTCAAGCAATTCAAGCACCTTTTAAGAGCATCAATTCCCAGATATCCTCAGTAGCTAAACAAATGACGTAGAAAAAGTAAGTATTATGTAAAGGTTTGATCAGTAGAGTTTGAAGTGAAATTTGAGGAAAAGCAGTAATCTTGCTTGCCTATATCCTTGGAATTCTTCCTTTTCCCCTATCTGATTCCCCACAAATAACAAAAAAACATATTGGTCATAAAAAAAAAAGCTTACAGAAACATAACTGATATTCAATCTATTTGACCCCTTTCTCCCTAACCATGAAGACAGTTCCCAATCAGAAATACCAAATTTGTAGCCAAGCTGACTGAAGCTATTTCTAATTCATTGGGAGCCACCATCACTCACCTACGGTCCTCAGATTTGGGGATAGGGTTGGTGCAGCGTTGGCTGTTATACTTGGCCACATATTCACATTGCTTGAAGGGGGCAGTCTTGTCCTCCAGAACGTGTCTGATACAGAAGGCGTAGCCGTTAAGTCGCCTCTGCTTGCACAGTTTGGGGCTATATGAGCACAAGGGCTTATTGTCAACCTCAGAGAAGTGTATGTGTTTGCCTTCATACATCACGTGACTCTATTCCTTGTGAACATCAGCTGAAAGAACCAAAAATATTAAAATAAATCACATGGAAAAAAGATGCATTAAGTTCTGCATTTTGTTTTTGTTTAGGGGAAGGGCACATGACAGTACCTGATTTTAAATCTTCTGTACCATATCAATGTTAGGAGAGAGCCCCAAGGAGACCACTATCCTGGAATGATGACGAGTCAGATGAAGCAGATTGTCTAAGAAAAATATCAAAAAGGGTTCAAGTCAGTCAAGATTAAATCAGACGGGACCGTTTTGCATAGTAAGCAAGGTGTTGGATGTTGCTTCTCAGCATGTGGCTCAGCCAACACCCAACAAATTGGATTAATTAGATAATCCACATTCAATTATTAACTGGAATGTAGACATATCACTAACCCAAATTTTTGCACGCTGGTATTCAGTGGAATACATTGCTCAGAATGAAAAGGAGTACTTGTGGCACCTTAGAGACTAACCAACTTATTTGAGCATAACTTTCGTGAGCTACAGCTCACTTCATCGGATGCATACTGTGGAAAGTGTAGAAGATCTTTTTATACACACAAAGCATGAAAAAAATACCTCCCCCCACCCCACTCTCCCGCTGGTAATAGCTTATCTAAAGTGATTACTCTTCTTACAATGTGTATGATAATCAAGTTGGGCCATTTCCAGCACAAATCCAGGTTTTCACCACCCCCCCCCCCCCCCCCAACACACACAAATGCACTCTCCTGTTGGTAACATATCTATTCAGGGGACACCATCACAGGGCCTAATAACATCAGCCACACTATCAGAGGCTCGTTCACCTGCACATCCACCAATGTGATATATGCCATCATGTGCCAGCAATGCCCCTCTGCCATGTACATTGGTCAAACTGGACAGTCTCTACGTAAAAGAATAAATGGACACAAATCAGATGTCAAGAATTATAACATTCATAAACCAGTCAGAGAACACTTCAATCTCTCTGGTCACGCGATTACAGACATGAAAGTTGTGGTATTACAACAAAAAAACTTCAAAACCAGACTCCAGCGAGAGACTGTTGAATTGGAATTCATTTGCAAATTGGATACAATTAACTTAGGCTTGAATAGAGACTGGGAGTGGCTTAGTCATTATACAAGGTAACCTATTTCCCCTTGTTTTTTCCTACCCCTCACCCCCCAGACATTCTTGTTAAACCCTGGATTTGTGCTGCAAATGGCCCAACTTGATTATCATACACATTGTAAGGAGAGTGATCACTTTAGATAAGCTATTGCCAGCAGGAGAGTGGGGTGGGGGGAGGTATGTTTTCATGCTTTGTGTGTATAAAAGATCTTCTACACTTTCCACAGTATGCATCCGATGAAGTGAGCTGTAGCTCACGAAAGCTTATGCTCAAATGAATTGGTTAGTCTCTAAGGTGCCACAAGTACTCCTTTTCTTTTTGCGAATACAGACTAATACGGCTGTTACTCTGAAATTGCTCAGAATAACCTTTTGAAGATAGTAGCCCTGATATGTTAGAATTTAATTTTAGCACTCATGCAGCTCAGAAAGTTTTTGCTGTAGCTGCATGGCCCACATCTGGTGTACGGTTTTCAGAATTTGTAGTCCCCACAGACTGCATAAATCTGTAATCAGCCTTTTCCAAGGCCAACCAGATTTTTCTTACTTGTCATACTTATTGGGTGAAAGCCTGGCTCTACTGAAGTCAATAGCAGAATTCCCATTGGTTTCAGGAAAGCCAGGATTTCACCCATTAGCTGTAGCAGGGAGTCATTTTTTAAATGCAGAAGTTACTAAGGTATATGAAAAGAAATTTGTGATCTCACACATGCCACCCCTTTCAATTCTGGATTCCCCACCACTCTGGAGTTTTTAGCAATCACTTCCTTCTATTCCAGAGCAGCTTTCAATTAGGTTCAGCTCTACATACATAATGCAGCTGCTTTGCTAATGCCCAACTTACATTGTGAAAAATCTGTTTGTAATGATCACGTTCAAATATTAACTAAACAAGCAACTCTGAAGAATTGAAATGCAGTCCCGAACTTGGTGTGCTCCATTTTTTCAATTATTAAGTTTTGTACACCATGTACATAGAGGTGCTATTCATGTGATAAGTTGATTTGTCATATGCTTGTGTAATTTAACACATACCCAGGACCAGCTGACTTACCCTCTTCTCCCACTAATCCTTCTTCCTGGGAAACATTTTAATATTGCAAACCACCGTGGAGCTACAAAGTCTGCCAGAGAAAGGTTTCCTCCACCCTACCCAAAAAACTGCACTCCTATCTGAAGCCCAGTTCAGTCCTGGGCCAGAACAGCTTTTCTATAAATGAAAATGTCATAACTTAAAAGTTAATTATCCAGTGGCCCCACAGGACTAGAAAGGGAGCTTTATATATTGGAAATGGGAGCTTCCTACTATGGTCTAGTGATCACTTCCAGCCTGATAGCTCCCTGAGAAAACTACTTTAGTGTTGTGACATTTTTAGGTCTAGAAAAGCTGTTTTAAGTCATTTTTGAGAGTGTGAGTTAAAATGTCTCTCACACCAAGCACTGCACAGTGGTACTTAGGGTAACAAAAGAACCTAGATTTACAAGGAAAGGGATACAAGAAACAATTTCAATAAACTAAACAAATACTACAAAACACTTCTGACATAGTTTTACATCTAACATATGTGACGTACGCTACTGAATACACAATGGGGTAATATGCCGTAAAGTGTTTACTGATAAGTTTGGGGGGAGCTACATAACTCATCTGTGACTAAGGAGGGCCATTCCAAACACACGCAATAGAACTTTTATACCAGATCACTCTCTGCGCGCGCACACACACGCGACGTTAGGACTTCATTTTCACCAGAACAATGAAGCACGAATATAAATCAACATTTTATCATACCCCAAATTAATTCCAATAATTATTTATACTATTCAATCCAATATCAATCACTTTAACCAATTTCTCTGAATGTACCGAAGAATGAGTACTACAGAAATTCAAAACCAGTCACCAGAATATATCCCATCAGAATGGATTGGAGATCTATTGTTTCCTTGTACTTCTCAGTCTGTCTGTATCCATCTGTTGTCTCTTGCCATAGTTAGATAGTAAGCTTTTTGGGGCAGGGACCATCTTTCTGTTCTGTGTTTCTACAGCGCCTAGCACAATGGGGTCCTGGTCCATGAATAGAGCTCCTAGGCACTACAGTAGTACAAATAACAACAACAATGATAATGATAATAAAGCAAAGACTGTTAAGGCACTGGATTTGCTCTTTAAAGCCATAAATGGTTTGGATCCCAGCTATTTGAAAGATTGCTTCATCTATTACTACGGCAGTTGAGATAATCTGAGGTGCTCTAGTTAACTGCCTGGTAAAAATAGAAGGGGGGGGGGTCCTTTGCTCTGGAATTTATTTCCCTCCTTGGTTAATCAGAGCTTGGATTTGGTGACATTCAAGACAAGCTGCAAGTTCCAACTGTTCTCCTGGGCTTTTGCAGAGGAGGATGTGGGTTAATTAAGATTATTTAACACAAGTTTGGTAATCCATTTAGGCAAATCCTTGAAAACTTGGGATGCCTAATGTTAGGCAACTAAATCCACATTTAGGCACCTAAATAAGTAGCCTGAGTTTCAGAGGTATAGAGCACCTGTAGCAACCACAGCCACCTCTGAAAACTGGATGACTCACAAAGAAATTATTTAAACTATATTTTTATACCATTTCCTGTAACAAAAAACGTAGAGAAAAATATTTATTTCTATTTGAAATTTGAATAGTTTTTAAAACTACCAACTTACACCTCCCGTCCCCCCCAAAATTAGTTCTATTAAAGAAACAGTTCCGTTGCCGATGCCAAGATGCAAAGACTGCAGACACTGGGACTTACTCTCCACTGCCTTGCATCTTGGACAGTCATTTACCTTTGTATAATCAGTGTAAAATGCTATGAAATCAGCAGCATTTTATGCCTGCTTTTCATTGGCATACGTGACCGAACAAGGAGCAAGGCAGTGAAGAATCAAGTCCACTGTAGGGAGAAACAGTATTTCAGCAAAATGATCTCACGAAAGTGGATTAATCAAGGGAAAGATGTTTCTATAAAACACGCTTAAGTAGCCTTATGAGGAAGCCCTTACCAACTATTAAGACAATAGGATTCCCTTTTGAAACTATGGTTTGGAAAGTTATCACATTTTCAAACTGTTTCAAAAGCTTTGCACTGAAATCAAAATCACACTAACTATACAGTGTTCATATACATATGACTGACATGGTATCAACATGAGAATCATTCTCTGCATCACCCAAAAACCTGTTAGCCATTCTCAAGACTTCATTTCGAGGAACTAATTTAAGACAATTTTTATAAAATAAAAATAATCTTTCATCATAAGATCAGCAATCCAGATAATGCATTTGTCATATAAAGTATTTTATTCATTGGCTGGCTATGTTCTCTCTCTCTGACAAGCATTTGTGGAACAGAAATAGAGGTGATAAAAGTGATTTAAATGTATTCAAAAAATAAATACATTTTAAAGAAAGTAAAGCTTTATGGAGATCTCAAACATCTTGGTAGGAACAGGAATGTTTTGGTACAGATTAGGAAGTCTTGTTCATACATCTGTTTTACCCCAGGATAACTCTTACTGATGTGAAATAGACACAATCAACTTAAAAAAAATCAGACTTTTGTCCAAAAAGCTTATTCCTACTATTGTTACGAGGAAAACCCAAGGTTACTAGAACAGAAAGCAGCTGGGAGCTGCAAGGGGAGGGGGGAAATTGTGACAGTTTTTCATATGCACAATGGAAAAGTTTTTTTTTAAATAGGAAAATGTGACTGTAAAACCACAAAAATTAGCATGGGACCCTCCCAACGTAAGTTTAACTCATTTTACTGACAAGATTTCAAGTCGATCAAGTCCTGAGTGTAAGTGAGCTCAGAATAAGGTTTGTGTGTCCACAACAAGCCAGATTTCTGTTCTTTAGTTATTCCTTCTATAACCATTAGTAGAACACTGTATGCCAAATTCTGCCCTCAGTAACATTATACAAAGCCAATGGAGTCAATAAGGTTTCAGGTGTATAACAGAGAGATGAATTCAGCCCGATAGGTCAACTTTTTCTTCCCTCCTGAGAGGGAAACACACATACATACGACTGTCACAGAAATTTCACTGCTGCCGACACTGCTGGCTTCATTACTACCTATTGCCCCATCTCATCCCCTTCCCGCTCAGCCACAGAAGTCACCCACCTAACCACACCCATTGTTTTCTTCTCCTATTAATTTCTTCATGCCTTCTTTTCAAGCTGTCCCCTTTGACCAGTGAAAGGTTAGTCAAGGCATAATCATCTTCTCATTCAAATCTCGCCTCACAAATTTATTTTGTGAAGATTTTCAAAGTTGATAGACCAAAGAAAATCAAAGTTATTTAAAACTTTTCCAACATAACTAACAAGAATACCCTAAACAGCCAGTTTCATTGTTGTAGTTTGCCCACAGCCAATTTCCATGAATTGAATTCCCTTCCCCATCAAGATACTTCCCTATCACTTTTCCACTGAGGTCTGTTATCGTTCTCGCTGTGTTTCTGGAATTAACTTAAAATGTAAGCTCCTCAAGACAGGCACAGTATTTTCCTTTTTATGTATGTGTAAGGCACCATGCAGAACTATGATGTCATATAAAGTATAAACAATTAATAACAGAAAGCAATGGATCTTTGGGGGGATGGGAATCACCGTAAAGTCCCAGGTCTTGAACCCAGGACTGGGCATCCCCAGACAGCTGCTGGATCCTCGCCCTCCACCCAATGTCTGCCGAAATCTGGTGGACTGACAAGCTAGTAGCACTACAGCAGGGGTTCTCAAACTGGGGGTCAGGACCCCTCAGGAGGCCATGAGGTTATTACATGGGGGGTCGCGAACTGTCAGCCTCTACCCCAAACCCCGCTTTGCTTCCAGCATTTATAATGGTATTCAATATATAAAAAAGTGTTTTTCATTTATAAGGGGGGTTGCACTCAGAGGCTTGTTATGTGAAAGGGGTAACCAGCACAAAAGTTTGAGAACCATTGCTCTACAGCAGCAGTCTCCAAACTTTTTGGCTCGCGCACCCTCAGGGTGAAGACCGGAAGACCTGCCATAGACGCGCCGCCGGAGGGGAACACCAGCCATGGACGTGCAGAGCTGCCGCTGAAGAAAAAAATGGCGGAGTGCCGTCCGGCGGTGCTCCTGCTGCTGCGCACCCCCTGGGATCATCTCGCGTACCCCAGTTTGGAGACCACTGCACTACAGTGTTAGCAAAGGCACCCCCCACAGGAGCTCTGATTGGAGGATTGGTTGACTCCACCGATTGGTCCAACTACATTATTTAAGTCAGAAGGAGGCACAGAAAGTTTGCCCAAGCAACAAGATGACTTCCTGGAATGGCTGCACTGGACTCTGCTTGTGCCTGTCTCCTTCACCTAACCTGCCTGTTCTTGATTCCTGCTTCATCCCTGCCTTTGCTCCTCTTCCCACTGTGCTTCTGCTCTGTGCTTGACCCTTGCCTCTCCTCCAGTTGCTGCCCTTACACCTTGCCTCCAATCATCAGTTATCAGTCCTGGGTCTGACCCTAGCTTCTGACCCTGGCTTGACCCTTGGCTCTGGCATTTAGCATCTAACCTCAGCTCTGACACTCAGCTTCAATTCCTGGTTCTGACTCTGACTTGATTCTGGTAATTGGCAGTTGACTCTGGTGCTGACATTTGGCTTTGTTCCCCAAACTGGATACCTGCTTGCCCACTAGACCTGACTCTGGTAATTGGCAGTTGACTCTGGTGCTGACACTTGGCTTTGTTCCTCAAACTGGATACCTGCTTGCCCACTAGACCTGACTCCTGCTCTGACTACTAAGCCAGACCACATACGTCCCAGTCCATAACAATCACTGAGTTCGAATTACTGGATTCTGTGCATATGCACCAAGACAAATGTGAACAGTACCTTGTGAAACATTCTGTCTGACAGAAAGCGATCACCTGCATCACTGTAATCATATAGCAATATATTTAATAATATACAACAGTAACAAAAACAAATCTATTTATTACATAAAACTGTAGCAGTTGCCTATAGTCTTAATCTTGCAATTTGATCTTCAGGGGCAGACCCCAGTGCCCATACAGAACTCCACTGAAGTCAGAGGAACTGTGGAATCTGCCCACATGGGTCCGATTGCAGGATCAGGGCCTATAATAAACAAAATGTAACCCTGGATCTAAAGAAGCTTTTTCTTTTTACTACCATAGCATACACATATTGTAAGAACTTTATATTTTTTCATTTTGATCTGAACTTGTATTTTACAGTGAATGAAATATAGCTCTTTTTTACAGAATATTTCTTGCCACTAAATAAGCAAGTAGAGCAATAGGTTGCAATAAGCACAAGTAGCTTATCTGAAAAGAACTGAAACCATGTTTGTTAAATAGTGGGTGGACGAGAAATTTTTTTTGTCCCACAAAACTCAGTAACAGATGAAGACTCTGAAATGTGGACTTCCTCTGGAAAGCCAAGTGCTTTGCACCAAAAATATCAGGGTATAAAACCTTCTGAAACTTGATTTGTATCTTTTGTGCCTATGCTAGAGACCGAGTCTTCAGACCGCTTCAACTCACTTTCCAAATTTGTGCCTGCAGTTTCCCATGTATGCACAGAAACTGCTACTTAAAAACCAGAAGTCACTTTTTTAGAAGCATGGGCTATATATTAATAGAAAATTTTAAAGAAGTGAGGTTTAATATTAGTCAGCGGCAACAGGGAGAAATACACAAGAGGACCCAGAAAACAGATGATAGCAAAATACAGTTAGTTGTTTGCAGTGTGACCTGAAGAGCAGCTCTGTGTAGCTCAAAAGCTTGTCTCTTTCTCCAACAGAAGTTGGTTCAATAAATGGTACTACCTTACCCATTTTGTCTCAGCAAAATACAGCAACATTTCAAATCCAGGACCATATCATTCTCTCTATGCTTTCCTACTGAGAGGATGAATAAAAGAGAAAACCTGTTCCTCTGGCAAATATTCTGTCTGTGTATGTGAGAGCTAACTCAGCATTAAGAGGGAATATGTTGTGAGACTGGGCTGAACACAAGGCAAAGCCACTCTCTGTGGCATGATCCCTCAGCAAACTGGCGGAGATTTCCCCTTGTAAAATCATACACTGAATGTCTGTATTATCTTATGCAGAGACGTGATATGTGCTCTACTCTAGGATGGAAATTGGTGGCCCAGTCACAGAGGGAGAGCCCATGGGATTCTAGCACACCAAGGATACTCTTAATTTTGAGAAGACACTTGTACTGCAAATATTATAATAATACTTTAATGCACATAGATTAGTTACATTTTAAAATGTATGCTTGGAGTTAGACATTTCTACGTGCGTGAGGCACATTTAGGGAATGGAATCCTCAAGTGCATTGTAAATTGGATTGCAATTATCTGTCTGGGGCTAAAAGATGTATAATTATGAGGACTAAGTTTAAAGATTCACATTGTAGCTTCCATACACCTGTCATCATTAAAGATGTCACTTCAATTTGGTTGTTTTGTATTTTTAAATGTGTAGTGTTAATTTAGTGTTATGATACTGGTCCATGTGTACGCATGACATAAGACAAATGCATTTTCCATATAGGAGTTTCTAAAATGTGCCAATTTGATGGCCAGAGAGACCAAAGTCCTCTGTTTACTCACAGAACAATACAGCGTGCATAGAAGTTGTGCTAGCTCCAACGCTGCTCCTCAACCCTGACCTGGAAAGCCCACCTCTAGGTATCAGAGGTTCGGCTTTCACACCTGTTAAATCTTTAGCTTCCCTGCTGAGACTGCCAATAAGCATAGCAATTTTGGTGGCTTGTGTGACACGGCTCTGATCTACTCAGAACTGGACTGACCCCACCGAACTCATCACACAGCCCACCATACAGGAATAACTTCCAGTTGTTACTGATAGGGCTGGATTATAATCAGTGACAGAGCTGAAATGTTCCATTTCATATTACCAATCTTGCACCACCTAGTCTTTCCTTAAAGAGTTTTCTATTCTATAGAGAAAAGTCACACCACACTTCATTTTGATCTTCATTAGTGCCATAAAGCTACAACCCTTTATTCCCATACTAAGATCTAATCATTACTTTAGTTTAATTCCATTTAACAGCTCAGGTCACTACTACATTTAGTCACAAAACCAAATCTGCTATAATTCTGGAAACAACCACAGAACAAAATTAAAAGACTCCAATAGCCAGATAGAACTATCTTCCATCTTCTGACAGAAGAGACTTCCAGTAGCATGGAGGGAATGAGAGTCAGCTACAAGAGTTAACAAAACATAATTAGAACATCCCTGGCCCTCATCTGTGAGGCCTTTGAAGAGCCCTAGCAAGAGCAGCAGTGCTCCACATGAGTGCCAGTGTTCACTCAAGATCCATTTGCAGGATCAAGGCTCACTGGGACACAACAGTGACTGACCAAACATGTACATATACACAAACACACACTCCCTAGCTTGTGTTACTGAATTATCACTGCTGATATAAAATGTATTGGCTAAAAAATGTTGCCATGATTTAAGCAAAAAATATTTAACATTTGATGCTAAATGTCATTTTAGGAAACAAAGTGATTCAGGCCCTACATGGCAGCTGCACAGTCTTGCTTTCCATGTTGACTCTCAGATTTTAGAAACATGTTAATTTAATCATAATAGCATTTTTCTTTAATTATCTGTAATTCTATATTTGACTATTTTTTCATATATTCAAATCTACCTAGGAAGCCAGAAGTGACAACATTGTCCTCATTCTGTCTTCTCAGAACAGTTAGGGCTCCAAGTCTGCACAAAGCGGTTGCATGGAACCAATATATACAACGTGAGAATGTGGCACCTTTAGGCTCAGTGCTAATCAACAGAATTACATTTTAAAATATACTAAAAGGTAATCCAATAATTGTGTTACTCTGATTAATAATGGTCAGACAATGCTTCGATTACAACTGGCAGCAGCAAATGAACCTACTTAGAAACTGACTTGTATAGATACAAAACTGAACTGATTCGTCTATTTATTCTCCTTTGGAAAGTGCACAAAAGTAGGGGTTTTAATTCTAGCCAAATAATTTTACCCAATAGTCAGCACATGGAATGAGTAGTACAGAGATACACAAACTTTAAATATCCGCCACCATTTAAGATGGGGAAGCAGGGAGTTAAACTGATATTTAAAGAAGGGGAGATATGTACAGCAAAATAGCCTGATGCTCCAAACCTTACTCAAGGAAGTATTCCCACTGACTTCAGTGCGATTATTCATGTCAGTGAGGGTTGCAAGATCTGGATCTAGGTCTTCTGAATTATCATTAACACAGACTTTAGCATTTATCTTTAAATGCTGAAGCCCCAATCCTGCAGTCAGACCCACAAAGGCAGAGCCATGTGCCCACCCAGACCTACACCAACTTCTACAGGGCTCTATGCACATATGGTGCTCTGCCAGAGCAGGCTGTCTTTGCAGGAGACAGGTTTTCGGAAAAAGAAATAAATGGGATCTTTTAGCCATCATAACATTAAAAAACAAAACAAAGTTATTGTACAGGTACACTATAAATGTCAAAACAAACCAGAATCCAGTGAGAAAATTTAGAGGCTAAGGACATACCGTGAAAACCTTGATAACTAGAAATGCTCTCCTGAAAGCCTCCTTTATAACTTTAACTTGCATGGTTTGAAAGTGAACTAATTGTCTTTAGAAAAATTCTGCAATACATCTAGCAGCTACTCTACACCTGCAGGGAGAGGGCAAGGACATTATGAAGTACTTATTTTAAATAATTCCAATTATGCACTTGCGTATAAGGTTTAACAACAATCAAATATGCACTTTTATTCCCAATGCTGCAAAGACTTGCACATAAACTTATCTTTACACACTGAATAGCACCACTGATTTCAGTAGGACCACTCACAGTGTGTAAAATAAGTCACTCACAGATACTCACAGAGCAGACTCTCAGCTGCTGTAACTGTCATAGCTTCACAATGAAGCTTTGGTAATTTACACCAAACAACGTGTAAAAGTAAGCACATGCATAAACATTTGCAGAATCAGAGCCTAAATTTTCATGAAAATGTGAATCACACACATTAAAAGAAAATATAGATATAGATAATTTGGGATGTTTTCTTTATGTTGTTAGTTTCTATAATTTTTCCAAAAACAAGAATAAAAATAAAAAGTAGAAACTTTGTATAAATAAAAATATCATTGGGATCTTTCACTCAGAAGTCCATAAGTCAGCTCTGACAAAGTTATAGCTGTCCCACTGGTTTCCAAGTGCCAGTTTCTTATAACAGAATAGCACTCTGGAGGTTGGATTGTCAGTCAGCGTAATACTTTGCCAGCAAAGTCCAAGCATGAGCTAATGTTGATACAGTGGAGGGCAATATATGGACAGGACATATTGCTCTAAATTTACAAACAAACAAAGAATGGCAAATCAACTCTCAAGAAGTGCCCACAATGGAGAACATAGATATTTATTGCAGGTTGCTACGTAACAAAATTAGGGCTAACTATAACTTGGTTATTCTGAAATCAGAAAGTGGAATACCAGGTGTCAAGTCAAGCTTTTTTTTGCTTTTAAAAATGCTTCAATGTTATTTGTACAAAGCAATTAATAAATATTTTTTAAATGCACTGGAACAAATCACTGGTATCTATAGCTGTTAAAAATCAGAGCTATTTTACCTATGCTGTGAAAGATGCAGTTCTCCCACAGTAGACCCTCTTCTCAACTATAGGTAACGCACTTGACTTTCCCCAGGAAAACTGCTTTCATTTTCAGTTTTATGTACTAGGATTGTAAAGAGGGTTCCTGGATAAGAATTATATTCACATCAAATTAATTACTTGCCACTATAAATGACTGATAAATCAGGCCCTGATCCTGCAATTAGGGGGTGAGATTCCATACAGACATAATAATCTGCAGACAGATTATCAGATTTAGACTATAGGATCAAGATCCAAGTTTGAAAACACCTTTGGATGCAAAAGTTTCTCCTTCCTTGTTATCAAAGAGTGATCTGTGGAAACATCTTTCCCTAGACTTCTTATACAAAACTGACCAACAGCCCCAACCGGCAAACACATCAGTACCAAGCATAGGGCTTACTTAAAGTACTCCTGGTAGTAAACAGTACACAAGATAATAGTCTGCAGGATCAGACCTCAAATAAGGAGGAGTTTACACACCCCATTCACAAATCTAGAGTCAGATCAAGAATGCTACACGTGTCAGTGTGCTCGGACTATCAATGACAGCACCTGCAAAACTCTCAAGAAGACACAGAAGTTAGCTGGAAAGATATAATGACACTGCAAGAGTAAATAATTCAGAGGAGCACTAAAGGAGGGGGGAAGATTTATTCACACTCAAAATTACAGAAGGAGTTGGAGTCAAATGATGCAAGGCTGCTTCTCATGAGACCAACCTATGTCCATCTAACAACTCCCCAGGTCCCCAAACCTTTAGTCCCCACCACAAACCAAGGGCGGGTGGGGGGCCTAAAAAGTTATAATTCAAACAAAATAACTCAAAGCAAAATTGACATGCACATGGTCGAGGAGGCGATAAGGAAACAGAAAGGAGGGAGACACGGGTTGGTTGGGGGGGCGGGGAAGGGAAGGATTTAACCCCCCACCCCATTTAGTAAAGAAGACAATACTCTCCCCACAATTTTACTTATAAGCAGCAGGTATAAAATGGGCAGGTTATGGGGGGGGGAGAAAGTGAACCTTAAATTAAACTTTAAAGGCCGCCGGCTGCTGTTAAATCTACCCCTCCCCCCCACCGACCGACGGCGGGACCCGCCTCCCAGGCTGCGATGGGGGAAGGGGGGGGCTGTCATTCTCCAGCCCTAATTATAATTAAAATAAACTTCAGTAATTATATGATCCCATGAAATTCCGCCCCCGGGGGGCTCCGCTCCGCTGCCCCCACATCCCCGTCCGGCGGGCGGGGGGAGGCTCCAGCCCCTGCTGCGGCCTCGGCGACCCCCCCAAACCCGTGGAGCCCAGTGCAGCATGCAGGGCAGGAGCAGCCCGCCCGCCTTCGTGAGTGGGGGGCCGCAGCGGGGGGACCGGCGGGGGCGGGGAGCGGCTAGGCCCCGCCGGGCTGAGGCCTACCCGCCCCCTTCGCCGCCCTTAACCTTACATTCAAACACACTGAGGCGCCGCTTCCCGTCCCCCGGGATCCAGCGGCCGCTTCACCCCCCGTTTCCTGCCTCCCTAGCGCCCGAAAGTCTTAACAATCCCTCCGACACCCCTCACCTCTACTGCGGCCTACAGCACTCCGTCGAATCCCCGGGCTCGCGTAGTCCGCCTGGCCGCCCGCCCTGCCCCTTGCGCGCCGCCTGCCGCGCTACGCGAGCCCGAGGATGCAGGCCGGGCCTGGCTTACCTTTCCAGCTGCTTTTTTTTTCTCCTCTCTCGCCTCTCCCCCCTTTCCCTCTGCTGGGCTGACAGATCAGAGTTTCCTCCCCAGCAGAGGGACCGGGAACAGGCTCGGGCTCTGTGCTGAGCAGCTGCTGCCCCCCTGGCTCTGAGGAGATCCTGCGTTTGGGGGGGAGAAAGCTTTGGGGAGCTTTTTATTATTTTAAAAGTACAAAGTGCTCAGAGGGTAGGTGATTATTAAGGGGAATCCCTGAATATATTCTCCAGCAAAGAAGGCAGGGCTGCTGGGGCTGCTCAAGAAGAGAGCCAGCAGCCTCCTACAGCACCACTACAGGCACTGAGAGGACATAACATCAGAGAGCAGCTCCTCTGCCCTCCAAAACAACAACTTTCCTACCATCTTGGAGGTAGTAGAGAGGGGGGAAAAGTACAGAGGGTTTTTATAGAAAGTGTCAGTTTAAAAATAATAATAAAAAAGGACGTTATCTATTTGTGTGACTTAAAAAAAAAGAGGCAGGTGGCTTAGGAAATATTTTCCTTTATAATCAGTGAAGATCATTTGTCTGAAAAAAAAATTTAAAAAGAAGGATGGTCAAAAAGAAAATCTCTTCTTAGTAAGTTTATTTGTTTGATTTATTTTTAATTAAGAGTGAGAGGTTGGGTTTTTTTAAATTATTTTATTTTGTAGTCCATAAAGTACAAAGTGGATAACTTTTTTTTCTATTTCTGGGTGGCAGTTTTTTTTAAAAATTGATGTCTGGAAAGAAACTCATTGGTATGACTTGTGTTATTATGGTACTCTTATTCAGAGTAAAAGCTGAAACTGATGTGGGATGGTCTGGCAGTTATGTATCATGGTGTCCTCTCTGTCTCTCTCAAGACACTGTAAATAAAGCAGATTGAATGTACAGGTAGGTAGATGCAGCTATTTAGTTTTTTCACAGTGGAAAGAGATATGTAGAGAGGGTTTTAATACAAGTAAGTGGAACCTGTCACATATCTATGTTGGTCCATCGTAATTTTGTGTTGGTCCATCATAATTTTGGCATTGTCTGTCCATAAAAGATGGGAAGTGAAAAATAAAACTTAAAGCAACAAATTTTAATACAGTAGTTGAGTTGTGTTTTGTTTTTTTAAATCAAAGCATTTTGCAGCCTTTTAAAATCTGTTTTGATTCTTTTTCAGAGATTGCTTTGATTTGGGTGCTTTGTTCCTGATATTTATGAGTAATGGTATCCCTGACTTAATCTTGCAAAGTCAAGAGACAATATTCATTTATTCTATAAGATCTTTTAAAAATACCTCTATTATTGAAAGGGTTTTTTTAAGGTGCTTTGATTAGACTGAACAAAATGTATGAAATGCTGTTAAAGTAATGTGAGATGCCACTAGGTATCTGTAAGTGAAAACATTCTCACTCAGTTCAGCAGATGAGTGATAACATGGCATGCAGTGAGATTCGTCAGAGTCCTATGTAGGGATGAACAACTGCAAATACATCGTTCTGTTTTGTCTTCATGGAGGAGGACGTAAATAGAAAACTAAGGAGATATATAGTAAAGAACTGCAAATTTTGCAGCTTTGTAAATGTTATTTATATGATGTGGGTTCTAGGTTGGCTAAACTGCAGTTTGAAGTAACATCAATGCTGAAATTAAATTGGCATAGCCCACTGTCTCTCTCTTTAATGAACTCTGAAATAAATCAGGAGTTCTCTGAGTCCTCCACATTTATAGTGGTTTCATATTTCAGACTGTCTCAAATCAGGTGTTGCAATATCTCCAATTTTTGTAGCATTCTGATTCCTTTAAAAGAAGTTGCTTTTTGAAAACTTACTTGGATATGGATTTTCTGAGCTAGCATAAACAATGATGAGTCTAATTTGTGCATATATAGTGGGTCTTCCATTTGGAGGTCTGAGTTTTAGAGTTAAAACATAATAAAGAACCTCCTGGCCCTTGCATTAAAAAGAATATTTTGTTTTGGCTATTTAAAAAATACTGTTAACTCATTATGGTAGACTAGAAGGTTGCACCCTGATAGAATGCATGGAGTAGTTACAAAAGAAGTGCTTTACTGATTCAAAATATTGATCCATTAAATCCAGTATCTTGCTCTGGCAGTAGAAGTTTAAAAACAAAACCATGTGCAAAATTGCATATTGGGTGATGATGGGATAATCAAGAGCTTCCTTCTGACCCTTCCAGTGTGTCAGTGATCATCTTATGCCTTGAAGTATGAAATCTGATTATCTTTATCATAGTATGTTTATAACAAATATTTTTGAATATTATATCTATAAATGTACAATGGTTACAAATGTGATTGATCATTGTTAGCTTATTATACAACCTTTTAAAAAAATTCAATGACCGTGTTTGACTCAATGACCTTCTGTGGCAGAATTCACAAGTTATGAACTAGTATTTCCTTTCATTTTATTCTAAATTAATGAAGGGCCAAATTCTTCTATTCTTAGTCACCAATCCTACAAATATACAGATATTTAACTTTATTCACATGAATTGGTCCTATAAAATCAATGGGGCTACTCACAGGAGTAAAGTTAAGCAATGTATAAATGTTGAAAGATCAGGGCCTTAACTCAATACTTACTTGTATAAATCTCCCTTCAAATCAATGGGAGTTTGCCTAAGTACAGAATTCAGGATTTCCCCATCAAGTGATCTGTTGTTTTTACCCTTTAACATAATACTAGAACAAGGGAAAGATTCGTTTTCACTATACCTTTATACTGTCACTATGGAATACTCAGTCAAGTCCCATCTAACTCTTTTTTTCTCCGGGCTAATTCTAGTTTTTGTAAACTTCACATCTTGTTTGTTGCTATTGTTATGCTATGAACAGAGAGGTTCTAATAAAAGGCAGTATTTTTCAGTATTTTACACTGGGAAGGATAATATGCACCCCTGGAAAAAGCTCAGATTCCAGAGAATACAGCAGTGTTAACTGTCTGTCCCCATGGATTTGGGTTTCCTGAGTCTTGTTAAAATGAAATGCACATGATGCACTATGTAACAGAAATACCTTTTAAAACATTTTGAGGTGTCTTGAACATAGGATTTATATTATTTCTTTCTCTGTTGTCTGGCCCAATGTAATTAACTTTGCAGGCTTTAATTTTTCACATATACATGCCTAAACTTAAATATGTATGTTTGCAGGATGGAGCTTAAATGTACAATGCTACAGTAACTATCCCTGTAATATCAAACTGTTTGCAATATGGCAGTTACAGATGGCTACAACCTGTGAAGGTTTTAATGCCCCTTCCTCTCTTCTATCCTCCCCAAAATCCAAAATAATCAAACAAATTTCAGAATCCACTTTGAAAAGTATAAAACTGAAAGGGATGCTGTTTGAGTAGTTTGACTTTTCTTTGAATAGAAATAAAATGAAGAAGAAAATTTCACTAGATTTTCATACTATAAATAGTTATCTTTCAATCTGCTGCTGACAAATGTAAATCAGTGGAGTAAACTAATAGCAGGGAAGTTGTTTTAACTAGTCAAGAAGATTAAGACAAATGTCCATTTTTCAATAATATTTTGTATAACATGAAACAAGTGATTACTATAACTAAATCACTAAATTTTTATCACAACAGAATATTAAATTGTAGGGACCAAAGTAAATTGGAATATTGCCATATTCATAGGGGTAAGATAAGCAGGATTTCACTCTAAAACTGGAAGTAAGACCGAGTTATTTTGGTGGTTTGATTTGCAGTGCTGCCATTCTTCCTGCTGGAGAATAAGTACCAGGTTTCTTGACCCTCTAGAAGATAAAGAACAGAAGTATAAATCCAAAGGAAAACATATTGTGATGTTCCAGTTTAAGATGCAAAATAAAGATTTAATTCTGGAGCTTGTAGTCTCTGCCTACCTCCTCATTAAAGATGAGAGTAGATCCAAATCCATAGACCCACCCAAAGAAGTGTGCTGTACACCTGGGCATCTCTCTGGGATGGCAAGACAAAATAATCTTTCGGTTTCAGCTATGGAAATAGCCTCTGCTAGTGGGCACAAGCAGTGGAGAGGACTAGCTGCTGCAGAGAGAGGTGTACTTTGACTGTGCCCCATTTGGACTATTGTAGAGCTGGGCTCTATGCCACGGAATGCATGTGCACCCACCTTGTGCACCCTAAGTCCTTTTCTATCTCTGTAGTCATGGAAGTGTCGTCTGTACGTGCTGCTTGGAGCTTATCAAGTGTGACCTGGCACATAGCTATTGTGACCTCAATTGGGCAAAATGTGGGTATCCCAATATAGTTCCATAAAATTATATACACACTCAACCTGAATGAACATCCTCAATTCCAAAGTCTTCAAATGCTTTTTAAGCTTGGTGAGAGCCTCTCTTCTTTAGAAATCCAGGTGAATATTAGGGGAAAAGCCCTAAATAGACAGTAGCTCTAATTCAGAAATCTTCTTGCACAAAGCCAAACTTGAACTAAAGGTCATGTTTTTGAAAGGATTAAACCCAGAGGAGAGAGAAGAATTGTTTATGGTGCTCTAGAGGGCAGCTAGGAGTAACAGGGCAAAAATAAACAGTTTAGGCCAAAAGAGAGAGAAGTTTAGGTCAAATATCAGAACATATTTCCTTATGGTGAGTTTTAGTAAATTGTAAAAGGGTTTCCCAAACCAGAAACAAGACTGGATAGAGCAATGGAGAATATATTGTAAGGAACAATTTTGAACTGGTTCAGTGTGTGGGTGCGGGTGATGTTGGTGGCCTGAGATATAAAGGAAATCTGACTAGATGATCTGGTGCTCCCTTGTGGCCTAAAACTCTATGACTCAATGAACTGGCCCCCAGTGAGGTGATCTAGGTGAATGTTTAGGTCTTTTCTAGATCTAAATTCTGATAAGATATTGCACTCTCTTACGATGCTGCTTTCAGCTTTTGAGTTCCATAATGTGGTTTGTTTGTATTTTCAAAGGCAGTACAAGTTTTATTAAAACTTTAACTAGAAATTCAAACTTTTATATATTATTGCTAAAAAAATTATTAATTAAAATATTTCCTCAGTTAATGCATAGACTTTATTTGTTTTGCAAAGGTTGCTCTTGAGACTTCTGCATATTATTATTTTATATATTTCATTAGTATCTTGAGGCCCTAATCAGGGATCAGAGCTCCATTGTGCTAGTCACTGTAAAAACTTCTACCTGAAAAAACCCTGCCCTGGAGAGTTTACAATCTAAGGGCTTGTCTTCAGTAACAAACTCACTAGAGTTATAGCACAAGTGTTCACATTAACTCTTTTTATTCAGACACTAAACCCCCACAATCATGTGTTGCTGGTGGTATCCAATGAGACAGCTGGGGATATATAGGGTTGCCAACTTTCTAATCCCAGTGGTAGGCAACCTATGGCCCATCAGGGTAATCCGCTGCTGGTCCGCGAGACCATGTTTATATTGGCCATCTGCAGGCATGGCCGCCCGCAGCTCCCAGTGGTCACAGTTCGCCGTTCCTGGCCAATGGGAGCTGCGGGAAGCGGCGTGGGCCGCAGGGACATGCTGGCCACCACTTCCCGCAGCTCCTATTGGCCAGGAACGGCAAACTGCGACCACTGGGAGCTGCAGGCGGCCGTGCCTGTGGATAGCCAATGTAAACACTGTCTTGTGGCCCGCCAGCGGATTATCCTGACGGGCCATATGCGACCCGCAGATTGCCCACCACTGTTCTAATCACACAAAACCGAACATCCTAGCCCTGCCCCTACCCTGAGGCTCCGCCCCTGAGTCACTACATTTCCCCTCCCTCGGTGGCTCACTCTCATAGATTCATAGATATTTAGGTCAGAAGGGACCATTATGATCATCTAGTCTGACCTCCTGCACAACGCAGGCCACAGAATTTCACCCACCACTCCTACAAAAAAACCTCACACCTATATCTGTGCTATTGAAGTCCTCAAATTGTAGTTTAAAGACCTCAAGGAGCAGAGAATCCTCCAGCAAGTGACCCGTGCCCCATGCTACAGAGGAAGGCGAATTTCTCCCCCACCCTCACTCACTTTCACTGGGCTGGAGCAAGGGGGTTGGGCTGTGAGAGGGGTGAAGGCTCTAACTGGGGGTGCAGGCTGTGGGGTGGGGCCAGAAATGAGGAGTTCAGGGTGAAGGAGGGGACTCCAGGCTGGGTCGGGGAGTTGGGGTGCGGGGTCAGGGAGTTGGGGTGCGGGCTCTGGGTTGGGGCTGAGGGGTTTGGGATACAGGAGGGGGCTCCAGGCTGGGGGACGGGGCCAAGGGATTTGGAGTGTGGGAGGGGGCTGCAGGTTGAGGCAGGGGATTGGGTTGTGGGAGGGGGTATGGGCTCTGGGCTGGGGGGCAGGGTCTGGTCTGGGCTGGGGCCAGGGATGAGGGGTTTGGGGTGCAGGAGAGGGGTTTGGGGAGGGGCCGAGGGATTCGGAGTGCAGGATGGGGCTGCGGGTTGAGGCAGGGGGTTGGGGTGTGGGAGGAGGGCTCTGGGTTGTGGGGGGGCTCAGGGCTGTGCTTGGGATGCGGGCTTAGCTCGGGTGGCTCCCAGTCAGTGGGGCTAAGGCAGGCTCCCTGCCCGTTCTAGCTCTGCGATGCGCCCTGGAAGCATCCAGCAGGTCTGGCTCTTGGGTGGGGGGGCAGGGCCAGTAGGCTCTGCGTGCTGCTCTTGCCCGCAGACACCACCTCCCATTGGCCACGGTTCCCAGCCAGTGGGAGTGCAGAGCCAGTGCTGAGCGCAGAGCCCCATGGCCCCCCTGTCTAGGAGACGGACTGCTAGCCGCTTCCGGGGCGCAGCACAGTGCCAGGACAGATAGGGACTAGCCTGCCTTAACCCTGCAGCACCGCCAACCAGACTTTTAACAGCCCGGTTGGTGGTGCTGAGCGGAGCCGCCAGGGTCCCTTTTCAGCTGGGTGTTCCGGTCGAAAACTGCACACCTGGCAATCCTAAATATAGGCAAGGCCTTGAGTGCGCCTCAGTTAGGTTGGGCTACTTCACACCTAGCTGTAACTGCCATTGCAGTAGTACTTGACCTGTGGCAGAGGAAAGAGGCCTCCACAAGGCTAGACAATGGTATTCCAAGAACTGACACTGAGCAAAGAGCACCAAGCATAATGTTGTTGAATATCTCTAGAACCAAGCGTATCCGCTTTGTGATGGAAGCTTGCCTGGGAGGTGATTATCCAGAGGCCTCTTGGACACGCTAAACCACATTCTTTTTCCGTTTTTTTTTTTTTTTTTTATAATCTTCATTTCTGAAATAAAATACTTTTAGAACTACCGTTCACATATTGCAAAGAGTAAATATTTTCTGGGGTCAACGGCATTAACTTGTAACTGTTCTTTTAACTGAAATTGTTGCATTGCAGTGCACAGATTAAACAGCAAAGCATTTTTCTTTTGCTTTGTTTTAAACAAACACTGTGATCTCCCTAGTTATGAAAATTAAGCCCAGCAAGCAGGAAGATGTTGCAAAGATTTCAGAAGAGATTGCTAATTTGTGCCCTATAGCAGACTTCTTAAGTTCTTGTGCACTGGGATACAGCCCTCAATGGTTTAAACAGATGAGATATGGTTTCTTTTGAGTATGTTTAGCTATGGAATGCCATTATCATTGTAGTTATCCTCTTTGCTGACAAACTCTGCAGTCAGTGTAAAGTTTGTCAGGGATGGAAGGCCAGCGTACCATGTAAGCCTGCGTGGGGCTGTGCAGCAGGAATTAGAGAGTGGGTAACTTCTGCGGCTTGCAGAAGGAGATTCCACACTGGCCCCAAACAGGGCAGGCATGGGATAGCCAAGAGAAAAGCCATGGTACTCACATGCGTGGAAGTAGCATGGTAGGCTACGGTTACAGCTGTTACATCAGCCCAGAGGCCCAAACAGTGGCTGTGGTGAGGTTGTTCTGCAACCTTTGCCCTGGTGCCAGATTTTGGGCATGAATGGATTTCACCTCTCCGGCACAAAGCTACATTATTGAGGTTTTAGGGCCTCAAAGACATTGACTTTATGTGCCTTGACCCTATGGACATCAGTTAAATTTCAGTGTGAGGGCTTATATACTTGTAGTGCACGGTCTTGGGTGGGCCCTCTGTACAGGAATGTGTTTTTGTTTTGGGGAATTGCCTTTTATTTTTAAGCAAAGCCTTCTAACTTCATACCAAACATTCATACAAATAACAAGTATCTTTGGCCTATCTGTTTTTCTAAGATACGTGCTTTTCTAACAGACTGGGCTGTCAAAGGTCTGGACAAATTTGTGACTATTAAGGATATCAAACACAACATTTGAAAGGTAATTTTCTCTTACAAGAACCTGACAAGAGACATGGCAGACCAGCAAAGTAGTTTATAGCTGTCACTAGAGTCTGGTCCATCTGGCCTGCTAGGAATTGTGACACTGTCAAGGAAGAGAGGAGCCCCAGCTCACCTGAGTTAAACCAGTTTGAAAAGCTGCAATATGTAAATGAATACGTAGTTATCTGCTATCAAATATATCCAGAGCCTTATAGTTATTTTTACTGCAAATACATTCTTCCTTTTAATCCAGTAGAATTCTTCATGCTAGATAACTATTCTGACTGATGACTTGTTGATCAAGTGTGTGAACGGGATCCAAGACCCATACAAAGGGATTATTTCCATTAACTTTGTTGGGCTTTGTATTAGGACCCATATGTAGTGGCAAACTGACACAAAGAAAAGAATTAGTGAACGGCATGTCCATCGGCTGTTAAGTCTTGATCCTATTCCGTTGAAATCAATGTGTATTTTGATATTGATTTTAATGGGAGGATCAAGCTCTTAGAACTTAACCGTTTAACCACTTGGGAGTAGGCCCACATTCTAATTTCCACATAACTGAATTAGTTAATAATTAATTGAATAGTTATTAAAAACATTAAGTAGAACCTTGTAATCTGCACTTCATTAATCAATGCACATTAAAAAAAATATTAGCACTGTCCCCCTAAATCTCAGCAAAGATGTAATAGTGTGAATACTACTGTGTTTTAATGTCTTCCAGATCATGAAGTGGGCATCTATTGAGACTTTTGTAAATTGAAAGTAAACAAGGTAATAAAATCATAAGAGAACACTGTAATGAGGTCTCATGTTAGTAAAACTTCCATTTTGTAATTCAAATATACTAATGTATTTACTAGAACATTTGTATACATTTATTGATATTTCCTAAATTAAAATCACTGAAATTAATAAACTACATTCTTTGCCTTATTATCCTTTGTGGGTTTTTTATTCTACTAGTTCAACTATGCATTAAATCATAAATTTCAGTCATTCACAGTGGGTGTCTCTGTCATTACTGCAAATTAGGAACATCAGAATTCCATATTGGGTAAAGCCCCTGGCCCATTTAGTCCAATATTCTGTCACTGACAGAGACCAGTACCACATGCTTCAGGGGACGGTATAAAATGCTCCATAACAGACCATTTTATGACAAACTGCCTACAGGGGAAGTTTCTTCATAAACTGTTAAGAGATTGGTGTATGTCCTAAAGCATGAGGAGTAGCCAGGTTCTAGGAGGCAAGACCTTAATGGTCCCTTTTGTGGGTTATTTGTTAGATGTAAAGGCCCAGATCCTCAAAGGTATTTAGGCTCCTAACTTGGAATGAAATTAATGGAAGCTAGGAGCTTAAATACCTTTGAGGATCTGGGTCAAAGTTTTCTGTTCTTAGCTGGATTTGTCCCCTGGATGCACTTGTTTTTCATCTATATGCTAATTCAGACAGGCCAACAGGCGTAGGGAAGGGTGACAAGAAGAAAGTAATTTGAATCGAGTATTAATTTCCTTTGAAATTGTATTTAAGCATGCTCAAAACTGTATTATAATACTAAAATAAAATTTGGAATCTCTATTCATCTTAAATGTAGGTTACGCTTCCCCAAAGCGTTCTCCGTTTACGTAACTACTATATGCCTCATAATGACTGTTTTAATGGAAGCAGGTTTGAGCAGGGAAAGGCCTCAGAGTCTCCAGGGCTTTCTCAGCTTTAGACACTGTTGCACTGTAGCAGAATGGATGAGTGTGCCGCCAGAAGAAAGTATATTATTTAGTAGCAGATTTATTTAGCATTACTGGTTATGGATGCATGCACAAAGTACGTACATAAATATCAAGCTTTCCACATAGACTCGTAAACTATTAATCCAGGCATGAAAATATTTAACACTAAATTTTTAGGAAGTATAAGCATCTACTTTTAAATATCTGGATTCCTTGGAACCACAAGTTTTACTGAACTCCATCATTTCAAAGGACACAGATTGTTGCACCACGTAATATACCATGTATTGTCTTTGGACAAAATTTTGAACATCCACTCTGCACTGCATAGCTCTTAAAAAGACACATTTTGAAAGAGCAGGCGGCTTGTCCTTGAACAAAATATTGCCTTCCTCCCCACTGCAGTGCTGTGCAATAGCAGCCTATATCCCTCCACCCCTGCATTTCATTGGTGTTGTGTGCAGATTGTTGGAGGTGAGAGTAATCTACATATGTAAAAGATTGTTTTATGCCAATAGTAACTGCCCTGAATGACATAATTTCTGAACAAGTTGTCATCATTCAAAGGACACTTGGATTAAAAATGTGTCCTGGTGTATTAATACTTTAAGGCTATTAATAAGTGAAGCCTTGAGTCTCATGTACTGTTGATACTCCTTACCTGCTCCTTGACACTGTCTTTCTTTGGCTTTTATGCCCCTGGCCTGTCTTGGTTCCTCTCCTATCAATCTGCCCACTATTTCAGCATATCCTTTGATGGTTATTCCTCCTGCCCTCCCCCTCTTTGCATCCGTGGCCCTTAGGGCTCAGTCTTCAGTCCCCTCTTTTCCATCCTATGTGACTTCATCTGCTTACATAGATTCAGAAGCCAACACTAAGAATTAATGTTAAGAAAATGTTTTCTCTCTCTCAGGAGAGTATGTTTTTGCTGGGGGTTAGCTCAGCCCTCTCTTGCAAATATTGTGTGGGGCATGTGTCTGGAGTCAAGGTTTGAGGTGGGATTTTGCTGCCTCTCCCCATTGACCTAGGGGGAGCTTGCATTGTGTCTCTTAGGAAGAAGCTTGAGGGAAGGCTTGGGTGAGTTAGTTTACTCATCTATATTTTTTTCTCTTTAGTATACTTCTAATTCAACTTATTCACTGTTTGACACTGACACAGCCTGCAGCAGAAGTAACTGGGTGAGGGTGAAAAACCTCCTTGTCCTCAGAGAGTACTAGACTCATACCTACCTACCTTCAAACCCTTCTCAACCTTCCTTTTCCTCAGTACATCTTTCCTTCAGCCTTACAGGCTGTGTCTGTACTAGGGAAAAAAGGTGTGTTCTTAACTCAAGATAAAATGCTAGTGAAATAAAGGCAGTTTCAGAGTGGTAGCCACGTTAGTCTTATCAGCAAAAACAACGAGGAGTCGTTATGGCACCTTAGAGACAAATTTATTTGGGCATAAGCTTTCGCCCACTTCATGAACCCACTTCATCAGATGCATGGAGTGGAAAATACATGAAAAGATGTGAATTACCTTACCAAGTGTGAGGTTAGTCTAATGAGACAATTCAATTGACAGCAGGATACCAAGGGAGGAAAAATAATGTTTGAATTGAGAGTGGCTTATTTCAGACAGTTGACAAGAAGGTGTGAGTAACAGTAGGGGGAAATTAGGTTTAGGTTTTATGACAACCCAACCACTCCCAGTCTTTATTCAGGCCTAATCTGATGGTGTCCAGTTTGCAAATTAATTCCAGTTCTGCCGTTTCACAAGATCTGAGAGAGTGAGGGATTGTCCTTCAGGATAGGTTGTAGATCCTTGATGATGCATTGGAGAAGTTTTAGTTGGGTGCTGAAGGTGATGGCTAGTGGTGTTTCTTTGTTGGGCGTGTCTTGTAGTAGGTGATTTCTGGGTATCTACAACCTATCCTGAAGGACGGTCCCTCACTGACCTTGGAAAACAGGCCAGTCCTTGCTTACAGACAGCCCCCCAAACTGAAGCAAATACTCACCAGCAACTACACACCACACAACAAAAACACCAATCCAGGAACTGAACTCTGCAACAAACCCCGGTGCCAACTCTGACCACATATCTATTCAAGGGACACCATCACAGGACCTAACCACATCAGCCACACCATCAAGGGCTCGTTTACCTGCACATTTACCAATGTGATATATCATGTGCCAGCAATGGCCCTCTGCCATGTACATTGGCCAAACTGGACAGTCTCTATGCAAAAGAATAAATGGACACAAATCTGACATCAGGAATCATAACATTCAAAAACCAGTAGAACACTTCAATCTCCCTGGTAACTCAACAACAAACCTAAAAGTGGCAATTCTTCAACAAAAAATACTTCAAAAAAGACTCCACCGTGAAACTGCAGAACTGGAATTAATTTGCCAACTGGACACCATCAGATTAGGCCTGAATAAAGACTGGGAGTGGTTGGGTCATTATAAAACCTAAACCTAATTTCCCCAATACTAATTTCCCCCTACTGTTACTCACACCTTCTTGTCAACTGTCTGAAATGGGCCACTCTCATTACCACTTCAACCTCCCTTGGTATCCTGCTGTCAATTGAATTGTCTTGTTAGACTAACCTCACGCTTGGTAAGGCAATTCACATCTTTTCGTGTATTTATACCTGCTCCTGTAATTTCCACTCCATGCATCTGATGAAGTGGGTTCTAACCCACAAAAGCTTATGCCCAAATAAATTTGTTAATTTCTAAGGTGCCACAAGGACTCCTTGTTGTCAAGGCAGTTTATAATTTTTGGAAGTTAGAAAGCCAGTTAAAGACTGAGGGAGCCTAGTATTTAACTCAACCTGCTAACTCGTGTGAAAACAACAAACTGTCTTGTCTTCACTAGCATTTTACCTTGAGTTAGTTAGCAATACATCTTTTCCTAGTGCAGAAAAGGCCATATGAGGCAGAAATTTGAAATGTGGCAGGTTCTCCTCTACCCCCCCCCCCAATATGTTCTTTAAAATCACTGACTGACAACTGCATCTACCTGATGATTTGGTGGGGGAAGAGGTGTTTGACTATTGGGCAGATGAGCATAAGCATGAAGAGAAAGGCAAAGCTAGTCTAAAGTGGTCATGTGATAGGTAATGCTGCTCGTGCAAGATCAGCAGACAGGAAATGCAGATGCTGTATTCTGGGAGATGTAGTCTCTTTCAGCTCTGTTAGCCAGCGAAAGCATTTCTGAAAAAAAGATTAAATGAGACATATCCCAACACTTAGTGCCTCAAACTGCTGCAAAGTATTAACATGTTTCTGGTGGGAAAAGAACTGGGCCCAGGCTGGAAGGGCATCTGGCCTGTGAAGAAGATTATCTGAAAGACATTTAGGGTGAGAACTCACATGTAACCAGTTTCTTTAGTGTATTAAGCTTAGTTTGCATTCTCTATTTTCTTCGTAATCAGCCTTGTTCTGTCTGCTACCTCCTTAACTACTTAAAATACACCTGTTACAGTTAATCAATTTATTTTTGGTTTATAATATAACCCAGTTTATGCAATTTCTAACCGGGGGGCGAGAGGGGGGGCGAGAAGTGTGCACATCCCTCTTCCACACTGAGGGAAGAGGCGAATGTCATAATATATCTTTGGGTCTGTACTCCAAGGGAGTTGGACATCTGAGTGCTGGAACAAGGCCCTTAAGATGAGTCTTCCCAAAACTGATCTGCAGCTGGGTGTGGCCCTGCCTGTGTGTGTGTGTTAGAGGAGCTTTTAAGAGCCTGGCTCAGCAAGACAGGTTAAAAGGGACCTATGCTGGCAGAATGGGTAGACTGAGGGGTATCGCAGCACATCAGGTGACACCCCTGGGAGTCCAAACAGTAACATCAGTATTAGGAAAACAAGGGACACATTTTAAAGTATTTTACATCCAATCCTTTCCTTTTAATGCTAAGGGCTATAAACTTCCTTAGCAACTGAGGAGCACTAGGTACATCAGTTTTACTAGACCTTGGCTGTATCCTTCTACACTGTATCTTCTGATACGTTTGAGTTAGAAACATGTCTAGGATTTACCAGTTGGGTGTGTGCTTTCTCTCCCACCCTCCCCCCTTTACAAAAAAGCCACATTTCACAACTATAAAATAGGGGATTTTCTTGCTGTAGCAGTTGATACACCATTTGTGACAGTGGAAATAGGCATTTCAATGCATTTCTATATGTCTCACTGAAACCCACCCCAAAAAATCATTGTAAGAGGTAAAAAACAGGAGGCAACAAAGAACGAACAAGCAAGGGGAGGAAGAGAAAAGATTAAAACATTTGAACACAATCAGTAGAGCTCTTATTGGTGACTATTTCAAAGATTATGGGTAGAACACAGCTTTACATTGTAAAGCCATTTGCTTGGCAGGGAAAGATGTGGGACATTCACGATCACTTATTTCTGCCCCTTGGTTGTCCATTTGCACATGCAATATACGCATGCAACTCAATGTAAAGTTACCTTCTTTCTTAATCAATCAGGATGGGGCTTCAGATTGTTCATGCCTTTCCTAGAGCTGTTTTATTCTAAGTTAACACTACATAAATTCATGTTCAGAATATTATCTTCAAATTTAAAGGCTCAGAACCTTTACGAGCTTGCATACTACAGGAGCAAGGGATGAGATTTTCAAAAGTCACTTAGGTGACTTTGAAAAATCCCACTTCAGATGAATATAGCAAGTGTCTCATGATGCAATAGTTTGAGACTTACTACATAACTAACATGGATTTACCTTTGGCTCAGAAAGAATAAAGCTATGCCCATAAGAATATGTTTACACGAGGATAAAAGCCCCATTGCATGGCTGCGGCTGGCAAAGGTCAGCCGACTCAGGCTCTTAGCGCTCAGATTGCCGGGCTAAAAATTGCCATGTAGACATTCAGGCTCAGGCTCGAGCCTAAGCTGTGGGACCCTGGGAGGCTGGAGGGTCTCAGAGCTCAGGCTCCAACCCGAGTCTGAATCTCTACCCAGCAACTTTTAGCCCTGCAGCTAGAGTCAGCTGACCTGGGCCAGCTGTGGGGTTTTTATCCCCCTGTAGCCATACCCTTTGAAAGCAATTCAGCCTGCACATAGCAAACTACAGGATAGGCTACTTAACTTTTTGCCCAAACTGCTGTAAATGCCTTTCAGTTTCAGGAACCTTGCCTGTAACAATATTTTGTCAGCCAAGGTGCTGGTGGTACTCAGTCCAAGACTGAATTTGAAGGATGCAGAAAATCACTGGACTTGCAGTCTTTTTTTTTTTTTTTTAAATGATTACAAAATAAGTTAGTATGCTATTTATTTTTGACACATTTAATGAACGTTTTCAGATAATGCAAACTCTCCTTTCTTTACCTTGCAAACTGGCAGCTTTTGGGGCTTCAAGTTGATGCGACTTAACACTTGAAGTCACTCTGAAGCTACATCTTTTATTGCTTCTATAACAGAATGGAGTAATGCAGGGAGAAAAGAGATCAAGTCCAGATTTAAAGTACTCTAGGAATAAGCCCCTTCTGTAATCACTGCAACCTCCCTCATGGTAAGTGATTCAGGTTTTGTTCTGAGGGCTTTTTTGTGTGTGGCAATCTTCCACTTTTTCTAAATAGAGAGCAATTTACCTAAGAAAGGCATCATGCCATACAGATTTTATTTCTTGCACGTATTTTCCGATCTTGACCAAATGAAAGAATACAAGCATCAGCAAACCTATTAGTTCTTAGTGCTGAGAGTTGTAAATGGGTGTATTTGAATGAAGAGGAAGGACATGTGTCACTCAGGGTGGTAGTACATGGGTTTTGCCTTCTGTATACAATGGTAGAATCTTTGCAACTACAACGGATGTTTAAAAGTGTCAAATAATTGAGATTTCCAGATGCACCGGAAGTAAAAGATTGGTTTCCAGAATTTTTGTCACATTAAAAACTTGTTTAAAATTTATGTTTAAATCTTTATTTTTATGCAAGAGAATCACAAGCCATACAAACCATTTACATAGGAAATGAACTGATTTTAATAATCTACCATGTTTGTACACAATCACCGTACTCATATTTTTTTAGGTCCAATAAATTGAGTGTTGTGTTTAATTTCCAAGCACACTGATAGCCCCATATTAGGTGATCTGAACTGTTTTCATGAAGATGTGAACATAAAGTGTAACACCATAAAATAATTGTTTTTTGAAAGTTAGTCATACCAACATATTACTAGAATATCTGATGGATTTTGGTAGCGGTGTGTTTACATTCTTCAGCAGATGGATGGCTCTTCTACTGCCTGAGCACCTTCAATGACTGCTTTCACACACTTGGCCATTGTCTGGGATGCTCTACTGATTGGATCTGCAAAGACATTTATTTTGGTATTGAGTGTTCATTTCAGAACACAACCAGTAGACCTACAGAGAGACCTAAAGTCATAAAACCCCATGGTTTACTAAAAATCTTTATCTGGGGAATATAAAAAACCCCACACACACTTAGTTGAAAATACAGGACCAAATTCTAGACCTTACTCGTACAAGTTTCCATTGAGCTCATTGGGAATTTTGGCTGAATAAGGATTACAAGTCTGTAGCATTCAGCCCTCTGATCTTAGATGTCTCAGGTAAGAACAGTAGGTACAAAGTTTTCCAGACAGAAGCATGGTGTATGTGGGTGTCCCTTTTAGGGGTCTTAATATTCTGGAAGCACCTTTACAATTAATTAATTATGCATCTGTGTGTTACAATGTAGCTCTAATGAAATAACACAGCAAAGTTATAAGAGTGAGATGAGTTAATACAATTCTACTTTCATCAAGTAAGGCTATGACCACATACCTGTCATATAGAAATCTCTAATTGTGAGCTGAGGTGGAACAAGAGGGTCAGTAAGCAACTGTTGATTCACTAACTGCAATGGAAAAGAAAGAAGGTATATTAGGAGATTAAGCAGTCACCTATGAGGCAGGACTGTGTTACCACAGTACTTTTTTGACTACGCTCTCCTGCTGTACAGTGCAGTGTGTGCTTAGTACTACATATACGCAAGCCTCTTACATAGCTTGATGCTCATAGTTTAAATGTTCAATACCTTGGAGAGCTCATTCGCCTGGCTGAAGTAGTTAGCTTGCTCTACATCATCATATCGGACCAGGTTAGGAGAAACTTCTTCCAATCTGTTCCTTACTTGATCGAGGTTATCGTAAGGGAGGGTCACACCAGTTAGCTTTAAAAAAAAAAAAAACCCCACAAGACTCCATCAAATCTAGTCCTCTGGCCAATACATATTAAGTATTTAAACATTAACTCAAATATCTACAATGAAGCAGGGAGAAAAGCTCCACTAATTTGAGGAGTGAATGACTAAAGTGCTAGTCCTGTGCTTAATTTGCAACATATTATGTTGATCTCTTGATGCCAGCAATTAAGTTTTCTGGATATTAAGAGCTGGAGTCTGTCTGTTACCCAAGGAAGAGGCGAAGGACAAGGACAGAAGTGTGGCTTCTCTTCTACCATGCAAGCAGTAGAGTCAGATCTCTCTACAGCATTCAGGACAGCACTACAAGAGACTGTGGTTGTTAACCATATCTCCTAGGGCCAGTCAGGATGCGTTCAGCCCTACCAGACGTTATCAGCACACATACTCTCAGGGGACCCACACTGTTCCTTTTCGGGGAAGCAGTAAAGCATGCTCCCAGTCTGTCTTCCAGGTTGCTCTAGGGAATCCTGCCTTGGCTAACAGAATTTGCTGCAGTTAAAAGTCATCCATTATACATTCTCAAAGCATATCTAGGAGCTATAATAATGTCAAAATCTCAGAGTGGAAAACACAATCCCATTTACCCCACAGACATCATTAAAGGCAGTCTTGCTTCATATTAATTCAGTCCCACACATACTCCCATGAGACTTTGTACCTACAATCCTGAACACAAATCTGCATTCTAAAAAGGTACTGTAAACAGTTTCCAAGCTCCATTTAGATTCTTACTAGAGCTTTCAATTTCTAATACAGTTACAGTACCTCAGAGATGGCTCTAATAATTCTCCAGTCCTCTCTTGCCATGCCAGGAGGTGTTACTGCTACTTTTGTCTGCTGGGCCCTGCCCTCAGTGTTCACATATGTTGCAGATTTCTCTGTGTAAGCTGCTCCTGGGAGAATAATATCAGCCATGGGAGCGCCCACATCACCATGATGTCCTGAGGGAAAAAAATGGGAAGAGGAAAGCAAAGTTCTGACGGGAAGCTACATAGGAATAACTATAGGGCATCTGTAAGCATAATTCAAGAGGAATGATGTATGAACACATTAGAACTACTGTATTCCTCTTAAAAAGGAATTTTTCTTCTGAACTTTTGCTTGAGTAAATTTAGTGTTCAGGAAAGACTGACAGCCCTGGAGATTAAAGTCCTACTTGTCCATAACATAAGCAGCCTAGCTGGACCACAACCAGTGTCAAAAATGGAGATTGAACTATCATATCCATTCGATTCTTGGCCTTAGCTAAGACTGCTGTGGGAAAACATGGGTATCTAGATCATTGGTAATTACTACTTTTGTGACATGGACTGGAATGAGAATAGCCTTCCATTAGTAGATTTGACACCATGATCAAGAGGGTAAACCAATTTGTATTTTTTTGCCAATAACCCCAGGTATCCAGCCCATGGGAAGATTTGTTTTCCTAAAATATGAAATAGTCACTTCTCCCTGCAGCAGTTAAGTTCAAACATTTTTTCCATTTCCCAACAGAGGTGAGAAGGAGGAATGTCAGTGTCGTGTGAGCATATTAAGTTTAAAAATATTTTGCGCTAAAGCTGATGATAAAAATAAAAAGCATGTGAAGTCATATTCATAATTGTGTCCTACTGGTTAGATTGTTTGAGGCGGTATTTCTTGAATTATTTGTTCTAATTACCCTGATAGATGATGATGCAATCCTTTGGCAAATCTTGACGTGTTATGCAACCTGCATCTGCCCCCAAAAGATATAGTACTTTGGGAGGGTTCTTCCGGATTGCATCCACTCCTGGTTTGAAACCTAGATCCAAAGCAGCTACTTGGCTTGCAACCCTGCAAGGACAGACAGACTTATTACAGATTATAAAGTGTCAGGTTCTCCCCCACAATTTCCTTTTCAACTTTGAAATATTTTAAAAGGGGCATACATCTCTATTTGACATTTAGTCTTTTTTTTTTTTTTTTTTTTTTTTAAACACAGTTAAAAGTAATGCTGATCTGAAATTTGACGAAACTTTTATTGGAAAATACTGATTAGCTGAAACACACAAATTAAGTCAGTTTTGATTACTTTTGTGAGGAAGGTCTCTCACATCTAAGTCATAACCAGAGAGCTACACCCCAGTGGTTAGAGCACTGGGATGCAGGAGACCTACGTTCAAGTCTCTCTCCTGGATCAGGCAGTGCAGGGACTTAAAAGTGGGTCTCCCACACATCCCAGGCGAGTATCCTGACCACTGGGCTTTTGGCTATTCTGGAGTGCGGCTCAAAATTGTGTACAAAAAATATAGCTGAAGATCGGCCTTGTCCCGATGTGAAACGAAAAAAAAAGGGTCAAAACCAACATTTCACAACTGAATTCTTATTTTCTGGCCAGCCCTAGTTAAAGAGTTTCTGTAGTACACCTGCAAAATGTCACGTTCTCCATACAGAGTGTTGTCAAATACATTAAATTGGAAGGAAAAAAAAAGTCTATTTATACACTTATAGTAATATTAGGTGTTATTGTACTAATAGGCAAACATTTCAAAAAGAAAAAACATAATTTTTAAGTTAAGTTGACTCTGTCCCATTAATGCAGCCTTGCATTAATCTACTCACCCATGATGAGGAGGAGATTAGGTTTGCTTTTTTTGTTAACAGGGTAATGCTGGGGAAAAATAGATTTAAGCTTAGATCAGCTATTTTTTTGGACAATTTTGGAGGCTGTGTTAACATTGCTACCCCTTTTGGAAAAATGCACAGCTTGTCCTTCATCCAATGATCCCTATATGGAATTTCCAAATACTTTGGTTTTAAAATCAAGGAAACTGACCTTTATACCCTTGAGCCCTTTTGAGTACCCTCCACCCCATTTAAAAATAAATAAATAAATAAATAAATAAAATTAAAATAGTTACATATGTTTATCTGTTACAATTACAAATGCAGCTTTTGTTGGAGCACCTAAACTTTCTTATGATTGAACTTTCTTATGGATTTCTACAGTATGTGCATGGAAGTCTTAATACAGAAGAGACTACCCAAAGGTACCTCATACTACATGCCTTTTTAAATGTAGTATTTGGAGAGAATGACTTATTTTTGTTTCACCAATATTTTAATGCGAATTTTCTCTCTTTGCTATCAGTGTTGTATATTTAATTTATATTCAGCGGACCAAATTCTTCCCTCATTATACCAGTGTAAGTCTATTGACTTCAATGGAGTTACTCTCTCCAGATTTACACTCATGTAAAAGAGTAACTTCACTCAAGATATTCTCCTTTACAGGCATTGACAAACACGTGTTTCAGATTTAAAGTATCTCAGTTACAGTCTTAAGCAGAAAACAGACTAGATGGAACTAGGGTTCTTGTTATCCTTAGCCCTGGTCTACACTAGGACTTTAGGTCGAATTTAGCAGCGTTAAATCGATGTAAACCTGCACCCGTCCACACGATGAAGCCCTTTTTTTCGACTTAAAGGGCTCTTAAAATCGATTTCCTTACTCTACCTGACAAGTGAATTAGCGCTTAAATCGGCCTTGCCGGGTCAAATTTGGGGTACTGTGGACACAATTCGATGGTATTGGCCTCCGGGAGCTATCCGAGAGTGCTCCATTGTGACCGCTGTGGACAGCACTCTCAACTCAGATGCACTGGCAGGTAGACAGGAAAAGAACCGCGAACTTGTGAATCTCATTTCCTGTTTGGCCAGTGTGGCAAGCTGCAGGTGACCATGCAGAGCTCATCAGCAGAGGTGACCATGATGGAGTCCCAAAATCGCAAAAGAGCTCCAGCATGGACTGAACGAGAGGTACAGGATCTGATCGCTGTATGGCGAGAGAAATCCGTGCTATCAGAACTCCATTCCAGTTTTCGAAATGCCAAAACCTTTGTCAAAATCTCCTAGGGCATGAAGGACAGAGCCCCATCAGGCATTGGGATCTCAACCCAGAATTCCAATGGGCAGCGGAGACTGCGGGAACTGTGGGATAGCTACCCACAGTGCAACACTCCGGAAGTCGACGCTTGCCTCAGTACTGTGGAAGCACTCCGCCGAGTTAATGCACTTAGAGCATTTTCTGTGGGGACACACACACTCAAATATATAAAAACGAATTCTAAAAAACCGACTTCTATAAATTCGACCTAATTTCGTAGTGTAGACATACCCTAAGTGGTAGTTAGTTCCTGATAGCAAACAGGCTCATTAGCAAGAATTATCTTAATAAGTAGTTTAATGACTATCTGGATAATTTCCGGATCTTTTAATATCAAAGCGCAGAAGAATACACCTGGTTAACAGGGAACACTAATTTAGTAGACCACTTGATTAAAAAAGGCAAAAATCTTACCTGGAGAACTATACAATGCAGGAGAAGTATTAATTACCAGTCTTCTTAAGCACTATTGATATTCTGCCTTTCCTCTGTGTAAACAGTATTTGCTTATCAAGTAGCATTGGTTGTCTGTATGTCCTGCTAGGCACGATAGTGTATTATATTGTTAACCCCTCTCCTATTCTAAACCCAAATTTGCCTCTGTGCTAACAGTCCCAGTGACTATCTGAAATGCTTGCTAAATCATGAAACAGAGGTTATGGAAGCTTTTCTGCTAGGTTATATTGTCTCTTAGTTTTAGGTGCTGCTTTATTCCACATATAAGCCTTGGCAAGCTAGAACCCGTGTGTTTGTACTGAGAAGTCTTCACGCTTGGCATAAAGAGTTTAATATATACCACAGGTAGGTAAAGCAGAAAGACTGTAGAAATGCTGTAGAACGAACCTATGAAGGATGTTAAGAACTTTCCAGTCAGTACCAACTCCACTTTTTGTCCTAGCATTTTGTGCAATGCTGGAAACTGCAGCATGGATAGCTGCTCCATCACTGCGCTGAAGTGCTGCACTGCCTACCACCACCATTGGTTTTTTGGCCTGGTTAAGGACCTGAGGGGGAAAAAACCCACAATTTTAAAAAAAGAATGAATTCTCATTCTAAGGCAATGAAATTGAATTTTGGTACAGAACAGGATTTCCAAGAAATGATTTATGAATAGTGTTACAATAGTATGGAACATGACAGAAAACAAATCCAGTGTTTTTAAAACACTATCCTTTCAAGCAAGCAGAGCTGCAGCTTTGAAATCATCCATCTATTTTATCTCTAGCAAAAACCTACAGATGTTGCTATAGCAAAGACTTATGTTATCTCGGCCAAAGCAGTGTTGTTCTGGGCCTTTTCCAGCTAGAAATTGTTTAACTGGAAACAACAGCGGCTGGAAGGGACAACTCAGCTCACTCAGAAGAGGACACGTGCTAGAGATTTATGATCATGAACGTTTCAGTTTCACACACTGGAAAGAACTTTCAAACCTCAGCTTTACGGTGAGCATATTAAACAATTTATAGAGAAACCCTGCTTTTTAACCATTACTACATCAGTGAATGTTATAAAATCGCCCTCCGAAACAACTTCTAAACACTGCACCCGTGAAAGATATAATTATATTCTGACATATCTGAATAGGTGCATTATTAAGAAGCACATACCTTGATGAAGGAGTGTTTTTCTGAAGCAATGTCCTGGAGTATCTGTGGGGAATCTCCCAGATGATCATACGTGTAGGTCAGATCCACTGCACTGCCCACAAGAGCCACCTGCAGATCATTGTGAAGCCAGCTGGAAATATAGCAAGAACAAAATACAGTATAATTCCAGTTCTGAATTCCATTTATACAAAAATATATCCAAATCCACAGTGTCTCCTCTACGTAGCCCTGTTGATCACCCTGTTAATAACTTCATTTAACCTCTTAGTGCTAATCAATGAGTTTGTATCTGTATAGCGGTTCCAAACGACTAACTACAATTACTGAGGCCTGGTCTACACTAGGAAGGTAGGTCAGTATAACTGCATTGCTCAGGGGTGTGAAAATCCACACCTCTGAGTGACACAGTTAAACCAACCTAACCCCAATGTAGACAATGCTAAATTGACAGAAAATTCTCCTGTCAACCTAGCTACCATCTCTCAGGAAGGTGGATTACCTATGCTGATGGGAGAACCCCTCTCATCGACATAGGAAGCGTCTTTGCTGAAGCAGAGCAGCTATGCTGCTGCAGCATTTTAAGCGTAGACAAGCCCTGGGGGCTTGTTTACACAATCAGTTCATAGCAAGCTGAGCTGTAAGTCTACCCCACACTAACTGACCATGTGAACCCTGTAATGCACTTTGATCTCAGAAGCAGATGAAAGCACAAACTGTTAATGCGCATCAGCACGGTCCACAAGGATAGCTAGTCTGCAATAGGCTAGTGCTGGGAAGAATCACATGCCACTTTACCACTAATTAATTGTTCAGATAGACCAGCCCCGAGACCGAATTTTGTTTCAGCAGAAACAGCAACTTGGCAGGACTAGGTCAGTGAAAATGCAATTTAAAATAGCACTTCTGTTTATCTGAATGCCTGGTTATTCAAAAGTTTTAGATGTCCCCAGGCCAATGGGATTGGGCTGTACTGTTAAGACACAGGAAAGATTGTTAGCCAAATCCAGTAAGACGATGATTCTAATGACAAGGCATACTGATGGAATTCTACAGAAGTTTTTTTTTTTTAAATCTCACCTTTTTCTGCACATGTACGATTAAGTGCAATTTTGTGATTACCATGTAGATAATCTTTTTACTATAATTGTTTCGCTTCAGTAATAATACATATTCTGGGTTCCGCACTCCGAGTGCCTTCAATGGAACATCTGCACACATGTACACGCAGCATTAGGCCCTATGATTTTTCTTTGGTACAATGATATCATTGTACAAGAAGGATGTGGAAAAATTCGAAAGAGTCCAGCGGAGGGCAACAAAAATGATTAGGGGACTGGAACACATGACTTATGAGGAGAGGCTGAGGGAACTGGGGATGTTTAGTCTACGGAAGAGAAGAATGAGGGGGGATTTGATAGCTGCTTTCAACTACCTGAAAGGGGGTTCCAAAGAGGATGGCTCTAGACTGTTCTCAGTGGTAGCAGATGACAGAACAAGGAGAAATGGTCTCAAGATGCAGTGGGGGAGGTTTAGGTTGGATATTAGGAAAAACTTTTTCACTAGGAGGGAGGTGAAACACTGAAATGCGTTACCTAGGGAGGTGGTGGAATCTCCTTCCTTAGAAGTTTTTAAGGTCAGGCTTGACAAAGCCCTGGCTGGGATGATTTAATTGGGAGTTCGGTCCTGCTTCGAGCAGGGGGTTGGACTAGATGACCTCCTGAGGTCCCTTCCAACCCTGATATTCTATGATATCCTGTAGTCTCAGAATGCTACTAAATATATTCTTCTGCGTGACCTACAGCTCAGCTCTTAACTGCACAGAGAGTGAAGATGATATGCAGTAGGGAAGAGTTCCTGGAAAACTAAGTAACCTATTCATTTTTGTGAGGCAGCACTCACCCTCACACTTTTTAGGGATTACCCATTTCAGTGCGGGGGGTAGGAGGGAGAGGAGAGGAGCGGGCAAGGGATTCAGACTAGAAAGAAGATACAATCCTCCAGAGATTTCTTTAGTTTCTTGTAGCCTCTCATTACACTAAAATTATAAAAAGCCATTAAAAAATTCCATCAAATGCAGTTATAGAGATTTTCCCTTTTTCTATCAAAATTTTATAATCACCAAATTTAAAAAAAAATCAGTTAAGTGCATTGGGTCATCCCAAAACAGTGAGGAGGATTGGCATATCGTTAAATGATGACAAAAAGGTACCAGGAAATCGAGGTTTGCAAAAATTTAATTGTACATATTTCCTAAATTTGCAATTTGTATGTTTGCCTCTCTCTAAAGAATTTAAGGTGTTCCCCCACTCCCTCCCACACCTAGTCAAAGGCAACTGATGAAACAGATTAAAATCTGGCACTATTATTAGGAGACTGGAACCTATTGCTTTACATTAAAAAAAGTAAGCAAAAGCAAGTACAACTCAAGATAAGAGATGTTGCCATTTGTGGCTTACTTTACCCCAGCCAATTGTTGGCCAGTTACAGAAAATTACCAGTGCATATTCTATTAATAACTAATAAGATATAGGATTTAGGTTATGTAATTTTTCTTGAATCCTCTTAAATTCTAGAATTTAATATGGTAAATTGGATGAACTAAACAACTGAGTCACATTTAAAATCCAAAATGTATTTTTCCAAATCAAAATGGATGAAATTCTAAACTTCATCTGATTGAAAAACATTTTATTTTCAAAGACAGATTAATCACTTATCTTATTCCTATTTTTCAAGCAATGAAGTCAACTATATCATCACTTATTACAAGTCATCAGGTCACATTTACTACAGCAACAATAATTTTAAAACTTCACTCTGTGTAGTGATAGCGCTAAGCAGCATCCTTTTAGGAATTTGCTTCAAATAACCTTCTATAAAAATTAAATCTGAGGATTTTTTATTAGTCTGTTCTTCCCTTGATGCAGGTGAACTCCCATTAATGTTGAGGGAGTTAATGGCATATAATCTATGCAACGAAGGGGGAGGTGGGGAAAAGACCCTGTTGTCTGCATGTGCGCGCACACACCCACACAGACCCCTCACAAAAAACTAGCAAAAAGAAAAGGAGTACTAGTGGCACCTCAGAGACTAACCAATTTATTTGAGCATAAGTGAGCTGTAGCTCACGAAAGCTTATGCTCAAATAAATTGGTTAGTCTCTAAGGTGCCACAAGTACTCCTTTTCTTTTTGCGAATACAGACTAACACGGCTGTTACTTTGAAACCTGACAAAAAACTAGGATTACATCCTGCAAATGGATCTGCCTGGGTGAATGCTTGCACCCACACAGAGCCCCACTGCAGTGGTGTACATGGGTGGCTCTAGCCCCTACTTTGTAAGTATGGACTACCTCATCTCCATAAAGATACAAACCTCTTTCTAATTCTAGCATTAAACAGGGGTGCCTCAAAGCGTGGATTGGTGCCAACCAGAAGCAGGACATCTGCCTCCTCCACTCCAGCAATCTTGGTATTAAGCAAGTAGTTAGAGCGTAGGTCTGTGCTATAATATAAGAACACAAAGAAATTATCTTTATGTCAGAAAAACAGGAGGAATGGGGACAAGGAGTTGTAAAGTCAGTAGCAGGGATGACAGTGGAGTGAAGTAAACTTAGATCTACAAATTATTTTTTCAGACAGGAAAAAGAACGAAGAGAATGCTCAATGCCAATGATACCACACCAAATCCAAAACAAAAACACACCCACTTACAGATGGGTAGCAGTAGGTTACTACAGTGTAGACATTTTCTGCTGTCTACCAATATAAGATGCAGTCAGCCTTCGTAGACTGGAAAATGCAACTTCATTGCTAGATTTATGTCGATATCAACACAGAGTATTATGGCTGCCCTACACGTATAGTTCTCACAATAGCACACAAAAGTAAAGCTGGCTAAAGAGATCAGTTTATAGCACAGTAATCTAATGGGACAGCAAAAAGCTATTGTACTCTACTACCGAACTGCGGTTGTCCCATATTTATCAGATTTGCACCTCTATTACTGTAGAACCTACCAGTCCATCCACTCTAACATGCAGACTCGGAACAGTAATATTCTAGATGTGGTCTACTATTTTATTTCATGTCTCTACCCCTGGCAGATTTCAGAATTTTATCATGAAATGATTCATAGTTTATCAATATGCCATTGGCTACTGGACAATTCATATGCAAGATCTCTAAGAATGTATTAATACTCTCTAATTGGAAAACATAATTAAGAAAAGTATAAACTTTGGCTGCGTTATCTCACCCAGCTCCAGCATTAGGGAAGACCTCTTCAGTGCACAGAGTGTCAGAGTTTACTCTATTCAGTAAGTCTTTTAGAGCTACCAGTGCTTCTGCATCCACCAGTCCTCCTGCAATTGCAGCCACATTCTTACCTTGGACATCCTGCAGCTGTACAAAGAGGAACAAGATCTGTCTGACATATCTGTAAGTAACAACTGAAAACACACGCTCTCGCTCTCACCCACACACACTCAGAATGATAAGCTATGAAGCAGAGACAGCATTTGAGAAAGTACAGATAGCATCACAGTTCTCCTGTAAAAATGCTATGACGTAAGTCAGAATTTTGACCTGTCTTTTCATTTTTTAAAAAGTGAAATAAACTGCAGCTTAGTAGTAGACAAATCCTCTATCACCACCACCACGCAAAGTACTCAAAAACGAGAACAGATAAACAAAGGTGTAAGAATAGATACAATTATTAAAGAGCAATGAAACATTCATGCAGTACAACATCTTAACAGAAGAATTAGTGGCACAGAGAAAGTTTTAAACCAGACCTACCCAATCCACAATGTAACTGTTTTGGGAGGTTGGGGATGGGGGAAGATAGCACAGTTTAATTCCATGAAAAAAAATCTTCAGATATGCACTATCTCGGTAAATAGATTTGGGAATAGTCACTTCCTCCTAAATTTCTACAGGAGTAGTACAATATTTTATTTAAATTAAAACTGAGTTAGCATAATTGGGAGGAGAAAAATTAGCCTCGTATAATCATTAGTGTACAATCTAATCTAGTACCTTCACTAAAAATAATCCAAAAGATTTTAGACAGTATCTAATGAAAAAATCTTTATAAAGTTATTCCAGAACAGAGGACCAAAAGTTCTCCAAAAAAAATACCACACTTGAACTCAGAGTAATTTTTTCTGAATTTCTTCATTACCTATGAATTTTGTTAAGTGGAAACAAATTGTCTTCTAAGCAGGTATAATTCTCCAACATTATTTTTACAAAGACAGACATTAACAGTAGATGGTTGTCTCCAGTCTTCATTATTTGATTTCCTAGGCTTCAGATCAACTGGTACAGTAATTTGCCCAGATGCACAGAAGTATTATAATACCCTAAAAAAGAGAGAGACATACAAATATTTCTTACCACTCCAGCAACACGAGTCAGGGCATCTTCCCAGGAGGTGTAAACAAACAGCCCTTCTTCATTTTTGACCATTGGTTCAATAAGCCGCTGGCGTTTCAAACCATCGTACGCAAACCTGGATGAAGAAAGCCAAATGAGCACTATTAAAAACACTAAGAAGATGATGTGCTTTTCTAGTACAGGCAATATCATTAATTGTGACGCAGAGGTCTACAGAGTGAGTGAAATGTGACCAAAACCACAGCAGCCTTTGGTTCGGATATCACAATCAGTTGGAATGAATAACCTATCATGAAGACAGACTAATAAATTACCCAAAAGTTGAACCTTTTTAATGGAAATAAAATGAAGGTGTCAACTCTCCCCTTTCAACATATAAAAACAAATCTGTCAGTCACAAAAACTTTAAACGTTACTACAGTCAAGGACTACAAAATATAAAATTCTAGTGCAGGGGTTGGTTAATATATATATTTACAGCATCGTATAAAAAATTCTCAGTTTGCCAACAATGCCTTTAAAATATCAAGTGTAGAACTCAGAGGTCAGTGCTATAGACAGTATTTCTGGTACACTGTGAAAATGCCCCTTTAAAAACAATACATATATACTTGTACCTTGTTTTGTCAGAGATCCATTCCTCATTGATGTCTTCATGCAATCTTGGCAAAATCCTCATCACTTCTCCAGTCCTTGTGCTCACCACGATGTTACTTCCAACAGCATCAAGAACATCAATGGACTCAGTCTTTCTGTGGGGAGGAAAAGGCACAGAAACCTACAACTCATGCATTGTTAGGTGATTGTTCAAAAAGCAATAGAAGTCTATAGTCAAAGGTCACAAATGTTGTATGTAGGTTTCCAGCATTATCAGATATATCTAACATTAAAGATTTGTTTCCTAAGATATATTGTAAATCAGACTTTCACCAGTCACTGGACTGTAGAATTTGATCTTTCAATTATGCACCGTAGATTCAACCGCTGGCACAATTTAGGGAGACCTGGAAGTCTGAGACTATTTTGATCCTCCTGCCTCCCAAACTGCTAGAGATATAAACATATGTAATTTAGAATGACCAACATCTATAGGATGAATGTACTCCTCAATTTAATTGACTGGGCATCAGTCAAAGTAACTAACTCAATCTATATCAGAGACACACACAAAACCAAAAAAATTAAGTCTGTTACAGCACTTTCAATTTCTCTTACAATAGTAGTATAAATATTTACAGTGAGTGAATATTAAAGAGCATATGAAAGATAAACAGACATTAATTTGCATTCAATGTACCACTTAAAATACATACCGTGTCTCCCAGGGACGGGCAGTAAAGGCATATGGCTTGGAGGTAAGGGCTCCTACTGGGCAGATGTCAATAACATTGCCTGATAACTCAGACATAAACATTTTTTCAACGTAAGTGCCAACTTGCATCTCGTTTCCTCTGCCTGTTGTTCCCAAGTCATCTACCCCTGCAATCTCACTAGCAAACCTGTTGGATGCAAATAAAGTGTAAAAACCAAAATATGTGTATCTATATTACATGTTTTTAATTCTTAATCTTTTTATCTTTCAGTATCAGTCTCTGGAAGAGAAGACATACCTACAGAAAAAAAAAGGACAGGCATCTAAATAGATTAGAAAGTCCCTATGTATATAGTACAATGATTCTATGGTACTAATAGTTGGAAATAGTAAAAAGCAATTATACTCTGTGTGTATAAACACAAAGACATATCCAGCAACAGTTCACATATAGGAATACTAGCTTGCTGAATTTCATTGGGGTGGGAGGAGAAAGGTGATTCAAGGAACTGGCAACTGGTTTAATGGAGTTTGATTATCAATCTGAATAGAACCCAGCTAAGCAGTAACCAGAATTTCTCACACAAGATAGGCAGAGAAAACTGTGTCTGATCCATACCTGGATAAAGTTCAGGTTCAAATTAAATGATGCTGAAATCTAAAAAGCTATCTTCCTGAGATTTTAGCCTCAGACTGCTGTCACCTTGAGGTCACAATCTTGGGACAATGGCTGTTTCAGACTACAGTTTCATACAAACCAGACCTGAAGAAAAGGTCCCTTCATATTTTGGGACCTGTTCTGGAATATAAACAACAGGGCTGGCTCTGAATTTGGAGTTTCATTCAATTTTCTTGCTTTGATCATCTCTAGTTGTTACTGTCTGACAGTTATTTGGTGGTTTGTAAGAAATCAGCTGGTTGTCTCCATCAGACACCAACATGTCTCCTTGCACCTTGGTTGCAATCACATAGGAGACCAAGGATTGAATGCCATTGGTTTAGCATTTTTCATGATGCATTAGCAACAATCAGTATTTTAAAGATATATTTTTCCATTGGAGAGAATACTAACGGGGGAGAATCTAAGCAGAAAGATATTACCTGATACACCGAGTACACTGTATACACCGAGTCATAATTGTTTTGACTAGTGGGCCAATGTTCTTGTCTTCAACTGCACGTTTTCCCTCTAAAAATCTACTCCTATCATTGCCAAACATCATTGATTGGTCCTAGAATAGGTAACAAAAAATAGTTGAACCCATGTTACTGAGAAATGTAGTTTCACCTAAGACAATTAAAGAGATAAATGTTAGTAAATAAGAAGTGTAAAATAATTGAACTGGGCTTTGTACCTGGAGGTCACACTCTCCTCCCTGATCACAGATTGGACAGTCCAATGGGTGGTTTGCCAGCAAGAACTCCATTACACCCTCTCTGTTGGTGTCAGTAGTTACAGAGTTAGTGTCACAGTTATACATTTTTACCCTGCAGCCTAGACTATTAATGGCAGACAAAGCCTCCAGAGCATTAAAAACAGATACTTGTGTCATTATCACTAAAATGCCAATTTGTGTTTAAAAAACAACAGACTGGGCTAACTGAATGACCTGGGTAACAGTAATGAGAAATGGGCCTTCATCTCCAGGTTACCGTTTTGTGTTTGCCACAGTTTGGAGGTGATTAAAAGTTGTTACAATCAAATGGTTATGCAGTAGCCTAGCCACATCACAACACCAGGATCATCACTACCACCCTTGTTAGCATTCTCAGCCAAGAGACTGGGAAGAATTGCATGGACATGGATTTATTTTAAAATTTTAACTAGAAAGTAAACTCTCTCTACAGACAGCTTTATAGTACATTGCAAATAAAGTTAAAAGCAGTACTTGAAGTGCCTTTATTTAAAAAAAAAAAAAATCAAAGCTGAATACTGCATATTTGTTAAATTAGGCAATAGACCACACAGCCTTCTCTTCCAATAATAAAATAAGCAGCTACATGAAGTCAGATGCAGATACCTTGCTTTCCTGGACTTCTCAGAATTTGTCAGTATGTTCCAACCCTTCATTACTGGCATTGCACAAGCAGCTACTGGCTGCAATCATAATAGGAAAATGCATCAAGAGATCTCCTCTTTCATACATATACTGGTTATTAATCCAACATCTTGTAGAAAATACAGGATACAAACATATTTGCCACAAAACATAGAAAATCTACCCAATATAAAAACATAATTGACTTTGGTTTTGAAGTCTTCTCTCACATTCTTTTTGAGAATCTGAGACTTAAGCGGTTAATTTTGCCATGATCATTAGGAGTTTTGATTTCATTTGTGGTTTTAGCCTATTTTGTTCATTTTAAAAAGAAAAAAAAAAAAAGTTACACTGCACCAAAAGGAGAGAATGCAACTCTGAAAAAAGTTGTGCTGTTGACACAGGGCTCACCACTGAATCCTGCACCACTGAAGTCAATGGGAGTTTGGCACACAGACTTCAATGAACACATAATGCAGTAACACAGAGGGCTAGTAAATAAACTGCCATTTCAGTCAGGGACAAAAGTTGTAGGCCCCAATCATTCAGTTAGATCCATGCAAGATCCAGGGCAAGTTCAGGGCCCTAAGGGTTTGTATATCAAATGGCCACCTGCAGCTACAGTGTGAGGTTTGTAAGATTATAACAAAGTATAAACATGTATTTCTAAAAGATATACAATAAAGTAGTAGTTTCCAACCTGTGGTCTGCAGACCCCCAGGTGGTGCAGACTATGTCTAAGGCAGGGGTGGCCAACCTGAGCCTAGAAGGAGCCAGAATTTACCAATGAACATTGCCAAAGAGCCACAGTAATAAGTCAGCAGCCACACCTCCCGTCCACCAGCAGCCCCGACAATCAGCACCTCCCTCTCCCTCCCACCTCCGCAATCAGCTGTTTTGCAGTGGCCAGGAGGCTCTAGTGGGGATGGGGGAGGAGTGAGAGCATGGCAGGCTCGGGGGAAGAGGCAGAGTGGTGGCAGGACCTGGGGCAGAGCAGAGGGTTGAGCAATGAGCACCCCCAGGCACACTGGAAAGTTAGCATCTGTAGCTCCAGCCTCGGAGACAGTGCCTAGGCAAGGAGCCGCATATTAACCTCTGAAGAGCCGCATGTCGCTCCAGAGCCACAGGTCGGCCACCCCTGGTCTAAGGGGTCTGCGAAAAGTGACTATGAGCTGGTCTATGCTACCGCTTAAGTCGATTTAAGGTATGTTGCTCATGGGTGTGAAAAAGACACCTCCCTAAGCAACATAAGTTATGTCGACCTAAGCAATGTCCACACCGGCGCTATGTCGATGGTAGATGCTCTCCTGTCGACATAGCATGTCTTCACCAGATGTGCTACCGCGGTGCAGCTGTATCGGAGCAGCTGCACCGATGTAGCCTGGTAGCGTAGACTTGCCCTATGAAAATAAAGCGTCAGATGCCAGAAAAGGCACTCTGTTTCTCTAATCAGTCAAAAGAATGCAAATACCCCCACCTACAGGTCAAAACCAGAAGTGGTGTTGTTACCACAGAATCCCACAGTTTAGTGCCCTTTCAAATGCAGGGTGGCGCGGGGGGAGGGCAAGGGGAGGACTTGTGAGGTTACAGCCACTCAAAAATTTACTTTAGCCCCCCCCTCCAGGTAGCAGCTGCCACTCTCTGGCCGCCCTGCTCTGAAGGCAGAGTGCCTGCCCAGGGTGCCCAAGAGCAGCCCCCAGTCCATGTCCCTGCCCACTGGGATGCACCGCTCAGCACAGGTGGAGGGCCCAGGAATCCCCACAGCAGCTTGGACTGACCCACTCCAGCACAGGTTCCTGGGCCCCACTCCCTGCAGTCACTGCTCCCAAGGGCTCTGCCAGTCCTGGAGCTGGGTCCCCCCCAACCCAGGTGGCTGTGAGCACTGCCCAGCTCCAGCCTCCGATGGGGCCGGGAGGGGAAGGAGAAGAAGGCATGGAGAAGAGCAGGAACTGGTAGTAAGGAGGGGCTAAGGCCCATGTCAGTTCCCCCACCAGGAAGAGGCTGGTATCGCCCCTGGTCAAATGGCGTGCTGAGCATGTACAACATTTGTAGCTGAATTCTATTCAGACAGTTTTCACTTTAAGACTTCTATGACAGGGGTCCAAAGACCACGTGTTGAATTTCTAAAGGGGTCTGTACCTCCATTTGAAGTTTTTTAGTGGTCCACAAATGAAAAAAAGGTTGAAAACCACTGCAATAAAGCATTGCCATTCTTTTACAAATGGACATAAAATTTTGGGGTGTAGATAAATGCAGAAAAATAATCTTCTTGCAACATCCACATTATAACTACAAGTTGTTTCGCAATTACTCACTCTCCAAGTTTTCAGTAGAGTCCTGCAAACACTTAGAAAAGAATACAATTTCAGTACAGAAGAGCTACATACCTTGGGTGCTTTCTCTATCTCCACAAGGCACATCCTACAGTTTCCCGCAACAGACAATCGATCATGATAACAAAAGCGAGGTATCTGCATTCCAACCTTTTCACAGGCCTAGAAAAGGAAGAAATAAAGAAAATTAAGTTACAGAATTAGCTCTTATGACCTTGGTTCAACTGAAATGCAACTGAATTTTCAATTCTAAAATTTCTCATCAAAGAATTAAAAATTGTTTTGATTTTCACAGAGTGTGTGCTCACTGTATATCTCTTTGGCTTATGCAGGGTTAGTTCCAGAAGTTTACCCAAAGGGGAGACTGTCAAGTCAATAATGGTAAATAAGGAGCTGGGGAGTAACAGAAAAATTGGACCCAAGGAGAAATAATTCTTCTCCCCTTTTCATTAGATAGTGTGTTAAGAACTGTAGTAATAAAAAGAATATTTGTATTTTGTTGCTCTGCAGTAACAAACTCACAAGAAAGTATGCACTATATCAAGAAAGGTACACAGGGGAGGAAAGCTCCAATAAGACTTACAGGAAGAAGGAAAGTAAGAATGAATTTGGAAAGTGGTAGAAGATATGAAGTAAAAAAAAAAAAAAAGACAGGCATAAGAAACCCCAAAACAGTAAAATATGACATGGATGTCCACTGTAATCTCACTGAGTGCCCTGAAGATTATAGCGGTTCAAAGTGCCACCTCACACATTCACAGAAGAAGCCCAAACCCTGAGAAAATTTAGTAAGGCTTTTGACACAGTCCAAAATGACATTCTCATAAGGAAACTAGGAAAATGTGAATTACATGAAATTACTACAAGGTGGGTACAACTGTTTGAAAAACTATTCAAAGAGTAATTATCAATGGTTCACTATCAAACTGGGAGGACATATCTAGTGGGATTTCACAGGAATCTGCCCTGGGTCCAGAACTAGTCAACATTTTCATTAATGACCTGGATAATGGAGTAGAGAGTATGCTTATAAAACTTGCATATGACACCAAGCAACTTTGGAGGACAACATTAGAATTCAAAACAACCTTGACAAATTGGAGAATCGGTCTGAAATCAACAAGATTAAATTAGATAAAGAGAGCGCAAAGTACTACACCTTTCAGGAAGGAAAAATCAAATGCACAGATAGGGACTAACTGGCTGGGCAGAAGTACAGCAGAAAAGGATCTGGGAGTTGTGACGTTTTGGAGATTACGCAGATCAGTAAGGAGTTCTGTAACTGCCTGCCCTGTAACGCTGGTATGCCTTAATGCTGTGCTCAGATCCCTGGCACCGGGACTCTGCCCACAAGCACAAGGTGTCACCCTGGCTTCCACCAGCCTACTTATTCCTTTCTTGGTGACACCAACAGCCTTTCCAGTCCAGAGTCTCCCCAAATCCATCCTCCCCAAGTTCTTAACAACTAGACACTCAGACAGTTCCCCTTTGGTTCATCACCCCAGAACCAGCTCCCACTATTATACCAGCTCACTTTGGGATACACACTCCATAAAGTTTGTACCAGAGACTTGCTAGGATTAAAAATAAACAAAGTTTATTTAATCAAAAAACGACATATTCAAAGATGAAATAGTAAAGGAAAGCAAACATACAAGTTACACAGAAAAAAATAAACAAACAAACAAAGATGCAACCTCAGGTTTTACACTTCTATATTGTATTAGAAAAAGGATTTTATCTAAGTTACCTATTGCCTTTGAACAGTTTCCCCAGCATAACTCCAAGCCCAGTGGTATGCAAATTGTTCCAGTCACGCCCCCCCTTACCATTAACAGAATCTATCTGTGCCACCCTCCCACCCCATTACTGCACAGCCAAGGCTTCCTCAGCAGTGAAGCTTGGGCTGAAGGCGGAGCTGGGGAGCGGGGAAAAGCTGGGGCTAGAGGCAGAGCTGGGCCTGGGGGCATGATGCTCCCTCTCCTCCTCCTCCTCCTCCTCCCCCATGAAAAATCCTGTATTTAACTGGATCCTGGATTTACACTAAATAAATAACACTGCCACTAGATGCTGCAGAGGTATTCAAAATGAAGATAGATGTCACTTTATTAATTATAATTATTATTAAATTATTAATTCATTAATATGAACTTTTGGTTCACTATCAACTTCTACAAAAAGAGTCTCATGTCAGTAGAGCAGACAGATAAAGCTGATTAAGCAGCAATGGAGCCTAAGAGAAATACTGCATTGGGCTACTAGCTGGAAATTGTAAAGCCACAACCATCTTAATGTAACTTGCATCCAAGGCACAATTCTGCCCTCTGAAATGAACCCTGGTTGCATACTTTATGTGCCATTTCTCCGTATCTGGTCCCTTCTCATTGCTCCTAAAAAGTTAGTTTAGAAAAAATTAGTGGCCCAGTTGCAATGCTAAGCATAGCTTTGAAAAGTTTGAATCCCATTTTGACTTCAGACTTTTTTCCCCCCCTCAGGCCAGGAAGAGTGAAACTACAGCAAAGGCATGCATGGAGTTCTGAGCTACAAGAACTGGGGCAGGAAGGGAAGCTATATCTTGCATATCATTTAATTAAGTATAGCACAGAGTAGAGGGCTCTCAAAGAGTCCAGCTCAGTCCACTATAAGAAGAGCAGTAACCATATAAAACGTGGAAAGACAGTGGGTGTGACCCATATAGTTCTGACAAGGACACAAGAGAGCCACCGTAACTGTTCTACCTGCACCATCTAGAACAGCGGTGTCCAATAGAAATTCAATGCTAGCCACACTTGTGGTTTTGAATTTTTCTTATTAGCCACATTCTAAAAAAAGCTACAATTCAATAGTCTATTAGCCACGTGTGGCTAGTGGCGAACGTATTGGACACCGCTGATCTAGAATTTAGTTAAAGCTTGTCTGAATCCATTTACAGCACTATAGTAGTTATCAATTTGAATTCCTCCTGACACACCTTTCTTTCAGCTAATCAGGTCAGATTTTGCTTTCTCAAATGTAAAGCTTCTACAAGGAATCATCCCATATTAAGTTCTCTGGTGGGCAGCAAAACCACCTACACAGAACTGCCATGAGACACACAAAGTGTTCAGTTACATGAAGTGTAACACAATGACAATATACTGTTACAAATTGGGGGGGGGGGGGGGGGAGCAGCAGGTAGTCAGACACCGGTCTAGAATTTTTTCTACCTGAAGCACTGTAGTTCCCGGTTCTACCAAGACAGGCTGCCCATCAACGAACACCTCTATCAGGTTGCTGGCTGCTGCAGTGGTTGTACGCACTAAAAGATACAAGAAAAAAAAAACTGAGAATTTAAGTTACCGCTAAATGGGATACGCAGTATTCTTGGTATCTTTATTCTAATTGGTTGACCAGAAAGGTTAACACCCAAACCTGTGCTCCAAAAGTATTTTATTAGTCAGTTGTCCACATACGGGAGGCTACTTTAATTAAGAAGTTGGCATGTAGATATCCTGGTGATGGGCACCATAAAAATCCATAGCCAGGATTACTGCAGGCAAATTTCTTAGATGATACTTACTAATGTTTTGACAGTTATGCCACCTATTATACTAGCTATTTCAAGAATAAACCAAACAAAAAAAAAATATAACCCTGATTTCCATTAGCTTATCTAAAATTCTTATTCCTCATTGCATCTCATCTAGCACAGTTGGCATTGCTATGTCTTCAACCATTATGAACTAGGATGCGACCAAAAGCTTATAATATATTATTTCTTCAATTCTCCATTATTTCTTCAGCATGCCTATCAAAACTCTAGGTATATGATCATTATGTAAAAATACAATATTGCAATAATTAATGTAAGTTAACAATTTCAAAAACACCACCAAACAACAACAAAGTGGATATTCCCTAGGGCTGGTATCACTTGTGAAGCTCAGTGAGACATTATTTCTAACATGAGAGAGGAAAAATACAGAGAATAGCTGATGGTCAATTTTTAAAAGCAAATTCATGATAATTCATGTGTTTTCTTCTGCACTATCTTTCACACAAATTCACTGATCATTGCAGATTTAAGGTATAATATAGCTTTATCCCCCACAAAATGGCTTTTTAAATGCATGCCACATAAAATATTAAAGTGTGCTCTCTTTTTACTTTGACAATTGCAATGTTTTTCATATGGCAAATTATGGGAATTTTAAAAAATATGTCAAAGTGGCTAATATAACACACCTGTAAACATTCAGCCATTCAGACTGCTTAAGTGGTTTAGAGTTTCTATCACTCTCCTGGAAAGTCAATCTCTAGATACTCCAGTGCATTGTTAGTGGTGTGGGGGAATGAGGGAAATTTTAAAGGACATTAGTACCAATCACAGTCAAGACATTCTTCTTTCACATGATTCAGTGTAGCTTTAAATGGGAGGGAGCCACGGACAGGGTGTTCTCCATGAAGGCCCCTTGGCTATGGAATTCACTTCCTATTGGGCTCTTAGAAAGCCAGACTTGTTGTTACCTTCCAGCCATACCAAAAGTCCATTTTTTCTCCTCAATGCATTTGGAAAGCATGCAGGTTGAGGGGTACAAGGATTTTATTGTTATGTTTGTTGGCAAGTTAATGTTAATAATAAAGGGTAGTGTAGTATGAGCAACTTATTGAGGGATGTTTCACATTATTTAACATTGTTAACTTCAGGATATGTAAAAGCTTCCAAAGCCTAAGATGGGTGCTTAGTTATTTGTATTTATAAAACCAACTATAATAGCTAGTACAATCCAAACACGACCAGCAACAAGAGCACTATATAAAACCCAGAGAATGGTAAGAAATTTGTATAATAACCTCAATATACAATGCCTTCTTTATGTGCATTGTATCACTCTGTATAAGTAGGGAAAGGCTTCTCATGCACTTGTGTATAAAATGCAGGCAGACTCACCACATCCTTTGGTGGACTGAGTGACACCAGCTAAGGCCCTGCGGACAGCAGGTAGTCGCAGCATGATGCTGAAAATTAATACAAGAGAAGTTAGTGGGTTAAATTTTAGCAATTAAGATCTATCCTGATATTTCTATGAAGGTGGATAAAAATAAATAATTTAAATTAAATACAGGCTTATTTTTTAAAAATAAATCTATTTAAAATTAAATATGAAGTTAACATCTATGTTAGGCCTAAATTATATATTATATTATGTTGAAATAATTTAAATTAAATACAAAAATATTAAGCAGTATCTTTGTGCCAAGTTTTAAAGACAGTCAACAACTGAACAGGTGGAAGTTAATGACTAAGCATCAGGAACCAGAGTTTGTTGAAGTGTTACCCCAGCTTTTGACAACATGCCGCCTTCAGCAGGCACAGAAAGCACACATTTTTCATTTCAGTTTGTTCAACTAGCTCAGTTTAATGACTAGTACACTCAAAGTTAAGAAAGCACCTGGAGGTTGTAAGAGCAGGCAACCTTGTTTTCCTTTTCCAATCTATGACTAAATACTAGATGTGAGAATGAGATCTACTAGTTCTAAAATCTTGAAGGACATGGTGACCAGAAACAATCAGTTCAATTCACTGGCTACAGATAATACTTCCTTTGTTTAGTGAAGTTAGTATTAAATGCAAAACATGTTTTGATAAACTTTTTCTCTTAAACAAAATTAAAATGTTTTTGTGCCCTGATTTTGAATTTCCATCCAAATAGAGCTTGACACACACAGCAAAAAAAAAAAACAAAACAAAACAAAACAAAACAAAACAAAAACAAAACCATTTAGTAAGAAGTTAAGCGATATAACTGCTTAAATACATGTGTTTAGACATAGCGTATTCCGCTGGATATCAAAAAGAAGCAACAAATTTAGAGTAAAGGCTATATTTAGCTGAAAATCAGCATGTTTTAACAGTTACCAACCAATAAGAATCAACTTTTTTTTTAATAAAGGAAAGCAACTAAAAAATGCAAATACAAAGCATGATTAAAATCGATGGATTTAAATCAAAATCTGCTTACTGATTTAAATCATGATTAAAAAGGGTGATTTAAATCAGCTTTAATTTAAATCAATCTTAAATTTTTAATTTGTATGTGAGACTGTTGAATACAAATTACAAAAACTTTTGTATTATATGTCCAAAGCAATGTGTAGATGACAGGACCAAGAATTCTTGAGTTCTAATCCTGGCTCTGACAATGATTACCTCCATAGCCTTGGGCAAATCACTCAAGCTCAAATTTTCAAGTGCCCATTAATTCTGAGTGCCTAACTCAACACAGCCTAAGGCTAGAGTTTCAGAGGTGCTGAGCATCCGCTTAAGTCAAAGAGAGTAAAAAGTGAGTACTGCTCTTCTGAAAATTGTGCCCCAAAAACTGAGGCATTCAAAGTTAGTGGACATTTTTGAACATGTGAGCCCAAGAGATTTAATACAGGTCACACTGTGAATCAATAGCAAGGATGCATAAAAAGCCAATGTCTCCTGATTTTCAGTCTTGTACCCCCACCAACTGGTCAATGCTGGCTCCATATTCCAAACTAACAGGGAAGCTATCAAAATAAGTGTGTTTCCATTACCATGCATGTCAGAAAAAAGGTAGGATGACAAAATCTCTTCCATAAACCGCTCACAGACTAAAACAGATTACTTTAACAAAGGAAGAAATGACAGAAGAATAAGAAAAAAAGAAAGGAAGCGGAAAGAAAAGACTGCTCTTGGAAAAGCACTATTTGTAATTAATTGTTTCTGATGTGTTGTTGTTTTTAAACTGAATGTTTGTTTCTCCTTAGCGTCAGTCTGAATTGGGCTACCGCAGCTTCCTAAATACATATAAACATCTCATTATATCACCCAACCACAAAATAGTTGGTCTGTAGTTTGGAGTGACTCACTACCCTCATAACAGGTTTCAGAGTAACAGCCGTGTTAGTCTGTATTCGCAAAAAGAAAAAGAGGACTTGTGGCACCTTAGAGACTAACCAATTTATTTGAGCATAAGCTTTCGTGAGCTACAGCTCACTTCATCGGATGCACACTGCATCGTATGCATCCGATGAAGTGAGCTGTAGCTCACGAAAGCTTATGCTCAAATAAATTGGTTAGTCTCTAAGATGCCACAAGTCCTCCTTTTCTTTTTACCCTCATAACAACGCTATCCTCCGAAGCCAAGGAATTTGAAAGTTGAATGAGGTCCATTCTTTTATGAAGAATGAAAGTTAAGAGAATTAGGACTTGGCTACGTGGAATCACAGTCTGTGGTACCATGTAGACAAGCCCTCAGAAGCTAAGCTATGAGACAAGATTCAAGTGATCATAGAAACTTGATAAAAAGAGTGAAGAGTATTTCAGAGTTAGAATGTAACCCATTTTATTTTTCCAAGGGTACAAAACACTGTTGCAGTACTAAAATGGACATGTCCTCATGGCAGGTTCTATATTCAACTTCCTTTTTTCCCCTCACATATTTGCAAGTCCATGGTATTCTTTGTTTTCTTGCCCCACAACAAAACACTTCAAAGTTGTTTTCTAAGCCCTGGTCTACACTATGAGGTTAGGTCAAATTTAGCTGCATTAGGTCGATTTTATAAGCAATGCGTCTACACAACCAACCCCGTTCCATCGACCTAAAGGGCTCTTAAAATCGACTGCTGTGCTCCTCCCTGGCGAGGGGAGTACCGCTAAAATCAACCTTGCTGGGTCAAATTTGGGGTAGTGCAGACGCAATTCAACAGTATTGGCCTCCGGGAGCTATTCCAGAGTGCTCCAATGTGACCGCTCTGGACAGCACTTTCAACTCTGACGCACTAGCCAGGTACACAGGAAAAGCCCCAGGAAATTTTGAATTTCATTTCCTGTTTGGTCAGCATAGCAAGCTCAGCACCACAGGCGACCATGCAGTCTCAGAATCTCAAACGAGCTCCAGCATGGACCGAATGGGAGACACTGGATCTGATAGCTGTATGGGGAAAAGAATCTGTGCAGGACGAACTCCGATCAAAAAGAAGAAATGCTAATATATATGCCAAAAATCGCACAGGGCATGGTGGAGAGAGGCTACAACAGGGACACACAGCAGTGCTGCATGGAAGTTAAGGAGCTGAAGCAAGCCTACCAAAAGACAAAGGAGGCAAACGGTCACTCTGGGTCAAAACACCATACATGCCGCTTCTATGATCAACTGCATGGCATTCTACGGGGGGACCCTACCACTACCCCACCACTGTCCGTGGACACCTGCAAGGGGGGAGTCTCACGCGACAGGGAGGAGGATTTTGTGGATGAGGAAGAGGAAGAGAACGCGCAGCAGGCAAGCAGAGAATCCGTTCTCCCCAGCAGCCAGGACCTTTTCATCACCCTGCAGCCAATACCCTCCCAAGGCAGGTTCCTGGACCCTGAAGCCAGAGAAGGCACCTCTGGTGAGTGCACATTTATAACTACAGTACAGGGTTTAAAAGCAATTGTGTTTAATGTTTGATTTGCTCTGAAGAATTGTGATGCATTCGCAGCCAGTACAGCTACTGGAAAAGTCTGTTAAAGTGTCTGGGGATGGAGCGGGAATCCTCCAGGGACATCTCCATGAAGCTCTCCTGGAGGTATTCTGAAAACCTTTGCAGAAGGTTTCTGGGGAGGGCTGCCTTATTTCGTTCTCCACAAGGTAGGACACTTTACCACGCCAAGCCAGTAGCAAGTAGTCTGGAATCATTGCAGCACAAAGCATGGCAGTGAATGGTCCTGGGTCATTCAAGCAATGTTTCGATTTGCCTCAACCTCCCACCCCGCCATAAACCTCTCCCCCCTTACTCTCACAGATATTATGGAGCAGATAGCAAGCAGCAATAACAATGGGAATGTTGGTTGCGCTGAGGTCTCACCTGTCAGCAAACAGTGCCAGCGAGCTTTTAAACGTCCAAACGGCCATTCTACCACCATTCTGCACTTGCTCAGCCTATAGTTGAAGCGCTCCTTACTACTGTCCAGGCTGCCTGTGTATGGCTTCATGAGCCATGGGAGCAAGGGGTAGCAAATGGGTCCCCAAGGATAACTATTGGCATTTCAATATCCCCAACAGTAATTATCTGGTCTGGAAAGTAAGTCCCTTCTTGCAGCTGCTCGAACAGCTTGGAGTTCCTAAAGATGCGAGCGTCATGCACCTTTCCCGGCCATCCCATGTTGATGTCGGTGAAATTGCCCATGATCCACCCGCGCTTGCGACACCATTAAGAAGTATCCCTTTTGGTTTATGGACTTTTTGGCAAGGTGGTGTGGTGCCAAGTTAGGGATATGCATTCTGTCTATAGCCTCACCACAGTTAGGGAACCCCATCGCCACAAAACCATCCACTATGTCCTCCATGTTGCCCAGAGTCACTACCCTTCTTAGTGGAAGTCTGTTGATTGCCCCGCAAACTTGGATCACAACAGATCCCACAGTAGATTTACCCACTCCAAATTGATTCCCCATGGACCAGTAGCAGTCTGCATTGCAAGCTTCCACAGAGCAATCGCCACTTGCTTCTTCACTGTCAGAGCAGCTGCCACTGATCATCATCCCATAGCTGCATAACGATGCGGTCCCACCAGTCAGTGCTTGTTTCCCTGGTCCAAAAGAGGCACTCAACCGTGTCAAAGTGATGTGTGACTGTCGCCAGCAACTGTGAATTGCTCCGCTCTATGGCTTCCAGCAGGGCTGCTTGCATGGCATCACATTGTTCTGTGCGGCGGCTCCTGTATCAGCTGTGTAAATACCGCAGGATATGGCGCGAGGTGTTTGTAATGCTCACAACAACAGTGTACAGCTGAGCAGGGTCCATGCTTACCATGATATGGCATCTGCACGGATAACCCAGGTTTACGAAAAAGGCGCGAAAAAGGCTTGGTTTGTTTGCCGTTGATTTCAGGGAGGGAGGAAGGGAGGTAAGTGCATCATGGGAGGCTAACGCCTTGTTTCCATAACCACCCACGCAAATGTTTTGGTCCCATAAGGCATTGCAAACCCAACACAAAATTTCACTCTGCTACACATGCTGTGGGATAGCTACCAACAGTGCATTGATGCGAGCCCTGCTAGTGAGGATGCGCTCCGCCAACACAATGAGCAAAGTGGGGACACGCAAGATCGACTTGCTTAAATTGGAGGCTCAACATCAATTTACATAAAATTGACTTAACTTTGTAGCGTAGACGTAGCCTGAAAATGAGAATCTTTCATCCCTAATCCCCATATTCTTGTGACACGAGGTTAAAGGAACACTATTAACTATAATCCTAAAATAACGTTCTTAATATTTCTCCATGTGCTATTAACCATAACTACTGATTGTTAAAGTTTTGTTTAATAAACTGTAATTGTAAAACAAGATTTACTTTTCTTCATGTATGCTGTTTACTTTTGGCTTTTCACTCAGTTTGGTCATTGAGAACTCTTCCTTAAAATTAAATCAATTCTTTGTAATAAGATCTCAAAAAAAAAAGCATCTCTTGATCTTTCACAGTTGTAACCCTCGCCTTACCATACAAAACCTCCACCTCTGCTTTTGTTTACTGACAAGCCTTGCTGAGTTATGTCCAGTATACACCCTGATCCTGCAAATGCTCATCTATGTAACCTCAACAAGACTATTCATAAGTGTAGAGTTAAGAATGGGTGTGAATCTTTGCAGATTGCAGCTTTAGACTGTAAGCTACTTGAGGCAGAACCCTGTCATTTGTGGGTTTTTAAAAGGGACACACACACAGTTATTGTCCAAAACTCTTGTCCTGTCAGTGCCACTTGCCCGGCCTCATGCCCTACTACATACAACAGCGCACAACACCCCAGTAAGGGCCCTGGGTGCGGCTGGGGGACAAACAATGACAACGAGGGACCTGGATCAGGCCTGGGAACGCACAAGTTCTAGGGGTCAGACGCTGCTCTCAGGAGACCCGGGCTCTGCTCCCAGCCGGCCAGGGCCCCGCTGGAGACCCTGGCCTCATGTGTCACTCGAGCACCTCTCTGGGACCCCCTGTACTGTAACCCCCCGCAGGCTCTCAGAGCGGCCCCGGAGGGGGGGGTGTCCCACCGGCGCTGCCCCCCAACCTCTCCGGGCGCCCCCTGGGACCCCCCAGGCAGCAGGCGGGGAAGAGCCTTGGGCTGGCTTATTTAACGCCACGAACCCCAGTGCGAGGCCTAACGGGCCGGGTCACCTGCTCGGCGCCAGCACAGACAAGGGCAGGCCCCCAAGCCGCAGCCGCCACCGGGACCGAGGGAGCCGGAGCCCGTGAAGGGCATCCACGGGACAGGGGGGAATCATCCCCCGCCGCAGCCCCGAGCAGGGAACTTCGAACCCCTCGTCAGCACGGGGCCTCGCCCCGGGGCAGGAACACTCGTAACAAGCCGGCCGCGTTACCTCCTTGTACTGCGGGGACCAGCAGCAGCACCCGCTGCACCGGTTGGCTCTTCTGAACCAGAAAACGCTCCGCAGCTCTCTCACCCAGCTACTATGGCGGCCGCCTCGGCAACTTCCGTCACTCCCCGGCGGCACCTTCGGCAATTTCCGTCACTAGCGGCCTCGGCAACTTCCGTCACTCCCTAGCGGCACCTTCGGCAATTTCCGTCACGCCCCGGAGGCACCTTCGGCAATTTCCGTCACTAGCGGCCTCGGCAATTTCCGTCACTCCCTAGCGGCACCTTCGGCAATTTCCGTCACGCCCCGGCGGCACCTTCGGCAATTTCCGTCACTAGCGGCCTCGGCAATTTCCGTCACTCCCTAGCGGCACCTTCGGCAATTTCCGTCACTAGCGGCCTCGGCAACTTCCGTCACTCACGCCCCGGTGGTGGCGACTTTCGAAAATTAGCCGCGGCGGAACCTCCCGGAACACCCTCATTATTAGCCGTTCAGTACATTTCCGTCCTTCTAGTTTCATTTCCAATCCGCCCGGCTCCCTGTACTAGGTGGTGTGTGTGGTGGGGGGGTTATTTCCAGGTGCTTCCCCGCGGAGGGATAATCTCACGCCGGCGACGGCGATGTGGCGGAGGGATACAAAGCACTCTATATAAATGCGGCGCGGCGGGGCGGTGTTCTCTTTCTGCGGCGGGTGCAAGGGGTGGTCTGTTTGTCTGTGTGTTGAACTGCCGCCATCATCATGGGCTTCGGGAACCTCAGATCCGCTGCCGGCCTCCGGCTCCTCAACGACTTCCTGGCCGACAAGAGCTACATCGAGGGGTGAGCGGCGGGGGGCAGCGGCTAGAGCCCAGTGCAGCGGAGCGCGACCCTCGGCGGTGGGGGGCGCAGCCAGCCCGCGCGCTCGGCGGTTGCCGGGCGAACGAACGGCCCCTCCCCCGCTAAACCCTGGGCACTGCTGCGACGCCGGGTGTCTCGAGCCGGCTTGCGTGTGGGGCGTTGCTGGCCCGCGCGTGCCTCGCGCCGCAGCACCGCCGCGCGGGCTGCGGGCCTGACCCCACCCCTGAACGGCCGTTGAGCCCGTTGCCCCGCCAGGGTGGAAGCCTGAGGGTAATAACCCCAGAGCCGCCTGGCTGGTACCTGGCCGCCGTGCCGCTCCCCCGTCCTGGCCTGTGGCGCTGGTGGTTGCGGGATGGATGGGGAACCTCTGCAGTGTGTGTAGTGTCCTTATGATCCGGCTGCAGGGAAAGCTGGTCTTCGCTGTGACGTTAGCTCGGGTATTGTCTCCAACTCTAATCCCAGCCACAAGCAAAAGTCCTTACCCCCACACCGGCGTTAACTCTAGCTGGCCCGGCCCCTTCGGTGCCATGCACCGGGGCAGTGGTACTGTGGACATAGGCGTCTGAGTGCTGGGCAGTGTGGCCCTTCTCATTTGAGCCCGGCTAACCTGTGAGCAGCCATGAGTGTCTTCTGCAGGGAAGACCTAGCCAAGTGACTTGTTAAGCTGTGAGTTATTTCTCACACAACTTCTGTTATAACTGGTACATTACAAAAATCAATTCGTTTTCCTATTGGAATGTGTTCTTTTCTATAGGTATGTGCCCTCTCAGGCTGACATTGCCGTTTTTGAAGCACTGTCTGCGCCGCCTCCTGCTGACTTGTTCCATGCTCTCCGCTGGTACAACCACATTAAGTCATATGAAAAGCAAAAGGCAAGGTATGCTGAACTTAATGCACCAGACACCAATTTATATTTATAGGAGAGTAGTTAAACATCATAAGCTTTGCAGTTTCCATTCGATTTTTTTGAACAAAGTCTGTTATGTTTCATTGGGATTGTAGCCAGCAGTTCACCTAGCTTTTTGTCTTAAAGTTTGTTTGAGCCTCTTTGCTTTTGAAAAGTGTATGCTTGATAGCTCTGAACAAGGGAGTTCTTTATTTATCCATAGAACTGGTACAGTGCAGGCAGGAGTGTAAACCTTCCACGCTGTCTTGCTAATGCACCTCAGTTCTGATCTAAATGTCAAGAAGCTAATTCTGTCTTCATGCCCACTCAGTTGTTGGGATGGCTGCTTAAACTTCAACAAGGCACCATTTGTGGTGATGCTTTTATGTAGACTGTGGTTCTCAACCTGCTGGCTGCTTGTGGCCTCATCAGCACACAGTTGTGGCCCACATAAAAACAGTGAGAGCTGCAGATGCATCCCACAGTGGTAAATAGGTTGAGAACCACTGATGTAGACCCTGAGCTCTAGGAGTTAGAATGACACTGACCTCATGTAGATTATCAGAATAGTGATTTAAAGTTGATACCACCTGGGCTAGATTTGAACCATACCCCAATACAAATCCCATACAATCAAGCCCCTGTAGATTTAAATTTGAAACTTGTATACGTACACCAGCTTCTTTTTTTGCCCAAAGTGTAGTTTGAGATAGGAATAGTAATAAACAAAATGATCGACTATATATTGGGAGCCCTTTCATTCAAACAATCGTCCTGAAAGCTTAAACCAAATTAAATAGTGACCTGCAAAGAGGCCTGAAAATGAGGGGGAAATGTGAAAGCAAATGTATTCTTTTCTCTTTTAGTGAATTTAGTGATCATGAAAGTTGCCGTATTGACAGCCATGGAGACTGAAGTCCTCTAGAAAAGGTACAGCATAGGCAGTGTCAGTGTATGCACCTTCACACTGCCTCACCATTGTGCCTCTACCCTGTTCTGGGGGGAGCCTCCTGTAGAGTTGAGTGGTTCAGTCTCCTGACCTTTGGCTTTTTTGATGCTACCACTGATTTATACCACTTGTGATGGTTTCTCTACTTGGAACTAGACTGAAGTTGTAAACTTACTTCACAAAGCTCACGAAAAATTCTGATATGGTAACTACATCTAACTAGTGCCAGTCTAACCAAATTCAAAGCAGAAGTGAATATAGAAGAGTGTAATCACTAAGGCTAGTATTCTGTCACTGCAGTTCATAAGAAATAGCAGTCTAATAAAAATGCAAATAGTCACAAATAGAAATAAAAGCTTAAAATAACAGACCACACTCTTATGGCTTTGGTAGCCACCATTAGAAAAAAGACAGCACAAAGTAAGTCCTAGTTAAAAGGAAACAAAATGAGGTACTCTACCTTTATGAGGAGGCTGTGGAAAACTGTAGGCTGAAGTCTATATATTTTCAAGCAGTAGATGGAGCTATTTGACGTGTCTGGGATTCAGAAGTACAGTACTTAGTCCCAAACAGGTTCTGTTGGTTCTTCTGAAATAACATACAAACCTGCTTATGGTTATATGTTAGGTATTAGAAAAACTAATTCTCAAACAGCTCCATAGCTTTTAGCACTCACTAAAACACCAAAATCACAGAATTAATTACCCTGTGACAAAGCTAGCTTTACTCATCACCATGCCTACTGAGCGGCTGTTAATCCTCCACCAAAAGCAAAGGTTTTCAAGGAAGTATTTGGGTGGAAAGTAAGGAAATTTACTTTGTTAATGAGACACAGTATATTGTTAATTATAACTTGTTTCAACAACCACTAATCTTTCTCTGAGGATATATTCTGTAACATCTCTGCACATTGAAAAGAAAAGCGAAACTTATCAAAGCACCCAAGGGCAAAATTCCAGACAAGTGCTTCATTTTGGTTGGCTGCTGCTAAGTGGTATACTGTAGGAAATGCTGCTAGCAAGGACAAAAACAGTTTGCCATTTAGCTGCCTATGCACATGGGATTCACTATAATAATTGTCAGTTTAACTATCATGCTGTGCTGTGAGTGCACTTTTGGGATTGTTCTGGTGTTTCACTTTTGAAACTCTAGTGTACTTCATTGCTATCACAAGTAATTGTTACTGTAGGTTCACTGATCTTAAAAATGTTAGTATCTGAAATTAGGAGTATATTCATTTTAAACTAATATTATTTTGCCACTTCTTTAGTTTGCCAGGAGTAAAGAAGGCTTTGGGGAAATATGGTCCTGCTGATGTTGAAGACTCCACAGGTGCAACCACAGATAGCAAAGATGATGATGACATTGATCTCTTTGGATCTGATGAGGAGGAGGTACTGGAGATATTTTTTCTTAAGAAATAGATTTGTGAATTTTTGTTTTATTTTTGTTTTTAAAAGATCATAATTTGATTGAAATACTCCAGAAATTTATTATCAGAGCCCTGAAATGCATCTGACTTTGCATGATAAACAGGAAAGAACCTGTGAGGAGATAAATAGCTAATGGGGTACTGACAAACGTATTACTGTAATAGGTATGAACTCTACTGGAGCAGTAGTAAAAATTAAACTGAGGAAAAGCATTTTACTCATGGAAATTTGCATAGGAAATGAGGGAAAACCTCTTGTAAGCTGTTGACCTGATCTGTAAAGGACTCTGGTCTTCAGTGATTTTTTTTTTTTTTTTACATGGTTTAAACTTGTAAAGTAGAAAGCATTTTTCATATGTCCATTGGATCAACAGGAATGTCCATGGGCAAGACTAAATATAGAGTAAAATTTTCAGTAACCTAAATGACTTAAGCACTTAGAAATCTGTCTCAGATGCTCGTGAAAATTTTACCCATAGTCTGCGAAGTGCTCAATACCATTCATGTATTTAAGCTTTTTTTTTCATTCCATTCTCATGCTAGTAATATTTTTGTTCTAAGGATGCAGAAACATTTTTAGGTGACAGAAGCAACAAAGGAATCTTACTACAAAATTCTAGTAAACTTTTAATGGGCTTATTAAAGCAACAACTTAAGATCACATTTAAGTTAAATTGTTTTCCTATTCTCTTGGAGTATTAGAAAAAATGCTTAAATGATATGTACAGACCCCACTATTGTGTATTGCAAGCTATGCTCAGCCTTTGTCACATAAAGATGGTAGGAGTTTTGTGAACTTCTAGCAAGTTTGCATGAAGTGCCTATTTTTAACTGACTGGTTACATGATGAATAAAACCAAATCACCATCTTTCGGCTGATCTTGTGATGATTTGTTTTTATCTGACTAAAAGCCAGTCTACTTTTATTAATAGTGGATAAAGAATGTCTGTCTTTGCCTTGTTGTGAATCTGTTTTTTCTCTTTCAGGAAAGTGAAGAATCAAAGAGACTGAGAGAAGAGCGTCTTGCTCAATATGAATCTAAGAAGTCCAAAAGTATGTCTGGTAGCTTTTTTTAATAGCCTGTTCTATGCACTTGAGTTGCAATATGCGTGGGAGACAGGAAAATCCCTTCCTACCCTCCCAAATTATTAGCTGGAGTAAATATGATTTGCTTCGATCAAGTACATTTGAAATAGTACAGTTTCTCACTATGTTGTGATAGAGCACTTTTATCACAAGCAGGCTTTAGTCACTGCTTTGAGACTGCTGTGTCAATAATGAGATGTGACTTGAGTTTGGGATTTGCTTCTAAAGATAGAAATGCAGAGTTTAGGTTCTCCATTAATGGCTAGATATGCATCTACTTTAGACACTATCAGGATAACATAATTGTAGGAAGGAAGATTAGAAATCAACCTTTTATTTTAATATTGCAACCTAATCATTTCAGTGTAGGATTCCACAGTTACTGGTCTGGAACTGTTCTGAAATGTAGCAGTTGCAGTATTCCATCTGTGGGAAATAAACTGTTACACTGTGTCATGCTCCTTTTCAGGTCAGCTGAAAAGGACTTTCTATGTAACAGACAAGATGACAACTTTGATGCAAACTTGATGACAAACTTGATGCAAATTTCTGAGTAAACTTGGCCTGATGACACGATGACTTCCTATAACAGAAGTTGGAAGTACATGTGTCTTTTAACATTATGCTAATTTACTGGAAATTTTGTAAAAAAAAAAATAAAAACTGACAAAACAAATCTTGATACAAGAGATTTTCCACGTAAGACTGGAAAGAGTAAAGCCTTCTGCATTGACGGATTCATACATTAAAGCATTATTGTTCATCTGTTTTGACTGTTCTTTTGCTGCTGCATTTTGTATAGGTTTGCAAACAGCTTTTATGAAACGCCTTATAGCCTGGGAAATGTCCAGGATATCTTAATTTTAATTTATTCTTGCTTCATATTGCCTTCTCTTTTCTCCCTCACCATCTTTTTGCTTTTTTTAGAACCAACTCTTATTGCCAAATCATCCATCTTACTGGATGTGAAACCCTGGGATGATGAGACTGACATGGCCAAATTGGAGGAGTGTGTCCGAAGCATTCAGGCAGATGGCTTAGTCTGGGGATCTTGTAAGTAGGAGATAAACAAGAATGTGAGAGCAAGGGGATGGTAGTACAGTTGTGTGTGTGTGTGTTTAAAAAAACAAAAAAAACATGCTGCACGCAGAGAGATACTTCAAGGCATAACTTCATGGTATGTAGAAAAAATACAGATACTAATACATAGTATGTTATGGACCCATAGTAGCCTTTATATAGATCACTGGTGTCTTAAAAATAGACAACTAGATCACTGTCCAAAATGTAGATTAGTCTAGTTTGATTTGAGAAGTTAATAAGTTGTGGATTGCAGTGCTACTATATATTGTCTGCCTTGGTAAATGTAATAGAGCAGTAATTGCTGGAGACTTGAACTTTAATTTTAGAATAAAACTCTGGCCTTCCTTATAGAGACCTCAAAATTGTTCATGCTGAGTTGTGGGGAGGAGCTTCTCAGTGATGGAGAGGAGTGGGTATATTTTCTGGTCAGCTTCCTGTTTTCCCCTTGTTCTGCCTCCATGTGGACTTCCTGAGGTTATCTGAAGGTCCTCTGTCAACAGCAAACAAATCTCCCTTGTGATTAAGCAAAAGTAACCTGCATTTGAGTCTGTGTGTTTTTAATGGCCATGGGGTTGATTAGGTGATGTGTATATGGAGTATGCTGTTTGTTTCCAGGTGTTTTTATGCAATTCAGTATTTTGAATGGGTCTAATTGGCATTGTGTAATTAGTGCTTAAAGTGATGCTCTGCTGAATAGGGTGTTTAGTTAATTGACTCTCTTAATCACCACATATTTCTTTCTTTGACAGCCAAGCTGGTTCCAGTTGGCTATGGTATCAAGAAGCTTCAAATTCAGTGTGTAGTTGAAGATGATAAAGTTGGTACAGATATGTTGGAAGAGAGAATAACAGCCTTTGAAGATTATGTACAATCAATGGATGTAGCTGCTTTCAACAAGATCTAAACCCTGCTACATTTGGAATAAAAGTACTTGAAATTTTATGATCGCTCTGTTGTAGCTTATTCCAAATCACTGAATAATCTAGCTCAATTACAGTTCAAAAAGCTTTTGTTCACCTGTTGAAGTGAACTGCACAGTAAAAATGAAAACTAAATTAAACTGAAATCCTCTACCCCAGGATGGATGGTAGTGGATATCTGTACAGAAATCTGAGTTGGTTCTTGGTACTTCTGTAAGGAGTAAATAATACTCACAGACCATTCTAATGCAGATACCAGTGAGGAAGGGTGGTTAAGGTCAGAAAATCTGATTTCTGTGCCTAGAACTTCTCCTGAAATCTTGTGCAAGTCACTTGTGCCCTGTACCTCAGTTTCCCCATCTGTGAAATGGGAATACTACTTCTCTACTTCACAGGGGTGTTTTGGCTAAATTTGTTAATATTGTGAGCTCCTTGGGGCAGGGTCTAGGGACATACAATCCAAGATGCAGAAATTCTGTCCAGACTTGGTTTGATAATGGATACCAAATAAGTTGCAATGTGATATGACTGTGTGAAAAGCCAGTGCAGTTTTGAACTGCATATGTAAAATCATGTCATGGAGTTGGGAGGCAAAGTGGGAACACTAGGGGCAGCATATCCCTTTCAGTCTACTTAAGCATTTAATTGAAATACTGGGGGTTTGTGAACCAATTCTTGTGTATAATTAAGGGTTAATAGGGACTCCAGTTACTTTAGATTATAAATAAAACAAAATGAGGTAATCTGTTTGGACAGGAACTACCTGCTTTAATTGAAGTCAAAGCCCATGCCCCTAAGTGGCACAGTGCATTCTCTTTCAGAAGGGAAAAATGTGATATCCCATGAGTACTACACTGAAAAAGCCAAGGATGGTTAAGCTGCACTCATGAGAATTATAACATCAATCAAGAATTTATACTGCATACTTCTGTTTTCTATATAACACTTGTATAAGCAGATACACCTTTAGCAGAGTTCAGCTTGCTTGTATCAGGGCTGAACTTGGCCATTATAGATGTGAGGTCCTGGGGTGGGTTTTTTTGTTTTCCCCAGAATTTATTCTAATTGCTTTCTCAGCCAGGACTATGTAAATCTGCATATTGCCTGTTTAGGGTTTTCTTCATAAGCCTTCAATTAATGAAATTTCTAGTCCCTTTTGTTGTGCTAGGTAATGTGAAGCACTGAGTTGCCTGGAGGCTGAAACAGTGGCACTATAGTGTAATGTCATTCATTGCAACTGGGATAGGTTTAATGTGGAAACCTGACATTTTTACTTTAAAATCTTAACCACTTCACTTCTACTAGTTCTGTTGGAAACACCGTGCTTACCTGGGGTGGCAGGACTTGTTGCTCTGTTTGGTCAAAAGGCTGTTGTACAGGAAAAAGGTTGCAAATGCTTTGATTTATTTTGTTATCCTCCACAAAGGATGCCCTATGTCCCAACAAATGATTAAATAAAACCATATCACAAGCCTTTCCTCCTTTTCTCCCTCCCCCACAACAAAATCTTTTAATTCCAGTAAGGAAGAATTAGTATAAAAACATGTAATGCTGACCCTTCCCTTGTGTTTTCTTAATGTTCCACCTAGTAGTTCCTGTCATAACTCATTTTTTTAAAGATCCTCACAGGTGCTGTGAAAAATGAGAGAGACTGGGCAAAAATATGATGCTTGGCAGGAGCACTGTTACAAGGTCTACTGTCCCTAGTCATCTATCTGCAATAATCTTGCTTTTATTATCAAAAACACTTCAGCTGCTCAAAAACTTTTACTTAGACCTTTAAACAGTTTTCTTGAAAGTACAGATCCATCCAGTTAAGTGACTTGCAGATTGTAACACTTTGGGAGATATTAATTACACCAGCCAGCCACCTGCAGTGTCAGTCTGCACTGTTGGTGGATTGGTGCTGTTTTAATACTCACCCTGCTACTGCAGAAGTACTGAAGATTTTTATGAAATCTCTGAAAATATGGCTGAATTGAGACTTGTGTAAAAGAATGGGTTCTGGGCTTGTTTCTCAGTTGGTATTAGGACAGGAGTAAACACGGCCTGTTGAAGCATTAAGGAATAATTGGGAAAGTAATATTCTACAATCCTGCCATAACATATATAGAGCTGGGGAAAGCCAGTTGACCACAGCTTGATTGGTTTTCTGAACTTTTTGAAGTGGTATATTTCTTAGTCACGAATTCCAAAGATGAAGGAAGCTACTTCTCAAAGTAAGTCAATAGCCAATCTTTAATAAATTCCTGGGGCAGATTCTGCCCTCAGTTGGAATAGATGCAAGGTGCTGAGCAACCCCCAATTCTTGTTTAATGATGGGGCTGTGTATTAGAATTCCATTGTAACATCAAAATCTGGATTATTGTGGATTGTTCTACCCCTAAACTGAAATTAGCCCTCTTTGGTTCCACAGAATATTTGCAGCACGTGACCATTTTGTCTGCCTGAGGGAAGCAGCTGAGAGCACTGCTATCTCCATACACAAGGGGGTGCTGCTACCCCTTCCTTCTCAAACCACTCTAAATTGCTGCTCCATTTTTCCCCAACCCAGCTTGTTTAATGTTCCAATCTCCCTCAGGGCAAGCTCCCTCCTCTTTCTCCAGTGCAAGGTGCCTCGAGTTGAACTGGGCAGTTTTTTGGCCAACACTGTTTTGGGGGGGAGATTCCTATGTTAACCAAACCATTATCAATGTGTCAAATGTACTGATTTGCTCCAGCTGAAAAAAATCCCTCAAACATTTAAACACTGTTCAGTGTATATTTTGATTCTAAATGACTAGAAATTTCCTTCAATTTTATTTTTACACACCTTCAAAAATAAATTTTTTTAAACTGTTGATTTGCTGAAAATTTTGGAAAGTACATTTGGGGACGGGGGGAGAAACCTGCTAGTAAACAAAAATCAGTTATTCACACAGGTCTAATCAGGAGCCAGAGGCTCCTGCTGTATTGTTCTGGCCTTGTCTTGGAGAATGAAGATCCTTCTTCCAGCCTAAGGAAGAGAAGAATGTCTGCCCCCAACACACAGCACTCCAGAAGGATCAATGAAAGGCACAGTAAATTCTGGGTGTAACAGAACCAGGAATAGGGGAAAGAGATATGGGGTCAGGATTACAAAAGTTTAAAAGGTAAAAAACTGTTGTGAGAGATCATAATCCAGTGGTTACTGTACAGCTTCCCTTTATTGAAAAATCAAGTATAATATCAGCAAAAGAAACAGCCACAAACTAATCCAAGTACTAAACCTCAGACTGCTTAGGAATGTCAGAGCAGCTGATCAGATGAGAGGACTGTTCTACTTCTTATCCAGACATCTGTCAATAGTCATTATCCTTACATCTCAGGCTGGCTTTCCAATCAAACAGCCCTTCTTTCCCTTCTTAGGACAGTTCATCCTGCAGTGGCCAGTATAGCTGCTGAGATGGCTCTACCATCTGCACCGGGCATTTGCTGCTCCTGCTATTTTTCCGTAGTCCGTGACTTGAGTAAGCATCTGTCATTTCGATCAGCATACAGACTCCGTTACCATCAATCTCACTGTCCTCAGAGAGCCAGTGTCCTCCTTGGTTTTGTTTAGATATCTTCTGTTCCTCCTGTAGAAGTGGCTCATGCAGTAGTTATGATACATTTGCCTTGGTGTGAATTAATTATTTGGGCTGGTTGCGGGTTCTTTTTATCCCCATCCAATGGCAGTAACTGACATTCTTGTGCTTTGTCTTCAAATCTGTACCTCTCTTATAACTATTTTAGGGTTGTCATTAGCTCAAGAAGCTTGCTACATGTTGGTAAAGTCCTTCTGTCCCATGGGTCACTGAACTGCTGTTCCTAATAAGCCATTGTGATAGTCCAACAATACTAAGCATGGATCTCTTGAATATTCCACAGCTTTAAAAAAAAAATTAAATTATTTACTGACTTCTTTGCTAAGCCCATAACACCTTGCTGAGGCACTAGTTCTATAATGACTCAGGAAAGAGTGGTACCTAACCAATTAGCAACATCAGATTTTGTAGCATTTAGGTGTATTTCTGAGATGATACTGATCCAGCCTAACACTGATCAGCTCATGAGGCCTCATGAACTCAGACCAAAATGTGGCTGCAGGCAATATTGATCTATTCATATTTGTGCAAATATAGTTCAAAGTGATAGAATATTTTGTGTAAAAGAACATTATGTATGAATCTATATATAGGGCCCCATCTACACTGTAAACTTTACTTGTGTGGACAAGACCATACGGTGTTATAACCATGTTACAGCCCTAATCTTACACACTGAGGCAAGAATGTATGTATAGTTTTGTACATGCATGTATTCAAGCTGGCTGAAAATATATCTTTACTGGGTATACATGAGCTAATAGGAAACTCAGGGCCAAATTCATCCCAGCATTAACTCCCCTAAATTCAACAGGGTTATATCAAGGACGAATATTAGTCTATTTAGTGTCTGTGTATATATGGATACATATATAATTCTATAGCAAGCAATAAATAAAATAATTTTATCAAATTCTGCCCTTACTTGGCATCTGAACATAAGAACTGCGATTCTGGGTCAGAAAAAGGTCCATCTAGCCCAGTATTCTGTCTTCCGACAGTGGCCAATGTCGGGTGCCCCAGAAGGAATGAACAGAACAGGTAATCATCAAGTGATCCATCCCCTGTTGCCCATTCCCAGCCTCTGGCAAACAGAGGCTAGGGACATTTGCAAATCCTTACCTGTGTGAGCAGACCTTGCTCCAAGGGACATCAAATTCTGTCCTTTCTTACATTCCACTGAAAAATCATGTAAAAATATCGTTTATACATTTTATCCATCATTGGAAAGGCGTAATAATGGACAGTGGGTTTTAGAATGTTAATTATTTTATCTTTTGACTTTACTTGTGAGGGGGGTGGTATAGGGTGGCTAAGTGTCTGGTTTTCAACCACAACGCCCGGTTGAAAAGGGATCCTGGCAGCTCCAGTCAGCAGTGCTGACCAGGCCATTAAAAGTCCAGTCAGTGGCACAGCCGATGGGGCTAAGGCAGGCTCCGTGCCTGCCACGGCGCCGCGCAACTCCCAGAATCAAAGGCATGTCCCCATTGCACCCCTGCCGGAGCCCTTGCCCCCTCTTACACCCCAAACCCGAGTCAGCCTGGTGAAAATGAGTGAGTGAGAGAGGGTGGGGAGAGCGAGTGGCGGGGAGGGGAAATGGAGTGAGCAGGGGCAGGGCCTCAGAGAAGGGATGGCGCAGTGGGCAGGGTGGGGCAAGGTTGTTCAGTTTTATGTGAGTAGAAAGTTGGCAACCCTAGTGTGATAGTAGAGGGAGGCAGGGGTCATCCAATCTCTACTATAATTAGAAACAAATATTATTTCTTTATGTTTCCAGGAGAGGGGAAAAAATTTAAAACATCCCCTCTTCGCTGTAAGACATCAAAAACATGGACAACCAGGAAATGAAACTGACTAGAAAGCCACAATGTATCAGACCATGGTATCTGGTTGTAGCAGTGTGCAAGCAAACACCAACCACTAAACAGAGGACTTAATTGATTTTTGTTGTAATAATCTACAGCACTTGTTCAACCTTTTCCATATTTGGGACCCCTTTCCTACTCAGACTGGGCCTCCTCCCCCTTCCAGCTACCTGGGATCTAACCAGGAGTTCCCCTTATTTAGCACTATTGGAAGCATGGTGTGATCATGACCCCCGACAGCTGCGAGTGAGCTCCAGGCTGAGAACTCCTGGATCTAAGGTGTTACATAATTCAACAGAGAAATATTTTTGTTATATATGGTTATGTTGAGAAGGTGTCACTTTAAACACCTCTTCTGGAATTTACACAACAGGATTAATAGTGGGAATGTTCCTCTATCTGTTCCAAATCCCATTGATTGCAGTGGGCTTTGTCTCAGGCCCTTTATGCATCAAACTAGCATCCTATCCAAATTCTGCATCCTATAAAAAAAAAATTTTTTTTCAGCTAAAATGGGGTGCAGCATTAAATTGATTGCAATCAACCCCCTGTTCTTTTTCATAGCTAAGATACACATCTGTTTGATTGTGAATCTACTGCTGGTTATATGCAGTGAGGGAGATTTTTAAGAGCTGGTCACTGTGTGGTTTCACAATACTGCACAGCCAGATGGCTGTTGTCAGAGTTTCGCAGTTGTTCACTGACTGTCGCAGACCGGCTGACCTCCCAGACTGCAAGTTTTAGTGCCTCAGAAACTGTCGCCCTGACACGGGTTTGGAACTTCTTGCTAATCAGAACATAGAGGATTGGATTGAGGCAGCTGTTGATGAAAGCCAGGCCAGTAGAGAGGGGAATGCCGCTGAGAAGCAAGTCATGGAAGTGTTCATTATGGTGAGCAGATAGTTCCAGAACGGTAAATATGTGATAGGGGGTCCAGCAAACAAAAAAAGCTACAACTACCGCAAGGATGGTCCAGAAAAGCCTGCTGGAGGTCAGCATGGTTCTCTTCTTCACCTTCAGAACCAGAAATGAGTAACAAAGGACCATGGTCACTAGGGGAAAGAGATAGCCACAAACAAGCCTCACCCAAATGAAAATATTATGCCTCATCAGAATGAGTTCTTTGTCATGCGGATGGAAGTTGTTATAGCAAATGGTGGAGTTGTGAACTGTAATTGTGTCTCTGAAGTGTAAGGCAGGGGCACCAATAATAGCAGCTGAGATCCAAATAATCACACTCAGAATGAGGGTGTTCCTTAGGGTCCGATATTTGTTGGAAAAGACTGGGTGCACCAGGCGGATATAGCGGTCAAGACTGATGACAGTCAGGAAGAAGACACTGGCAAACATATTCAGTAAAGCAATGAAGGAGTTAGTCTTGCAGAGCCATTTCCCAAAGGGCCAATGGAAGCCCATGGCCACATACGTAATGTAGAGAGGCAGGAAAAGAACAAAGATGAAGTCTGCAATAGCCAGGTTGAGGAACCAGAGAGTACTGACTGATTTATCCCATTTAAACCCCATAAACCAGATGACTATGGCATTTCCTGGCACCCCCAGGAGAAATGCCATGCTGCATAAGGAAAGAGAGATGATGTGTGCAATACTGAGGTAGGACTGGGGTGGTTCATCTTCCTCGTACTCATAGAAATAGGAGTAGTTGTCAAAATCTTCACTCAGCATCATTTCAGGAAACCCCATAGTGTATGGCTACTTTCTGTGGAGAAAAGGAAATGGAAAACTTAAAGGGAAACGTTCAGGTCAAATCATACCTTTTTTAAAAAAAAAAAAAAAAAAAAAAAGCTTTAACTCTAATACTAATACCACCATTTCATTCAAGGTTTTGGACATCAGAACTAAATGTGAGTTTCACTGCTTCAAGTGTATCACTTTTTGGCTGTCCAGTGCTAGCACAATGCTCTACCCTTTGAGTCACAGAAACTGCAGGGGAGCATTCACATCTGGACAAAGAAACTATTTACAATGACACTTACAAAAGCCTCATGAAGATGTCTTTGTGACACGTTTATATGTCATTTTTCTAATAGTCTTAGTCTTGCAAAAACCCATAAACAAAACAACCCTATATTTAGAAACTAAATTATCTGGCACAGTCCCTTAAAAAAACAACAACAAAAAGCCAAGACTAAAATGAGTGCATTTTGTATGTCCCTGTAAGTTTGGACCTGCTCCTGTTCCTGTTGAAGTCATTGGGAATCTTGACCCGTATGGGAAATGGGTTGAGCTCTGTGGGCCAGATCCTCAGCCAGTGCAAACCCACCTATGTCAATAGTTATACTGATTTACACTGGATGAGGTTGCAGCCCTTTGTTTCCAGGATTATCGTTCGGAGTCATTCACTGTGAGGTGTTGCTTTGTACTTTTTAAATAGAAATGAAAGTAAACACCAAAGCTGATTATATTAAAATTTAAATTACTATTTAATATACAGGGGCAGGACTGTCTTGTGGCTAGAGCACAGGCCTGGGAGTCAGTTCCTCACTTTGCCACTGACTTCCTGTATGATCATGGAAACGTGGGGCTGAAAGGGACCTTGAGAGATCATCAATTCCAGCCCCCTGCATTGAGGCAGGACCAAGTAAACCTAGATCATCCACAACAGAGGTTTGTCCAGCCTGTTATTAAAAATCTCCAGTGATGGGGATTCCACAACCTCCCTTAAAAGCTTATTCAAGTGTTAAAGTACCTTTATAGTTAGAAATATTTTCCTAATATATAAACTAAATCTCCCTTGTTTCTGATTAAACTGATTACTTCTCCATGACTATCTAAAATAGACAATTTATCACAGTCCTCTTTATCACAGCCCTTAACATATCTGAAGATTGATCAGGTCTGCCCTTCTCAAAAAAGAAACATGCCCAGTTTATTTAACCTTTCCTCCTAGGTCAGGTTTTCTGACCTTTTTATCATTTTTGATATTGGCCAAATTGCTTAATCTCTCTGCATCTGTTTTCCCACGTGCAAAATGGGGTGTTAAGCAGGTGAACTCAATACTGTTGGGAGATACTCCGATGGAAGACATTATAGAAGTGCAAAGTATTATTCTTTCTTTTTGAGTTTGGGATGTTACAGCTTCTGTCTTCCAGTCCTGTTTGAAATAGGTTTTATTGGACGCCTGTGGCAGAAATCAGAGAAGAGCCAGACGTCTGTGTAGGCGAAAGGGTGCAATTAAAATTCTAGGGAGCCAAGTTTCTTGGGGTTTTTTGTTTTGTTTTGTTTTAAATTGCTAAAAATATGATCTGGAATATCAAGGTCATAGTCTGGCGATTTAAAGTTCAGGGGTTTATTCCACTCTGACACACACATTTTTACAATGAGGAATGCTGAGGCTCAGAAAAGTTAAACAGTCCCGACTTCTTAGGGCCAGATTTGAACACCCGTGCTCTTCTTGAGTAACATTTTGCTCCATGAGGAGTCCCACTGACTTCAATAGCTCTGCTCATAGAGTGAGGCAACATGCAGAAGGCTATCAGAATCTGGTCCTTATTAAAGAGTTTATTGTACGAAGATAAAAAAACAAAATTAACAGTGGGCTAGGTCCTCAGTTGGTGTAAATCAACTTCGTTCCAGTGACGCCTCTGCAGCCGTAAGGGTGACACTTGCCGGGGGTCTGGCCCAATTTTGTTTTCTTTCCAAAAAGGGGCACTTTTCTCTTGGTTTGCTGAAACAGGAAATTACTTATATCCAAACTTCATCAAAGGTGGATTCTCGTTATAAGGGATCAATCAGATACCTTATAATGGGCAAAAAGGAGGGGTTTTTTACTGCGTCATTAAACTAAAGCCATATATGTTGCTGAATTTTCCTTGGCAACCAGTGAAGTGTTCCAGTTCAATTACTTTAAGAAAAGTGCTAGTAAAACATTTCTCGATTTAAGTGGTGGACTCCAGATTTACACAGGTGTAAATGAGATCTGCATCTGGCCTTGAGTTCTTATCTGTGTCTTGTACATTCTGGAGCATGTTGCCAGCGTTTCACGTGAAATTACCACATAGGTGCCAGATGCGGCATAGATCCATTCCAGGAATGAAAACAATTTGTTTGGCCGATAGTAATGAAACCAGTTATTAAGAAAAAAAAGTCACAACAAAAGGCATCATGGACCAAACATCTTTGGCTGGCTAGCAGCTGTAGCTTTAATATTCTGCCAACATAAATGGTTTCTTTTCTGGAACAAAGCAGTTGATGCAGCTCATCCTAAAGAGGGTTTATTATAGAGCTATGCACAAAAAGCCCTTGAGCTGCTTGGCTTGTAAATGCCCTAGCTAGACCCCTTTAAATTGACTCGTGGTATGAAGCAAGGCTGACACACTGTATTTCTTTGCAGACTCTTTAGAACCCTTAGCATACATGACTAGGGGTGACCCCCTCACAGATGGGAAGCCCCTCTCTGTGGAACACAGATGGTCTTGTGGCTTAAGGTACTGACTGGAATTCAAGAGAGCAGAGTTCAGTTTTTGGTTCTGCCAGAGACTTCCTGGGCGATGTTAAGCAAGTCATTTAATTTCTCTGCACTTCAGTACCCCTGTCCCTTCGCTTCCCTACCTCACAAGGTGTTGCGAGGACAAATGTGTTACAGTTTGGGTAGCATGCAGATACTATGATATTAGGGACCTATAATTACCTAGATAGCATGCCACTGAATCTGGCCCTGTTTAGCTGACAGGATAGCCTCTACAGGAATTATAACTCTTTCCTTGCCCATTTTGACATTTTAAAGTTTTTCGGCCATTTCTCAAACAATGAAGAAAATGCGACCAGCTCTGCACTGTCTCTCTATGCACTGAAGCATGTGCATAAGTCTAATCCTATTCAGCAAATCACTTAAACAAGTGTTTATTTTTAAGCTTGTGCTTAAATCCCATTGGTTTCAAGTACTTTCCTGAACAGGGATGGATTTATGCACGTTTAACTTTAAGCAGATGCTTAACTCCTTTGCTGAACTGAGACCTAAGGGACAAGCTTTAGAAATTAATGGACTTACATTAGAGTAAAAATGGACTAACACAGGGGTGAATCAGGCCCACGAGTTTCATTCGATAAAATACAAATATGTTGATCTCTGGTGAGCACTTGATTTTGGGCAAAGACTAAGCATGGAAAGTTTCAGGCCAGAAGTTAGAAGAATGTGAAAAAAAATAGGAAATATTTCATCATTTTAGTTATAGTGATAGCTACCAGAATAATTGCTATACAATAAAGAAAGGATATTCCTCAGCAGAAAGTAATGTCCAACAGGAAAGATAAGGAAAATATGACATCAAAGAGGGATCTGAGAAATTAACCCTGTGCTGATGGAGGAGAGGAAGGGTGACTAAAGCTTCCCCAAAGAACAACAGAAAGTGCTATAACTAGAAATGATTCCTCAGCAGCAAATGCTTGGCAGGTTAAAAAACCTCACACACAGTTTCTCAACTTCCCTCTGTTAAGACAGCTTCTGGACTTAAAATCAGACCATGATTTTCTGGGAAAGAGTCTAAAAAGGAAGGGTAGGAAAAACAATAAAAAGAGCCTAGCAAAATAAAACAAAGGGAAATGGATAGTAAAAGGAGTTTTACAGGGAGAAAGGTTTAACAGCATAAGGGATGCTTAGAAATATTACATTCATTTTGTGAGACCAGCTAAACTACTGATGGACAGCAGAGATGACTGTCTTGTTTTGGCTGATTTGTGATCAAAAGTGATTTGTTGTGTAAGCAGTGTCAGGATGAGCTCTACCCTGACATCTGGTGGTGAGGTGTGGCAAGCTGTGGAAAAGAACTTCAGGGGCTGATCTCATTTGCATAGGCACACCCACCCCGCCTAGAATGAGGCCATAGCTGCCCCAAATGGTCACTTTGGCTGCTGTGGGATCCCCAGTGTCTCTGTTATTGGGGCAGGAAGAATAAATTGTTATTACCCTGATTATGGGAACTGTGCTTGGAACTGTACTTGGCCTTTTGTTATGATGGAGGGACTCACCATCAACTAAGTAGCACTCGCTAGGCAAGGGTCATGGGTTCCAAAACTCTGTGAATTGAGAGGCTGGGGACAAGTATTAATACTTGGTGGTATGGGCCCCTGGGTGAGGGCCTTACATGCTAATTGCACTTCCTCCTCTCTCCACTGTGGAATATCAGAGCTAATTTTGATTTTATTAGGAGTCTAGTTACAGGCTGCTGAGCTCACTTTGGGCTAATGGTGCACCAGCACTGAGGCTCCCCTACTACAAGCTGAATTCACCTAAGAGCTGAAATCACTGAGCATTGTGTTAAGTAATGGGGGAGCCTGAAGATATATGGTGGAGCAGTTTGTGGGACAGCTGGAGTGCCTTGTGGACAGGCTGGTGGAGTAGTTCATAGGACGGCGGGAGCTGCTTGTGGGACGTGGAGCGGAGCAGTTTGTGGGGCGGCTGGCGGAGCGAAGGCCTATGGAGCTGTGGGGCGGTCAGCTTCAGATCATGTAAGGTGCCCCTTACCTCTCTTCCCCCCGCCCCCATCTCCACCCAGGTTGCGAGGCAAAGCTCTGCAGATAAACTTTTGAACTCTGGGGCACCCCTGACCAGGGACAGAGACTTTTGGGTCATCGGACTTTTGGGACTTTGGGTGATGTGCGGTTGCTGGACTCAAGAACCAAAGGGAAAGGACACGCCCCAATTTGCTTGGGGTGGTTTTTTTGCTCATGGGTTGTGTTACGAATCCTGTTGGTAGTGTTTTCCCAACATAGTGCCACATTGTTTCTCTCTGTTATTAAAAGGCTTTTTGCTACACTCAGACTATGTGCTTGCGAGAGGGGAAGTATTGCCTCTTGGAGGCGCCCAGCGGGAGTGGTATATATTTGTCCCAGGTCACTGGGTGGGGGCTCGAGCCGGTTTGCATTGTGTTATTGGAATGAATCCCCTAGATATTGAACCTGGCCCTTGTTGCTGCCAACTCTGACGGGCAGAAGGGTTACAGTTGCATTAATGAAGCTCTGATCAAAAGAGACCAGGTTCTGCTCTCAGTTACACCTACAGCTGAGTTCAGCTGTACTGCATGGGTGTAACTGAGAGCAGCTTATGTATGGCCTACTGGATGCAGTAAGAATGAGTTTACTGGTATTATTTTCCTGAGGACTAGTTCTAGGAAGGAGTTAAGACTCAGCATGCAGATTTGGAGCCCAGTTCCAGATTTTTTTAATTCCATTAATGTTTGCCTGATAAAGGAGAGCAGGAAAAGGCTCTTGAGATATTTTGCTCATTGAACCACATCTTGCACGACTCTTTGTCTTCAAAGGGACTACTCACTTGAGTAAAGTTATGCACATACATAAGTGTTTACAGGATCAGGTCTTTAATGTGTACATGGATGAAAAAGTATAAAATAAGCAGAAGACTGTTATATATTGACATATTCATGTTATAAAGTATATAAAGAAGAGCTACCCCATTTCATCTAGTGAGAATGATAACTTCTGCCCTTTCTAGTTTACTCAGCCTGAGGGAATTTTATTTGTGTGTGTTATTCTGGTCAATATACGTTTTGAAAAAAAATTTAAGTGAGCCACATTTATGTAATTAAATTCTACATCCCACTGGGGTGTGGAATCTGTACAAATACCAGTACCACCCAGCTGAGTCATTTTTCAAAAAAATTGTATCATCTGCAAGAAGAACATTATAAACATGAGCAGTACCCTTAACAGCTGGAATAAGAGTAAGTTTGAGCCAACAAGAGAACATTTTTAAAAAATCTTGAGATGACCCTTTATGTTTATTTTGAATGCCCTTACCTGCATAACAAATAATACCTTAGATTAAACTAAAATAATTTTTAAAAAGTGAAAAGTAAAATTTTACCATCTATTGCTGGTAACATTCTGCATTTCAGTTGCCAAACAGTTCACTTTCTGGTTCTCAAGTTACCAGCACAAAGGAGCAATATTTGAGTTGCAAATGCCCCACAGAAATGTTTGAATCCAAACAACTTCTTTAAAATTGAAGCTAAAAATAATACTGAAAGAGCATTTTAATATGAGGTTTTGTAAAACCTCTTAAAACTCCCAAATCTTAATTTGGAAACTAAATTACCTGACAATGTCTATTCTATGTTTAGATCTTCAGAGATGCTGCCTAACAGGAGAAAAGACATTTATCAAATACCTATGTATTTCTAGTGTGAACGAAAACACACCAAATAAAAGACCCCTCTAGCAAGAGGGCCTATCTTTGTGATGTGCAGTATTGTAAAGGTGGTTTGAGGAATTATAATTCCAATGTTATGCTTTGCCCAAGTACTTGATCTCTAACTCCTTTCCTTACCCCACTCTCCCAGAGGCAAAAGGTTTTCACAAGCCTGGGGTCCCTACCCAGCAAACGCACGTGAGCTGTCTCACAAAAGGCATGTGCATTAAGAGTTTGCAGAGTTAGAGCCTTGTTGTTGTTTTATAAGGAGGAGAGTTGTGAGAAAATATACATAATGTTCACCTGCTAATAGACAAACAAGGGTAGAAGAAAAAAAGCAGGATTGTGGGTTGCCATTGCCGCCTGTGGACAGTCCTTGATTGGACCATCAAGAGTTGATGTAAACAGCTGCACAGAGGAAGCCATTTACAATGTGTGACAAGACTACTGGTCATACAAAACCTAGGACCATCTACTGGCACCTTAACTATTTACATATACAGATCTAGAGTGCTCCTCTAACGTGTGTCCTGTCTCCCTGTGGGGGCCCCCAAACAGAGCCAAGGGAAGCATCAAGAGCTAGACAGAGGCCGTGAAAATGGATAGGTCTATGAGAGAACTTATCTACAAACAGAGGTTCAATAAATATTGCAGGCTGCTGGACAGCAATTGCTGTTAGGGCTTTCTAGTCTGTGAATGGTCTGTTGCCAGAGTGGGGTGAGGGTGGGATTTGAACACATTCAAACATGCAGGCTCACTCCCTGTTGGTTTTGGGTTGCACAAAGCATCAGGAGAGAGGAAAATATTTCTCAATAAACTGGAAAATGTGGTTAGATGATTGGCCGATAGTACTCAGGGACGGGTAAAAGTTACAAAATTGCTTTTAATGCATTAAAACTGACCACGTTTTAAAGATGATTATGTCTGTCCAGAGGTTTTTCAAACAGTAAACAATTCCTTTCTGCAAAGGTCAGGCAGAACACTTGCTCCCTTTGTTGTCCATTCATACTTTCTGAGGTCACAAGCCCCTCCACAAACTGAGTCCTTTTAATTTGGTTGCCCAACTAACTTTAGATATAGGTGCCTAACTTTAAGCAACCAAGTGTGAAAATGTTTAGCCTGTGTGTCTAAGTTTCCCTGTCTGTAAAAAAGAAAATAATAATTAAGCTACCTCAGAGCAGCATTATAAGCTTGGATTCATTAATGCTTGTGCCTTGAGATCCTTGGATGGAAAGAGCTAAAGAAATGCAAAGTATTAATAAATGTTTCTAGTACCCAAGAGATTTTACCATGTGCCATGGGCAGTGCTTTTTCTACACCTCTCCTCAGCTGATTCCAAGGCCAGATTCTCAACTGTTGTGTAAATCAGCAATGGCATAGCTCCAGTGACTCAGTGTCTGGAGTTGCATTGCTCTGTTACTTGTATAGTGTTACCCCCACTGAGCTTCAATTATGTAGATAACCCATTTTTTACATTTATTCATAGATTCCAAGGACAAAGGACCTTTGTGATCATCTAATCAGACTTCTTGTGTAGCACAGGCCACAGAGCTTCCCCAAAACCTTAAAGTGTATCTTTTAGAAAAACATCCAATCTTGATTTAAAAATTGTCAGTGATGGAGAATGCGCCATGACCCTTGGTAAATTGCTCCAATGGTTAACTACTCTCACCATTCAAAATTTCCAGTCTGAATTTGTCTAGCTTGAACTTCCAGCCATTGGATTGTGTTGTACAGAAGATCTCATTATTAAAAATTTGTTTGCCACGTAGGCACTTATAGACTGTACTCAAGTCACCCCTTAACTTTCTCTTTGTTAAACTAAATAGACTATAAGGCAGGTTTTCTCACCCTTTAATCATTCTCGTGGCTCTTCTCTGAACCCTCTCCAATTTATCCACATCCATCTTAAACTGTTGATATCAGAACTGGACACAGTATTCCAGCAGTGGTCATACCAGGGCCAAATACAGAGGTAAAATAACCTCTCTACTCCAATTCAAAAGTCCTCTGTTTATCCATCCCAGGATCACATTAGCCCTTTTGGCCACAGCATCACACTGAGAGCTGATTACACTGAGACACTGAGTGTTCAGCTGATTATCCACCAGGTCATCTTTTGTTTTTATTTAAAAGTTTTCCTCTGTCACATGAAAGATGGGTTTTGTAGTTATAAAATGGGACTTGGAATTTGGCCCTGTGGGTTCTATTCCTGGCTATGCCACACATTTCCTGTTGGATCTGGGGGAGTCATTTGACCTCTCTGTGTCTCAGTGTTGAAATCAGACTAAGGTTTTTAGTCTAAAATAGCAGATGACAAACAGACAGTTACAATTTCAGTTCATTTTGTACCATGTGAAGTCTTCTTAAAGGATCAAAGTTCTCCTAAGACCAACAACGTTTGGGCCCTAGTGAATTATCTAGGTAGCTTATTCTAGGAATTTGGGATGCAACCATTTCCCAGATTCAGCTCTCATCACTTAAAATCAATAGACGGGGTCAAGTGAAGGCTTGTTTGCAGTCTGTGTTTGTTAAAAATAAACATGAATATATGGGTGGCAAGTCCATTTATTCAGTTTTGTAAACCAAGGTCACTGCACTTGCTTGGGGAAGATTTGGCCAGTAAAGTTGATTGTAGAGGTCACAATGTTAGATCCTGTCACAAGAAAGTTGAAACTAGCAGAGCTGGCCGTCTCTCTGCTGTTAATTTTGTAACAAGAATTATATTACAGAGACCCTCTTCTAAATACTCATGAAAGGTCCTGGACAGGGCTTAAATTCTCACAGAGTATTTCCCGGAGCCCTGGGGCTCGGGGCTTCAGCCCCACGGAAGGCACACCAGGGCTCGGGGCTTCAGCCCTGAGGGTTTGAAAATATTTACCAGAGCTCCACTCCAGATAGCTCCACCTGAATTTAAGCGCTGGTCCTAGACGTTTCAAATTCCACATATATGATCTGTGGTTAGAGAAGAACTTGCAGAAGTTCTTGGACTTAGGAGGCCTCGGCTACAGAGGTGAATCAGATTTTCAAAGCAACTAAAATTTTCAAAAGGTTGTCTGATGCTTGTTGGCTATGCCAGGTTTAAGACAGATTTTGGTCTAGAAATCTGTTTCACTCAAGAGATGTCAATGCAAACTATTTCAGACTCTCTGAGAATTTGAAGTGCTTATTTAGGCAGTTATTCTCCTCCCCAAAAAAGGGAATATATCAAGTTCCCCACAAAGTTCACCCACAAAGTTCTCCAAAGAGCAGATGGGCTGTGTACAGTTCGTCAGAGATATTTAGCTCCGACAAACTACTTAAAGGTAGGGGATCTTTGACAAAGGTCCACAAAGGCACCTTTGGAGATTGTAAACCCCACCAGGACTACTGCTGAGATTACAAACCCCCATGCATGAATAGCTGTGCATGTTATTCATAAACAAGAGCAAAACAAAGAGGAATGAATCTCATTTTGCATTTGGTTTCAGGTACTTAACTAAGATAAAAATATTTCTTAGAAGAGGCATCCCTGGGTTTTAAATAGCTGAGTTGGGACAGTGATTTGGCTTCCTTGGTTTCTGCATCGTGAGCCAGGTAGTCACTGCAGACACTATAAATAACTAGCAATCTCAGTTTGGCAAAAATGTTGCCATACATACAGAGAGGTACATATAGCATCTCAGAGTCAAAAGAAGATGTGAGAGATGGAGCAGAATCAGACTTATTATGATAATGCTATTTGGAATTTGCATTTTCATCTAGTGATGTGGGACCTCATTCTGATTTCATTTGCTCCAGTGTAAATCAAGAATAACTCTACAGAAGGCATGGAGTGACAGGTGTAACACAGGTATGTGCAGAACAGAATCAGGCCCACTACATTTGTCATGTAAATAGTAATCAAGATTACTGTTCTAGCCTATGCTAGATGACTGATAATGATGTGATTCCATAGCCTGTAGCTGGACAACAAGAATGGGCTATGCAATGGACAAAATGGCTAAACAGAGTCCCTTACAGACATGGGTAAGTTGCAGACAATCATTCGAGCAAGCACAGGTCTGAATGTCTGTAGCAGTCTCTTCATTACATCTCTCTGAATGAAGGAGCATTCCATGTTCATGTACAGCATGCTATTTCCTCATCTCCTAAATGCTGTTATGTCAAAAGCAGCTTTCTTTGAACAAGGCCAGGCATGCACTGTTACCTACATATCTGCCATATTCAAAACACAAACCTGTTTTGCCAGGCATCAGAAGTCAGGTCTAAGCTTTAAGAAGTTTGCCAGTATAGCTATACCAGCGTAGTTAAACTGACAATCCTCCCAGAGTAGACAAAACTTACTGGCAAAGTTTTACTGATTTAGCTCATACAGTTCACCAAGCAAAATAAGCTATACTGGCAAAACCATTTTTTCCCCGGTATAACTGTGTCTACACTAGGGCTTTTGAGCAACACAGACCAGTGGTTCTCAACCAGTGAGACGGGGGTACACAGAGGTCTTCCAGGGGGTACATCAACCTATCTAAATATTTGCCTAGTTTTACAACAGGCTACATAAAACTAGCAAAGTCAGTACAAATTAAAATTTCATATAGACAATGACTTGTTGAGTATATACTGCGCTATATACTACATCAGCCGTCCTCAAACTGTGGGTTGTGACCGCAAAGTGAGTCATGAGTTTGTTTTTATGGGATCGTCAGGGCTGGCGTTAGACTTGGAGCTGAAGCCCAAACAACTTAGCTTTGTGGGGCCCTGGGCAATTGCTCTGCTTGCCAGTCCTTAATGCCGGCCCCAAGAGTAGGAATACACTCAATCGGGAGAAAAACATAATTGCTGCAGTTGTTTCACTGCCTCCCAGAATGATAAGGCTCCCAGTGAAAAACAGGCTCAAGTATCACACTGAAATGTAAGTACTGTACAATATTTATATTCCAATAGATTTATTTTATAATTATATGGTAAAAATGGAAAGTCAGCAATTTTTCAGTCATAGTGGGGCTGTGACATTTTTCTATTTTTATGTCTGATTTTGTAAGCAAGTAGTTTTTAAGTGAGGTGAAACTTGGAGTACACAAGACAAATCAGACCCTGAAAGGGGTATAGTAGTCTGGAAAGGTTGAGAACCACTGTCACAAACATACCACAAATATTCCCCCTCTCCCCACCAAAAAAATTGACATTGCTATACCAGCAAAAGCTTCTAGTGTAGACCTAACCTGACTGAAAGAAGTCATCTGACCACTTGTCACAAGGGAACAATGTATCTTTCCCATGCTCAGGGAACTCGGAAATAACCACAGCCATAATTCTGACACTATCAGAAGTGATTTATCTTCATACAGGCCCCAAGCACTGAGACTCCCAGAAAATATAATAAAGCAGGAATTCTCCACCTCCATGGAATGATTGATGGCGGTTTGTGGAAGCTGGTGGAGTCTATGGTGTTGGCTCCTCCTTGCTTCCACATGTTAAAAAATATGCAAACACCTTCTTAACATTACTTTTCTACGTATGGAATTGCTGTAGTTGCTACAGGTATGTTACAGGATCAAGAATAATAGAAGTGGTCGGCATGCTTATGAACTGGAAGGGAGATGGCCATGAGACAATCTCTGTTAAAGTGTGGCCTAGTTGTGAATAAAGCATGAGAACCTTTACAACAGTATCTAAAAATAAGAGTTTAGGGGGAAAGGGCCATTGCAATTTGAAATATAGCATTGTACCTACAGTACATGCTGCGTGCCAGAACTAAGTACCTACATGCCCTATCTATAGGAGCTGAGCACCTCACAAGCACTAGTGAATTTGACCTCACAAGGGAAGTAACATTATCCCCAAGGGAACTGAGGCACAGAGAGATTTCAGGTTTCACAGTAGCAACCGTGTTAGTCTGTATCCGCAAAAAGAAAAGGAGGACTTGTGGCACCGTAGAGACGAACATTTATTTGAGCATAAGCTTTCATGAGCTACAGCTCACTTCATCCGATGCTTATGCTCAAATAAATTGGTTAGTCTCTAAGGTGCCACAAGTCCTCCTTTTTTTTTTTTTAGAGAGAGATTTCAGTGACTAGGTCACACAAGAAGCCCTATGATAAGAACAGGGAATTAAACCCAGAGTGCCTGTCCAGTATCCAAACCACAAGACCCTTCTCTCTTTTTTAAACATAACCACTAACCACTCATTTGCAGTGGAAGGAGGGAGTCACAACATCCCTCTTCTGAGAATATATCCCTACCCTGAGAAGAGGTTATGCTATGTTACAGCAAGTCCTGCCCACCCCACTCTTACTGTCCTTTATGGGGAAACTGGACCCACCTGGAAAGCAGCTGCAGTTTCTAGATGGTTTGCCAGATCAGAGCCAGTAAGCATATGTTAGAAAGACACACAGCATGTGAATTCACATCCATACCATCTCAACAGGAAATCCCACACTCCAGGTGCAGGGTTTGCCAGAGATCCAACTAATCCACTCACCAGCTGACAAAGCCCAGCAGTGGAGTGCTAAATGAACCTACTTAGATTACTGCACAGTGGCATGCACATGAATGATTATTTCAAACAGGTTGGGAGTGCCTTCCATTCATCCTAGAGCCCCAGCAATTCCTTCTTTGGATCACAGCCACAATACCTACACTCCCTCCTGATGGAGCTACCCGCTGTTTAATTTTTCAGCACCTGAGCTACAAAATCAGCTAACTGCTGTGATGTCAATATTCTGATCGAGCATGATGGACAGTGCAGGAAATGTTTTCCCGTGACTCTCTAGGTGATGGGTGGGAGGCATATAGTCCTCTTGCTTTACAATTGGGTGGTGTCCAGCAATGGAATAGGATTTTGTTTATCACTTATATAAGCATTACATTGCTTTGAGCACAGTCTCTTTCCTCATGATTACACCTGTTCAATGAACAGGTGCTTTCACATTATAGAGATCCTCTTGCTATGGTGGGGAGCAGAAGAGGCTTATTTCTAGGGTCCATGTATTGTACAAGGCCCCAGGACATCCATCAAGAACAGAGGTTTCTTTCATACTTTCTTTATCAATAATCATCTTCCAGGAGGGCTAGACATTTACTCAGCCCCCAAGCCTAGCATGGCATTGGGAGCTTTCCCGGCCACTGAAGAGCAGGGCCAGTGCAAGGATATTTTGCGCCCTAGGCAAAACTTCCACCTTGGGCTCCCCCTTCTCCCCCGACAACCTCCGAAAACTAGTAAACTTAGCATTATAAACAGCCTGTCAGAACAGGTAACAGCTGTTGTCACGGGCTGCGAGTTATATACACTCATGGTGCCCGCGCTCCAGCAATATTCAGGGCCCGGGGACCCGGCTCCACCAATGTTTAGGGCTGAGTCTCTCCCCCGGCCCCGTCTGCCACCTCCCCGCACCTCCCCTGAACGTCCCCCGGCCCCCACTTGCTGCCCCCACTCACCAGCTCTGGCCCCAGAGCCAGCAGCTCACGCTGACTCTGCTCTGCCGGCTCCCCGCATCGACTGCTGCCGCAGGGTCCTAGTGCCCCCCATTCCCTAAGGGCAGGGCAGGCTGCCCTTACCCTGCCCTTCCGCCCTAGCCCTGAGCGTCTCCAACGCCCCAAACCCCTCAACCCCAGCCCCAGACAGAGCCCTGATCCCCACACATCCTAACCCTCTGTCCCAGCCCTGAGCCCCTCCCACACCCCAAACCCCTCATCCCCAGCCAGAGCCCTTATCCTGCCACACCCTAACTCTCTTCCCCAGCCCTGATCCCCCTCCCACACCCCAAACCTCTCATCCTCAGCCCCCACCCCCTCCTATCCCCAACTCCCTCCCAGAGCCTGCACCCCTTCCTCCTTCCCACACACCCCCTCCTGCCCCCAAACTTCCTCCCAGAGCCTGCACCCCTCACCCCCTCCTACACCCCCACCCCCTGCCCTAGCCCAGAGCCTGCACCCAAACTCCCTCCCAGAGCCTGCACCCCTCATCCCCTCCTGCACCCCCGCCCCTTGCCCTAGCCCAGAGCCTACACCCAAACTCTGTCCCAGAGCCTGCACCCCTCATCCCCTCCTGCACCCCTGCCCCAGCCTGAAGCCTACACCCAGCACCCAAACTCCATCCCAGAGCCTGCATCCCTCACCTCCTCCTGCACCCCCACCCCTTGCCCCAGCCCAGAGCCTACACCCAAACTCTATCCCAGAGCCTGCACCCCTCACCCCCTCCTACACCCCCACCCCCTGCCCTAGCCCAGAGCCTGCACCCAAACTCCCTCCCAGAGCCTGCACCCCTCATCCCCTCCTGCACCCCCACCCCTTGCCCCAGCCCAGAGCCTACACCCAAACTCTATCCCAGAGCCTGCACCCCTCACCCCCTCCTACACCCTCACCCCCTGCCCTAGCCCAGAGCCTGCACCCAAACTCCCTCCCAGAGCCTGCACCCCTCATCCCCTCCTGCACCCCCACCCCTTGCCCCAGCCCAGAGCCTACACCCAAACTCTGTCCCAGAGCCTGCACCCCTAATCCTCTCCTGCACCCCTGCCCCAGCCCAGAGCCTACACCCAGCACCCAAACTCCATCCCAGAGCCTGCACCCTACACCCCTCCCGCAACCTAATCCCCAGCACAAGGTCTGCACCCCAGACCTCCTCCCCTCACCCAAACTCCCTCCCAGAGCCGTAGGCGGGTGGGGGGCGGAGTTTGGGGGAGGCAGGTTCTGGGCACCACCAAAATTTCTACAAACCTGCCACCTCTACTGTTGTAATGTTTCTTTTTTACCTTTAAGGCGTTTCAATTGTTTGCCATTGCCTCTGATGGTGTCCCATTCAAAGTCTTACTAATGTGCAAAGCTAAACAATTGAGCCTTGCATTGTATCACCAGCCAGATTAGGCAGGGTGACAAATCCCCCTTGCCCCAAAGGGCCATTATCCCCGGGTGACTAATTTCTACTCCAAGTCTGTAAAGCAGACTTTTAAGGTAAATACGTTATTCCTTCAATATTACCCATGCACACATCTCACAAAGATTCTCACTCTTGACAAGTTACCAGCCTTATGTAGATCCCTTCCACTTTCCTCTTTGTGGGTAAGTGCCCTGTAAGACACGTGTGGGGTGCAGTGAGTTTGTCAGGCCTGCAGTGACAGCTGTTTGTGAAGATCGGGGGGCCTTTGTCAACGAGTGCTGGTGTCACAGTGAGCTTGGGGTGGCTGACAGTATGGGGCAGGGCACTGAGGCTGGTGGGGCAGGTAACACTCACTGGGCTGGGGGGGCAGGCAGTGCCGGGATGGGGCAGGGGCAGGTACCTGTCAGTCTCCAGTGCATGGGCAGCTTCAGGGCCAGCAGCCTCTTCACCTCGGAGTCTCCCCTACTTGCCCAGGGACCACCCCTCCTCTCAGGCTTCCCGGCCCCTGTCCCCTCGGCCGCCCAGGAGGAGGCGGGCCAGGGGTGCCGCCACGGAGGAGACGCAAAGGGCCGGGCTCGGCTGGGGCTCTGCACCTGCTGGCCAAGAGCAGCAGGAACCGGGCGCCGCTCGCAGGGGGGGATCCGGGCAGCCCGAGCCCAGGGAGACTACACTCCCCGCCTGCCCCTTGCGTCTCCTCCGTGGCAGTGCCCACCACCCCCGGTGGCAGCGGCCGGGGAGCCTTAGAGGAGGAGCGGCCCCCGGCCAAGCTGGGGAGACTCCAAGGTATAGAGGCTGCTGGCCCTGGCGTGGCCCAAGCACTGGAGACTGACAGGTATCTGCCCCTAAGCAATAGTGTAAAAATAAATGTTGGGGCACCGCTTTTTGGCACCCCCAAATTTGTTCCTGGTTCTGCCACAGGCTTCCTTGGGTATTTCACTTTCCTTCTCACTTAGGGCTCAGCTCTGCAGGGTACTGAGCAATTCTAAAGATGGGAGTTCAGGGAGCTGGGCATCCTGCAGGCTAATAATACTTCACCATCTCCCAGAGATTGTAGGAGGCTGAGTTCATTCACCTGGGATCCTTTGAAGGAAGGAGAGACAGGTGGATAAAGTATTTCATTGCAAACAGCTGCATTTGCTTGCTGTTCACTAATCACCACTGCTCCCCCTGCTTTTTCATTTGGTAGACTTCAGATAGCGTACAGCGCTTGCAGTGCCATGATCACAACTGTTTGAGGAGATTAATGTTTATAGAAGAGTACACAGAGGTACCAGCTGAGATCAGGGCTTCATTGTGCTAGGTTCTGTACATACACATAGTGAGAAACAGTTCCTGCCCTGCTTATAGTCTAAACAGACCAGACTGATGAAGGATGGCAGTGGAGACAGAAGTGATGCCCAAGGTCATACAGCAGGTCAGTGGCAGAGATGCAGATAGAATCTGTGCCCCCTAAATGCCAATCTAGCTCCTACTAGACCACACAGGTTGAACTCAGGGTGAAATGTTTTAAGTATATTCAAGAAGCAGAGGCAACATTTCTGACAAATCCTGGGGGAGGCAAAGCTGTGTCAGCATATAAAATATTACAATATTATATTGTATCTTGCAAAAGTTGGGAGAGGAAGGTGGAGCACAGAGACCGATGAAAAGTCGGGGGGGGGGGGGACAACTGTCCCCCTTCTCCCATAGCAAATAACACCCCTGTTAAGGAGGCTGTTGGCCATCCGTACTGGTGACTATTTAATGTCTATTTACTGGGAAGTACAGGGCAGAGGAAAAGGAGTGGGGCTTCGGAGGACAGTGAGGAAAGAACATTTTGAAGGAAGGGGAAGAAAAGACGAGAGAAGTGAGGAGATAGTGAAGAGGGACAGGGCAAAATGTCAACGGAAGTCTCCAACTATCTACTTCCTCTCTGTCCCCCTTAATCTTCCTGTGGTCCTAGTAGCAGGCCACAGATCCTGTAAATTAAACAGTGAAAGCTCTTTTCCTCTCACCAGAAAGTACATACGCATGAAACAGAGAAGTAATTGAGAAGTGGGCAATAACCCAGTGCTCCAACTCACACACCACTACTCCCCCCTCTCTCTGCGTGTGCTGGCCAGATGTTTTTCAGATGCCTTGAACTTCACTTGCCAGAGTTAACCTGCCCAAGGGAACAGAGTCAGAGTCCAAGCAAAAAAATAAATAAATAAGAGGAACAACGACTATAGTCTCTGGTACACCCCCCGTCCCAGTTCCTTCCACCATTTGGACTCCATTCTTATGCAGGCAAAACCTCACTACTGTCAGGGGGCGTTTATACGTAAAACCTGAGCAAGGACCTCAGTATTAAAGGGCCTGCAATAATGAATCCATGAACATTCTGCCTGCTACTACAGCAGCACTCAATGGCTTCAGTCAGGCAAAAATATAAGAATGAATGATGTTATCCCTCTGTTCTACTGAAAGGCAAAATGCTCCTCTGGCCAAGGAACCACGAGCAGATGAGTAGGATCCAAGGTAGAAAAAGAGATGAGGAACATTTTCTGTGTGCTTCTCTTCTACCTCTGCAGAAGCCTGGGGGTGAAGCCTGAGTCTTGCACCAGAAGGGCAAGGATCTAGCCACATCTACCAGTGCAGGAGGAACAATCAGAGAGACTAAAAACTGAGGGGAGGTGGTAGTTGGGAATACCGTGTTTGACCAGGAGCTGACTGCTTTGGCAGATGAGTCCTGCAGAAGAGAGGGAGGGGGAAGCAGGTTCAGCGAGAAGCCAAAGGCAGACAAAGAAGGAAAGATGGCGACCCTGTGGGGAATGAGCTACGAGGGCATTGCAACCCTTTTGGACCCATTGCTGCTGATGGGGATGGCAGAGAGCTGCAGTGCCTGAGACTGGATTTACCTGCAACTGAGTCAACTTTGCTAGCCTGAGCTGCAAGAACTGGTGTCGTAGGCATCCCTGTGAGCCCCATCGCTGGAGAAAAGTTACATCTGAGTTAGAACTGGTCATTTTGTTTGAGGGATCTTAGTGCAGTAAAGTAAAGCCTCCATATGCCAGTCTGGTGGTGTTAAGGGGCTGTATTGGAGCTGTAACTAGACAGGGGAGAATTCTCCCAGTACAGGAGCATCCTAGGGCTGATGTGGGATCTTATGCTTCCTGCCACCCTGCACGTGCCCCAGCAAAGGGGGCATGCTGGGGACAGTGCTGAGGGTATATAATTATAGGAATGGAATAATAGCTCTTTAAAGTAGTTTGAGCCCCCTAGTGACCCTCACTGTCTTCTGTTGCAGAAGCCACCAGAGCTGTGTCAGAGCATAGGGTTGTCAGCTGTCCAGATTTTCCAACGACTGTCCCTTTTTTGAGGTAGCTGTCCTGGAATATCTGCAAGGATGTTCAATATTCACTGCCAGCTGTCCAGTTTTATGGACTCAGAATCATCCCGCAAGTCCTGATTTTTGTACCTCAGAGGTGGCAACCGTAGCAGTAGTGTATATATGGAGTTAGGCCTGTTATGTAGTCAGTAAACACTGTGCCAGTTGTGGTTCTTTCATATTGCTGTGTTGCAGGATGCCAAAGGAGAAGGCCTTGCCTTCCACCCTCTTCTCCCTTTAGTACAGAGCACAGGGGCAGCCATAATGTAGCCCTGCACTGTTGTGAATTTGTTAGCTTCTGAGTGACTGGATTTAAAACAACATGCTCTTGGAGCCAGTGAGTGAAAATCAGCCAGGTATCTGTTCATTAGAACAAGAAACACATGGCTAAGCTGTTGGCACAGATTCTGTATTGTGTAATGAATAAACAGGCTTCTACCAAGAGCAGTACACAGAATACCACTCTGTAAACAGAAAAGGAGTACTTGTGGCACCTTAGAGACTAACAAATTTATTTGAGCATAAGCTTTCGTGAGCTACAGCTATAGCTCACGAAAGCTTATGCTCGAATAAATTTGTTAGTCTCTAAGGTGCCACAAGTACTCCTTTTCTTTTTGCGAATACAGACTAACACGGCTGCTACTCTGAAACCTGCACTCTGTAAACAGTAGGTCAGCATTGTCTGGAGGTATAGAACATCCCCATTCTTTAGGTGAAAACAAGAGTAATAATAGATCTAGAAATCCAGGTGGAAAATCTGTTGGCATAGGCAGAAGGGAATGCATAAAGACAAAGATTTTATTATTAGCAAGGACAATTATAACTTCACCTCTTTGAATCAAGCTAGCTAGCTGAAATATGAGTTTCCTAAAATAGTAGTTAATAGCATCCCAGAAATTATTCATTAGCTTGTCAGATCAGAAGCAACAGTGCAGAGTAAAAAGGAGAATCTATACTAGTCAGCATCTTAGTCACGAAGAGCATCATTAGTGATTAAAAGCCCCCACCAGTTCTAGAACTGGGAGGAAATGTACGGCAAGAACCTGACTGACTTCAGTTGCCCACCTATTTGGATCCAGTTACAGAATTCAGCCTCTCAGGACCAAATCCTCTCAGCTGCAGTGCCAAGCTTGAAAAGGAGGAAGGAAGGAACCCTACCTCCCAGGCCAAAGAGTGACACTAGAGGCCACTCCATGCTGGCTATAGAAGCCTCAAAACTACAGTAACTGCTGCTTAAAGTGGTCTGAAAAAGGTGTGTAGGTATGTGGGGGGTGACAGACAGGGAATCTCTCAACCTCAGAGCAGAAGCTTTAGTAAGACAATGCTTAAAGTCCACCCCTCAGCAGGGTCTTTGGCCCATTGCAAGCCCTCCCCTTCCCCCACTTTAAGTACTGTGTAATAGGGTGGCCACCACCAAAGCATCCCCAGGGTGCCTTTGCAGTCTTTGCACCTGATTCTTCAGGGCTCCTGAGACTATGTGGGGTTTGTTTTTCTCCTTCAATCACAGCCTGTTGGGGGGTCTGGTTTTCTTTATCTACAAAGCTCAAAAAAGCAAATGCAAACAAAAAAGGCATTTCCCTAATCACTCACACAGTCCCCAAGAATCCGCAGTCTCCCTCCCTCCCCAACTGCTTCAGGTCTTGTAAGGAACCAGCTGCCGGAGGCTCCTTATCACTTTAGATAAGCTGTTGCCAGCGGGGGAGTGAGGTGGGAGGAAGTTTTGTTTCATGGTCTCTGTGTGTATATAATGTCTTCTGCAGTTTCCACGATATGCTATGCATCCGATGAAGTGAGCTGTAGCTCACGAAAGCTCATGCTCAAATAAACTGGTTAGTCTCTAAGGTGCCACAAGTACTCCTTTTCTTTTTTCCTGCACCAGGTGTCTCTAGTTGGCTCATTTAGCAAGCCTGCTCTAGTTCCTCAAGTCAGGCAGGCTCCCTCACTCCCTTTGCTCTCACATACCCCGCACCACTCTGAGTGGCCTGTCAGAGCACTCACCACCTGGTTCACCATCTTTGTCCGTCCTGGACAGAAGGTCTGAAGTCTGGTGGCTCTTGCTGGGACAACGCTGTCCAGGAAAATAAAAGGGAAGGGTACCAATGGGTAACCCAGGCATTTGAATCTCTCATCATCTGGAGCCATCAGAGCACCGCCTGGTCAGTGACAAGGAAAAAGGGAGTCCAACGCAGATAGCAGTGCCGGGCTTCACTGCCCAGCATTCCTTCTCGAGGACCAATACCACGTTTCACAGTCCAGGAGTTTCCTACTCCTACAGGATAGGATGTTCTTGAGTGTGAAACTTCTAGGACAGTACTGCTCCCAGGACCCAGTGTGGTTCTATCTGGATGGGAACCAGGAAGGGTCTTAAGGCATTTCTTGCTGGCAGGTTTGAGGTCTTACCCTACCTGCCAAAGTGACACCCTAGATAGTCACACTCCATCATGGGACACTCTCACTGCCTATGTCCCAGCTGCCTACAGCAATAACATATGATCGGCCTCTCTTGAATGGTCAACAAAGGCCTGCTTGGATCCTGGGGTCTCAAAGCGCCTCTGACTGGAGATCTCCAGGAAGGTAGAAGCTCTGTCCTTTGAGGGGGGCCCAATACCAAGGGCACCTCCTTATTCCTGGGGTGCTGAAACCTGAAACAATGCCAACAACCCTTGCGTTATTGCAGGGTGGGGAGAGGGTTAGGGGGTATTATCCTAACACCTGAAGCTTCGGCCTCTAGACACCGCTCTGTCGTTTCTACAGCCTCTGCGATGGTTAATGGGGCAGAACTGACAAACCCTAAGCTCGAACTGCTATGGGGAGAATTTTTAAATGCTATTCCAAAACAATGCTATCCATCAGGTCACCCATGGGGTCAGTCAGTGAGTAGCCAAGTTGCGGAGCCGTTGGATGACAGCCCCTTTTTAGAAATGGTTCCTCATGAAACTTCCTATCATAGATTTTTGGAATGAGTCCAAGCTAATCCAATATGGCCACCTTCAGGGTAGAGTAAGATTGGGCTTCATCTGTACGCAGGGCCCTGCAAGCAGCTTAGGCCTCCCCAGGGTGATCAGGTGACGGGGAGGTGAGGTGGGCAGGCGAGTGGGGTGAGGAGGTGAATGAGGAGGTGAGCGGCAGGTGGGGGCAAGGAGGAACTCCCCTACCAGAACCTCCCCCTGCCCCCAGTACCTCCCGCCTGTCGGCAGGCCCCACTGATCAGCGCCTCCCCCTCCCTCTCAGCGCCAACTGCAGATCAGATGTTTTGTGATGTCAGGAGGTGCTGGGGGAGAGGGCAGAGGAGTGAGGGCACAGCGTGCTCGAGAGAGGGGGTGGAACTGGGCGTGGGAGTGGGAAAGGGGTGCAGTGGGGCTGGGGTCTTGGCGGAGCCAGGGGGGAAGCAGCCCCCGGCAGATTAGAAACTCGGCCCCTATGTCCCGGGCCCCGCATCCCTGTAGGGACAGTCCTGGCCAGAAGTAAGCCCGTGCCCCACCCACCAGCTTGGAGTTCTCTCCTGCACCCCAAGCCCCTCATCCCCAGAGCCCACACCCCTAGAGCCCACACCCCCAGACAGAGCCCTCATCTCCCTGCACCCCAACCCCTGCCTCAAGCCACAGCTCCCTCCCACACCCTCAACCCCTCATTTCTGGCCCCACCCCAGAGCCCGCAACCCCAGTTAGAGCCCTCACCCCCTCATACACCTCAACCCCCTGCCCCAACCCAGTGAAAGTGAGTGAGGGTGGGGGAGAGCATTGAGCAAGCCACCAAGGGTGGGGGAAATGTAGTGAGCGGGGGGCAGGGCCGTGGGACAGGGGCATGGCCACGGGGGGATGGGAGGGGCTAGGGTGTTTGGTTTTGTGAGATTAGAAAGTTGGCAACCCTAGCCTCCCCATGTAGCTAAAAGGGGGAGCGGAGAGGCTTCTCTCCCAGGCCGTGGTGGCTGTCACCCGCTCAGATGTCAGGAAGGCTCCCGGGTCAGTAGAGTTAGCTTGGTTAGGGTGCGTCCTGGGAGAGCCTCAGCAGGGAACACCCTTGTAGGATCACCCAGCTAACCTAGCACAAGCAGTCTGGCCACCTTGGCCTGGAACTGCCAATTCTGTTCCTGTTCAGCCAGTTAGGCCTCCTGTGCGTGCTGCTGGGTGGCTAGTAAGACCTGGAGCAGATGATTTTGCTCCTTCTCTGCCTGTTGCTGCTGTATCATTAATCACAAGACTTCCTCCATGGACCCTCTTGGAGAAGGGGATGCTAAAAGTCCCTGCTCAGGTGCCAGGTGTATTGGGGTGGCCACCACCTGAATGCCCCCTCATGGCCAGAGGAGACTTTGCAGTGCCCCACCTCTGTTTTCTTCTTCTTCAGGGCTCCTTAAACAAACCCCACACATTCTTTCTCCTTTCAATCACAGGCCTTCTTGGGAGTCTGGTTTTCTTTATTCACAAAGCTCCAAAAAAACAACCCAACAAAAAAAAAATTCTCCAATAATTTACAGAGTCCCCAGAAATCTGTCCTAATCTGTATCCAGCACTAGCTGCCCTGCTCAAGTGGACTCCCTTGGACATTCTCCCAGTCAGTCCCTTTCCCTGCAGAATTCCTTCAACTCTTTTGTCACGAATGAGCTCCTAGAGCAGTGGTCTCCAAACTTTGAGGGTTGTGCCCTCCTTGCCCCATCCAGTGCCCCACTCTGGAGCCAGGGCGGACAGGGGTAAGGGTCCCAAAGCTTGGGGTGGGGCTAGGGAATGTTTCTCAGCACCCTGTAGTGCGGCACGCCCCACAGTTTGGGACCACAGTCCTAAAGGTTTCTTCCCTGCACCAGCCGTCTCCGGTTGGCTAATTTAGTAAGTGTGCTCCCGGCTTCAAATCTCCTGCAGACAGCTCCCTCACTCCCGGTTTTCTCTTACATGCTCACAGTATCTTTGATAGGAGCTGTTCCCTGTCTGCCCTTCCCTGACTTATGTGGAGGAGGGGGAATTAGGTTGGTGGAGATTTACAGTTGTGTAGAAGTGACACTGGATAGATTTAGAGCAGGTTATCAGAGGCTTGCACTTCCTATTTTAAGACAGGTGAAACAATAATGAAGTTAGCTAATCAAAGTAATTTAAATCCTGAGCAAATGATTAAATATTTACAATGGTCCAGGTATACTTAATCCTACCTCAGTGCAGGGGAGATGGACTAGAATACCAGATGACCTCTCAAGGTGCATTCTAGTCCTACATTTCTGTGAATTCTCAAGCCTTTATTTAGCAAGGTATGTAAGCATGAGCGACCTCATTGAAACCTAAGGGCTGAGTCCAGCCTGCAGGATTTGACCTATGGAGTTTAGACAATGTGCTACAGTTTTCCAAATTTGGTGTGTCCATTTTCTTCCTTTAGCCTGATGATCTCTCTCCTCTCCCCTAAAAGATGTAAACTATTGTAATAATTTTCAAAAGTTATTCAACAATATAACTTTTTATTTAAAAAATAAATTCTCCTGTACAGAGTTTATAAAACTTCTTGTTTCCTTTGTTTACATGGTTAGTTCAGAGATTCAGTTAATAGGATTCTGGAAGGAGTTTAAGTTAAATATAATTGATTTTGTGAAATTTTTGTTTTCATTAGATTTCACTTAGAAAAGCTATGCATGACAATTCTGTGGTTACTGCAAATATAGAAGTGAATCCTATCCTGTACTACTGTATAATGACACTAACAGGCACAAGTCTAATTTGTCTTTCACTGTCCGCTGCCCTGATACACACATTTTCTTGGTCACTTCACCAGAGCAGGACAAGACTTTGCTCATTACTAATTACTTCCCAATTCTGACGTATGGAGTGATCTTATTAATCGATTACCTGAGCTCATGAGGATTCTTGATTTCTTTTCTAGAATTACCTCTTCAATAAGGCTTTGGATCAGGCTCATACTGTCAGTGGAAAGATTCTGTTCACTTCAGGGGGCTTTGGGTCAGACCCCCTATGCTTATTTCCAGTGAGGTTGGAATTGGTTTAGAGATGTGGCAAATTTGTGCAATCCCTAAACAATTCTAACTCATTAAAGTCAAAACACAAAGCACAGACAGAGAGAGACTGATCCTGATTCTTGTTTACCTTAAGGTTACATTGCACCACTCTGGCAGCATAAATGGGACTTAGAGGGGTGTAAATGAACTTTAGTAGAAAGCTATTAAAAATGTAACTCACTCCCACTTTCAGATTCCTTGATGCTGCCAGAGTAGTGTAAATGAGAATCAAGCCCTTTCTTCAGAGAAACCTTTTTAGTCAGCGGGTGTTCTCCCATGTTGCTTGTTTGTCTTCAGGAATCATATTGCTGGAAAACTCATTAGCTCAAGACAGTTAAAATAAACAAACAGAAAAATCCACATACCAATTTGCTTCTGTTGGAAGAAAATACCTCCGTGATGGATGTAAACTCCACAGCTGAAGGAAGACTGAAGTGCAGAGTTCAGAGTGACTTCCCTAAAATGGAATAACAGTGTTTAGCAAGAGGAAATTGGAAAACATTTCCAGACTTCTGGACTTGTTTAGAAATATTGGCTGTCTTTATAAAACCAGCATCCCACCAAAAATAAATTCTAGCCATATGAATGAATCACTTTAGGTCACTGTCTGCAGGGAAGCAGAGGGAGTTGTTGTTGAATGGAAATAGTTGCATGTGTAGCATTCATAAGGGAATGTTAAGTAACACATGCTGTTTTCTGATATGCAATGGACGGATTGCACAGTATGTCTTTGGTGTGCATTTTGGTTCATAGAAAGTAATTTTAAATGAGCAGAAAAGCACTACAATGAGGTTAAATCATACATTCTAGTTATTTACTGAAAATAGGTTTTTTTCTTTGTGTCTGAGATGCATGAAGCCAACAGATGCCACAGGTCAAATCCTCAACTGGTAGGCAGCATGTTCTAGTAGACAGACCACCAGGAGGGGACTCAGGTGAGCTGGGTTCTTTTCCTGGCTCTGTCACTGGCCTGCTGGGTGACTTTGGGCAAATCACTTCACCTCCCTGTGGCTTAGTTTCCCCATCTGTAAAATAGGCAAAATTATACTGAGCTTCTTTGTAAAGCACTTTAAGATCTATTGGTGAAAAGTGCTGGGTTTTATAAGAGCTAGATGGCACAATTAAAAGTCAGTGTGCAATCCCGCTTGACATCAGCTGAGGACCAGGCCTCCTATTGTTACACAAAAACACCCAAACACAACTCACCAGTAGACGCTTCCTGTTAAGATTAGCATTAATACTGGGACACATCTTGAAGCCCTTATTTATTTCTTAATCTCTCCTTACTCAGGCAAAACTCCCACGGGGTAATGGGAATTCTACTTGAGAAAGAAACGAATAAGAAATAAGGACTTCAGGATTTGGCTCCTTTAGTTGCACCCTCTGTGTCATTGAAACGTTTCCTCCTTTCTCTGTGAAGTCAATGATAGATGTGCCTTGTAGATGTGCCTCCTTTAATAGGCGTTCTTTTATTCTGGAAGTGTTTGAATGGGAAAATATAGGTCTAGTTGTGTAGCAGATCTCTTCAGTATTCTGCTTGGAGTGGCACATAGCATGTCTGTGGGGTACAATGCCAAATTTGGTTATTGTAAGGCATATAGTTCAAGGGCCAGATTCTTGGTCCTGCTCCAATTCCCTCTGTGCTGCTTCAGCAGTGCAAATGGGGACTTAAAGCTGCCTTAATCAGACAACTGAAGATTCTCCCAGTATAAGGGAAACCTTGGCTGGTGTAAAGCCAGTGTTGTCAGGGTAGGAAATATTCTGGGGTATGTCAGAGTGCAATAGTGTTTCAGTCAGCATAAGTTAGAGCAGCCCTGTGACTGCTCTAGTCAAGGTAGATAAAATCGGATTTTAAAAAATATATTTAAATTGGAGTTTTTAAAAAATCTATTTAAAATTAATTTTGGAATAGATAACCTATGCTAAGGCCTAAACTAATAATCTATTAACATCATTTAAATTAAAATTTAAAAATATTAAGCGGTACTTGTTTTCAGCCAAGTTTCAAAATTAAACCACTGAACTGGTGGAAGTTGCTGGCTAAGCACCTGGAATCAGAGTTTACTAAACCAGTTTTTAACAGCTGACACCTCTTCTGGAGGTGCAGAGAGCATATTTTCTTCATTTCAATTTATTCAACTAGTTCAGTTCAGTGACTAGTTCATTCAGAGTTAAGAAACTGCCTGGGAGTTGGAAGTACTGGAAAGCTTGTTTTCTCTTCCAATCTTTGAATAAAAATTAGATGTGAATGGATGAGATCTACTAGTTCTAAAATCTTGACAAGGTGACCAGAAACAATCAGTTCAATTCACTAACTACAGATACTATTTGCTTTGTTTAACGTATCAGTTAGTTTTAAATGCAAAACATGATTTCATAAACTTTTTCTCTTATGTATTCAGCACAGTTAAAGTAGTTTTGTTTAATAAAAAATTAAATGCTGTTTTTATGTGTTGTAATTTAATTTGAATTTTCATTAAAATAGAGCTTGATACAAATTGTAAGTAAATTAATCACCATCTAGTAAATATGAAATATATTATCCACCATTTCCTAACATAATAAAAAAGGTAAAAACTAAGAATCTGAATAAATCTACGTTAAGCTCTATAATTGCTTAAATAAATGTATATAGATACACTATATCTTCCTGCTTAGCAAAAAGAAGCACCAAATTTAGTATAAAGGCTATATTTAGTTGCCAGTCAACATGTATTAATGGTTACCAACCAACCAACGAGAATTAACCTTTCTTTAGGAAAATAACTACAAAGTATAAATGCAAAACACAATTAAATTTGATTATTTTAGTTCAAGGTTTCCTGTTTGTTAGTTTAAATCATGATTTTAAATCAAAGATTTAAATCACTGATTTTTAATCGATCCACCATGGCTTTAATATGTACCTGGAGTGTGATTTGGCCCCCATCTACATCCAAGATCAAAGGAGGAGTAAAGGTGGTTTACAGTCATTTTCCCAACCACTGTATTGAGCGGGTGCACAATACAGTTAAGGATCCAGCCTGTAGTTAAGAGTATACAAACATTAAAAGAAAAGAGGATTTTTTTTTAAATAGTGGTCCAATATACTCAGATTTTCCATCACATCACTTGAAATCAAAGGGATATTTGCCCGTACTTAGAACTCACTGCCATGCAATAGCCAGATTTGGCACAGTATATCCAAACACATAGGATGTGTCCTCGTTTGACACCTTGGAAGCAAAATAATCAGTGTGTGTGAGGACAGAATTTGGCCCTGTTTCTGGCAGAGTACAATCATTTTATTCACAGTCTGGGATTTCTTGGGATCCATTTAGAGATAAACAAGCATCTTAACCGTCTATAACTTCCATTGACTTCAGCTGAAATCTCAAGAGCCCAGTGAATATAGGACTGGGCCCCAAGGCTTTACTTGCGTTTTATTTCCTTTCTGTATCCAGACCTAGTGAGAAAGGCATGGTGAATCTGCACTATTTCGGCCTTTCATTATGGTTTCATGCAACTCATTAACTGCTGCTAGCATTTCTACAGTGTGACTATTAGATAATGTTATAACAGTTTAAAACAAAGTTAATGAAAAGCCCCGTTCTTCATTTGCTTTCTTGTCCTCTCCTGTTATTGCTGGGAAGTTCTTTTACTTTGCCATGTCATTTGTGTTTCTTTAGTGAAGCAGGATCAGTTAATGAGGCTTTGGGGCTTTTATTATACATAATAGTAAGAGTGGCATTATGCCAGGACTATTTTGATCAATTAAATGCATTCATGAGCAACACAACTCATGGAAATTTTTTGGAAGGGAGAGAAATACTTTGGGTTCTATGTGATGAGGAAAAGACAAAGGGGATTATTTTCATGCAAATTACAGATCCTGGGCTGTTCCATAGTGAATAAGATGGTTATATTGAAAGGCAAATGAGTTATAATGGCACCATCAATGCTTTGGTTTGAAAAAAAAATCATTTTATTTATTACACATTTCAAAATAAAATGCAGCACAGAAGACATATGGGAGCTAAGATGCACAGAGAAACAACCCTTCTGAAGGAGATACTTAATGAGTGTCAGCCAAAGTACAGATTATAGTTGAGAAGTCGGGTAAAATGGTTACTCATCAGGAACACGAACTATTCTCAGGTAGTCCTAACAATTTTTTCCCATTGTGGGGGTTACTGATTTTAGGGAAATGCTGATTTTTATTTGCAAAAACTCATATAATATTTTCTAAATTAAAGCACACCAACTGCCAAATTCAATGGAGATTAAATCGATTCAGTTGTACCAGGAATGGATTTGGTCCAATGAATTTAAATCTAAACTCTTATCTTTATGAACTGAACCCTTTTAAAAATTTGCTTCGTTTTTGCAGGGCTAATTTTAGCCACGCAAGACAATAAAACAAATTATTTTTAAAATCTCTGTGCTGCTTTATGACTCCTGCAATGTCTGTTCTACTGTCCTAAGAATTTGGATGTTGGTTCTTGACTGATATCCACCCTGGAAAGGTAGACTTTTTAACTATCTGATCACCTGGAATAGGATAATATCCTCTTTCTGAGAAATGAAACAAATTACTACTTCAGGTCAGCTCTCTGAATAAAGCAGACATATTTACTAGTGCTTAACTGTTCTTTATGTGCCCTACTCGGCAACTATCTGAGTGACACTATCTTTGGCATGGTCCAATGACACGTTTAATCTAAAACATCTGCTTAATGGAATGTTAAGGGTCATTTAGACAGGTCCACTCCCTTCCACCCACGTCAGTATTAGAATTATGGGTGTTTTTAAATCTAATATGTTGGAGAAGCTACAATTAACTCTCTAGATGATGTAAGTTGACTTTTCAGATCAAACACACACACTTATAAATAAAGTACTCTCTCTCTCTCTATATATATATATGCCCTCTGATATGGTTTGGTGGGATTTTTCAAAGCAGTCTAGAGTTTTAGCCTCATGTTTGTACAGCCCCTAACATAATGGGGTCCATGACTAGGGCTTTGTTGTAATAATGGGGGTCTAACATGTCTACCCCAATTGTAAGCTCAACTGTGGGAAAGTAGATAAAAGTTTATAAAATTTTCCAGTCACCTATAACAATAAATGATGGGGAGAAAATACAAAAGGAAGACGAACAGACTGAATTAGTCCAACAGAGTCCTTGAGTTATAGTAGTAGGCCTTCTTGTTTGAAATTATACGTGTAAACAAGAGAAGTGTGAGACCAGAAATCAATCGATCAAAATTGGTGTGCCAGAAATTAGGCCTAATTGGTGAACTCAGTAATGAAAGGATGGACTATTGCACCCACCACTCCCTTTTGGGGTCCTTAAAGAAAAAAAGGCTTCAGGGGCATAGGTGCTGGAGCACCCATGGAGAAAAATTAGCGGGTGCTTAGCACCCACTGGCAGCCAAGCTCCCCCCCTCTCCCTCCACCCCACAGCAACTCTCCCCCGCCAGCGGCCCCGATTATCATTGTTCCCCCTTCCTCCCAGCACCTCCCGCCTGCCACCAACAGCTGTTTTGGAGGGCGGGGAGGATCAGGGATGGGGTGTGCTCAGGGGATAGGGTGGAAAGTGATGGGGAAGAGGTGGAGCAGGGGCAGGAAGAGGTGGGGAGGAGGTGAGATCTTGGGGAAAGGGGTGGGGTGGATGGCAGGGGCAGAGCAGGGGCGGGATGAGGCAGGGCAGGGGCTTGGGAGAAGGGCTGGAGTGGAGGCAGGGTCTGGTGTGGAGGCTGAGCACCCCCGTGTAGAGGGGAAGTCGGCACCTATGTTCAGGGGAAGATCAAATGCTTGCTGGCTGGGAGACGGGTGGACTAAGAAGGAGCAAGCTTCACCATCATGGCTGCCACCCCCACCAACTCCTGGGACCCCAGGATCCACTGTGACCCCATTGGACCTTTGTTGTTCTGATCCTGAGACATGTCCTGACTAGACCAGACCAGAAGGAGGAACCCAGATGACATCACCACCTCCACCGGATCCAGCTAAATCCCAAACATCACCTGGGATATGAGACCTTGTCACACACACCCTTCCCAGATGTGTCCTTTTTGTTCCACCCGTTATTCTTATTCTTTCCTTTTGCCTTCTGTCTAATAAGCACCTGGCTCAGCCAGTCATGACTATATATTTTGCAATACTGTTGTAGTCCTGTAGAAAGGCCAATACAAGGAATGCCCTGAACAGCCCACGGCTGGTGCGAGTTTGCCGGTCTCTGAGTGCCTAACCAGACCATGTTCTGGGCCTGTGATTCTCCTCAAGTGAGGTTGCAAGTAAGAGACAGCACCAGAGATGGAACCTGTGTTTTCAATCTTTGCTCTTCTTTTCTCTCCCCCCATGTGCATGCTTCTTTTGTTCTGTTTTCAAGGGAATGGGATAGAACTTTAACAGCTCCGCCCACTTCACCTAACTTCTCTCCCCCCCCAAAAGGAGAGTTATTACCATCTCAAAGGCTGTCAGACAGCAAAAGGAAATAAAGGCTATTGTTAAAATGAAAGCCTTAATACTTTTCATTTCAAGTGCTTTAATTGTTCTGCCCCTTTTCCGTATCTTTAATAAAAAGATTAAAAGGATTTTTAATGGTATGTTTGCCAAAGGACTAAACAAGTAGAGGTCTCTACTCAAAACCATATTTAACTGTTTAGTGTTGTACAGAGACGGGCTCACATTAACACCTTTGACTCTCTGGGGCTACTTATTCCCTTGAAGTTAGCACAACAGCTCCTAGGCACTACAGTAATACAGACAAAAAATATTTTTCAATAAAATGAATGGAAGATTATGTGGCTAAACTAAATCGCTCAGATGGTTTTAATAAAATATTTAAGATTTTTCCACAGACATTACTATAAAAGAACAACTAATCTAAAATATAATAGGTGGCATAGTTCATGACCGGCTCTGCTCTTAGTTAAATCTCTGCCACCTCAGGGAATGAATTCATGGCCTGCTCTATTCAGTTAAATCATCAATTTTAGCATGCAACTTAGATGAGAGGGAAAGAAAAGGGTGCATCGGGCAATGACAGATATGACATGGAAAAGTTACTTGTGAGAAATGTCCAGTTTCCCATGAATTTTTCATTGATGTTAATGATTTTTTTCCAGTGTTCACAAATATTTGGAAATGGTTTCAATACAGACCTTTCAGATCACAGATATTTCCATTCTTTAGTAGTATAATAGCAAAATAGGAACGAGATGCCAGAATCACTCTGTGACTGGCAATCCAATCACTGTTCAGTCCAAGATTCTTGAACTTATGCATGTAATAAACTACTTCTCTGGTATTTTGTCAAATATCAGAGACTAACTGTTGTTATCTAATGAATACAAATAACCAAGCTGACAAGATCGTGGTCTAGTAAGAATGCTTTTCACACAATGGGGGTTCTGCCTCCACCAATGCAGTGGGATACTGGTGTACGGAAAAGTAGTTTCAGAAAGAACCATGGAGATATCAAGAATTAGCAAATGGGCATGCCAACTACAATTGTTTCACCAAGTATTTCACCAGTCTGCACTCCTCCTACATGGAAGCCTCAATATGTATTAGTAATCTTTTTCAGCTGGTGAAGTGGCATGGATCCACTAAAGTCACTGAACCTATGCCAGTATATACCAGCAGAGAATTAGCCCACCAGGGACCGCAGCAGGCACATAGATGAGAGGAGTATAAGTAAATTACGATTCTGTTCCTCAGCTATGCTGCTGTCAATCAGGAGTAAATGCATTGACTTCTATGGACAAGTACTAGATTTAGAATGACTAGACTGAGAGCAGAATTGCACTCCATGCTTCTTATCAAGAGATCATGGTAAATGATGGCTGAAGTTCTTTCTTAAATTGTATTCAGTTCTTACTTCTTTCCACTGAGTCTGAAAAGTTTTGTCTGAATAAGGACTCCAGGATTTGGCCCCCTTTGTATGACAAGAAATCTTTGGGGAAGTTTTTATCTTTCATACCAAACAGCTAAATGGGGAAGCATATGCAATGCACTGAGGATGGAAGAAATCAATATGATTTGTTGTTGTTCAGCTTAATGTCATGCAGAAAGTAAGCTGCATTCTGATAGACATTTCTCCAATTCAGGGAAAACCCTTGAAATTCTCTGTCCAATACAGGTTACTCCAGTACTTTGTCAGCTCTAATTCCACTCAAGACATATCAAAAGGGACAAGGTTCCAATCAATCCCTTACTATTTTTTAAGCACATATCAATAATCTGACTGCATGCCTTAAATTCAGCTCCCAGTAGGATCATTTCACATGGATAAAGAGACTAGGATGGGAACATTTCCTGTACACACTATTTAAGTAGCTGTCTCTAAACTTATCAACTTCAGCTCTAGGCTGGGAGTATACTACCACTCTCCTTGTTATGCTTATAAGAAGCACATAGAATCTTTTAAAGGGGATAAGGCAATACACTGCATTTATTGAGAGTACAATTTAAGCATTAAAATCAGAATATGCTTTCATTCACACACACACACAAAAGGTTCTGCAGCTGGATCTTATAGTTACCAGTCCTTAGTGTTGCTCGGTCAGTTCTAGTGGCCAGCTGAAACTACACCCGAGGGATGGGGAGCTGGGCTCTGTCGAACATGTTCGAAGCTCCGATGTTGATGCAGAGCGAACCAAAAGTCCCATGACAATACATCCTTCTTTTATAGTAATAAGTTCCCATACAAGTCCTCTGGAACTTGCTGTGTTACACTGGAGCTGTTCAAGGTTGCTTCCATCAGCATTATTTGGGTTGTTACTGGGAGTTATCTGCAGTTGTTTCCTATCTCGTCCCTTTGCTTCACTCTTTATCTTGGCCTTGGGGTGTATGCCTTTGCTTTAGGGTCGTCAATCTGTCATGCAGGTGAAAGTTGGTGGCTCTCGACTCCTCCACTCCCTTCCTGACCATCTGGCCTAGCTGTCCGTTCTCAATTAATTACCATACATTCTTCACTCATATCAAACAGTAAATAAGGCAATTACAGCTATAAACTTCTATCCTTCTAAAAACAATCAATAACACAATCAGTAAAGAATAAATGCAGAACAATTTCTTCTTACTAATTCAAAGCGAGCAAAATGGAGCATAAAGCAAAATACGCAAAATGGAGGACAATTTTACTTGAAACAATTTCTTCCTATTAGGCTTTTGCTTACTTCCTACAACAAGAAATTTACTTCCATCTTTTTAAAGATGATATTGCTGAAATTATTTGAGTGGAAAATGACAAAGGATGGAGTGCTAGGAAGGTTTTTTGTGGGTTTGGACATCTGTCGTTTACATGCAAAAGAGCTTAATATTGAGTTGCCATAAGAAATTGTGGCTTTGCACAATCTGAACTCCACTTTTGCTGGATGAAGAGACTCCCATGCTGTGCTCCACTCCTCTCTCATGTTCTCAGTACAAAGTCTAAATGGAGGCTAAAGCTTTTGAATGTTGACTATCCATTCACGTGATTTGACTGTCCAATAACATGGATGACAACATCACAGTAAGTAGCCAATAGCCATATTATTTGAGTGCTATATGAAAGATTCTGAATACCTTCCCTCTCGGGGCAGCTGTGTACAAACTGCATACTACCGAGAAAGTGGACTGAAACTGCCAATACATTTCACTCAGGCCACTGGACAGCCATCAGAGATTAAGCTCAGCCCTCTGTTGACACAGTCCTGATTTAAAACAGGGATCTACTGGAGAAAGACCTCATGTTCCAAAATTAGTCACATGAGACAACCAATGGATTCAATAAATTCAATAAATATATTTAAAATCTTTGCTTAAGAGTGATCAGTACAGGGTAGAAAATGTTTGATCCTGAAGCACGATGGTTTATCTTGAAAAATTTGATTCAACATTTGCCTATCCCAATTTTTTAATAGAATTCCACTCCCCCGCCAAATCATCATGGCAAAATACTGATGAATAGATCTTGAGTTTAACCTGGTAAACTTTCATGACATTTGCCAGGCTGCAAAGAGGCCTGAAGAAAACAAAAGTCTGAAAAATAATGTGGACTGACCAGAAATTGGATGAGGGTGAGGAATACATCAAATTTTTTTAAACTTCTTCGTCAGTCTTCTATATCTGCATTTTATTCTGCAGGGAATTTATAATGCTGATTTTGGGCCCAGTTGTGAAGTAAATGAGAATTCTGCCCACAGGATTGGACCATTTTGACATCTCAAATGTTTCCAAGGCAATTGACTGTTACATGACTACGTTATTTGATACTTCTCTCTAGTTACATGGCCCCCACTACTGCAGTACTTCACTCAATACACCCTTGTGAGGTAGGAAAGTGCAATTATCCTCCTTTTACAGGGGGAAAAAAAACTGACGCACAGATTAAGTGAACTTGACCAAAGTCACACAGCCTGTGTCGAAGCCAGAAAATGAACTCAGATCTTCTGAGTCCCAGTCCAGGATCCTAAATACAATACCAACCTATGATATGACAGAGGTTTATGACTTTATTGCAGAATCAAAAATCAAGAGGTCAAGTTCATACAGTAGTTTCTTTGAACAGCAGGGGAAATGCTGAAAACTACCAGTCAAATAAATAGATTCTTGTTCAAAAGTTCTTTTCACCATCTTCCGGTTTGCCCAGGTGCAAAAGTCCCTACATTTTCTAAATGAAAAATGTCTTTTCTCTTACAAAGGCTAGTAGTTTGGCTTATCAGCATTTTTATCCTGTAATTAAGTTTTGTTGTTGGAGAAAAAACAGAACTTCTCTATTCCTGCTTTTTTCTTGAGGGGGAAATTTTGTTCTTTGCTTCAAAATTACTCACAAGATAACAGAGAGTAAAAGAGCTGGTTTGGCTTCAGATGTGAGGAAAATTTCATGACATTTACTCTAGAAACAATAAGAAACATAATACAGTAAAAGCTTTGTTATTCGGCATGTTGGGGGGGTGGGAGGGACCATTAAAATTCCAGTTAACTAAGAGTTATACTTACCAATGGAGGGAGGGAGTTTGGGTGCAGGAGGGGGGCTCAGGACTGGGGGTTGGGGTGCAGGAGGAGGTGCAGGGCACAGGCTCTGGGAGGGAGTTTGGGTGCAGGAGGGTCTCGGGGCAGGGTGTTGGGACACAGGAGGGGTTTCGGGGTGCTGGATCTGGGTGGTGCTCACCTCGGGTGACTCTCTGGAAGAGGCGACATGTCCCTGCTGCTCATAGGTGGAGGCACAGCCAGGCATCTCTGCACGCTGCCTCGCCCACAGGTGCCACATTGGCTATGGTTCCAGGCCAATGGGAGCTGCGGAGCCAGGGGGTGGGGGCAGCGCACGGAGCCCCCTTGGCCGTTCCTCTGTCTAGGAGCAGCAGGGACATGTTGCCACTTTTGGGGAGCCACACGGAGCCAGACAGGGAGCCTGCCAGCCCCACACCAACTGGACTTTTAATGGATATCAGAAATGCTGGTTTCTAGAGCTTTCCGGTTGGTAAACTGCTGGATAACACAGCTTTTACTGTATGATTCAGAACAACCAACATGAATGTGAGAGAAGGGAGGGATGCTTACCTATTTTGAGGCCCAGTTCCAATTTCCCCCTTAAATCAACTGCAATATTTGCATTGACCCCACATAATTACATCTTTGGAGTTCTCTGAAGAGGTTAATTCACCAAAGGAGATTCAAAGTTAGGGCTGGCTCTCCAGCTGATGCTGTAGTGTGACTGAAAAAAAAGTTAAATAAAAACACAACACAATTATAATTGTGTCTGTGATCACAGGTTTGGGCTAGATAAGCTTTGCTTTAAAAAGCTCTGTATTGTGGCAGTATATGGGACAATTTGAACAAATTTAGTAACAATTTCAAATTAAGAATACATGTAATAATTAACTCTTTCTTTTGACTTGGGCCAAGATTAACAATATTCTACCTATGAAAACAAAGTAAGAAATTGCCCCACCTCTTACAGGCTACTAACTTTGTATGTAAGAATACAGGTGATCAGATAGCCCTCTAGTGGAACATAGTAAAACACAGCTGAGTTAAAACAAGTTAAAAATGGAAACAAGGTTGTATTAGGTTTGTATCTCTTTTCTTTCTTTTAACCATTGTCTGCTGTCCTGAGACTTTTCTGAATCCTGCTGAGTTCTTAGAATCAATAGGCAGTAAGCTCCATAGGTTAACTATATGTGGTGTAAAATTGATTTAAATTTGTTGCTTTAATGCTTTTCAATATTTCATTGAATGTTCCCTTATTCTTGTATTGTGTAAGTAAGGGTATATAGGAATGCCTGCTTTTCCTTCTCTTTACCATTCATTATTTTATATTTCTCTATAATATTTCCTCTCCAACCAAACAGTTCCCATTATATGAATCTTTTCCAAACCTCCGATTTTCATCATCCTTCTTTCCATCCCTATTTCTGTTACATATTTTTTCAGCTGGGGTGGCCAGATCTGAACTCAGTACTTACAGTGAGGTTATACCAGTGATTTATATAATGGTGTTGCAATGTTTTTCAGTATTATTTTCCATCCAAATCTTCATACATCCTAGCATTTTCTTCCACTTTTGCTGCTCATATATATATGTGCATGTATATCTATACAATATGATTCTAGGATTGTCACTCCGTGTGTCGCTCTGAAACCTGAGAATGTCTTTTGAGTCAGTATGAAGTGATGGGAACAGCTACAAGCATGGTTGGGAGCTCTTTTTGTTTAGAATATCATGAGGTTCTGTCATCACTGGGACTCATGATCTGTTACTATCCACTTTTTAAGTTTTTACCCATTTTTGACTTTTTTTCAGATGACTTTATGACAGCCTGGGTCAGCTACTAGCGTAAAAGGAAAAACAATAAAGCATCCCCCTTTAAAAAAAAAGTCCTATGCTATTTTACTGTATAATTTTCTGTATTACTTCAATCCTGAGTATACATTCCTAAATTTGCTCTGCAAGATTTCCCATAGTATGGCACTTTCAATGTGGCTTCACATGTGCACAAGGGTGCAGTTAGATGGATCACACTGCAGAATCCAAACCTGTATTTACAGATGTTGTGATAAATGAAGGGGAGTGGGGTGTAGTAGCTCCCTTTTGTGGGCACCCAGCAAGCCAGTTAGCTAAAAAATCCCTCTTAGTAGCTGTTCTCCACTTGCTTTACCTGTCAAGGGTTAAACAGTCCACAGGTAAAAGGAAAGGAGTGGGCACCTGACCAAAAGAGCCAATGGGAAGGCTAGAACTTTTTAAAATTGGGAAAAACTTCCCTTTGTCTGTTCTGTTGTTGTTCTCCAGAGAGAGGGGACAGAGCAAAGACAAGGCTGGGATTATGCTGTAAAAAGCTTTTTGTCAGGTATGGAAATTATCAGATCATACCTAAAACCTACTCATAAATCAGAAAATGTCTAGAAAGACGCGATTAGGTTTATTTCTGATTGGCTTGTGGATTCCTCTGTGCTAACCCCAAATGCTTTTTTCAGAGTAGCAGCCGTGTTAGTCTGTATTCGCAAAAAGAAAAGGAGTACTTGGTGGCACCTTAGAGACTAACCAATTTATTTGAGCACAAGCATCCGATGAAGTGAGCTGTAGCTCACGAAAGCTTATGCTCAAATAAATTGGTTAGTCTCTAAGGTGAAACAAGTACGCCTTTTCTTTTTGCAAATGCTTTTTGTTTTGCTTGTAACCTTTAAGCTGGACCTCAAGAAGGTTATACTTGATGTTTAATTTTTGTAATTGGGTTTTTTAAATCTAGCAAAGGCCCAAGTTCCAGATGTATTTTCTTTCTTTTTGTTTTTAATACAATTTACCTTTTTTAAGAACAGGATTGGATTTTTGGTGTCCTACCTCGAGATTTGTGCATATGTTGTTTAATTAGCTGGGGGAAACAGCTAATTTCCTTTGTTTTCTCTCTCAGTTCTTTCCCGGGGGTGAAAAGGCTTGAGGGTACCACACAGGAAAGAAATCCCAAGTATGCCTTCCTGGATTCCAAGGGGTTTTGCATTTGGTTGGTGGCAGCATCTACCCATCCAAGGTCAGAGAGAAGCTGTAACTTTGGGAGTTTAATACAAGCCTGGAGTGGCCAGTATTAATTTTTAGGATCCTTCTGGGCCCCCCACCTTCTGCACTCGAAGTGCCAGAGTGGGGAATCAGCCTTGACAGATGTCTTCATAGGTAAAGGCTTGGGCTTTGACATTGTTTGCATTTGGCCTTACTACCATAAAATATGAGGACACACACTAAAAATATTGACCCAATGCCAGGAAGAGACTGCAAGGGGGAAAGATGCAATAGGTGGTCACTCAAAGGAGTATGAAATGAATTAAAAAACCCTAAAGGTTAAAATAAATAGAACATCAGCTAAGCACTGAGTTTACTATTCTTAACCATTCATGCTCTTCCATATAACGTGAACAGTCTTAGCTATAATTCAGCCATTAAGTCAAAATGGGACCTTCATCTTTGTGATAAGGTTTGATGGGGCAGATATGATACTTAATGAAAAACAAGCTCTTTGTTGATTGCTAAAAGGATAATGACAGAAATGTCTTTATGTCCTAGTCTTTCTTCAGATGGTGTAAAGAAATTATGTGTTTTAGGGGGTAAGTGCTCAGCGTATTTCTTAGAAAGTAGAAATTTTAGTATTGCCAACCCCAAGCATCCAAACATCATGAGTGAGATTGAAAAAAATTGATCAAAAGCATACATATTTTGGGGGGTTTATTTGCCTTCTATTTGTTGAGCCTTTAAGTCTACAGTCAGGTCACACTTTCAAGTTTCCTTCCACAACCACAAGGACTAGAAACTAATTGTTTTTTAAAAGAAAGCTGAAATTCTCATGTAATCACTTGACTCTAGAGGTGGGTGAAGAAGAACAGAAAATATCATGAGACTCGCAATAAAATCATGGTTGGAAACAATGTATGGCTAAACATTGCAAATGCGAGTACTGTATCTCCCATGTTAGCATGGTTATAAATCCAGACATAACACAAGATACACAAAAACTGATGTTTGACTTGGATGCTATGCAGGAATGTAACTTTTTTTGTAAGAAAGGGCCAGGTTTTAAAAGGTATTTAAGCATCTAAGAATGCAAATAGGAACCTAATGGGATTTTCATTGGGTCTAGGCCCCTGACTCCTATTGAAGTTGATGGGTGTTAGGTGCCCCAAGTGCTTTGGAAATCTCACTAGGTGCCTCTTCACCTCTCTAGTCAGAGAGGGCCCCTGCAGAAGTAACCCTTCTACCAGATGAAGCCAGCAGCAACAAGGGCTGGGTTCAGTATCTAGGGGCTCCTTTTCAACACTACAACACAAAACCGGCTCAAACCCCCGCCCAGTGACCTGGGACAATTACACGCTGCCCCCTGGGTGCCTCTAAGAGGCAACACTTCCCCTTTCACAAGCACAGAATCTGACTGTAGCAGAAACTTCCTGCAAATGCGACGGGCCCCGCCTGAGCCGACCAATAGAGGACGCACGGAAGCAAGAGTCAGGCTCCGGGGCCATAACCCGGAACAGGAAGTGGAGGCGTCTCGCGTCCTCTGACCCCAACGAGGTACGGAAGGGAAAAAGGAGAAGCGGCTGAGGTGAGAGTGGGGCTGTTGGGCAGAGAAGCGGCCGGTAGGCCTCCGACACAGCGGTCCGAGAGAGGGACCAGGACCGCCACTGCGGGGAGCGCCTGGGCGGCAGCCGCCGCGGCCGGGGAAGCCGCGGCCGTCGCGCGCACGCTGGGCGGGGGCGGGGCTTCACCGCTGTTTACAAAACAACTCCTGGCGCGCCGTCCGGCGTGTGCAGGTGCGCGCGCGCGCTCCCGTCCCCGCCTCGCGCGGGCCGAAAAGTAACGGTGCCGGCGTGCGCCCCGGCTTCCCCCTACCTGCGTGTGGTCCGGGAATGGGGACCGGCGGCCGGGCGCGGGCCCCGTGGGGGCGGGGCTGGGGCCGGGGACGTGGGTCCCTGTCTAAACCCCAGCCCGACATCCTTTTGGGGCCGCCCCACGCGTGGCAGGGCAGCTTCTGAGGGGGCTGCGATTTGGGACGCGAAGCAGAGGGGGAATGAAAAGGGGGCAGGGAGGGAAAGGGCGTTACTCCCCAGCGTGGGGCTGGTCCCCTGCATGTGCCTGTGGGCACCCCGCGACCCCAGCGGCGAGTATCCGTGGCGAGGTACCCAGAAGCCTCATGGAAGCGTGGAAGAGACTTGTGGGGCCTGAGCTTGGGATTGGCAGTGGCCAGTTGCGTGGCACGGGAGGCCATTGCCCTGTGAGGAATTTCTGTTATCTGGGTTGTAGCACCTCACTTGCCTGCCCTCAACCGTCACCGTCCTTATGCTCCTGTCCCGAGCGAGCGGGCATTTAGTTACACTCACAAGTGCAGTGCTGGACTGAGAGTCCCCCCTCCTGGGTTCTGTTTTGCCTCTGCAACACGCATCGCTGTATGACCTTAGACAAGCCATTTGCCCATCTGCGTGTGAGTTTCCTGCTCCTAAACAATGTTTCCTTCTTTCAGAAGTGTGTTGTGAGGCTTAAGGTTGGTTAAACAGAGCAGGATACTCCAATCGAAGTTGCTATACAAATGCTTGCCTGCTCTCCGCACCCAGTTCAGTCTACCACCACCAAAACCTTAGATTTTTCTGTTCCCTTCCATGGAAGGGGTAGGCTATCCCTTTTACGGGTTTTTCTTCCCTGTGGTTCCCCAGTGCCTAAGTTAAAATTAACCCTCTCTTTCCTACACCACCATCTCTATGTGCATTAAGGCTTTAATTATCTAGCTGCCCCTGAAACACATAAACAGAAATATTTCTGGGAAAGTCATTTTGTATTTAGTTTGTAGGATTTTTTTCTTACAAGTTGTTGGTTCTGAAGTACCACTAGCACAGACCATTGCCCAGGTTTCTTTGAGAGATAATTTATATGTACCATAAGAGCCAACCAGCACTCTCACGGCCAATAGCCAGATTATATTGCAGTTATCACAATTGGTGCACAAAAATATAATTATTTATTCTAGTATCTAAAACCGAGGTAAATGCTTTACTGAACAAATAAAAGACAGATCCCTGCCTCCAAGAGTTTGCATTCTGTATGTTAGACATGAAGCAATAAGTCAGGGCAGTGAACAAAAGGGAGTGATGGGTGTAAAGTGAGACGAGTTATATGATTAAGATCTCTGGTCCCTCACTTTAGGTTGGTGTACATTTTGGTGGTTCTTTTATTACTTGTTTTTAACTTGCTGGTAGAACAACATGGTAGAAATAAATTTAGGGATTTTAATGAGAAGAGAATGATAGCTTAGGGAGTTGGGAGGTTGTTTCATGCATAGGGGATGTCCTGGAATTGGGAGGGGGATGGAAGCAAAGGGGGGAAGAGGCACCCTTGGGGAACAGAGAGGTGAGATGGGAAAATGAGAGGAGATAAGATCAGAGATGTAGACTGGAACTGAATGATATGAGGCCATAAATTAAGAATAATAGTGAACAGTAAGATGGGTAGCTAGTAAAGGGATCCAAAACATGATGTGTGACCAAGACATGGTGTGAGCAAGAGGTGAGAAAGATAGACTTTAGTGGTAGTAGATTTCTGTTAAATTGTTAATTCTTAACAAATTTGTTAAATTCTAAATTCTTAACAAAATTGTTAAGCACAACTGGATCTCCTCTCTTGGAAACCACCTGATTGTAAAAAAAATATTGCTTAATCTGTAAACTCTGGCACAGGGACTGTCCCCACTTGTTAAAGCAACTCCCATCTTTTCATGTACTGTGTATATATACCTGCTACTGTATTTTCCACTCTATGCATCTGTTGAAGTGGGTTTTAGCCCATGAAAGCTTATGCCCAAACAAATTTGTTAGTCTCTAAAGTGCCACAAGGACTCCTCGTTGTTTTTGTCTTTATTTTGTTTTTACAGCTCCTAGCACAAAGGGGTCTGGTCCATGATTAGGGCTCCTAGGAACTACAGTAATACAAATAATAATGGTAGTAGTGGTAATACTGTTGGAAGATGATGGGTCCCTTTTAAGAGAGAGTTTTCCTCCATTTCTCCTCGGTTTCCTAGACTGGAGGATCAAAAGAGGTAGTTCTCAGGTGTCCTAGCTGGAACACCAGATTTCAGTTTTCATAGAAACCATAAAAATGGAAGGGACCTTCAGAGTCACACTACTCTGGCTCTTTTGGGTAATGTTGATTGCTAATTTGGTTCCTGAACCACTGAGGTCTGAGTATCACTGACCTACACCATCCTTGATAGTGGTTGTCAAACCAGTTCTTGAAAAACTCCAATGATGGGGTTTCCAGAACCTCCTTTGTACGCCTGTCCCAGTGCTTAACTGTTCTTATAGTTGGAAACTTTTTTCTAATGTTTAACTTAAATCTCCCTTGCTGATTACTTCTTGTCCTACCTTTGGTGGACCTGGAGAACAATTGATCGCTGTCTTTTTTTTATAACAGATCTTCACATAAAGTTTAAGACTTATCAGGTCTTTCCTCAGCCTTCTTGTCTCAACACTAAAGATGCCCAGATTTTTTAACCTTTCTTTGTAGGTCAGGTTTTCTAAACCATCTTAAATTTTTGTTGCTCTGCTCTGGACTCTCCAGTTTGTCCACATGTTATTAAAGTTTGGTGCCCAAAACTGGATGCAGTACTCCAGTGGAGGGCTCACAGGCGCTAAGTATATCGGGACAGTTGCTGTCTGGGCCTTTCATAGGATCCTTCTGTTAATACACCCCAGAATATTAGCCTTTTTGCACTGCATCACATTGTTGACTCGTATTCAGTTTGTGATCCACTATAACCCCCAGATCCTTTCCAGCAGTACTACTGCCTACCCAGATATTTTCCATTTTGTAGTTTTGCATTTGATTTTTTCTTTGTCCATTGCACTTGTTTTTATTGAATTTCATCTTGTTTATTTCAAACAACTTCTACTCTAATCCTGTCCTTCGAAGTGCTTACAACCCCTCCCAGTTTGATGTCATCATCAGGTTTTATAAGCATACTCTCTGTTCCATTATCTAAGTCATTAATGAGAATATTAAATAGTACAAATTCCAGGACAGAACCCTGCAGGACCCCACTAGATAAGTCTTCCCAACTTGACAGTGAACCATTTGGTAACTACTAGTTTTGCACTTTGAAGTAGTTTCTTCCAGGTTACCTTTTCCTAGTTTGCTTATAAGACTATCTGAAGCTTTACTAAAATCAAGATATATCACACTACATTTTCCCCTATTCAGTATGCCAAAAGAAGGAAATTAGATTGGTTTGACAAGATTTTGACAATTCCATGGTGGCTATTACTTATAACCCTATTATCTTCAAGGCACTTCCAAATTGATTGTTTAATCATTTGTTCCGGTATCTTTTGAGGTATCAAAGTTCGTCTGATTGATCTATAACTCCTCAGGTCCTCTTTGTTCCCCTTTTTAAAGATAAGGTCATATGTTTGTCCTTCTCTAATTCCGCGGGACCTCACCTGTACTCCATGTATTCTGAAAGATAATTGGTAACGGTTCCAAGATTGCTTCAGCTAGTTCTTTCAGTATCCTAGGATGAATTTTGTGAGGTCCTGCCAACTTGAATGCATCTAACTTATCTATGTAAATGGTCTACAACCTTTTATTGCCCTATTTTGGCTTGTGTTCCTTCTCCCTTGTTAATATTAATTGTGTTAAAAATTTGGTCACAATTTGCCATTTTAGTGAAGATTGAAGCAAAATAGACATTCTGACACCGCAGCCTTCTTGGTGTTATCTGTTGATAGCTCTCTTTCCCTCTGAGTGGAGGACCTACGCTTTCCTTCATGTTTTTTTTTGCTCCTAAAGTGGTTCTAGAACATGTTCTTATTGCCTTTTATGCCCCTTTGCTTTTTGATTTTGTCCCTCCATGTTTGTGCTATTTTGCTGTATTTGTCCTTAGCAGTTTGTCCGTGTTTCCTCTTTCTGTAAGATTCCTTTTTGATTTTCAAGTCATTAAAGAGTTCCTGATGGAGCTGTATTGGCCTCATTATTCTTCATATCTTTCCTTTGCATTGAGGTAGTTTGCTGTTGCACCTTTAATGTTGTCTCTTTGAGAAATTGCCAGCTCTCCTGAACTCCTTTTCCCCTTATATTTTCTTCCTATGGGACCTTAATTACCAGCTCTCTGAGTTTCTTAAAATCTGCTTTATTGAAGTCCATTGTCATTCTGCTGCTCTCACTCTTTCCTTTTCTTAGAATTATGAACTCTATCATTTCATTATCACTTCCACCCAAATTGTTTTCAACCTTCAGATTCGCAACCAATTCCTCCCTGTTAGTCAGAATCAGGTCAAAAATCTCTGTCCCCAAGTCATTTTCTCTACCTTCTGAAACACAAAGTTGTCCCCAACACATTATAAGAACTTACTGGACATTTTGTGTTTTGATATATTACTTTTCCAACACACGTCTGGGTAGTTAAAGTCCCCCATTACTACCAGGTCTTGCATTTTGGATATTTCTGTTATGTGTTCTAGAAGTGCCTTATCCATTTTCTCCTCTTGATTTGATGGTCTATTGTAGACCCCCTACCATGACATCACCCCTGTTTTTTCCACCTTTTTATTTTCACCCGGAGACTTCAATGTGGTCTGCCTCTCACCACCTTCTGCACCTCAGAACAAGTGTATATATTCTTGATGTATACAACACCACCTCCCTCAGTCATTTTGATCATCATCTCCCCTTTGCCCCTTTTTGTTTCTAACTTATCTATTGCCTGGGAAGGCTGAAAGGGGTCTCCAGAGTTTCTTTGATGTCTGTGACATTTTTATGTGCTATCGAAATGAAAATGCTGATTTTTTTTTTTTTTTTAAATTTTTCTTGCCTTATGGTCATCTTTCTTTTGGTCTCCTGTCAGTTCTCATTAGCTCCACTTGTTCAGGACTCCTTACAGTTCTTCATGCTCAGTGACTGCTGTGTGCCATGTAATTCAATAAAACTAAACAAGAAATATCTATCTCTAACTGCAAGAGACAGCTACAGTAGCCCTATGGGTTATAAATCTGCTATATCAACCATTCTCAGTTGATGCCAGTCATTACTATGTTTGCAACATAATACAGATTTTTTACAATGTTGAAATGTTATTTTAAAGGAAGATTATACACATGTAATTTATTTTTAAGCAGTAATTGGTATTATTGTATTACTGTTACATTGAGCTATTCCAAGTTTAGAGATTCCTTAACTGAACAAGAGTTGTTCTTACAAAGCCTGTGGATGAAAGAACCCATTATAAAAATATAGATCAAATGGAGAAATACCTTTTGACCTCGCTAAATTAGAAATTAAATGAGACTGCATTACCAAACGCACGAGGATTTGTGCTCCTTTCCCCATCTTTAGATTTTGGTAGGGGCCAAGCAAGGCATCTAAGCACGAGCTTTCCCTTGCTCTACTGAAGCTGAGACCCGAGCATACTTTCAGCCTTTAGGATGGTGGTAAGCAATCAGGATTTAAATGTTTTAATTTGCCTACCAATATCCTTAAACATTCTTCTTGTCTTAGGGATATATTTGTCTCTCATGCTTCAACTATATACAGCAGAATCTTGGCAAACAATTTCCTCTGAAACTGATATTTCTCTGACAGCTATTAGTGGTGCTTGAGGCCTTACAAATTTACACCCTACCCTTTGTGAGTGAGAACATCTGGTCCATGACACTCCCTTGCAGTGTGAAAAGTGAGAGATAAGAGCCACACTGGGACTTACCTCACTCTGGTGTTAAAATGTTTAAATTAATAACACTTATAAAGTGCTTTGAACATATGAAGTGCAGTGAGAGGGCCAGTTAATTTACTAATTTAGCTGGTTTACACAATATGAGCAGAAGAAGTGATTCTTCAAAGCATGTTGGTGGCTTTATCCATAACAATCATCTCAAGGCATAATTTGCTTTATATTTAGAAATTACATTTCATTTACTGATAGACATGTAAATGCATGAACATTAACATCCTAATTATATACGTTGAATAAGGACTATGAGAAGAGGAGTGAGATCATCATATGGGAAAGCACTGGGAATACTAAGGAATATATAAAAAGCTGTCAGTGTTTAGTAAGGAATCTCTGTCAAAATTAATTTCTTAAACAAAAATGTTTAAAAAGAGCTTTGTCCATCTTGTGGACCAAGTTGCTGGCAGATCTAGTCTATGTAGACTGAAACCTTTTCTCCTTTAGAATATAGAACAAACACATCAGTAACGAGCTAAAAAGACCCTTAATTTCATTATTACCAGATTGCCAGTGGAGATGAGAGTGGGTGAGTGTCATGTGCAGAAAATGGCCTCCTGTCTGAGATCTAGTGTTCGACAGCCTTGAAATCAGCTTTTGGTGGGGGCCAAAGGTTGGAAACACCAAGGTTAGTACCTGAAAGTTTATTTTAAGTTTCAATTGCAGCATTGTAAGCCTAATGTGGGAAACTGTGGAGCTCTTTTGTATTCTCTGACACAAAAACATGAAGTTGGATGTTTTTGCAGTGTCATGTTTCTGTCTAGATCAGTTTGTGGATTGGGCATCAGGAGATAATGCTGAGCAATAAAGGTAGCTTTTCAAGCCTGAATGATTATCATATTTGTTCCATTTCATTCATGGCTTCTACTATATAGGTTTTTGGTCAGTGTTTTAAGTGTAGCTGAAGCCATTAAGCCATTAAATGAATTTGGCAGGAACATTGCATTGACCTACTAAGTACTTTAAGTTCTGGATACATAAGGATAATGTTTATCTATTATGGGAGGAGACATTTCCTGATCTAATGTACAAAACCAAAGTGCAAATGTTCCTCTCCATAGAAATCTTTTGTAAGAGGAGATAGATGTATATGATTTAAAGCTGCACAGTTTGTGACCGTGACAGGGTGTGCTGGAGACCTCACAGTCCTACCACACCCTGTCCCAGAAAAGTAGCAGTGAAGGTGAGTCCTCCAGGCCTGCCTAGAGTGGCTGCAGGGAAGCAGCCAATCAGAATGGAGGAGGCTCATCTAAAAGGAGCTGCAAGGTGTGAGCAGCTCAGTTGCTGGCTGGGACCAAAAGTATGAGGCAGACTTGGAAGGCTGTGAAACTCTCCAGGTGAGGAGGCCTGAGAGAGACCCTGCTCAAGCAGGGAACAGGCAGAGAACTTCAGCCCGGAGGAAATGGTAAAGTAGAAGCTGCTACGTGGGAAGTGGCCCAGGGAATAACAGCAGCAACTATTACAGGAAGTACCATGTCGCTGCTATTTATAGGGACCCTGGATCAGGACCCAGAGTAGTGTGTGGGCACAGATCCCCTCCACTGGCAGAGTGGCCAAAGTCCCAAGAAGGGGACAAGTCTAATTTAAAAGCTCAAGTAAAGGGCAGGACTTAGAGTCTCCAGGGAAGATGCCCTGAGGGCACTACTCTATAACAGGGCAGGGACGGGCTTAAAGCTAGCCCAGAAGGGGCTGAGAACTGAGCCCAGAGACAGGGCTGGAGACATTACCAAGGGCACAGGGACAGGCCCTATTGGACCTTTTACCCCAAAAGGAGTGTTTGTTCATGCATTTGACTGTGTGACTTAGTCCTCCAGCTGAAGACCTGCCTGACAAGGGCAACAGCCAACAGGGGGCACCTCGAAAAAAGAGAGTGCAGGTTCTTGCTCACCCACGGGGAGGCGCTCACAAGAGATGAGTGTGCACTGTCACAATGACCAAAGCACTAGATTTTGGGTTTGTGTTTTTTTGTTTTGGTTTGGTTTTTTTTGCTTCCCTGGCAGATAATTTTCTTTTGAATAAACTGGCCTGCTGCATGCAAAGCCTGCATCTGCAGCTCTCTAGGTTTGGGTTGATTAAGAAGTCTTCATACAATGACTGGGCCCTTGGATAGTGGATAGTATGTGGCATTTGTAGAATAATCTAATGAAACAGGAATTTGTTTTGATCATGAAGATTCAGTTGAGATTAAATTATAATCCTTATCTGAAACAGTATTGTGTTTTCACAGTGATGTCATTTTCTTGGGGCTCAGCCATGCTGACATTGAGAATGGGGTAAAAGCCAAGACTATGCTTTTCATATTTGTTTTCAATGGTTTTTGTATTTGGTTTATAGATGTTTGACAGGAGCAAGCCAACTGATGAAGCCTCTGCTTTTTCAGCACAAGGTAAGCAAAATAATTATTAAAACAAAAATATTGACCTTCAAAACACAATAAAAGCATCTATTTTAACTGTAAAAATGTCAATTCCCCTTGTTTCAGTTGGGGTAGTAGTTTGTCAATTCTATTCTAATTCTGTTCTAAATTCATAGAATCCTAGATGTCAAGGATAGAAGAAAGACCTTTTAAATTATTAATTCAACTTCTTTTTAGGTGCAAGGAATTGTTTTATAGTGAACTGTTCAACACCTGCTGCGTTTTTCTCCAGAGGTGACTGCATTATGGTGACAGGTGAAGTGATTTCAGCATACAGGGCCTAATCTTAGTCCCGATTAAGTCAATAGAAAAATTCCCAATGATGTCAACTGTAAAAAGATAAGGCTTATAGTTTATGCAGCTCTTTGGGGGTGACTGATTCTGTATAAATGCAAGTTTTCCTAAATTTAATCAATTCTACTTTTGGTGTCCTATAAAACACATTATTTTTGACGCTGACAACTTAGTGCCATGGTAACAATGAGCAGTTGTGATTTCTTCTGCCTGGGTTTCTATCTTTGCTTTTTTCTTTTTCTTTTTAAATAGGTATAGAAAGACAAGGTATTGAAGGATCCCTACAAAAGGAGAGCAATAGCAGGTGAGTTAGATTATATAATTAGCATCAGACTTTATTGCTTACACTAAATGAACTAGGGAGAATCTAGCTTTTGACATTAAATTTGACCCCATACAACTGATGATGCAATATTTTCAACTGTAGGGTTAATGGTCTCTTTATCCTGTGTATAGGTATCATTAAACATGTACATTGCAGTTGTGCCCTTTGAGCCCTCATTAATATCAGCAGTGAGATTGAAGGTCAGCAAATTTCATTTTTGGCTTCAGAATTCCAGAGAACCTGAAAAAAACCCAGCAGCCAAGTAGCCCAAAGTCGTGTTTCAAGATTAGCAGAAGGTTTAAATGTGACTTCAATTCCTGTTACCCTCTCTTTTTATTAAAAAATAATCATGTAGACTGGCCAGGGTTTCTGATGGCATTTATCTGTGGCTACATTAAAAAGATTCTTGATTTTTTTTTAAAGTACTTCCTAATAAGAATTTTATATAGAAATGTTGATATTGCTGGGATAGAATTGTTTCATTTCTGAAGTTAAAAAAACCTATCTCTTTTGCTGCTACTTTTGTCTCCCTTGCTCTTTTTCCCCCCTCATCCCTAGCTTTTGCAATCTTTTTCTGCTCTCAGTCCCTCTCCTTCTCTCTATTCTCCTTTTCAGTTTAATTCTGAAGTCCAGCTGCATCTCTTCCGTCTCCATTTTCAGCTCAGACCTCCCATCTGTCTCCTCTGTTCAAAATTGTTGCGTCATTGCTGACTCTGTGCTCTCTGTTCCCGTATCTCTCAGGTCTGTAGATCTCTCTGTCACTTCTTCTGCAGGGCTACCTGTGCATATCGTTACGTCGATTTCAGTGCTTAAAAAATTCTTATCCAGGCTTTCATTTTCTTTTGCTTGAATTATTGTTTCCTTCTCTGTGGCCTCCCCAAATCCCAGCTGCTTTTCTCTAGCATGTGGTCATGGTAAATGTAGGTACTAGTGACATAGGGAAAGGTTGGAGAGAGCTCTTGTAGGCCAAATTTAAGTTGCTAGATAAGAGAGTAAAGTCCAGGACCTCTTTGATAGCATGCTCTGAAATGCTTCCAGTTCCACGCACAGAGCCTGAAAGACAGACAGGACTGTAGGGTCTCAATGTGTGTATGAGATGATGATGTATGGAGGCAGGTTTTAGGTTTATTAGGAACTGGGGAACCTTTTGGTAAAGGAGGAGCCTGTGCAGGCAGGATGGGCTCCACCTAAACCAAAATGGAACCAGGTTGCTGGAGTGTAAATTTTAAAAGATTGTAGAGGTTTTTTTAAACTCAGGACTGGAGGGAATCTGACAGGTGCAGAGGAGCATGCGATTCAGGCAGAGAAATCCCTAATGGATGAGTTTATTAAAGGAGAAACTCTGTGTACTAGTAAAGTACCAGGCAAATTGGTTGAAGCTGTAGTAAAGAACAGAATAATCGGATACATAGATAAATATGATGTGTTGGTGAAGAGTCAACATGCCTTTTGTAAAGGGAAAGCACGCCTTACCAATCTATTAGAATTCTTTGAGGTTGTCAGCAAGCATGTGGATAAAGGTGATCCAGTGGATATAGTGTACTTGGACTTTCAGAAAGCCTTTGAGAAGGTCCCTCACCAAAAGCTCTTAAGCAAACTAAGCAGCCATGGGATAAGAGGGAGCATCCTCTGATGGATCAGTAACAGGTTAAAAGATAGGAGACAAAAGGTAGAAATAAATGGTCAGTCTTCACAATGGAGAGAGGTAAGTAGCGGTGTCCCCCAAGGATCTGTACTGGGACTTGTGCTGTTCAACATATTCATAAATTATCTGGAAAAAGAGGTGAAAAGTGAGGTGGCAAAATTTGCAGATGATACAGAATTACGCAAGATAGTTAAGTCCAAAGCTGACTTCAAAGAGTTACAAAGGGATCACACAAAACTGGTGACTGTGTAACAAAAGGGCAGATAAAATTCAATGTTGATAAGTGAAAGTAATGCATATTGGAAAGCATAATCCCAATTATACATTATAAAATGACGTTTTCTAAATTACCTGTTACCACTCAAGAAAGAGATCTTGGAGTCATAATGGATAATTTTCTGTAAACATCTGCTCAATTTACAGAAGCAGTGAAAAAAGTTAACAGAATGTTAGGAGCCATTAGGAAAGTGATAGATAATAAGTCAGAAAATATGATAATGTCACTTTATAAATTTATGGTACGCCCACACCTTGAATACTGCGTGCAGTTCGGGTCACTCAGTCTTAGAAAAGATATATTAGAATTGGACAAGGTGCAGAGAAGGGCAACAAAAATTATTAGGAGCATGGAACAGCTTCCATTATTAAGGGAGATTAAAAAGAATGAGATTTTTCATCTTAGAAAAGAGACAGCTAAGTGGAGATATGATACCGGTCTATAAAATCATGAATGGTATGGAGAAACTGAATAGTAAAGTGTTATTTACCCCTTCATATAACACAAGAACTACGGGTCACCCAATGAAGTTAACATGTAGCAGGTTTAAAACAAAAGAAAATACTTCCTCACACAACTCTGTCAACTTGTGGAACTTGTTGGCAGGGGTTGTTGTGAAGGCTAAAAGTGTAACTGGATTCAAAAAAGAATTAGATAGCCATTGATGGACCTAACCTCCATGAACCTATTAGCCAAGATGGTCAGGGGTGCAACCTTATGCCCCAGGGTTCCATAAGAACTTCATCTGCCAGAAGTTGGGACTAGATTACAGGGGGATAGATCACTCAAAATTGCCCTATACTGTTTGTTTTCTTCGGCACTGGCCACTGTCTGAAGACAGCATACTAGGCTAGGTGGGCCATTGGTCTGACCTAGTATGGCCATTCTTACATTATTTTCTTACACTCCTTAAACAACTCCATTGGCTTCCCATTCATTGTACAGTTCAGATTAAAATTGTCTTCCTTTTAATTAAAATCGTTGAAGGGCTCACTGCAGCCTATCTTATGGGACTATGTCTTTTTATTCCCCTCTGAACTGGCTGCCTCCATGTCTTGCTGCACATTCTTGCCACTGTCAGAACCCCTCCCCTGCAGCTGCTGGCTGCACCAGTGTTCTGATATTGTTTTTCTTCATCAATTCTCCATCACATTTTCAGAAGAGATTGAAATGAATCTTTCCCCACTTCTGTTATCTCTTGATTTCTCTCTCTGCTATTATTTAACTCCCTAAGCTAAGGCTTCTCAAACTTTTTTATAGTGTGGACCACATATAATTCGAGATTTTTGTCTGATGGACACTGTCCTTTCCTCTTCTTCATTCTTTCTTTTCATTCTTCCCTTCTTTCCACATTTTCTCCCCTTCTCTTCCTTGTCCTCTCTCTTGACCTCTTTTTTTAAGTCTTTAGAAGGTGCTTGATGGCACTTTTGCAGATTAAAAGTGAACTGCAAATATTCACAAATTGCAGTGGCAAGATGGGTATTCAACACAGTATTAATTTTAAATAGTTTCTTCATTTTTTCATGCTCCCACACAGCTACATCCTGTGCATTCGTTTGATTTTTTTCTCCTCAATAGTGTTCCTACTCTTCAGGAGAAGTATGGTTTTCACTTCCCACAGCATGGCAGTCATTTTGACATATAAATCTAAATCATATCAACTTTCTTGACATTTATACGATGGAAAATATTCAGGAGTTGATTTAATCTGCTTCATTAAAAAATGTCTTTATTAAAAACATCTTTTGTGACCTGAGAGCATTCAGCACTTACATTTCAAGTTACATTTGATAGTTATTTTTGGGTGACGATTTAATCTCTCATTATCTTTATTTCTTTAATTTTTATAATTATCTCTGGCCAATACCATCTATTAATAGTGGGGTTATGACTATAAACTTGTTGTAAACACGTGTGGGTCCCTGCATAATCTGTACGGTTATATAAGTTCTTCAAGGCAGAAAGAGTGCTTTGGTAATTTCTAAAAAGAAAAGGAGTACTTGTGGCACCTTAGAGACTAACAAATTTATTTGAGCATAAGCTTTCGTGAGCTACAGCTCACTTCGTCGGATGCATTCAGTGGAAAACACAGTGGGGAGATTTATATACATAGACAACATGAAACAATGGGTGTTACCATACACACTGTAACGAGAGTGATCAGGTAAGGTGAGCTATTACCAGCAGGAGAGCGGGGGGGTGGAGGGGAACCTTTTGTAGTGATCATCAAGGTGGGCCATTTCCAGCACTTGACAAGAACATCTGAGGAACAGTGGCGGGGGGGGGGGGGGGGGGGAATAAACATGGGGAAATAGATTTACTTTGAGTAATGACACATCCACTCCCAGTCTCTGTTCAAGCCTAAGTTAACTGTATCCAGTTTGCAAATTAATTCCAATTCAGCAGTCTCCTGTTGGAGTCTGTTTTTGACATTTTTTGGTTGAAGAATTGCAACTTTTAGGTCTGTAATCAAGTGACCAGAGAGATTGAAATGTTCTCCGACTGGTTTTTGAATGTTATAATTCTTGACGTCTGATTTGTGTCCATTTATTCTTTTATGTAGAGACTGTCCAGTTTGACAGTTTGTGCAGATCTTGTAGGTGTTTGGTGCTAATAGGCGATGGTCACAAACACCACCCTATAGAAGAAACCGACTGACCGCTATTCCTACCTACATTACAGACCTAAAAGCTGCAATTCTTCAACAAAAAAATTTCAAAAACGGACTCCAACGAGAGACTGCTGAATTGGAATTAATCGTATCCAGTTTGCAAATTAACTTAGGCTTGAATAGAGACTGGGAGTGGATGGGTCAAAGTAAAACGATTTCCCCATGTTTATTTCCCCCCCCCCCCCCGCCCCCGTTCCTCAGACGTTCTTGTCAACTGCTGGAAATGGCCCACCTTGATTATCACTACAAAAGGTCCCGTCCCCCACTCTCCTGCTGGTAATAGCTCATCTTAAGTGATCACTCTCGTTACAGTGTGTATGGTAACACTCATTGTTTCATGTTGTCTATGTATATAAATCTCCCCACTGTATTTTCCACTGAATGCATCCGATGAAGTGAGCTGTAGCTCACAAAAGCTTATGCTCAAATAAATTTGTTAGTCTCTAAGGTGCCACAAGTACTCCTTTTCTTTTTGTGGATACAGACTAACACGGCTGCTACTCTGAAACTTGGTAATTTCTGTAGCCCCTGCATTCTTTTTACAAAACTTCCCTGCAGTATTCTGAGGGAAGAATCTTTTATTTTTTAAATTGTATGCATAATATCATGAGTGCTTGAGAGAGTATGGTGAATTCTTGCTATACATGACTGGCTTTCTTTTTAGGTTTGCATATAGTATTCAGGAAAAACTTCAACACTTCAGCAGCATGAGTGGATTTTAAGCTCAGCACCATGAATCCATCTAAACGATTATGCTAGAATATGAAAAAATACATTTTTGATAGTATAAGTCTTAATGTTTTATTAAACACCTGAAATATAATACATTTTATAAGTCTGATTTTTCTCACTGAAAACTACTAGTAATATCAGTAAACTTTTCTTCCGTCAGTGTAAGCATACGAGAGCCAGAGCAGGCTGGACCTGGGTTATCCAGTGTGCAAAATAGACAAGGCTATTGCAACTGCTGCCACGTGCACTACAGCAATCTTGAACAGGTAAGACATTTGCAGCAGAGTAGGAAATTCATAGATACTAAGGTCAGAAGGGACCATTATGATCATCTAGTCCGACCTTCTGCTCAACGCAGGCCATAGAATCTCACCCACCCACTCCTGCGAAAAACCTCTCACCTATGTCTGAGCTATTGAAGTCCTCAAATCATGGTTTAAAGACTTCAAGGAGCAGAGAATCCTCCAGCAAGTGACCCGTGCCCCATGCTACAGAGGAAGGCGAAAAACCTCCAGGGCCTCTTCCAGTCTGCCCTGGAGGAAAATTCCTTCCCGACCCCAAATATGGCGATCAGCTAAACCCTGAGCATATGGGCAAGATTCACCAGCCAGATACTACAAAAAATTCTTTCCTGGGTAACTTAGTTCCCACCCCATCTAACATCCCATCACAGGCCATTAGGCCTATTTACCATGAATATTTAAAGATCAGTTAATTACCAAAATCATTTTATCCCATCATACTATCTCCTCCATAAACTTATTGAGTTTAATCTTAAAGCCAGATAGATCTTTTGCCCCCACTGCATCTGTTTTTCATCTCTCTAATTCTCACATCATCACGTCCTGTATTAAGAGATGGTTGAAATAACAGGCTCTCAGTAGTGTTGCCTCACCAGCTTGTTCAAATGTGTCAATCTCTAATATTGAGCATCTTTTTTTAAAGTCAGTACTGAATGGAACATGACCATTCTGATAGCTTTTTCTATCATGGGTGGTTACATCATAGGAATCTATCATATTATGTGCTTATTAGGCTCCAATTACCTTAATATCTGAGCACCCCCCAGATTTTTATAAATAGAAATATCCGTTTCTCTGGTTTTTTTTTTTTTCTTCCTTCTTAGGCTGTAGGAGAAGTTATTTGATTAGTTTGTGGGATTTTAAAATATATAATGTGTGTGTGTGTGAGAGAGAGAAACTGACTGAAGAAAAGCTAAGTGAAAGAAATGAGTTGTGAATTTACTTCTGAAAGCGGTGAAACCTGTGGCCATTCTTTTGTGACCTTGGGTTCCATAGTCTTGGTCCAGCTCCTGTGATACAGTCATGCACTGTTGGTAGACAGTTTCATTATGTGGAGCGTAGCTGTCACAGTTGTAGAGTGAAAGGTCATCTGTCAGGTAACTTGTTCCAGACAAGGACAGAGACCTTGAACTAAGCTCTGAGTTTAATGGGGAGCTGAGTGCAAAGAGTGGAGCAGAGGGGTGATTGTTCTCTGTAGCCTGTGTTGCTAAGCTTACAGGCTGCTTTGTTTTGCACATACTAAGCTTTTTCAAGGGGAATGTCTTCATTCCTCGGATCACTATGTAATATGAGCTAGCAGTATGAATATGTTCAATATATAAACTGCATTGCATATCCTAAGGACATGAGTATTTGATATTTTTTTCCCTGTTCTTTAACTCTACCATGGTCTGAAAGTGTTGTCTTGTGGGCCAATGATAATCAAATAGCAGGAATCTGTTTGGTCTTCATCTGCCTCTGTATTGGGTTACAGATAATTTAAAGGTGTGTTCCCATTGCGTTATGGGTTTATATTTCCTGAACATCTGAAGTTAAGAAGTTGTTTTTCCCATCATCATTTGTAGAGACTGTGTACCAAGCACAACAGATGCTGTAAGATGTATGCACATTTTTGGAAGCTGTTAATTATACTTCAGTTCTTCAAGATGCTTAACACATGCCTAACTTTGAGTGCATGGGTAGTCCTAATGACTACCCATTGGCTTTAAACTTAGGCACATGCTGAAGTACCTTCCTGAATCAGGTCCGTGAAGTCTAGAAGAGGAGAAAAATTGTTTTTCAACATTTTTCATTGCAACATGGAGAATTTGAAACTTAGAAGATGAAAGCTACCTTCCTGGATAGATCCCTTAGTCGGTGAGGATACCAAGCTAGTGATGTGGTTTCTGTCTTTTCAGCATGTTTTCAGTTCCCAGCACAGACATTTCACCATGTACTGCAGGAATCGCACAGGTACCACCACCCTGATGGAGCGTTTCCTGCAAGATGTTCTGCAACATCATCCCCACAGATACCATGACAACAGGTATACTATACAGTTTGTTTTTATCTATGTGTTGGCATAATGCATATGTGGTTCAGCATAGAATCATAGAATATCAGGGTTGGAAGGGACCTCAGGAGGTCATCTAGTCCAACCCCCTGCTCAAAGCAGGACCAATCCCCAATTTTTGCCCCAGATCCCTAAATGGCCCCCTCAAGGATTGAACTCACAACCCTGGGTTTAGCAGGCCAATGCTCAAACCACCGAGCTATCCCTCCCCCCGAGGGAGGGATAGCTGAAGAAATACAAAACTTCAACTACATTTTGCCCATTTTAAGGTAGGAACTTCCACACTGAAGCAACTTTAAAAGAAAAGGCTATTTACAAAGAAGGAATAAACGTGGCTAGTGTTTTAGGTATTCCCTTTGCACTTATTTCAGATCTTTCCGTTTTATCACTTTATTTAATTATTTTAATGTAATCATCATGGTAGCATCTGGGCATGTGACATTAAATGAAAACAATCCCCATATTAAACCAACAGACCATGCACTTACAAACCCTTACCTCGTGTACATCAACTGTATACATACTAGACTGACAGTAAATTATTGATGCATTTGTTGAAAGAGTTCAGACGTATGCCTTTTTGATTATGATTAAGATAATTTGTGGATTATGTAAACTGAATTTTTACATGTCAGTGTTGTTACCTGAATGTATGAACTGTAAGGGTAATGGGATATTTACGTAAACAATCCTAACTGGCTTCTTCAGTATTTCTTAATGCTTAGGTTTTGTATAGTACTGTTCTTTTTTGTGTGTATGTAAATTGCTAGAACAACCTTAACTGTAAGGTATTTTGTGTAAGATTATCAGACTGTCCAGCTGAAAGGAAACCAAGCAGGCTTCACTCCTGATTTAGTCTTCAGTAGGCACTCAGATACCACAGTGTTGGGCACAGTATAAGAACATCAATAATATTGTACCTTAACACCCACCTTTCTACAGTCCAGAGAGTTAGCACCTTAATGCCAATCTCTCTGCTCTTCCTCAAGACAACTTTCTTTTGTAGAGAAAGTTGTATGTCCCCAAATAATACATTCAGATGAAGTGCTAGAACTGAGGTGGTAGGGAGTCAGTCTGTCTTGTCAGGAATTGGTCAAGTTGATATTAGAAGAGGATATGGCAGAACAATCTTTCAGGCGTGTCCTTGTCAAATTAATTGTGACTGCACACATCAGCATAAATAAAAAGTACTATTTCTTGTTTGAGTTTGAAAATGCTTCTCATTTTCTCATGAAGAAAATATGCAAAGAACTTTGAGGCAACAACCGAGTGGACATGTTTTGATGAGCTGATGAAAATGCAAGATTAGTACATTTGGGGAACAAAATGTACTTGGTAGAAAGAAGCAGATCCCATTAAGTTGCAGAAACAGAGTGGGATGGGAGAAATAATGGAAAAATTAGTTGAGTGGCTGTGGAAAAACACAGCCCCAAATATAGATGGTGTGGGTGCAGTGACCCAAAGAAGAAAAAGAAATAAGTACATTGCTTTAAGTACAGTTGTGCTCTTCAAAGGGACTATGTAAAAATGGCAGATTCTTAACTTTCAGATCAGAGAGTGAGGTGAATACATTCTTTAAAATCAACCAAATTGTTTGCAAAGTTCCAGTCAGTTACACCCGTGGAAACCCAGTAAACACACTGAACGTGTCTAGGCAACATTGAAAGCACAGTGTGAAAATAATGTGGTTGCATGGATATGTCTGGGGCATGACTTGGCTTGTAGAACTTGTACTGCTGATGATGATGTGTGAGAAGGAAGACCCCAACATAACTTTCAGATCCTAGGATGAGTTTGCAAGGATGATAGCTATACAAACCATCTCTTTACTTAAGCCCTGAAATTTTGTCATTAATTATAATAATTCTGGGAATTCTCAATATTCATACAAATATCCAGTCCTCTTTTGGATTTTTCTATGATCTTGGCCTAAGTGTTTTCGTGGCAGTGAATTCCACTGTCATAAATATGTATTGTTTTATCATTTTTAATTTCCTGCCCTTTATTTTCATTTTCTATCCCCTTGTTCTTGAGCTATTTTCAGTCTCTCTTCATATGAGGTTTTCATGTCCTCAGTCATCCTTAGAACCCTATTGAATTCTGCAACATCCTTTTTGTGATGGGGTCACCAGTATCAGTGATCCAGATGAGGCAGTATCATTGATTTATATAACAGCATTAATAATATTTTCTGTATTGTACTCCATCCCATTTCATATGCATCCTAACATCTTAGCTTTGTTTGACTACAGCTGTGTGTTGAGTAGAGGTCTTAATGGAGCTGTCTATGGTGATGCTGCGGTCCCTTTTCTGAGCTGATACAGTTCATTTAGAATCTTATATGTTGTATGAGTAGTTTAATTTTTTCCCCTCCAATTTGCATGACCAATTTTGATAAATTCAAGAACTTCATTTGTTGTGGTGGTGCCCATTCACTTCGTTTAAGTCTCTTTGAAGCTCCTTTCAGTCCTCAGTCTTGTGAATTGTGAAAGAGTGTACTCAACATTTGGCGTGCTCCCTGCAGCTGCATGTAGCATAGCAGACTTGTTCCCCATTTGGCACCCCCTGTTGATGGTGGTCTCTTTCCTTGTAATTCAGCCCTCCAGCCAGGTCACGTTCAAATCCACCCCTTCTGAGACAAGTGTCCCACAAATAAACAGTCCCGTGCTCTTACAAAAGGTCTTCAGCTTTGACTCTGAGCCCTGTGCGCCTTGTGCTGTCTAGACTCAGGGTTTTGACTGTCCTTATCCCCTTATTATTAGGGGCACCTTCACACCACCTTCCCCTGGTGGCTAGTAAGGAAACCCAAGCCCACCATTTCTGGGTTCAAGACCAGGGATCCTGTAGTGAGCAGGCAAGATCTGTCTGTTCATATCTATGCCTGCTATTTCCCTGGGCTTCTTCCTATCATTACCTTTTAGAAGGCCTTCTCCCCACAGCCTCACTGTATTCACCCTCCTCTGGAATCCTCCAACGAAATCCCAAACTAAAAGCATAAACTTAAACCAACTTCCTCCCTCCTCGGGCTTGGCCTTTCATGCCACCTATTCTTCTGCAGGCTTCTAGCTTCTGATATACTTAGACTCTCTTGTTTATTTTTACATCTTCAGCTATTTGCTCTTCAAAATCCTTTTTGTCTCTCTTCATTTCTTTCTCGTATATTGCCTACTGTTCCTGTTCTTTGGCTTCATTAGGGTTAGATTTACAAATTTTGAAGGATTTCTTTTTGACTCAAATACCCTCTTTAACCTTGTTATTTAGCCATATTGGTTTACTCTCTCTCTTTCCTTCCTTGTAATTTTTTTAATGTAATATGTATATGTGAATCATATACAGACGTGTATGCACATACACACACTAACTCACAGTGCACATTTTATATATAATGTGTACTGTCTGTTCCCCTAGAGAGGAACATGACACATTTAGATGTGTTACAAGCATTTGTGTATGTGTATAATATAGACACACCCACACCCACACCCCCTCCCCCCCCCCCCGTGTATATGCACAGGGCTCTAAAGATAAGACCTGTAAATTTTAATTTTGCAATTTAATGGCCAACCTCAGCCAGTATACTGACTGAGCCTTAACTATGAAGCCACTATCAGTGGTTCCATAATAATCAACTCCTGGGGTGAAACAAACATCATGTAAGCACATCATTCACGTGTAACAACCCAGAATCAGTGAGTAGGTCACCCTAATGAGTGAAGACTAAAATAGTATTTCACCCTGGCAACTGATATATATTATTTATAAGAAGATAGTGAAAGTGTTTTATGACTGTGTTTTAGCCATTATGATTTTCTTACGTGCTGCATTGATGGAAGGAGGAATATTTCTGAAGAATGTTCCACACTATTGACAGTTTTCTTTCAAGGAGACAGTGCATTAATCGCTATACTGTGGGATGCTGTCACAAATCTGTAACATTCCGCGGTACTCTCTAAACAGTTGACGTTCCAGTGTTTGTAGAGCATTAATTTGTGGTTTGAAATTGGTTTCCTCATGTATAAAGGGATAGCTCAAAATAAAGAAATGATGTTGACATAATGCATATAACGCTTCGTTTATATTTACAACCCTTGACTGTTTGTTTGTCTGAAAAATTGAGGGCATTTATTTATTGTGCAGTCCGTGTGTGCACACGTGTATATACATATAGTTCCTGTGTGCATATGTGTATTCTGTATGTCTGTGGACACACTTATATTCCTGTTGTTCCTATCCGGCTATTTATAATTTAAAGACATGAGCAAAATTATTTGCTTCCTTTGCACAAGTGCTTAATGACCACAGGCTACTCTAGCTGCAATGCTGCAACATTACATTAAGCTTTCCTGCAGCATGGTGCTACCAATCAAATGCAGTGGAGCGAGCTCAAGAAGGAGCGGGCAGATTCTTTTCTGTTTTTGCTGTCCCCAAAATAAAATTTTATAAACAGTTCTCCCCCATTGCTCTGGTAGGTCAGAGTACTGTTAATCACGGTGATACTGATTCTTGGCTCCAGGTGTACTTCTGGGAATAGTGCTGCAGTCTCTTGTATGCAGCAGATTCTCCACGTCTTTCCTCCCCCTCATACACTGTATTTACATTCACAGACTGAAAACTAAAAATATATATTTAAAGAATGTTTAGGTTTCCATGAAATTAAAAATTCAAACCTTTAATTCATGATGTCCTGGGGAAAGAATAGTGTGAGTTTAGGTCAGAATGTGAGGTTGAACTATTATCCGCCCTACGTTTTATTTAAATTCAGAGTTAGAAAACAAAAAAACCCAAACACCAACATTAAGGTTTCCATGGCATTCAGTTGTTTAATTCATTGTATTCTGAGGAAAAAATAGTGTGGGTTAAGGATGTTTTGTGAGTGTGAACTTTGATAATCTGCCTTTGGCTGGTTTATGTTACAACCTCAATACTATTCGTCCATTTACTTACTCTTACTATGCTCATTAGCATTATTTAATTGTAGTACATGTGTATTAACTTTGTCAAAGTTCTGTAATTTTAATTTAAAAAAAGCTAATAAAAGTTTAAAATCTGTTACTTCCTTTATAAGCCAGTTTATTAAGTAAACAAATTCACTATCCTGATAGTACTAGACTTTTTTAAAAGGATAAATAGTTGCCCAGTATCACAGTTTACAGATTGTTAGTTTAGTTTTTATTAATGTAGTGTTTGAGTCATAGGCCACTGCACGTAATACAGTAGATATAATTTTTAAATCAACAACTCAAAAAACCAGATACAAATTAATATGCAAGATTAACCCTTCCCTAACATCAGCACCACTAAAATGATATACAAAAACAAGAGAAATATATTAGAACACTATTTCCTTTTGGTCAAAAGTAGCCTAACTTTTACATACTATTTTCATACTTTTGTCTGACCAGACAAATAGGGCAGCAGTCCATATGACTTGACACGCTTTCATTGGATAGCAAGTATTCTAATTTCTGAGCTGATATGGTAAAAGGTATCTGCTCCAGGAATGGAATTAACCGTTTATTTCTTGGGATAGTGTAAAGTATCAGAGGGGTAACCATGTTCGTCTGTATCCACAAAAACAAGGAGGCTGGTGGCACCTTAAAGACTAAGATTTATTTAGGCATAAACTTTCGTGGGTAAAAAACCCCGGTTCTTCAGATGCATGGAGTGAAAATTACAGATACAGGCATAAATATATATACTGGCACATGACGACGAGAAGGGAGTTACCTTACAAGTGGAGAACCAGTGTTGACCAGGCCAATTCAGTCAGGGTGGATGTGATGCAGTCCCAATAATTGATGAGGAAGTGTCAATACCAAGAGAGGGAAAATTGCTTTCGTAGTGAGCCACCCAGTCCCTATTCAAGCCCAAATTAATGGTGTTAAGTTTGCAGATGAGTTGTAGCGCTGCAGTTTCTCTTTGAAGTGTGTTTTTGAAGGTTTTTTTGTTTTGTTTTAAATCTGTTATTGAATGTCCAGGGAGATGGAAGTGTTCCCCTACTGACTTTTGTATGTTACCGTTCCTGATGTCTGATTTGTGTCCATTTATTCTTTTACATAGACACTGTCCATACATACATAGCAGAGAGGCATTGCTGGCACATGATGGCATATATCGCATTAGTAGATACGCAGGTGAATGAGCCCCTGATGGTGTGGCTGATGTGGTTGGGTCCTTTGATGGTGTCGCTAGAGTACATATGGGGACAGAGTAGGCAACGGGGTTTGTTACAGGGATTGGTTCCTGGGTTAGTGTTTCTGTGGTGTGGTATGTAGTTGCTGGTGAGTATTTGCTTCAGGTTGGGGGGCTGTCTGTAAGTGAGGACTGGCCTGCCTCCCAAGGACTGTGAGAGTGTAATACGCCTTCAATCTGGCTAGACCTGCATGGACAAAGACAATTATTTCTCTCCATACCAGCCTACCTCCCTCCAAATAAGCTCTTTGCCTAGTACAAATTAATATGTATTACTTAACTAGTGAGTATTACCAGTTCCTTTAGATCTTCTATTGTGTCCTAGGTAGATATGCATTTCAGTACTGTAAGTTTGTTGCTTTTGGACGTGCACCTTTGTTAGTAGTAGGCCTTGCTGACCATTTAAGGGCCAAATGCACTCCTTACTTGGGGAAAACTCTTGAGTTTGCTGTTATAAAGAGTGAAGGATTGATCTGTGGATCCATATTTAACATTTTAAAAGTAGATTTAAAAAAAAATTGATAAAATGATTCATTAGAACTATACACACCTATCAGTGAGGTGTATCTCTACTACTGAACATGTTAAAATCTTTATAAATGCTTAAATAAATGTTTCTAAACAGGATAATTAGACTTTGTTTTTTAATGAATTAATGGCATGTACTTTTTAGTTTCAAAATTGAAACACTTTTGAGCTATATAAACATTTTGATTGTTACATACAAATATAATTTTGAAAAAATAGCCAAACTGAATGTTTTACTGTTGAAGGCAATAATTCTCCCACGCTGAGAATTTGTCTGCCAGCTTTCAATCAGCAAACATTTTAATGTCTGTATTGGAGTAAATCCTTATGGTGAGACTGTACAATGAAACTTTAGGTAGTGAGACAGTACAATGATTGTACAATGAAAAGTGGCTAGTTAGAAATGCTTGCTCCTTACTCGACAGATTTGCTCCCTCTGTGGAACTCCATGATGATATTTGCAGAGTGATATTTCAGAGAACCACTCTTAAAAGAAGAGAGTTGATGTACAAAGATGCTTATAAAGCACTGTACAGCCACATGATTAGTAGATCAACTATACATTTATACAGTATACATTATAAAATAACTGTTCTTTATAAATCAATGGGATTAAAAGAAGAAAAATATTTTCTGTTCCCTTTCTCTGCTATCATTTGTAGAATAATGATACTAATATGTTTTTAGCCATTCTGAAAAGCTCCCTGCTAGGAGAGGGTGAAAATAATATCTACCTGATCCTTTATGGCAGGAGTGGGCAAACTACAGCTGGTCAGACCTTTTAATCTGGCCCTCAAATTCCCACTGGGGAGTGGGGTTGGGGGCTTGCCCCTCTTGGCGCAGCTCCAGGAATGTGCCAACATGTCCCCCATCCTACGCATAGGAGCAGCCAGGGGGCTCCGCACGCTATCCCCGCCCCTCCATTTGGCTGCGGTTCCTGGCCAATGGGAGTTGCAGGGGCAGCGCCTTTGGACAGGGCAGTGCGCAGAGCTGCCTGGCCGCTACTCCGTGTAGGAGCCAGAGGGGGGACATGCTGCTGCTTCCGGGAAATGCTTGAGGCAAGCAGTGCCTGGAGCCCCGCCCCCCTGCAACCCCCTACCCAGCCCTGATCCCCCTCCCGCCCTCCAAACCCCTTGATCCCAGTCCAGATTCCCCTCCTGTCCATCCCAAACCCCTCATCCATGGCCCCAGACCCAGAGCCCTCACCCCCTGCCCCAACCCTGATTTCCCCCTCCTGCCCTCCGAACCCCTCAGTCCCAGCCTGGAGCACCCTATTGCATCCCAAACCCCTCAACCCACCCCCTGCTCCAGCCCGCAGCCCCCCTCACACTCTGAACTCCTAATTTCTGGCCCCATCGTAGAGCGCCCCCCCCCCCCCCAATCCGGAGCACTCACCCTCTCCTTCACCACTACCCCCAATTTCTGAGCATTCATGGCCCACCATACAATTTCCATACCCAGATGTGGCCCTCAGGCCAAAAAGTTTGCCCACCCCTGCTTTATGGAATCAGACAAATGCCCAGTTTGTCTTCTGTCTTTGGGGTGCTTTATGAAACATTGTCTTTGTTTCCTTTCTTTTCTTGAAGCTTTGCTTTGTAAAGCACTGTAGGTAGTGATTTGAGTTTGTTCTTAGTCATAATGCACTATACTTAATAATGGTTATGGAACTCTTAATTCCTTTGTCTGAAAAGCTTTAAATGTATTTACAACATTTATACAGTTTGTTTTTTCCAGACCAACATATGATGACATGCCATTTCCCACCTCCCCAGTGGTTCCCCGGGATGTTTTCCTGCTTCCAGAAGAGGAGGAGAAAGAGGTGGTAAGAAGCATACGGGAGATGCCTGGCACAGACAGTGAATCCATTGTTAAATCATGCTCCCCTTCTCCTTGCAGATCTCAGGAGGGCATAAAGTCAATTTCTGTGCCACAGACATTTATCCAAAAACTAAAGATGGGACAGGAGCACATCTTAGAAATATCCCAGCAAACTTTGGACATCTGTAGCAGCGAGAAAAAACATACAGTAACAGATGGTGCTCAAATTGCAAATAGTAGCCGTGATGGCCAGTTTACAGCTGTGAGCCCAGTATCTCACCATTTGCGTAGCACTCCTTTATGTCACAGTTCTCCTGTTAGCCCTGTAATTGCAAAAAATATTAGGTACTCAGCAACATCAAATTTGATTCCAAGTAGCAGGTATGATCACATGCAGAAAGATGTATGCCATAAGGATGGATTATTAAACACAAATCCTAATCCTGTTCTGGCATCAGTCCACCCAAAAAACCCTTCATTTTCACATCAGAGTCCTACCTGCAACCAAGGCAACTCTTCATATCTTATCTCAGGTCAATCTTTTTTTAAACTAGATGGTTTACAATCTCAGGATGAAACTTTGGTGTCTGACTTCTGTCTCAGGGATCTTGTGGTTACTAGCAACTCACGAAGTTTTGGGGCATCCCCACAGTTAACAAGATACAAAGACATCAAGGTGAGCAGGGTTGATGAAACTTCAGTAGATAGGATAATTGAAGAAGTCATTCTGAAGTACTGCCATGGAGCTCCACCTAATAATTTGTCTTGCAAAGATGAAGAGAGTAATTCCTATTTAAATATTTCATCACTTCTGGATCACAATAGTCTAGAGGGCTCTGAAATGAGTTTTAATTGTGAGGCACCTGTTTGCTCAGGAGCAGGCCTACCCAAGGCAGCTACAAATGATATAGAATTCCTAAAAGAGGTCCAAGTAAACCTGGAAGATAGAAACTATGGAACACAACTTAGTTCTGTTCTAAAAGGTGGTTCAGTGGAGCAAACAGAAGCAGCAACACAGGATATAATAATTCATAATGAGGAACCAGTTCTTCCAGCTCTGCCTCATGTGCCTCCTTCATTTGTGGGAAAGACGTGGTCCCAGATAATGTACGAAGATGATATAAAAATTGAAGCACTTGTGCGTGATTTCAAGGAAGGTCGTTTCCGTTGTCATTTCAACAGTGAACCCTCTGCCAACTGTACAGGGAAGAGGATGAGGAAGAAGCAGAAAGATGAAAGGAAGAGTGACGTTACAGGTAACAGAACAGAAACTTCATCAGTTAAAGCATTGCCAGAATTTAATGATGCTGTAAGTGGTGGTTCTGATTTTGATAACTTGTTGGCCTCTGATACACTATGCAACCCACAAATACTTCAGATACCTAGAAAGAGGACGTGGCGCCTTGCTTCAAGATGCCAAGTGGTCAAAGTCAGCCATGGAACCCAAACCAGTTTAGTGAACTATCCAGTAGTAAAAAGAAAAATCATTAGAAAGGAGTCTGATCCACCAGATCAGAAAGCAAACATTATTTGGTCAGAGAATGAAAGAATTTCAAACATGAAAACCAGACTGTGTGCCCTCAAGCTTCCTGAAGCATATACCAAAATTATGAGCCCTCTGCAGCCCAAGACAGTGGTTTATGTCCTTTCATGTCCAGAGATTAAACAATATAAAGGCAAATCCATAGATGCTCCCAAAATGAGGAGAAATCACAACTCCACAGACAGTAAGGACTCTGTAAGGTACAGATACAAACAATGTTCTCTTAAGTATTATGACCCACTGACAAATCGAATTCTGAAAACACCTCCCAAGAGCACAGTTAGAGAAAAAGCCAAAAAGCCCTCCCATGTTCGACAACTGTTCAGGAGTCTAAGCCTCGATGCAAACACGAAGAAACTATCTGATACACAGAAAGAATATACACCATCTAAATCCTTCAATTGGCCAGGCTTCTATAGTTCCTCTTCAGCGGCTTTCCTGTCAGATCCAGTTAAAGGGAATGATATGAATTCAAGTCTGAGGACCGATGGATCTTCCATTTCCACAGAAAGGTCTGATTTTCCAGTGTTTGTTCACTCAGAGAAGTCCTATAAACACTTAGTCATTTCACCTTTCAACTCCCATCAGTCTCAGATAGAAGGAGATGTTAGATTAACCCCAATTAATAGCAGGGTTGCCAAAACACCTTTGAAGTCAATCAGGAGCGAACGGTTGGAGAGGGAGAATTCAAAGACAATGTGGAAGAGGAAAGAAGGCACTAGTAGGGAACCAGGTTTTTCCAAAAAGGCTTCAGTACCCATGTCTGTCAATTGTGGCCTTGTGAGAAGAGGAAGTAGAGTAGCCCCATGCAAACAAGCATCCAGAACTAAAAAGCGAAAAAAGGAGCAGATAAGAGGGAAGCTCTCCTCTTGTGCCCAAAAATCTTCTTCTGTCTTCTCCATCCATAGGCACCAGACAAGGAAACCTACTTTGGGAAAGCACCTCAAAAAGGAAAAACTTGATGCTAAAAAGCTAAATGTTAGGAGGAAACCCAGGAGGACGTTTTTGAACTCTACAATCATTTCAGGGATTACTGAAAAGAGGCAGAAAATCACAGCAGGGTCTTTTCCGAAGAAGCCAGAACTAGCTTCTTCCAAAGTTAGGAGCTGGGAGATAAGGGTCTCCCCAGCATTGTGAAATGGCCCTCTGGAAGAACTTCTAGTATACCTATATTGGGAGGCTGTCTTGCTTTACCAGTAGATAGCTAGCCAATAAAACTACAACAAACTTTTACCTTCCCAACACCTGGGAATAGGCTGAGGAAAAAGAGAGTGAACAGAAGGTAATTATACAAAATCCAGGTGATGTGCCAGAACTGCAGATACAATGGATCAAAGGTCCAATAATAAACTACTATAGTAACAAACTAATTTCATGTTGTTGGAATATGGGCACACTACATATTGCACTGTTTTTCTTTGAGTGATGGTCCCTGTTGAATTCCACTGAGAATTTGCATGTGTGCCATGCGTCTGGAGCTGGAGAGTTTGAATTAGTAGTGTCCATTGGTCTGCGCATGCACCCTTGCCTTGCGGATTCATCCTAGGTGATAAAGGGTTGGGTGGACGGACTGCATCTCCAGTTCCTTCTCACAGCTGCATGGTCCAAGTCAGAGCTGCTAATGTCCTCTCGTCTCTGATGCACTTTTAAAAGAAAAATGTTTTAGAAATTGTGTATAGTTAGTTTTTTATTCTGCTGTCATTACTGTTTCTTAGGTAGTTAAGTTTTTAGTAATAGTTTTTGTAGGATTTGGACTTTTGGGGGAATCTGTTTTTTTTTTTTTTTTTAATCCCCAGCAACCCCACACACCAGTGCTAGATTATGCCAAAAATGCCAGGATTCAGGATTTGCACTTCCTGCCCCCGTTTTGTTCTCCGTCAGCAATGAGCACCAATGCTGCTTCTACTGCTTGGGAGAAACCCATATTTCATCAGCAGTATCTGCCAGTCCTTCCCAAGTCATACCTGAGAAGGCTGGGCTGTCCTCCTCAAGAAGCACCTCATGGAGGTCACCATGAGACTGCAGTTCGACCCAGTCCAGTGACCCACCCCTGTACATCTGCCTGAGAAACCCAGTAGTGTGCCTCCAGCCTCGGAGCTTGAATCTGGCTCTGGTGGTACTGCTGCTATGGACCCCATGCCAGGGCCTAGTTGGGAGGCAAGGAAGCATGCACATAAGCATGGAGGTAAGTCTTCCTCCAAGGCAAAAAAGAATGATGTGCCTTCCATGAGTTCCAGCCACAGAGAAGCAGCGTGTTCCAAGGTGTCCACGCATGACACAAAACTTATGCAGACCAACAGATTTGCCGGTACAGAGAACCAAGCTGCACATGCCTTCATTGTCAGCTTCCTTTAAAACAAGGGATCCACCACTTCTTGGACAGTCTTCTGCTCTGGTGCTGGCTACAGAACAGGAACCGTTGACACAAGGATGCTTGGAGAAAGCACCGGAGTCACATGAGCAGTTTGCCGTGGCGGAACCAAGATGTTCGCACCTTCCTCTGCCACCTGCTCCTAGAAAAGCAGTGAGAGATAAAAAGGCATCTTTTAAAAAATGGAAGTCAAATCCTAGTGAGGTAAATAGGCGCATAAACACTGCCAAATTAAGTGTAAAAATGTAATAAGAAAAGACAAAAAGGCGTTTGAAGAACAGCTAGCCAAAAACTCAAAAGGTAATAACGAAATGTTTAAGTACATCAGAAGCAGGAAGCCTGCTAAATAACCAGTTGGGCCCCTGGATGGTCGAGATACAAAAGGAGCACTTAAAGACGATAAAGTCACCACAGAGAAACTAAATGAATTCTTTTCTTCAGTCTTCATGGCTGAGGATGTTAGGGAGATTCCCAAACTTGAGCCGTCTTTTGTAGGTGACAAATCTGAGGAATTGTCACAGATTGAAGTGTCACTAGAGGAGGTTTTGGAATTAATTGAGAAACTTAACAGTAACAAGTCACTGGGACCAGATGGCATTCACCCAAGAGTTCTGAAAGAACTCAAATGTGAAATTGCAGAACTATTAACTATGGTTTGTGACCTGTCCTTTTAAATCAGCCTCCGTACCCAATGACTGGAAGATAGCTAATATAACATCAATATTTAAAAAGGACTCTATAGGTGATCTTGGCAATTACAGACTGGTAAGTCTAACATCCGTACCAGGCAAATTAGTTGAAACAATAGTAAAGAATAAAATTGTCAGACACAGAGAAGAACATAAATTGTTGGGCAAAAGTCAACGTGGTTTCTGTAAAGGGAAATCAGGTCTTACTAATCTGTTAGAGTTCTGTGAAGGGGTCAACAAACATGTGGACAAGGGGGGTCAAGTGGACTTAGTGTACTTAGATTTCCAGAAAGCCTTTGACAAGGTCCCTCACCAAAGGCTCTTACGTAAATTAAGTTGTCATGGGATAAGAGGGAAGATTCTTTCATGGATTGAGAACTGGTTAAAAGATAGGGAACAAAGGGTAGGAATAAATGGTAAATTTTCAGAATGGAGAGGGGTAACTAGCGGTGTTCCCCAAGGGTCAGCCCTAGGACCAATCCTATTCAACTTACTCATAAATGACCTGGAGAAAGGGGTAAACAGTGAGGTGGCAAAGTTTGCAGATGATACTAAACTGCTCAATATAGTTAAGACCAAAGCAGACTGTGAAGAACTTCAAAAAGATCTCACAAAACTAAGTGATTGGGCAACAAAATGGCAAATGAAATTTAATGTAAAGTAATGCACATTGGAAAAAATAACCCCAACTATACATACAATATGAGGGGGGCAAATTTAGCTACAACAAATCGGGTGAAAGATCTTGGAATCCTTGTGGATAGTTCTCTGAAGACGTCCATGCAGTGTGCAGCCACAGTCAAAAAAAGCAAACGGGATGTTAGGAATCAGTAAAAATGGGATAGAGTATAAGACGGAGAATATCTTATTGCCCTTATATAAATCCATGGTACGCCCACATCTTGAATACTGCGTACAGATGTGGTCCCCTCATCTCAAAAAAGATATACTGGCATTAGAAAAGGTTCAGAAAAGGGCAACTAAAATAATTAGGGATTTGGAACAGGTCCCATATGAGGAGAGATTAAAGAGGCTAGGACTTTTCAGCTTGGAAAAGAGGCGACTAAGGGGGAATATGATAGAGGTATATAAAATCATGAGTGGTGTGGAGAAAGTGAATAAGGAAAAGTTATTTACTTGTTCCCATAATATAAGATCTAGGGGCCACCAAATGAAATTAATGGGCACCAGGTTTAAAACAAAGAAAAGGAAGTTCTTCTTCACACAGCGCAGGGTCAACCTGTGGAACTCCTTGCCTGAGGAGGTTGTGAAGGCTAGGACTATAACAGGATTTAAAAGAGAACTGGATAAAGTCATGGAGGCTAAGTCCATTAATGGCTATTAGCCAGGATGGGTAAGGAATGGTGTCCCTAGGGTGGAGATGGAGGGCAGGAGAGAGATCAATGATCATTACCTGTTAGGTTCACTCCTTCTGGGGCACCTGGCATTGGCCACTGTTGGTAGACAGGATATTGGGCTGGATGGATCTTTGGTCTGGCCCAGTATGGCCATTCTTATGTTCTTATAAGTCTGATCTCCTGTCTGGCACTTGCCACAGTCAGGCCCCACTTGGATGCCTCCTTCTGTGGATTGCACACTTCCGACGGTACTGCCATTGGAACCAGGATCTGAGTTCTCGTTGTCCTTGGATTCTGACAGAGCACGAGAGCTGCCCATTCCCTACTGCCAGTATGAGTACCCAAAGGGACTGCCAGTGGAGTGGCAATACCCCCCCCTCCCCCCCAACAACAGAGAAGCCACTGGTTGCCTTCAGCATGGGGCCCTCCACAACATCCACAGGATCAGTCTTTCTGGCCCTATTGAGGGTCCTGGTCTCAGTACCTACCCTCAGAACCTTCCTGTTCCACGTGGGAGGCTTTGCCTCTGTCCCCGTTGGGGCACCCTTGAGCAGACGCTCTGAACAAGTTATGGAGGATGAACTACTCAGTCCTGTTCCAACGGTACCGCTGGAGCAGGAATACTTCCCTTCATCCTCTTCAAATGCTGCAGTCACTTCAGCCTCCCCCTTGTCTCCTGGTGATTTTTGCCAGTTCCAAGAACTCCTGCGAAGGATGGCGGACGAGCTTCATAGTCCACTGGAGGAAGTACAAGACAAGCTGCATCAGCGCCTGGACATCTTTCATTCCTTGGTACTGAGCAGGGTTGCCCTACCAATCAACAATGCTATTCTTCAGCCAGCTTGAACAGTTTGGCATACCCAGCCACTTGCACACAGAGAAGAGATACTACGTACCAACCCAGGGGTCAGAGTTTTCTTTCCCCACCCCAATTCTCTCATGGTGCAAGCAGCAACAGAACGTTCCAGACAGCAACATCTGTGCTCCACCCGACAGATAAGCAGGGCAAACATTTAGAGCTTCTGGGATGCAAGGTCTTCTCTTCAGCAAGCCTCCAATTCCAATTTCAAACTACCAAGCCTTGATGGCCAAATAACAATGGTAAAGTGAGGGACTTTACTGAAAAGCTGCCTCAGCAAGATTGAGCATGTTTCTAGTCTATCCTGGAGGAGAGTAAGCTGGTGGCTAGAATGGTGCTTCAGTCTGAATGCTGCATATACCACTTGACGCTCAATGGCCACAGGCATTGTCATGCGAAGGGAATCATGGCTTCACTCATGCAGTTTTCCCAGAGATGTGCAGAATACCATTGAGGACCTTCCTTTTGATGAGTCACCTGTTTAATCAGAAAACCGACAAATCCCTCCATTCCCTCAAGGATTCCAGAGCCACACTTAGATTGCTGGGTATCTATACACTTGTACGCAAGCAAAAATTCTACTGCCCACCACCCACAGTGATTCACTTCTCCCTAGTTCTTCCATCAGAAGCCATATAAACCTCCTTGTAAGTGCCAGAAGACCCAACGAATCCCACCCTCCAGGCCCGGCTTCTCCGTCTTTGTCATCTTCCATGCAGTCCTCTCCAAAGTAATATTTCTATGTACCACTAGAGAACTGTCAACCACCAGGCCCTCTGCCATGGAACCAACCCACCCCCTTTGGGGGTCATCTAGCACTCTTCTTACCAGCTTGGAGTGCAATAATAACTGATAAGTGGGTCCTGGATGACATCCACTATGGTTATACAATCAAGTTCACCACACTACTTCATCCAGATCCCCTGCCTTGATCCCTTTTCAGGGACCACTCTCATGACAGCATACTTGCCCTTAAAGTAGACTCTCTGTACTGCAAAGGGGAGCAATAGAGCACATTCTTCCGAACTATCAGGGCACAGGGTTATTCCACTTACTTCCTGGTACTCAAGGAAAAGGGTGCCTGGAGACCAATCCTGGACCTACATCACTTCAGCCACTTCATCTGCAAGCCCAAGTTTAGTATGGTTACCTTAGCAGCCATCATACCTTCTCTAGAAAAAGGCATGTGGGTTTACGGCTCTATTTTCACATAGACATCCATCCAACCCACAGGAGATTCCTGAGGTTCATGTTGGGTCCTCAGCATTTTCAGTGGAGGGTCCTACCATTTGGACTCACCACTGCTTCCCAGGTCTTCACCAAGGTTTTCTCTGTCATGATAGCCCACTTCAGGCATACAGGGGTCCTTATTTTTCCTCTTCCTCACACCCTCACACTCAGTGGAATACAATAAGGACCATGACTTGAAGAAGAACAGGTTACTTACCTGTAACTGGAGGTTCTTTGAGATGTGGGTCTCTATCTGTATTCCACTTTCCCCTCTGCTGTGGATCTATTCGATTTGCGGTGGAGAAGGAACTGGAGACATGGTCTGTTCGCTCCTCCTTTTATTGCCTTGGACAAATCCATGAGGCAAGGGAAGGGTGCATGTGCAGACCAAAGGACACTACTACTTTCAGTTTGTCTGGCTCTGGACTCATGGCATGCATGCATAAATCCTCTGCAGAATACAGATAGGGACCACCCATCTCGAGGGTAAGTAACCTCCTCTTCTATTGTGTAAAGTTACAGAAATTGTGTATTTGTTTAAATTAAGCACTTAGGACCCTATTTACTACACTTCAGTGCACCATCACCCTTTACAGGAGACAAACTGTGAGCTTGAATTGTATCATATTGTATTGTGTGATACTAAATACAGTGCATTATGCTGCATTAGACTATAATAAAGTAACATGTAGAATTAACATTATTTATTGTGCCTACCTTTCCTCACAATTGTAAAGTGTAAAAATATGATTAAACAATTGTGCTAGAAATTAAATGGAGTAATATTAAGTTGTAGGGAATATGTATTTGTGTTTGTATGTGTATATTCACACCTAATTACACATACAGTACATTTTAAAGACTGTTTCAACAGCAGTTTAAATTAATACAGTATGATACAAAGCAGATCAGTGCAATGGTGTCTTCAACAAATATACAATTACAGTATTGTAGCAAGTTGTGTAATTTAGTGTTTTTCTAAAACCATGTCCAGCTTTACTGGACAAAACAAGAGCACTGTGGACTTTCACTCTAGCAATAATGAATGGTGTTGGTAAAGAAATAATCTTTCCAGTGCTATACAAGCAACATGGATGGTCCTAATGAAACCTCAAAAACCAAAAGAAATTTAGAGTTAAATCTGAAAATTTAGCTTAATGGTTTGTTTCATAATTCACCTTCTCATTCTTGAATAGATCAGAGAAAAAGTTTGTCCTAGTGAGAGTGAATAGCAGTGGGTTATCCTGAATTTCAGCCTTAACTGTGAAGCCCTTTTGGTTTTTTTGTGTATTTAGAGCAGACCTGTTTTTACTTAAACTTAGTTTACTGTAGTTGAGAGTTTCCTTCTTTTTAAAACTTAGTAAAATATTTTTAAAAACAATCTAAGGCCATGAGAGTTTAGTCAGCTAAGGACTATTTTGTAAATACTTAACTGCAGTTTTTAAATAATCCTACTCCATACTGACTTATGGTTGGTTATTAACAGTCTTAACAATTCCACATATCTCTAGGTGGGTCCCTACCAAATTCACAGACGTGAAAAACACACCATGGACCGTGAAAATTGGTCTCCCCTGTGAAATCTGGCTATTGTAGGGTGGTCACAGTATTGCCCCCCCTTATATTTGCGCTGCCTTCAGAACTGGGCGGCCAGAGAGTGGCAGCTGCTGGCCAGGCGTCCAGCTCTGAAGGCGGAGCTGCCACCACCAGCAGTGCAAAAGTGGGAGTGGCATAGTATGAGTGGGGTCATCACTTTTGGGGGCAGCAGAGCTGGCCTTACGGTGGGCGATGTGGGTAACCTTCCAGGGTGCCATGGTCAGGAGGGCACTGTGCTCTCACCCCCGTCCCTCCCACTAAGACCGCTTTAACCCCCAAGCACTAGGCCCAGAGCTGGGGAGGGGTAGGGCTGTGGGAGCCCCAGTCGGGGGCTCCTACCATGCGCTGGGTTCCAGCTCCTAGTTCTGGCTAGGGTGGGAAGGGATGGGACTTCCTCTGCACAGGTCACACCACCTCTGGGAACCTCTCCGGGCTGCAGGAAGTTCTATGGCTGGTGGCTGGGAGCCCAGCTCTGAAGGCAGCGCCACTGCCAGCAGCAACATAGAAAAGAGAGTGGTAATATCATGTCATGCCACCTTTACTTCTGTGCTGCTGCTCCCTTCAGAGCTGGGCTTCCAGCCAGCAGCCGCCACACTACGACCACCCAGCTCTGAAGGCAACAGTGGAAAAGCCCATAGCCTTTTTTCTTTTTAGAACTATTATAGTGACAGCCTCTTTTGTCAAGGCATGTTTAGAATTTGCAGACCCTGATCCTGCAAATACTTCTGCACTTTGAACTTCACCTGGGTCAAGTATAGCATGTACTTATAATATCTTCAGGATCAGCACCTTAATTTGCAGATTTACAACTCAATAAACCATACAAAATTGTTTGGAATCTTCTGAAATCCATTTGAAAATTAAACAAAAAATAGCAGTAATTTGGAATGGAAAATACCCATCTAGCCTTATTATACATCTTCTTGCCAGTGCACAGGATGATTGTGCATATGCAAAAAGAAAAAGCTTAAACAACTGGTTTATTTGCATTTTTCCAAAGTGCCCATGGTCACTAGTTTGAGTTAGGGACTTAATGGACTTCAAAATATTGGTTTTAAAAAACACCATTTTTGAGTTTTATTAAATAAAAAAGCACCATAAACAACTAATAGGGTTTTTTTAAATTAATACTCTTGGCATCTCTTCTTTTGATGCATGTGCATAATTCCCATGTTAAATAAGAGGTTGCATGTATTTACATCACCAGAGATTAGATTCTTTTATAACTCATGGTTATTTTTTTTAACTTTAGAAATAGCTTTTATTTTCCCAGAGGCCTTCTTATAAACTTGTCAGTTCAAGACAGAATCTTAGGACCATGTTATAAATCACTGGAAATAAGGGTTTCTTTTTTAAAAAAAGAAAAAAACCCACCACTGGTAGCCCCATTAACTAATTGTGCCTCTATAATTTGATATTTTGTCTAATAATGTAACTGATTTTTTAAAAATCAAAGTTTTTATAGTAAAGTTAATTTTTAAATAAAAGTTTTAAAGCAAAAGGGTTTTCTTTAGAGGTAAACTTATGTTTTAAATCGAAGTGTTAAACTAAGTTAGTACCTTAGATAAATCTCATGCTGACATATATTTTTATGGTATAAGAATGTCCTCTCTACCTAACCTGTTCTGACTCGTTTTCGGATACGCATAGTTCTGTTTGTAAATGGGGTTTTGTGCACATTCTACTTGAGAACAATTGTGTTTTTATTTATATATATAAATTTTTTTTTACGGTCAGTAAATGGACTGTTCTTCATGTTGTCAGCTGTAAACTTGTGCTTTTCTCACATACACAACTTTCCCTTGGAACCTCGTAATATCCACATGTTGAAGACTTTATAATATAAAAAATGTTATGCATTTTTGCATGAAAAGCCTTTTGTAAATAGGGCCCTAAGTCAGTGATTTTTTAAACAAATTAAATAATTGACTATATTTAAATAAGAGTTTAAATAATTATATATTTTCCTTTAAAACCAGTATGAAGAGTAACAGCTTATTTTTTTAAAGAAAAAAAAAAAGTACTTGGAGTATAAGTTTTGGAAAACTATTGCTGTAATAGTGGCAAAATCACATTTATTGTATGTAAAAACTTCTTTATATACCTGACTTCTGACTGTTAAAGACCTTTTCTGTGCATGCTCACTGAATATGAAAGAAAGAGAAAACAATGACATGAGAGGTAAATATAGAAACTCGGAAAGAAAGCTGAGGGGAGGTCGTGGCAAAGGATGCTCAGAGGAAGCCAATGTGTGTGTGTTTGAGGTCGCTGAGAGTCATTTGTTTAAAAAGAGCAGGGCTGACATTTTCAAAGTGGTTGAGATATGTTCCCTAGATACACATCTCCCATTAAAAATGAATGGGTCAGATTCTGCTACCATTATTCATGTTAAATAGTACCTTATTTCATGAGTAGTCCCACTGAAAACAAAAGACCTGAATAAAGATGGTAGAATCTGAGCCAGTGAAAATGGGGGAAGGGATGTGAGTGAAATTCTGATCATGTTGAAGGCAATGGAAATATTCTTTCTGACTTCAGTGCGGCCAGGATTTCACCCAGTGTATCTAAATCATTTGCACACACTGAAAGCCTCAACCCAGATTCATGCAGGGAAGCAAAAAAGGGGGAATGGCCTGGGGGTGTGTGTGTGTATTTTTATATATAATATATAGAAGTGGTCTTTTTTGCTACTATTCATTAAAGTAAATTTAGTGAAAACTTTGACAAAGAATATTCTTTGTGTAACAGCCGAAAGAGAATAGTTCCGAGCCCTGTTTCTTGGTCCATGTTATATATAATTGACTTTTACACATTTTTTCACATTTCATTGATTAAAACAAATTTGTGACTTGTCTGACTTCCCTGCCATGCTCTCTCCACCATTTAAAACCTGGCTTTTCTTCCCCACTGAAATTTTTATTATTTTTGTTTATTTGCATTACTGTAGCATAAGGGGGCCCAATTATGGACTTGGATCCCATTGTGCTATGTCTAAACATAGAACAAAAGGATAGTTCGTGCCTCAAAGAGCTTACAATCTAATATAAATTTAGCAATTTCCCCCTCCAATTCTTGTTCTGTTTTGATTTTTTCCTCTCCAGTTCTTTCTAGCTAATTTGCCTGTATTAATTTGTATATGATCTCATGACCATAGTATCAGAATGTTCCTTTTTGAGGCCCTGATTCAGAAAGGTATTTAAGTATGTGCATAACTAAGTGAACAGAACTACTCAGAGTTACACATGTATTTAAGTACATTGCTGAACGGGTGCCCAGCTGGGTACTGTCATTTTGTGCTTAATATTTTCACATTATTTTTCTTATCTTTATTTTGAATTTTCTCCTTTGATGTTGTAATTCTTTCCCTCTTTTCTGTCTCTGACTCTTCAGTCACTTACTGTTACTGTTATTACAAACTCACTTTGTCTTATGTGTTGATTGCTGGCCTTGTGCAATGCTGCAGTTTGATGGCTTTTCCATTGTATTAATATTTTTCTTAATCCTACTGTTTTTTCAGATTTCCTGTTTTTACTCATTTCCCCTTAAGGCATCTTTGTTTGCGTTAGCTCCTTTTTGCATTTTCTGCCATTAAAATTTTTTACCTTCTATCTGGAAACAAATAACAGGAATGTCTAGTATGGGACTAAATGAACTAAGAGTTATTCCAGAAGAGGAGAGAACATCCTAACAATTGAATGCCTGTTTATAATTATGGATTGGATTGGGAAAGTAAAGTAAATATATATATCATTTTGTAATGTATGCAGAAATTTGTTTTGTGCTGTCAGTTGATTTGTTATAAATTACAGTATTTTAGATCACCTTTTCCTGGAAACTTTCCAGTGGCATAGGTCTGAGCATGCCCAGAAAGCAAAGGTTTTCTTTCTTGTTTGTTTTTAATGTTTTACAGATATGAGTTTGTTCATTCCTCCAACCACAAAACATCACATGTCCTGTTCTAATAAAATAAAGACTGAATTTTGCATTTTTGTTAGTTTCTTTATTCATGAAATATGATTTAATATATCATCAGCTGGTACTATTTATTCTGGAGAGATCAACACAATTTATTCTTTTTCCTAGACAACCTCTTGTCTCATGGCTGGCCCAGTCATAATTGATGTGGACATTCATAGTCTCATAATTAGTGACATCCTGGCCCCATTGAAGTCAAAGGGAGTTTTACCATTGACTTCAGTGGAAACAGGATTTTACCCCAAGCTCCTGGGTTAATGACAGCAATTGCTTACATTGAAAGATAAGATTTTTAGGATAGCATTTAATATATATTCTAGGTGTCTTCAGCTGCTAACATGCATTTAGAGATTAGGAGTACCAGCCCCATATGACCTGCCAGCTCCCTGCAGACCACCAGCCAGTTCTCCACAGGCCACCAGTGGCCCATAGACCACAGCTTGAGAACCTTTAATTTAATGAGCTAGAGCAATGTTTTAGAGGTGTTACAATTTTATGTAGCCTTCCATCTTGGGTAGGACCACTTGGCTTTACTCTGCAATCCTGTAGATCAAACTAGAACTGACCATGGAAATAAATGAACCAAAAGCACCTTGTGCATAAATACTTCATTTTTCTGGTAAACAACAGAATTTTATATCTTTTATCTGGTTATACTGATTAAATATCTTTATACTCCCTGCTGCCATACCTCACTAAGAAGATGTGCTCTTGTAGGGTCTTACAAACTAAACTGTGTCAGGTTGGATCAATAAACAGATAGCAAGCTTTTAAAAAACATTGCAGAAAACAGTGGTTTCGTTCGGTAGGTGGTACTCCTTCTTATGGCCCCAAATTCATCACTGCACTTAAGCATGTGCAGAAGGTTAGGCATGTGTTACAGAGTTTAAGGCTAGAATGGAACACTAGATCATTTAGTCTGATTTGTATATCACAGGCCACCAACAGTACCTAGCTCCCACACACTGAACCCAACAACCAAAATGAGACCAAAGTGTTACAACTCATAGGAGACTAGACTATTATGTGCCACAAGAAGAGAGTAGGACTGGGTGAGGTACACCAGTGCTCAAGGCCTCTGCAATGGCAGGTAATTGGTTCAGTGAGACATACCCAGATAATCCTGGCAAGTGATCTGCTCCTATGCACTACAGAGGAAGGTAGAAACACCCAAAATTCTCTACCAATCTGGCATGGTGAAAAATTCCTTCCTGATCCCACATATGACTATCAGATCCCAAGCATGTGAGCAAAAACCAACCAGCCAAGCACCTTAAAGAGAGAATGCTCAGTGCCACCTTAAGGGTTTTGATGAATCAGGGCCTAAATTGTTAGTGAACCAATGGCCCAGAATCATGATAGGAGGCACAATTGGAGGTGCCGTCAATGAAATAGAAAACAAAAGTATTGACCATATGGTCATCAAAGGTCCAATTATACTTTTGTAAATGTAGAGGTGCAAAGCCTGTATCCTAATTCTGACTTGTGTAATGATATTTGCATATGATATTTGTAAGCTATTCAAGGTGGGGACCACCTCTTACTATGTGCTTGTACTTTGTATCTAACTCAGTGGCCCTGATCCTGGTTGGTGCCCTTGGTATTCACAGTAATACAGATAATCATATCCTTTTAGTTTCAGCTGGATACCGTAGAATTCTTCAGTATCTGTCCCAGACTGTTATGTAGAGCTTCTGTGTGCTGCTAAACGGCTGTTTCTCCCCTCCACTCCCAGATATCAAACTTATTTTATGTATATTAATTAAAGTGTCAAGGGGTCCACTGGTGGGAGAAAAAGTATCCATATAAGGTCACTATTATATACACTGTGGCCAGAGACCAGGTGATTTTAAAGCTGTTTCAGTCTGTCATTGCATTCCCTTCCTAAGGTGCAGAAAAACGTAGTCAGGTCTCCTCTAATTTCCCCCAGAAATGAAAAAGGTGTAGTTGATAGTATCATGTACTACAGCTGGTTAGTTTTCATACTTGCTGTTTCATTTCCATTTAAGAATTAGCATGGGTTGCAATTTAAGATGTTGGGCTTAACCTGTTTAAGGACTAGCATTGGGGCAATGATATTGTACAAATATATTACAGGACCAAATCATGTCCTGGCCAGTTCATCAAGGGGAGCAGAGATGCTGCTTTATCCTCTAGGCCATACACACGAGTAGTTAGTGAGAGTCATACTCGCTCCTGAATGCACAAACTACAGCCTTGTGGATGTGATATGAAAGCAGGACCCACTTCTTAACACACTCTCATGTTGTGATGAGGAGAGGTTCTCTGCTTATTTTCCTCACTCTGTAACCTTGGTACCAGTGCAACAGAAGGCAGGAGTTAGTCTATTGGATGGTTAGAGAATCTGTTGACTTGAACATAGTCTCTGTTTTGGCTGAACTTTTACTAAGAAATGTCCAACATCCAAAAAAATCCCCATGGTAACCTCCCTGCTTTACATCATTTCTAATTCAGCTCTTTTGTGCTCCCAGTGTGTTATTTTACATAACTAAATTTAATAATTAATAATTTTTACTGTCCATGTCATCCTTTCAGCCCCTGGTATGAGAGAAAACTAGCAGTTCTGAGGGGCTGCGTCACATTTCTCCGGTTCAGAGTTAAAGATAAAAGTATTAAAGCAATATGCTGCCATCAACGGATTCTGCTGAACATTTAAAGCACTGTAGTTACAACTTTGCCCTGACTAATCAAGACTAAGTAGTCACATGCTTAACTGGTGGTGGAAACCCTTGTTTAAGAGATTAGAATCTAATATCCTAAGTTATGGACACAATTGAACATAGACTTACAAGTTTTCCATGACAGATGTTTATGGCTTTTAGATTCACCAGTGTGTCTCTTTAACACCACCATATTTTTCAGTTTGTTCTAGAAAGCTGTCATTTTTGAGTTGTTGCAACATACTGTACCTGTTTTATTGAGTGTGAGGTCAGGATAATGTTGCAGCCAAAGTCAGCATATTTTCATGTATATTTTTATACCTTCCATAATGAGTTAATGTTCATACAGTGCTTTGTGGATGTAAAGAATTCTGTAAGTGGTAAGTATGGTTATCAAGAATTACTTTAACATTTCATCCGTTTAACACTCTCTCAGTTTAGACTTCATTATTCAGTGTGCATCACTTATGAAATGCCATAGCAGAAATCCTACTCTCTTATATGGCACATCTTTACAAGTGTGGCACATTAATTATCTTGGAGATTCCAAAAGGACAGTATCATGAAGCTCAAAGTTTTTTAATGTATTTATTTATTTGTTTATTTTTGGACTCTCCATTTTTAAAGCCTTCTTAAAAGCTTGAAAAAGATCTCCATTCTTCTTTTTCTATTTAGCATATTCTGCCTTGCAATTTCCCCCTAGTACCTTTCCATTTTTAAATAGAAATTAGCCCCTGATGCAAAGGTCAGATCCAAAATTTTGGATGAAGGGGTGTCATTTGGATTTACAATTGTGATTCGGCCCCAGGAGGTATGTAATTTTATATAACTATAAGACTGTTCTCTAACCATGTCACCTTTAAGAATAAGGGCCCCACTATCATGTGTGCAAGGGGCACTCCCTGTCAGTCTAAGATCACTGCTGTGTTACGGAGTGAGTCATGCATGCTCTGCTCTCATGAAGGTTACTGTGACCAGGGGACCACACTGGAATTACTCTGGGTGAACTGCAAAGAATGGGGCAGACAATCCCCAAAGCTGGTGGATATTCCAATACTTAGATTTACCATGCCAGCACAAAACAGCTTCTGTAATACCTCACTGGTCACCCAGAAGCCAACAACACAGTTCCCTTAAAGCAACCCAGCCTTAGGCCTCCACCCAGACACCCAAGTCAAATATGATGAGGATTACTGAAAATCTTATTCATCATATAGGAAAGTTCTACCAATCCCAAAGGATCAGATTCATTACCTCCCAGGTTAATGAATATTTCAGATCTTACCCAAATACACACAGGGAATTCTTATTAACTAAACTAAAATTTATTAAAAAAGAAAAGATAGAGCATTGGTTAAAAGTTCAGTATACATACAGACATGAGTACAGTTTTCTTGAGATTCAGATTCATAGTAGAGATGGTGAGCTTTGTAGTTGCAAAGAGTTCTTTCAGAAATAGTTCATAGGTTATAGTCCAATGTTTATATTCACGGTGATTCCAGGTTAGGATTGGAGATCTCAGTCTTATGACTTACTCTTCCCCTGCATGAAGCATCAAGCAGGTCTGAGATGAAAAGGATCAGGACCCCAGACATTCTTATACAGTTCCAAGTCTTCTTTGAGAGCTTGGAGTCCTCAGGAGAACAATAGGCAATTATGGGGACTTTGAAATACACCTATTTCCTAAGCATCACTAGTAATTAGCTATATGGATTAACATGAGTCAATTGCCCGTTTTCCACCATTCTCAGGTGATATGCTATACATTTCAAAGAGAGATGACTACAGTGATATTACTATGGTTGCAGTTCATTTAAATAAAAGGAGTACTTTGTGGCACCTTAGAGACTAACAAATTTATTTGAGCATAAGCTTTCGTGAGCTACAGCTCACTTCATCAGATGCATGCAGTGGAAAATACAGTGGGGAGATTTTATATACACAGAGAACATGAAACAATGGGTGTTACCATACACACTGTAAAGAGAGTGATCAGGTAAGGTGAGCTATTACCAACAGGAGAGAAAAAAAACCTTTTGTAGTGATAATCAAGGTGGGCCATTTCCAGCAGTTGACAAGAACGTGTGAGGAACAGTGGCGGGGGGGGGGGGGGAAACAAACATGGGAAAATAGTTTTACTTTGTGTAATGACACATCCACTCCCAGTCTTTATTCAAGCCTAATGTAATGGAGTCCAGTTTGCAAATTAATTCCAATGCAGCAGTCTCTTGTTGGAGTTTTTTTTCTCTCCTACTGGTAATAGTTCACCTTACCTGATCGCTATTGTTACAGTGTCTATGGTAACACCCATTGTTTCATGTTCTCTGTGTATATAAAATCTCCCCACTGTATTTTACACTGCATGCATCCGATGAAGTGAGTTGTAGCTCACGAAAGCTTATGCTCAAATAAATTTGTTAGTCTCTAAGGTGCCACAAGTACTCCTTTTCTTTTTGTGGATACAGACTAACACAGCTGCTACTCTGAAACAGTTCATTTAAATGTTAATATTTCCTTTTGACCTCTGAATCAATAGGTATAGTGACAGACAGGAACTCTCTGTTTACATGGCTAACATCTAACACGATACAATTAGTATCACCTTCAATTCTCTAACAATACAGGTTTGCATTTCAAAGTTCTAGCCTATCTAGCATGGAGTGGTCCTAATTACCACTCCCATACTTTTCTAATACGTCTCTAATGGTTGACTCTGGATCATTTATTCTGCAGGATGCTTAACTGTTTCTGGCCATGCGTCACACTCTGCTCTCTCATGAAGGTTTCAGAGGATTGCCAAACTTCCATACCATCGTAAGTGTTGTTGTAATCCCAGGATGTCTTCTTGATAACTGCCCAGACCTTTTGCAACTCCACAGTGTGGGCCACTGTCTTCCTTTGTCAAACCGTTTATCCATTTGTTTAAATTTAGAGCTGGTTGGGAAATAGGTTGGTTTTTTTTAATCCATGGAAAATTTTGATGGAAAAACAAAACACAAATTTTGTCAAAATTTTCCATGGAAAAGTTTGATTGTTTTTTCATCAAAAAACAAAAAAATCCCTGAAATATTTTAGCTGAAAACTGAAATATTTTGCTTTGGAAATGCTGCTGTAGTTCTTCATGGGAACTCTTCTATGGGCCAGGCTTCATGGCCAGACTATATCTCCCATGATGCACCACGACTTCCTCTCATGGTAAGGGGAGGTGATATCATTATGGGAAGTCCTTGGCCTTGATGTATCAGGGGAGATATAGTCCACTGGTGGAGCTTGGCCCACAGGAGAATGGGGACATGCCAAACTACAGCTGACATGCGTTACCATTGCAGAAGAGCCAAACTGAAATACTTGGTTTTCGGGCATTTGGCTTTTGATGAAAAATCAACATTTTCTGAATAAAACAGACACTTGTGAAAAACACCAAGTTAGTAAAAACCCCAATTTTCTGTCAAAAAAACGGTTTTGACAAAACATTTTCAAACAGCCTTAGTTTAAATATTTCACGTTACATCTGTGTTTGCTGGATGCAAATTTGTACTGCATAGTTACTGATATTATTTAAAGCTTAGGTGGTACAATTTTACACAGTCCACATTCCTTCCCTTGCTTGTATCCTGTCTCTTTTCTCTTAGTTCTATTACATTTTTTAATTATTTGTTTTTGAAGTCAGTATTTTGTTCTAACTGACCTAGTCCTATCTGGACATGGTAGACATTTTACAACAAATGTAACAATCTGATCGGTTCACCAGGGTCTCATAACTCACTTCTTTTGATTTTGAATATATATCCCTTTTTGCCAATTTGAACTAGTGTGTGCATGCCGGGCTGCCCCTTCCTCCACAAATTGGGTTGCAGGTGGCCGTGATTAGAAAGAGGCTCAGGGAATAGAAACTGAAACAAAGGGTATGTCTGCAGTGGCAAGTTTCTGTGCAACAAGTTATGTTATACTTAGAAAATAAAAACCATCAGGATTTTATTCAGGGGATAAGGCAATATGCCATGTTTATTGTGAATACAGAAAGAATCAGAGTAAACAATCAGTTATAGCTATAACATTCCATTCACACACACACAAGTTCTGCAAGGTTGTTGTTATAGTTACCAGCCTAGGGGTTGCTCGTGCCAAGTCACTGGCTAGGTGGCATGAACACAAGGATCGAGAAGGGCCTTGTCAGATGCGCATCCGATGCTTTGATTTGATTTGAAGTTGGTTGCAAATCCAGACCCAAAGTCCTCAGTCTTCAGGGTCCATCTTAATAGGGATTCATCCTCATACAAGTTTATGGGGTTTGCCTTGTCATGCTGTTCTCATGTTTGAAGTGATAATCCATCACGCAGATGGCACAGCAGTGACAGCTTGTTATCTTGTTCTTCGGTTCTACGGCCTCCCCTGTCCTTGGGGCGATTGTGGATAGATTCTGGTGTGCCCTCAGGGTTATTGGGCCATCTCACCCAGCACATTCTTCGGCCAAATGGTCCTGAATAGTTGTTTTTCTTATTTTGAGGCTGGCACCTCAATCTTTTATTACTCATCCAAACATACATCTGCAATCACACACTATTTCACTTAACATATTTTCTTATTACATTTACATTTTATTACCTATTCATTCTTGAACATAACCATTCCAAAATAATTGGGGCATGACAGACTTCAATAAGCCCATTCATAATACTTGTTACATATAAACAAGCAAGATAGGAATGCAAGCGGCGGGGCAGGAGTGTTTAACAAATCTTATTCCTGAGCTCCAGAAAACAAAGTTGTAAACAACAGCTGTCCTTAATGGTTATCTTATCACTTTAGAACAGACTTTCTGTCTTGGGATGTTCTCCTACAATTAACACAGACCTTGTAAACTGATAGGCATGTTTCAATTAGCACAGACTCAGCAGGCTGGCTGAGAGACATATTTCTTTCTAATGGTCAGGCCAAATCCAGGGTCTGTTCTGGAATCATTCTTTCTCACATTTTCCCATAACAGAAATGTATTTATTAGTTATTACTTTAATCCAATAATACCACTTTTATTAACGAGCTAGAATTAAACCACTGTTGCGTGTCCACACTGTACTCCTTGTGACTGTGGAGCGCATCCACGTTAGCAGCTCTTGCAACGACAAAGAGAGCCGTGCATTGTGGTAGCTATCCCACCGTGCAGTTGGCCGCAGGGTGCTTTGGGAAGGGTTTGCAATGCCTCATGGGGCACGCACAGCGTCACATGATGCAGGGTTCCCAATCCCATTGTTCCATGGGCATCCTACTACATTGCCAGCTGCTCTTCAACTTGAAGTGGAGGTGGGGAGAGTGTGTAACAGAGAGTGTGTGTGTGTATGGATGGGAGAAGAGAGAGTGTGTGTTTTGGAGGACAGAGAGTGTGTCAGCATGCTGTCATGTTAGTTCAGACAGCGGCAGGAAGCAACCAACACACACACACCTCGGCCTCTGTGTTCAACAGCACAGGCATTCCACATGAATGGTTTGCTTTGTGTCCCAGAGCAGATCAGCACAGCACGCAAGGACTGTCAGAAACAGAGCTTTGAAAGGGGAGGGGTGCATGTCTCCAGGGCAGCTAGCCTAATTCAAAACAATGAGCAGAGCAGCCACTTGAGGGATTATGGGACATTTTCAGAGGCCAATTGATTGCTTTCTGTGCTGTAATGTGTTTACACTGCCAATACAGGGCCGGAGCCTCTGCACTGTAAGGTTTACGACTCTCGTCGAGGTGGATTTTTGCAAGGCTGCAACTGAGGAGTTTCTGCGCACAAAGTGGCTTGGCAGTGTGTACACCTCAGGAGTTACACCGCAGAAAGCTGCTTTACTGCACAGAAACTTGCCAGTACAGACAAGGCCAAAGTGTTCGTTTGCTGACAGTTGCCTGCTCTAGGGTAGGAAACGGCTGTTGTAGCAGGGCTTTGGCTGCATTACCTTTGTGGGATTTTTAGACAATTTTGTCTTGCCTTGTTGCTTGAGCTACCTAATTTGCTACAAGCTATAACATACCTGTATAGATACACATTTCTCCCTCTCAGGAGAAGATGGGAGAACAAACAACACTTGACAGATATGGAATTACGTTGGTTAATGCACTACCAGAGGGGCTCATATACTACCCAGATGAGAGTAGTATGAAAACCGATACTGAATAGAATGTATGTTGTAAAATGTCTAACATTTCCAGTAATGCTGGACAGGTTAGGTTAGCAAGCTTTCTGTTGCCATGATGATAATTTTTCCAGTCTTCTTCTGCTATATGTCAAGGCTTGATAAATTAATATTTAGAAAAGCTGAAACTACATATAATCCTTATTTTTGTTTTACTTACCTGCCCTGATTATCTCTCAGGTGCCATTTTGTTCTCACTTCTTTCCTACCTGAGCTCTGCCGCATGTCTGTATTGTGAGTACACATCCTGCCTCTTAGTTTGACAGAGGTAGGATGAAAGTCTGACACTTTCTTCTTTGTAATTATCTTAATTTCTCTGACATTCGGCATGTCTACACTTACGGCGGAGCGATTGATCCACCGGGGGTCGATTTATCGCGTCTAGTGAAGACGCAATAAATCGACTGCCAAGCGCTCTCCCGTCAACTCTGGTACTGCACCGGAGCAAGAAGTGTAGGCAGAGTCGACGGAGGAGCGGCAGCAGTTGACCTACCGCAGTGAAGACATCACGGTAAGTAGCTCTAAGTACGTCGACGTCCGCTATGCTATTTTTGTAGCTGAAGTTGCGTAACTTAGACACTCCCCCCCCACCCCCGCAGTGTAGACCAGGCCTAAGAGATAACATTTTCAAAGGTGCCCAAGTGACCATGGAGCATAAGCCCCATTGTTTCTGTAACAAGGTGGATTATCCCTTTAGGAGCTTGGAAGCCTGGGCTGGTGAGCCCTGTTCAGTTAGTCCCACCCTGCCACACCTGTTGTAGCCGTAGGACTTAAAAAGGGAGGAAGCCCAGCAGAGGGGGACCTGAGGGAAAGCTACAGGAGCGGAGCCGGCATTTGTAGTGGGTCCTGGAACAAAGGCTAGGCTCCAGGGAGGGAGCTCTGGGATTGGGAATGAAGAACAGGCAACTGAGGGACAGGAGGAAGTAATGGCTGACTTGTCCCAGTCCACGGGAGACAGGGGAGCTATAACCTGACTCCGGAATAAGGAAAGGTCCCAGGGGAGGAAAAGGCCTGAGAGCCAGCGTGCTGATAAATGGTAAGAAACACTGGTTTAAAGTAGAGTGTGACTGAAGACCAGGAGGGGCAGAAGAAATTTTTATTATGTTAACTTGGGACTGTTGTCAAAGATGGTGTTTATTTTGGACTTGGAGTAGCCTGAAAGGGGACTGAACTCTGAAAGTGACCCAGCTGCAGGGCTGAGCCACGGAGGCCCCTGGGAGAGATGGAAAATGCTGGAGAGGGGAAACTGAGACAGGTGTGCTGCAGGGTCACTTGATGCCATGAGGAGGTGACCCCATAATAGTCATCCTTGTACCTAAGCCACCCTTGAAAATGGGCCTTAGGGTTGTAAATCACTTAAGCTCCTTTGAAAGTTTTACCCAAAATGTCTAATAATTAAGGCTATGTTTTAATCACGGGTATTTTTAGTAAAAGTCGGGGACAGGTCACAGGCAATAAACAAAAAGCACAGTCCCATGACCTGTCCATGACTTCTACTATAAATACTCCCGACTGAACCTTAGGTGCTCTGGGGGCCTCCAGGGCACTGCTGCAGCTCTGTGGGGGTGGCCCAGGGCCCCACTGCTGCTCCAGGAGGAGTGGGCAGCCTGGCTGCTCCAGGGGAAGGGGGACTGCCTGAGGTGCCCCAGCTGCTCTGTGGGGAGGGGGCTGCCCGGGGCCCCATGGCTGCTCCAGGGGGAGGGGGCTGCCCGGGGCCCCGCGGCTGCTGTGGGACCGCTGCTGCTGTGGTGTCCCCTGGGTCAAGCTGCCTGGGGCTGCCCGAGCACTGGCAGGTACGGTGGGCCCGGGGTCAGCCACACTGCTGCTGTAGAAGTCCCAGAGGTCCCGGAAAGTCACGGAATTCATGACCTCCGTGACAGACTCGCAGCCTTACCTATAATTATTACTAGTTAGTTATTTCCACCACCAACTAGGTGCTCGAGAGACAGGAAAGCCGACAAGGTCATTGACCAAATGTCTTGCAGCCTAAACACAATGCGTATAAATAAAAGTCAGGTGGTGAGGAGGACGTGGGATGTGATGGGTTGCGATTGGCTGGTGAAGTTTGGCATAAAGTGTATTAGTCCCACAATTTGATGTTACATCTCATGTTTCTAACACTTCGCTATGGAGAGAGCTAATGTTATAGTCACAGCTTCCGATGGAATTCCTAACAAAGTCCACACTTTGTGATCACATTGTGACTTAACAGAGGTTTACAGATTTTGTGTATATATATATATATATATATATATATATATACACACACACACACACACAATATATATATATATATGTGTGGCCAAGAGTTAAACACACACCAAAAAGCACTTAAAGTCAGGCTCCAATGGGAGCTGGTGGGTGCTCAGCGCTCTTGACAACCAGGGCACTTAGGTGCCACAGTGTAGATTTAGGAGCCTGACTTGAGCTTCCCATTTTTAAAAATCTTGTCTTTCTATCTAAATACGTGTTTGCATGTCTAATACGTAGTTGTCTCTTCTATCCAAAAATCCTAAAGAAAGTGCCTTGTGAACTACCCCAGAAACCAATAAGATTTTCAAAAACCAGATAAAGCTGCTGATGGCTAGAAACATGGAGGAGCAGTTGTAAGGCCATAGCTAAGGTTGCATCAGAATTTTCAGTGTCACGGGGTATCTTGATATGTTAAAAATGCTTGGAAAATAATAAAAAAACACAATCGAGCAACGATCGTTTTGAAGGAGCTCTACTTTTTTGTGTACTTGTTAGATAGAGGTGACTTTTGTTTTGTGAAAGATTTGTGTTGATGTATAAAAATGGGTCAGAATATGGATTTGGTCCTCCATGTTTCTCCTTTGTTCTGAATCCTTTTTTATAAACCTGCCAGGGGGAATTTGAGTCAAATTCAAGCTACTAATTAATGTGTGTGTGGAGTGAACTCCAGTGTGAATTTTGTGTTTGTATTAGAGGGGTAGCCGTGTTGATCTGTATCCACAAAAACAACGAGGAGTTCGGTGGCACCTTAAAGACTAACAGATTTATTTGAGCATAACCTTTCGTGGGTAAAAACCCCACTTCTTCAGATGCATGGAGTGAAAATTACAGATGCAGGCATATTTACCCATGAAAGCTTATGTCCAAATAAAACTGTTAGTCTTTAAGGTGCCACCGAACTCCTCGTTATTTTTGTGTTTGTGTGTTGTTGGGGTTTTTTATGGAATTTGGATTTTTTTAGAACTGCCGGGATAAATATTAAAAGGAAGCTTAGATTCTGACACACATTCTGTAGCAAGGGAAGAATTCCATTGCAAATTCCATGTCTGCAGAAATGAGGAACATATGAGATCCTTTCCCATTTGAACCTGCATTAGGTCAACCTTCATAGATTCCAAGACCAAAAGGGTCCATTGTGATTGTCTAGTCTGACCTTCTGTATAGCACAGGCCTGTGATACCAAATTTTCCCTATGTCTCTGAAGCCAAGCAAGCACTAATGTAGCCATCAGTATTCCTTTTAGATGCCTTGGCTGGGATACCTTGTGAGTTTTCTCCTCCTTCTCTTATTACCAGATAGAATAAATGAACTGATTATGTCTAGGGCCCTACCAAATTCACAGGCCATTTCAATTTCATGGTCATAGGATTTTAAAAATTGTACATTTCATGATTTCAGCTATTTAAATCTGAAACTTCATGAAGTTGTAGTTGTAGGAGTCCTGACCCAAAAAGGAGTTGGGGGGGGTTCACAAGATTATTGTGGAGGGGGTTGCGGTGCTGCTACCCTTGCTTCTGCACTGCTGGGCGGTGGCGCTGCCTTCAGAGCTGGGCAGCTGGAGAGCAGCAGCTGCTGGCCGGGAACCCTGCTCTGAAGGCAGCGCCGCCGCCAGCAGCAGCGCAGGTAAGGACGGCCTGGTACGGGATTGCCACCCTGACTTCTGCGCTGCTGCCTGCAGAGCTGGGCCCTCAGACAGCAGCCGCCATTCTCTGACCACCCAGCTCTGAAGGCAGCAGTGCAGAACTCAGGGTGGTGTGGTACGGTCTTGCCACCCTTACTTCTGCACTGCTGCTGGCGGGGTGCTGCCTTCAGAGCTGGGTGCCCAGCCAACAGCCGCTGCTTTTCAGCTGTCCAGCTCTGAAGGTAGTGCAGAAGTAAGGATGGCAACACTGTGACCCCCACCCCCAAAATAACCTTGTGACCCCCCTATAACTCCCTTTTGAGTCAGGACCCCCAATTTCAGAAACACTGGTCTCTCCTGTGAAATCTGTATAGTATAAGGTAAAAGCACACAAAAGACCAGATTTCATGGGGGGTGAGCTGCTTGGCATCTTTCAGAGGAGGCCCACCTAAACACTGAAGATGCAAAGAAAACAACAAGAGAAGGAGGCAGTGTTGCCAATCCCAGGCATTCAACAATGTGCATTTTTAAAAAAGTAATAAATTTAGACTCTTTTATTTGCCTTCTGGTTTGTGAGCCTTTAGGATGCACTGCGTTCATCTTTTCAAGCTTTTCTCCTCAACCAGGAGGGCTAGAAATGTACCTTTTTAAAATGAAAGCTGAGTTTCTTGTACGTTCTCTTGGTTTCAGGAGGGTGGGGCTTTAGAATAAAAAGACCAAATAGCACAAGACTTGCCGTAAAATCTCAAGAGTTGGCAACACTGATCTCTCACTGTAAGAAGAATATTAGGAAGAAAAGGCAGACTGTTGGATACATTCAATTCATTATCTCTCTAAATTTTCTGGAACAAAATCTAAAACAGATTTAGCTGGACGTTAGAATACCTACTGAAGGGTTAGCTAAATTTACTAAATACTGCAGGTGCCACCAACCATCAGCTCACCGGTCCCACATCAATTTCCACCCCCCAACAAGTTACAAAATACTGGAACAATACATATAAAGGTCAGTCTATATTTCTGAATGTAAATATCTGCCTTTCTCCAAAAGTCTGTATCCTGGAATTAGTGCAGAAATTACATCGTCCAGCAAACACCAAGAAATGGGTATGGATGCATCTATGTGAAAATCTAACATACCGCCAGTGTATTCAGGATGAGTAATTAAGTGGTAAAACACAGTTCTGACGGAGGAAATAACTGTGTCACCTCCAGAATGGCAAAATAATCAAGGTGGGCCATTTCCAGCAGTTAACAGGAACGTGGGAGGAGCCGTGGGGGGGAGGGGAAATAAACATGGGGAAATAGTTTTACTTTGTGTAATGACACATCCATTCCCAGTCTCTATTAATTAATTCCACTAGTATTCCTTTTCTTTTTGCGAATACAGACTAACACGGCTGCTACTCTGAAACTTATCTTTTAGATTATGGCCCCAATCCTGCAATTCATTGTGTGCAGGTGGACTGTTGTTTTTGCATGGAGACCCAGGATTAGAGTCTGCATTTGTAACTAGTACACTCGGAATTAATGGTCATGCAAAAGACCTTTCCTGTGTCCAGATTAAAGAAAAAGAGGGTGTGTGTGGAGGGGGCAGATGGGAAATCCCAGAAACAAAATGATAAAGCAAAACACTTGTATACTTGCAGTCCTTCATCCTCAGATCAGTAATATGTTCATTACATTAATTTAAAGGTCTTCCTTTCTGCATTGGTTTTGTTTGTTCTTTGCATTTCTCTTGAAAAATGAGTAACAAATGTAAAAATAGACAAGGAAAAATTTTAGATGGGACATAAAAGGCTGAACAATGGTGAAAGGAGGGCTTCTAATAATTTTACAGCAACATGCATTGGACCTAATCCAAAGCTATTGGAGTCAATGGAAAGATGATTTCAATGGGCTTTGCATCAGACACAGTGATTTTGCAAACCCATACATCCAGACACCATGGTCTTTGGTGCGGTGAAGATAAGCCAGTTTGCAACAGTTCATTGAGCTGGTACCTTATTTGAAACTGCCATCTTGTGCCCCAGAATCCAAGATTTCATTTAAAACGTTGTCTGTAAGCTTTTATGAATGCAAAGAGTTAACATGTGAACTGAGCATAAACTGGTATAACGATGCCTGAGTCTGCAGACGGCCTGAAACAATATCTAAGAGGTGTGTGCTGCTTCTTTAATTCTGAAACATAGTTATCATACTGTAAATGTTGACCATGTTAACTCTTTCAGCACTGATCAAAGCACACAAGAAACGAAGGGATAGCTCTTACAAAGAGCTGTACAATCATATGTTAAGTGGCATCTTGTAGCACAGGAGTGGCCACCCTGAGAAGGAGCCAGAATTTACCAATGTACGTTGGCAGAGAGCCACAGTAATATGTCAGCAGCCCCCCCCATCAGCTCCCCTCCCACCCCCTGCTTCCAGCGCTTCCCACCCACTGGCAGCCCCGCCAATCAGCGCCTCCCCCTCCCTCCCCACACCTCCTGATCAGCTGTTTCGTGGCGTGCAGGAGGCTCTGGGGTGGGTGGGAGGGGGAGGAGTGAGTGCACTGCAGGCTCAGGGGAGGGGGCCAGAAGGGGTGGAGTGGGGGCAGGGCCTGTGGCAGAGCCAGGGGTTGAGCAGTGAGCACCCCCCGGCACATTGGAAAGTTGGCGCCTGTAGCTCCAACCCCAGAGTCGGTGCCTAGACAAGGAGCCACATATTAACTTCTGAAGAGCTGCATGTGGCTCCGGAGCCCCAGGTTGGCCACCCCTGTTGTAGCATCTCAGATGGATGGAGATCGGTTTGGGGGCAGAGCGCAGGAGAGCTCTCTTTTTATTTCCATCTAGTTCAACCTCATTGGTTTGATCCAAAGCCAGCTGAAGTCACTGAAAAGACTCCCATTGATTTCAGTGGGCTCTGGCTCAGACCCTAAAATAGGGCAGGGTATGGTATGCTACAGAGGTACTATTTTTGCATGTTTGTCTGGTTCTTCAGTGTATTAATTACTTTGACAGGCAGTTATTATGGGTGTGGAAATGCCGCACATCAACATAAAATATGCCCATTTATATACATAGACCTATCTGTCTCCTACCAAAACATCCCCAAAAGCCAGCTGCACTAAAGAGCTCCGTGGCCGTTGCCTCCAATGTAGACATTCTGTATTTTCTGTAACTTGAGTTCAGTTATGCCTTGCATAACTGGCAGCTTAAAATCAAAGGTCACTTCCTCTCACTCTGCTCCGAGCTAACTTACTAATTCTTTCTATATTCTTAACTGCTGTTTTGACAGCTTTGTCACAACACAGATGACCACATCAGACCATGCTATCAGAGAGCCTGCTCATTCCAACGGCAGTGCTGCCTCAAGCAAGCTAGCTATAGCCTTGTTTTGGTGATGCATATTTAAAGACCATCTCTTTGTCAACCATGTGAGAAAAATTATAGCAGTAGGAAATGTTCTCTATCAAACATTTCTACAAGCTGCCCAGAACCCCAAAATCCCATATTTATAGCTTTAATTATAGAAGCAGTTTGTCTAATGAAATAAGGACATGAAAGCCTATTAAATAATGCATTAAAGTTTGAAACATCTTAAAATTATACGGGATGGATTACAGCAGACATAAAACACAATTTTGGTTTTATTTACATATTTCCCCCCTAGGGTTAAGAATGAGGAATATAGGGATACACTAACCACGTGAAAGAATATACATATTACTACTAATTGGCACTGACATAATACTTTACGTTTTTTAAATGTTTCCAAACATTTTAAATTAATTCGCAGAACATTCCTGCATTGTAGTTAAGGTGGGGAAACTGAGGCAGGGAGGTTAAGGCCAACATTTTCAAAAGTGCCCACTAATTGTGTGTGCCCCAATGTTTGGATTTCCAACTCAAGACAGGTGGGCCCTGGTTTTTAGATGGGCTGAGCATCCAGGACTCCACTGAAAGTGAATGGGAGCTCCAAGTGGTCAGCGCCTCTGAAAATCAGGCTGTCAGGGCCCCAAGGTCAGTACCCAAAAGCATTATTAGTGGGCATGTTTGAAAATTTGGTCAACAGTGACCTGCCAAGGGCCACAGGGGGAGTCAGTGTTAGAGTGTCAGGGAGCATCAGTGACAGAGCTCAGGCATCATGACTCGTTCCTGTGTTCAGATCACTAGCTTAATGGCAATGGCCCCTGACTTCTCTCCTGCCTCCAGCCAGACTTGCACCTGTGTAATTAAATGCAGTTTGGGCCCTAGTTATGTAGGGCCAGATTCCACCCCCCCCCTTGCTCACAATGAGTAAAAATTAATTCTGTGAGTAGCCCCATTGAAATCAGTGGGACTACTCTGGAAGTAAGGAACTACTCAGCATGAGCAAGGGGTGGCATGGGGCTTATGTGTGCACTGTGCTAATGATTTTGAAAATGTTTTCTTTATTAACTAAGAGTCCTGTCTCTCTCATGAATTCTCTCTAGCTAAGCGATCTCTTTAAATATAAATGACTCTGTACCACATTTAGTACTATCAGATTATTTTGTTAAATTATTTACCCATTTTTATCATCAGCCAGAGAACTTTTATAGAAACGGGAACAGGATCTTACTCCTGGTTATTTTTAACATGTGCCACCATAAAATCTTATCCTTGTGATGGGGCTCGTGAAGCCTCGCAAAGCTGTTTCATTGTGGATTTTAATAGAATCACAGAAACTGGAAATGAGGAAAAAAGTTCTATGAAGCCTCCAGCTCCACCCAGTCTTGGCCCCTGCAGTGTATTTTTGCAAGTTACTATTGAAGTCAGTGGAAGTTGAGGGTGCTCAGCACCTCTTGATATGTCCTAATCATATTGCTGGATCCAGTCCTTAGTCTGTGAACTTTAAACAAGGGGAAAGCTGACATTTAGGAATGTTTAATTTAGCCTTATGCATGTTTTGCTTTGAAGTAAGACATGAACTGGCAAACAGGCAACTTGTCTTATTATTTATGTATTATTTGTATTAGGAGCCCCAGCCCAGGATCAGAACCCCAATTAGTTAGGCACTATGTGCAGATGAAGAATAAGGATGACTGTTCTTATCCCGGAGAGCTCATAATTAGAGATGGTTAGAATTCCTCCAATGGAACATCTTTCTGCTGAGTGTGTCAATTTGTCTAAATTGAGAAGTTCCGTGGAGATGTTTCGATTTTGATGAAAGTCTGATGAAAAGCAGGCAGGGTAATGATGGAAGCCTGCCTTCCCAACAGATTTCTGCTGGAAATCTGTCTGGTTTCCTGCCAGCTCACCTACCCAACTCCTTAGCAGCCCACCTGGTGGGGTGAGGGAGAGGCAGGAGTCTGTAAACCATGGGAGGGTCAGCTCTCAAGCTGCCAGCCTCACAGTTCCTTGGCACCTCAGGCTTCCAGGGTCCTGAGACAGCCAGCCAGGTGCACTGTCTCAGAGTTGGGTGCCTCAGGTCTTCCAGCGTTCACAGCTCTGGGGCAGCGTCACAAGGTTCACTCACCATTCACTCCCTCTGGCCAGCTCTAGGGATAAGCTCTTTCCAGGTCTGACACCCCCTTCTTCCACTCATCCGCACTCTCTACGGCCTCTCTCTCTCTCTCTCTCTGACTCCAGGTGCTCTCTCTTTGTGACATAGCCCTCTGGCCAGGTTACTGTACAGTCCTCCCGTTCCAGGGTATCAGAGTGCCACTGGATCAGCTGTTTCAGGCAGTCTTCCCTTCTTCCCAGTCTGTGCCACTTCCCCAGTGGCTGATATGGGAAGCTGGGCCAATCCACTTCTCCAGGTTCATAAGGGTTCCTTATGTCCAGCAACTATCATCTGATTGCTCCCAGACTCTGTTGCTGTTTCCCTTGACTCCTTCCTGCTTCTCTGCTCTTATTTCCTGGCCTCCCCCACTCTCTGGGTTTATCAGCTCAAATTCCATCTTCCCCGGGAGTGCCTGCAGACTACCTAACTCTGTAGCCCCTTTCTGCTGCCACTTTCCTAGCTTTATGCCAGTCCCACCTGTTCCTCTTCCCCAGTTGCAGCCTATCAGGTTAATTGATCTCACTTAACCTGCTGTGCCTCGTGTGGGGTGGATGCCTCATCACAGGCACCTAGCCCACTGACTGCCTCCAAATCTATGGCTCTGGGGCAGCCAGCCAGTGCGACTGTCCGGAAGCCCTGGGGACACCAAGGTTTCCATGTCTGCAGCTTTAGGGCAGCTCAGGGGCTGCCCTGGAGTCAGAGCTCCATCCTCTTTTATGGAGAATTTTGAAATTTTTGGTTTTTGTTGCAAATCGGAATGAAACTAAATTTTCTCTGTGCAACTCTAATCACAATCTACATGACAGACAGGACACAATAAAGAGACAAAACAGACAAATAGTGTGGGGAAGGCTTTGATAACAAAAGGAAGTGAGTTGAGAGGACATGAGCACTCTCTCTCCTGGTCCCCAGCTCTTTTCTCTATCCCACTCTGAAATAGCCACCTGAATTTATTGTACAATCCAGCTCCTCTTGTCAAGCCAGGCAAGGACTGGATGATTAAATACGTAATTATTCAATCAGCATACGGAGCTGTCATTAAGGTGACATGTGGGATCTTTCATAACTTAAATAACAGTATAATTTTTGTTCCCCTTCTGGGCTCAATATGGCTGAAATTAAAAATTACGATGTCGTGAAAAATCCCTCTCTCTGTATCTAGTTCTGATGTGGTACATTTCAACTTCTCCATTTGGTGCTAATCAGAACTGACATTTTTTTCCTATGGAAAACTAAGATTCACTGGAATGTATCTCTGGATTAAATTAACAATTCTATGTTGGAAATGCCCATTTTGTAGTTGATACAGTAGAGTGACTACAACCACTCTTCTAACTTTTTCAGGTTTTACAGGTATATAGAGTGTGTCCAGAGGATGGCAGAGGAAGGGTTAACTTTTTGCCCTAGCTAGAGGAAGAATTACAGCTGCCTGCCTTGAGTGCAGGGATTTGTAGGGCAGAGCATCTTGGAGAACTGATTAAATATCCCACCATGCAATGGATCTGACACAGCTGCTATTGAAGTCACTGGAAAGACTCCCATTAACTTCAATGGGAGCTGGACCAGGCCCTAAAGGCAGGCAGAGTCAGAGAAGAAAGATCTCTGGGGAGAGGTCTGGGGAGGATGGAGAGCTGGAGTAGAGTGAAAGTGACTTTTCCCTCTGGTACATGGCTGAAATTACCCACACATTACTGATTGTTTGGACTTGGCTGAAGCAAGCCAGTTCTTATAACTTTGAATTTTGGCCAACGGCAAGCCTTATTGTATTTCTGCTTGGCTGTTCAAAGAAAAGGACATCCTTTATATTCATTTTTCAGTTTTATGCTAAAGCACACCACAGAGGTGTGTACATTCTACATAGGCACGTTGTCCATATAACATGTTCTAAGAGTTTTTGAGCCTGCTGCTTCTGAAATTAAACAGCAGTAAAGCCCAATTACCACAGTGAGGTGATTCCCAAGGTTGCAGGTAAAAACACAAGAGATCGTAGTTTTATACAGGAGATAAAACTTAATTTCTGCAGCTTACGAGCCATAGAAAAATGTTTTACCACAGACTGGGGTAGTCAATTATTGTTTGTCAAGGTCCAAATTTCTTGGTCAAGGTATAGTCAAGGTCCAGACCCCAGAGAAAATAATAAAAATAATAAAAAATAATAAATAAATGAAAAGATTTTGGGGTCCATTCAAAAGCATCTGGTGGTCTGGATTTTGCCCTTAGTCCACCTACTGACTACCCCTGCCGCAGACCATAATTATATATCCTCACAACTAGCTTTCATTATAAATGTTTCTAGAAGGCAAGGTAATAGACAGTATGTGTGAGGGATTATAAACCACTGATGGGATTAAATTGGTTGTTTACTGATATTGGAAGACAGAGCGCACTAGCTTATATAATAATAGCCCAGGGGCTTGAAGCTCTATAATACTGAAGAGTATTTGTAATAAAGCTGACAGTAGAACTCTAGAAATGTATCCACCTCTCTCTCCAAACAGTTTTTCTGAGAGCTCCTAAAAGGCTCAAGAACTTAAGTAGCTCTAGTGATGTGATGTTGTCCAAATGCATAACTTGTCTAGAGACAGGAGGCAGAGCTCAGGTGATTCATCCATGGTTGTGGTCCAGAAGGCAAGGCAATCTGGGAGTTCCACTGGTTCAACAGTGGAATTGTTACAAAGCCTAAACAGCAGGTAAATATAGTGGTCCTGAAACTCTGTTCATTCAGGAGCTGAGATGATCCAGAAACCAGACATTTCAATGGCAGAAGGTGGAGCTGGAATCCAAGAGGTTATCAGGAAGCTTCTTCCATGAAGGTCAGGAATACAAATGTGGACAGCATTTTTGGAATGTGGACGATGATTTGTCTTGTCCTGTTTTTGTGCTGAAGCCATCTGTTGCATGTGAAGGAGAGTGGCAAGAGTTAAATGAATCAACATTCCAACATTGGTGTTGCCACATTCTATTGGAATTCCACTGAAATCAAAATGGAACGTCATGAAATAGCTGGCATGGCACCTAATGAACTGCTTCTTGCCTGATAAATGCGACCACACTATGTGACTGAGTCAGGTGAAAGTAACCAAGAGAATTCAAGTCCTTCCAGAGCTGTTACAAAGAAGTGGGGAACTACAGTTAAGAAGAACCACCCCATCCTGGAAATATGGTATTTAAACCACCTTACCCAGAACTGCCTTCAATGTTGGGGAAACATAATTTGCAAGAGAGAAAGGGAACTTTGTAGTTTTAAACACTGTAATGGAGAGACTAGACACTCTCCGGAATAAAGTGACAAACCATCCCAACATTTAGGGTAATCTGGCTACAATAAATATTGTTACTTGGCTTATCAGGATTATACTGAATGATCTGGATGCTTAGATGCCTATGATCTGTCTCTCTGTAGCTCTCTGAAAAATCCAATCTGGGTCTTGGAGGAACACACGGAAAGCTGTGCAGTGTTCCCTGATAGAGGAATACAAGTTCTTGGGGTATTGTTATGGATGTGCTCCTCTGCAAAAACCATTGACTTTTCCCAAGGGAGGAGTATCGTTCATGAGACTAATGTTAAGATATTGACTGTGATCTCATGTTTGTAATCTTCAAACAGACATAAACTCTCTGTGGACATGGTCATATCATTACATAGTCTAACTTAAAGGAGTTAATTGGGCCTCAAATACCTCTATAAAAGACAATGTTACATATCCCACGATTATAGTATAGAACAGTGGTTCTCAACCTATTTACCGTTGTGGGCCACATCCAATACTACCTGTATGGCCTTGAGGATGTCACATGGGTCGCAGCTCTGTGCTGATTGGGCTGCAAGCGGCCCACGGGTCACAGGTTGAGAACCACTGGTATAGAAAGAGTTTCAGAGAGGTAGCCATGTTAGTCTCCATACATCTGAAGAAGTGGGTCATAGCCCACGAAAGCTTATGCTCTAATACATTTGTAAGTCTTTAAGGTGCCACAAGACTCCTCGTTGTTTTGGTATAGAAAGATGGCCACATCATTTTTGATACTAAAATGAATGTAAATATGTGAGAGTGTGACACAAATCAATACTTCAGTTACTGGAGTTATATTAACTGATCCAGCAGTTTAGATTGTTCCCTATACACATGCATCACACTGAAAGCTGTGAACTGGATCTTGGAGAACAACATTCCCCAAAAGAGGAGTACTGTACTTGGGATATTCTTCTGGCTCATTCCCCTGCTAGAACCATGGACTTTCCCTGAGGTAGGAGTATCATCCATGAAACTAGTAGTTTCATTTATGAGAGAGCAATGATTTAATCTACAATGAAACATCTCACTTCCCATGAATATGGTCACTTCTTTTACACAATCTAAGTGATGTCAATTGAACCACACATATACGTACAATTGCAATACTTCATATGTCTCTATCACATAAAATGCATCTTAGCATTTTAAATTCTAACTGACCATTCTTTGGAGATGTTCTTCTGACATGGCACTCTTCATAGAGAAGGATATTGGATCAGGAAATGGAGTGCTTTTGAAAAACCCAAGTCCAGTAATACACCTAACTTATAGTATGATTTTTATACGTTATTTCAGTGTGTGATCAAGTTGCAAGGACTATTGCCTTCCAGGACTATACTGACTGACCTGGCTGGCTAATGATGTCCTTGTAACCTTTCCATGTGCATCAATTACAAAGCTGCAGGCTAAATAATATAGGATGACATTCCCTGACAGAGAAGTACGGTTCTTGTGGTATGGTTATGGATGCGCTCCCCTGCTACAGCTATTGACTTTCCCTGAAACAAGAGTATTATCCATTAGATTAATGTTAGGGTATTGACTCTGATCACATTTTTGTAATGTTCAAACAAACCCAAACTCTCTGTGGACATGGTCATTTTGTTACACGGTCCCAATTAGGAAATAATTAGGCCTCAAATACATGTATAAACACAGATTTCTACATCTCAGAATTGCATGACAAAATGTGGTCTTATATTTTAAAATGATGTGAAAATGAATTTTAAAATGTGTGGGAGATCTGGCTGTGACACATCACCACTTGTGTCACCAGTGCTAAGCTGACTGATCTGTCAGGTTAGGTGGTGGCCCCCTCACCTTTCATCTCATCAGATGAGAGTTACCCCATTCAGTACACAGTATATAATGAGTCTCCTCTGTCCGCCTAACAAACTATTCAGAGAATGAACAGAAAGAGCCTCCTGTGCTTATCACTAACTGTATGTACTATTATTTGCACTAGTCATTGAAATTCATAGGAATTGTAAAACCAGCAAAATGACATACCAGCTAGAAAAAAATCTATCAAGGAGGGAAGAAAAACATTCATCCAAACTTCTGAACTGTTGAAATTACTTTGTCACTTGTGATCCACCACATCTGTGATATTATGTTCCCGTGTGTTAAATCTCCTTCACTTCTGTTTCTCCCACACATCATCCAAACTCAGCTAACGGGAAACTAACAGAGAGGCTCTCAAGACATCCCCTGTTCCTGTGGTCCACAGAGTCTGGGATGTTTTGCTGCTGCTCGACAGCAGCAATTAGCAAAAGCCAATGATATCCGCAGAACTGCTGCATCATCAGGATGGTGATGAACACCATAGCAAACCTCACAAACAATACAGTTAAGGTTGCCATGGCTGCTTGGCTGCTATTTTACTTGTGCATCCAAACAGAATCACCCCTTGTGTTAGCTCAGCTTTGCACTACTCCACTTGTGCAAAGCTGCCCTAAATCTGCCTTACCTACCCAAAAGAAGGTAAGGGAGATCCTTGGGTAGCACAGAGCTCATGTGGCAGTCCCCCTTCCTCCCTGCTCCCAGGGCAGAGGCTGTGGCTGGGGATTTTTTTTCATTTTTGTAAATTTTTCTGCAGAACACCCTATTTTCTGACCAGCTCTAATAAAAAGACATGGCTTGTATCTAAGTGATAAATACCCTTCACCTCTTTCTTACATTCTAACCTAAAGCCCACTGGAGTCAGTGGGAATCTTTCTGACTTCTTCTCATCTTCATCTTCAGCGTTAGGCCTTTCGTCTCTATTCAAACACCAGTCAAGTCAAAGGGATGGCTCATGGCTAACTTCCCAAGGGGTAACCTGCTCCTCTGATTTCCCAGGTCTGGAATGGCGTATTGCTGCTAGGCAGTCTCAGTTGGCGGAAGCCAATGGCATCAGTGAGTCTGTGACATCATCATCAGCAATGTGCTCATTACCTAGCTGACATTTAATTGGTGTATGAAGACCTTCTGTCTGAAGAATCCCTGTCCAATAGGGTGGCCGGCCCGTCCGGGCTCCGGAGGTCTCAGGGAAGAGACCCCACCAGAGGGGAGAGACTGAACCAGGTGGCTGGTCTGTTGCCACCACGCCTGGATGGGCTACCAGAGACTGGTAGGCCATCAGGGAGGCTGGGAGGAATCCTGCTCCAGCAGGGTGTGGACAGTAAACCCAGGGATGTGGGGAAAATCCTGAAGGAAAAGAGGAATATCCCAGCCCATCGCTAAACAGAAGTGCAGGACCCACCAAGGCAGAGAGGAAGCTCTGTCACACATGGATAAGCAACTGTGCTGCTATGTTAACACCTCTAGTTTGTTCTGAGTGAAAAATATCCTTCTTCATATTCAGATCTTGGCATATCTAGTTTTGAGGGATGCAAGCCAAAGGAATGTCAATTGATACATTTATTTAAAGAAGTTTTTTCTCCCTCTGCCTTTTTACATTTTAACTTTCATAGATGCAAGACATAAACTGTCAAATAGCAGGCTTGATTCCCCAGCTACAGTTAGAAGGATTTGCTTACTAGAAGGATGGTACATTTTCTGCAGCCAGCCCGTGTTTACTTGCTAAGTATAGCCATGACAGACAAAGTGACAAAAGTGTTCCAGATAGCCCAGCTGAGCAGCCTGTTCCTGCTTCTGTTGTACATCTTGTTAGCAAATGACAATCTGGAGAAGAATTGGAGTATTTGGAGTCAGTAATATGGTATTTCTGCTCTTGAAGGCATAAATCCTTCACTGCCTGGCTGTATTTTTTTGTTTTACACAATGGGCAACATGCAGTAATTTAAAATATTGCTAAAGAATTTTAAAAGTCAATTTATAAAACCCTCTGGATATGAATGCTCCATTACTTGCCCATGCCTAATAGAATGCTTTATTCATCACACAGGAGTAGGCAGTGAGTTTATTCTGAAATTACAGTCTACCGTGATTTATTTAAATTGCCTCTTTCTTCGTGCCAGAGATGACTTAGTGATGCTATTTCACCTGGATAGTAATTTCAGTGCAATTAAAAAACCCTCTGACCTGTTTTCTGTTGGTAGCAGAGATGATTTCTCTCCCTGCTGAATATTGGTGAGCTCTGCTATTTTTCTCAACCTACTTAATTCACCCACTCTTCCCCACCAAGATTTCACTGAGTCAAGAAAATTTAGATGACTCCTGTCAAGGTTCCTTCCCCACTCTGAACTCTAGGGTACAGATGTGGGGACCTGCATGAAAACCTCCTAAGCTTATTTTTACCAGCTTAGGTTAAAACTTCCCCAAGGTACAAACTATTTTACCTTTTGTCCTTGGACTTTATTGCTGCCACCACCAAGCGTCTAACAGATATATAACAGGGAAAGAGCCCGCTTGGAAACGGCTTTCCCCCCAAAATCCTCCCCAAACCCTACACGTCCTTTCCTGGGGAAGGCTTGATAAAAATCCTCACCAATTTGTACAGGTCAATGCAGACCCAAAGCCTTGGATCTTAAGAACAATGAAAAAAGCAATCAGGTTCTTAAAAGAAGAATTTTAATAGAAGAAAAAGTAAAAGAATCACCTCTGTAAAATCAGGATGGTAAATACCTTACAGGGTAATCAGATTCAGAACATAGAGAATCCCTCTAGGCAAAACCTTAAGTTACAAAAAGACACAAAAACAGGAATATACATTCCATTCAGCACAGCTATTTTATCAGCCATTTAAACAAAACAGAATCTAACGCATATCTAGCTAGATTACTTACTAAATTCTAAGACTCCATTCCTGTTCTGTTCCCGGCAAAAGCATCACACAGACAGAGAGAACTTTTGTTACTCCCCCGCCTCCAGCTTTGAAAGTATCTTGTCTCCTCATTGGTCATTTTGGTCAGGTGCCAGCGAGGTTATTCTAGCTTCTTAACCCTTTACAGGTGAAAGGGTTTTTCCTCTGGCCAGGAGGGATTTTAAAGGTGTTTACCCTTCCCTTTATACTTATGACAACTCCTAATTAGTCCACATAGTCTGAGCCATAATTTGGGAGTATATGACACTCATGAATGGGTTAATTTGTATAAGGCTACCATTTCCACAAGCAGCTAGCAATAATGTCATGCTCTTGGTGTGTGGTTAGAGCTTCTGTTTTTCTGTGTTTATTTAATTCCATTTTCTGGAGCTTATTTTTAGCAATTTTTGAGGTTTATGTAGATGTCCAAAATCTGGAGTTGGGGGGGGGGCTTTCTCTTTGTATATACAGTAATGAGTAATGTATACCATATACAGTAAATAAGCTAGGAGTAGGCATCATGGTGCTGGTGTATTTTGCAAAGATTTGTTAAAGTTTAAATTATTCATGCTAATACTTCATAGAATACTATAAATGTTCCACAATAGATTTTATGAAAGTAATTAAACTTCAGTAATGTGAAATCTCAGTACTGCCCTGTATCTGCTGTTAAATCTTTGCAGAGAACAGGGAAAGGCTACTGTTTTGGGATACAAATTATGGTTTGTGTGGGTTAGGTAAATGTCAACGAGTGAAGTTCTACTGTAATTTGACATCCTTTCTGGAATTACTGCTTTACAAGCCACTAGCATGGCTAATCTTCTTCCCTGGAAATATTACTTGTGTTCTCTTAGGACAGCATTAAATTAATTACTTTTAATGGTTATTTCAGATTGGTTGGTGTACTCAGTAGTTAACACATCAATCCTTCATGACCACAGTCCAGTCCTTCCTGCACTATGACACCATCTGCTGATAACATCTTGAATCTTGCTCCCACTTGATTAGTATAGGGCTGTGTTTAGCAATTGTTACTAGTGTTTTGCTGATTGTTAGAGATGCCTGTTGTCTTGTATTGCGCTATCGCACTTAGCGCTGCAATGCCAGTTTTACATTGTCTAACTGATATGTCTTCAATTACCACTCCTTAGTGGCTTTATTACTGAAGTATTGTTCTATGCCCCTTGTGGCAGACAACAAACAATGGAAATTGCATATTGAACTGAATATTTAGTGCTCTGCTTTCTTCATTCACAATAAGCAACGACGGTGATCACCATTAGTTTTATATATGGAATTTGAACAGATTTTTCTTGAACAGCCCTGTTGTCTGATAGATACCAGAATACAGGAGATAATTCATTACCTGAACATGTCTCATTTACATTGTATTTGCAGCAGAAGAATTTGTTCCTTCCATCTACCTTCTCTGTGATTGACAATGTAGGAAAAAGCTGTCTTGTTTTCTACAAGATGTAGTTCTCTGGCTGCCTGGGAAGAAGTGTTGGGAGCTTAAACAAAGACTATTTAACCTTTATTGGAAGACAGAGATTTTTCCCTAAAATTCCAGAAGGACCCACTCCCGAAGTTCTCACTCAGTTCTCACTTAGGCAAAACTCTCATTGAGATCAATGGGCGTGTTGCCTAAGTGAGAACCAAGGACATATAGGAATAGGACAGTTAGGACGCTAAGGCCATTGTGGAGAAACTAAAATAATTCTTTGCATTGGTCTTCATGACTGAGGATGTGAGGGAGAGTCTCAAACTTGAGCCATCCGCTTTAGGTAACAAATCTGAGGAACTCTTTTAGATAGAGGTGTCATTAGAGGAGGTTTTGGAACAAATTGATAAACTAAACACTAATAAGTCACCAGGACCAGACGGTATTCACCCAAGAGTTCTGAAGGAACTCAAATGTGAAATGCAGAACTACTAACTATAGTCTGTAACCTATCATTTAAATCAGCTTCTGTACCAAATGACTGGAGGATAGCTAATGTGATGCCAATTTTTAAAAAGGGCTCCAGAGGTGATCCTGGCAATTACAAGCCGGTAAGCCTGACTTCGGTATCGGGCAAACTGGTTGAAACAATAGTAAAGAACACAATTATCAGACACATAGATGAACATAATTTGTTTGGAGTGAGTCAACATGCCTCACCAATCTGCTAGAATTCTTTGAGGGGGTCAACAAGCATGTGGACAAGGGGATCCAGTGGATGTAGTGTACTTAGATTTTCAGAAAGCCTTTGACAAAGTCCCTCATCAAAGGCTCTTAAGCAAAGTAAGCTGTCATGGAATAAGAGGGAAGGTCCTCTCATGGATTAGTAACTGGTTAAAAGATAGGAAACAAAGGGAAGGAATAAATGGTCAGTTTTCAGAATGGAGAGAGGTAAATAGTGGTGTCCCCCAAGGGTCTGTACTGGGACCACTCCTATTCAACATATTCATAAATGATCTGGAAAAAGGAGTAAACAATGAGGCAAAATTTGCAGATGATACAAAACTTCTCAAGACAGTTAAGTCCCAGGTAGATTGCGAAGAGCTACAAAAGGGTCTCACAAAACTGGGTGACTGGGCGACAAAATGGCAGATGAAATTCAATGCTGATAAATGCAAAGAATGCATATTGAAAAACATAATCCCAACTATACATATAAAACGATGGGGTCTAAATTAGCTGTTACCACTCAAAGAGATCTTGGAGTCAATGGGGATAGTTCTCTGAAAATATCCACTCAATGTGCAGCGGCAGTCAAAAAAGCAAGCAGAATGTTGGGAATCATTAAGAAAGGGATAGATAATAAGAGAGAAAATATCATATTGCCTCTATATAAATCCATGGTACGCCCACATCTTGAATACTGCGTGCAGATGTGGTCACTCCATCTCAAAAAAGATATATTGGAATTAGAAAAGATTGAGAAAAGGGCAACAAAAATGATTAGGGGTACGGAATGGCTTCCTTATGAGGAGAGATTAATAAGACTGGGACTTTTCAGCTTGGAAAAGAGATGACTAAGTGGGGGATGTCATTGAGGTCTATAAAATCATGACTGGTGTGGAGAAAGTAAATAAGGAAGTGTTATTTACTCCTTCTCATAACACAAGAACTAGGGGTCACCAAATGAAATTAATAGGCAGAAGGTTTAAAACAAACAAAAGGAAGTATTTCTTCACACAATGCATAGTCAACCTGTGGAACTCTTTGCCAGAGGATGTTGTGAAGGCCAAGACTATAACAGGGTTCAAAGAAGAACTAGATAAATTCATGGGGGATAGGTCCATCAATGGCTATTAGCCAGGATGGGCAGGGATGGTGTCTCTAACCTCTGTTTGCCAGAAGCTGGGAATAGGCAACAGGGGATGGATCACTTGGTAATTATCTGTTCTGTTCATTCCCTCTGGGGCACCTGGCATTGGTCACTGTCGGAAGACAGGATACTGGGCTAGATGGATCTTTGGTCTGACCCAGTATGGCCGCTCTTATGCAGTCTAGAATCTTCCAGGTCAGGTCAGGTAATACATTCACAACATTTTCTTCATCAGATGTTGAAAAAGAATTTGATTGTGTTGAATGATTGGATCTTTTCTCTACCATTGAATTTATAGAATAGGACTACAATTTCCTGACTGGGTAAGACTGATGTACTAGGCACCCATAGCCAAGATTCTTATCAATAGTTTTGCATCTATATTCTTTGATTTCAACCATAGAATGAAGCCATGTCTAGAGCTATCTCTCACTATGGAGACTTTGGCTGATCCTCAGTGCAGATAAGACAGGCAATGGTAATAGGTTGGGGAAAACAACTGGAAGAAAAGGTGAGGATTATATCTGTCGCCCTCACTGAAGATGGGTATCTGCCTTTTGTAACTTGAGTTTGCTTTCTGAGGTCCAGGAATGTCCCTAGCTAGTGCTGGAGAATCAGATATCTGCAGCATCCCGGGCTGCTTCTATTCATTTGCAACTGCCTGGGAGGCTGCAAATGCTTCTGTTGGATGTAGATGTTGCTACCATGATCCATGCCTTTGTTAGCCCAAGATTAGACTATTTCAATGGGTCTAGATGGGGCTACACTTTAGAACTGTTTAGAGACTGAAGCTGGTACAGAATGCAGCTGCCATCTTGTTAATTGGGGTATCTCACCACAAGCTCATTATAGAGAGTTGCCAACTATCTACTCACATAAAACTGAACACCCCAGCCCCTCCTCTGTAGCCTTGCCTCTTCTCTGAGGCCCTACCCCCTCTCACTCAATTCCCCCTCCCTCTGTCACTCACTCTCCCCACCCTCACTTGCTCATTTTCACCAGGCTGTCTGTGCACTGCCCTGTTCGCAGACACTGCCCCCGCAGCTCCCATTGGCTGCGGTTCCCAGCCAATGGGAGCTGCAGAGCTGGCACTTGGAGCGGGGGCAGTGCGTGGAGCCCGTTGGCTGCCCCTATGCCTAGGAGCTGGAGAGGGGACATGTTGCTGCTTCTGGGAGCTGTGCGGAGCCACAGAAGGCAAAGAGCCTGCCTTAGTCCTGCTGGGCCATCGACCGGACTTTTAACGGCTCAGTCAGCAGTGCTGACCAGAGCTGCCAGGGTCCCTTTTTGACTGGGTGTTCCCATCGAAAACCGCTTTTTGAAGTGTAGGTTTTGAGCTATACAGTCATAAGTGGCTTAGGACCTGTCGGCTTGAGAAACTGCTTCTCTCTGCATGATACAACTACAGTAGAGATCAGTGGGAGCACTTTTGTGGCTCAAAAGACCCTAGAGATGCTTGCTTTTCCCCTTGTTCTGAAATAGCTCAAGTCTATTGACCTTTAGGGCATTCTGCAAAGCCTATTTTTTCCTATTTACTCTTTAATAAATATGATATAAACAAAAACCCATAACACACTATATATAAACTTCTCATAACATTTGCTACCTAACCTACTTGTAACACTTGATTATATATAATATAAATGGTTAAAATATAAATCAATTATTTGTATTACACAGTTTACAAACAAACAACATTTGTTTATAAAAATCCAATCAGTTTTAATCTTATTCTGCTTTATCCTTATTTTATGTATAGAGAAATTGGTGGTGGTGGTGGTGGGATTAGAATATGATACAGAACAGAAGCAAACTTCAGAGGAGAACAGAAGAGGAGGGAAGGAAGTGGGCAGAGAAGAGGCAGAGGCAAGGGCAGGCCCCTACATTTAAAAGAATCATTCAGATACTTCCTGGAAAGCATCCCATATCTTGGGTATTGCTGTTATGGTATATAATTCTTTCCATGGTGGCCAATCTTATGATGTCTATTCTCCAATCTCTAATTGTGGGTCGCTTTTTGGATTTCCATGTTTATAGCACTAGTTTTTCAGCAATTATTAGTGCTCTGCTGAGCCAGTTTTTCATATTTATCCAGGTTCCAATTAACATCCATTAGGTTTAAAATTACATGTTTATTTTATAACAGTTTTTTCCTATAAAATAAAATTGTAACTCTGTAATCAAGTTCTTCCCAAAACATATGCGTGTAGGAGCATTCTCATGGCAGATGGGTTAAATTAGTGTCTACCAAATCACAGCGACAACATTTGTCTGACTTAGTGGCACCTGTTTTGAACAATCAGCGGGGGTTCCAATGCAGATTCCATATGATTTTCTGATGGATTAACCTTAACTGGTGGTCCAAGAAGCAGTTCAGAACACTGGCGAAAATTTGTTTCCATTGGTTTGCAGAGAATAATTGGCTCAGTTCTTCCTCCATTTCTTTATTAAGAAATCCGTGTTTAATTCAGATTTGCTGGCCTTGGGTGCATATAATGTTGCTGTAGGTCTTGGTAATCTGGGTAATATGTGAAGAAATGAAATATGGATTGGGTCGGGATAACGCATGTATCAGAGCTAAACTCATGAGAGATGGCATGTGTAAGTTGGATATATTGCCATTCCTTCTTAGTTTCTAGAGTGAATCTTTCTTTTAATACTTTAAAAAGGAGGAAGATATCATTTTCAGTAAATTGGCTGATGGTCAAAATCTCTTTCTTAATCCAGTCAGCCAAATGATGGAGTTGCCTGCTGTACAGAGTTTGAGTTCCTGCAGATAGAGGCCTTGGTATGTAGAAGGGGGTGATTTTTAAATTGAGTAGACATAGTACACCAAGTATTTCTGGCTGCCACACTAATTGGTAATTGCTCTTCAGGGAATTGGTAGTAGTCCGGGTGCAGCAGATTGGGAAGGGGTAAAGGAGCAACCCACTCTGCTTCCATCTGGAGCCAATCCAGGGCTCTACAGCACAAGGGAATGAGCCATTGTGCAGCTTGGCTAAGAATTATTGCCTGATGGTAAAGTTTACAGTCGGTAAATCTGAAACCACCTGCTTTGATAGGAAGCTGTAATCTGTGTGAGGAGATTCTGGGCTTGTTATTGAAAATGCCTATCTTTATCCTCCTGGCTCTTTTGGAGGATGGGATGTATAAGAATTGACAGTTTTATAGGGTGAGGTATTTCCAGCATTCACATTGCTTGGCAGGTATATTTTCATTATATATGATGGAAATTAGCTTCTAGACTTTTTTTTTAATGTATCTACCTTGACATAAATACACACACATTGGAGGACCAGATAATGGGACTAATGTGAGATGAGAATCTGGCGTAACGATTCTCGTAGTGCTTGATGGCAAGGAACTGCTTGGCCAAGTGGACTTTGGGGGAAATATTTTGGGAAAATGAATGTCAAGGAAGACCTATTTTATACAGAAAACTATTATAGATTTCACTGTAGACCTAGATAAGGGAGAAATCCCAAGAGTGGGACATTACCTCTGATGCTTTCAGATTTCCTGTCATCCCACCTAGTGTTTTTTTCTTTTCCACCCGTTGTGTATCATCATATGCTTAGATTGTGATCTCTTTAGAGCAGGAACCTTCTGCCTAGCATGATGGGGCACTTTTGGGGGATTCCATGTGCTAAAGCAAGTAAATAATAACACTACTGCTACTACTCAACAATTTGTGTGGTAATGATTTGTAAAATTGCTTATCTTTTTAAAAGAAACAGTTATAAGAAAATAACTCCTGGGACAGGGAAAGAGTATTAAGGAAGGTGAGAACAAAGGTGAGAAAATCCATATATTCCTGGAACTGCATGCAACACACAGACTCGGGCTAGGAGGAGGGAACTACCAGAAATAAAGAAGGAAGATCAAAAAGAAAAGCAGAAACATCTTTATTATTACCAAAGGAGCAAGTCATGCACCAAAATAAAACATGCCTATTTTGGGATGCTAAAGACTGTTGGGTGAAATATGTGCTGAGCGCTTGAAAGCAAAACTTCTCTCTGATATAAACTTAGCTTGAAGGTTTTCTGACTCCTGGAGTCATAGAACAAGTACAAAGACACAGGTTAATTTTGTGCTACCCCTTTGAAGTTATATTTATCTTAGCAAATGTTCATCATATTGGTAGTTTATTCTGGGAATGCTGGACAGCAGTAGGAGAGGTTAGAGGCACTTAAAAGGAACTGTATGGAACCTACAGTTTATGGTCCAGATCCTCAGCTGCTGTCTTCAGTGAAGCTATACTAATTTACAACAGTTGAGATCTGGCTCTGAGTCTTCTTAATATATTAAATGTGTCCTATAGATTTATTGCACAATATATTATGCTTTTCTTTCTTTTATATATACTGTTTTTTATATCCTTTGTTGCCCCCTCTCTCGCCCCAAACAACCAATCTGTAAAGAGAATGAAATTATGACTTATAGAAGGGTGGAGACAGACATACCTCTTACTTTCAGTGTAGTCAAACACTGAGGGATTTGGATAAATGGCGCCATCTGCTATTGTGTAGGACACAGTCTACTGCATCATGAGCGTTATTTAAATGACAATCCATTCGAGGAATAGGTTTACGTGACTTTTTTTTTTTAATGAACTGTTTGCTCTCAATTTGACTCTTCTGAAAAATGTAACACAATCCAGCTATCTGGTTGGAAAGAGGGAAATGGCACTTGTGACATTTTGGGGATCACCCAGACCAGTAAGATTCTGTCACCCCGTGCCTTGTAATGCTGGGTGTCTTAATTCTATGATGCTGTGGTTCAGAGCTCTGACACCAGTAGTCAGCCTACAAACATAAAGGTCTCAATCCCAGCTTCCACCAGCCTAGTTACTCCTTTCAGGGTGACCTCAACAACCTCCTCTGATCCCAAGTTTTCCTAAATCCATCTCCCCAAGTTCTTAACTACCAGACACTTGGACTCTCTCTCTCTGGTTTGTCACCCTTTAAAAAAGGAAAAGGATTTGAAGTGAAAGATATCCAGAAAATGAGGACCAGCATCATAGAGTATGTCTACACAACAATGAAACAGCCCTGCAGCCCAAGTCTCTTGAGCCTGAGTCAGCTAGCATGGGCCAGCTGCATGTTTTTAATTGCAGTGTAGACCTACCCTGTGATGCTGGCCCTCAGTTTCTGGATAGCCTTCACTTCAAATCCTCTTCCTTTTTTAACAATGTTTACAAGTGCTCCCCTAAGCCACTTAAACTATGGTAATTCATGGTTACACTGAGTGGGCAAACTCCCTCCTTTCTTCGTTTTCCAAGACTGGGCTTTTCTTTTCAGTTGTAGTGTCTTTCTATTAATTTAATGGTCCACCATTGTCTTTCCCTAGGTTGTACAATGCTAGTTAGTTGCAGTTAGTTTCGTGTAAAATGGGAGATGACACTCCCTGCCTGATTACTTCACTCCACGTTGTGAGGTGATGCTGCTGTTGCATGGGATGCAGAGATGATTTAGTTGGGGATTGGTCCTGCTTTGAGCAGGGGGTTGGACTAGATGACCTCCTGAGGTCCTTTCCAACCCTGATATTCTATGATTCTATGATTCATGCTAGTTACAATTACAATTGTATACATATGTAGATATACATGGATACATCTGTAACCATAACCTGCATACATGTCTCCTAAAGAGCAAGTTCAAAACATTACAAGCTTTCATAAAAGACCTTACTTGACATATTTCTACACAATAACATTGCATACAACCCTTTGATTCAATTGCTTATTCTCTGGGGTTCAGATCCTGTTTTCTCCTCGGGGTGATTGGCCCCTGATTATCACAGAAGTTTTCTTTTAGATTCAGCTTCCAAGCACTGTGGAGTCTGGCTGGGTCAACTACAAGGAGGAAACAGGTCAGTTTAAAACTACCTACCCAATGTGAGTGTTTGCCCTTTCAGCAGCAGTGCATGGTCCTCTTCTAACTCTCCATTTAATGTTTAGAACAGAAAGTGAGAGTTGAATTGAATGTGACCAGTGGGCCACAGCTGCTGCTGGGGGCAGCTAGGGAATAGAACAGGGGAAGAGGACTGTGAAGAGTCCAGGAAATCTAAGAAAAAGTTGAACCCACCAAATATACTGGCAGGTCCAATAGGAGTATGCTATATGAAACATACTATATAGTATGATATACCATAGTTAGGAAGTTAAGTACTAGAACAAATTACCTAGGGAGGTTATTGAATCTCCATCATTGGAGGCTTTAAAGAACAGTCCGAGATGATCTAGACAATACTTAGTCCTGCCTCAGTGCAGAGGACTGGACTAGATGACCTATCAAGGTCCCTTTTGGTCCTCTAGGATTTCTATGACATCAGACCTGCCAAGAACACTGTTATGCCCTGTAGACTACAGACACTAAGGCAGCATCTGAATATTTCCTTTATACACCTGGCCTCTTTGGTGTAGAAAGGATTCTGGGGCAGGCTGGGGAGGTGTCAGAGCAGGAGGTGCAAAGGACAGAGCACAAGTTACTTCAGAAATGCAGGCCAGCAGAATACTTGTTGGGGAGCTATTAGCCACAGGTGCAAGTTAGAGCAGCCTCAGAGCTGTTCTATCTTGCACTAAAGCCAGCTCAGAATCTGGCAGTCTCCAAGGTTGGAAGTTAGAAAAGTGGTGGGAAAACCTCCCATCATTCTCAGTTGTACCAGGTGTTGATCTGGTGCATCTTGGGGCCTTACCCAATAATTATAAATTATCTCCACTCTACATGGTCAAATACCTTCTACATATTGAATGAACGCCCAGCATCAGGGATCTAGCATATGCCCAAAACTGAATAAGCTACAAATATGATACTGTCAATAGTATGTCTTCTCAACAGAAACTTGATCTGATCTAAATACATTAATTCAGTTCCCAAAAACTTACTTAAGGTTGACCAGCAGTGCCATGTCTGCTTCCAGAAAGTTAAATGCAGTTATATTTAAACCTCTGAAAAACTGGAAGTACAGTGAAGGTACACACTAGTCCTTCCCTGCAACATTAACTCTGCTCCCTGGAGCTGGCAAGAGAGTTGAGCACTTGACAGGAAGCACAAGAAATCTTCTTTAGGACACCTCATTGTCACCAGCTCTGCCCTCTTCCTGGCCCCTCCATATTCCCTGTAGGCCTGGAGGGCCATAAGGAGGGGACAGGGCTGTCCCTAGCTATTCTGGGGCCCTATGCAGCCCCCCCATGGGGTGTGGGGGGGCCCACGCCTCCACCCAGGGCAGGGGCTGGTCCCAGGCCTCTGTGGGGGGGGTGGGGCTGGCTTGGGGGGCAGGAGGGAACCACCCCCCAGCACTCACCGGTGGCGCGGCTGGGGCCAGGTCTCTGGACTTCCCGCCACTGGTGAGTGTAGGCCTGGCCCTGTTGCAGTCCTCAGGGGCAGGAAGAGGCAGGGCTGGTGCAGAGCAGGGGTGGGAAGGGGCAGAGCAGAGCAGGGCTAGGGCTTTGAGGAAGGGGCAGAGTGGGGGCGGGGCTGGGGCAGAACAGGGGCAGGGGCCCTGGGGAAGAGGTGGAGCAGGGGCTGGAGCAGCATGCAGCTGCGCAGGGCAACAGGAAATGTGGTGTCCCAAATTTCCTGGTGCCCTACGCAGCTGCATACTTTGCGTATGGGTAAGGACGGCCCTCGGAGGGGAAGGAAGGTGATAATTCATGTGCTGTAAGGAACACATCTACCATTTGGAGGCAGCAAGGGGGAGTGGAGGGAAGCCCTAAACTCCATGCTCCATTTGGGCACTAACGAAAGAGGGAACAGGCTATGCTCAACCCTCTGCAGCACAGAGGGATTTCAGAGGTGTGAAATGACTTGTTCATTTTAATGAGAGGTTCTCAGACGACTCAGAACATCCCTGGAGATGAATACATTCCGACACAATAGCTCTGAGAGGTGTGAACTGACTCATTCATCTCAGTGGGCGTTCTCTTCCTCCCTTTCCCTAAATCCATCCCAGCTCCTGTTGTGGAATACCAATTTTAAGACAATCTTGCTATGCATGTGGGTTTTAGAGCAACTTGAATGCTAAAATCAGCTTCTTATTCAGGGGGCCATATCTGAGGATCTCATTGTCCAAGTTACTCCAAACTGGCAGCAAGAAGTATACGCCACTACTGTGTGGCATATACTACTGAAGATATTCTCACTATGTATGCAGATGTTAGAGCGATTTGAAAGTTTTTAAAAATCATAATATGGGGGTGGCTGTATATCAGGAACCCCTTCACCAAATGACCCAAAATTTGTATTACAAACACTATCCCATCCCCTGTCATGACATGCCAGTTTTCAAGACAATATCTTTTGTGGATGTGGATTTTAGATCATTTTTTAAGTTAAAAGAAGCTTATAACATGGGGGTGGAGGAGTTGTATATCAGTAAGCCCTTGACCAAATAACTCCAGATATTCACTGCAGACTCTACCCTAGCCCCTTTTGTAGCATACCAGTTTTCAAGATATGCATGTTCTTGTCTGTGCACTTTGATTATTCACATCTGCTCCTTATTGGAGGACTGTATCTGTGGAAGCCCTTGAGCAAATTATCTCACCACTACGTCTACCCAGGACCCTAATATGACACAGCAATATTATGGTGAGATGGTAGTGCCACCACAGTTAAGCTTGCATCAGGATTTCCGTTTTAATAGGGGTGAAAAAGGTGTACAGAACTTCTGTCTTTTCAGCTGTTGTATCATTTTTAATTGTTTTTTATAGTTCACCTTTTCATTTTTTTATAGCAGCTTGTGTGGGAGAGGAGGAGAATCTCATTTGAGGTTTGCTATGACTGTTCTAAAAAGGGCTCTATGACTAAAAGTTTCTAATAATAATAACAATAATACTTAGCTTGTATATAGATCTCAGTGCGCTTTACAGAGGATAGGGAAGTAAAATTGATTTGGATTGGTGATGTGAAAAGTCATGACAGAAAGACACTACGTAAAAATAGCTAAACTTGTATAATTTTATTTCTTAAATGATTATTTTCTTTCTGTCTGGAAATAAATCCTTCAGGGTTTCATATTTTAAGCTCCATTCAACGATGGGCAGAGCTGAAGGGGTGTGATGGGGGTGTTGTTATGCTGCAAGATGTTAATGGCTGCCATCAGTGGGTCTTTGCTTATAGACCATATCAGACCTGGTTAAAAACTGATGGTTGTGCTAAACACTCTTTTCAGACTAAATGGAAACACAATTAGTCCCCTTTGCATAGTTTGTGGCTGGAAACATAGAAGCCACAGATGAGAAGCTAACCTGTGTGATTTGAGAGATTCCATCACTGTACATGCAGGGCTAGCGGATTGTTTTTGGCAACCTGTATGTGTGTGTGATATCATGTATTAGCTGTGACACTCTGAGTAAGTTTCCCAGACCTGAAGAAGAGCCTGTAAGCTCAAAAGCTGGTCTCTCTCTCACCAACAGAGTTGGTCTAATGAAAGGCATTACCTCACCCACCTTGTCCTCTGAGTGTGGAGGAGGCAGAAAGCCAAAAGAGTAAGCAGGGAGTGAGAGAGGCAGTTACTGAGTGTGGCCTTGAGAGAGAGCAGTGCGACAGAGCTCTTTGGGGGCATGGAACTTGCATGAGGCTTGGGAACAGTGAACAAAACTGCCAGCTGTTGGTTGTTCCTGCTGTGTTCAGGGAAACATGACTTTGTGTACATTCTCTGTAAATAAACAGGATTGCACCAAAAAGTATACCTGACTTGTATTATTAATGTCTCCCCTTAAGAAAAACAAGGCCACAAGTTTTGGCCAACTGGTTGGGCCAAAGGGGAAACAGCAGTCATTTGATTTTTGAGTGTCTGATGAATCCTTCAGACCCCTTTTCCAAGGAACTACAATACTTTGTGGGGTGAACTTGGATTGGTGTGAACTCTTAGTTTATGTAGATTGGATGAATTATTGTAAAAAGTTGAAATTTGTTTTCAATGTTTATTTTTCATGATAAACATAAGTTACTGTTTTGACTGATGACAATATCCTGGAACTACTTTAGTCCACCTTATGACATTTCTTAAAATAGGGCTATTATGGATTCATTTCCTGATGCTCAGAGGATAGAGAGTCATTCATAAATTCCAGACAGGCAATCCAGAAATTTCAGCCCACACACAAGAAACCATTTCTCAAGAAACTATTCTGTCCCAATAATTACCTTAAAATATAAAGCATAGAGCAAACTTTCTGCTATTTGCCACAGCTTCTAAGGACTACCACAAAACAAAACAAAAAGAAAACATTTCTTCAAAATCGAAAAACTTACTTGCATGTTTAGAAAAAGAACTTGTAAGAATTATAACCATACCAATAATAGTTGTTATATAATTTTTTCACAAAATAGCTCTCAAAGTGCTTTACAAAGGAAGGCAAGTGTCATTAGCCCCTTCATACAGATGGGGAAACTGAGGCAGAGAGGTAAAGTTACTTGTTCAAGGTCACATAGCAGGTCAGTGGCAGAACCAGGAACAGAGCCTAGATCTCCTGATCTCAGACCAGTGCATTATCCACTGAACAACAGTGCCTCCCTTCAATTTTTGAAGCTATTATATTTTGGAGAAAAACCACTGTCCCAAACTGATTTCACCACTAGAATAAACTATTTTAGTTAGCTGAATTAAAAAAAATATTCCCAATTCATCAGTCCTGCCAACCTTTGTTTTTTCCTCCTAATGCAACTAAAATTTTCATTAGTCAGTATCAGGATTAATCTATATCTTCTCTGTCGACCTCAACTTTGGGAATATGATCGGTCTTTTTAAAAACAAACCAAACAAACAACCTCTAACCATTTCTGCCTGATCAGGTGAAAGTTGCGAAATATAAAGGGATTTATAAAAAATTCTTAAAGCACGCTTTTTTTTTTTTAAGTAAATATATCATGTTAGGCTCCCCTCCAAAGATATTTCTCCCCCCTCTCTGAGTGTCATGTTATGTCCATTAATTTCAGTGTATTGTATAATGATGAACACTTGACTATTGATCAAATTGTGTTCCATCTTCAATTATTTAATTTAACTAATCATTGGCCACATATACATACAGGCTATTTGCTATACTTTGGGTCTGGTCCTGCAGTCCTTTCTCAGACATAATACCCATTGACGTTCATGAGTATTTTGCCTGGGTAAGGACTGCAGTACTGGGACCTTTATCTGTATTCCAGGACACTGAACACTTTTCATTCCAAACCAGTTGCTGCATGTGTGGCTTTCTTGTCTTCAGTAAGTATGTAATTTTCAAAAAAAGATTAATATATTTCTGCCATGTTCATCCACTGCCAGTTGAAGATATTTTTTGCTCTTCTCGTTCACCCATCCTTCCAGTGTCTGAGTATTTTTAAGGGAAATATTAAACATTCTGGTACTCCCACTGACTTGCTATGTAGTCTTATGCAAATCACTTAACTGTCCTGTGCCTCGTTTTCCCCTTCTATAAAATGGAGATGATGATGCTTAATCACCTTTGGAAAATGCTTTCAGATCCTTGGAGCAAAAAAATGCTATTCTATTAATTATTATTATTCATTAAATTATCCAACCTTTTAAAAGTACATTGCACAAAGCACTGCATCCTTGCTCAGACAGTACTTCCATAGAAGTATCTTTCTTTGGCCCTGAACTTTCAAGTTGTTCTGCATGTACCTTGTAATGGCCCGGAGATCCACTGAAGTCAATTAGCTGGTACATGGGTGGCAGGAAACAACTTGATTTGAGGCGTATATTTTTTGTGACTGAGGACTAGAGCTGGTCTGAGATGCCAATTCACAGAAGTGATATATTTTGCTACTTCTAGTCAACATCCACAGCTCTGCATCAGGATTTAGGGAGCCCAGGGACAGGGAGCCTGGAAGCCCTAGGCTCCCTGGTCCCAGGGTAAGCCCCATGGTGGCCAGACCCTGAAACTGCAGATCCTGGGAACCCCAGCAGTGGCTCCGTGAAACTGATCGTCTTGTCACCGCTGCTGATCACAGACAAGAATGTCAGTTTCATATTTTGTTTTTGGAAACGCCATGATCCAGTGTTTCTGCAAATGAAACGTTCAGTTTGCCAAGAATTTTTAGCATAATTTGGTTTCATTGCAAGGAGGAAAGAACCCAGGTTATGCAAATCTGAAATTCTGAAACTTGAGTTGGCTTGGCTCATAGATTCCCAGGGCAGAAGGGACCATTGTGATCCTCCATCCTGACCACCTACATAGCATAAGCCACACAACGTCTCCCTAATAATTCCTCAGCGGGTAGAAGGAACATTTCTGTTTACACCGCAGGATAAGAAGATGGCCCACTGCATTTCATTTAATAAGCAGAAGTTGGAGTCCAATTTGATTCTTAGTCCAGCCTTTCGCCAAGCAACCAGTACATCCCTGCTGTGAGCCACTGGCTAGGGGCAGGCGGGCAGCGCTCTGGGGAGCCGAGGCAGAGGTGCCTGGGGGGGGGTGCCCCTCTGCCCGCCCGTGCAGCAGGGCTCGGGGAGGTTTGAGGGGCAGGGGCCCGGCGCTCTCTGCCGCATCACTCCGCCGCTGCTGCATTTGCACGGAAGAAGCACGCGCCCCACCCGCCTCGTCAGCCAGCCCCAGGGACGACTGCCTCGGCCGCGCGCGCGCTCTTCCCCACCTCTGCGCCTGAGACCCTCTCGCCTCTTCCCGGTGCGCGCGTCCCCGCGCGCGCGGCGACAGTTGCAGGCCTGTGTGGAGAGGAGCGGCAGGGGGGGCGGGGCTCGCGCCGCAACACCGCCAGGCGAATGAGGGAGGGAGGACGCGGGCGCGCGCGCCGGGAACGGGGGAGAGCGGGGAGGAGCAGGCGCGGCGCGCGCGCGCCAGCGAGGGAGGGAGGGTAGAGGGGGACGGAGTCGCGCGCGCGCGCCCAGTCAGCAGCAACAGCCCTCAGCAGCCGAGCGGCCAGGAGGGAGCCAGACGAGCTGGTGCCGCGGTGGAAACTGCAGCTGGGACCGGTGGGGCGGGGGTGCCGCGCCCCCCCCACACCCCGGACAGCGCCGGAGACCCCGCCGCCCCCTCCCGGGGGCAGTATGAGGGCGGCGGCGCGGCTGTGATCCCCGCCGCAGCGGGGCAGCCCCGCCCCCGGCTCCTTCGCAGCGGCCGCCCCAGTCCCCGTTAGAGCTGTTCCCCGGGAGCTATGAGCCATGAAGCCTCCCGGCAGCAGCGCCCGGCGGCAGCCCCTCTCCGGCCGCAGCCTCCCCGAAGCCGCCTCCTGCCTGAGGCTCCGGCCGCCGAGCCGCCTGCACCTGCTGCTGGGGCTGCTGCTCCTCTGCGGCCCCGCCTGGCCCCGGCCCTGGGGGGCTGCTGCGGCCACCGGTGGGTAGAGAGCTGCCCTTGGCGCCGGGGACACGGGTGTGTGTGTGTGTGTGTGTGTGTAAGAGAGCTGGCCATCTGTGTGTGTGAGAGACAGGTGTGTGGGTGTGCAAGAGAGATCTGTCCATCCATCCATCCATTTCACCCACCCCAATAATCTTCCGTGCCTGTCCGTTTTCTGCCTTTAATAGTAGTTGTCCTAACTCCACCTATGACATTGTCCCATCTGCAAATATGGGGTGTGTATCCATATTTGTGCATTTTAAAAAGACCACGCAGTAATGGGTTAAAACCCTCTTTAAATCCTGTTTTCATTGCGGAGGGAAGGATATGTATACAATGCACTGATGAAGCAGAGACGACAAATGTTTGGGAAGGTATTTTGTGATGTTTGTAGGAAGAACATATCTGCAAATACAGTATGTTTTTGAAGGTTTGGTTTCGTTTGAGCTGTATTTAAATGAAATGCCGAATGCTGGATGCAATTGTTTTCAAAGTGCCATTATTATTATTACTGCTATTATATTGCTTGCCAGATTGATTGATACCAGATACCTTGAAAATGAACAGAAAGGAAATGGGGGTTTGAGCAGGAAAACCCTGGAATGCTGCCTGCTGGAAGTGCTCTTGGCATTCTCAAAGTTACAGGAATAGGGAAGATTAGCCATTATGTAAAGGGGATCGATTAACATTCAGTGCACATGAACTCAGGACTCAAGTTGTCTTAGGAATGTGGGGAGCGTGCCCAGCAGTTTCACAGATGTATGCATGGTTCACTACAGCACAGTGTGCCTGCGTGCTGCCAGGAGAGAGAAGTGTAAGAGAGGGCTGCATGTCCATTAAGAGATTTCCCCTCTGCCCCCAAGATGAAAGGCTTTAAAATACTCATCATCGAGATTGCATGTGAAAATATACATGAATTTAAATAATACATGATAGCAGAAAAACGTTTAAAGTGTAAAAAGAAATCAAACATACTGCATTAATGAGCAGCCTATTATTTCTGTTTAAGCGAATAATACACTGGAATACAGCAAAACATATCTCTAGCTTCATTTTATGGAAAGAGACACATTCTGCACTTTAGTTTATGGCAGGCTATCTTTTTTCCTTAGCTCTGCATTGGAATGAAACTGCAGGAGGAATAGCAGGAGCACTGGCAGATAAAGAGCATACATTTCTACAGAGTAACAGCAGTAGCAGTAAGAATAACAACCAGAGCAATGAAATCCAGAAAGAAATCACACTGCCTTCAAGACTGGTCTATTATATCAACAGAGACTCTGAAAGCCCTTATCATATCCTGGACACTAGGGCAAGACACCAGCAGAAACACAACAAGGTAGGGCCAAAAGAGACTTGATGTACAGTAGCTTAAAAGTAATAGTATCTGCTGTGGAACTGTATTACTGGTACTTCAGAGTATTTATTTAGCAGGACACCAAGACTTCAGAGGTCATTGCACCACTTTTAGAAGTGAGAGAAAAAAAACACACTTCCACTTTTAAAAAAAAAAAAATTGTGGAAATTTAAAGACAGGCCTGAATTGAAATTCTAGATCCAAATCACTTATCCTGGTATTTCAGGGAAGTTGTGGAATTGGATCAGAATTCAGCAATTTTTTGGCCTATAATCCCAATATAGATCACATTGGTTTGACTTAATCTGAATTGTGATACTGTAAGCAGCAAAATACTCTTTAAAATTGTGCTAGACTACTCAAGTGTTTGTGACCCTTGCCTTGTTTTTAAACATGAGACCGTTTAACTCAAAGTGTTGCTAAATGAACTAAATTCTGGTTTCCTGCTAATGCATGCACAGTAACAATAATTATAAAAGTTGCCAGTTTTCAAAATCTTTAGTCAGAAACTGAACACTTTTATAATTAAAAACTGGAAAAAAAATGTTACTTTAATATTTACCTTGTGCTGATACAGATTTATAAATCTGAGCTGGTCAGTAGAAATGTGCCTGAATTGATCTGTGATTTAGGAATATGATATTGGTTTTGTGTAATGATCAGGTCTAGAAGTAAATATACTTCAAAATATCTCTTTCAAGCCATTTTATATTACTTGAAAAATGCTTTTCCATTGAAAAAGGATGAAGGAATTTTACTCCTGCCCATGGATTCTGCATTAAAAAGATAACATTTTGGAAGGTGAAGAGGATTTGTGCAAGAAGAGATCAATGTCTCTGTTCTTATCATGAAAAGTTGGATCCGTGTATAGAATACTGCTATTAGACTCTGATGCATTAGTGTTCCTATTGAATTACATTAGATTTCTACTAAGATCAAACAAATTCACTATGCTTGATGTTATTTAAGTAAATGACTATGAATTTGTTAATATTTTGACATGTATTGTGTAACATTTTATAGCTGGAGGTAATTTTGAGCTAATTATAAGTAATATCATTTGGGCCTCCTCATTTAAAATTATTCTGAGTCTCTAATTATGGTTTAATGAGGAGGGAGGTGCTTACTAGGTAATTCAGCACAGAAATTCAAGATACCTGGCAGGTGTTGATGGATACTCATAGGATTTCTAGCAATATTCTAGGGTACTATAGAAAAGTGAGTCCATTGCTGGAATTCTGTTTAGTTAGCCTCATTTTCCTACTATGCTACTTGCAGAAATGACATCACAGTATCTCACAGGACTGAAATGTCATTCTCCAAAGTGTGGACTCATGGGGTTGTGGTGTATGAGTGTGTGTGTGGAGGGGGGAGGGTTAGGGAGAATGGAGGTAGAGGGAGAGGAAGTTTGAAGTTTTTCACAGAATGATAAATGATAGGGAATAATATGGCATGTTTCCCAAAAGGAGTGGTAGCACATACAAAAATATTTCATCTACACATTTCTTTGATGCTGGATTCTGAACAATTTCCAGAGGTATCTATATCTATCCATTTGTCCAGCTCCTCTTTAAGAAAATTATTATATAAACAAAATTTAGTAAAGCTCTTTGTATTGTAATTGTTGCCTATCTTTGACTTGATTTACTGTTTTTCTAGATTTCTATGGAAATCTGTTTCCTTTGTGTAGTTGCTCATTAGAAATTCTTTATTCTCTCTCCTTAGTATCTTCCAAATTTACTAAGGATGGTCTTGCTCTTTTCTCTTGTGACTTCTTGCAGAAAGGGAAAAGTTAAGGAGGAAATTCAGGGTGGTGGAGTGTGGGGAAAAAGTGTTTGCAGGCCTGCACAAAGGTTTAGGGATGTAGGTCTGGGAATAATGTAGATGATCTGAGATTTGAGAGGAAATTGGGGTACCCACACATCCAGCCGCTCTACCAGTCTCTCCTTGTGTTACTTCTCCATGTATTTTTTATTTTTATTTTATCTTATTTTTTAAAGGAGTTTTGATGCCATTCCCTACCTCCCTGTGCCCTGGTCTCCACCTCAGGTTTATGTAGAACAGTGGTTCTCAAACTGTGGGTCAGGACCCCAAAGTGAGTTGTGACCCCATTTTAATGAGGTCACCAGGGCTGGCATTAGACTTGCTGGGGCCTGGGTCAGAAGCTGAAGTCCAAGCCCCACCGCCCCAGGTTGAAGCCAAAGCCTAAGGGCTTCACCCCGGGCAGCTGGGCTTAGGCTTTGGCTTCAGCTCTGAGTGGTGGGGCTCAGGTTGCAGGCCCCTCACCTGGCACTAAAGCCCTTGGGCTTTGCCCCTCCACCTTGGGTGGTGGGGCTTGGGTGGGCTCAGGCTTCAGTCCCCCCTTCCTGGGGTCATGTAGTAAGTTTTGTTGTCAGAAGGGGGTCGTGATGCAGTGAAGTTTGAGAATCCCTGGTGTAGAAACTGTTGTTGGAGCAGAACTCTGCAGGAGTTAATGCTGATCTTGTTAGCATTAATTTCAATGGGTATGCTCAGGGCTGAGTACTGTGTAGAGTGGCTCTCATTTCCACTCAGCTGTGCCCCCTTAACTTGACTAGCTCCACTATGCAATATTCTTACCAAGGAGTTTCTGTAAGCTTGAAGGTCAAGCAGAACATGTCTTGTTGGCTCTCTTCCTTGATGGGTTTTTGCCCTTTTGGAGCTGAACTTCCACTGCTTTGATCTCTTTAGCATAGCAAAGGGATTAACTGTGCTTTCACTGGATTCTCCCTTATGCATTGCATTATGTTTAAATTGCTCATCTGCGCTTCCAAAGTACTGACAGTTCCAGCCTAGCTTATATTTTGGACCTTGTCCCATACCTGTCCTCTTCTTTTCATTTACTCCACCCACTCCACCAACAATTCCTCCCTCAACATTTTGTTCATTTCCTCTTCCTGTGTATATGTATCACGGAGGACAGCACAAAAATGCACTAAAAATGCATAATCTCCCAGTCACAGTTTGCCAAGATACTACCCTTACCACGTGAAATGAGTGGGTTTTTTTATCCTTTCCCAAATATTATAATGACAAATAAGCAAGTTATATGCACCTTTGGATTTCCCACTGCATTCTGTTTTTTATATGTCTGTTTTGTTTTGGAAGGCCTTCTGGTCAGGAGTTGCCTTTTATGAATTATTGTAAAGAGCTGATCACATTGTAAGTGCTAAAAAAATTAATAATTTTCAAAATCACTCAACAAGAGGTTTTTTTTAGGATTGATAATTTAGGTGTAAATAACAAGGGGGCAAACATAACAGCCTTTTAAAAATGTTAGTTAAGAAAATAACTAGTTAGTTAAGAAAATAAATATTTGATATTTTTATGCATTTTAATGAGATGTCTGACCCCAAATCTTGTTTTGTGAGCATTGTTTTATTGCAACTTTTATATGTAATTGGTACTGAAATGCCTAGAAATGAAGGGCCTAATCCTGTAAGCCCTCCGTGCAGCTGCCATTGAGGCTAATGGGAATGGGAGCTCCCCATATGGTTGGTTGTGGGACTGGGCCTGAATGCCTCCTAAATGCTGAATCACTGTGTAAAGCTTATGGATGTATGAGTGTGTATAATGAAAGAGGTGTATATAAGAGGAGAAATAGAGCAATGCAGAAAAGTTTTTAAAATAGCATTTTTTCTTTTAAAATCTCTTCTGATGGTAAAGTGTTTATAAGATGATTATTTTGGAATATATATATGAATTAAAGAGATACTGTCAAGATAAAAATAATGGGTCATATTCTCTTCCAGTTATATTGGTGTAACCCAGTTGCAATATTGGGATCACTCTGGTGTAACTAAGAGGAGAATTTGGGTCCACTATATTTTTAAAGTCCTTACTGGTAACACTTGTGACAGTACTGATTATTTAAAAACTCCTTCTGCTGTTCTGATTTATTTGTCTAGTCATTTTTTCATTTTCTGGTTCTTTTCTGTAGTGCTTGGGTTGCGATATGCTCCTGGGGAATGCTCTAACAAAAAAGAAATCTATAAAAACTGAAATTCAAAGTATTTTCATTAAAAGTTTCCTATAGATATTAAATTGTGGGGACTTAAATTATCTTTGGGGTCTAATCATTTGTCAACATCCATTTGTATGAAAAACTGTGTTTCATAAACACAAATGTCTTATGAACAGCAAAATATACTTCAGTATACTAAACATTTATGAATAGATGATTACATAAAACATAGTGAGGGATTGAGTGGATCATGAAGATTAGTAATGGGATATAGTACAGAGCTTTTAATCTTTGTCTTCAGTACAAATAAGACCTAGGACATTGGTGACTGTCATTACCTTCTGACACCTGTGCAGTTGTTTTATGTATAATGAGCTGGTGGTTTCTTTTCATTCTTGTATTTTTGTGTGGTGGATGCATGACCACTGTTATCATGTCATCTATGTTATCACTGTAATTTAGTCCCTGCCCCAGAGAGTTTACGATCCATCTTACATTTTTTTATAGTAAATACACAATCAAGACCTGATCCTGCCTGGGGCCTTTACTTGCTACTGTAATACAAGTAATTAAACAGACAGACAAAAGAATCAACCTGATACATCAAGTCATGACTGAGGCACAGCCACAGTGCAGTGCGTGGACTCGCACTGTGTGTGCTGTACATGTTCTGTGGCTAGAGGACTTCAGTCTCCACTGCTGCAAGCCTGGTCGTGTACAGAAGTGCTATAGCCATTTAAAAATATTTTTAAAAATTGAAAACTTACCACACTGAATTTTTTTTTTAAAGGTAGCCTTTAGCAGATCTGATTGTCTTCTCAGGTACACAAACAGTTTGTGTATCTTTTAAATCTGTTTGCCATCTATTCTATATGCATGCACAAGCATCTTACACTAGTTAGGCTTTGTATCCCCCAGTGATCTTCCTGTTTATCATCTGTCATTGAATGGCCACCATAATTAGGTCTAAATAGTCCGAATTATCAGTAAGGCCTCCCAATCTTTTTATCTTCTGATCTTCCACATTTTTTCTGATCCTAGACAGAAACCCACTGTCACTATCTTTTTGGCTAGATGAAAGCTTGAATTTCTAAGTTAAAGACAGTGCAACGCTGAATGTCAAATGTATTTCTCCTTCAGCAACAAGGAGAATATTTTAAAACATTTTTGGTACCTGAATGCTTCTTTGGCTCCATGGCTGAGAAGCTCACCAGGCTAGCAAACTATTTTATTTCTGAAAAATCACCAAATATATAATAGAAGATGATGTTCTTGGTTGGGATAATAGCACACCTGTACTGCATTATAATGTATTTAGATTCACCTTCACCTTTTGGTATTATCCCAGAAAGATGCATGCAAGTGTAATGTTTTAGAGACATTAAAATATTCCTATTTTATTTGTAAGAAAATCAAATTTTCCTGGGGAGGGAGTATTTAGAATAGGATAAGAGTCAGTACTTTGGCTTCTATTCCCCCATGCCACTGACTGACCTTGGGACGCTACGTACTTCAGTTTCTTTATCTATAAATTGAGCATAATTCCGCCTTACAGGGGTATTATGAAGCTTATTAATGTGGAGTGCTTTGAAATCACAGGGTGAAGGGCAGCATATAAATTCTTATTATTGTTACCCTTATCCTCCTTTTCCCCCACTGTTGTTTATTAATTTATTTGTTGTATCATCTTAAGTTAGGGCAACATAGAGAACCCTTCACTCATAACAGTGAGAAGTTACTCACATGAGTAGTTCAGTTGAAGTCAGTAGAACTACTTCTGTATAAGGAGGCATTTACCATCTGGGTCTTAAATTTATAAATCATTGGGCAGGGGTTGTATGTTTCTATAGCACCTGGGCCCTGACACTAATTAAGTCTTTGGGCACCTTGTCAATACAGATGAACAGTAATTTCCCATGTATCGCTATTTAAAACATTACCATTCGTAAGAAGATGCTGGGTTCAGAAGATAAACTTTTATGTGAAAAGTAAGCAGGAGCAGATGAAATGCTAAGGAAGCAAGTCTTCATGCAAATAAAATGAGTTCCAGTTGAAATAACTCCTCAGAAATCCTCTAGAAGACTGTGCTCCTCAGAAGAGACTGTGTAGTATCATCTCACCATAAGATACTATGTCTCTGTTTTCTACTTATATAGTCAGGCCTGCTACTTTTCACTCCTGATATGTCAATTAAACCTTTCCCTAATTTACCTGCCATTGGATTGAAAATGATCTTGTACAATATAAACACTATTCAAAAAACAAACAAACAAATGAAGTTGCCGTGGCTTTCAAGAATATGAGGTATGTGTTTTTTAAAAAAATATTTCCCAAACAAACCAAAATCCTCAAATATTAGAGTTAAGGTTGTCCTTCTCAAACACAGCATCTATCCTGAGTTTTAAAACAGAGTTTTATAACTTGTTTTATACACACTTTACTGCACTAATGAAGGAGCTTTGGATTTTTATTTTTTAATGTGTGTCCTAATTAATTTCATGATCTGTCATGTAAAGTTTGTTTGTACATATGTAAGTTTGTAAGCTTTACATGTATGGCACTTGGCCTGGTTTACATTACAAACTTGTGTCATTATAACTATGTTGTTCAGGGGTTGTAGAAAATCCACACCCCTGAGCGAAGCATCTACAGTGGCTGAACTCCTGGTGTAGACAGTGCTATGTTGATGGGAGCGCTTTTCCTGTTGACATACCTACCACCTCGCGGGAAGGTGGAGTACTTAATGCTGATGGGAAGAGCTCTCTTGTTGGGATAGGTAGCACCTTCACTAAGCGCTACAGCAGCACAGCTGTCCTATTGCAGCGCTGTAAGTGTAGACAAGCCCTTGGAGAATTGGCTGGCACGTGGTAGGGCCTGATTATGAGAAGTACTGAATGCCACCTGCAGAGCAATGAGCGCACTCAGCGCTTTGCATGATTGGGACCTTAATGATCCTGTGATGTTACACCCCATATTTCTTCATAGAAATATGGGTATGATATGCATATGGCATAACTAAGATACATTTTATGCAAGATGGCTCATATTAGGTATCATTGGAAAGGTTATGATTTACTGAATGTGATTATCCAATTTGTATGCATGTATCATTTCTGTGTCTAAAGTTAGGGAATATTGACTTTGTAACAATTACAATTGTGTGTGTATTTGCGTACTCCCACCAGACAACCGGCCATCACAGCCTTGATGGGCCATTAGGAAGAAACAATAAGACTGAAGATGAAGATATTAATCTCTCTTCTTCCTGAGAGGCGTCCTGGGATGTAGATGTGACACTACCAGGTCAGGTTATAAGATCACCTGATACAAAATACCACCTTGAACATTGCTGGTACTTTTCCTCCGTAGGTGGATGGGGATCAAACAAAGGTTTCCCACTTTAGGAAAATCCTTTTTAAGCCTGGGAAGGGGATTAATCTGTGCCGGGGTCGGCAACCTTCGGCACGCAGCCCATCAGGGTAGTCCGCTGACTGGCTGCGAAACATTTTGTTGACGTTGACTGTCTGCAGGCACGGCCCCCCCGCACCTCCCAGTGGCCATGGTTTGCCATTCCTGCAGCTCCCTGCAGCCTGCGCTATTTTCTGCGGCTCCCATTAGCCAGGAATGGCGAACCATGGCCACTGGGAGGTGTAGGGGGCGGTGCCTGGAGATGGTCAATGTAAACAAATTGTCTCATGGCCCGCCAGCGAATTACCCTGATGGGCTGCATGCCGAAGGTTGCCGACCCCTGATCTAGGCTCTTCTCCATTGCCTACCCAAGAAGAAGGACTGCTGAAAGTACCTGAAGGGCAAAAGGAACTAACCTGAAGGGAAAGGTAGGGGTGAGACAGGGGTCCAGTCTGTAAGAAGAAATATCTGGAACTCTGAGCTACAGAAACTCTGCATCCTACCTAATTCAACATTTAGGGTGAGAAATTACATTTTGTAACCTGTTTCTTTAGTGAATCAAGTTCAGTTTGCATGTTTTGTTTTATTTGCTTAGTAATCTGCTTTGTTCTGTTTTCTATCCCTTATATTCATTTAAAATCTACCTTTTATAGTTAATAAATTTTGTTTTGTTTATTAAACACAGTTTGTGCAATTTCTAACTGGGGGGACAAGAAGTTGTGCATATCTCTCTTCACATTGAAGGAGAGGGTGAATTTTTATGAGTTTCTCCTGTGCAGATCTTTTTATACAGCACAAGAGCGTATTATTTTAGGTTTATTCCCCAAAAGGGGTGTGCACGTGAGTGCTGGATGAATTGTCTCACACAGAACTGACTTCAGTCTATGTCTGCAGTTGGGTGTGGGCCCCCTACCTCTGTGTGTGTGTGTGTGTGTGTGCTGCAAGATGCTGGAGACCTAATTCAGCGAAACGGAGAGGGAATCCAGGCTGGTGGAGCAGGCGGAGGTGCTCAGTGAAACCCCAGTGCATCAGGTGGCATCCCAAAGGGGGTCTAACCTGTCACAGATCTCCTAGATACTATGTATCTAAACACAATTTGTAACATTATGTGTATGTTGATGTCAGTGGGACATAAGCATGTGTTTAAAGTGAAGCAAGTGTGTAAGTACATTGCTGAATTGGTACCTACATGCAGCTAGTGAATTCTTGCAAGTTCTACTTTATGCTGAAAGTGCCAAGCTTGCAACCATGATGATATCATTCAGAAAATAAGGCTTTTGTGGCTTCTGTTTGGTGTCACAAGTGCCGGAGAAATCTTCCAAAGGAAAATGAGAGAGAGTCTGCAAGGGCTGAAGGGAGTGGAAGTGTATGTGGGTGACATTTTAGTTTATTCTAAGTTAGAGAAAAATCATACTGTAACGTTGGAATGAGTTCTGAAGGCAATTGAGATAACTTATTAGATTAAAATTAAATAGAGGAAAATGTACTAAACAGAAAATTGAGCTACAGTTCTTGGAGCATGTGACTGATGAACGGGGCTCGGAAGACAGATCCAGACAAAGTCAAAGTATAGTTGAAATGCTACCACCTAAAATAATTCAGAACCTATGCAGTTTCTTGGAATGAATAGCTATTGACTAAATTCATATCTAACTTATTCTCAAAAGGCCAACCTTGTTATGAACTGCTCTGTGAATCTGGGTTAAAGCACAGGAACATGCTTTTAGGGATCTAAAGAATATATTGACCATATCCCTATACATTTTATGCTGTTTCTAAATCTAGAGCCATTGTGACAGACGCTGGCAGCTGTGGTCAGGATGTGCTGATAGTTCATTTACATGCAAATAGTTAGAAACCTGTAGCATATTGTTCTAGATGGCTTTTAGACTCTTGGACCAATATACAAAAATAGGGAGAGAACATTTGATTATAGGCTCACAAAGTATTTGCAGGGTCTTGGTATTTTCAAGCTTCAGACAACCGCAGTCCATTGTCTCCAGTTACAAACAGTAAAGACACAGATAGGGGGCCTCTTACATGCTAGAGATTGCTAGTGCCTTTACACCTATTATAAAATATGCTCCAGGGAAGTTTGTGGTGGTGGGTAAACCTTATCAAGGAGTCCTGTTGGTTACCCAGATTCTGCAGAAGCTTGCGATTCTATAAAATCATATGTTGGTACCATTTTGAGTGGCCTGATAGCTTCCCAATGAAAATTAGAACTGATTAAAATAGACACTCATGCTGATTCATAACTACCCACTGTATCCAGGATTATAAGATATAGGTCACAGAGTTGTTGTTTTTGTTTAACGGGGTCCCACATCTAGCCTATGATTTCCATGCAATGATAGAATTATTTGCCAAAGTTGACAACTTATAGCAATTTTGTTATCCTATAGTCCTTGAAAGATGATTCATGGTGAAGAATACAAGAGACATCAGAGTCTCACAAAATGTCAAGAGCAAGCCAAAATATCAGTTGTGTCCCAGCATAGGACAGATCTTAACTGTCCTCGACTTAGAGTGGCCAGAAAAACACAATCCAAAGAGCCTCTAATACTCAGTGTTAATTGGTAGTCCTTGGAAAAGAATTAGGACTAAACCTATGTGAAGAAAAGGGACATACCTATCAGATAGCCATTGACTTTTTTTCTGGGTTTGTAGACATTCTTCTTCTCATTAGACCCACAAGTCAGTAGCTCACAGAGAAATTAAAAGGCTGTCATTCTTGAATTCTAGAAGAACTAGTTGCTGATGGGAACAGTTTGCCATGAATTCCAAGCTGGTGGGATAAAGTATGACTTTGGAATACAGTATTCCTTTTAGCACCTAGCAACTACAAGAGAATGGATTAGTAGAAAGGGCAGTTCAGATTGTTAAGAGAATTCTACAACAAACAATCTGGTATATTAGATCTTTCCAGCTGGCTGCTCCATGCACCAGGCGATCCCCCGCTTGGAGCAGTGCCGAGCTGCTGGATCTCATCAGCATTTGGGGAGAGGAGGCTGTCCAGTCACAGCTGCACTCCAGCCATAGGAATTGTGATACCTACGGACAGATTTCACGATGCATGAGGGAAAGGGGCCATGACCAGCACACACTGCAGTGCAGGGTCAAAGTGAAGGAGCTGCGGAACACCTACCACAAGGCGCGGGAGGGAAACCACCGCTTCGGTGCTGCACCCACGAGCTGCCATCTCTACAAAGAACTGGACGTGATACTCGGTCGTGACGCCACCTCCTCTGCAGAGGTCACTGTGGATACTTCAGTGGCTCACATGCTAGTCGAGAGTGGACCAAGTCAGGAGGAAGAAATCTTGCACAAGGATGTGGAGGGGGACACAGAGGCAGAGGACGACTCGGAAGTCAGAAATGCATGCAGCCAGGAGCTGTTCTCTATCCCGGAGGAGGCTTGCCAGTCACAGCTTTCGGAGCTTGACGAAGCGCAAACAGGAGAGGAGGCCCCTGGTAAGCGGCTTTGATTTTGGGAATCGCTGAAGTGAGTTGTTGGGGGCAGGAGGGTTGCAGAAAGCTGGCTTGTGTCTGTATGATTCGCGTACCACCACATGCCTAATTTGAGCGGCAGAACAGGGTGTTGATTGACTCCCTCACTTCACAGGAATCTGCCTCAGAGATCTCCACGAAACTCTCCTGGAGATACTGGGCAATCCACTGCCGCAAGTTCTTTGTCAGAGCTGCTTTGTTTCTTGCCCCATTAAGGGTAACTTTCCTGCGCCACTGTGCCGTCACTGGGGGGTGGGGTGAGGGACCATTGGTGCACACAGGTTAGCCACATAAGGGCCCGGGCAGAAGCTGCAGGCTTGGAGAGGACCCTCCCTTGATTCCCTGCTCCCCTCAGCAGCAAGATATCTTCCATAATGAACACAGCCTGTGGAAAATCTGGGGACAGTAATGATTATAAGGCCCCCCTCCAGAGTGCTGGCTCTCCCCCAAGGGCCAGGTGCCCAGTGTACAGTACCGTCCTGGAACACTGATTTCCCCTGCCCCTGCGGTTACTCACCATTTTGGGGGTCTTTTGGCTCATGTGTGCTTGCCTGGGGTCAGGCAGTTAGTGACAGGTATGTGAATAGTGGCTGTGTTCTAAATCACTGAATCAGCAGTCTGTGTTGCAAACATGCAAAATATTGCATTTTGGCTTCACAGATATGACCTTTGGAGCCCAGCCTCCCTCTTTGTTATCGCCGGCTGAATGGCTGCTCAGAATTAGAAAGCAGCCAAAAAGAACTAAAGAGAACTTTCTGCGTGATGTCATGATGCATTCTGTGGCCAAAAAACAAGAATTGAAGGAGTGGTGGGACAGTGAGAAGAGGGACCAAAAGGAGAATGCATCGCGCCAGAACACATCCACAGAACGCCTCTTAAAGGTTATGGAGCGCCAGGTGGACACGCTCCAGGTGCTACTAGCACTGCAAACCAAGCAGCTCTGCGCCCACCCTCCCCTGTGGCCACTGTCGCAAAGCTCTTTCCCATGCGCCGCCCCAGACACCGCCAACGGACTCTTACCAACCTCCTGGCTTCAGTCTGTACCTGCTGCATTTCCCTCCTGACCTGTCACAGTCCAGCCCTGCGGACTCCCAGTACCCACTGCACTCAACACCTTTCCCTCTGTAGTTTAGCCGTGCGGAAGTACAGTACCCACTGCACTGTACTCCAAAGGTTGCATATAATGCCTGGACATACACAAATCTTTAACTGTCTTGGGACCCCGTCTCCTCCTGGGACCCTCCCTTCCCACATCTCCCATAGTGCTGATATGTTTTTTTTGTTTCTCTCTCTCATTTGGTTGTTTTTTAATAAAATAATTGTTTTGGTTTGAAAGCAACCTTTATTCCATTAATTGAAAGCAAACAGAGCCCTGCAAAGAAACAAGCATATTTCTTAAACCTTCTCAGTGCATCGTCTGCACCAATCACACCACCACCTAGCATTACAAGTTCTGCACTCCTGAGCATAGCAACAAATATTAGTGGCTTTCAGCTTCAAATTGCTGCCCCGCCGCATCCGTGATTCTTATGGCCTCATGCTGCGCCCCTTTAATAGCCCTGGTCTCTGGCTGTTCAAATTCAGCCTCCAGGCACTGAGCCTCAGTGGTCCAGCCCTGAGTGAAGCTTTCACCCTTCCCTTCACAAATATTATGGAGTGTACAGCACGCAGCTATAAGCATAGGAACATTGTCATTGGCCAGGTCCAGCCTTCCATATAGGCAGTGCCAGCAGGCCTCTAAACGGCCAAAAGCACACTCAACAGTCATTCTGCACTTGTTCAGCCTGTTGTTGAACCGCTTCTTGCTACTGTCAAGGTTCCCCGTGTATGATTTCATACACTATGGCATTAAGGGATAGGTGGGGTCTCCTGGGATCACAGTGGGCATTTCGATTTCCCCTACAGTGATCTTCTGATCCAGGAAGAAAGTCCCTGCTTGCAGCTTCCTGGATAGGCCAGTGTTCTGAAAGATGCGTGCGTCGTGCACCTTTTCGGACCAGCCTGCCTTAATATCTGTGATATGCCCCTGGTGATCCACAAGTGCTGGGAGAACCATAGAAAAATACCCCTTCCAATTAATGTACTTGGTGGCTAGGTGGTCTGGTGCCAGAATTGGAATATGCCATCTATTGCTCCCCCGCAGTTAGGGAAGCCCATTTGTGCAAAGCCATCTACGATATCACGCACGTTGCCCAGAGTCATGGTTTTTCGGAGCAGCATACGATTAATGGCCCTGCACACTTCCATCAACACGAGTCCAATGGTCGACTTTTCCACTCCGAACTGGTTAGCGACCTATCGGTAGCAGTCTAGAACAGCTAGCTTTGACAGTGCAACTGCCACGCGCTTCTCCAATGACAGGGCAGCTCTCATTTTCGTGTCCTTGTGCCACAGGGCTGGGGTGAGCTCATGACACAGTCTCATGAATGTGGCTTTCCTCACCCAAAAGTTCTGCAACCACTGCTCGTCCTCAGATATGGATAGACAATCTGATCCCACCACTCAATACTTTTTTCCTGAGCCCGAAAGCGGCTTTCCACTGTGGTCAGCACCTCCGTGAATGCCACAAGCAATCTCGTGTCATAGCTACTATGCGTGGTGAGATCAGTGTCAAACTCCTCTTGCCTTTGTAGTTTAAGGAATAACTCTACTGCCACTTGTGAAGTGTTAGTGAGAACGAGCAGCATATTGGACAAGAGTGTGGGATCCATTCCTACAGATCGAAGAGGCAGAGTGCGCAGTACACAAACCACTGAAAGGTGACGCCAAATGCAGACGGAAGAACAGGGATTATTGGGATATGAAGCAGTGCATCATGGGTCATTGGGACAGGACCCAGGATGCCCCGCAACCCCTCTGCATTCCTTCAGCTCTTAGCGGCAGAAGAGGAAGAGGTGCTTGGTGGGCTAGCTGCCCAGAGTGCACCGCTCCGAATACTGCTGCAAGTGCCGCAAGTGTGAACACGCTGTTGCACAGGCAGCTGACAGTGTGAACACACAACAGTGGTTTCCCTTCAGTGCTCTCTGAGTGGCGCTGTAACTCTGCCAGTATAGACATATCCTGAGTGCAGCGTAAAGTTTACCCAAGCTTAAACCAGGAGAGACAGTCTTGATAAACAGTGCTGAGGAAAACTATGGGACTTTAGCTGTTGTCATGGGATGCATCTTTACCTTCAGTTCCTACATGGTTGAGACTGATTAAGGTATTCAGTACAGAAGAAAACAGTGGCATCTTCGGTTGGGTGCAACCCTTTGTAGCAATGGTGTTCACTCCGCAGTCTATTTGTTCATTGATGTAGGTAGGGGATTGCACTTAAAAACCCCAGACAGGCACCTTTTTTATATATATATATATATATATATATATATATATATATATATAATGACAAAGTTCAGGAGAAATGATCAGTTGAAAAGGCTCCATTTTTTTGTTGCCTCTGGCTAATAGATATTTGATCTTTTTTTCCCTAACCCTCTCTCTCCTTTCTGGAAGGGAGAAGAAACATTTTTCCTGACCCCCTAGCGGAACGTACATCTCAGTGTTCTGGCTGAAGCAGAGGTGATGTTGTGTTTCTGTTAATCAGTTCCTCTTCCCAGTTTTTATTCTTGGGTCCTCCTCTCCAGTGAATAGCTTAGTGCCTGCTCCTGCTGCTTGCAGCCTTCCTGTGCTACAGCAGAGTAAAACGGGCCTGATTCTTGTCACTGTCACTACTGCCCACACACAGGGTTTTGCATATTTACAGTGAAAACTGACAAGACTCAGCAGCAGAAGAGGCATTGGAGCTGTGTAGAACAAGGAAGAAAGCAACCGTCCTTAATTCACACTTGCACGTTTTTTTCAAACATAAGAGCTAGAAATTTAATATTTTTTTAAATGAAGAGCTTAGATTCTGCAAAAGCTGATGACATTATTGTGAGAACTTCCTACATGCCTCACAAGTGGACTATTTTTTAAGCTTTATATGTTTCTCCATTATCACTGCAGCCTTTACTCTCTTACTGAGACTGAATGACTTCTGTGATCTACCTTAAAGAACTAAGGGGTGTTTTGCCATAGTATATCGGGTACCCTTTCCTCCTCTGTGAATTGGGGTTCTGAAAATGCTCCCGAATCAAGTTATACTACATGGAAATAGTAACTCTTGCCTAGTTGTCTGCATTTTTTTTTAAAGTACCATGGAGCAATATAAAGAGTAAGCAGGACATGTGCCTGGGTAAGATCAAAGTGTCTGCTTTCTTTGCTCTATGGAGCCAACATTCGTCAAAATGACAACGTGGTCTGCTAATAAGTGATTTTCCAACTTGTAACTGAAGCAGATAATTAGGGTGGTTCCTTCATTGACAGCCTGTATGTTGTACGCATGCGTGCTTGATCTGGCTGTGACAGCAATATTGTGTACACTGTTTAGTTATGAAATGCATTAATTGTTAAGAACAGGGAAAGATTATATGTCAACTTAATGCTTAAAGGACCCTTGTGAATATTAGCTCCATCTGGAGATACCAATTAGTATATAGTAAATTTAGAATACTAGTTGATGAACATACATACAAAGTCAGAGATAAGAGTGGAGGTGGTGCAACAAATGGTATCGATTGCCCACAGCACATGGAGTTGATAAAAACTTACACCAGCACTATAAAGGAAACTAAGAAAACTTTACTCCTTCGATAGTGGCCAACAAGTGCTGGTTGACAGAAGTTGGTCCAGTAAAAGATATTATCTTACCCACCTTGTCTCTCATATCCTGGGATCAACATGGCTACAACAACAAGAAAACAGCTATACATATAAGTTAATACTTATCTGTTTGTGCTTATATTAGCATATGGTTTCAGTGCTAATTTATAAAATAAACCTGCTCTGTGTTTTTTGTTTTTTCTCCACTTTCTGTGGACATGTGTATCGAGGAAGGATCTCTTCATATGTTAACAGTATAAATCTCTTGAGTGTTGTGTGAATCAGCAGAGAAATAAATTGGTGCATTGACCTGATTTCTTGGTAGAGAGATGCTGATTCATTTGCACTCAGTTGAGAAGTGTATTATGCTTGTGCTGGTGTCTTAATCCCACTCATTTGAGATGATTTCCCATCTGCTAGGGCCTACAAATTCCAGTTCAACCATAGATAATTTAATTAGAAGGTTTCAGTAGATTTCACTAGTGCACTAACATTGCTTTGAGGTCTTTTACCACTTACACTGTTTCTCAATAAATAGTGTGTTTGTTAATTATAAATTATTTTAACTGCCATTTAACAGATATTTTCAGATTATAATCAAGATACTTTTAAAGTAATGAAGGATTTTATTCTGAAATGCCATTTGACTTGTGTAGTGTCAGATTAGAAAACATAGTTATTGTAGTTGGATAAATAACACTTCTAAGGACAGGGTTTAATTCCCTTATGTCCTTCATAAAAGCACATTTTGGCAAGATATTCAACAAATTAGCTTATTTGGTTGAAGTTTAATTTAATGAAGTTTTAAGTTTTATTTTGTAGTATACTATGCATTGGAATTATAAAGCACAGTGTAGAAATAATTAGCCAAAATTGATTTGAACATTTGCAGAGCACTGCTAAATTGTTTAAAATCTGCAACTTTTGTACTCTTGTTGAGGAGATATTTTTTTGAACCAAACGCTTCAGTTTTTCCTGTGTCAGACTGGACACAATGTTTGATATCACTTAGTTTAGTGACTCTTGTGAAGGGCTTTTTAGTACCACTGTGCCTTTGATATTTTAGTGGCAGTTTCACATCCTGTTGATGAGTAGAAGAACAAAAGATCCTGTGCAGAGTTGTGAATTAGGAATATGTAACATATTCTACATCAGAAGGCCAAATCCTCCCGCCTTCATCTCCATCCATAGCCGGAGTAAATAAGCTATGAGCAGAGATCTATAGCGCATCTGGAAGCGGCTTCTCAGTTTGTGTAGACAGATACTTGCGAACTCTGCTTGATAGGCACTCTGCTTAATAAGGCCTTGTCTACCCTACACAGTTTTTGTTGGCAAAAGCAGCTTTTGCTGACAAAACAGTAGAAGGTTACACACCACAAAGCTACTTTTGCTGGCAAAACTCTCCTGTTTTGCTGACAAAATGAAACCATCGTGACGAGAGGCATAAAGCTTTTTGCGGCAAAGTTAAAGCAACAGAGCTCCAGTGTAGACATTGCTCTTCGTTATGTCGCTATAACTGGCCTCCCCCAGTATCCCACAATGCCCGCTGTGACTGCTCTGCTCACCGTTTTGAACTTGGCAGTCCTGCATCTCTGCTACACAGGCATGTGCCCCTCCCCTTTCAAAGCTCTGGGAAGTTCTGACAGCTGAGCGTGTCGCTCCGTCAGCGAAGATCAAATCATTAACACGGAATCTTGTTCTCTTGGACACTAGGAACACAGGGGCAGGTGTGTGTGATAGTGTATGTGTGACTGGTGTGCTGTGCAGAGCTGGAGGGACGCAGGGGCTGATGCTGAGGGTGTCCCCTTCCCCTGTCTCAGGACTGGTTGCATTCAGTTGCTGTCTGAACTTAAAGAGACAGCATGCCGGCATACTCAGTGTCCCCCAACACACTCTCTCTCTCTCTCTCTCTCATACACACTCCCCCAATGCACATTCTGTCTCTGTCTCTCCCCTGCACACACGCATGCTCCCTGTCACACGTTTCCCCTCTCCCCCCCTCCACTTCAGTTGAAAATAGGGTTGCCAACTACCTAATCACACAAACCCAAACACCCTTGCCCCACCCCTTCCCTGTACCAAGGCCACGCTCTTGCCCTGCCCCTTCTCTGAGGCCACACCCCCACCCACTCCATCTCCCCTCCCTCCATCACTTTCACCAGGCTGGGGCAGGGGGTTGGGGTGCAGGAGGGGGTGCTGGCTCTGGGCTGGAGGGTGGGGTCGAGAGGGTTCGGAGTATGAGAGGGGGCTCCGGGCTGAGCCTGGGGTAGGGGAATGGGGTGCAGGAGGAGGTTGGGGTACGGGCTCTGGGAGGGCGTTTGGCTGTGGGAGGGGGCTCAGGGCTGTGGGAGGGGGTTGGGGTGTGGGAGGGGGTTCAGGGCTGCAGGAGGAGGATTGGGGTGCGGGCTCTGGGAGGGAGTTTGGGTGTGGGAGGGGGTGAGGGGTTGGCGCCCAGGAGCCAGAGGGACGTGCCAGTCGCTTCCGGGAACCATGTGGAGCCAGGGCAGGTAGGGAGCCTGCCTTAATCCTGCTGTGCCGCTGACTGGACTTTAAGTGGACTATTAAGACCTCCCGGATTGGTTTCAGCAGCCACTGGGAGATTGATTCTGATTCTGGGAGGGTTGGAAACCCTAGCTGAAAAGTGGCTGGCGATCTAATAGGATGCCTATGGAACGATGGGATTGAGAAACCTGCATCATGTGATGCTGTACCTGTACCATGAGGCATTGCAAATCCTTCCCAAAGCATCCTGGAGTCAGTTGCACAGTGGGATAGCTACCCACAGTGCACTGCTCTCTGTGTTGATGAAAGAGCTGCTAGTATGGATGCACTCTGCCAGCACACGGAGCACAGTGTGACATGCAACAGTAGTTTAATTAAAGTCGTATAACGTTTGTTGACAAAACTCTGTAGTTTAAACCTGACCTAAAAGTAGCACTGTAGCCAGGGATGGCACGGGTGACAGCTTGAGCTAGCCACCCAAGTACAAACCTGCCTGGATTCCCTGGGTGCATACCTGGGCAACTAGCCCAAGCTGGGTCCCATGCTTCCCCCAGCTACCCTTCTCAAGCTAACATACTAAATATAGCAGAGCTAGTGTGTCTGTCAACCCAAGCTGGGATGCATGTTCCCAACTACAGTGTACACATACCCTAAGAGGTTGGGCTGGGGGGCGGGAAAGAGGACTCCTTTCCACCTTTAAACTGGGTGTGGAGCAAGTGGCTGCAGGGCCACTCCACTGCTACATTCAGTGAACTGTAGTAACAGATGTTGGGCATTACCCAGAAAACTAAACACTATTTGCTAGAAGCTTTCCAAACACTGAAAAATGATGGGCTCAGAGGGTCTCGCAATTTAAGGACAAATAAAGAGACATGGAGGTGAAGGGAAGAGCAATAACAATAGGCTATTTATATATCATTTGTTACAGATCAACTTGATTCAGCAGAGTTAGTATGGCTGAAATAGCTGTTTAAGAGGAATTTAAATGGGGACAGCTCCAGGCCTGAAATGGTTATGCATTTCCCCAAGGATTTTCTCTGTAGTTTGTCCCTCCAATGCAGAACTGTGTCAGAGCAGTATTCGTGACATTCTGGGTCTGTGGAATTGGGAGAAAGGAGAATTGGCATTGTTCCTGTTGCAGGAGAGATGATCTTTTTACCTAAAAGTCATCTTGTTTAGGTTATTAAAGGAATCCTATTGGCCTCAACTGAGATCAGGGCTACATTTTGCTGTATGACACACGCACACGCAGCCACACACCCCCCCTTCCTCAAAGAGTGTACAATCTGAGCAGATAAGACAAAGGGCAGGAAAAAGAAAGTATTATTATCCCCATTTTACAGATAAGGAACTGAGGCACAGGGAGATTAATGGTAATAGTTTAATCTCATAACTATGATATTTTTCTTATGAATATATTAAAGAATATGTATTGCTGTTGATTTAAGGTGTGTGTGGCATCCACCAGTTATTTTTACAGTGAATTTCACTGTTTAGTGATGAGTCTGAAATTATGACTGGTTCAAAAATTTCGAATCACCCAATTTCCAGTTATCTGAGTTATAGTATGGGATAATGTCTTTATTGTGAAATGACTTTCTTATTTGAATAATTCTTTAATTTTCTTAGCCCTTTACAATATTATACCTGTTTGTAGTTAGGGTACAGAAGGATGGAAGACAGATTGCAATAGAGAAAAGGAGTGGGGTGGAGTGTTTTGTAGGTGAACATCTTCACCAATATTCAGTGAGTCAGGATTACCTACCATAATGAGAACTCTGGTGAAATAAGAGTTCTTTAGGCTGTTGGAGCATTCTAAAAACTAATTAACACATAAAAATTAATGATCTATGAAGTGAAAAATATGATTGGAAGATGGCTGTTAAATATTTTTGGGTTAGTGAGAAATAAGTTTATTTTGCAACAGCTTTCTAGATACTAAAGATATACAGGACATCCTATGACTATTACTGGTAGAGAAGGTACTTTCCGATATAGCACTCTTTTTGAGGTATCTTTTTAGTACTTGTAAAAATGCACTGTTTTGTTTTATTATTGTGGTAACCCAGGTGAATCACCTAATTGCGGTGAAGCTGTGTTACATCACAGCTTTAAATAAGTACCACTTCGTTTCTGAAGATAATAATTACCTTTTAAGATTGCTGAAATTTTCCTAATTGTTAAGATTTGTGGCCAGTACCGTTGGAATATTATTTAATATTGTACATACACTGAAGTTAAATAGCTTTTCAAACAAAGGGATTAAGAGTTCCATAATCATTATTAAGTATAGTGAATTATGGTTAAGAACAAAATAAAACCTATAGCTACAGTACTTTAGAAAAATCAGGCTTCACAAAAAATAACAGACAAAAAGACAACTTTTCATAAGGCACCCCAAAGAAGGAAGATATGTTGGGGATTTGTCCAATTCAATGAAGGATCAAGCAGAGAGCTTTTCAGAATGGCTGAATACCTGTTAATATCATAAATCTACAAATGGCAGGGAGGAGAAGGGACAGAAAACCTTTTTTCTTTTAATCCATTGATTTAAAATAATGATAAAGAGGGTTTTTAAATGAGATACGCTAATAAATGTATAACTGAACTACTAAACAGGTATTGAACATGCTGTTGATAGTATGCCATATATGTATTTACATAAATTCTTTTTTAAAAATGTGTGGTTCTCTGAAAAGTGACTGCAAAAATTTTACTCCATATATGTTCTTATACCACCAACTTTGCCATGTTAACGGAGTGACTTCCAGCACTGATTTAAGCAATGCGACTAACATCTGTCACATGGTGTTTACTCTCTCATCATCTCCCGAAGGAGAGAAGCACGTGTCTTGGAGTATCTACTTTTGGTAGTGGGTTTTTGTTTGTTTGTTTTTTAAATTTACATGTTTCTATGTATTTATGTTAGAGATGACAAGGTCAAAGAAGTGCACCTTGCATGTGGAACAGAAGGTGGTCAGTTTGTGATAGTCTTTAGTTCCTAGGGGAATTTATTCCACAGCCTGGGTCGAGGCCCGAAGAAAGTTCTATTCTGTACCAAAGGAGCTTTATCCTTATTGTAGAAAGTTCCATTGTGCCAGAGGAGGGTTGTTGTTGATTAGCCTTCAACCCATAATTTTAGGTAGTCTTTTAGATATCTTGGATCCAGACCATGGAGTGTTTTAAGGATAAAGACCAAGACCTTGACCTTGATTCAAAATCCTATGGAAGGCAATGTAGAGAGCAGAGGACAGGTTTAATGTGCTCACAGTAGTTTAGATAGCCTGTGTTGCGGAGGAGATGTGCTGCAATTTTCTGTGCTATTTGGAGTTTCGTAAGCAAAGCTTCAAGCCCAGCTATTTCCATCATATTGTTGCAGTCTGACCAAGAGGTGACAAAGGTGTGAATAACTGAGGCCAGGTCATCGTCCACCAAGGTGGGATGGAGTCTCTTAACTAACTGGAGATGATAGAATGTGATACTTGTGGATGCTGCTATGTGAGAGCTTAGTGTCATCAAGGAATCCAAGAGTCCTCCTAAACTGTGCACTTCATTGACCAATTGTGTGGGCTTACCTTCAACCAAGGAGGTTGTACCATGGTTGCAAATGATCGAAAATACTTTCCACTGCCCCCCAGCATCAGTTCTTGCTTGGCTTCAGTTTCAAGCAGCTGTTCTTCATGGCATCATGGGGTTCCATTTATTATATCTCACTAAGATGCCCGGTGGGGTCTGCAAGCCTGACATCCATGAAAAAGGCTGAGTTCTTTCTGATGCATACTTCACCACTGTCATGAAGATTCTGCAAGCCAAATTTTGACTACTGTTTGACCCTTTGCTGTAATCACAGATTTTTATGCAGTCTGCCATCAGAGTGTGTTCAGAGTCCTATCTATTGACTCTAGTGTCAAAAATAAGTTTTCATTCCTGTTAGCCTGGCAAAGCCAACACAACTGTGGGTGAGAGAGTTGGATTCTTTTGCCTTGTTCAGCATCAGAGCTGTTTGCTAAGTTCCAATCAGTTTACATCTGTCCAAGTCCACTGAAGGCAACATAAACAAACCAGGGAAATACAATTTTGATGGAGCTACTAGAAGGTGGGTACATAACTGGTTGGAAAGTCGTTCCCAGAGAGTAGTTAAGTGGTTCACAGTCAAGCTGGACGGGCATGTTGAGTGGGGTCCTAAAGGGATCAGTTCTGGATCCAGTTCTGTTCAATATATTCATCGGTGGTTTAGATAATGACACAGAGAGTACACTTATAAAGTTTGCAAATGATACCAAGCTGGGAGGGGTTGCAAGTGCTTTGGAGGATAGGGTTAAAATTCAAAATGATCTGGACAAAGTGGAGAAATCATTTGAAGTAAATGGGATGAAATTCAATAAGGACAAATATGAAGTACTCAACTTAGGAAGGAACAATCAGTTGCACACATACAAAACGGGAAATGACTGCCTAGGGGGTCATAGTGGACCACAAGCTAAATATGAGTCAACAGTATAACACTATTACCAAAAAAGAAAACATCATTCTGGGGGGTATTAGCAGGAGTGTTGTAAGCAAGGCACGAGAACTAATTCTTCCACTCTATTCCATGCTGATTAGGCTTCAACTGGAGTATTGTTCAATTCTGGGTGCCACATTTCAGGAATGATGTGGACAAATTGGAGAAGTTCCAGAGAAGAGCAACAAAAATGATTAAAGGTCTAGAAAACATGACCTTTGAGGGAAGATTGAAAAAACTGGGTTTGTTTAGTCTTGACAAGAGAAGACTGAGTGGGGACATAACAGTTTTCAAGTACATAAAAGGTTGTTACAAGGAGTAGGGGAAAAAATTGTTCTCCTTAACCTCAGAGGATAGGACAAGAAGCAATGAGCTTAAATTGCATCAGGTGAACACTAGAAGCGTATTTTAGAGCTGAATTATTTCCTTGGTTACACTAACTTCCACTGGTTTTAATGAGAGTTAAAATCAATGGGAGTTAAACTGAAGTCAATGGAGCTACTCACAGTGCATAAAGTTAAACATGTTCATAAGTCTTTGAAGCATCAAGGGCCTTAGTTACTAAAGTTGGCAGAAATGAAACTGAATACACTCAGGGAGTAAATCTGTGGAGCAAATTTTAGTCACTTTTCTTTGTAGTGTCACACCATAAGGTATTTCTCCAATATAGCCAGGAAAATATTCTCCAATTGAAAGTTTCCAGTCAAATTCTCAGCATGGAAGAACTATTTCCCGTATCAACTAAAAAATCCAGTTTGTCCATTTTAAAAAATGAATGTATTTTAAGATTATATAGCTCAAAACCAGTTTCAGTTTATAAACTAAAGCTAATTTTTAAAAAAGCCTAATTATCTCTCTTAGATACATGCATACACATCTTTTTTTCCATCTAAGCATAATGATTTTAGCACATACATAGCAGTAGTACAAATGTACAAAAAGCCAGGTATCCTTTACAGATGAATGGATATACTTCTGAATCATTAGATCTCTTAATTTTAAAAAATCCACTTTGATCAAGAGACGGACTTTTTACAATAGCAAACTCAGGAGATTTGCCAAAATAAGAAATGCAACATCTGCCTCTTATGTGTTTGTCAAGGACTGTTACTAAAAATCTGAATTTCTAAAAGCAGCAAACTTACGGTGTTGAAATCCATATCTAACTGATACACAGTAGGAGATCTAAAGAAACTGTTAATATTGACCAGTTAAATAATGTGTATACTTATGCAAAAAATCTATTCTTTTAAAAATGCGTGGTACTATCAGATGAATAAACTTGGTTACTTAATATATTGGCCTGTAAAGGAAGTAATACAGATTTTAAACTTTTATTAGCTTTTTAAAAATTAAAATTACAAAAATTCTATGAAATTCATGCAACTGAATTACAGTTAAATAATCCTAAAATACTATGACGGAGAGCACAGTAAATAAGTAAAAGAATGGATAGTACTGAGGTGTGGCACGAACCAGCAAAAGTCAGGTTATCAGAGTTTACACTCTCAAAATGTCCTTAACTCATACTGTTTTTTTTTTTTCCTCAGGACACTGAAAAAACTCATACTGCTTTTTTTCAGTGAGTTAACTGAATTTCATTGAAACCTTAATATTGTTTTTATATAATAATTATGGCTAAAAATCTGTGATTTTTATGAGACCTCTGTGACTTCTTGAAAATTCCAATAATTCAGCCTGGGGTAGTGGGAGCTCAGGCTTTGGATTCAGCCCTGGGCGGTGGGGGCTCAGGCTTAGACTTCAGTAAATCTGAGGTTTATAATAATTTATTTACTTATTTTAGTCTGTGAATTTAGGGCATGTAGAGGGAGGAGAGAGAAGCTTGGAGATTCTGCTGCATACAAGAGACTACAACACTATTCCCAGAACCACTCCTGATGCAGTGAATCTCTATCACGATGATTAACGGTATTCTTTCCTACCAGAGCAATGGGGGAGGACTCTTCTCTTCATATAATTTTATTTTGGCAGCAGCAAAAATGGAAAAGAGAATCTGACCCTTCCTTCTTGAGCTAGCTCCACTGCATTTGATTGGTAGCACTTTGCTGCAGGAAAGCTTAGTGTAATATTGCAGCTTTGCAGCTAGAGAGTAGCCTTTGTCATCATAACAAGCACTTGTGCTGAGGAAGCAAACGGTTTCCTTTTATATCTGATCTGTTAAACTATATATAACTAGATGGAAACAACAAGAATATAAGTTTCACATACTCACATACAAACACATGAAGTCACATATATCCCATATGTGTATCAAGTGTGTGCATGTACACAGGCTGCACAAGCAATACATGTAATTTTTCTTATGTATAGAAAAGGAAAAGGAATGCATAGAAAAGGAGACATCTAAAGGGTGTGCATATAAACAAAGTGCTATACACATTCCAGGAATATCATTTCTTATTTTGACGTATGCTGTCTGACTTGTTTGTATAAGAGGAAATGAATTTCAAATCACACTTTAGCACTATAAAACACTGGAATGTCCCACAATATAGGGATTAATGCAATTCTTTAAAAGAGAACAATATCAATAGTGTGTAACATTCTTCAGAAATATTCCCTCTCCCATGAATGAGACACATTACATAAAATCATAATGGCTGAAACACAAAGTAATAAAACACTTTATGCTAACTTGTTATAAATAATATAAATCAGTTGCTAGGGTGAAATTCTATTTTAGTCTTCACTAATTAGGGTGACCTACTCACTGACTCATTGCTGCCACATGTGAGTGATGAGATTAGAATAACACATAAAAGTAATATGTTTATTTCATCCCAGGGTTGTTATTATGATGGCTCCATAGTTAAGATCGAGCTAGGATTTTGCTTTTGACAGGACCATAAAATCTCTCTGGATCCGAAGCTGTGAATAGCTGTATATAAATCTTGGTTAGGCTTTAACTATATACCGTAACACAAGCAATAAAGAATAATTGTGCATTTGTGTACGCATGTGCATGTATATAATTTATAGAACACCAATCACAAATCCATGGTTATGGTTGAGTTTTATTTTGGCTCTCTGGATTGTATGAAAAATACAGTATATCTTTCTCAACTCACAGCATTTATTCTTTGAGTGCAGAATGGCTTTTTTGAAAATGTACAAGTAAATTTATTAATTTGTTTGAGTTAAAATTCATTATAAACTAGGACTTAAGAAATGTATTGTTAGTCTATTCTTTATCCTGAATGATGTTTAAGGTGGAATAACACAAGCTCATCAAACTTTCCACATAGTCAAAATTGATTTAAATCTTGTGCATAGCAGAATTAGAATACATATATTCTTCAAATGCAGCCTAAGTTATTAGTAATTGTATCTAAATGTTAGGACTTTCTGGGAGGGCGGGGAGGAGCGGGGAAGCGCTGCAACTTCGCTCCTCCCCCTCCCTCCCAGAAAGTCCTAAGCGCTGCCAAACAGCTGTTTGGCGGGAGGGAAGCGCTGGGAGGGAGGGGGAGGAACGGGGATATGGCATGCCCGGAAAGGAGGTGGAGTGGGGGTGGGAAGAGGCGGGCCTGGAGTGGAGCAGGGACAGGAAGAGGTGGGCCTGGAGCATCCTCTGGCAAAGTCGGTGCCTGTTCTTCTGGGGGGAAGCTGCTGCTGCTGCTGCGCAAAGTGCTTCCTAGTGTCCTTGCCTGCAGTGGGCTGTACCTATGTGGGGTAAGCCAGGGGCACCTCCCAACCACAGTACAGTATATAATGCCTTTTGTCTGCCCCCCAAAAATTTCCTTGGAACCTAACCCGCCGCATTTACATTAAATCTTATGGGAAAATTGGATTCGTTTAACACCGTTTCACTTAAAATTACAGTTTTTCAGGAAACACAACTACAACGTTAAGTGAGGAGTTACTGTACTTACATTGGCTGTTGGCTAAAATTCTTGTCAATTTCACTGCTCCAGCAGTTTCCTGCTGTGAACCTTGCATCTTGGCTGTGAACCTTGGCTCACAGCTCAGGCTGTCACCTTGGGGTTGGTGGGGGGCTCCAGCTAGAGCCCAGCTGCCCCCTGGGCTCCCAGCCACCCACTCCTAGTGAGCTGCTGCCTGGGCTTCCCTCTGTCCACTGGGAGCCCTGCTTCCTCCCAGCTCCCCACTCCCAGCTGGGCTGCTGCCTGGGCTCCATGCTCCAAGGCTGGCTACCAGGCGCTGAGAGCCAGGGCTCCAGATGGAGATCCCAGAGCTGTCAGAGAGTGGCTGAGTCAATTTCACTGCAGGTTGTCTCTGTGCTGTGGGTCTGTGCTTGGGGCTGTCACCCTATGGCAGATCGGGGGCTTCAGCTGTGAGCTCTGCATGGTTGTCAGTGCCCCACAATGCCCCATTTCAGTTGGTGCAAGCGCTCATGGTGGGAACGTGCTCCACTGGTAGAAGAAGGGTAGTGTGGACACCAGCTGCCGATTGAATTACTGCAGTGGTTGTAGGTTGACCTCAATTAAGTTGACCTAATTTTGTAGTATAGACAAAGCCTAAAATATCAGTGCTTGAAAAGCTCCTCAAAGCATTGCTGTCTCAGCTCAACTGCACACAAAGGCAGCACTGTTGTGGGAAGTGGGGCAGAAACAGAGGGTCCTTGAAGTGCAAAGACATTCGGATTGAGGGTATCGGTTCTTTTATTGTTTTTAATGTTTTCTCTGTAATACTTTTACTATAAAAAATGTGCTGGCTTAGAAGAGGTTGTGTGGTGACTTAAAACTTCGGACAATATGCTGGTCGGAGCCTTCAGAGAGAAAGGAAAGTGCAGGCATGGGCCTGTCTGGCTTGCTGGGCATATCACACTGTAAATCCAGGCAGCTATGCAGCCTTAAAGCCTCTGGTCAGGAATGAGTGAGATGTGGGTCTCTGCCTGAGAAAAGTGACAGGTGGGAGATGGAAACCTTTAAGTGGGTGCTCTCGAGAAACCATGGAAGGTGAATACAGGTGCAGTTACCCTGAAATTGTGACAAGCTAAGCCCCACGCAGGGGCTCAGGGCTACGTCAGGAAGAGGCCCCCCCCCCCCCCCCCGCCGACCCCAGAGCAGACCTGCCTGAGCTGAGGGAGAGGAGCCGCTCCCTGGACTCAGCCCCAGAATGGACCTGCCTCAGCTGGGGGAGAGGAGCCCGTCCCTCGACTCAGCATCAGAGCAGACCTGCCTTGGCTGCGGGAGAGGAGCCGCTCCCTCGGCCCAGCCCCAGAGTGCACCTGCTTTGGCTGGGGGGGGGGGGGGGGGGAGGATCTGCTCCCTCGGCCCAGCCCCAGCGTGGACCTGCCTCAGCCAGGGGAGGAGCCCCTCCCGTGGCCCAGTCCCAGTGTGGAACTGCCTCGGCCAGGTGAGGAGTCCCTCCCTTGGCCCAGCCCAGCCCCGCCAGAGCTGCCACGGCTGGGGAGAGCCGCCTCTCCCCCAGCCCCAAGCTGCTGCGGCAAGAAAGGGCTGGAGGGAGTCCTCTCTCCCCACTGCAGCATCGGGGCAGCTTGCACCCTAAATCCCTCATCCCTGGCCCCACCCTAGAACCCACCTCCCCTGCACCCAACCCTCTGCCCTAGCTCTGAGCTCCCTCCCACAGCTCCAAACCCCTCATCCCTGGCCCCACCCCAAAGCCCTCACCCCCTGTACCCCAGCCCTGAGCCCCCTCCCACACTCCGAACCCCTCATCTCCAGACGCACCTCAGAGCCCGCACCCCCAGCCTGAGCCCTCATCCCCATACATCTCAACCCTCTGCCCCAGCCCTGAGCTCCCTCCCATACTCCGAACCCCTCGGCCCTGGCCCCACCTGTCACACATCACCTCCATGTTGGTGCACATAACAAAATTAATTCTGCACATGGATGTAAAAAATTAGAGGAAACACTGGTGACAAGTATCTGTGATAATCTTTTATTAAACAAAATTTTGGATAGTCTGTTGTGAACCCGGTTTTCCAGCTCATGTATGAATATGCTGCAGATATTGTTAGTCTCGCTTAGAACAATTTTGAGAATTGACTTGATAATTCAGATGAGAGAATTGAGGCCATTCTGTTTTTGGCAGCTAGCTCTAATTTAAAGTTAAAGCTGAAATTTAAAGCTCCAGATATGGGACGAGCTATTGAATGAATGTGTCGAGAACTGTTGATCTAGTAACCACTAGCATGGATACATCCACAAATGCAAAGCCTTGGATCTTAAAGGGAATTATTTTGAAGGAGTCCTGCATACTGTATAATATGAGCTTTGCCATGATTTTGTATTTACATGCTTGCATCACAATGACCTTAATTATAATTATTCATACTTTTTCAGAATAAGTGAGTTCTATGGGGTGATTACAACTAGAATACTGTGTATATACTGTAGTAGGTACTTGTTATGCCTTCACTATACATATCCAAACAGTGGCATACAAAATATGCAGACATTTCTATGGGAACTCTAAATAAGTTATTTCATACTGTACAATTTACTATAATAAAAAATACAAAACTTGGTGACTGATTTGACTTGTTTTAAACATATAGGAAAAGTAAAGATTCTTCTTTTTTCATGTCTGCAGGCTGTGCATCTGGCCCAGGCAAGTTTCCAGATTGAGGCCTTTGGCTCCAAATTCATCCTTGACCTCACATTGAATAAGTAAGTGCATGATTGTGGGTTTCTTTGTTTCCTGCTCTTTGTGGCTGTCTCTTTGGAAATAAATACAGCGATTTCTGAAGGAGAGAGCAGTAGGGTAGGGCAGGTGGAATTCTGTGAGCTTTGGGAAACTCCCACACCACCAAAATGCATTAATATACTAAAACATTTATGAAAGTTGGAAAGCTTTCCGAAGCTAGGTATTATAAATATAGCTTTCTTTACGAAAGGATATGTTCCTATTTATCAGCGCTGGAATACATTTGCATGTAAAGAGGAAAAATAGAAATATAAATTTAGTTTGGGTTCTCAGGAACATAGGCACCGACTTCCTGTGTTCCTGGGGGGTGCTCGACTCCCGCTCTGCCCAGAACCCACCCCCACTCCACCCCTTCCACGAAGTCCCCACCCTGCCTCTTCCTGCCACAGCTCTGCCCCAGGCCCTTTTGCCACTCCACCCCTTCCCCCAAGCCCCCACCCTTGCCCTGCCCCTTCCAGCCCTCATTCTGCCCCAGGCCTTGCCACCACTCCACCCCTTCCCCTAAGCCCCCACCATCGCCCTGCCTTTTCTTACCCCCTCTCTGCCCCTCCCCCGCCTCTTCTCGCCCCTGCCCTGCCTCTTCCTGCCCCACAGCACCTACTGCATGCTGCTGAACAGCTGATCCGGGGGAGGCACTGGGAGGGAGGAGGAGGAGGAGCTGAGCAGTGTGTCCCCTGGTGGGCGGGAGGTGCTGGGGGTGCGAAAGAGGGAGGTGTTGAGCCACATGGCTGCCGGTGGATGCTGAGCACCCACTGTTTTTTTTTTTTTCCATGGGTGCTCCAGGGCTGTAACACCCACAGAATTGGCACCTATGCTCAGGAACCAAAACATATTTGCTGAGGACCCCAAAACCTCTTGGATATGAATTATGAAAAGTATCTCAGTACATTATACATTACAGTTGTTATCCTTTTCATTCTTAAGTGCTTTATATACAGTACAAGATTCAGTCCACCACTCAAAAGCAGTCATCTGTTGGGCAGAAGGTGGCAATCAGGAAGAAATCTGGCAAGCCATGTGCTGCATAACAGTAGTGGAAGAAATTTCCTGTATCTTTGGTTGCCACCCTGATCTTCCTGTCCTAGATGCATGTAGTCAGGATACATTTTCTTTAGGAATTACCCTTAAAATTGCAGTTCCTGATTATTACACAGGTGCCTGATTCATATCACTATACTTTACTCTATTCATCTACAACGCTAGTTAAACCTTAGGTTTGGCTTTAGATTGTGAACAGGGACATTTCCTCCTGGTCTGTATATTCTGGAATGTATATTCTGAGCCTTAACCAGGTTAATAGTGTTCCATATATCTTCATAAAGGGCCAATTTGAGACAAATGTTCTTAAAGTAAGGGATGATACAGGGCTTAAAATATAAGTAGCACTAACTAATATTAAATTATGTGGTTTACCAGGATTTTTGTAAGTTACTGAATTCAGTTGTTTAAAGACTATTCTTCATTTAGATTAAGGTGCTTTTCATCTTAGTACATAAGTGGCTGAAAAATTATGACACATATGGAAAGAACCAGATTTATTTCCTGCACCGATACACTGAGTACAGGAGAGAAATGATCAGGAGGAAGTTGTAATTGGCTCCGTGATTCTCAAGCTGCTTTGTCCCTATCTGTGCAGTAGGGCTGCTCTAAGGTCCCTAAGGGTATGTCTACACTGCACCTGGGAGTGTGCCGACCAGCCTAGTTAGACAGATGCATGCTAGCTCTGCTGTAGCTTGTGCGATTAACAAATAACAGTGTGGATGTTGTGGCCTGGACTAGCTGCCTGAGTACAAGGCTGCCGACCCTCAGGGTCCCCAGTTGGTGGCTAGACCATGCTGTCACCTATGCTGCAATGTTCTACACTGATATTTTTAGTGTGCTAGAAGGAGCAGAGCTAGTGTATGTCTTTTTAGCCTGGCTGGGAGGCATATTCCCATCTACAGTGTAGATGTACCGTAAGGGATCAGACACCAGCAGAGTATTGCTATGGGGGAGAAAGTGAACCACAGCTCCCCACTATGTTCTCTACTAAGTCCTGTTCCTTTCCTTAATATTTATAGTAAGGTTGGGGGGAAAGTTGGCTTTACTCCAACTGTGAATTCCCCTTTTCTGAGGGAGTTCTCAGTTGGCCAGCTGTGGCTGGATTTTATCTGTTTTGCAAGGCTCAGGTGTTCCAAAGGGGATGGAACTGGAATGAAATTCTAGCCCAAATGCTGCTATTTCTCTGCATTCCCCTATAAGTCAGGGCAATTCTCACAATAATGTTCATACTTTCTCATGTGTTTGATGCATACATTAGCTAATATTTATGAATTTTTGTGTCATTAATAACAAAAATGTCAAATTGTTTCCATATAAACATTTGAAAAATATGTAGACTTTCCAAAGGACCTAAATATTTTTAGTACACATTAATTGAATAGTAACTAAATAGAATTATGAATGTATAATAAATATAGTAAATGATCTGTCTAATTAAAGTTTAATGAAGTATCAATTATTGACAGTAGTTTTAAAGCGCTACCAATTTTAGAGAAATTTTCATTTGTCTCACTATAGAGAACATGCAATCAAATGGTATGAATGACTATTACTGTTTCTGTTTCTTCATTGTACTTTGCTATGTCATTCGGCCCCAAATTTGTATCAGAAAAGTTTTGTATTGTATCAAAAGATCGTAGAGATATTTTTTGAGTTTGGATTCTGAATAGGAATTTTAAAACGGCTCACTGCACTTTAAATATGATTTAAAAATTCCACCCAGGTGCCATGTATAGCAGGACAATGACCTGTTGCCAACAGTGGTTGTCTTCAACTTGCCTTCCACATGCTGAACGCATTAGCTGCTATTTTAGTTAGGGGAAGATTGTTTTAAATACTGTTACAAACAGAGAGATACACAGTGTTCTACCTCATCTGTATTTAAGGGAGGACATGTGGTTCATGTATAGGGTGCTAGATTTCAGAGTAACAGCCGTGTTAGTCTGTATTCGCAAAAAGAAAAGGAGTACTTGTGGCACCTTAGAGACTAACCAATTTATTTGAGCATAAGCTTTTGTGAGCTACAGCTCACTTCATCGGATGCATACTGTGGAAAGTACAGAAGACGTTTTTATACACACAAACCATGAAAAAATGGGTGATGATCACTACAAAAGGTTTTCTCTCCCCCACCCCACTCTCCTGCTGGTAATAGCTTATGTAAAGTGATCGATCACTCTCCTTACAATGTGTATGATAATCAAGGTGGGCCATTTCCAGCACAAATCCAGGTTCCCCCACCCCCCCAAACACACACACAAACCCACTCTCCTGTTGGTAATAGCTTATCTAAAGTGATGACTCTCCTTACAATGTGTATGATAATCAATGTGGGCCATTTCCAGCACAAATCCAGGGTTTAACAAAAACGTCGGGGGGGATTTGGAAAAAACAAGGGGAAATAGGTTACCTTGCATAATGACTTAGCCACTCCCAGTCTCTGTTCAAGCCTAAATTAATTGTATCCAATTTGCAAATGAATTCCAATTCAGCAGTCTCTCGCTGGAGTCTGGATTGGAAGTTTTTCTGTTGTAATATCGCAACTTTCATGTCTGTAATCGCGTGACCAGAGAGATTGAAGTGTTCTCCGACTGGTTTATGAGTGTTATAATTCTTGACATCTGATTTGTGTCCATTTATTCTTTTACGTAGAGACTGTCCAGTTTGACCAATGTACATGGCAGAGGGGCATTGCTGGCACATGATGGCATATATCACATTGGTGGATGTCCAGGTGAACCAGCCTCTGATAGTGTGGCTGATGATATTAGGCCCTGTGATGGTGTCCCCTGAATAGATATGTGGGCACAGTTGGCAACGGGCTTTGTTGCAAGGATAGGTTCCTGGGTTAGTGGTTCTGTTGTGTGGTATGTGGTTGCTGGTGAGTATTCGCTTCAGGTTGGGGGGCTGTCTGTAGGCAAGGACTGGCCTGTCTCCCAAGATTTGTGAGAGTGTTGGGTCATCCTTCAGGATAGATTGTAGATCCTTGATAATGGGTTGGAGGGGTTTTAGTTGGGGGCTGAAGGTGACGGCTAGTGGCGTTCTGTTATTTTCTTTGTTAGGCCTGTCCTGTAGTAGGTGACTTCTGGGAACTCTTCTGGCTCTATCAATCTGTTTCTTCACTTCTGCAGGTGGGTATTGTAGTTGTAAGAATGCTTGATAGAGATCTTGTAGGTGTTGTCTCTGTCTGAGAGGTTGGAGCAAATGCGGTTGTATCGCAGAGCTTGGCTGTAGACAATGGATCGTGTGGTGTGGTCTGGGTGAAAGCTGGAGGCATGTAGGTAGGAATAGCGGTCAGTAGGTTTCCAGTATAGGGTGGTGTTTATGTGACCATCGTTTATTAGCACTGTAGTGTCCAGGAAGTTGATCTCTTGTGTGGACTGGACCAGGCTGAGGTTGATGGTGGGATGGAAATTGTTGAAATCATGGTGGAATTCCTCAAGGGCTTCTTTTCCGTGGGTCCAGATGATGAAGATGTCATCAATATAGCGCAAGTAGAGTAGGGGCGTTGCGGGACAAGAGCTGAGGAAGCGTTGTTCTAAGTCAGCCATAAAAATGTTGGTATACTGTGGGGGCCATGCGGGTACCCATAGCAGTGCCACTGATTTGAAGGTATACATTGTCCCCAAATGTAAAATAGTTATGGGTAAGGACAAAGTCACAAAGTTCAGCCACCAGGTTAGCCGTGACATTATCGGGGATAGTGTTCTTGACGGCTTGTAGTCCATCTTTGTGTGGAATGTTGGTGTAGAGGGCTTCTACATCCATAGTGGCCAAGATGGTGTTATCAGGAAGATCACCGATGGATTGTAGTTTCCTCATGAAGTCAGTGGTGTCTCGAAGGTAGCTGGGAGTGCTGGTAGCGTAGGGCCTGAGGAGGGAGTCTACATAGCCAGACAATCCTGCTGTCAGGGTGCCAATGCCTGAGATGATGGAGCGTCCAGGATTTCCAGGTTTAACGATCTTGGGTAGTAGATAGAATATCCCAGGTCGGGGTTGCAGGGGTGTGTCTGTGCGGATTTGATCTTGTGCTTTTTCAGGGAGTTTCTTGAGCAAATGCTGTAGTTTCTTTTGGTAACCCTCAGTGGGATCAGAGGGTAATGGCTTGTAGAAAGTGGTGCTGGAGAGCTGCCTAGCAGCTTCTTGTTCATATTCCGATCTATTCATGATGACAACAGCACCTCCTTTGTCAGCCTTTTTGATTATGATGTCAGAGTTGTTTCTGAGGCTGTGGATGGCATTGTGTTCTGCACGGCTGAGGTTGTGGGGCAAGTGATGCTGCTTTTCCACAATTTCAGCCTGTGCACGTCGGCGGAAGCACTCTATGTAGAAGTCCAGTCTGTTGTATCGACCTTCAGGAGGAGTCCACCTAGAATCCTTCTTTTTGTAGTGTTGGTAGGGAGGTCTCTGTGGATTAGTATGTTGTTCAGAGGTGTGTTGGAAATATTCCTTGAGTCGGAGACATCGAAAATAGGATTCTAGGTCACCACAGAACTGTATCATGTTCGTGGGGGTGGAGGGGCAGAAGGAGAGGCCCCGAGATAGGACAGCTGCTTCTGCTGGGCTAAGAGTATAGTTGGATAGGTTAACAATATTGCTGGGTGGGTTGAGGGAACCATTGCTGTGGCCCCTTGTGGCATGTACTAGTTTAGAAAGTTTAGTGTCCTTTTTCTTTTGTAGAGAAGCAAAGTGTGTGTTGTAAATGGCTAGAGTAATTGTTGAAAGATCTGGTTGTATCCTAACTTTGCCATTGACTGATTGTATATTTGCATTAAACTGAGACACTTATATATTTCTTCATCCAGAAGTAGGTCCCAAGTTGTTCTTGTATCCAGAAGGGACAGCAAATTAGACTCATTTTAGCTCCAACCTCCATATGTCCAGGTCTCTCTGTGCCTTAGTTTTCCTATCTGTAAAACGGGGATAATAATGCTCACCACCATTGTGAAGGTGTTTTTTTTAATATCTAGGTAAAATGTACTGTATAAATGCGTATTATTTTTATTTATTTATTTAGGCTTTCTGTGATCGTGTTGTAACAGTCTTGTCTCATCTGTATTAGCAACCAAGCCTTTTAACCCCTGCTGAATTGAGGGCCATGGCAGTAGCAGGTCACTTTCCTAGCGTACAAGGGATCATATTGTTTGAGTTATATGTGAAAATGACAATATAGGAGCCCATTTACAGTTGATGTTTTGTTTCATTGGTAGGTAAGACTAGAGGTGTAAAGCAGCTTTCATTAGAGATGCAGTTTTTGTCTCATTCTGTTCACTGCTTGCACTATCTCTAACATACCTCCCCAAATGTGTCAATATGTTGACATAAACATGCCACTGTATATACTTCTAAAACAGTAAGACTGCTATAGTGCCAGTGTTTGCCACTGTGTGTACTGATACAGAAGGTGATATCTGAAGAAAAAGAATAGTGGTATAAAAAAAACCCTATTAAATCTGTGACATGCAAAATTTTGTAAGCACTGCATAAAAAATGCATACGCAGCTTGTGCTGTCCTTGAGTATTTCAGCACATTTTAAAACAAAAATGAATCAGCAGAAATTAGTATTTTTCAGTATTAAAGAAGTATTGCTCTCTTCCTGATGTCCAGTTGAGGTCTTACTTTGGTCACTTTGTCAGCAATATTGAAAGTTTCTTGAGGGGTAAAGATGCAAGTATATCAAATATTGGGTTTACAGAGCAACAAGCTGTGGCTTTTTAAGATTTGCTAGGTCACTATATTCCCATATCTATTTCTTATTGCTACTCAGCTCTTCTGCATGAGCTGTTTTGTTTTTAAAGGGGAACAGGAAGGCTTTTTATCTGCCCACAGCTGAATTTAGAGTTAAGTGTTTTTCCCGCAACTAAAGCATTACATGGAATTACATTTGTTAACATACTTTTCAGCCTTTACACCTTCACCTTTAAAATGTGAAACAATGGCTGAAAAGCATATGAGGACGTCAGGAGGTGGGGTCAGGGGCAGGCAGGAATAAAGACCAGAAGAGAGGAAAGAAAGCCTGGAGACATCTAGAGCCTTATGGGAGTTGATTAAGTACTGCAGTGTTTCAGCCACAGGAAGAGATCCCAGTGCATTATGGAAGACTGAGAGTCTGGGCAGGGGAGAAAGGAAGATAGTTGGAGGAAGGACAGTGGACTACAACTCACATGAGGCACTGCAGTTGCTCAGGTGGCTTGATAGTTTGATTTTTTGTCCTGAATTGGGATAAAAGCTGATGTCAAAATATCAATATTTTTTGCAGGCCAGAAATTCCAGTTTTAGATTAGCTCCATGTATCAACTTGCCTTTGTATGCAGAATACAAGTAAATGCTCTGGGACTAGATCATCAGCTGGTGTAAATCAATGATATCAGTAGCAAGCTCCCTTTCTTTTGACTGTGCACTAGAAACTAGTAATATATTGGCTTCCTGACTGCACTGGAGCAATATTGATTTATATCAGCTAAGGCTTTGTACCCTAATTTGGTATAATAAAAAGTAACTAGCAACCAAGATAAAATAAACTAGTTAACCACAAAATTTAGACTAACTAGCAACCAAAACCAAATAAACAGATAACTGGAGTATCATGGGTATATAAATAACGCTATCTGTATTGCCGCATTAGCAATTCTATCTCCGCATCTAACTCTCTATACACTCACTGCTGCATGCTACAGAAGTTTGTTTTAAGCTGACGCGGGTGGGCAGAGGAGGAGGTAAAATGCTTTTTTGTTATGATTTACAGTGAATTCATTTTTGTATTAAGTGAGAACAGAGAAAGCAAATTCTCAGTTGGGAGGAAAGAGTCTTTGTTAAAGTAAGTGTCTATCAGCATTGGGTAATATAGTAGAATTTAATCTCAATTTAGTCATAATTTAATAAATAATTTAGAGCACTTGTAAAAATAACACAGAGTATTGTTTGAATAAATCTTAATGAGGGTGAAGCATAATATGAGGAAAGCATTGGCCAAGAAGTTGCTTCTTCTCTAAAGTGCGTAGAACTCTGTCACCAACCAAATGAGAATAGCGGTAAGAAGTGTTAATATTAACGCAAGGCCAAATAAACCATATGGACAAATCTCTCTTCAAGCTGGATATTGATGGATGAGAGTGTGGCAGACCTAAGATCCAAGAGTTGTTGACACAATCACAGCAAGTAATAGATACTATTTTATTATCAAGAAAAAAATTGATTCCAGGATATGGAAAAATTCTTACAGTAAAGCAGAGAGAAATACCTTAATCCCATCAAGGAAAGGAATTCCAGAAATATTAGATTTCCTTCAGATGAGTATATTCTTGGGGCTAAACCATAAAGGTCCAATTAATAGCAATAAGCCTTGCGATGGAGTCTGTCAGATCTTGTCTTTCTTCACTGGGGATATCCTTAGAACTGAGCCTGAGCACCAGAAGAATCATTAGCAGTGTACTAGGGTCTGTCAAATGACTTTGTCTCATATTCCTATCAGAAGGTTCCTGAAGGCTGTAAAGATGTTCCGTGTACAGAAACTCATTCTAGTTTATAAGCCTTCACTGTACCACTGTTTGAACCTATGGACTTGCCTACTTTTCTTTATATTAAAAATATCCTTTTTAATAGTAGCAAAGTCCAAAAGCTTATCAAAATAGGGAGCTCAGTCATTGGATCTATAGATTGAAATGTGCTTTATAAGGGATGTAAATTCCACAAGAACATGCCGTAGTCTGAACATCCTTGGAATTCCTACTTAAAGTAAATTCAGCTTTCCATGAGTCCAAGAAGAGAGAAATCTTGTCATTTTTTCATCCTACTCTAGTGCACAAGGAGACTGATGATGGATGACAGAAGGACTGTTAAATCAGTTTGAATGAAACAAAGCACATCAGACAATTAGTAATCTTTTCCATTCAAGATGTAGAGGCAATTAAAGTTTCAGACTTGACCAGAGCATAATTGCTTCTGTGGCAAGCCCCTTTCTAAAGGAATTAAAAATCAGTTCACTGTGATAGGGCAGCTCCTGTTAATGAGATCTGTAAAACCATCTATATGCTTTCCACAGCATCATCTAGTCTTCACACCTTTACAAGGCACATAAGTTGGACCTGACTTCATTTTCATATGCAGCATTTAAGAGAAGAGTCCTACATAGTTGTTGAAGGTTGACAAGAAAATAAAGAAAAAGAGACAGTGTTCCTTATTATTATTCTGCTTGTTTATTTATACATGTCCATGTTAAAAGGATTGATAAAAGATTTAGGCAAAAATGGTGATAACTTCTTTTCACAAAATTTCACCTGAAAATAGTGATGATTTTATTTTGCTTAATCTATGCCCCTCAAAATTTGCTTTTTCGTGAAATTCAACAAAATGACTAATTTAAAATGTAAAACATGAAAATTTCACTTTTTCATAAAATGGATCCATAATTTCCCCTTTGGCAATGGCTGTTTCTTGAAATAGGGCCATTTTTGAATCATACGTTTGCAAAATGTGACCTTTTTGCAGAATGGGTTCAATTTTATGCTCACAATGAAATATAAAAACTTATTTCAAGAAGTCTTCCTTTTCTTGGAGAATATTTTGCGCATGTATACTTTAGATGTGAAGGGAACATTTGCTGCTTCTTCAAGGAGTGTCCCTTTGGGTGTTCCACTTTAGGTGTCTTGGCGCCCAGCGCTTATAATAGGACATTTGTAGTAGCAGTGCCCGGGTTGGCCGTGCACGTGCGGCAGCTGTCTCACGCTGCTCTGGGCGGCTACTTAGCACGCGCAGCCAACCATCCCTCAGTTCCTTCTCTACCGCCTTTGGCTTGAGTCAGAGCAACAGTAGCGCCCCCGTCTATTTTGTAAATTGCTTATATTCCTACTTTTATTTATCCCCTTTGTTTCTGTCCTTATTTACCCACTAAACCCCCCCCCCAAACTCCCCACTTTATTTTGTTAGTTTCCCCCCACTACTGATGGGATTCTGCAATGGCGACTGAACTACGACCATTTTCTATAGACCTGAACCTCCACAGGCATGCCTGGTTCCCCCAGCTTTAAACGTTGCCTGACCTGCAGGCTATCAGTTCCTGTATCGGATGGTCACACTCAGTGCATCCGCTGTCTCGGGGAAACCCATGTACCACAGAAATGTCCACACTGCAAGAAATTATCTGCCAGGACACGGAAAGCCAGGGATCTCCAACTACAATGATTAATGATGGAGAAATCCCACAGGCCAGCCTCCGACCCAGAGTCCAGGACTCCCCCTGGCCAACAGTCTCCAGCAACAGCGTCAGACAAGGGGTTCACCCAAACCGTGTCTAAGGATCCTGCACCTAAGAAGGTGACCAAACATTGGTCACAGTTATTGCCACAGAGAGATCCCCATAAAAAGAAGTGGTCTCCTGGCAAAAAATGTGCCCCGGTACCGATGGCACCGAGAACCTCGGACCGAGAGGCACTGGGAATGTCCGATACTGAGATGTTCTGAAGAGCCAAGACACCGACGCGGCCAAGCTCTCACTCAGGTGCATGAGCTAAAGCTAAGCTTCCTAGCTCAGCACTGAGAGTGCTGAAGAAAGCCTCAGCACCGGCTAGTGTAGTGGCACCACCTGCTGCATATACACAGCTTAACAAGACCTCAGCACCGTCAGAGCATACTATGCTGTCATCCATGGCACCGAGCTTCCTGGTTCTGCAACCCTTCACCAGACAGGAGGACCTGGCAATCTCCTCCACCCTGGGAACCCCTCTGTTCGGCACCGACGGCACCCCAGTCAGGCAAGGACCGAGCCGAATAGGCACTCCTATTGGATCTGCACCCTCACTATTCAGTGATGAGGACGAAGAGGATGACTCGAGCCTTTTCACCCCTCGTCGTCCTTCTCCGAAACCGGGACCCTCTCACCAGCAACTACCTATGCAAGGGAAAAGCTGGGAAGCAAAACCATGGATGCCACCACCCGTTGTTATGCCACCCAATCGGCCATACTGGGACCAATGGGTAATCTGCAGAACCCAGAATCTTAAACCCCCCCAACCTACCAGCATCATAGGCCATCCAGTCCCCTTCACCCATGAACCCACCGCCATCAGAGGCGCAGGAGGAAGAGGGAGAGGAGCAGGAAGAGGCTCCTGAAGGCGATACACTGCCACCCACCCATATTTCATCCTCGTCCCTGGACGAAATAATTATGCGACTGCCTCCCACCACAGGAGGTGACTTCAAGTCCTTCCAGGACTTATTCAAAAGAGTTGCAGAATCCCTGGACATCTCTTTAGCAGAGTTGTCAGAGGCTCAACACAAACTTACTGACATCTTGCAAGCAACCCCATCAGCAAAGATAGCTCTACCCATCAATGCTGCTATAATGGATCCTGCAAAGATAATATGGCAGACACCTGTTACTGTCCCACTCTCCTGTAAACACTCTGACAGAAAATATTATGTACGAGCAAAAGGGCTGAGTTCTTATTTACTCACCCGGCTTCAAATTCACTGGTCATAGAGGCAGTAAACCAAAGGGGAAAACAGCACCAGTCAAAAATCACCCCTTATGACAACGACTGGAAAAGCCTTGACCACTTTGGACGCAAAGACTATTCCTTGGCCTCACTGCAATTTTTCATAGCAAACTACTTCACTCTGTTGGTGAAATACACTTACAACTTGTTTAATAAAATGACATCCTTTATTGAACAAATGCCAGAGCAAGTGAAGGAACAATACGAAGCCAATGTTGCAGAGGGCTCCTTAATTGCCAGAACAGCCCTGCAGGCCTCCCTCGATTCCACTGACAGGGCAGCTTGTTCTGTCACCACATCCATGGTCATGCTTCAAGCATCCTGGCTCCACCTCTCTGAATTCCCTAGGGAAGTACAAGCCACAGTTGAGGACCTGCCCTTTGAGGGCCAAAAACTATTTGTTAAGGGCACTGATGCATCTCTTCATACCTTAAAGTACTCGCAAACAACCTTGAAGACAGGGTGGTGCTCGATCATAACCTCTCTGCATCGATGCACTACACCTATGGCTGTGGTACATATCCCACAAGATAGACATTTCTGCAGCTTATCTGCCAGGACCTCAGAATCCCACGACAGACCAGCTGAGCAGACACTTCTGACAAACCCATGAGTGGGAGAAGGACTACCTGACCCTCGTGATCATATTCAACAGGTGTGGATTCCCTACTATATATTTATTCTCAATGGCTCACAATACAAAATGCCCTCAGTATTGCTCCTTAGTGGGGCTTGGTCACTACTCCCTGGGCAATGCCCTCCTTACAAAATGGGAGGCACCACTAACGTTTGCGTTCTCCCCGATTCCTCTGTTGAGCAGGGTGCTACACAAAATCAGACAAGACAAGGCCAGGCTCATGCTTATTGCACCCACATGGTCCAGGCAAACGTGGTTCCCATACCTGAGACAGATGGTAGTGAAACTTCCTCAAACCCTTTCGCTACTTCCTTACCTCCTGACACAGGATGCTGGCCGCGTCAGTCACCCCAACCTAGCAGGAGGACATGTTCGAGATAATGAACATCTCAGGGACAGCTGACACAGAACTTGGAGCCTGGAGGATTTCACTGTCTGAGAAGTTAGACATGGATATGGAGAGCAGGAAAGCATTCCAGGAGCAGGAACATGCGACGCAGAATGAGATGCTTCACATTATGAGGGACCAATCAGACATGTTGAGACATCTGGTTGAGCTGCAGGAACAGAAGGAGGAGGCTAGAGTCCCTCTGCAACCCCTGCTGAACAGCCAGAAAGCATCGCCCAGCTCACAACCTCTCTCCCCGAAACGTTCCATGAGGGCATGGGGGAAAAGTCAATTATCCCTTGCACTCAACTTAGGGAGAGGGTACAAAGTGCAGAAGGTACTCATTCACAGACATTTGGTGGAAATGTGGCCTGTGGCGTGTCATTAAAGAGTGATCCCAGGGATTTAACAGAGTAGAAAATGATTTAAGTAATATTTTTAGCTAATATCTTCTACTTTTGTACTAAGAGTAATTGGCATGAGTGGGATAAAAAAAAATATTCCCGTTTGTGATGAAGAACCATCATAATTCACCTGTACCTGCCTCAACTGGGTAAATTCCATATCCCACAATAATTTGTTATGTAGCATTTCTCTCTCTCTCTCCGTCTTTAGTTCTTCTCCTTGTTAAAGCATTCAAAGTTACATGTTCTCAGATTAGTGTCATTTTTTTCAATTATATAAATAAAAAGTAGTTTGACTTTTCTTCTTGGATAAAGTAGTAAATGCTATTCTGTATTTGTGTGCAATCTGATCTGTAGTGTAAGCTTCTCTAGTTTTCCTATGTATGTTGTCAGGAACAGATTACAGCAGAGTTTTCTTAGTATTTTTTTTCATCCAGCATTGAAGGACTTCTCCGTTGTTACTCTGCAGTTCAAGAATAGTGCTCTTCATTAATTTGTGCTATATTGTGCTAGCAGAACCATATGAGCAGACTTAATTTTCTATTTTAAGCTAGTGGGAGGGATGTAAGAAGCTAAACCAGAAGTTATAAAAACATTTAAGTAAAAATGTCTGTCTACTTTGAACATTTTATTGATGAGGTGAGTTAGTGTTGTCATTTTTCTGCGGCACCACTAGCCTTTGCCTGACGTAGACGTGGCATTGGCTGACAGTCTGGCACCAGGATCTAAAAATGAACTGTCCCGTGTGCTATGAGCTCAGATCAAACTGGAACCAGTGCCAAAAGGATCTTTCCAAGCTGGAATTGGTCTGGGAAAACACATGTACAACAGCACGGAATCTTTTATGTATTCTAACTACCTAAAAGTGTTTTAAAAAACACAACACTTGTACTCTCTTTAAAAGAACTGTTTAGGTTAGAAGGTGGTTTTAAACAAACCTTGGTCATGAGGAAATTCCTACCCCCTCACCTATCTGTGGTAAACAAGGCACTGAGATGTTGAGGACCAGATTGTGCTCTTAGGTCTGAACATTTGGTGCTGTGAGGAGGTTATTGTCTTGGTCCTAAAGGGCATTACTTCCCAGATTGTTCCAAAGCTGTGCTGGGGGTGTTTTCAACCAGCATGAATATGCAAAGGGAGCACTCTAGAATAATTTCAGTTAGTGATTAAATAGCCTTTCTTTCTGTAGCATTTGCAATATTCCTTCAAAATTTGCGACTTCAAAAGAACACATTCCAGTAGAACAGTTTTTGACTTGCTTCCACCTGTTCGTTCAACATATTTGCTAAGCAGCGATATGAGAAGTATAAAATAGATTGATGACAGTGATTTGAGGCATTGGTCATATCATCACAGACAATTGACAGAAATTGCTTTAGTAAATGTCTTTCTTATACGTTATTAGAATGCCTTAAGAAGAGATTCTCTTCACAAACTTAGAGGTGTTGGTATGATCTCAGTAGATTTTAAGTTTGCTTTCAGATAAGAATGTACAATTGGGTTACCCAGAGCATTGAGGTACATATCTGCAATACTTCTATCATATTGGAAACATTTTCTACCACTTTTTTGATGCGTTGTTTATTTGCCAAATTCTTGACCAGAGGGTACCCGGGTTATCCCCTCGGAAAAGACTACTGTTTTCTTTGGGAGAGTCAAGCCTTCGTTTTTTCTGAAGCGCCTGTCTCTTTTTCTTTTTTCCCCTCTCCTCTTCTTCCCTTCCCTCACCTGGCCCCCACCCACCTTCCACTGCTCTTAGTAGCCCTTTCTGTAAGCTTAGACAGAGTCTCAGAGCAGTCTCCCAGGGCCCTACCAGCTGCCTGCACTATCATCCCTGCCTTGCTGAGATTGATTGCTTGATCATCACATCCATATATCTTTTCTCTGCACAGTAAATGGAAAAAATGGTGCAAAGTGTGCCTTTCACGTTTTTCACTGAGATTTTGCTTTTTGTAGCAAATTCTGAAACTGGTGATGAATGTGAAAACAATACACCATTAGCTCTGGGGTCTGAATCAATGTTTAATGCATCAGCTTAAGTGGCACCTTCCTTGAGTAATGCTGTGGAAAATTTAAAGGGTAACTGTTGACCTGGGACACGCTTAAAACATTAACGATTCAGTTTTCCCTCTAATGTTAATGAGTTCCTTTATTGAGCATATAAGTAAGTTATTTCAGATGCTGTGTCTGTATATGCGACTGCTAAGCAGCAAGAACTTTTCATAGTTTGAAAGACTAGAAGACGTTTCTGCAAGGTGAGAGCTTTCTCAGATTTCACTTTGGCAGAGTTTCTTTGCCTTAGTCAGTTTCATGGGGAGTTTGAACTGAACAAAATGTACTGTAAAGAGGATAGCTAGTAAACAAGTGCCCTCATATTATATGGTACAAAGTAAAGAAGTCTGAGTTAGATACATTATTGTTAACATTACTGCTAATATTTGAAATAAAATATTAGAAATGTGGTGTGGCTTTAAGGTGTGACTGAAATTCAGATCCATTTAGAAATACGGTGCTCTGAAGTTGATTATCTTTTTTTTTAAATTGATTTGCATGTTTTTGCCCATAATTCATTTTTGTGGCTGGCATTGTACTTGGTCTCTGCTGGAAGGTTGAGTTTCAGAGGTTTGCGTTTGGTGAAGATGGAAAAAATACCCTAATGTTTTAGAAACTATAACCATGCTTCTTGGAGCAAGGCTACAGCAAAAACAGCCTGAAATTTGGATGAACGCAATTCTCATTGGTTTGAAGCAAATTAATTTTGATTTAACAAAGTTATAATTATTAGAAAAATTGGATACTGAACATCTGCGGTACAAACCTTCTATATGTCTATAAGTGCACAAAACATTTTTACAGATACAGGCCTCGATCCTGCAAAGACTTTATGCCTTGTGAGTTGTTCTAATGACGTAGTTGTGCTCAAGTCTTTGCAGGATTGGGGCTATAGTCAGGTATACATCTATAGGTACAAAGACTTATAAGATTTGCGGGTTTTGCACAAGGGTGAAATGGAGTGGAAGTTTTTCTAAAAAAAATATGCTCTAGTTCAATCTCAGCTATTGGACATGAAGAAGAATTAATTCGGGAGGTCCTGTGTTATAAGGGAGATCAGACAAGTGATCACAGTGGTTTCTTCTGGCCTTAAAATCTATCAAACTATGAAATGCATACCTGTGCTGAAGGCTGGCACAAGTCCTGTGCTATATACCATTAAGTTCTGCTTAAATTCACATCGTCTTTGTGCTAGACCTCCTCACAGGATTAATTTAACTCAAGGTGAATAGTAGGAGAGAAAAGAACTTACAAATTCTGTTGACAAAGCCAGCAAACAGTAATCTGATTACCTCCAGATTTTATATTTTATTCCTTTTTCTACCTTCCACCCCCCAAAAAACATAGGAAATTTGAATGGAAAAATAAATAGAAACCTGTTGGCAATTCTGCAAGATTAAACAGTCAAAAGTCGAAGTGCCAACATTTGTCTTTTTTTCAAATGTACATGTAATGTATTACCCCTTTGTTGTTAATGTATGCTGTAAAATATATAGGATGTGCAAACTGGGATTCGTTAATATTATTGTAGCAAGATTAATTTTATAACTTTTTGACTTTTGAGTTTTTAATATAACTAATGCTGGGGCTTGGTGTTTTTTTACACGTTTAATAAGTACATGTTCAGAGTGTGGTGTGTGCACTTCACTTCAGGGAGTCTCAGCGTTAGATAATAGAATTCCATATCTCGTGTAGTTCATGAGTCCAGTTCTACAAGCACTCTGCAAAACTTTCATTTACTTCAGTGGAAGTTCAACATGCAAAGGGCTAAATGCTCCCTATATTTATCCAGACTAATTAGACTGGATAATTATTTTCCTTTGTCTTTGGTAGGGTTTATAACTGTGATGTGGCAGTGTAAAGAAGCTTGCTTCTCAATTACTGAGTCCAGCCAATAATTAAAAAAAAAATAAAGAAAGGAAAACAGTCTTATTTAAGAGATTGTATGAATTGTAATAGAATTTGAGTATTAATCTACATTCCCTTAATGATTCATTTCCATAATTGCTTTGGTGTCTTTGTTTCAGTTTTAACAGTAATGTTTGATGTTGTTATATATATATATACATTATAACTCTAATGCTAAGTATGGGAGCAAACTTAATTTATTCCCTGACTATGCAAATATTTATGCATGTATTTAACTCTTATGCTATGTGAATAGTCCTCAAAGACTTTAATAAGAACCAATTTTCTTTGAAAATGGTTCAGCCAATGACTACTTTTTAGAGAGATTTATCCATATGAAAAATTTGTAGAAAGAATCCAAAGATGAGCAAGCAAGATTCTAATTAAAAAAAAAATTCCAATAGGAGTTATTTTGTATGACTTCTGACGTAAACATTGTATGACCAATATGTGTTCAGCTGTGCATAAAAACTGACAGTTTTCAGGCCAAATGAATTTTCCTAATCAAAATTAGAGGAGTTAAAAATAGGGCTTATAATAGAACTTGTAACTAAACTTTGGAGCCATGACCATGGTGCCAACTGTGGGTATGTATGAGTCTGTATAAAATACCATATTTACAGATAACCTGCTGGTAAACTGAGCATTGTTATGATATAATTTTGTAGGCTGTTGAAAACCTATTGCCTAGGCTGCCTGTACCTGCCTTTGAAGGTCTAATTTTCTTGGGCTGGGAGGACTTATTTTTCAGGCTGGAGAAAATTGAGTGTCAGAGAACTGTTGCCCCACCCATGCAAATCTTACCTTCCTCGCAATTTACAGAAGTGGCTCTGAATTCATCTTGCCAGATCTGACAAATTTTGGATTTAGAGTCAGAACATCAGAAAGAGGCTGGACACCTCAGAGATACTACAAAAATAATACTGGAGTCAGCCTCATAAGTAGGCTTTGGTGTTGCTAGGGCATCTGAGGAAAATGTGAATATGTTTCCAGAACATCAAAGGTCCTAAGACATTCTCGTAAGTAAAATGGTTCTAAGTATTCCATCTGGGATTACTAATGGAGGGAATTTGATGGTACTGATTTCCTCCAGAGTTGTTAAGATGGCTTCTTATCATATTGGCAAAGAAGTGGGCATTATTTTTCAGGAATAGGAAATCAGATTAGTGCTACTACCAAAGTAAATTATGGGAACGGTCTCAGAATCTGGTGTGGTCATTTCTCTGACTGACCGGGTCAAGTCAATTTTTTTTTCTCTCACAAACATAAATACTCTATTAACCTTAATGAAATAAAGATAATAGAAAAAGATAATTAAAAGAGTAGACACAGCATCTGTTTCTATTGTTCATTTGACTCTTCTTCCACTAGTGAAGAGGTGTAACTGTTTAAATCTGGAAGAATGAGTCTAATCTGCAAAACCAGGGAAGACTATAGGGTGTGTGACCTAGTGGTTAGCGCACTAGACTGGGAATCAGGGTTCTATTCCTGATTTTTGCCACTGAACTTCTGGGTGATCTTGGGCACTTAAGTCACTTCACCTCTCTCTGTCTCAGTTTCCCCATCTATAAAATGGGGAAAGTTATACTTACCTCTTTTGTAAAGAGGTCTACTCTTTACAGATCTACTGCTGAAAACTGCTATATAAGAGCTTAGTATTATTCAACATGTCTAATAAATAGGGCTGTCAAGCGATTAGAAAAGTTAATCATGATTAATTGCAAACTTGCATAAAAAATAACCATTTATTTAAATATTTTTGGATGTTTTCTACATTTTCAAATATATTGATTTCAGTTACAACACAGAATACAAAATGTACCATGCTCAGTTTATATTTATTTTTTATTACAAATGTTTGCACTGTAAAAAACAAAAGAAATAATATTTTTCAATCCCCCATTTCAAGGACTGTAATGCAAGCTCTTTATCATGAAAGTTGCATTTACAAATGTAGAATTATGTAAAAGAAATCTGCATTCAAAAATAAATCAATGTAAAACTTTAGAGCCTACAAATTCAGAGTCTTACTTCTTGTTCAGCCAATCGCTTAGACAAACAAGTTTGTTTACATTTGCAGGAGATAATGCTGCCCGCTTCTTGTTTACAGTGTCATCTGAAAGTGAGAACAGGAGTTCACATGCCACTGTTGTAGCGTCACAAGATATTTACATGCCAGATGCGCTAAAGATTCGTATGTCCCTTTATGCTTCAATGACCGTTCCAGAGGACATGCGTCCATGCTGATGACAAGTTCTGCTCGACAACGATCCAAAGCAGTGCGGACTGACACATGTTCATTTCCATCATCTGAGTCAGATGCCACCAGCAGAAGGTTGATTTTCTTTTTTGGTGGTTCGGGTTCTGTAGTTTCCCCATCGGAGTTTTGCTCTTTTAAGACATCTGAAAACATGCTCCACACCTCAGCCCTCTCAGATTTTGGAAGGCACTTCAGATTCTTAAACCTTGGGTCGAGTGTCATAGCTATCTCACATTGGTATCTTCTTTGCATTTGTCAAAGTGTTCTTAAAACAAACAACATGGGTCATCATGCGAGACTGGTATAACATGAAATATATGGCAGAATGCGGGTAAAACAGAGCAGGAGACATACAATTCTTCCTCAAAGAGTTCAGTCACAAATTTAATTAATGCATTCTTTTTTAACGAGCATCATCAGTATGGAAGCATTTCCTCTGGAATGGTGGCCAAAGCATGAAAGGGCATACAAATGTTTAGCATATCTGGCACGTAAATACCTTGCAAAGCCAGCAACAAAATTGCCATGCGAACGCCTGTTCTCACTTTCAGAGGACCTGGAACAAGACTTTATATCATGGGAAGTAGAGGCCAGACTTATAAAGACCAAAACACAGCCCCGGGAAAAGAATGCATTCGCTACAACTTCCTGAAAAAATGAGACCCCGGTTGCCTGGTACTAACTGCCGTTTTCAACTAATACAAACAGTTCCGCTGTACTCCCAGCTCCTGGAAGAAGTTAATGACGGTGCTCGTCTACAAGAAAGGCGAGCGAGACAACCTCAACAACTGGAGACCCATGTACAAACTGTATGTCAGCTGCCTTGTGGCTAGGATCACAGACTGGTCATTAGCTCCATCCAGAAAGGCTTCATGTCATGCGAAGGCTGCTACGAACACAACTTTGTCCTTCAGACTGCCATCCACACAGGCAGGAGGGCACGGAGGCAATGTGCCATAGCATGGCTCGACCTGGCTAATGCTTTTGGATCGATGCCCCACCAGCACATTTTTGCCATGCTGCGAGAGTTCAGGATACCCGAAAACTTTCTCCAACTGGTCCGGGAACTGTATGAAGGCTGCACCACCACCATCATCCGTTCCATGGAAGGAGTGATGCCCGAAATTCCTATCCATAGCAGCGTGAAGCAAGGCTGCCCCCTGAGCCCCATTGTTTTCAACTTAGCCATGGAGCTGCTCATTCGAGCGATCTCCAGTGGTCTAGGCGGTTTCAATCTGTGCAACAACGGAGTGAATATCCTGGCCTATGCAGATGATCTGGTCCTGATTGCAGAAAACTCCGAGAGTCTCCAACAAATGCTTGACATCACCAGCCAGGCTGCCAACTGGTTGGGACTCCGCTTCAATGCCAGGAAGTATGCATCGCTGCATATTGATGGCAGTAGAAGGGACTCGGTCCAGGAGACACCGTTTCAGATCCAGGGTGAACCCATGATCTTCCCTGAGAACGGGCAAGCATACCAACATCTCCGCATGCCCATGGGTGTCCGCGTCCAGCAGACACCTGAGGATACCATCGCGGAGATCCTACTAGGTGTGGCCAGGATCGACTCCTCCCTACTGGCCCCATGGCAGAAGATCAATGGCTTGAACACCTTCCTGATCCCCCATATCTCATTTGTCCTGAGGGGATCTGCCATGGCGAAGGTACCTCTTAGCAAGGCAGACAACACCATATGGCAGCTGGTGAAGAAGTGGATGTTTCTTCCCTAGAGGGCCAGCAATGAACTGGTGTACATCTCACACAGGCAGGATGGCACCAACGTCTCTTGAATGGGTGATCTGTGTGACGTTGCTGTGATCACTCATGCCTTCTGATGTGCCCACTGGGGAACATCGCAGAGAGTGCTCTGCAGGATGCCGTCAAGAAGCGAATCACCAGGACCCCCTCCAACCAAGATGTCGCCACCTACCTGAGCGGCTCTCTGGAAGGTGAATTTGGAAGAGAGGAGAGACAAGAGACTTTGCTTCGCTCTGGACTTGTGCCTGCAACTCTACATGATGACTGGAGAAGCATATCAGCTGCCACTGGACGTTGTGCAAGGAATGCCAGGAGCTGAGAGTCCTGGTGCCACAAGTGAAGAATACAGATCACACTATCATCACTCCAAGAACTAGAACCATGCTGGAGAGGACCCTGAAGGATGCCATCTGCTGCCAATATGTGGGAAGACCTGAGCTGGAAGCTGGACCAGGGCAAGGCGTTCAAGATGACGTGCAAGTGGGACGCCAACAACCACTTCCTCCCCAGGGGCAGCTTCACCCGATTTGCCGACTGGAGGTTCATCCACAGGGCCCAGCTCATCTGCGTCCCACTGAACGGAGCCGTCCGCCATGGGAATCAGGGCAAGCAATGCAGGAAGTGTGGCTACGTCAATGAGATGCTACCCCACATCCTCTGTAGCTGCACGCCCCATTCGAGAGCTTGGCAGCTGCGACACAATGCCATCCAAGATTGACTGGCCAGAGCCATCCTGCCACCCAACAGGAAGGTTGTCGTAAACTCTGCCATCCCTGGAACCGACAGCCAACTGTGACCGGACATTGTCATCACCAACGAGGACCAGAAGAAGATTGCCATGGTGGACATCACAGTGCCCTTCGAGAACAGGACCCTGGCCTTCCACGATGCCTGAGCTCAACAGGTGGAGTAATACGCCCCTCTGGCTGAAACCTTGAGAGCTAAGGGTTACCAGGTTCAGACACATGCACTGATTGTCGGAGTCTTGGGTGCATGGGACGCCAGTAATGAGCAAGTGCTGAGAGAATGCAGAATCGATCAACGTTATGCTTGGCTGACACGGCAACTCATGGTGTTGGACCCCGTCAGATGGTCGAGGGACATCTATATAGAACACCTCACCGGACATCGGCAATACCAGAAGGGATGAGCTGGAGTGCCGATGAGAAGTCAGGAAAGTAACTGAAATACTTTCCTCAGGGATTGTATTTTCTAAATGGACAACCTACCCTAAATTCTGAATTACAGAGGGACAATCTCCATTCATTGATATGTTTTGCTTTCCACAACCAAATCTCTGTACAACTTTTCATGAGTGATGTATCCGAGTATTTGGATTCTAATATCTAAACTGTATTGTTAAATCTATTCACCTAAATTTGGGTGATTGCTGATTGCTGGTGATTATGTGTTCTATGTATCATATGACTTCTCAAAACAAACTTTGTATTTGTGTATAATCTAAGCACTATACCCAGACTCTTTTCTCAACCTGTGTATTATATAATTTTTTTAACATTAGCTTTAATAGAATTTTTATATCTGGCATGTAAATACCTTGCAATGCCAGCTACAAAAGTGCCATGTGAACGCCTGTTCTCACTTTCAGGTGACATTGTAAATAATAAGCAGGGAGCTTAAATGTAAACAAACTTGTTTGTCTTCAGGACTGGCTGAACAGGAAGTAGGACTGAGTGGACTTGTAGGCTCTAAAGTTTTATATTTCTTTGGTTTTGAGTGCAGTGATGTAACAAAAAAAAAATCTACATTTGTAAGTTGCACTTTCATGATAGAGATTGTACTTCAGTACTTGTATGAGGTGAATTGAAAAATACTCTTTATTTTTTATCATTTTTAGAGTGCAAATATTAGTAATAAAAAGAATAATATGAAGCGAGCACTATTCACTTTGTATTCTTTGTTGTAATTGAAATCAATATATTTGAAAACGTAGAAAAAAAATCCACAAATATTTCACTTGGTATTCTATTGCTTAACAGTGCGATTAAGACTGTGATTAATCACAGTTAATTTTTTTGAGTTAATCACGTGAGATAACTGCGATTAATTGACAGCCCTGCTAATATATAATAATAATAGGGTTGAGAACATGTTGGGAATTCAGTCGAACCTGGAAGAGGAAAAGAAACAAAAAGTAAAGGTTTTTTTTCCCCTTTGTAAGTATAAACATCTTGTTTAATCTTCGGTAAATAGTACTCAATGGGAACATATCAAGAAAGGTTAATGCCTTCAGACATTGATGAAATTTAATAAAGTGCAAATGGATAAATCAGAATTGTCCACTATTCCAAAGGTGCATACATATGGTATAGTTAGGCATGGCAGATTTTATTTTTATTTTTTTTCCAATTTTGACAATTAATATTGGTTTAAAAAAAACTTAACTATTTCAGTTTTCACAGTTGCGAGAAATTAAGGGGGAAAGGTTGGGGTTAGGGCAGACCTGACACTGGGGCTGTAGGGGGCTCCATGCATGGCCGAGGGGCCAAGACACCCAGGTGCAAGGTCCAGGGGAGGAGGACAACCCCTGGATGTGGGGCAGGCCACCCTGCTGCTGACCAGGTCCTGCCCAAGATTATCGTTTCACTCCTGGCTGGTGAGTGAGTGAGCAGAGCTGCAGCGGGCTCCCTGTGCTGCCAGAGGGCTGGTGACACTAGAACCCTGCAGGCGCAAGGTGCGAAGGAAGGCTGTGGTCCTGGTGGGGCAGAGCAGAGACCCCTGGCCAGGACTGCAAGGAGCAGCATGAGCCCTCCAGCTTATGGGGAGGCTGCACCACTGCTAAATGGCTCTTTCTTTGGGCAGGAGCCATTCAGCAGCGGGGTGGCCCCTCCATGGCCAGGGGCTCATCATTGTCCTCCCAGACCTGGCAGGGGATCTCTGCTCTGCCCTGCCAGGATCACAGCCTTCCCCACACCTTGTGCCTGCAGGGATCCAGTGTCACTGGCCTGGTGATCGTGCAGGGAGCTCTCTGCAGCTCCACTGTCACAGTCCCGCTCAGGTAGTCTCATGACAGGGGTGCTGCAGAGCGCTCTCTGTGCTGCCACAGGGCCAGTGGCACCTGAATCCTGCAAGTGCTAGATGCTGGAGGGAGGCTCCCTCACACTAGCTGTTACTGATGTATATCTTTTTTCGTTGATTTCAGTGTGTCAGCTGAAATCCGTGCTTACTGACATCTGTCAATTTAAATCGAATCCTGCCAAGCCTAATTGTAGACCTGGCTAAAGATAAGGTGATTCCCACGCACAGAATTTTTTTCCCCTCTGCTAAAGATCCAGCAGACAGAAGAGCAGAGGAATAATTAAGATGCAATTTTGAGGAAGCTATAGTATCTCTTAAAACGTCAGTTTTGTCACTTACTTTTCCACAGCAGTTCTGTCATAGTGCAATGACATTGAGGCACTTCTTGTCGCAAAAAATGAAAGCTCAAGATTCATTATTATAAAATACCTCTGGCAGTTTAATTTTTTCAGATGCTTTTGATAAGCTCCTTTGATTAACTGAGATATTCTTCAGGGTCCATGGCCTCTCAGTCCTGCCAGTAGGAGGGAAATCTGTGGTGGAAGCTATGGCAAGCTGACATCTACATTAAAGAGATGCTGAGAAATCAAGCATTCTGAAGAGCCATTCAAGCTGCCACTTTAAATGTGACTGCTGACATAACTGAGAAGTATGCTCCTTCCTCCTCAAAAGATGGAATTCAAGCATAAATAAAGGAAGAATTTCTTCATGTCCCTACTCCCCAAACTGTGTTTCAGAGGAGAAACTGGTTCTTAAACAGAGATCACACAGGAGGTAGAAAAGAATCTGGCAATGTATCCTCAGTCATGAGAGTCGAACACAATTCCCTGACTCCCTCTCAGTTCCTCCTCTCAAATGGGGGAAGATTATCAGGATTTATTCAAGAGTGGCTAGAACATTATCCACAACAATACTATAAAGGATTTTATCAGATTGTGAGATTCTCCGTAGAGTTGATGTACGTATCCCCTTCCATTTTCGTTCAGGCACTAAGGAAGAAGTTATTTCTCATCTTTATTCTGGTAACCTGTAATTGCAGGGTGGAGGTGAGGGAGAGCTTTTTTTTTTTGGTGGTTTGGAAGAAATTAGAAAGAATCAGAGCACTACTAGATCTTAAGTGATTTTAAATGGATGTACCATTTTTGCGGGCTTCTATAGGGAAACATTATTCATATGAACAGTAATAATACTAGGGGATTTCACAGATCTAGTAAAAGTTATCTGGAGGTTTAAGTTAATCCCTGTCTCCAGTAATTTCTTACATTTGCTTTTTTTAAACCCACAGTTTTAATACAAAACACCACCATTTGGCCTATAAACAACTTGCAGAGAATATATGAAAATAATACTCATGCTGGTTATTGTTTGAGATCACAAGGAATTTGTCTGCAATACTATTCCTGGATGACATTCTTGTCAGAGCAGCTTCAAAGGAAGCAACCAAAATTGAGATTACTATAAATACACAGTGGAAGCATAGTTCAATAATAAACTTAAAGAAGAACAATCTAATTTCAGCAAAGTGTATACCTGGGTATAGTTGGGATTGATAATAGAGACTAGGCTACAAAGAGTCTTTCTACTTGAGAACTTTTTTTTTAAGCTATAGAATTAATCTGATCAGGACTGAGTAACTCAGGGCTGTTCTAAATTACACCCAGTTTAAATAGCTCCCAAAGGGCCATTCCACAGCTGTAAATACCAGAGTACATCATCACTTTGGCCATGTCCCATGACCTGGCAGGCCCCACCACATCACTTTTGCTAGAGCTGTGAGGGGTGGGTTAGGACTGGCTACACATCTCCACACCCAGGAATTTAGCCATGCTTAGGAGAACCCCCATGTATCCATTTAAGTCAGTTATAAGGGTTGTTGGTGCTGCCAGAGTGGCACAAAATGTTTATATTTGGATCAGGATCTGGTTCTGGTTCTGGGTCCCTCCGCCTAAAGCTCTAGTATCAAAATTTTATAGCAAGTTTTCATTACTTACTTATTTCACTTTTTAGTATGATATATTGGTTAAGCTACTGTTGTCAAGTCAACAAAACATATTTTGTGATGGGTTATCCTTGGTTCTAACTAGGGATGTAAATATCGTTAAAAAAGTTAACAGTTTAAATGATTTAAAATGTTGTTTAAACGGCTAAATGTTTAAGTGACTGGGGCCTATCTGGCTGGCGCGGCTGGGGCTGGGCCTGCTCCGGCCGGGTACCACGGCTGAGCCCGCTCCGGCTGGTGTGGGGGTTAACAGTTAGGGCAATTAACCGGTGAGACTATGCTTACCAGTTAACCTTTTACAGCCCTAGTTCTAACTGTTTTTTGTTTGTTTATTTGGTAATTCAGAAAATTTAAGCAATTCACAACTGGTTGCCCTGTCATTAGTGTTGAGTTTGAAACATGTACAAAATACACAAGCAATCAGTTGATTTATTAGTACCTAAGATAAACATAATTTAAAGAATATGAAACACAAATAAGTCACAGATATTGCTTGTCTTGTTACTGGCTCCATCTTTAGTTTCTTGAAATTAATTTTGCTTATTGTTTATAAGGCAAAGTCTTGTGATTTAATAAAATATGGTAGAAAGAAGAAGTAGTGAGGCAAGATAGCGCAAGTCAGAACAAGACTCAAAAATCAAACCGGACAGGACCAAGAAGTATGGAAAAGTTCAGGGCAATTATACTCTTCCTCACTCTCATTATTTCATTCATCCAATCTGAATTTGGATTGCAGTTTGGTGTGGGTACAAGACATCACATTAATGTTCTGTCTTTCTGTTCTGGAATCAGTCTACATACATCTCCTGTATTGTTGCCAAATGTGGTTGTGATCAGAGTGATTCTTACAATTAAGATGGCAAAAAGTTCTAACTCCCTGATTTCACGTATTCATAATTTTGCAAAGCATTCACCTTTTCACTGAAATTTTTCCTGCTTGATTTTGAAGCATAATTTATTTTTGAAACTTTGAGCAAAATCCTTTTAATCATATTGGAATTATGAAAGGATTTTAAAAAAATGTTTTTCTGAATTAAAAAAAAATCCTGACAATTTTCATTCTGATAGGATAAATAAAAATGATTAACTTTGAAATGTCAAACTTAATAGGTAAATTCATGGTGTGTACTTTGCTTTGTTCTTTTTAAATTAGTTGTCAAACATTCCATCTGTGCCAATACCTCTTTTAACAATGTAGATTTGATGGGAGAGGCTGCAAAGTTATGCCTCAGCACCTTGAGGCACCCTTCATCCTGATCAGTGTATTGGTATAATCAACCCATGTTAAAGTTTTAACACATTGATTTGGTGATGCTTAGCACCTTGAGTGAGGCATTGCCAGATGCCCAGGTTGATCTGCCATAGAAGATACTCCACAATTCCAGACTCTGTCAGCTTTGCCCTTGGCTTCAGGCAACAACTGCAAGAGGTTTCCAGTTTCCTGTTGGGCCCACATGTTCTGGAGGAGGAATGCAGAGGGGGACAAGAACAGGACTGGGCGAAGAAGTGGTGGGGAGACTAGATTGGGATAAGGAGCCTGGGAGAGGAAGGTTAGGAGCTGGCTGCACGAGGGGACTGGCTTGTCAAGAAGACTGGGACCCCAGAGTGGAAACAGAGCTGGCGGGGAGGGTAAGACTGAGATCTGATGAAGAGCTGTGAGGGAATGGGGCAAGGAGACTGGGACCAGGAGCCTGAGGAGGGAGTGTCCGACTAGGAACAGTGTGGGGTGGATGAGAGACTGAGATGGGATGAGAAGGCTGGTGGGAGGACTGGGGCTCACTGGTCAGGGAGACTCGGATGAGGAGTTTATGGAGGAAAAGTAGGACTGGGAGCTAGGATAGTGGGGAAGACTGGGACTCAGATGGGCAATAAGACTGACTGGGATGAAGAGTCCAGAGAAATTGAGATTGGGATTGTCTACATGAATAGGCTGGAATTAGGAGTTGGTTTGGGGCTGGGGGAAGACAGGACTGAGGCAGGGACAGGCTGGAAGGAATGAGAGTACAAGGGATCAGGCTTGAGGAGAATGTGCAAAAGGGTCTGTAACCATTTAAAGTATTCTCCCCATAGAAACAGTAATGAACCAAAGAGTCTTCAGTCTCAACATTTGTGTTATCAGCAAATATCTGTGGAATCCCCAGCAAAGCATGCGACTCTTCCCCTCTGGTGGCTGTTCCACATAGAGGATGAGAAACTGCTACTGTTGTCAGTTACTCCATTAGTTCATGTGACAGAAGTCTGTGGGGTGGCTTTGAAGGTTACAGCCATGATGATGGCCTATCTGGGTGTCAATGACACATGATATAATTTGTTTTTTCAGTTTGCTGTTCTAAAACCCAAGGAAATTGTGCATGCGCGCACACACACCCCTCCATTAAAAGAATAGTTTTAAAGTGGCAGAAAATGCCAGAACTGTGGTTGCCTATGGAGCGTTAACATGGCTCCCTTAAGGCTGCATGAGTGACCTCAATTCTGACATTTTCTAACTTTTGAGTACTTGACTTTGCAACCTTAACATTCTTTTTATGTAGTTTTTTTTTCTGTGTAATTACTAATTACATTGTGCAATCTTAATATATGCATATGGATTCAATATGACTTTGTAAGTGTGTGGCCTGATCCTTTGTTTCCTTATGCAAATTTTTTACTTTGTATCATTCTGTTTTACCATTTGAGTTATGTAGTGAGAAAAAGCGTTCAGAGAAATTATTAAACCCACTTTGTTAGTGGTGCTCAGGTCAGTTTGGTTTGAAACAGCAGCAGCATAGCAGGTAAAGTTAGGGTGCCACCGGGAATCAGTGGCATTTGTAAGCTCAACAGTTAGACCAAATGGACTCTTGCCACAAAGTCCAATTACGTCTACAAATATGAGATATAAAATTAATCCGGAAGCAGTACTCCAAAATGATATGGAAAAGTTTTCGTTTGAAGATTAAAGACTTTTGGTGGGATTTTCAAAAATGGCTAATGGAGTCAGATATTCAATTTCCATTGAAAGTCGGTGAGAACTGGATGCCTAATACCCTCAGACATTTTTGAAAATCCCATCCTATATGGTCATTGCTATATGCCGTGCAGACGAAGTTAATGTATCCTGTAGAACTAATAGAAAAGGAGGACTTGTGGCACCTTAGAGACTAACAAATTTATTTTTTAAAGAAATTTCTGTGTGCTGAGGACCTCTGGGGCAGAGCCTCAAACTGGGTCTGGACCTCTGGATCCTGGGTAAGCAGTAGTCAGTAGGCCAAGTAGAGGGTTGGAGCATGGCTGCTCCTGTGAACCCTGCGGACTTGGGTTCAAGGCCTGTGGATCATGACACAGAGGAGACAATCAGCAAGATTCGCACTTGAATCAACCAAAGCTTCAGGAGCACTTCCCATTAGACTGGCTTTCCAAATGGCAAGTCTCATAGTCTCGTGCACAAGATTACTTCCTGAAATCAGTTTGCATATGAGGAAACTGATGAGGTTTATGCTCCAGATCTAGAATTACTCTCCAGATGTAATGAACGGGAGGGTTTGGGTTCCCAACAGTTCGATATTCCATTAAATGGTAGTTCTAGAAATCCAGTCTGACTTTAAAGACAGAATTCACTATTCCAAATAAAAAATTACCAAAATGGATGTGATCAGGAACACCTTATAGCTGAGGGAACCTGGTCCAGCTCAGATAGGAAACAAATACATTTCTTAGCATTGAGGACAGCCCTTCTGGCCTTTCAGAATACAGTAGAAACTCAGAGTTACGACCACCTCCGGAATGGTGGTGGTTCATAACTCTGAACAAAATGTTATGGTTCTTTCAAATGTTTACAACTGAACATTGACTTAATACAGCTTTGAAACTTTACTATGGAGAAGAAAAATGCTGCTTTCCCTTTTTTTTTGAGTAGTTTATGTTTAACTGTATACTGTATTTGGTTGATTTTTTTTTTGTTTGTTTTTGTCTCTGCTGCTGCCTAATTGCGTACTTCCAGTTCCAAATGAGGTGTGTGGTTGACTGATCAGTTTGCAACTCTAGGTCAACTGTAGGATATGAAGCATTTATATTCTATTCATGGCATAAAAGGAGGATGAGTCTTTGAGGATCAGGAATCATATCTTGATCTTTCTTGGATGGGACCTGAATCTTGTGATTCAGGCATATACTGCTCTTCCTGTTGAGCCCTAGAATTCAATAGATCCATGCTTTTCTTTGTAACAAAATCTGCTTCACAGTCATCAGCACCTCTGCTAGTAGAATATGTGAAGAACAGTACTCTGTGTATTACATGATGAAAAGATAATACTCCCTGGCTTAATATTCAAGGTCCTTTCCTCCTTGCAAAGAATATGTCTTCCCTCCATGTTGCCCAGATCCAAAACATCTGCAATGGACCCATTCTTTGGTAGAGAAAATCTGCCGAGTTGCAGTTTGGGCCTCATTTACGTTTCTGAGACACTGCAAACTGAATTTACAAGCCTTTGCATATGTATCCTGTGCGAAGAGAGTGCTCTGGCCAGTAGACCCAGATGATGGACCAGATTCTGCATTCCAGTGAGCTGTGCTTAAGGGAGACAGGTGGAGTAAGGGGCACCTTTTGGTCGTCCTCTATATTTGGATCAGGTACCTGCCTCACCCTCAAGTAATTTAGAGCAGTAATTAAACTTCCTATCTAAATTCTGTCCTCATTTGGCAACAGTGACAGATCCCATAGATCAACATTCAAGGCAGAATGTGGGATGAGACTGGTCAGTGCCAAAACAGCAAGCATTTGAAAGAAAGCACAAACTTATTACAGATGCCCTACGTTAAAATACTACTGGCTTGGAGAACAAATGACACTACAATGTGATGCATCCAAGAAGGGACTGAGGGTAGCTCTGTTGCAGAAGCTGCCGATTGCATACACCAGTAGAGTTTTGGTAGAAACCGCAGAAGGGTACATCCAATTAGAAAAAGAATGATTGGCTGCGGTGTTGGGGTAGAGTGATTCTACCAATATGGTCACCCTGTAAAATAGTACAATCAGACCACAAACCACTAGAGACAGTTATGTTTAAGCCTCTCCTTAGTTATTCCAAAAGGTTGCAGTGCATATTGATGTGCCTCCAGCATTACTAAGTAGAGCTCAGATACTATCTAGGCTGTTTGCTAGTGTTGTTTGGCACAGTGAGGCAGAAACATGTGCCAGGCATTGGGGAGATGCTAGCACTGGGAGACAGTGCAAGATGATCAGGATGCTGTCCATCAATATGATGCACTGTCTCACATAATTTGCATAACTGAGCATGTGAGAAGTGCTATAAACATATGTTTAATTGCTTTACTTTATAAGGGCCAAAGTGCCCGAAGTCTTGTTGGATTGAGCTCTAACTCATTGTGGTTGGGGCATTGAAACTGCCCCAGATATGTAGACTGAGACAAAGGGCTGGTGGGGATAGGAGAATACCCCTTTATGGTTCCCTTCTTATCTGCTGGGCAGTGGCAGCAGGGCAGTCTGGGAACACCAGGACCAATGCTGCTCCCACTCTCCCAAACACTACATGAAGCAGAAGCCCTCTTTCCATGAGTGGAGCCAGCCCTCTGGCACCCAAGTCTTTAGCTGTTGGGGTAGCCAGCATGTTTCCACTACACCCATGATAAGTGATGAGCTGCCAAAATCTTAACAACCGGTTCCCTCCTCACCCCAAGAGGGGGTCGTTGCCCACCCCTGCCCCCCGGGACTCCTGCCCCATCCAACCCCCCGCGTTCCTTGACCCCCCCCCCGGACCTCTGTCCCATCTACCCCTGTCCCCTGACTGCCCCCAGGGCAGGAGGGTCTCGTGGGCCACCGCAGTGGGTGCCCACACCACCCCTAAGAGCCAGAGGGACCTGCCGGGGAGCGAGGTGGGGAGTCCTGGCATTGTTTACCTGGGGCAGCTCCCAGGAAGCATCCGGCAGGTCCCTCTGCCTCCTAGGGGCGGGGGAGCGTAGCTAGGGGGGGAGCAGAGGGAGCGGCCGCTCCCCCCACTGATTACGTCAAAAGTGGCGCCTTAGGCACCAACTCCGGAAAATATGGTAGGTGCAGAGCACCCACCGGCAGCTCCCCGCCCCGCGCCCAGCCCCCAGCTCACCTCACCTCCACTCCGCCTCCGCCCCTGAATGCACCGCCCCGCTCTCCTTCTCCGTGCCCTCCCACCCCCGGCTTCCCGTGAATCAGCTGTTCGGCGGGAAGCCTGGGAGGGCTGAGAAGCTGGTGGCGGTTTCCCACTCAGGCAGAGGGTGGCGGAGGTGAGCTGGGGCGCGGAGCGGTTCCCCTGCCCCCCCCGGGTTACCTGCTGCGGCGCGGGCGGCCCTCCTCACGCCCCCCCACCCCAGCTCACCTCCGCCTCCCTGGGCCTGAGTGCGAAGCCGCCTCCTGCTTCTCAGCCCGCCCCAGCTTCCCGCGCGAACAGCTGATTCGCGGGAAGCCTGTGGGGGTAGAGAAGCAGAGTGGGGTGGTGCGTTCAAGGGAGGAGGCGGAGCTGAGGTGAGCTGGGGCCGGGGGTGGGGCGGGGCGGGGAGCTGCTGGTGGGTGCTCTGCACCCACCAAATTTTCACCTTGGGTGCTCCAGGGCTGGAGCACCCATGGAGTTGGCGCCTAAGGTGCCACTTTTGGCCGGTTAAATTTAGAAGCCCTTTTAGAACCAGTTGCCCCTCGCGGAACAACCGGTTCTAAAAGGGCTTCTAAATTTAACAACCAGTTCTAGTGAACCGGTGCAAACCGGCTCCAGCTCACCGCTGCCCACGATCCCCTCTAGTATTAGGGCTGTGTTTTATTCTTTTTCCTCATGTCTTTGACAAAGTGGGGACTTTTGCGGAGGGAGAAGGAGTTTTCAGGCAAGGAAGTGTGGGAAGGATAAAGCGTGAGATTGAGTTGAGAGAAGATGAGATGTGAAAGAAATAGGGGATAGTCCTGCCAGGATATTAGAGGCTTTGAAAAGAAATGTTAAAAGAGTTACTAAAATAGTTTGAGTTTGTAAATGAAGGTTGAGTAAAGAACTAATATAATAGGAAGAGGGGTGATTAAGGTTAATAGATAATCTGTAACATGTTTTTTCTCTCTATAGACTTCAAGGTCTTGGGACAGGCACTGTGTCTGTGTGTTATTTTGGTATGAATAATAAATATAATACTTATTTGAAAACAATAATGAAACTAACCATACATTGGTCAGTTAGATCCAGTGGAAACAAAACGCATAGAGTCAGTTTATATTAATTTTAAGTATTGTATACATTAAAAACAAATGAAATCATACTAATGTAAGACTAACATAATGAAAAGGAGTACTTGTGGCACCTTAGAGACTAACCAATTTATTTGAGCATAAGCTTTCGTGAGCTACAGCTCACTTCATCGGATGCATACTGTGGAAACTACAGAAGACCTTTTTATACACACAAACCATGAAAAAATGGGTGTTTACCACTACCCATTTTTTCATTGTTTGTGTGTATAAAAAGATCTTCTGTAGTTTCCACAGTATGCATCCGATGAAGTGAGCTGTAGCTCACGAAAGCTTATGCTCAAATAAATTGGTTAGTCTCTAAGGTGCCACAAGTACTCCTTTTCTTTTTGCGAATACAGACTAACACGGCTGTTACTCTGAAACTAACATAATGGAAATTCAGCCAGTGAGTCAAATTCCCCCAAGTCTAAAGTCTTTCTTGCCTCAAAATGCAACAGCTAGAGACAGCTGTCTTGATTCTTTTAATTTCCTAGGTTAGAAAAAAATGATTCAAGGATTTCAGCTAAAATCATAAAATTACAGTGATTACATCTACATTTTTGTTTCTGTTTTTAAGAAATACCACACAAAATCTTTCTTTTTTTTTTTTACAGTGATTTGTTATCCTCCGATTATGTGGAGATTCACTATGAAGACGGAAAACCACAATTTTCGAAGGTACGTATATATATTAAATAACAGAGACTTATTCCCCTCTCCCCCTATGCAATGATAATGCAGTAAAACACAAACTTTCTTTGTGTTTTACAATATTTATCAAATACCAGAAGGCATTTACCACATATCTCAAGGAATTGTGATCTTGTCTAGTTGATGAAGATTCTTCAGCAGATGACTGGAGCAAAGTTGTAAAAAGTGTGGGCAGTTAGCCGCAAATGAAAGTGCCAAAGATGAAAGCTACACTTTCTAAAGTATAATTTTTTTCAGTTGCTCCCACACCAGAGGTCACCATCACTATATTCTTCATTAAACATTTACCAGTCCTTCGCATAAAGTGCAAGACTAAGTTGTAACGGGAAATCAGTAAACAAACTTACAATGGCTTTTCTTTGCAAGAGTTTTTATAAAACCATGAATCAGAAAAATACATACTGAGTGAAATTCACCCCTCTTCAGAATGTCAGCAGAAAGCCTATGCACCACTTAAGTTCTCAAATTAGAGCTAAAGTAGAATTTAAGCAGTGCATAGGCTTTGAACAGAGATAAATTTCACCCTTGAGAGAGAGGATTGCATGACCCTAGTCCTTTGAGGAGATGGGGGAACAAAAATAGATATGTTTTTGTTTGATTTAGATAGCACAAGGGAAGATTACTATATTACTGGGTTGTAGAATAGCAGAGAAAAAGGAAGGATATAAAATAAATGTTAAGGCAAGAATGTCTTTGTTTAAGTTAACTGAACTCTTAGACTTTTAAAATAGCTATAAATGTCAGAGTATAGTAGAAGTTGCAAGTCACTATTCATGAAACTTGCCTCTGTTCAGAGGGCCAGAAGGACAGCACAATATGTAAATCTTACTTTTATGCCCTCTAAACCAGGTGAATTTCACCCTTTATGTGGTTGCTATTTGTCTGGTTGCTGTACGTCCATTTGCTTAATCTGACCTCCTCATTGAGGATCTTAATTAGAGTTCAAATATGGTACCTTTTATTCTAATGTATCAATTTATACTCTGTTCCTTGGAAAAAATCATTTCATGCAGAGTATCAAGGGAATTGCTTAGTTTTGTTAAGACATTACTCAAGAGAGCAGGAAAAAATGCTAAAGGAAGCAAGAAAACTATTCCTTCTGGCTTTTACACAGACTGAAGCAATTGTCAGCTACAGCACTAGCAATGAGCACTGCGGTTGCTGAATCATGAGTCTAACTGGAGGATTATATTAGAACTTTAGACTCAGCAAATGGGCCACCTTTGCATGCTGCAGTAATTAGATCCAAACTTTCTGAAGGATATTTTCTGAGTTGACTGACTTAGAAACACTAATAGGGCTCTTGAGGTCACATGATCCACAAGAGGCATAATTAACAAAAGTAAAGAAAATATAGGGATTTTTTAATCTGCTCAGTCTTTTTTAGATATATTTGACAAATGGCAAGCTGTTTATTTCTTGGTGAATATAGAGAAGTGAAATCTTGATGAAACCATCTCTTTCTAGAACTACAGTGTATAGCTTTATTATAGGGGTGAAAATAACCAGGACCAAATTGTGATCTCCTCACTCCCATGAGTAATCTTATTAAATTTCTTGGAACTACTTGTGTGAGTAAAATAATCACAATTTAGCTCTTAGGAACAACTGTTTAAATAAGCCCAGTTCCATGAACTCCAGAATACAGGCCAGTGCATAATGCATATATGGGTAACTGTCATGTAACAATGGTTATTTACTTAATTTTGTTAGAGTACATGAACTTAATTGTGCACAGTAAAGGTTGTGCTATACCTGTTCCAGATTCTGAACAGAACATTTCATAAAATAAACAAGATACAAAATGAAATTGCTGCTGATGTTTACAGTTCGCTAAAAAGCATTACATGCCTGGTGATTCCTTAGGGTACATAATAGGTTAGAACAATTGGAAGAAGCAGTATGACAACACTGTATTTACACTTTTCTCAATAAAACTGTTGTAAACACTTTTTTTTCAACTTGATTTTAGCTAGGATTGTTGTTGACAGATATTAAAGGCCAGGTCGTTAACTGATGTAAATCAGCATGAATCCATTGCCTTTAGTGGAACTACTTTGACATGTACTAACTGAGGATCTGGCACTGAAAGCTTCTAAATTCTTCAGCACTTTCTCTTACATGTTCACTCTCTTTAAAAGTTTAAATTGAGACTCATGTTTTCAGTGTAAGTATATAAGGCCTAAATGGTTTCTAGGTTTGCTCTTGCTGCCAGCCTTCTAATAATAAAAATCAAGTGCCCTGTGCTTGTTTACTGAATTGAACTGTTCACATGAAATTAAATTCTGCCACCCTTATTCACAATGAACAGTCTCTTAAGCCTCTAGCAGTCCCATCAAAAAATGGCTCACGTGGCTCACATTAATTTAGGGATTAGTAATTTTGCTATTCAGTAATAAGGATAGAATTAGATTTTAAGACTATCAGACTATAGATAAGGGATACAGATTTTGTTCCAGTAATTTGTTGGTATTTTTGCAATTCCCTAAAGTATAGAATCCATAGGGTATTCTAAAGGTTTAATTTTTCTTTTCAAAGACTTGACTACTTACAGTCAAAATTAAATATTTATTAATACTACAGTGCTGCTCTTCTTTCACTGCACACAGAAATTAAATAGAAAGGATTTGGGACAAGGAAAAAGATCATTTATATATTGTCACCGAGATTGTGTTTTTTAACATCAAAGAATATTTTCACAACATTTCTGTCATTTTTTTCCATCTCTGTTGCTGGCTCCCATATTTCCCTCTTGCTTATTATGTCGTTCTGCTTCTCAGTTGGGTTTCTTTTTGTCCTCTGAGTTTATTTGATATTCTCAAACAATCAAAGGTCTTAATTTCTCTCTAAGATTACTCAATTTTGTCTTGCCTTAATTCAGGCCCTGTAAATTTGGGAAGAAACTTCTTACATTCTCCCCATCACTGGGCATCGAAATAAGGGCCAAGCACAATCTGTCCACACATTTTATACGGTATGCCATGGAAGAGGCCTGGGTCCAGTCTTTGAAGAGTGACAGTAGATGTGCCTCATTTCCAGAGCATCATTCTGTGCATGAAATGAGGCAGTGCTCCTATGGAAATAGTAGTATGCATTAGTGTAGTTAGAACTGTATACTAATGGGAGCTGGTCAGGAAGTGCTAAAAAATTTTCAGAAATTTTCTGATGGGGAAAAAAGTTCTGTTTATGTGAGAGGAAGTAGATGGTGACAAAATAGGTGATGGAGACTGTGCACATGTTCATCAATGAAATTGAAGAAATAGCGCTGTTTGGCCATGATTATGGCAGAGCTGAAGGAGAACAGAACAAATTTGTCGTGGATGAAGCTCATATAGTCATTTCTTGTCTTGCTTCTCGCTTCTCCTTGTGTGTGAAGGTTAACTATTTACTCTGTAAGTTCTCTGAGGCATGGACTTTGCATTCATATCTGTCTACGAAGTGCCCAACATACCTGTGGCTCTTTACTAATACATTTTATTTAAGGTCTGGGTTTTGTCTCAGTATTGTCTACTGTTACGTACAAATATCATCATCTTAGTCAAATGATCTGCTCCTTGTTTATTTTACTGTCACATATTTTTATGTTGAAAAATCAAGTTTTTACTAGCGTTTACCTCAGTTTGCGTAGTAGAGCCAATACAGTTCTGAGTTTTTGAGCTGTATTCTCTTCCTTAGTCATGCATCAATAACCATATTGTTTAATTAAAGTTCCCATTATATAAAGTTTCATTCTTGAAGACTTTTTAGCAAGACAACCTTAAATTTGACTTCCAGATTCCAGGCGGAGCTTATGTGGGTTAGTGTTTAAAAAAATAATTAAAAGTACTTGTAATTTCAACAGTTTTGATTTGGCCATCACTGAGAAATCATAAATATGGATCCCCATAATACCACATCTAAAGAATCATTTTTGATAGGGAAATTACTCTTTAAGGAAACAAAATAATTAATGGCATTGTGACTTAAAGTAAGGAAAGGCCAACCTTTGCTATGGCTGGAAGCCATATATAAATAAGTAATAAGAAAAGAGGTACTTGTGGCACCTTAGAGACTAACAAATTTATTTGAGCATAAGCTTTCGTGTACTTTTTTCTAGGCACAGAATATTTTTCCCCTTATTAGTGATGAGGAGACTCAGTGGCTGTTAACATAACAGACTCTTCCCTTGAAATTTCTTCACCTGGTGTGTAGGATCCATTTTTCAGTTAGAATTAAATGATAATTTAATGTATTTATTTTTTTCTTTAACATCTTTAGGGTGGAGAGCACTGTTACTATCATGGAAACATCAGAGGTGTCCAGTACTCCAAAGCTGCCCTTTCAACATGTAATGGACTTAAGTGAGTGCAAATCTTCATTCCTCCAAAGAGACTATATTAACTGCTTGCTAGTCTTGGATTCCTGTCCTTGGGTCTTATCTCTTGGCATTAGACAGACTGAAATTCTCCAAGCTTTCAAATTTTTGGCATCCTGAGGTACAGGCAGACCAGTCTTGTTTCAAGAATAGTGGCTACTACCTAAATGACTCCTCTAAAGTATTCTCTGTCAACTCCTTGATGACCATGCTCAGCTAAGGAGTTTCTGATTGGCACTGCCATTTTTTAAACTGCTTATATCCTCTGCCCTGTCTATGGATTTTATCTTTTGGTTGATGGCTTCTCTGTATCTTTTGATTTTTTTTTTCTGTTCCCTTTAGTTCTCCAGTGTTCGGCAGTTTTTTCCTCAAGACAGGTTCAGGACTGTAATAGTAGAAATGTTCTATGTCAGGAGTGAGGTGCATTGGCAAGACAAAGTGGGGAAGCTTGTACAGTACAGAGCCTACCTTCTGTATACCTGGCTTTAACCACTGCTGTTAATTCATTTTTTAAGCACTAGGGATACTAGAAATTTTTGGTGCTGTCTAGAGAAACCCTTGCAGATTGTAAATACCTAGAAATAAATTCATCAAGGTGGCTGATTAAAACAAATAAGAGGTCAGAAATATGATCAAAAATCAGACTTCAGCTCTTCACATTACTACAGTAGTTCTCAAACTGTGGATTGGGACTCCAAAGTGGGTCGCAACCCCGTTTTAATAGGGTCGCCAGGGCTGGCGTTGAACTTGTTGGGCCCGGGGCTGAAGCCAAAGTCAGAGCCCTACCACCCAGGGCTGAAGCTGAAGGTGGTGGGGCTTGGGCTTTGGTCCCCCTGCCTGGGGCAGTGGGGCTCGGGCTTTGGTCCCCCTTCCTGGGGTCATGCAGTAATTTTTGTTGTCATAAAGGGGTCGTGATGCAATGAAGTTTGAGAAACCCTGCATTACTATGATTCCAGTATACAGTCATACCAGGAATTATAGTTTTGAAAAATCAGTCTTTTGATTGTTATTTTTTATGTAAGTAAATAATGTAAGATAGTATATGGTCAGCAGCTCTTTGTTGATTATGTGTATATAACTCAGCTGTGTTTGTTGTCTTCTGCATATTAATTGGTGTTTTAGGAACGACCAAGATCAAATCTTGACTCTTTCCATTGTTGTGTCAAGTGTTCCATTACTAAGGATCCTGTCTAGAACAAAATTGATTTTGCAGATGTGCATTACTACTATATTTTGCCAGTTACAACTGGAAATTTTTATAATGGCTTGTTCACTAGTTTTAAATAGTACAATTGGATTTATTTGACCAAAGACCATTTGTTGGATTAAAATTATTCCCTAGTACTTGTATTGGTCCTAAATCTCTTCCTTTTTCTTTCTAATGTTCCAGTGGCATGTTTGAAGATAGCACGTATGAGTACTTCATAGAACCAATGGATCTGACCCACAGTGCAGTAAGTTTATACTGATTTGTAATATTTTTGGTTTTGTTTGTTACAGGGATGCCTAAATGTCAGTATGTTTCTGACAAGTAACTTTCAAATCTGAATTATTAAAGATTTGTTTTTAATTCCATGTTTTAACTTGAATTTTCTAATCTTAAATTCACTTTAGATTTGGGAATAGGCCATTCATGTTGGTGGCTTCTAAGGGCTTATTCCCATGGTGAATGATTTGTGGACTATAAAAGTGTTTACCAATTTCCTCTACTTTCTGAGCTAGTGAATTTGATCCTATCATTGACTTGGTGAAAACCTATGTTTTGGAGCTGAGGTCAGGCACTCTATATAGAGTGTCGCAGCTGGATAGTTGTTGCAGAGGATTGTAGTGCCTGTGTGCAATGGCTCTGATACAAATAGATGAATAAATTGGGTTAGAGTTTGGAATATATTTACCCAAATATCTTCTTCACGCTCTGAGCCTGGTCTACTTAACTTGTGGCTCTCTTTAAGTATAGTATGTATGTACTGTTGCTCCTGAAGGCATTGATGTAAACAGAGCTGACTGTACTTCAAAGGCTAGTTTTCAAATTTCAGCACAATAGTGCAGGAATGTTTCTCCTGTGGGATACTTCTGCACTTGCATTTGATTTCCAAGAGACATTTTTGGGTTTTGGGTATCCAAGAGACATCAAGATGAGCATTTTCAGGCTCTGTATCTTGCCTGGCACCTCATCAATGCATGATAAATTACACAAAATGCTGTAATTTTTGCTGGTTTCTTTTGAAACCTCTCTTGGTAACAGTAAACATGACAACAGAGTCCCGCAAAGGAACTGCAAGATCATTAGTCTGTGTGTGATAAGTAATACTTTCAGAGAATACTGTATAGGATAATACAGTCTTTGAATATCTTTTGAATGATCTGTTGTGACTTCCAGCCCAAAGATGCTTCAGGTAATGTTAATCCTTGTTGGAATGATAGTCCACTGGAAAATAATTTAGGAACCATTTAGTGTGGCAGCTGGAGCAAGACTCCTTGTTACAAAGCTACATACTGTACTTAAATGTAACCTATATATGACACTGGCTATTGGTTGAAAACTGACCGTATGTTCACCATGTGGATCTGGTAACCTCTCCTTAATTAGGAGACATACAATTAGGATATTCTTCGACTAGGACAGTAGAATTTCACTTTTTATGCTGACACTGCAATACAGAGCTTTAGGCAATGGAAAGAAATAATTAGGGTTATTTTTAGACTTTGTACAATCACTGTAATTTATGGAAGATTTTAAAATATCTCCTCTCCCACTTCTGTGTGTCCAGGTGGAAGTTTTAAAGAGCATAGAGGATAGTTTGAGGCAAGAGTATTGTTCTCAATAAAACTACTTTCTTTTACTGACCAAAATAAAATGCCTGTAGGGAGATTTTCAGAGCCATAAATGGCAGTGAGGCACCCAACTTGAAAGTCAGTGCAAGTTAGGCACCTGATCGCCCGCTTTGGGCATAATACCTGAGATAGATGTCCACACCAGTTATTTGATTGCGAGTGTTGCTCTCATTGTTTGGTTGGTTAAGTCCTTTGGGATACCTTAAGAATGGAAGGCAGTATATGAAACTAAATCATATTTACTGTACATGTGCAGTTTGAATTTTTGAATATTTTACTTCGATGTTTTATACAAATCTCTCAGGAGTTACACAAAAATAGCATTCTGTCTTTTCAAAAGCATTGTTTGCCTTGACAAGGTCAAGTGATGGAATGACAAGGGAGAGGAGACCGAGATCCATGAGGCATGTATTAAACTGTGAGATTTATCAGATTTATAATTTTAAAAGGAGAAAACTTCAAAATACTTATTCTTTTTTGTTCTATATATAGATTTACGGCACTGTGCATTAATTATGTTGAAAGAGACATAAATCTTACTGTTTTTTCTGTTAAGTTTCAATACAATTAAGTAGCTAGTCTTTGTGATTTATAATAGGCATATCTTTATTTTTGACCAGGTGCAGGAAGACTGTATCTAGGTATATGTATGTATGCAGAGGGTAGAATTTGGATTCTTGAGATAATACTGCCTACTCTATTAATGTCTTCTCTCTGAGGATCTCAAAGAGATTTATAATCAATGAATTAATCCTTATTGACACCATTTGTAATGTAGGTGATAAATATTGTCTGTGTTTTAGATTAGGAAACTGAGGCAGAGCAGCCAAGTGATTCACCACACAGCCAGTCAATAGCTGAGGCAGGATTAGACATAGAGGCAAGAAGCCTGACCCACCAATCCTAATGAGAGACTTGTCTCACCTCTTCTGGCCCTGGAGAAAGATTCAGCATTGTTAATCAGGAGCTTGTAACCTGCTCTGTGAGAGAGTTTTCCAAATAAGGCCTTCTACAATTGAAGAGTACATCATACTAAATTGTGCAGGCTTTCATGTTTGGATTAATATTCTAAGAATCTAATGCTTAGAAGTTATCCAGGTAAAGTATACATAGCACCAATGTAAAGATGTTACATTTATGTCAGTGGATATTGCTATTTCCTTTCAGGAAAAAGAACAAATAAGATATAAATCTACTGTAATAAGTGCATCTTTCTTTTCATTTGGCATTGCTAATAAGTTGAAAATGTTTTTATATATTCTTTTTTTTTTTTAGAAAAGCACAGGCAGGCCACACATCATCCAGAGGACTTTGGGAACACAAACCTTGAGGCAAATGAAGAATGCTGGTATGTATTGGTTACATTATGTTTTCAGTAACAAAAATAATTTTAGTTGTAATGTAAATAGTTTGAGGTTCAGGTTAATTGAGCCTATGTTAAACTGCTGAACTATTAGAAGAATAAGAAAAAAGACCATTATCAGGTTGACTTCTGTATACCAAGTTTATTATCATCACACTGAATTTCAGAAATGTTAAAATTGAACTGAAATGTTTTTACCTATCAAGACCTGTGTTTAGGTTCTTCTGGCAGAGAATAGCTGTTGGTTTCATCACTAGTACTTTAATTAGCTGCTATTTTTTGGATGCTAGTGATTGCCATCAACACATGAAAGAGAAAAAGCAAAACTGTATGGTCAGGTCTTAGCCTCTTTATGTCCCTTTTTAGTGCATGTTTAATTGTAATTTTAAATCTATTCACGTACTTTGTTATTTGTATGGGATCCTTAAAAGTTATGAATTTTAAAGAATGCTTTGCAATCCACCTTTAAAAGGGAATATTTGTGAATTAGGTGTTCTTAGTCCATTTCCCACTGGATAAGTGTCCACATCACAATGATTTCTATAATGTTTTATCGAATGTTCTTAGAATTTCACTAAACTTTTTAACTTCTGAAATTTTCCATCTTTTAATTTAGATACAGAGAGATATTAATTAATCTCACTGTAAACAGTTTCCATGGTTAGAAAGGGTTAAAACTGCATGTGCTCCAGTATAAATGCTAAATTATTTAAGTTTTGTTAATTTTATTTTCTTCAGAGACCGAATCTAGTTCTGAGTGGTCCTTCCTGTCTGAGTTACAGTGGCTCAGGAAAAGGAGAAGAAAGAGGGCCGTGAGTGTAAGTGTGACACCAAGTTAAGACCTCTGCAGTGCTGCATAAATTTCCAAATTCTTTAATTATAAGTGAGCATTGGTTCTTAGAAAACAAAATCCTTTGGATGTTTGAACGAAAGTTTAAAATATCTGTCTTTCATATTTTTATAATACAGTACGGTTTTCCACCAAATGACGCCATTATGTTTGAACCTGAATGTACAAAATAAAATAGATATAGTTTATAGAGTGACAGCAATACCATGTATACTTTGAACAGAAATTTGATAGTGAAAGTGTGATTAAAATTTCAATGATCATTAAGGCCTGATACTACTGTGGACCGAGTACAACCCTGACTACTATATAGATGCCCTCTCCTATGGTCACATGGCTCATTAAGTAGTATGGACAAAGCCAAAAGTAATAAATGTGTGATCCAAAATTGGGTTGGTTAGAAAAAAAGATATGGACAGTTCTCACAGTCTGCAGACACAATACACATTATAACTAGTTTAGATACATCAGTATGGACTTCATTTTGTCTACATACATGTGCTTGTGGCTTGTTTTAGCTTTCATTAATATTAATTTGTACCCATTTGTCTGTATGAGATCAGCTTTCTCCTCGGAATATAGAGCACAATGTGTGGGGTTTCAAACCCTACCATTTTTAAAAAATCACTTTTTTCCTAGGTCTAGTAAATATTGCAATGGAGCAAGGGGGACGTTGTTTTCTGGGTCTTTCTAAACGCTAAGTTCTATGGAAACAATAGCCTTTTCTGTAAACTTTGGCCAAAGAGGTTTGGATCTGAATTTATTCTAAATGAAATGATCCGGATCCTCAGCTGATGTAAATCCACGTAACTCCATTGAAGTTAATGGAGCTATGTCAATTTACACTAGTTGAAGAGCTTTCTCAATTCTGGCAAACTTATTCACTTCGAGTAACATGTATGTGAGTAGTCCTATTGAAGCCAGTGAGGGATACAAACTTGGCTCTCCCACTGCTACTAGATACCTAGGCCAGCTGCAGAATTATTTTTAAAAATTACCATCACACTGTCATTTCTCACAATGTATATTTAAATCCAACAGGCATCTCGTGGTATATTTGAAGAGATGAAATATCTGGAGCTCATGATTGTCAATGACCATAAAATGGTAAGGATATAGATCCAGTGGCAATCTTCCTTGTGATCTGATTCAGAGGCTGGTCCATACCTGTCTGTCTAAGTTTCTATATCTGAGTACCTCACTCTTTGGCACAGATTTTTGGGTGTGGAGAGAGGATCTATACCCCTCCTTGGTAGCAAGATAAGGTAGCTATGTGCAATGTGGAAAATAAATTACATCCTTTTAAGGTGTGTAGAAATGTACTTCTCCCGCAGAGCAAGACAGGAATAGGGTGACATGCTTCTGAGGAGTGTCTCTGAGGTGCTGTACCCCTGGGGATACCTAGTGCTAAGCTGAAAGACACTGTGTGGCCCATAGTAGTTAATAATAATACGTAGCATTTTAGACAGCACTTTGAATACTTAAAGTACTTTACAAACATTACCAAATTAATATATATTATGTATATTAGTGTTTTAATATGTATTATTAGTATTGTATATACGTGTGTGTGTGTGTAGATAGATAAGATCTATGTTAACATATATTTAACTATGTTAATTGGCAGTACTGTTAGAATTTAAAAATTAAATTCCATCTTTTAAGGATTAAAGAAACAGGCTGAGACAGGTAGGACACAATTTAGAGTAAAAAGCTTTGATATATGGGCAGTAAGATATGCATGTGAAGCTATCTCTTTTTTTTTTCTTCTTCCTGGTAAATCCATGCTTATAAATAGGCAGGGTAGTGAAATAAACAATAAATCTTGCCATTGGATTAAGCAAGATGTGTTACATTTACAAAGAATTCTGCTCTGATTTCTTCTTTTCCTTTAGGAGATATTAAAGAAGATAGATCAGCTGACATTTGCTATTTAAATGTTACTGCTTTCATTAATTGTGCCAAGTAAGATAGGGTTATCAAAATGTCAGCACCCTGCCTGTTCAGCAGATTAAATCAGAAAGGCGGTGCCTGGGGAGTAGTATAGAAGTACTAGGTCTCTCAACAGATGTTGTGGTGTGCCTGGGGAAATTCCCCAATTCTCAGGTTACCTATGGGTTGAATAGGCCGTGCCCCCTGACTACCACATGGGGCCACAAAACCTGCCCATCTACTCCCTACACCGGCACATTATGTAGTGGAATTCCTGTAGCCTCAAGACTATGGAGTTTTCCCCTTAACTTTGGCCCTGCTGCATGTTGTTCAGTAGAGGGGCTTGATTTGCGCCTCAGCGTTCTGTAAAATTTAGATGTTTAGAAGGGAACAAGCCTGCAGACTTTTTTTACAAGAATGTATTGAAAATTTCTGTTGACCTCCTTTGCAAGCTCAAATTATTTACCCCGTTTATTTTTTTAGTGTTACATGTCTACAGTATATGGGCCTGTAGGTACATATCTTTTCAAGCACTTAGGTTTCAGAAAAAATGAGCAGCAAGTACCTGTTTAAGTGTTATTTTTTTAAAAGCATTGGATAATAACTCAGTAATTTTTTCAATAATACAAGACCGGGCTATCGAAGTGCCGCCTGTTGGTAGCAAGAGCCTAACCGAAATATCTGAGTGCCAAAACCATGTGCTTAGGCCTATAATGTGGACTGAGAGTACGAGTATGCTGCCAATCTCTCTCTTTCTCTTTCTCTTTCTCCCTTGTCTCTCTCTCTCTCTCTCTTTGTCCCGTCTCCCCATTTAACACAAACAGCAGAATGTCCGAATTGTCTCCTATCAGATGTTTCTTAATTCTTTAGATGCACTACAAACTCTTGTTCTTTGACTAGAAAAATATATATAAGACAGTGAAGACGTGCAATACAGCTAAAGGGAAAATTTCAGTCTCTGATACACCCTGCAGAATTTTTTGTTTGTAGAGTAGATTGTAGAAGTAGCTCTAAAAGAAGCATTTGTGAATGTACAATATTTACCCTTTAAATTTTAAAGGTTAGAATATGTAACCCGTACATTGGTGAACATTTAATCCATGTGAGTAATTTCCTTGATGCCAATTCATAGATTCTTTACTATATTCTCAGATTTTTAAGGCCAGAAGAAACTGTTGCAATCATCTTGTCTGACAACCTGAATAATAAGAACGTAAGAATGGCTATACTGGGTCAGACCACATGTCCATCTAGCACATTATCCCATTTCCGACAGTGGCCAGTGCTAGATGCTTCAGAGGGAATGAACAGAACAGGGCAGTTATCAAGTGATCCATCCCTTGTCATCCAGTCCAGCTTCTGGCATTCAGAGGTTTAGGAACACCCAGAGCATAGGATAGTAACCATGACCATCTTGGCTAATAGGCATTGATGGACCTATCCTCCATGAGATTATCTAATTCTTTTTTGAATCCATTTATACTTTTGGCCTTTGTTACATTCCTTGGCAACAAGTTCCACAGGTTTATTGTGTATTTGTTTTAAACCTGCTGCCTATTAATTTCATTGGGTGACCCCTGGCCTCGGTGCGCAGCACATCACTGGCACCAGCCTTAGCCCTGCACTGCTCCTTTTCGCTGGTGCCAAAGAAGCGGCAGAAGATGCGGAGTCCTTCTGTACTGAAGGACAGAGGGGCCACGGGCAAAGGACCTCTATCAGGCCATGTGCCCACATTGGGGCTTCCCGGGGTGCCGCTGAGGTTGGACGTCCCAGCCCGGCTCAGGACCTGCCCCCCACTCCAGGCAGCGACAGCGGCTCCCAGCCTATCATGGGGCCTTCAGTGCCCAAACCTGTCCCAACAGCTAAAGAGCAAAGCCAACCGGTGCTGCATGTGCCACACCAGGTGACCAAAGCGGCTCCACCCCTGGCACCGAAGGTGCAGCATAGCCTGGCAGAACTCGCCCGGTTGCCAAACCACAGACACAGGCCCCTATCGCCATGACCTCGGACCCCAGCACCGTGCCCCAGCTCTCCGAGATCTCCACCTACTAGGCGTGGGACTCCAGATTTGAGGCGCCGTTCCCCGTACCAACGGTACCGGCAATCCTCCGGCTAAAGTTCACCACGGTGCCAGTCACCCTCTCCCAGGCAGTCTCCCAGGCGCTGTCCTGGAGGGGTGGTTCAGGATCTCAGCATCGGTCTCGTTCGCCCCAGTACTGTTCCTTGGGCAGGCAGTGCAACTCACCATCATCCCGCCGCTCGCTCACCAGGGTCAGCAAACAGACCCAGGCCTCAACAGCCCCGCCATGGTCACCAGAGACTTCAGACTTCAGCCCGTCGCTGAGAAGGGGTAGCTCCCCACCAATGAGGGAGACTGAGGCAGCACCAGCCACGATACCGATGCAGCAGGGACAGTGGGCCCCCCAGTGGTCATACTGGAACCCATGGGGGTGCCGGTGATGCCGGTCCAATACTCCCAGTCCTCCCTGGCCACATCGGGCAAGCCCGCCGTAGCACTGCCAGCACCACAGTTGGGACGCGGTACCAAGGCGGAGGCCAAGGCAGCGCACTGCATCCCGGCACCGAGGGAACCTTCCCCCGCGAAAGAAGGGGACGACACCCTCCCTCGGGTGGTAAAATCTTCATCATCGTCCCCGGACGAGGCAGTCGCCAGGACACCACACCCTAGCAGTCCCCCCGACGATTTTAAGGCACACCAGGCCCTCCTTAAATGGCTGGCAGAGAACCTTGGCCTGCAAATTGAGGAGGTCGCTGAGGAGGCTGATGACCTCTTCAACGTCATCTTGGCCACCACCCCAGCACAGGTTTCATTGCCCATCCACCCTGCGGTCCTCAAGATAGCCAAATCATTGAGGCAATCTCCCTCCTGTATTCTGCTGACTTCCAAGAAGGCGGAAAAGAGACATTATGTCCCTGGAGAGGGCTTTGAGTATCTATACACTCATCCCCCAGCGGCATCACCGGTTGTGTCCGCAGTGAACAAGAGGGACAGGCAGGGACAGGTTAGTGGGACACCAAAAAATAAAGACACTAAGAGGCTGGACTTGTTCGGCCGAAAGGCTCATTCAACGGCCAGCTTGCAGTTCCAAGTGTCTAATCACTAGGCCTTGCTGGGACGTTATACCTTCAACCTGTGGGACTCCTTCAGTAAGTTCACGGAGGCCCTTCCGCAGGACCGTGCCCAAGAGTTCACTGTGTTAGTGAGCGAAGGCACAGCAGTGGCCAGGGGAGTCCTCCAGATGGCCTGGGATGCGACGGACTTGGCGGCAAGAGTGGTCGAGTCAGCAGTGGCCATGAAACACAGCTCTGGGCTGTCCCCACAGATGCAGGCCACAATCCAGGACCTCCCCATTGAGGGTACAGGGCTCTTTTCTGAGCTAACTGACTCGAGGCTCCATTGGCTTAAGGACTCCTGAGCCACCCTCCACTTCTTGGGCCTGCATACCCCTCAGCAGTCCAGGAAGCCATTCCATCCTCCTCTGCCACAGTCTAGGTCCTGGGGGGCTTCCAGGTCAGGCTCCTACAGGAGGAAGGAGAAGGAGAGGGGGCCTAAGAGACAGTATCCATCATCTTCCCATCCAGTGGCGCAGCCCGACCCTCCCAAAAATTAGGGAGGCCAGAAGCAGCCGTTTTGAGGGTACGCCCAGGGATGGCGGCCCAGCCAATGTACTGGGTCCATCCCCCTCCTTCTTCAAATGCCTCCGCCCTTTCCGGTCGGCTTGGTCCCACATCACATTGGACCGCTAGGTATTCAGTACCATTTCTTCAGGTTACACCCTGCAATTTATAGCCGACCATCCCTCGCATCCCCCTGCCCCGTTCCTCTTCAGGGATCCTTCCATGAGCAACTCCTCGTTCAGGAGGTCGAAAACCTCCTGAGTCTTGCGGTAGTGGAAGAGGTTTCTTGGAACATGGAAGGCAGATGATTCTACTCCTGCTACTTCCTAATTCCAAAGGCAAAAGGGGGCCTCAGACCTATCCTGGACCTGCGTCGCCTCAACACGTCTCTCAAGAAGTTGAAGTAGTTCTTCGAGGAGTGTCCCAGTGAGTGCTCCACCTTAGGTGTCTTGATGCCCAACGCTTGTAATCAGAGATTTGTAGTAGCAGTGCCCAGGTTGGCCATGCATGTGTGGCAGCTGTCTTGTGCTGCTCTGGGCGGTTACTTAGCATGCACAGCCAACCGTCCCTCAGTTCCTTCTCTGCCGCCTTTGGCTTGAGTCAGAGCAACAGCAGCGCCCCCGTCTATTTCGTAAATTGCTTATATTCCTACTTTTATTTATCCCCTTTGTCGGTTTTCTTCCGTTTCCGTCCTTATTTACCCACTTAAAAAAATCCAACCAAATATTTATTTATTTCATTTATTTGTTTCATTAGCTTCCCCTTGCCACTGGTGGGTCTCCACAATGATGACTGAACTACGACCGTTTTCTGTAGGTGTAGGTAGGTTTTCGCCCTCAACCTCCACAGGCATGCCTGGTTCTCTCGGCTTTAAACGTTGCCAGACCTGCAGGCTATCAGTTCCTGTATTGGATGGTCACGCTCAGTGCATCCGTTGTCTCGGGGAAACCCATGTACCACAGAAGTGTCCACACTGCAAGAAATTATCTGCCAGGACACTGAAAGCCACGGACCTCCAACTAAAATGATTAATGATGGAGAAATCCCTCAGGCCAGCCTCCAGCCCAGAGTCCAGGACTCCTCCTGGCCAACAGTCTCCAGCAACAGCGTCAGACAAGGGGTTCACCCAAACCGTGTCTAAGGATCCTGCACCTAAGAAGATGACCAAACATCGGTCACAGTCATCACCATGGAGAGATCCCCATAAAAAGAAGTGGTCTCCTGGCAAAAAATGTGCCCCGGTACCGATGGCACCGACAACCTCAGTCCAAGAGGCACCAGGAATGTCCTGTACCGAGATGTTCTGAGAAGCCAAGACACCGACGTGGCCAGGCTCTCACTCAGGTGCATGAGCTAAAGCTAAGCTCCCTAGCTCAGCACTGAGAGTGCTGAAGAACGCCTCAGCACCGGCTAGTGTAACAGCGCCACCTGCTGCATATACACAGCCTAACAAGACCTCAGCACCGTCAGAGCATACTATGCTGTCATCCACGGCACTAAGCTTCCCGGTTCTGCAACCCTTCACCAGACAGGAGGACCTGGCAATCTCCTCCACCCTGGGAACCCCTCTGTTCCGCACCGACGGCACCCCAGTCAGGCAAGGACCGAGCCGAATAGGCACTCCTATTGGATTTGCACCCCCACTATCCAGTGATGAAGACGAAGAGGATAATTCGAGCCTTTTCACCCCTCGTCATCCCTCTCCAAAACCAGGACCGTCTCACCAACAACTATCTATGCAAGGGAAAAGCTGGGAAGCACACCATGGATGCCACCGCCCGTTGTTATGCCACCCAATCGGCCATACTGGGACTCGTGGGCAATCTGCAGAACCCAGAATCTTAAACCCTCCCAACCTACCAGCGTCATGGGCCACCCAGTCCCCTTCACCCACGAACCCACCACCATCAGAGGCACCGGAGGAAGAGGGAGAGGAGCAGGAAAAGGCTCCTGAAGGCAATACACTGCCACCCACCCATATTTCATCCTTGTCCCCGGACAAAATAATTACACCACCGCCTCCCACCACAGGAGATGACTTCAAGTCCTTCCAGGACTTATTCAAAAGTGTTGCAGAATTACCAGAGACCCAGCACAAACTTACTTACATCTTGCAGGCATCCCCATCAGCAAAGATAGCTCTGCCCATCAATGCTGTATAATGGATCCTGCAAAGATAATATGGCAGACACCTGTTACTGTCCCACTCTCCTGTAAACACTCTGACAGAAAATATTATACACCAGTGAAAGAGCTGTGTTCTTATTTACTCACCTGGCTCCAAATTCACTGGTCGTAGAGGCAGTAAACCAAAAAAGAAAACAGCACCAGTCAAAAACCACTCCTTATGACAACAACTGGAAAAGGCTTGAGCTCTTTGGACGTGAAGCCTGTTCCTTGGCCTCACTGCAATTTCGCATAGCAAACTACTCAGCTCCGTTAGTGAAATACACTTACAACTTGTTTAATAAAATGACATCCTTCATTGAACAAATGCCAGAGGAAGCAAAGAAACAATACAAAGCCAATGTTGCAGAGGGCTCCTTAATTGCCAGAACAGCCCTGCAGGCCTCCCTCGATTCCACTGACAGGGCAGCTTGTTCTGTCACCACATCCATGGTCATGCTTCAAGCATCCTGGCTCCACCTCTCTGAATTCCCTAGGGAAGTACAAGCCACAGTTGAGGACCTGCCCTTTGAGGGCCAAAAACTATTTGTTAAGGGCACTGATGCATCTCTTCATACCTTAAAGGACTCGCAAACAACCTTGAAGGCAGGGTGGTGCTCAATCATAACCTCTCTGCATCGATGTACTACACCTATGGCAGTGGTGCATATCCCATAAGATAGACATTTCTGCAGCTTACCTGCCAGGACTTCAGAATCCCACGACAGACCAGCTGAGCAGACACTTCTGACAAACCCATGAGTGGGAGATGGACTACCCGACCCTCGTGACCATATTCAACCGGTGTGGATTCCCTACTATAGATTTATTCTCAACGGCTCACGATACAAAATGCCCGCAGTTTTGCTCCTTAGTGGGGCTTGGTCACCACTCCCTGGGCTATGCCCTCCTTACAAAATGGGAGGCACCACTAATGTACGGTTTCCCCTGATTCCTCTATTGAGCAGGGTGCTACACAAAATCGGACAAGGCCAGGCTCATGCTTATTGCACCCACGTGGTCCAGGCAAATATGGTTCCCATACCTGAGACAATTGGCGGTGAAAGCCCCTCGAACCCTTCCGCTACTTCCTCACCTCCTGACACAGGACGTCGGCCACGTCAGTCACCCCAACCTAGCGGTTCTCTGCCTCAAGGCCTGGTTACTCCATGGCTAAAGGGCCTGGATCAGGATTACTTTGAGGAGGTTAAAGACATTCTCTTGAATAGTTACAAACCGAGCACACGCAAAACATACACTCATAAGTGTTTACGTTTCTGCTCCTGGGGTGAGCCTCACCATATGTCTCCTCATTTTGCCCCTCTATCCAGAGTCCTGGACTACATACTAGGCCTTAAAAAGGCAGGCCTCTCAAATAGCTCCATAAAGGTACACTTAGCAGCGATCACCTCACTACATAAGGTAGATGGAACCACAGTCTTCGCTCATCCAACAACTAAACTATTTTTAAAGGGCTTGACCCACATCTACCCTCCCCTAAAACACCCTACTCCTATATGGGACCTTAATCTTGAGGTACACACCTTCATGGGGAAACCATTCGAACCCCTTGCGACTTGCTTATTTGCTACATCTATCGATGAAGGTCTCCTTCCTTATCGCGATCACTTCAGCAAGAAGAAGAAGGGAGCTAGGGCCCCTAATGGCACACTGGCCGCATTCTACATTCCATAAAGACACAGTGATCCTAAGAGCACACCCTAAATTTATACCTAAAGTAGCCCCCTCATTTCATTTAAAGCAACCCATTTACTTACCTATGTTTTTTCCGAAACTGCACGCTGATGCCAGGGAGGCATCTCTTCACACTGTCGACATCTGTAGAGTTCTGGCCTTCTACCTAGAAAAAACAAAGACATTTAGAAAATCGTCACGTCTCTTTCTATCAGTCACAGAGCGATGGAAGGGTAAGGCCATCTCTAAACAAAGACTATCTACGTGGATTTCTGGCTATATCCATCTGTGCTATCATCAGAGCAACATCCCAGCTCCAGTTGGGGTTCGTACGCACTCCACCAGAGCTCTATCGACGTCAGTACATTTCTCAATAATGTACCCATCGTAGACGTTTGCAGGGCGGCTACCTGGGCCTTGGCCCATGTGTTTACCAAACATTATGCCCTGGAACAACATTCCTCTGCCAACACTCAGTTCGGACTCTCAGTGCTATCCACATCAATGAAGATACTCTGAAACCCCATCTTCCATTGAGGGGTACTACTCCATAGTCACCTAAAATGGAGCACCCACAGGGACACTCCTCGAAGAAGAAGAGAAAGTTACTCACCTCGTGCAGTAACTGAGGTTCTGCGAGATGGTTGTCCACTACCCTCCCTCCTCCCCTCTACTTCGGAGTTTCACACTGACTCTCTGGGGTAGAGAAGGAACTGAGGGACGGCTGGCTGCACAAGCTAAGTAGCTGCCTACCGCGGCCAACCGGGGCACTGCTACTACAAATCTCCGATTACAAGCGCAAGGTGCCAAGACACCTAAAGTGGAGTACCCACAGGGACAACCATCTCGAAGAACCTTTGTTACTGCACAAGGTGAGTAACTGTCTCTTTTGCATGGTCTCCCTGGCCTCCATCATTCCCTTCCTGGATCTGGGTGATGGTATGCCGCCCTCGATTTAAAGGATGCATACTTCCATATTTCCATTTTCCTGGAGCACCAGCACTTCCTCCACTTCGTGTTCGGCCAGTGCTATTTCCAGTTCACGGCAATGCCCTTTGGTCTATCTGAGTGTGTTCACAAAGTGTATAGCACCAGTGCTGCTTACCTGCAACGTTGGGGAGTCCAAATCTACCCGTGCCTCGATGATTGGTTGATAAGGGGCCGGTCCTCAGATCAGATGTGGAGGCATCTCAGTCCGGTCTGTTGCACCTGTTGAGACCTGGGACGACTAATAAACGAGAAAAAGTTAACCCTGACTCCAGTGCAATGCATAGAATTTATCGGGGTGGTACTTGACTCCCCTCGGGTCAGAGTCATTGCTCCTTGAGAATCGATTCCAAGCCCTGGTGGACCTCATCTCATCTCTGCTTGCCCAAATTCTCAACACCGCCCGCACGTGTCTGAGACTGTTAGGTCACATGGCGGCATGCACGTACATGGTCCGGCATGCGCGATTCCACCTCAGACCCCTACAGGCGTGGCTGGTGTCAGTCTGTGTCCCCAATTGGCACAGCATGGACGGAGTGCTCAGGATTCCAGACAGAGTACTGTCGTCTCTCGCCTGGTGGCAAGATCCCTCATCGGTCCTGGAAGGAGTCCCCTTCGTGGTCCCAGTCTCATTGGTGACTCTTGTATCTGACACTTCAAACCTGGGATAGGGAGCCCACCTGGGCAATCTCAGTACGCAAGGTTGTTGATCCAGTCACGATCAGTCCCTGCATATCAATGTCCAGGAACTCAGGGAGGTTCACCTAACCTGCCAGTCCTTTCTGCCTTACATACGAGGCATGGTGGTTCAGATCCTGACAGACAACATGGCCACAGTCTTCTATATCAACAGGCAACATGGAGCCAGGTCATCTGCCCTCTGCCAAGAAGTCCTCCAGCTCTGGGACTTCTGTCTGCAGCACGATGTCAATCTCGTAGCTGCTCGCCTCCCGGGGCCAAGAACTTTTGGGCAGACCGCCTCAGCAGGGCACACTCATCTCGCGAGTGGTCCCTGCACCCGGAGGCGGTCAGTTCTATCTTCCACAAGTGGGGTGGACCTATTTACGTCCAGGCAGAACAGTAAATGCCAAGTTTTCTGCTCATTTCAGGGCATGGACAAAGGATCCCTGTCGGATGCCTTCCTGCTCTCGTGGTTGGGGGTTCTGATATATGCCTTCCCTCGGGTGCTATTGCTGCCCAGGGTCCTCATGAAGACAGGGCAAAGATCATCCTCATAGCGCTGGGACGGCCGTGCTAACACTGGTTCAGCAGTGTTGCCTCTTGGTGGCAACCCCGTTTCAGCTGCCGCGTGGGATGTACTTGTTGTCCCAGAACCACGGCGTTCTTCTGCACCTGAACCTGGCGGTGCTGCATCTGATGGCTTGGCTGCATAAATGTGCAGGTACACCAGTGTTCGGCTGAGGTTCAGTGAGTCTTGTTGGGAAGTAGAAAGCTCTCCATCAGAGCGATCTACATGGTCAAGTGGAAGCGGTTCACCTGCTGGATTGTGGATAAAGGTGTCTGCCCCGAGTGAACTTTGTTGCGGCTCATTCTAGACTGCCTCCTGCATCTCAAGATCCCGGGCTTGTCCCTTTCATCAATCAAGGTCCATTTTGCAGTCATCTCAGCCTTCCACCCGCCGTTCGACGGCAAGTCAGTTTTCGCTTAGGATATCACAGCCAGATTCCTTAAGGGCCTTGAGAGCCTCTACCCATAAGTTAGGGATCCCGTGCCTCCATGGGACTTGAATCTGGTGCTGTCGCAGCTCATGGGTCCCCCCTTCGAGCCTCTGGCTTCTTGCTCCCTCCTTCTCCTTTCCTGGAAGGTTACATTCCTGGTAGCAGTGACGTCAGCCTGCTGGGTATCTGAGATTTGTGCGCTCACCTCAGAACCAGCGTTCCCTCTAATTTTTCCCACCCATGTGTGGAATGAATTTTGTTTTGTGCACCAATAGGGAGGTGAGGTGTGACATAATAAAATTCATGTGGCGGGGGTGGGGTTGAGGGGTTCAGAGTGTGGGAGGGGGCTTAGGGCTGGGGCAGAGGGTTGTGGTGCAGGGGGGTCAGGATCCAGATCACTCTTTTTTAGTGACCTATCCTCTTAAGTATTTACCACTCCCCTATTATTTGTGTCATTTGCAAACTTTACCAGGAGTGCTTTGTTTTCTTCCAGGTGGCTGATAAAAATTTTAAATAGCGTAGGGCCGAGAACTGATCCAGTTAGAAACACATGTACGTGATTCCCTGTTTACAATTATGTTTTGAGACCTATCAGCCAGTTTTTAATATATTTAATGTGTGCCATGTTAATTTAGTATCTTTTTAGTTTCTTAATCAAAATGTCATGTAGTACCAAGTCAGATGTCTTTCAGAATCATAAATATATTTCCTCAACACTATTACCTTTATCAGTCAAAGTTGAAATCTTACTTAAAAAAAAAAAAAGAGAGAACTTAGTTTTGACAGGATCTATTTTCCTTAAATCCATTTTGACTGGCATTATTTATATTACCCTCTTTTAAGTCTTTATTTATCGAGCTGCATATTAGCTATTCCATTATTTTGTCCAGGATCAAAGACAGTCTGACAGGCTTGTAATTACCTGGGTTGTGCCATTTACCCTTTTAAAATATTGGCACAACATTAGCTTTCTTTCAGTCCCCTGGAACTTCCACAGTGTTCCAAGACTTATTAAAAATCAACATTAATGGTCCAGAGAGCTCCTCAGTCAGCTCTTTTAAAACTCTTGGATGCAAATTATCTGGACTTGCTAATTTTAAGACTGTTGAAGGTTAGTAGTTGCTTTTTAGCGTCCTCCTGAATCACTCTTGAAATGGAAGGTATTCATCATCATAGGATAAAAATACATTATATGTATTTTGAAAAAAGCCAAACAAACAGAAATATATATCAAACACTTCCTCCTTTTCTGCATTATTATTGACAGTTCTGCAGCATCTATCTAGTTGCATTGTCTAGTCCTTTTGTTCTAGATATGCATAAACTACAACTTATTGTCTTTAACTCTGCTGGCCATAGATTTCTCCTTGTGTCCTTTTGCTCCTCTTACCAATTTTCTACAGTTCTAGCTTCTAATTTATATTAATTATTTTTTCCATTTCTGTGTATTTTTTTATTTTTGACTGCTGCTTTCACTTCATTGCTAAGCAAGGTTTTTTGTTTGTTTGTTTGTGTTTTAAATACCAGTATAGCCTTCTTTCTCAATTGTGGAGTTGTGGGTTTTTTTGAGCATCCAGTAAAATATTCTTAAATATTTCCTGATTATTGTTCAGATTTTTCTTTTTAAATTATTTCTTCCAGCTGATTTGGCCTATAATTGTTTTCAACTTAGAGACCTGGCCCTTTTAAAGCACCAAGTATCCATATGACTGGTTTGGACTGTATTCTGTTTGCACATAACAGATGTAATCAAGCCTTGAGCACTTGGACCTAGGCAGCTACTAATTTTTTAGATCTGTGATTAATTCCTCTTTATCTGTCAAGATAAGGTCTAATATATAATTCCATTTTATTAGAAGTGACACTTTTCGAATTAGGAAATTGTCATCTATAATATTTTAAAATTCCAAGAACGTTTTACTATTGGCAGCATGAGAAATCCAGAACATGTCACTCAGATTGAATCCTCCATTTTATTCCTTACACATTATAGATAGATTATAGATAGATTCTTAAGGGAGCACTGCAGACTTTTATATACAGTATTAGATTATAGATAGATTCTTAAGGGAGCCAGTCATACAGTTCTCTAGTGTGATTTGGTGAACTGTAGCAGACACCAGCCAGTACCCCATCTTGTGCTTTATTTGTTAGAACATTGATCCATAAGCATTCAAAATCATCTGCTTCTGAGTCATCAGTGACTCAGAAACGGGTAATGCCATTTTTGACAAGAAGTCAAGTTACGTTACTTGTAAGTGTTCACCAATGTGAGTAAGGGTTGTACTATCCAGAGCTTATAAGCATATACTTAAGAGTTTTGCTTACCAGTAGAGGGCAGATTTCTCCTGCAGTAAGATTTTACTTTGTAAAAATCCTCTTCTTACGCAGTGTTTCAGACATTGAAATGTATCAAGTATTGATAATTGTTTAATGTTTTAACTCACTTTTCATATTTTCTTAAAACTTTCACTCATTATAACAATGAAGACCCAAGTAAATACATTATTTCCATTCCTTATTTTTAGACTATATTCATCTTAGTTTCTATTTCTGGAACTTCTCTGGTATTTTATAATGTACTGTCAGTATAGCTCTCTGTATTCAAATATTTTAATGAAGAATGAAACACAAAAATACTGTTTTCACTTTCCACTTCCAGAAAATTCTTTCAGCTTGTTAAGGATAAAATATATGCTAGTGCGAAAGGGTTCCCTAAGGAAAAACCTCAAAACCTACTTTATTGGTGCTGGTGTATACCATTTAAGCCCTGTGTTTGGTGCTGCATGAGGTGATTTGCTAAAAGAGCAATTGCACAGGTAGGGTCCCCTGCCAACCCTATGTGGTGTGGGAAGTGGGGATCCCAGCACTGGCTGTGCATAGGCCACTGGGGACGGTGATGTTCAAATAGGCCACAGGAGTGGGCCATGGGATCAGTGATTACACAAATCAAATGGCTTATCACCTTGTGCAAGTGGAGTGGATGGGCTGCAGCTGCTCTTTGAATCAAAGCTGATAGGGTGAAATCCACCATCTCTATGCATTTCATCTGTAATTAACTGAATGACTTGTGTGAGGCAAAAATAGCATCAGTCTGAATGAAAAGAAAAAATTGGTATACAGTTTACCAATATAATGTGGTGTAACAGCTTTCAGAGATTATTTGTATAATGTTTAGTTTGAAAAGTAAAGTAACTGGCTGTTTAGATAAAACTGTTAAATAGTTGTAATTTTTAAATTTCCTTCTGTAAGGGGCTCCTGGCATGTCTGTTAGAGTCCAGGGAGTCTTTGTTTTACTCTCCCTGATTCAGGATGGTATTTAAGCATGAGCCTGGCTTTAAGCATGTGAGTACTAACTCAGTTGCTTAGAGTTTGGCACATGAACCCTCTTGTCTCTCAGTCTCACATCGTCTACTATGCTTGAGAATGAGGCGTAGATAAGACCTTTTGGGGAACCTCATAATATGACTCTTTAGTAGCAAGACCTGTTGCTATTAAGCAATATTAGCTGAAATTCGTGAGAACTTTTTCATGGAAAAGTTTTAGCTGGTTTGTTTTGTGCAGATTTTGAGTTCATTGTACATGACATTTTGAAGACGCAAATTTCCCTTTTTGCAGATCATATTGTAAAATACAATTGTAACTTCACAATTTTGTTGAGTCTCAATCATCTTTGGCAAGTTTGACTTGTTGGCAGAAGGGATTGATAGACCAATATACAGAAAGTCACAAGCACATTTATTATAATATTCAAAAAACTTCAAAAACATTTGTCTGCTACACATGCAACATATATCCACAAAAAGAAAGAAAATGAAAAGTTAAGCCCTCTAACAATATATATTCTCTATTTCTCCACCCTCAAACACTCACTCACCATTATCTTAACGCAGATAAAGCACTGCAAGCTTAACTCTGCTCTGTTTTCACCCTTCTGCGCATACCCGATCCTAGTAGTTGTGGATCTTTGGTGCTGTAAGTAGGTTATATTGTGAAAGGATAAGTTGGTAAAGAGTTGTATGTAGAATGACAATTAGAGGGTGGCATCTTCTTGGTGTCAGAGTTCAGGTTGTGGTGCACTGTCAGTGGTGAATGGTATTTAAATGGTCAGGTTTAAACATGACAATTAGGGTACAGTTCTGAGCTCTCATTTATAAGTTTGAGCTCTAGAGAAAAACTCATGTTAGCCCCAATTATGTCTTTTTAAAAATTTAACTATTTAAACTCTTAAAAAGTTTTAAGAGCCTGTTTCATGGCTGAACAGTTTTTACTAAAATGTTTTGTATGTGTACATGTTAAATGTTATTGAGCCTGGCACAGGCTTTCATTTAATTCCACAGAAGCATAGACTTCAGGAGGCATGCTGTGATCTGAAAAGACCATTTTTTTGTGATTTCTCCCTTAGCATGTGTTAAGATTATTCGTTTTCCACGTTTGCTGAAACAAATCTAATTTCTTTTAAATTTTTTCTTTTAGTTCAAAAAACATCGTTCTTCCCATGCGTACACAAACAACTTTGCAAAATCTGTGGTAAACCTTGTAGATGCTGTAAGTATCATGGTTCCTGAAAACTATATCACTGAGTTGATTATTTAAGTCATTATATGGAAAGCTGGCTTTACAGACGTTAGGATGAAAATAAATGCAATCAGCACTTGTTAAATGGTTGAAAAATAATTTTAAAGTTTCACTGCAGAGGACTGACTTGGGCTGCTATGTAGAAAGGTTTCTATCCGTAAGAAACCACAGATCTATTCTTGGTATTTTCTCAAAGCTTGCAGCTGCCACAAATTTGCGCTCTGGGGGAACTCAGAACTGTGAAGGAGCTTTCCACGAGTCACTGTTGAATAGTTAGATTTAATCAAGCTTTGAGATATATAGATAGATAATCTATCTCTGTCTAATACTGTATATAAAAGTCTGCAGTGCTCCTACCTGCCACAAGTAGGCAATGCTGTGAACAAAGCTCATGGAAAATACAAATATCTGATGGGGGTATAACAGAAGCGTGTGAATAAGCATTTTCATTTCAGTGATATAAAAAGCCTCTTGTGAAGGAACATCTTTATAAGTGAGAGGGATGGAGGGCATTTAACAGAATTCACGTGACTAGTACATATACATGTAATAAGAAATGAACTAGTTTTGTATGAAACATATTCTATAAACTGAAAACAAAACTGGAGATAAAATATATGCTCTCTATCTCTCCCAGTTATACATATAGCTACCGCACACAGTTTTGGGGTTATGTGGCATACTGAAGGAAGAATAGATCTGTGTGTTGATTTGACACCTTCTTAAAGGAAAACATTCTCACGTCTGAATAGTATCAGTGTTTTCCCCTTAAAAGCTCATATTTAGATCTATTTGGCCACGTTTTGCCTTTGTATTTGCCTGTAATGGAAACCAGTAGGAACCATGAAAGTACTCTGAAACTAATCCAGTTTCAGCTATCAGTTCTGAATCAACATGACTTTTTGTATCTTGTCAGTAAATTCAGGAAAAGGAAGCACATCCAGACTTAATAAGACTTTCTGCTCCAACACACAAAAGAAGGGCTGAGAATCATCAGCCCCATCTTGCAGTAGCCAGTGTGGAAGTGCAGCAGGACTGCTACTGCAGGACATTAGCAGGCATAGTAGCCATTACTAAGGCTACGATTTAGTCATGGGTATTTTAGTAAAAGGCGTGGACCGGTCACGGGCAATAAAGAAAAATTCATGGCCGTGTCCTGTTCACGACTTATACTATAAATACCCCTGACTAAATCTTGGGAGTGGGAACACTGCTGGAGGGGCTGAGGAGCCACTGCTCAGGGGGGAAAGGGCCAGTGGCACCAGGTGCCAGGGGCTTCCGAGCAGCAGCTGCTCTGGCTGCCCCCAAGACCACTGTTGGGGAGGGGTGGGGGGGCCACTGCTTGGGGGAGGGCAGTGGCACCAGCTGCCGGGGGTAGCCACGGGACTGCTGCCAGGGGCTGCCCGAGCAGCGGCTGCTCCAGCTGCCCCTTTGACTGCTGCTCAGGTGGTCCAATGGCCCAGGGCCACCCAAGCAGTGGCCAGTGCGGCTGGTCCCGGGGCTGCTCCAGCAACGGACGGTGTTTCTGTCCCTGGGGCCACCTGAGCAGCTGGCCGCTGCATAAGTCGTGGAGGTCGTGGGAAGTCATGGAATCCATGGCTTCTGTGACCTCTGTGACAGACACAGAGCCCTACCCATTACAAACTTAAAAAGCAACTTTTGTAGATCTGTACAATTTGTTGACCCACCAGACGCTCCCGCAGAGTAGGTGACTGCAGAGCTGAATTCTGCAATACGAAGGGGTCTGTGGAACTATTACTACATTAATGCTCTTTATACCAGCACTGCCCACAGTAGTACCATACTGATGCTGCTGTGTTATGGAGCTTCCATTGACCCCAGGATTTCTCCCAAATATTCTTTTGAATTTGATTAAGCTAATACTTGATACAGGGGACTTCAACACACAACTAGTAGAAGATGCTGTTTAGGAGCCATTTTCTGACATTAAATATTTGCATCTTTTTTTAATTCTGAGAGAATTACTTAATCACTGTGTCAGTAGGCTTGAGATGCTTGTGATGGGTTGTCACCTTTGGGGTGTGAGAGCCCGCTGTGCCCCTCTAAGACACACAGCTGGGCTGGCCCTGCTCACAATGCTTTGGGGACACAGCCAGCCTCACCCAGGCCCTGTTATCACCCAACACAACAGCGGGTGGCGCCACTCACACAAACCTGAGTGTAGCCAGCACACAACAGCCAATTTCCCAGCTCCCGAGGCACACATGCTCCACCCCCACTCCCCAGAGTATAAATACAACATTGTACCGTCTTACACTGCACAGAGATTTGTACAAAGTAAGCTCATAAAGTTCGCCCCTCCCTCAATGTGGCGAGGAAACACAACAGCCCCTGCCCCTTGAGCTAAGATTCCCAAGCGCTTCACTCCAACCATACTGGTTTAGATAAAGCATAAAACAAGTTTATTAACTACAAAAGATCAATTTAAAGTGATTATGAGTGATAGGTAAAAGATCAAAGCAGATTACCTAGTAAATAAACAAAAACGCAAACTAAGCTAACGTACTAGAAGGGTAGGATTTGAATTAACAGTCTTTCACCCTGACTGATGATACAAGCAGGCTTGCAGATTCTCAAGGCACAAGCTGCACTTGCTTTGCAGCTTGGGATCCCCACCCCCGTTCCAAGTCCTTTTCTTTTGGAGCTTCGCTTAGGTGTTCAGTTGTGGGGGAGTGAAGAACAACCAATGATTTCACTCCCTACCTTATATAGCTTTTTCAAATGGCAGGAACCTTTTGTTTCAAACTTGTTTCCGAGACCAGTTTGTGGAAAAATACAGGAGTCCAGAGTCATGTGGTCTGGTTACATCCCTTGCAGAGTCATAGCAGCCATTTCTTACAAGCTGTCTGAAGCATTCTTAGGAAGGCTAAGCTATTCCATAGCCCATTGTCTTTGTTAATGACCCATTAGCACTGACTGGCTTCTTCATTGTTGTACCTGAAAGGCTGGCTGTGGGTGTTTTCCAGAGTAAGCCCATTAGAAATACAGATCCATAGTCAATACTTATGACTTCAGATATAAAATGATACATGAATGCAACATAGGATAATCATATTCAGCAAATCAGAACTTTTCCAATGAGACCTTACATGGCGCATCTTGTACAAAGTGCATCATAATTATGTCATAATCATACAACTATGAAGAATATGGGGTGCAGTGTTACAATGCTAATGCAGAAAACGTGCGGCAAAACTACCGGAATTTCAGCTCCATTGTAAGTTTGTTGTTATGTATGCCAGAACTGTGAGAAGGTGAATTTGTTACACATCAGCACTAGATAATGTAACAGAGCTAGTGCATTCTAGTATCATTGACTATGCAGTACGGTTAGTTGAAGAGTCTCATTGCTGTGCTATCTAACACATCTAAACTTACTTAGGATGCATCTGAACAACAGCTGAGAGGTGTAATTCCTGGTTCAGGTAGACTTACATGCACTAACTCCACTCGAGCTAGCCCACTAAAATTAGCAGTGTAACTGTGGCTGCATGGGTGGCATCTTGGGCTAATTGCCTGAGTACAATCCAACCTGACACCCTGGGTACACACTTGGGCAGTTAGCCCAAGTCTCCACCTGTACTGCCATGTCCACGCTGCTATTTTTAGGCACTAGCTCGAGCAGAGCTAGTGCATGCTATGTAGATATATTCTTAGTAGATATTTGTCCCCAAATTCTTAAATGACAGATGACTATGCAGTCCTTATAGGTGTCAATGTTCATGAATTTAATGTAATTCCAAGAGCATACATGTGCTGTCTGAATTACAGGCAAAAAGTCGATTTTATATGTGTTTAAAAAATGCTAACAAATGATATTACACTCCAAAGGGGATAACAAAGACATAACTTGATTTATTTGAGTATAAAAAACTTTCCATCACAAAGGTCTGAGAGAGAAATTTCTTTGCTATAGATATAATGATTAGTCTCCTGGGGGCTGTAATAGTTTGGGGGGTGTAGGGGCAGTTGGGTGGTGTTTAGTGGTGTAAAATATACAGGAGATCAGACTAGATAATCTGATGGTCCCTCTGGCCTTAAAATCTATGACTGATAGAGGTCATTGTCACTTTCTTATTCAGGTCTAAACATACCAATCTTCTTTTCCAGGTGTTCAAATAATTATTTAAAATTGTGGAATTTCCTTTCTCTCTCTTTTTTGATCTTCAACAAATGCATTATAATCCTGTTACACCCATCCTTTTAATTATTTAACTTATTCAAAGCCACTTCAGCTGATGAGCAGGCCAGATGTAAAATGCTGGTTAGGCTTCTATTCTTTGTATCACAACTTTTTCTTTATGCTAACATAGACATTTGTTAGAACTAGCAGCCTGTATCCATGTACATTTGTTAGACCTGCAATAGAGGTCTTCCTACAGGATGGGGAGCAGGCAGATACCAGATGCAGTGTTGGTATATAATAATGTAAATGCTCTTTATTGATTATAAACCAAACCTTACTCATTCCACATTCACACCCCAAACATATATACTATATATCCCAACACATTCAGCTATAATTTATTTACAGTAAAGAAATGTGATGAATCATATTTGTGGCATATATGTTAGGATTGTTTTGTGCACTTTATATTTCCTCTTGTATTTTTCCCACCAGTTAATTCAGTTCTTTGAGGTTGGTGAATAAAGCTATGAATACAATTGGTAGCAAGACTCTGAGTCAGACTCAGTGGTATTGTGTGGTGCAATTCAGTCCAGTATAGCGTGGAGGAAATACCACCTAATCTTTGATTTTATTTGTTTAATATATTGTACATAAAATGTCATGAAGTATATTGCGTAGTTTTTAAGTGAATACAAATATAATGCATAAAAATATTGAAGTGCCTTGGAATGTTTTTCAGTAATAATGTGAAACAGCCTATAGTTGCAGAGAGAGTCCTATCTGAGCAATCATTTGAAAATATGGACTATTTCTGCATTATTGTATTACACATCCCCACACAAGAGGCACAGAAAGATTAAATATACAGTAGTGACTACATAGGAAAACAAAGGACAGAGGCAAATACAGTTCAACCCAAGAAAATCTCAGAGTTCCTTCCAAGTTAACATTGTAGCTAGCTCTGTGCCTATGTGAGAGTTACTTATGAAGGATGTTGGAGCCAACAGAGCTACTCCTTTTCTGGCCTGACACCAGTCGACTTTCAGGATAGCCATTTGTGCCGGCTTGTATAGGATGGTACAACAATTCCTTTTTCAGCATGCAGGCATGCATAGACATCCTTGTGTAACCACTTGCTCTGTGACTCTTCCGCTAAACCCTAATACTGGTCTTAAATGATACGGAGGAAGGAACTTTTGCTGGCCCTGTGCACCATAGATGAATGTCATCCTCTGATGTCAAGCACCTAGTGGCATTGTTAGACTCCCCAAACGCAGGGATAATTAGGACCAGCGTTCCTCGATCCTCTTCCACACTGGGCAGTAGAATTAAAATGACATAGGGAAAGCTCATCCTGCATCACACTAAAGGTTGCTACAGCCCTTGCACTGGCATTGACTCCCCCAGGCTTTCATAGGAATTCTAGCTAAATCAGCTAGAATGCCTCTGGGAACTCCTGCTGATGAAGAACCCTTCCAAAACATCCCTGCCACCTCGATATGGACTTTGATTGAGCAAGCAGGGTATGACTAGCTTAATCTGTCTGTAAAATATATTGTACTATAATAAATTTTCAGTAGGATGAGTTTTAAAAAGACACAGACTCTATATTTTCTTAAATTGTTTTTCCTTGGTATTTTTACTGTGCTTGATAGAACTCATTTGATCTCTCATTGCTTTCTGTTTTTATTAGTTCTCTTGGTTTTCTCCCTTTTTGCTTGTAGTTAATTTCAGAATAATGATTTTTTCAGTCCGGGAAGTCAGTGAATGTATCTTCAGAAGTATTTTGACCAATTCTGCAGTAAACGATGCTATTGTGTGTCCCTATTCTGGCTGCCAGTGGCCATGCACACCATCCCACCCTTACAAATTAGCACTGATCAGTGCAGGAATAATTTGCACAGTGGGTTTTAGCAAGAGTGTACACCAACTGCTGGATGCATAAATATTCAGGCTCTGTCCACTTTTCCTTTCATGAAGGGCCTGTACCGAGGTGTCTCCATTTATTTTAAAGGGAACCTGAAATGTAGCAGAAAGTTTCCTCCTTGCATTTCCCCTATGGATCCAGGGGGCATGGCTGTGTTTCTTGCTGGAGTGTACTGGTTACTGGCACTTCAAGAGTATCAGGTCCTTACGTGCCCCCTCTCCACTTACTCACGATATCTGTCTGCTTCAGGAAATAGAGTAACTCCCAGCCATCAAACATCAGCTAAGATTTTATTCATCTGGCCTTATTGGATTTCCATATTCTCATGATATTGCTTTTGGCAATCAATAAATCACCCTCTCACAAACGATGGATCATATATACTCTCACTTGGCTCCTTTAGAAAGAACACATTATCACAAGACTTTTCTTGATATGCAATCCCTTCTTGAAAATCTTTTCTGGAAAAAATTAAACTTGTCTGGTTGATCTCTCCTGTCCTTGTGCTCACTGCCTGTTTTCCAACCTGTGTGTTGCCTGCTGACTCCTTTTAGGCATAAACGGGCTGATGTTCCAACAAAAGGGCTAATATAATTGTTGATTTATTCAGTGGATGCACCCATCGTAGCTCAGTAGGCAGAATAGTTATACATTATATTGGACATTCTAGGTGTAATTTGATGAAAAAATTAAAAAGTGTATTTGTAAAAATATATGGTGACTCCTGGAGATGCTCTTTGGTAACTGTTTGTATGCCATATGAATTAAAAATCAATCACTTCAAACATTGCTGATTCTATCTGGGTAGTGAGTCCTCTTCGTGTGTCACCTTGGCCCTGCTTTCTAATTGCAGACAAACAAATGTGAATGAGGAATATAAGCTCCTTTGCAAACTTGCAAGTCTTGAATATGTTATAGAAAATATAGTACTTAAAAACTCTGAATTATATAGAACATTTATTCTATCACTGAAATAAACCTTTGTGAACAAAGATTACTTATATCTTAAAGTTATGTTAATAAATGTTTAGGGCCTGATTCTCATGTACACTTATACCCATTTACCCTGCTTTGACAGGACAAGGTGCCCTTAAAGTTGGTGCAAACAGTATTTATACCACTGTTGCAGTGTAAAGAGGAATTAATGTGGGAGTGAAGTGGTCTTAGTGTAAATGAGAATCAAACTATATATGTGAATTAAAAAGTTTTTGATAGAACTGTTTTGGAGAAAACAGTGCTACTTTCCTTCAAGTTGATTGAGGATTGGTGTGACCTCTTCTTTGGTCATTGAGATCAATCAGTGTGTCTTTAGGAAATTTCTATGGGGAAATGTAGATATTCCTGAGTAGTGATCAGTTACTACAATGATCAGACATAAGAAACAGTAAAGGGGAAAAGTAGGAGGTCAAAATTGGAATTTGTAAAATGCATTTTGTCCTCTAGAATAGTAAATTTAATAAAATAAGATTAGCAGATTGTAGATTTTTAGGCATATCAGCTAACTATTTCCCCATGTTTCCCTCTTTCTTTATCCTCCTTGTCCTTCCGCTGACTCTGACTGGCTAACTGTGCATGTCTGACCCAGTGTTCTACTCCTGTGCCTGTCCTGTCTCTGTCCCCAGATATACAAGGAACAGCTGAACACCAGGGTGGTTTTGGTTGCTGTGGAAACCTGGACAGACAGGGATCGGATTAACATTCGCCCTGACCCTCTGCAGATGCTTCATGACTTCTCCAAATATCGACAGTACTATATCAAACAGCATACTGATGCTGTACACCTACTCTCGTATGTACTATTAGATGATGGTTTAATCCATTAGTTTTTACACATGTAGAATGTCTGCTTGTCTACCAGCCTTCCTCTCTCTTTTATTCTCTGTCTGCACGTCAACCAACCTTTGCCTATAGCTGCCAGTTTCTGTTATTTTAATCTAGTAATAGTCCTGTCTGCAGTGTGCAGCAAGGTATATTACAGGCATACCGATGTGTATTATGAAATTTTGAAGCCTATAGAACTATTATTCACTTGTAAATAGAGCCCAAACATTTACCATAGTGTGCTCTAGCCATATCTTTCATGAAATCTGATTAGATCTTTGATTAGAGTAGATTTGATTGATTTGATAGTTTGCTATCTTAAAAAAAACTACTTGTATATGCAGCTTATTTATCAGGGAACATAGCCCACTAGTCTCCTGAATGTTTTTCTATTGATGACCATGTGATAGTTTTTATATTGTGTATTAGATTATCTTACATAGAGGTTCCCATGGTGGGGCCAGCAGACCTCAAAGACACCCTTGAGGGTCCAAGATGGTGCTGCTAATACTCCTATGGCTGAACTCAGTGCAGCTACAGGATTGAGTAAACATGGCTATTACCGTGCCTGTTATACCAATAAAATAAAAACCAGCAGGATCTTATTAAAGGGGAAAAGGCAAAATTCCACATTTATTGTGAATACAGAAAGAATCATAGTAAGCAGTTAGTTATAGCTATAACATTCCATTCAATTTCATATTTATTCACACATTCATTCATACACACACACATAGGTTCTGCAAGGTTGTTATCATAGTTACCAGCCTTAGAGTTGCTCATGCCAAGCCACTGGCCAGGTGGCCTGGACATGAGGAGGGAGCAGGGCCTTGTCAGATGCACATCTGATGCTCCTGGAAGTTGGTTTGCAGAATCAGACCCCAAAGTTCTCACTTTCTAGAGTCCATTTTTATAGGAATTTCTTCCTATGCCAGTCTATGAGAATTGCTTCATCATGCTGTTGCTGAATCAATCAGCAGATGGCACATTCCTGACTGCCCCGTGCTGCTAGATGTTATCTTGTTCTTTGGTTCTCCCATCCTTGAGGCTGTTGGATGGATTCCAGTCTGCCCTCTGGGGGTCCTCTGGTTATTTCCACTTGACGCCTTCTTCAGCCGATGGACACTGGATTCTTAGGCTGGCGCCTCCCTGATCATTCAGTTGTTATCCACACCAAGCATCCATCCACATACATCCTATATCTCTATTTTAATCACAATTGTTAACAAAGTGAGATGAATACAACAAAAGGGCGGGGAGTCTCTGTGTGCTGTTTCTTTTGTTACAGAGTATTGCTTTGAGTCTCTCTCTGTGTGAGTAGTTGTTGTTACAAAGAATTGCTTTGAGAACAGACTCTGTCTTAGAATGTACTAACGCAATTAGCAGCTTGCAAGTTTCACACATAGAGGGAGAGAAACAGTACCAAAAACCAAGAGACCTCTTAATTAGTAATACCCTGGAATTTAAACTATGGGGAATCAAACTCATTTGTGATTTTAATAAAGAACTTCTTTAATATGATCCAACATGCCCTTGAGGAGGTTTGACCCATCAACCAGCTCTGCAATGTACCATCCTCCTTCCAGTGAGTAGCAGGAGAGAGCAGAACTGAGGGTGCCCTCTACAGGAATGTTCCAGTGACAATATTTTACTCATCCCTATGGCTGCACTGAAATCAGTCATGGAAACTCATGGAGGTGCACATGCTTAAACCGGAAATGAATTTGGCCAGAGAAGCTATGCATTTTGGGGCAAATCCTACCTGCATGTCTGTGGGCACAGAGAGGCCTCTGGCTAGAAAGCTACAATGTTTTCGCTGCACATAGCTGGGGGGAAGAGGAGGATTTGGGGGGGGCTCATAGGGTTGCACATCCGTTATGCAGTTCAGAGCCCAGTTCTGCAGGGGCTCTCTGGTACAACAGTCTGGAGGGGACAGGGTAGGGGAACTGTCCGTATGCACATCCTCAATTTTATTCTCATCTGCTGAAGGCAAATGCTAGGGGTGCAGAAGCTATTCCAGCCAGTAGCTTCCAGTGGCTTTTTCTGCCACTCTACAATCTGGGCAGGGATGGTGTGAATTCCTCCTCCTTACTCACTGATCTCCCTAGCATCCAGTCAAGATAATTGGTCTGGTTGGTGGTGTGTAGATTTACTCCTGTGTTTTTAGTTTTACATTGACTGTAGGAACCATTGCATTTGTTGCAAGCATGGGCATAGATATAACCAAAGGCTTTTAAAGATTTTCTCTAGGCACAACACTTGTATACTTCATTTTTGTGCCAAGGAGGAATAGTTTCCATAGTCTACTAGGGCCCAGTCCTGCAACTATTGTACATCCTACCTTCCTTGACTTAAATGGGAGTTAGGGTTGCCAACTTGGTAATATTTAAAAAATGGACAGTCCAGCAGGAGTGCTTTAACCTCCCCTGACCTGCCTCTTCCCACGTGGCTCTGCCCCTGCCATTTCCTTCCCCTCAAGGCCCTGCCCCCATCCTCTCCTCTTCCTCCTCCCCCCATCACTCGCTACATTTCCCCTCCCCCCCCAGGTCAGGAGGGACTAATCTGCGGGGCTGGGAGCTGCAGCCGCCTGACGCAGGTAGGAGACGGCCCTGGCTGAGTAGGGGCAGGCGTGGGTGATGACTTGATGCCTACCTCACCCGTGGTAACTGGATTTTGTGTGTCCGGTCAGTAGACCTGACTGGACACTCGTGTCCCCTTTTCGACCAGACTTTTCAGTCGAAAACTGGGCATCTGGCCACCCTTAATGGGAGTGTTGTGTGTGCAAGGACTACAGTGGCTTTTTTATTCATGTGAAAAAAATCTTTCTTGTGGAATATGGTGCTATACCATGATTTCTATTGTTTTTTTGTGTTGATTTACTGTAATCACTGCAACAAGGTGGACACTAATTTGTTTTTCATCTATGATGTAATTATTCGTAACAATCTCCTATTTATGAAGCATTTTTGTGTGCATTTTTTATAATTAGACGCTGTGCAGCTCAGTTTCAAGAATTTTATCTTAAAGATAGAATTACTTTTGTAATATTTATCATCGTAGTTCAATGTCCCACCTTTGCTTCAATGATTTTTCTCCTCCTTACAGAATGATTTGAGAGTTGCCAATTTTGGTTGGACTATTCCTGACGGTTTCATCACATACCATAATCTTTAATTAAAGATTAATCTTTAATTCCTGGAGACTCCAGAACAATCCTGAAGGGTTGACAACCCTACTTACGATATTTACAGCAATATGAAAAACAACTTAATAGAACATTAAGCCAGAGCTATTAGAGTTTCACAGTTTCCATTACTCTGCCTCCTTGTATTTATGAATTACAACAGAATATTCATGGCATGATTTCGTAAGATTTGTAATTGTACAAAATGTTATTTACATGGACTTATAAAAGAAATTGCATCCTTTCTAAATATTATACTGTCACTTGCTGAATTGATATATTGTATCTCTTAATTCTGTGTGGTCATGAAATAAAGACACTTGAAATTGTAAAGTATGTACACAAAAGAGGGTTGGGTTAGGGGTCCTGTGATGAGACACTCATCTGAATGTACTGACACTTGTGCAATTGAACTTTCAGATTACATTAATCTGTATTTATATAATATCCCTTAAAAGACAATTAAATGTGAAATATAATAGAAAAACTGATGGTAGCAGTGTAATTGGAACTGAAGGATGAGGTTCCATAGGAGATGAAATAATGGCTGCAGTCTGGTGCACAGAAGATATCGTGTTCTTCAGATTCATTTTTCCTTTGGAAATCTATCCAAGAACCAACAAGGGTTGGCCTTAGCTTGTGACTTCTGATAAGATCCCAGCTCATGGCAGTGTGACAGTGGGCTGCTTGATTTTTTTTTTTTACTGTTGAAGTCATTGAGCAAGGTAACAGGAAAATGAATCATGCCCAGGTCTCCAATATAGTATTGTAGAGCATTAGCATTATGATTCAAGTCAAGGCATCAAGAGCTGTATTGTATATAAAATCATTCAAAATAAAACTTATTTACAAAAAAATCCATTACAAGTAGTTATTGTTATTAGACAGTCAGCAAACCTGGAAAAACAAGTATATTCAAAGGGTCATCTGTCCAAGTACTAATCAGATCCAAAGATGTTTAATGTTACAAAATTTGACATTCCTGTTTGGATTAGCAAGATCTAATTTTTCTTTTAAGAACATCTGATATACTTGCACTTTCTGATTTTTGTTTACAGGTTGAGGGTGGGGCTAAATCTATAGAATAAGTGTCTCCTTGTTGCAAGTTTCATCTAGTTCACTCTTTTGATGTGTTCCATTTTAAAAGTGAATCAGTTACCATTGAGAATTTGTCTCTAAATGAATAGATATTAAATGAATACTAATGCGCACAACATGTATTGTATATATATGGGCATATATGCGCACAACATATATATATGGGAATTTGATCTTTCAGATGACTGAATGGGTGTCCTATTGAACTTTACTGCATGAAATTTCTCATTCAACATCCTATGTATATTTTATTTACTGTATATGCTCGTTCATAAGCTGAATATTTTTGGTAAAAAAGTGACGCATCAAAGAGCGGGGGTCAGCTTATAAACAGGTCTACACCAAAATATGATGATTTTAAACTCTGTGAAATCATTGAATTGAATATCTAATACATGGACGTTTTGTTTACCTGGAGCGTTCACAGGCACGAAGCCCCTCAGCTCCCTGTGGCCGCGGTTTGCCGTTCCTAGGCAATGGGAGCTGCGGGAAGTGGCGCTCCACTTCCTGCAGCTCCCATTGGCTGGGAACGGCGAACCGCGGCCACAGGGAGCTGAGGGGCTTCGTGCCTGTGAACGCTCCAGGTAAACAAAACGTCCCGATCCGCCAGTGGCTTCCCCTGACGGGCCGTTAGCCAAAGTTTGCCAACCCCTGAAATATAGGGTCGGCTTATGAAAAGGTGATACAGTTTTTACTATTTTTACCTATCCATCTTGGGGGGTCGGCTTATAAATGAATGGGCTAATGAACGAGTATATATGGTAATTTTTTTATTTTATTTTATTTATTTATGTTCTTAAGGAATGTGACATTCCACTACAAGAGAAGTAGCTTGAGTTACTTTGGAGGGGTTTGTTCCGTGACCAGAGGAGTTGGAGTGAATGAGGTAACCCTTTCTATTAAAATGTTTTAAATGTACAATTTCCTCTTTATGAATTCACCATTCCTTATATTTGGCACTTTGTTTTAGCCTCTGACTATACCACCAAAAATGCAACAACACTGTTGAAAATCCATTGTAATTACATGGATCTAGCTATACTGCCCAAAACCTTTGCTCTCTACATACTGGGCTAAATTTTTCTCTTAGTTAGCCAGTGGGTTCCACCAGCATAACTGGGAGGAGAATTTGGCCCAATATGTGTATCACGCTAATTAGTTTGCTTTGAAAAATTTGTATTTTCATTGTGAAAGGTACTGAGTGGACCAGATTGACTGCTTGGTAAAGGCAGGTACCAGCTCCTCTGGTTTTTTGTTTCTTTGGTGTGTGCATGCAGTCACACCTGGGTTTGATAAAATTACTGTATATGATACTGAATTAGTAGTAAACCAGAATGAAGTGTTGCAGTATAATTTGTAGTAACTAACGGTGTACTATCTTTACTGTTATCCTCCCCTCTAAAAACAGTATGCCCTCCCATTGGCTATGGCACAGGAATTATCACAAAGTTTGGCTCAGAATCTGGGAATACAGTGGGAGCCAGCAACCAGAAAACCGAGTATGTACTGTCATTGTGCACTGACTTTCTTCTGTCCTCCTCTTTTGCTGAACATACAAGCTTTTTGTAAAGGGTATGGTTACATACAAATGTACATCGACATAACTGTAAATAACATACAGCCATTGATTTTGTTATACGCTGGAGAATTACAATAAGAACCAAAACTTGATTTTAGCCAAATCAAGGTCAAATAAACCACGACCCGGTTGTGCACTCATTTTACAGTCATCAGTCTCTGACTTCAGTGACACTTTTATCTGAGTGAAAGGATCGGATTCATAATTGATGTGTACAGTGGTGTAACTTAGAACCTGTTATGCTAACTTAGACCTCTGCCCCCTTGCACTCAGACTCCCTTATCTATAACTTAAGTAGAATAGATGTAATTAAGTCACATGGAATCTATGTGCAAAGGAGTCTAACTTAAACTCCAAGAAGCGCAAGAAAATATAAATTAATGTTGGATGATGGTAGTTTAACTCACACCTTTTTTTACATCTTCTGCTCCGTGGCAGGTGAATTAGCCCAGCTTAAACACTACAGCACATGAGTAGAGTGGGTGTAAGTACTTCTGGGGAGCCGGATCCGAAGCCCATTGACTTCCATTTGGAGTTTTTTCCATTGGCTTCAGCGGGCTTTGGATTTGGCTCTGAGTATCTAACTTTCATCACCTTAAGTATCACTTCTGAATTTGACCCAAGGAGTCCAGGAAGAGGCCCCGATTTTGAATACGTCAGACATGCTTGTCCAAGTTTTTCTCATCCAAGACAAAATATTTGTCAAAGCAGTATTCCTTTCACTATTATGTGGTCACGATTAATTAGCAGTTACCATAGCAAGTATCTGAGATACGGCATTATTTCCTTTTACTTAGCACAGTTATTTCCTATTCTATCTCCAGTACTGTTGTGTGATAACTGTTGATATATGTTGTGTACTGGAGATGTCATCAAATCCTTCAAAAAGCAGTAGAATCTAGTCAGGAGCACCTTTCCTCTCATTGTTGGGCTGGGTTAATACTCTTTTTTTTTTTTTAAAGGAAAAATCAAGAAATTGTATCCTTGTTTTAGGTATGTCTTGCAGAGAGTAACAAGTAAATTAGTCTCAACGTCATTTTTGAAAGTGGTGGTAGAAGTACAAGCATTAGTAGCATTACCCAGCAGGCAGATGTAATAGCCTAACAATGGAAAAGTGATCAAGGTATAAATAACATGGCTAGAAAAGAAGCAAATTCTACCAAATGACATGTGGTTATTCTGTGTTCAGAAATACTGAATGTTTGCAGAGGTATCCAGAATAGAGTATTTTTTTTAACAGATTCTTGTCCGCACTATGTAATTCTTGTTTTACAGATTGTAAGACATTTTTACTTTGATTAACATTACTCCTGTATTTTTAATTAACAAATAAGTCATTGTTGACTTAGATGATGCAGCTTGTATAAACCCCTTTCATTCAACCACTTTCTGCTCTATATGCAAAGAACATAAGTTGATCGATAGATTGGGATGTTGTTGTTAATAATTCAAAGCAGATGGAACAAAAATCTATCTGTCATTTGCACAAGAACATTCCAGTTTTAAGGCTACATTCTGTTATGATAAACAGCCATCTGACCGCAATATATACTAATTAAAACCTTCTTTATATATAAAGTTTTATTTTTGCTGCCAGTATATTTATAACAAATTTCCTTCTTTCTTTTGTATGTTTGGTTTTGTCTGAGAAGAATGTGACTGCATAGAATCCTGGGGTGGCTGCATCATGGAGGAAACAGGGTATGCTGTAAAATCCAGTAACTGAGGGCTTTGGAGATGAGATCAGAGTACACAGTGTGACATACGTATTTATTTGTTGAGCATCATAAATCTGTTTCAGCACTAGATGAAAAGCTAGTACATTAGCAGTGGAGACAAACATTTGTGCTGAACAACTCAAACATACAGAAATTAAGGAACATAACATTGACTCGTAACATGGGATGTTTTGATTCTAGTTTATATTTTTAGAGTGGAGTTCATGGGGGAGCTCATAGGCCTTTCTGCCTCCCCTTGCTCAGTGTCTCTATAAGAGAAGAGTTACCAAATCTCTAGTTTTGAGAGAACAGGCAGCACTAATGCCTGCTGTGTAGAATGACAAAATGGAAGGGAACAAAGACTGAATGTTGCAAAATGAGATTTCATAGCTGAGCTACTTCAACCCAAACTTTCTGAAGAGAAAAAATCTGAGAATTTGTACTGACTGTTTTGGTATGTCCAGTTTTTTATTCTTAGTTTTCCAGACAGTAGTTAAAATTATCTTCATATATCTCTTCCATACCAAAAGGATGCCAACATTTTTGTAAATGTTTAAAATTGTATATAGGAACCACTGTACCCACTACTGAAGTCACTTTTGGAATGGAACAAAATAGGTATTTAACAGAACACAATAATACTACACAATAGTTTAGGATAAGTAGTAAGAAAATAACTTTTCCAATTGAAACTGCAGTGGAAATTTAGGTAAGCAGAATGTATAATCCAAACTGGAGTTTTGCCAGGATGCTAATATCTGTACTATAATAGGGTGGTCTTTCCCTTTAAGGGCCAGCGGCCAATCATCCCTGTTCACTAATCAGATGCAGCTGAAAATGGAACAGGAGTTCCCTATAAAGAGCTGAAGGAAACTGGAGGTTGATTGAGAAAGGGGCTAACTACAGAGAGAAGCTGCAGTCTCCCCCAGTAGTTGCTGGGGAAGGGAGACTCTAGATGTAGATGGGAAGTCCTGGGAGTTGTGGCTGGGTAGAAAGCCCCAGCTGGAAGGTTAGTTTGTTGGTTGGATAATAAATGAAACCAGGATGTAAGGCAAAATACTGATTTGGGCATGGCTGATAATTCCCCAGACTGGTGAAGAAAGTTACCAGCTTACACCTACATCTGTGAAAAATGGCATACAATGGTAAATGACTACAATGAAATATAATGCCTGAAGTTTATGGGTTGGCTTGGGACATTTTATTGGAACTTTTTCAACCCAAGTCTTGATGGTTTTTCTAAAAAAGAATAATCACTTTGTGTCTTACCATACTATTTTAAATAGAGTGAACCCTAAACTGTGCAGTCTGCTTTGGCCTCTCTTTTAGCTCAGAGGCTCATGTTATCCATGCAGCAAACAGTAGAAGTCCAGCACTTGAAGTAACAGACATCTTAGATAAATTCAATTGGACACTCTTCTTTAATTTTTAGTTTGTCACTTCAAATGCACTTTACAACATACGATTTCAAACTCAAAACATTATTTTTGCACACATTTGTTCTGGGGGTGTTCTAAATATTGTTATTGACTCTTGAAATTGTACTGTTATTTTTTTCATTTTGAGTCAGCACTGGCACCAGATCCCACCTTCTTTTTTTGTTTTATAGTGGCAACAGCACCAGATACCTATGGTTTTGCTCTCAAGATGGAGGGTGGTTTTTTTTCAATTTCTAGCTAAATGATTGATGAGTGTTAGTAAAATCTGAAAGGGAAGCATATCTGGGTATGAGCAGGGTTTCCTCCTTCGTGGAACAGACCTGCCTAATTCTTTTTTTCTAAAATGGAGCTCAGGAGCTGCCAGGTTTTGTTAAATTCTCCTTTTCTAATCAACTGCTTGTGAAACTGGGGCCTAAGGTCTCATCTTTGATCCTGGTAGACTCTTCTGTCACAGCCTAAGCATGCCTTGTAGATGCTAGATCCTACAGCTACTATACTACAGAGTGAGCATAGTTTCTTCAGCTTTGACTACTCAGCCACTGGTCACTTTGATGTGAGCTGTCTGGCTCATCTATCCTTCCTCCCAGATTTGAAGTTGTCTAGCACCTAGTTAGTGAAGCATAAAAATATCCAATAGGATTCCCCCTGGATCTTTGAGTTGGGTGTTGGACAAAAGGAACACCAACTTTTTGCAGTGGAGATACCTTTTTGTGTTAAAAATTAATCCAGAGTCACTGATCTTCAACAGAGAAGGCTATCTTAAACAATAAGCAAGAAATGAGAAAGATCTGGGATGCAATCCATCCAGGAGCTGAAGTGAAAAATGAGTCAGCCTCCAAATATATGGTACCACCACATTGGATTCTTTTAGTGAGAAGGAACATGGTAACTATTCAGTTGGCATAGAGAATGTTACATTATTAAGAAGATTGTAGAGACGCTGTTGCATCCTTGCTATGGATTCATATAGTAAAGAGAGAAATGTAATTTAAAAAAAATACAAAACAGTGTTAAAATGCTTGATTTTTTTTTGTTTTGTTTTTCAAAACATGAAGGACTCCCACTGAGCTGCTGTCATTGCTCTGACTGTTGTATATCTCTCTTGTAGCAAAAAAAAATTAGAGCAGCTCAAAGGAGGGTTATAATTTTCATCTCTAGTAACTGGGTTCAGTGAGGTATTTACTCAATTGATTCTTTATCATTTTAGGGTTTACCACTCCAGAAAATTTTCAAGATGCAGCATTGCAGAATACAAAGAATTTTTACTCAGAGGGGGAGGTGCCTGTCTTTTCAACAGGCCAACAAAGGTAATTTCACTTAGAGGATGAAGCCACTGCCAGGACATCCATTGACTATTAGACACTGCAGTGAAGATTAAGTGCTTTCATTGAACCTTCTTTTCCCTCAAAAGCTTTATTCAAATTCCATTGGGCTATTACAGATTTTTCTGATTTTTACTTGTAGCTTTATGGATCTTCTTCCTCATTAGCAGTCATTTCAGTTAATAAGGATTATTCTTCTTTGAGTGCTTGCTCATGTCGATTCCATTCTAGGTGCATGAGCGCCCACGTGCACAGTCGTCGGAGATTTTTGCCTTAGCGGTATCCGTAAGGTCGGCTGTAGCACTCCCTTGAGTGCCGTGTTCATGCGTTGGTATATTAGGTGCTGCCGACCCTATGCCCTCTCAGTTCCTTCTTACCGCCCGTGATGGTTGGTCAGAGCGCCTTGTCTTACATTGCAAGATCGTTAGTGGTTCTTACAGTCCGTTGTTCTGTCTCCTTTGTTGTTAGTTGATAAGTACTTAGCTAGACCTTTATGTTAAGTGTTAGAGTAGTAGTTTAGGAGTTAGAGCTCCGGCTGGGACTTCGCCTCAGAGCGGTGCATGTCCCATTCCCCAGCCTTTAAGCCATGTTCATTATGCAGCCGACCGATGCCCATTAGTGACACCCCCCCCCCACGAAAGCTGTTTAAAGAGTTTGGGGGAGTCCCACAGAAAGGATAAGTGCAGGATCTGCAAAATGTTGGCCCTCAAGCTCAGAAGGAGCAGGATATCTGTTTGAGGGCCCTCCTCACGGAGGCTGCTCTTCGTCTTACCTTGGAGCCTTCTCGATCTGACTCCATGCTTGGCGTCAGCACCACCGGCAACGGAATCCACCTGGCATTGTGCCCCCTCCCCAGTGCCTAAGAAGCAGTTGAAGTCTATGGGTTTGCCAGGCACCGCAGAAGAAGGGGGCTTCAGGCAAAGGATCTGTGTCAGACCACGTGCCTGCCCCGGAGCTGCTTGGCAGTACCGCTGTGGTTGGACCCTTAGTCCAGCCAGGGACCCGACTCCTGGGAGCAGCAGAGGATCCCGGCCCCTAGTAGGATCATCTGTGCCCGAAGTGAGCCTGGGGGCCAAAGAGCAAGTAGGCTCTTTTCTGAGCTCTTTTCAATGCACGGCTCCACAGCCTTAAAGATTCCCATGTCACCCTCCATTCCGTGGGCCTACACACCACTCTGCAGGCTAGAAAGCCGTTCAGTCCCCCTCCGCCTCCATCAAGGTCCTGGTGTGTCCCTCAGTCCAGCTCCTACAGGAAGAAGGACAGAGACAAAGAATTTAAACGGCGTCACCCTTTGTCTTCCCATTCCTCTGTCCAGCCTGGTTCTTCCAGAGGCCAAGGAAACTAGAAATGGGTGTTTTAAGGATTCGCCTGAGGACAGCGCCCCAGTCACTTCCCAGGATCCACCACCCAGCTCTTTCCTCAACTGCCTGTGCCCCTTCTGGTTGGCCTGGTTGCAGCTGACCTCAGACCATTGGGTACTCGACATAATATCTTCGGGCTACACCCTGCAGTTCATGGCCGTCCCCCCCTTCCCCATCCCTCTTCAGGATAAAGTATTTGGCCCGAGCGGATCACTGTGGTTGGATCACTGTGGTTGATCCTGGATTACCTTCTGCGTCTCAAGCGCCAAGGCCTGTCCCTTTCATCTATCAAGGTCCATTTGGCCACTATTTCGGTCTTCTGTCTGCTGCTTGAGGGTAGGTCGGTTTTTGCCCAAGACATGACTGTCAGGTTCCTCAAGTGCCTCTACCTGCATGTCAAGGTCCCTGTTCTGCCATGGGACCTGAATCTTATGCTGTCACAGCTCACGGGACCCCCCTTAAGTCTCTGGATTCCTGCTCTTTCCTTCTCCTGTTCTGGAAGGTCGTGTTCCTAGTTGCGATAACATCCGCCTGCTGGGTCTCCAAGATTAGGGCACTTACCTTGGAACCGCCCTATATGGTCTTCTATAAAGACAAGGAACAGCTGCGGCCATACCCAGGTTTCCTGCCCCAGATGATCTCGCAGTTTCATATGGGCCAGGACTTTTACTTACCTGCCTTTTTTCCCAAGCCACATAAGTCAGTGGAGGAACATAGATTGCATTTCCCAGACGTCAGGAGGATGCTAGCCTCCTACATTGAAAGGACCAAGCCATTCCGCAAGTTGATGCAATTGTTTGTCATGGTGGCCGACAGGATGAAAGGTTGTCCAGTGTCTGCTCAAAGAATTTCTTCTTGGATCACTGCCTGCATATGCTGCTGTTGCGATCAGGCAAAGGTGCCACCTCCAGCGATAGTAACCTCCCATTCAACCAGGGTGCAAGATTCCTTGGCAGCTTTCCTAGCCCACATGCCTACCCAGGACATCTGTAGGGCAGTCACCTGGTCATCTATCCCCATGTTCACGTCCCATTACACACTTATCCAGCAGACCTGCAACGATGCTGGCTTCGGTAGAGCAGTAGTGCAAGTCGCTAGGCTGTGAACCCTGAGCTCACCTACGAGCATACTGCTTGTGAGTAACCTAGAATGGAATTGACATAAGCAAGCACTCAAAGAAGAAAAAACAGTTACCTACCTTTTCGTAACTGTTCTTCGAGATGTGTTGCTCATGTCCATTCCATTACCCACCCTCCTACCCCTCTGTCGGAGTTGCCGGCAAGAAGGAACTGAGAGGGTGTAGGGTCGGCAGTGCCTAATATACCAATGCATGAGTGTGACACTCACGAGGGCACTACAGCCAACCCTACGGATACTGCTAAGGCAAAAATCTCTGATGACTGTGCACGCAGGCACGCACACACCTAGAATGGAACGGACATGAGCAACACATCTTGAAGAACAACAGTTACAAAAAGATAGATAACCATTTTTAAGGGAAATTTAAAACTTGTCTTCAGTGAATTCTTCATGCTCAGATAATAATTTAGGCCCTAATGTAATCCTCATAAGTAGATAGTTGTGTCCATTCGGAGCCTCATTCAACAGTAGTGCCCTATCCTTTTAAGCCAAAAATCGTGTAAAACAAACCCAGGTGTAGACACACGGGTAGTTAGTGCTCCATGTCCAGTCAATCCTCTGTGCCTTTTGCTGTTGGGAAGGTTGCCCATTATTGCATTATGAACTGGACAGAAATCAATAACTTGCGTCACATAGGCCATTAACAACTTTTGGTCGCTACCAACGTAGATTGGGTTTGAATTGGCAACATAGAGTTATAAAGTTGTGTAGTCTTCTTTAAATGCTGGTCCTTTTGTTTATTCCACACGTGAGTATATGCATGCAATCCATGTGCCTGAGACTGGAGATTTGTAGCAAATAGTGTCCATTTGCAGTTGCTCTCCTCGTGCTTCAAACCGAGGGCAGAAAGGGCAGTGTGGACTGCTCCCTGTGTCAGACCTGTGGGTGCTCAGGGTGCTGAGCTTCAGTCCCGCGAGGGTGCCAAGGCTTGGGGCACCTAGCTTCAGCTCCGCTGGGAGTGCCAGGGCACCGAGCTTCTGCCCTGCGGCTCCGCTCCCAGTTTCAGCCCCGCAAGCATGCCGGGGCTTGGGGCTTCAGCCGCAGGGCCTCACAGCCCCCTGAAACCGGCTGGCAGATCCCAGTTGAGAACAGCTGCCATCAAGGACTTGCCCTTTGAGTTTAATCTCTTCAGTGAGGAGCCTGACATGTCATTACACTCGCTTAAGGACTCCAGGATGATTCTCTGCTCCCTGTGTATTTACACCCCAACCCTGAAGAGAAAACACCACAAAAAGGCTGAGACCACCGCCCTTACAAACCACCACGTAGAGGGTTCAAAGACACGACCGGCGTCTTTTATAAACAATAAAGAATCAGCAAAGAATTAAACCAATTAGAAAAACACCAAAACTGTTTGTTGCAATAGCAGAGCGACCAGGAGGACAAGCGTTATCAGTCCAGAGATTCTGTAAGTGGATCTCTGGAAACATCATTCTACTGTTGGCACGTATTCCTCTCCTGGACAGGTTGAGGGCCCATTCTACAAGAGAGCATGAACAACCACAATGGTATCTCTTTGAGAAGTACTAATACTGAATGTTTGTAAGGCGTCTGCTTGGAGCCCTATCCACACCTTTAATGAAACATGTGCCCTAGTCTAGATCACTTCAGCAGGCGCAGCTTTGGAGACAGCAGCATTACAGACATCTATACCAACTGCATTCTCACACCTTCTGCCTGTCTGAATACTGCTTACCAATCTCCCACATGTGGAATATGCATAGGGATCAGCACTCGGAAAAATGGAGGTTACTTACCTGAAACTGGAGGTTCTTGGAGATGTGTGGTTCCTCTCTATATTCCACTACCCGCCCTCCTTCCTTCTGTGTTGGAGCCCATCTGATTCCAGGTAAGAGAAGGCATCGCTCCACGCTGCCCTTTATGCCCTCGGTTTGGAGCATGAGGAGAACAACTTCACCTACGTAGACCAACAGACACTACTTGCTACAAATCTCCAGTCTCGGGTGCATGGAGCACACGTGTACCAATGTGTGGAATACAGATAGGGACCACACATTTCAAAGTTCCAGTTATAGGTAAGTAACCTCCATTTCTTTTATCAATCTTCTTATCCATCCAGTCTCCTTTTACAACTCAACAAAGCAACAATTTTTTTCTGACAGACAACAGTAGTTTCCCACCCTGTTAAACCCAAAATAGGGTAAAAACAATCCATATTTCCTTTGTAAAACTAATTGAGACTGTAGTCTGGCATTTTACCAAGTTGTCAGCCTTGGCGATTTTAATCCCAAATGAGACTATATGCTATCTATCTCATTGTGTATACTTTTCCCTGATCTCCATTAATTGAAAAGATTTGATTTTATTGTTGCATAGACATTGGCTTTTCCAAAGTTACAGAAAACAAAACAAAACCCAAAACCTTTATATTTTACATCTTTAGCAGCCTTCGCATATAGATGACTGTAAAATTGAATGAATGTGGAGACAAAACAAAAAAGCACGTCATGGTGATTGTGATCATAGTAAGATTATGGTTGACTAATGGATGAACATGAGTAAAACTTCAGTTGACTGAAGATGGAGACCAAAATCCCTCTTACTCCAGTGAAAATGTCCCCTGGAGAATGGCTGAAGCACATATGTGGAGATGATTGTATAATGGAAACCTGATTTTCAGGTTCAGAGCAAGAGCAGAAGATCTTGCAGCCAGTACAGCAATACCGATGACTTGTAGGGGGAAAAGTGATCTTTTAATTTTCATATTTTTACCGAGAAGAATAGTTATTCTAAATCATGCTTACATTTTATTAGTGAAGGACTGTGTGTAAGGCAGTTCAGTGTTCATTCAGCCTCTAATGCTGGAAACTATAGCCCCTTTCAATTAGCTAAATAGTTTCTGTAAAAGAGAAAAATGTGTTTGAATCTTTCATCAGAGCAATATTTTAAAATTGTCCATCTCTTTTTCCCCAAAAAAGTATCCGAAGAAGAGTTCAGTGAAATGTCATGTTATGTTTGTTACATTTAGCAAAACAACAGGCAAACAGGTACCTGGATTTACCTCGGACATTCAGTAGCATTCTAGTGATTGATATATCCCTGTTAACGTCAAATCTCTTGTTATTGTCATGGTTTTTATAATATAACTATTACAAAATGTCAAAAGTAGGAAATGCTTTTGAAAAATAATTACTTTGTAAAATGGCAGAGCTGTAAAAATCATCATAGCTTCTGCTAAAAAAAATTACTATGTTTTGAGAGCTAGCGGAGCAATTTGTGTCTTGTACAGGTTTAATGAAGTGACTTTACTGCACTCAAAGGATGGAGATATATTCTAGAGGTCAACAAAAAATCATTGAGAAATGAAAAATTGGACAAGAGGAATTTTAAAGTGACCCTGAATGATTAAGTTGATTTATATGACTCCTGAATCACTGACATTTGTAAAACTCAGCAGTAAGGAAACCTGCAGATGTGTTGTCGTCTTGCATCTACCAGTGGGTGTTGCAATAGATGTAACAGCAAGGGGGGGTTAAGAGATGGAAATGGGGAAAAATTAGGAACTGACAAATGCAGCAATTAAATATAATAGTTTACAAATAAGTTACACAAAATGAAAATCAAAACTGTTAATCACCACTGTGGTGGCTCAGTGGGTCATGGAATGTACTGCCCCTCAGGAGATTGGAATCTAAGACCATCCTCAGGATACTAGTATCCTCAGTTAGGGGAGGCTGAGTGGTGTTTTAATTTGGTATGATGAGCACATTATTAAAACCCAGGCTCAGATATCTGCTGTTGCTTACCACTGAAACAGAAAACAAAATATAACTTCCATAATTACCGAAGAGCTGATTTATCTATTGTTTTTTAATCATGAGACTTATTCTGTTTGCAGAATGAAGAGTAAATAGCCAGTGTAGATTACTATTTCTTTGGATCCTGGGAATAGCTTTTTAGCAATATTTATTCATATTGATTTGTCTCATCATATGTTAACTGCTGAATAACACACACAGAACATCCTTTGCTTGCGGGATATTCCTTGATTGCTATTTTCCTATTCATGAGTAAAATCAATAAACTGTAATAGACCCCATCTTCCACTAGGGTTGCCAACTTTCTAATTGCACAAAACCAAACACCCTTGCCCTGCTGCCACCCTTGCCTGCCCCTTCTGCAAGGTCCTGCCTCCTGCCATGCCCCGTCTCTGAGGCTCTGCCCCCGCTCACTTTATCCCCCCCATCCTCTGGTGCACGCTCATTTTCACTGGGCTGGGGCAGGGGGTTGGGGTGCGGGAAGGGGTGAGGGTGTCAGCTGGAGGTGGGTGAGGGGGCTCCTGGCTGAGGCAGGTGGTTGGGGTGTGGGAGGGAGTATGGACTCTGGACTTGGGGGGTGTGAGCTCTGATGTGGGGCCAGAAATGAGGGGTTCAGGGTGAGGGAGGGGGATCCAGGCTGGGGCAGGGGGTTGGAGTGCAGGGCGGGGGGTGAGGGCTCTGGCTGAGGGTGTGGGCTCTGGGGTGGGGCTGTTAATGAGGGGTTTGGGATGCAAGATCGGGCTTCAGGCTGGGGCTGAGGGGTTCGAATTGTGGAAGGGGGTTCAGAGCTGGGGCAAGAGGTTGAGGTGCAAGAGGGGGTTCTGGGTGCAGGCTCTGGGAGGGAGTTTGGGTGCAGAAGAGGGCTAAGGGCTGGGGCAGGGGATTGGGATGTGGGAGGGGTTTTGGGGTGTAGGCTCCAGGCAATGCTCCCCACAGGTGGCTCCCCACAAGCAGCAACATGGTTCTCAGCTCTTAGGCAGAGGTGCGGCCAGTCTGCTCTGCATGCTGCCTCAGTCTGCAGGCACCACCCCAGCAGCTCCCACTGGCCAAGAACCACGGCCAATGGGAGCTGTGGAGCCAGCGCTCGGGGCAGCGTGCAGAGCCCCCATGTCCGCCCGTACACCTAGGAACCAGAGGGACATGTCGTCGCTTCCTGGGAGCCACGCGGAGCCAGGTAGGGAGCCTACCAGCCCCGCGCCAACTGGACTTTTAACTGCCTGACTGGAGCTGCCAGGGTCCCTTTTCGACCAGGCATTCTGATTGAAAACTGGACCACCTGGCAACCCTATCTTCCATGCTTATCTTCATTGGCAAATATACTGTCTAGGTGTGTCACAACCCTGATCAAACTTCCCCTTCTGGACACTCACCAGGCTGCTGTGTTGGGTCACATCACTGGACATCTGTGCTTTTAAGATTTCCTGAGGCTGAGAAGAGTCCAGACACTACCTATGGTTCTGAATTTGTAGGCGCACTCTTAGGATGCAGATCTTCCATCTAGCGCCACCTTCTGGCTAAGCTGAGACCCTGCAGTCCAACTGCCTACACCCTGAGACTAGTGTTGGTTACCCCAGACTCCTCATTTGCAGATGCTCACCCTTTCCAAGACCGCCAGCCTTGTGGGCATTCTAGTTACAGTTTACCTCTTCAGGAACATATAATAATTGAAGCAGACAGACACAGACTTTGTAAAGAGGATTTCTAAAAACAATTTGTCTTTACTTAAACAGCACAAGAGAGACAGAATCTAGGCAAAATAAGAAACACCTGCATGTGAAACTTTGCCTCAGTTTCCTCGCCACTCTAAGGTATCCAGGATCCCCTATATAAACATGGGTTCTCCTTCGAAACAAAGTCTCGTCTGCCTCTGTAGCCAGCTCCCCAGCCACCACCACCACCAGCAGTGAGGGAACCCCCAGAGCTCCCCAGCTTCCAGGGTTGGGGGGACCCCCCGGAGCTCCCCAGTCCTCAGGGGCGGCAGGAGATCCCTGGAAGCTCCCCAGCCTGGGGGAGGGGAATCCCCCAGAGCTCCCCAGTGCCCGTGCAGTGGGGAATCTCCTGCAGCTCCACAGCCACCACAGGCTGGGGTCCCTTCTAGCTCCCAGCCACAGCAGGGCAGGACTCTTTCCCTGGACTCTTTCTCTCCCCATTGTGTTATGGTTATTTTTAGTAAAAGTCAGGGCCAGGTCAAGGCCAGATTGTTCACAGCTGCTCCCCAATTAGCACAGGAAAGGATACAAGTAGCCCACACACCTTGTGCTCCTGGACAATTGGCCAGCTAGCTGCACAAGGGGCTGCATTGCTACTTGCACTCCCTGAGGAGTAGCTCTGGGTGTCCTCTCTCTGAAGTGGTGTCTTAGAAGCACTGTGATGAGGGTTTGTTCCTTAAAGGCATAGTTGAGTCAGTTGCCAGCTTCCATCTTTTTTCACAATGGTTTTATTCTTTGTGTGTCTCTCAGTTGTTTGAAACTCCCGAATGTGGAAATGGATATGTAGAAGCAGGAGAAGAATGTGATTGTGGTTTCCGAATGGTAAGTTTAAAATGCTCGGTTTCAGAGTAACAGCCGTGTTAGTCTGTATTTGCAAAAAGAAAAGGAGTACTTGTGGCACCTTAGAGACTAACCAATTTATTTGAGCATAAGCTTTCGTGAGCTACAGCTCGCCTCACGAAAGCTTATGCTCAAATAAATTGGTTAGTCTCTAAGGTGCCACAAGTATTCCTTTTCTTTTTAAAATGTTCTTATGCACTGTTCTTGCAGCCCCTTCTCACATTTGATGTATTGAGCAAAAGTTCTATATGGATGTTAAAAATGGAAAAAGAAAGAATTTTGTATTGAATTTACGCTGCCTGTTTTATGGAACAACTTTGATCAGAGAATTGTATTAGTCAACTTTCTGTAAAAGAGGGAGAATATATTCCCTAATGAGAAAATATTTGTTTCTGCTACACTGTGTTATGCTCAATCTTACAAATACAGAAAAAACCTGTTGCCTTTCCTATTTTCCCACCCCACTCCACCCCACACTTGCCTCAGGAAAGTGCCTCTTAAAGGTAGTGTGGAACTGGCTGAACCCTGTGAGCAGCGGGGACCATGATGATGGGTCCTGGGTAAAACAGCATTACACCATGTATAAGTGCGCAAGGAAAGAGGAGCAATAAGCTAGAGCAGGGCAGAGTGGCATGCAGCTCCAGACAGAAGAGAGAACTCCTCCTCCTTGCCTCTTATCTCACCTTGTTCTGGGTATGGACGTAGATATGGAGGGATTTTGGCTGTGGCCCTGAGACAGAGAAATTATGAAAGAGAGGGAAAGAAGGGAGTTATATAAAGATGAAGCTGACATAGAATAAAGGGGTTGGTAGGGTTCCCACTTGAGCTTGGTAATTATACTTCAAGGTCTCTGTTCATTCTCACTTGTAGTGAACTCTCTCTCTTAGTGCTTCAGGAACAGAACATGTTCCCAAAGCTTTGTCATCTGGGGCTGCACACATGCACACTCTGTCTGTATTGAATGTTCAGTGCCTAAGACTATATTAGGTAGTGCAGCCTCAGTTCCTTCTCTTCCACTCCAAAGTGCATTCAGGGAGCCTTTAGCTTTGTCCAAGTCTGCACCTGTAGATCTTTATTTAGGCTCCTTTAGTTCTTTTGTAAATAATAGTATATATAGTTAGTTCTCTTAGGGGTTTTCCTTAGTGCGTGCAAACTGCCTCAATAGCTTACATTGGCATGGAGTCCATGGTGGAACCTCATCCTCAGACAGGTTTGAGAAGATATGCACTGTCTCTCTTAATAGTCCCAAATCCAGGATTTGGTTGCTGCTATAGAATTCTTTACACTGGTCTCCCTGCTAGTTTGATGTTTAAATAGTGTAAAGGATTCTTCCATCTGGTTTATTTTCTAGTCAATACAGGAGTGAATCCTTTCCCTGATCATGATATACAGGCTGGTGTGTTTGGATGATTGAGAAGGACAAAATGCCCAGAGTGGAAGATTCATAGATCACTTAATGTATTTTCTTTAGGAATGCTATGAAAACTGCTGTAAAAAGTGCTCTCTCTCTAATGGAGCTCACTGTAGTGATGGACCCTGCTGTAACACATCCTGTCTTGTGAGTCGTCTTATAGCATTTCTTTCTGTTTTCTCTCTGTCTTCCCTAGAACTAATGTCTAACCTGATACAGGTCAAACACTGGGTGACAGTGGGGGGAAATAGGCCACATATACTGAATCAAAATGTTTTTAAGGAACATAACATGATTACTCACCTGCAGACAATGTGGCAGTAGATGAGGATTATGTGTATGTTGCTATTGTTAATGCACACAATGTTATACCATACATCTGGATTTGATTAATTCCACCTCCACGACATCTATGACCAATCTTGGGAGTTAAAGATTTTAATCCAAATTTTCAAAATATTGTGCTGGTTTGGGTCACAAAACTTTCATTGACTTTGATATGGTTCATATATCTGAAACCTTGATCAATACTTTGAAAATGTTATTGAGATTAATGTTAAAACCAGATTACATTTATTTATCTATTTACTTATATGGTTGAAAGTAAATGTGTTATGGGTAGAGTGATTTTTAAGCTGCTTGGTGTTTTGGGTGCAATGATCTAATAGTATGTAAAGTTGTAATGTGCATTTCTCTTCTTCAGTGGCAAGTAATTGAATTTATACTTTTGGTAGCATTACTTGTCATCCAGCTGAAATCTCTGGAAGCCACACAGTATGATAAATACTAATAGTTGCTACAGTAGTTAGTGAAGGCTTTCTTCTCTGATATAGTTTGCCAATAGCAGATATTGAAGGGCATACTAAGCAGCCTCTCACTTGATTTTTCATTTTTAAATATTGTGATTTGTGGTCCAAAATTCTGGATTGCAAGTACTTTAGAAAAAAATAATTTAGATGCTGATCTCATTGTGATAATATTGGGCCACACTCTGGTATCCTGTTGTTTCATGCACAGGATTTCAAATGAAGTCAGTGGGAGTCTTGTGCATAGCTTATGGCAGGATATGGTGAATTATTAGTATATCTGGGAAATGTTATTAGAGACAGAGCAAAGATGAGAATTCCTAAAGGATGTGGCTTAAACTGTTCCATGAGAAGTAGGTCTCTGAACATCACAGGACTATAACCTGCCTTTTGACTTGGGGCAGTTGATGTAATTTCTCAGATAACTATCTAAATGTAATTAAAAGAAACAGGATGAGACTGGGTTGAGATATAGTATCTTTGTTGGTAAACATTAACAATATTTTTTTTACTGTCTCATGCTGCTGGGCTTTATTTTAGCCCCATTAAATTAAACATACGCCTAATCTGTATAATGTAGAAGCAGATGTGCTGTTGATAAACCAATGGATGGGTGGGTTGGTTGTTTTGTTTAAAGTCTCAATATTTTCTCGGCAGAAATAAATCTGTATGGTTTTTCCCATACACATAGTGTCTTAATGGTATGAAAAATATGTCTAGCAGAGATGTGTCACTAAAGAATACTTTTCAGATTACTGATGTGCACCACTTTCAGTTGAACCAGAAGCTAGCAATGGGTTTTTTGCTGTTCCTAGATAATTCAGCATTTCCTGAATATACGTGTGTGTGTGTGTGTGTGTGTGTGTATGTATATATGTGCACAAGTATTACAAAATGTAGGTTCCTGAGTTAGTCATACACTATTTCTGTACCAAAAGCTTCCTCTGGATATGTTTTGTTCTCTCTGTTGTTCTGTGGGCAAGACTCAAAGGATGTTGATACTGAGACTCATTTGAAAATTGAGAAGTATGGCTTTGAAACATGAGGAATATTTCTAAACAAGAATCCAGAATATGCCATTATATAATCTCAGTTCTAATGAATGGTCGCTGTTTTCTAGTTTTTCCCACGAGGCTATGACTGTCGATATGCAGTGAATGAGTGTGATATTACAGAGTACTGTACTGGCGACTCTGGTCAGGTATGTATACCTAAGCTCTCTGCATACTCTATTCAATTTCATAATCTTTTTATCCCAGTTAAATATATTGAGTAACAAGCTGATACTACATTGGCTCAAAATGACCAGTTCCCTCATTAGTTGTAAATATTAAAAATGTATTTTGATTGAAGTGTCTTTGAAGAAGGTTTTTGTTCTAGTGATTAGCAAATGGCTGCTCTCAATTATTTAATAAACATAAACTCTGTTACAAAAAGAGAAAGGAAAACTCATAAAACAATGTGAAGAGTGAATGACACAAACCCCAGCAAAATATCTAAAACTGATAAACAGGTTATTGGCAATAAGCACTTATTATAGATGCAGTGTAGGTATACACATGTTAGCAGAAAGCAAAGCAATCCTTTAAGAAAAGAAAAAGGAAAGAAAACAAATATAGTATAAAATAAGGAAAGGAAAATAAAACCTGTTTATGTGCTGTGCTGAATGATTTGTTTCAGAACATTACTTATCAAAAGAAATAACGGCAGAGAGACTAAGTCTGCCTTTACTCAAACCCCATTGGGATTCCCTGGAGTTTAGTGAGGGCACAACTTAGCAAAAGTATCAAAGAAAAGGTATGCATGTAAAGCTATATTTCATTCTACCCACAATGGAGCCTTGACATTTCATGTATTGACTCATCTCCTTAATTTCCATTAAGTACACGCAATAAGAGTAGAATTTAACATGGTACTTCAAGGTTTATCAGGCAATTAAAGCCATTAGCTGTTCATACCAGTATAGTCAGTATGCTGTTTGTGATTTTGGTGTTGGCTACTTAAACTGTACATGATTCAAAGGGAATCCTAGAGGCTTTGGCTATCGGAGTCTTGGCTGAAAACTAAAGAAAAGATGAAACTTTTATTCTTTACTGATTAATGTATTTATCTTAAGAGCAAGCATTACAATTTCTGTTTAACAAAGAGCCAGAATTTCTCTGTAGTGGAGAATGAAAGCTGTCCTATCCTAGAGCACTTCTAGATATGTAGATAGAACAGTGTGCTCAATTTCTTCTCCCTCTCTCCCCACACACACTTGCAGTGAGCAACAAGAAAATAACAGAATAATGCCCTAGCCATCTGGCATTTACACTGGCTCCCAAAACACTCCTAAAACAAGTAAGATTATATCTGGTCCTGCAGAATGCACAAGTGGAAAGGCATTGTAGGCTAATCAGATTCTTGCAGTTCCCTGAATACAAAGACTGCACAAGATTAGTGCTGTCAACAGTGGTATCTCCAGAGTTTGTGGGGAGGGAGTTGGGCAATGCCCACATCCCCATCTATCCCTCAGAGCTAATGAGTGCAGAGTAGAGCTGAAATACCAGCCGCCTCTCATCAGGTGGAAGAAGTTAGTTTCAAAGAAAGGGTAGGGGAAAGAGTTCTGATCGGAGACTCTTTGGTTCATGAGAAAACTCCCTCCCCCATGTTTGTTTCTCTCCCCCTCTATATAGACTCTGTGTCCTCCCCATTTCCACCATGTTGTCTCTTTCTCCCATCCCATCCTTCATTGGTTCCTTGCTCATGCTTCCCTTGTTTAACAAAAATAGCAGTATGAAAGTAACTAATATCCTCTCTGACAACTAGTCCTTTTAGTTGCACTTACACTCTGCTTCTTCTACCAGTCATATTAGAGTAAGCAGCAACAGAAAACCAGCTTGAGAGTAGGTGGCTGGTGTTTGCATACTAAGGTAATGGGTGTTACAGAAAAACCTTAAAACCACCTTCCTATCCTCACTTAAAAGGACATAGCAGGAATATCATGATGTTCTTTGGCACTCCAAATGTGTGCACCAAACAAAGAAGGATCCAAATCCAATTTAAAATAATTTTAGATCCAGTTCTACCACACACACACACTTTGAATAGTATCTTACTCTGCAAGTAGGTCCACTGTTTCCAGTGGATGTACTTGCACAGTAACTCGTCATTATCCTCCTTGACCTATCAGCTGCCATTAATGCCATCCGCCACACTCTTCTTGAAATCTGGTCATCTGTTGGCTTTCATGACTGTCCTCACATGGTTCTCCCACTGACTGTTAGATCACTCCTTTAGTGTCTAGTTCAGTGGGTCTGCCTCCCTCTGTCTCCCTCTTTCTGTGGGGGGATCCTCTGGTTTGCATCCTTGGCCCCCTCCTCTTCTCCCTATCCACCCTATCTCTGGGCAAACTTATCTGTCAACATGGCTTTGACTACTTTATGATGATGACGACTCAGAGTCTGCCTCTCTACTTTGGACCTCTTGCCCTACAGTTAGATTAAAATCTTAGCCTGGCTTTCTCTTTGTGGGTATCCAGTCATCAGCTGAAACTACTGGCCGAAACAAAGCTTTTAACTTTTCTCTGAAGCCCTTTCCTTTCTCTATCATTGTGGACTTTCACCTTGTCTCTTGGTTTCATTTTTCATTTGGGCCTCTTTCTCATTTGGCCCTGTTGCCTGCGGCCTCAAGTTAATTCAACATGCTATTCCTAAGATCATCTTCCTGGCTTGTCACTTGGACTCCTTTACCACCCTTTTTAAGTCCCTCTGTTGGCTCCCCCTCTTCCATCACATCTAATATAAATTTCTTATCCTAACTTTCCACTGTTTAGCCATGCCCTGTCTATCCACCCTACTATCTCCTGCCTTCTCTTTCCCAGTGATTCCAGCCTTGATTGCCCTCTTATCTGCTTTTCCCACAAGCACCTTTGCACTTTCTTCCCTGCCAGCACCTTGCCTGGGAAAAGCTCCCAGTCAAAATCCTTAATCACCACATTATCCTTCTTCAAGCCCCTTCTCAAAGCTCACCTCTGCCAAAATGTATAAAGCAAACTGCCATCTGGCAATTGTGATTATTGCTAATATATGGCGAAGATTTGTGCACACATTGCTGGTCTGCACATGAAAATTAATCCAAAATAAGATAGGAAGTGAATTTAAAGTGGATTAACACTTCCAAAGCTTTAGAAGTGGATTAAGCTAATTTGGAATAAGGCATTCTTATTTCGGAATAAGAGTGTCCACACATCGAGTTAGTCAGGAATAGTTACCTCAGAATAATTTCCCATGTAGATAAGCCCTAAATCTGTATTAAAACATCCAGTTATTTTTTGTTACCCCATTCTCCTCCCAGTCTGCCTGTTTGTCTCATCCACCTATTATGCCTGTCTCTCAGACTAAGCTCTGCAGGATAGAGACTGTTAATTTGTATATTTTTGTATAATGACTTATTCAGTGGGGCCCTGGCACGGTTGAGGCATGTGTAGCGTCTGAGAAAAGTTAAATATGGACAAAATTGAAGCTTTGTTTTTTAAGAAAGTTATGAGCCATTCAGTTTGTGTTGTTTGGAAGACATTGCTGAGTGCGCCTGCAAATATATAAATGGGTAATGTCATCCTCTTTATGCCCCAAATGTCACCTATTTTAAAATTGTTCTCCTTCAAGTGATTGTCCTTATGCCCGTCCCAGTGATGGTATGTATACACCTCATGTGAGGAAGAGCAGAACGCATGTCAGTGGAATGTGCATATAGACAGTCATTCAACAGAGAAAGGAAAATTAATTACTGTATACAGTAACTGGAGTTCTTTGAGATGTTTATCCATATGCATGTTCCACAACCTGCGCTTCCAGCTTCTCTACATCAGAGTCCTCTTATATGGGATTCTGCAGTCAGAAGGAACCAAATGGCAGTGGGCATGCCTTGCCCTTATATGCTCTTGCAGAAAAGCATGAGGACTGCAGAGTGCACACACGCCCTATGGGTACTGCTGGCCCCAAAGACTTGGATCTCTACTTCTTGAGGTGCATGCATAGCATCAATGAAATGTGCATATGGACAACACATTTTGAAGAAGTCCAGTTACTGTACAAATGTTCTCTACACCAGAAAAATCTTTTGTGCTATTTTTAACAAATCCACCATTCTGTTATCAAAAACATTAAAGAGGAAAAGCTATTTGCCCCTAGTTTTTAATTGATTATACAAAATTACTGTAACATGTACTTTTTGTGGACACTTGTTGCTCTGTAGCAACTATATCTAACAAATACTTGCATACAAAAAAATGAACTTCATGACAATTTAGTGCAGTGGTCCCCAACCTTTCTGTGGGAATAGCATCTTCCTATTCCCAGAAGACTGTGGCGGCAGCCAGACACCCTGCCGCTGAAATGCTGCCGAGAAGCGGCAACGCTTCTCGGCGGCATTTCGGCGGGTGGTTCTCGGGTGGCTGTGCTCAGCAGCGGCATTTCGGCGGTGTGGTGTCCTGTGGGCGCACACAACTGCCCCGGCGGGCACCGTTGCACCTGTGGGCACCCTGTTGGGGACCCCTGATTTAGTGCATAGCCATTTCTGTTGATGTCTCCAACAATGTCATAAAATCAGTAAACAGAAAAACCAAAATAGGCAGTTAGATATGGGCTAGTTGTCTTGTGACAATGCACAATCACTGCCAATGCACAATCACTGCCAATTGGCAGATCCCAGGAGCTGGTCCCAGTAAGGGTTCAGGGCGCTGTGAAAGTAGTATGCTTACTATATATTTATTTTTAAAGTCATTCTATCTCTGTCCCTTTGTTTCTTGTTCTACAGTTCCACCATTCACGGGACATCCCTGTGAAGCAGGTTTTCTAGTATGTATTAATGATAGGCAAGTTTTCACTGTTTTGATATCAGAACACACAGCTCTAAGAACTGGAAGTGGCTGGTTATCATATAATTCATATATATATGTGACTATTTATGAACTTACCACAGAAATATACGTAGCTATCTAAAACTGCATTAGTATTCGGTTGATGTAAAAGTTAATGAACCATCAATTAATCTTAAATTATTTCTAAATCACTTCTTATCAGCATGGTGCAGCATTTCCATTTTTTCTTGTGTTCATCACTGTTGCTGAGCATAGCCATGGGAAATTATTCTTTGTGTGATCTATATATTGGTGGCATCACCCTGCAGCCAGGATCTTGTACAGCTAAATTCACACACTTCTACCACAGCCGAAATCATCCTGTGCAGGGTTCCATACAGGATATAAGAGGTGGTCTTGTGCCCACTCAAATCTGGGGCCACTAAGAGCCAGTTTGATCCCTATAGCTGGTTAGAACAACCTGAAGGGCTGCTCAAGGACTTTATGGACTTTGTGGCAGCTCAGGAATAGCTGAGGTATGGGACTGCCCTAGTCACACCCCTCTCACTTGTCAGATGACTGGGAATGCCCCCTCCCTCCCTCTTCCCCAGTGGCTCTTGCAGGGGAGAGGAAGGTATAAGTCTGGTGTAGTTAGTTCTGTACCTGTCTAGAGGGGCTCCTGTATGAGGAACAGTCCATCAGGGGCCCTGCAATTGCTTTGCAGCCCCTTTGCGCCAACATGATTTCTTTAAATGTATTTTGGAAAGTGTGTGTAGATATAGATATAATATTTAGATATATTACACTATACAATTTAATCTGTTTGTACACATACCTTAATAAAGGACCAGATAAAACAGAATGGTTACAGGTAATGTTAACAAGGGTAATGTTTTGGCAAGGAGTGGTAAAGTGACCTGCTACATGTCTGTCTGCCTACCCAGCTAGCACTTTTACTCTGTAAAGTCATTTTCCTTAAGTTCTTGAATATATTTGGAATTTCTATTGTTTATTGTGGAACAGACCACCAATGGAATTACTTTCATTCAAAGTTTATTCTGAGATTCCTAAGTGTCTGTCTGGTTCTTTCTTTGTTTCATTCTGTTCCCTCTTGGTTTGAGTTTCACTGTCAAATAGCATTGTGATATTTCTTAAATGGCTGTGTGATGTGACTTGTGTAACCTTTGTCTTCTTTCCTCCCTGTTTCCATGTATTGTTCTCTCATTTCTGTAGGTAGAGTGTGAACTCTTTGGTGCATTTACTGTATCATTTTAATTTGTTTGTAAAGCACCTACCACATTTTGTATACTATATAAACATAATAAGCCTTCTCCATTCTTTTTTCCTTTGAATTTTATACGCCACAATCATATATCCTATTAGTCTATTTTCTAATAAATATAAACCTAATTTTTCTGGCTTCTTACACAGTAATTATAACCCTTGGGGCCCTTTGTCATCTTTAGTGCTATCTTCTGTTGCACAGTTCCTCTGCATGTATTTTATGGCAACTATTTGTTTTTAAATAATTTATTGTTAAATATTTGTTTATTGTCCTACAACTCCAAATGTTATAATTTGATCAAGAATTTTTATCTTTTGATGTTCAGTGCCCATCAAATCTTCATAAACAAGATGGATATGCTTGTGATTCTAATCAGGTATGTAACATTTTTAAACCTTTGCAAATCAACAAATAATGAATCCAGTGTAAATTTTCATTTCTTAACTCACTTTTCTTCCTTATTTTTTCATACACTCAGTCGTCTCAGTTTATTCATCCTAAGGGTTTGTCAAACTTTGTGCAGACAAACAGAGCACCTATTAAATTTGAGTCTATCATCCATCCCTCTCTCCCTGCAGTTCTTCAATGTTTTGTTCAGCCTTCTGGGGGCCATTGTGTAGACCTAGGGACTGATCTAGTCTCTCACTTTCTTGGCTAAAGTTGAGGCATATTACTTGTAGCAGTGTAAAAAAAACTTGCACTGATGTTGCCTGTGCTGTCCATGCTCTGTTTTTAACATTGAGAATTTCAGTTTTACATGCAGTCAGTTTGGTCCTTTTCAGATCACTTTAAAAAAATTCAGCTTTCTCCGCTGATTTTTATTTCTGGCCAGCAGGCAGTTTGCAGAAAATAGAAATACAAGATTGGTGAGGATCAGTGGGCACCCAAATGTACAGGTTTATATTTTAATATAACTCTGCAGTGATTTACTGGTGTTAGTTCCATTGAAGTTAATAGAAATGAAGGGCCAATTCTTTCATTACTTTGCATCTTATGCAGGCCTTTACACCTTGCAAAGTGGATGTATAATGCTGTCGCTAGTGTGGGTGATTTGGCAGCATTTTCAATGCTCGGTGGCTAGTTTAAATGACAACATGAAGTGCAGTAGAGTATCAGGCCCTCAGCATATAAAGGTACTTTCCACTCCCCCCCACCCCAGCACAAACACTGAGGAGAGTATATCCCCATGTATAAACTATAATAATCAAAATGAAAGAGAACTTGTAAAGACAGCTGAAGGACAACATTTGGTTTTAAAAAGAACATAATATGTTCAGTTTCCCTTCACTAATTTGTTGTGTTTTTGTTTAGGGACGTTGCTATAATGGAGAATGCAAGACAAGAGACAATCAGTGCAAATACATTTGGGGAATTAGTAGGTTGACGTTGCCTACCTTAAATATATTTTATTCATATGTATTCTTTAGTTTGTATTATTAGTATTTCCACCTACTGTACTTTCCTCCTTCAGTTAAAAGTTTCCACCGAAGAGCAGAGAAAAAATGTCTGTTGAGATAATATGGGTGACTTGTGATGTCATTTGGTATTTGGGTGCTGTGATATGTTGGGAATCAGGTGGTGATAATTTGCTGTGCTTGTAGATATATGTAAGGTGAGCAGCATATACTGCAGCTAACTCAGGCTGAAACTCACCAGAAAATATAAAACTAAATTCTACGGGCACGTTAGGTTAATATTTTTGAATAAATATATATTTTTGTCTTCAGAATATTTGTTAATATACCTTAATATAAATGTGTGTGTTTAAAAACTAAATCACACAGATAACTATCAATTCCATCGTCTTCAGGGGAGACATGCACTGGATAATGATTTTGAGCATAAGACAGGAGAACTGAACTACCAGTTTTCAGAGTAGCAGCCGTGTTAGTCTGTATTCGCAAAAAGAAAAGGAGGACTTGTGGCACCTTAGAGACTAACAGATTTATTAGAGCATAAGCTTTCGTGAGCTACAGCAATGCATCTGATGAAGTGAGCTATAGCTCAGGAAAGCTTATGCTCAAATAAATTTAAGTCTCTAAGGTGCCACAAGTCCTCCTTTTCTCTTTGTGAACTACCAGTGTGTCCCAGTCTGTTGCACTCATGCCATTGTAATGTTTGTGTGTGCCAAATTCATCCCAGCTTAAGTGATTGTGGTCTGTGAGAGAGAAAAGAATGTTCCTACCCATTTTGGTGTTAGGAGATTTCCACCTTTTCCTGTCTGTCACACGCAGCACAAGGTATAGTGCATTTAATGCAGAGCACAATGGGGACAGTAGGTTTAGTGGACTCCTGATACCTTTCCCTCAGCTCGGGGGCAGTACAGTACGTTTTTTTTTCTCTAACTCTAAGGTTATATTTTAATTTAAATTATTGAGATTGTCTTTTCTATGTAAGTGCCTGTACAAAGTGTAATACTTTGTATTTAGTGGTTACTTTTTGTTTCATTCTAAATAATGGAGATACTATTTTTTTTTAATGAAAGAAAGCCTAAAGGGCTTGTTAATGAGAAATTTTATATAAACTCCATGAGTCTGGAAGGATGTTTATTGGTCCACCCCCAAGCACAGAAAAGTCACATCACAGACCAAATTCTGAGAACATCTTTTCAGGCTCTGCCTTTGTTCTCTCTTTACTTTCCTCTCTTTCAACCATTTGCCATTATTGTTTGCTCTGCCTCCACACAGCCAGCTTGCTGCTCCTGCCTTTTTAGGTAGGTGAGACTCTGAAAAGGTTTATTCTTAGCACAAGCATACTAATGTGTGGAAACCCAAAAAGACTAAAGAGAAGAAAGGTGGAAAATGTTCTAGATTGAATGTGGTTCTTCTATCTAATCCTACTTTATTAGGAAAGTTAGGACTTCTCTGCTTACACTGAAAAATGATGACAGGTTTCAGACCAGCAGCTGTGTTAGTCTGTATTGACAAAAAGAAAAGGAGTACTAGTGGCACCTTAGAGACTAACAAATTTCTTTGAGCATAAGCTTTTGTGAGCTACAGCTCACTTCGTCGGATGCATTCAGTGGAAAATACAATGGGGAGATTTATATACATAGAGAACATGAGACAATGGGTGTTACCATACACACTGTAACGAGAGTGATCACTTAAGGTGAGCTATTACCAGCGGGCGGGGGGAGGGGGACGGACGGACCTTTTGTAGTGATAATCAAGGTGGGCCAGTTCCAACAGCTGACAAGAACATCTGAGGAACAAAAAGAAAAGGAGTACTAGTGGCTACAAGCTCACGAAAGCTTATGCTCAAATAAATTGGTTAGTCTCTAAGGTGCCACTAGTACTCTTTTTCTGTTTGTGAATACAGACCAACACGGCTGCTACTCTGAAATCTGAGGAACAGTGGGGGATGGGGGAGGAGGGGAATAAACATGGGGAAATAGTTTTACTTTGTGTAATGACACATCCACTCCCAGTCTTTATTCAAGCCTAAGTTAATTGTATCCAGTTTGCAAATAAATTCCAATTCAGCAGTCTCTCACTGGAGTTTGTTTTTGAAGTTTTTTTGTTGAAGAATTGCAACTTTTAGGTCTGTAATCGAGTGACCAGAGAGATTTGAAGTGTTCTCCAACTGGTTTTTGAATGTTGTAATTCTTGACGTCTGATTTGTGTCCATTTGTTCTTTTACGTAGAGACTGTACACAAAGTAAAACTATTTCCCCATGTTTATTTCCCCTCTCCCCCACTGTTCCTCAGACTGTCTTGTCAACTGCTGGAAATGGCCCACCTTGATTATCACTACAAAAGGTTTTCCCCCCCTGCTCTCCTGCTGGTAATAGCTCACCTTAAGTGATCACTCTCGTTACAGTGTGTATGGTAACACCCATTGTTCATGTTCTCTATGTATATAAATCTCCCCACTGTATTTTCCACTGAATGCATCCGATGAAGTGAGTAATAGCTCACGAAAGCTTATGCTCAAATAAATTTGTTAGTCTCTAAGGTGACACTAGTACTCCTTTTCTTTTTGAAAAATGGTGAGTTAGTCTCAGATTTATGCTGTTCTCACTTTTATTGGTTTTGTATCTGTTTAACTCTGTTACTCCTGATTTACACTGGTGTAAGTGAGAGGAGAATCAGGCCTCTTAATTCTTTCCCTGGATACATCGAGAGGCAAATATCTGGTGCTCCAGAGAGATAATCTGATTCTACTCTCACACTAGTATAAATCAGGAATAACAGCAAGGAAAACAGTTACATTGCACCACTGTAAAACTGATGTGTATGTGAGCAGAATGAGACCCCCCAGAATATTCAAGTGAGGAACATATACACCGAGGTAGATGTTGTTTAGACAAATCACCGAGAGAGAGTCTCCAGACTGATATTCAGCTCAGATATGGGAATCTGAGTATAAGGTAGGAAATATTTTCCCTTTTCAGCTGCCTGATAGAATTCTGTCTTTTCTTCCCTCTCTTTACCTCGCTCATTGTGTAAACACAATCTACTCCATAAATTAAAACCCAGGATGAAATTTCAGTCATGTGTTTATATTTTCTTGTGGCAGTTGTTTACATATTTTACATTAATTTTATGAAGAGAATATTTGTTGCTGTCAATGTAAAGTACATTCTCTTTTCCCTTTTTCGTCAAAGAGGCTACAGGGTCTGACAAATTCTGTTATGAGAAGCTTAATACAGAAGGCACAAAAAAAGGAAACTGTGGAAAGGATGGAGACCAATGGATTCAGTGCAGTAAACAGTAAGTTTAGCTTTGTAGAAACGGTCTAAATACTTTGGGTGAAATTGGCCTAATATTTTTCAGATTTTTTTAATGGACTTTTTCAGCAGTTTGTTTTGCATGGTTTTGAATCCTCCATTTTTTCTTACAAATTTTCAGAACTCCAAAATATTTCACAGATTGGTTTGCAGAATTCCCAGGTGGCTCAAAAATTCACATTTTTGGAATTTCTCACATCTAGATTTTCATGCAGATGTACTGGCAATTTGGGCTCATGGAGAGAAGTTAACGGAGATAGCAGCACAGTGTCATACATTTATAATGTCAAGCAGGGATGTAAATGGGCAAAGATATGCATGCTGGTTCCGCCTCCAGACGTGGCCCAGGAATCTCTGCTAGATCCTGTGATCTCAGGGTAATTCCACCCTGTAGCCAGGGGGAAGGGGGAGGGGAAGCTGCAGTGACAGCTTGGTAGAAGTCTGCTCTCACTGAGTGAGTCCATGATCTTCCATCATGTTGGACCTCCTCGCATACAATATGACCAAATATTTGGAAGACACTAGTAGGCCATGGACAACAGTGAGCTCTGAGTGATCTGTGGAAGACAAAGGCTCATCCTACCAGTGTGCATCCAGAGATGACACCAGCTACGGGACATATATCATAAGTAGCCATAGTGCCCACGGGATAGAGGCAGTTGATGTAGTACTAAACTCTTCCTCTGTCTCCACTACTGGTCCTGGCAGTGTAAGCTCCTCCTCTTTACTTCTCCCTATTGTCTTGGGCATGTGTTGAACTTCCAAGAAGGGAGTTAGTTGAGAAAGCATGTAACTAGAGGTAAAAGACGTATTTGATTTAGCCCTTTTTTTCCAGTTCAGGAATCATTCAGGAGTACTTAGATGTTTATTAATTTATTTACTATTTGTAAGTGATCTGATTAAGTGAACAAATTTTGACCTATGCATGGTTTGTGAACTTGTTCACTACAGCTGTTTGTTGTGTCACATGATATATCTGCTCCTTGGTTGGATGACTGAAACTTTAAAAGTAGAAGAATAATGAATGATGAATACTCTTGTTAATGGGTGAATGAATAGTCATGTGATGAACAACCATTTCCCGCAACGTTCATATTTAAAAAAAAAAAACCCTAAAAACATTTGCATGAATGTTTGAAAATAGCTAATAAAAAGGAGCACAAACATGGTCAGACTGAACAGCCATTTGGAATGCATACAGATATTCACATTGTTTTCCCGTATTCATCCAGTTATGTGTGCGACTTCAATGCAAAATTTGGACAGTCCATGCCAGGGAAGCCAGCTTGAGGCTAGTAGGCTATTGTTATTTATTTGTTATAAAGTGGCAGCAGATAAGCCGGTGTCTTTCCCAAGAAGGCAGTAGTGCACCCTGAACATTACTGATTCTTCTAATCATTATGATTGTACTGTGATGACATGGGGAATAAAATAAAATACAAAATAAGCAAACTGCATCAACATAGAGTAACCAAACTACCTGAAAAAGCACAATGTAAAACTGTGTATAGTTTGTCCACCTGTATGCCCTTTTAAATATTATATTCAAGTATTTTTGTGGAAATAGATTTTTTTGTTTAAACAACATGGGGAAATGCTGCTATTCATAATTAACCAATTGGTAGAATTTTGTTTCTACTTTTGCAGTTAACACCATCTGCTGGTTATGACTAGCTTCTGCCATCCTTGTTCAAATCAAGTAGTACCTTATTTAGAGTAGTACCACCAAAGTTTGTGGTATTACTCACTGAGTAAGTTATTACTTTATGTGACCAGCTGGTCTTAAGTTATTTATTGGCAGAAGCTGGTCTTAAGTTATTTATTGCAGTAATATTGTTGGTTTCATGTCTTCATTGCTTTTGACACAACATTTTGTATCTTATAAATATTGCTAATTGTTAGTGTGACTCTATTTGGTAACTTTGTCTTTGTCCCTATCTTTTTCTTTTGCAGTGATGTGTTCTGTGGCTTTTTGCTCTGCACTAATCTTAGTCGAGTTCCACGAATTGGTCATCTTCAGGGAGAAATTTCCCCAACCTCTTTTTACCACCAGGGGCGTGTAGTGGACTGCAGGTAAAAGACTATACAGCATACACAAATGATTTTTCTATCTGTAACCAAACTGGATGGATTAAAAGCTGGCTAACTGATAAGTCTGAAAATGTAATTATTAACTGGGTATCATCAAAGAGGCATGTTTCTAGTGGGTCCCACAGGGTTTGGTTCTTGGCCATATGCTATTTAACCATTTTTATTAATGATTTGGAAGAAAAAATAAAACCATCACTGATAAAGTTTGCAGATGACACAAATATTGGGAGGGGGTAAATAAAGAAGAGGACAGGTTACTGATACAGAGTGATCTGGATCACTTGGCAAGCTGGGCACAAGCAATATAAGTTTTTAAATTTGGCTATATGTACACATTGAGGGACAAAGAACGTAGGCCATACTTACACAATGGAGGACTCTATCCTGAGGATCAATGATTCTGAAAAAGATTTGGGGGTTATGGTGGATAATCAGCTGAACACAACCTCCTAGTGTGATGCTGTGGCCAAAAGAGCTAATGCAATCCTTGGATGCATAAATAGGGGAATCTCAAGTAGAAGTGGAGAGATTATTTTAGCTGTGTTTGGTGCTGATGGAGTACTGTGTCCTGGTCTGGTGTCTACAATTCAAGAAGGGTGTTGATAAATTGGAGAAGTAAAAGAGGAGACACAAAAATGATTAAAGGTTTGGAAAACATGTCTTTATAGTGATAGATTGAGGTTCTTGAGTCTATTTCCCTTAACAAAGAGAAGGTTAAGGGATGACCTGATCAGCCTTCAGGTACTTACAGGGGGAACAAATATTTAATAATAGGCTCTTCAATCTATTAGAGAAAGGTAGAACATGATTCAGTGTCTGGAAACTGAAGCTAGACAAATGCAGACTGGAAAGAAGGTGTAAATTTTTGACAGTGAGGGTAATTAACCACTGGACCAATTTACCAAGGATCATGGTGGGTTCTCTATCATGGACAATTTTAAAACCAAGATTGGATGTTTTTCTAAAAGGTATGCTCTAGGAATTACTTTGGGGAAGTTTTATGGCTGAGGGCTGGTCTACATTGAAAAATTACATCCGCATAGCTACGTCTTTCAGGCCTTGAGAGACGTAGTTAAGCTGACCCTAACCCCCAGTGCAGACAGTGCTAGGTCAACAGAAGAATTATACAGTGACAGGAGAGCTCGATTACATACAGCAACAGGAGAACCTCTCCCACTGCTGTAGTCTCTACAATGAAGAGCTACCACAACGCTGCAGCTGTGCTGCTGTAGTGTCTTAAGTGTAGACATAACCTGTGCTATCCAGGAAGTCAGACTAGATAAAAATTTAAACAGCTAAATTTAAATTTGTTAGAGGTAAAAATCACTATTTTAAATGGTATTTTTCCTTTTATTAAGAATCACTGATATTCTCCATTTAAGTGTTGAAATGCATGTGGAGACTCTTGAGACTGGTATCAAACCTTACCGTGGAACATCACATTGCTCTTCCATGAAGTTTAAGAATTATAATCCAGAAGAGCAAAAGATCCATATATAAGGCTTCATGGTTTTGAGCAGTACTATCTCAGCAAGAGGAATTATTTGTTTTATATGAATTATTGTGGTAGGAGGAAATCTTTAGTTAGCATTTAATTGGTCAGAGGATAGGCACGTTTTTATCGTCTTGCATGCAGATTACTGGATGGGTGCTTTTAAAAAATTTAAATAAAATTTGATGATTAAGAATGCTAAAAGTAACAAAGAATACTCTTTTGTGTGTATATATACAACTATTCTCCTCCATATTTACTCCCTGTTCCCATTTGAGATTAGAGTTAAAGCATGAAACATTTCTCATAAAATATGCATAAATCTATATACATGAACTAGTAACGTTTTCTAGAAATATCATTCTGTGGTATGAAAAAAAGAAAGATGTTTGGTCAGTTATGGACATGTAATCTAAGATAAAATTAAGATGGCATGTCAATACCTAGAATTCTTCTCTGTTACCAGCTACTTCATGTCAGTGCTACTGTGAGAATTGTGCGATTAATAGAAAAAATGTGGTGTGAATTTGTGCATACCATATTCTTTCCTCTAGTGTGCTGTGGAGTGAAGAAGTTATAGGGCTTCTAACATCCCTACCTATATTGTGTTTTAATATCTTTAAAAGGCTCTAGTCATAATATTAATAGTATTTTAAAACTTCTTCTCCTAGTGGTGCTCATGTGCTTTTAGATGACGATACAGATTTGGGATATGTGGAAGATGGAGCTCCATGTGGCCCTCACATGATGTGTCTAGACAGGAAGTGCCTACCAATTCAGTCCTTGAACATAAGCAGCTGCCCTATTGGTTCTAATGGAAAAGTCTGTTCAAATCATGGGGTAAGTCCATATCCGTGGGATAGCAGATAAGCTCTGTCCATACTTCCAATATAAACAGGGCCTAATGTACAGTGTTGTGTACTGTACCTAAAATCTTCAGTAAGACCTTCTGATTTCCTGAATACACAAGTGTTGGATTTTGTGACATACTTTAATTCTATGACAGTGTGAGAGGCATAGAGAACAGTTGAGAAAACAAGGTTTTTAAGTTATGTGACACAATTCACTGTAGTTTTCATGTTAATATTTAGAGTGAGATTTTCAAAAGCACTTATAGCTGGCTTGTGCTCCCACTGAAGTCAATAGTAAAGTCCAGTACTATAAAAACCTCCCTAATGTTTCACCGCACATTTCATTCCTCTGAATAATTTCAGTTTGCCACAGAATCCAGTATTAATGCTGCAGAAATTCAGGGTTCTTGCCCTAAAACTTAGAACCAGTATGGCATAGCCAGTGTTCTGGGCTGCTTGAAGAGACTGTGAAAGCCCTACTGTACCATCTAGATGCTAGGTCTTTAGGATGGTGGTAGCAGAAATAAGTGGGACAAGGGCATGGGACCTGAGTAGGATTGGAGCAGATCGGAAAGCACCAGCAAGAGGGAATAGGAAGACATTCAGTGATGCTCCAGAAAGGCGGAGAAAAGTAGACCACACTGAGCAAGTTCATCTTTCAGGATGGATCATGTTTCACTTTGAATGTATGGGGAAACAAATGAGCAGTATTCAGGGTTGTGTCATGATCTGAAGCCTGGTTAACTCCTTTTGGTAAGGTGTCTATACCTCCTTGAAATTGGATTAAGATCCACTGGTGCAAATAACTTTGCCTGTCTATGTCAGGGATTGCATCTGTGCAGCAACACCGATAGCTTGCCACCGCAGGCCATAGCCAAGGAAAATCTCCCATGTAGACAAGACCTGAAAATGGCATCTTCTTACTTGTGCTTCTTGTGTTCATTCACTCATACAGGTCCTCACCTCCTTTAGCAACACTAATTTCTTTATTCTCCACAGATTCTTTTTACATGCAGTACACTTCCTCTTAACATAAATCTATATCCCTCTGTTCCCGTTTATTAACCTTAATTTGATAGAATTTAATAGGATACCTCTTAATCACCTCAGACTCTCCCAGATAAATAATCCCAATATTGTGTCATATGTGAGCCTTCCGTTTCCATTTATTGTCTCTATTGCATTGTGCTGGTCAGGAAGCTCCAAAGGTAGTAACCAGCGCTTGTTACATTAATAACTCCATTTTCCTAGGACTGTTAATATGTACTCTTAATACAAAACATCAGGCTATTTAATCCTCTTAGCCCTCCTCGCTGCTACATTGTTCTCTGGACTGAAAATATGAATGTTGACCCTCTGCATATGCAGATTGTCTTCTTCTGCCTAATTAAAGAAGTCATTACTGTTTAAACCAGGGGTTCCCAAACTTCTTTCTTGGAGGTCCATCTGAGCTGCGGCAGTAGGCACTGCAGCCCATTAACACTTCTTGAGGGAAATTATAAATTTTAATTACATACACTAGAACTGTAAATACAGTGTACATGTTTTCTTTTCATTTTAATGTAAACAGTTGTAAATATAGAAAACCATGGCAATGTGCACTCAAAGAAATGCTTCAAGATCTTTGACACCAAACACTTTTAGGAAAATTACACTTTTAAAAAAAACGCTGAGCGAAATGTTCAAACAAGGAAAACACACTGTATAAATGTACAGCATATAAACCTGAATAAGCAACACAATGTTAACAAAATTGTTAAGACATGTTATTTAAAACAAAATAGTTGTCCAACTTTAAACACTGTGTTTTCAATTTTTTTAGTATATCATCTAAATTTCTGTGCTGTGTAAGTAAAGACCCAACCCTACTCTCAACTAATTAGAAAAGAATCAGATATTGTAATTAAAAATATAAAATAATAGTTTATAATATAACACACTGAGGCAATGGGTCCTCCTCCAATCCAGTAAAGGAGAATCCAAACTTCAAGAACGTGTCACTATATCTTCTTACGACTTCCTTTATTTTTTTTTGGCTGGCTCATTTTGTGTAGATGTAGATGGTCTGGGACTCTCATTATCTTCTCCGCCAGTGCACCCTCTCATTTTTAAAATAAAATCGATCCATATCAGATTAAAATACTGCTTGCCATTTTTTACAGTTGTAAATGGCAGACTGTTTGTACATTGCTAGGTTACCTTGCAGCAAAACACACCATTGTATGTGCAAGAATTAAACTTGACATACAGTACCACAGCTTATTTTTTAAAAATATTTTTTTTCTATACTCTGTCCAGCATATACAGCTCAAAACATTACATTTATATAGCTTTTATTTAGATTACACAAGTCACTTGGAGTTAAAGATTTCCTAAGACTGAGCTTGACTGGAGAATGCAGTCATGCCGGTAGACCATCCAGGACTGTGTCAAGATGGGCTGAGGCCACATTTTGGGAACCCCTGGTTTAAACTATACTTAGTTTTGACATTATTTCCACCCTAGCACATCAGTTTACACTGAGGGATATTACGCTTCATAGTCCGCCTCTGAGTCTATTTGACTAAGTTATCAAGTGTCTTAACTATTGATCAAACACTTCATTTTTCTGGCTAGTTGTGCTCCCCACCATACACACCGTTTTTGTTTGTTTGTTTGTTTGTTTGTTTGTTTGTTTTAAAGGAGAGCAGGGCCAACAAGGGATAAGAGACTGCTATAATTTCTACAGATATGTGCCATAGAGGACTAGACTCTATATTAGGAATTTGTTTTCTTATTATGGGGAAGATTCATATGGGAAGAGAATCCCTAAAGGGAGACAGACTGAAAGGAGGGTGAATTGGGTTCAGAGCGAAGGAGAAAGAAAGAAAGGCACAGAGACCGAGGGCAATATAGGAGTTAAGAAAGGGATCCAGACATTCTCTTGACAACTTTGAATTTTTTTCCACATTCCTATTGTGCCTTTGCTAATTCGAATTTTCAGTTCAACAAACCTTTCTTACAAGTAAGATTAAAGTTATCTTTATCCTTCTTGATAAGCTTCTTTAGTGAATATTAGAGGATGCAGAATGAGATAAAGGTATAAACAAAAATTACATGGCGTATTTACTTTTGATCGTCAGCATTGTACCGTCTGTCAACTTGGTTAAGCATTATCTATAGACTATGTAGTCTATAGTTTTTATACATTATGTACCAGTTGATTAGGTACCTCTATTGATGACTAACTGCCCTTCTAATCTTGTTGATCAAAATTTCATTCTTTCTATCTTTATCTGCTTTTCCATCACACCTTCCTTCAATCACTTTCCTCAGCAACTTAACTCCATCTCTAATTTCTTTTACCATCGTCCATTATTGCTTAGTATTTTAAATTTTATGGGTTTGGTAGGAGTTCGTATTTATTACAAGTGTAATGTAATTTTTGGTGGGTTTAAGCCCAAATTTTCACAGAGGTATCCTTCTGAGTGCAGTGTTAAAGTGAATCTCTGGACTATTCTGCTGGAGGATAGACTGACATCACCAGCCTGGAAGAATGAGGAAGAAACTGTCAGTTGAAACTCAGAATTCCCCCTCTCTCTTACATTGGAACAAGTTGCCTAAGGAAGTATGAGGTCCAAAGTTTGAAAGTGGTTCTGATTACAATGATCAGTTTGAAAATGGATACATATAATAAATACCTTAATTTGTGTCCCCCTTTCCCAGCTTCATGAAAAGAGCAAATTAATAAGGGCTAGACTGTGGCTTCACCAAATGGCTCATCCACCCAGACCCAAGATCTCTGTTGCCGATGAATAAAAACAAGGGTTCTTAGAGCCCCCTATATCCCTGCACTGGTGAGAGTCCACGGGACAGTTGAGCTCTAATGGAGTCTTCTACTCTTGCCATGCTATCTTCTGAGTTTATCTACCTGGGAAATTAAAATAAAACTAAGAACTTGATATACCTATGTCTTGGGGTTTACAACTCACCACTGTGGCACCTCCTTCTGGCCATATCTCGGGATTACCTCTTGACCAGTCTGATGCCTCCTCCATTGGTTGCCTACCCTGTGTCCCCATCTTTCCTCTTTTCTTGATTGCTCCCTCTTCGTAACTCAGGGTGCTCCCTCTTCATGGCTTGTCCTTCTGGCCAAGTCACTATAGTTTTTCCCTTCCAGGGTATCAAAGGATCTCTGTATGAACTGTCTCAGGCAGTCCTCCAATTCACTGCCCAGACTGTGCCACTTCCCTAGTGGCTGGGAGGGGAACCCAGGCCTGCCCAGTACTCCAGGTTCCAAGGATCTCTGAGTCAGCAGTCAAGCTCTGAACCATCCCAAACCTGGCAGCCATTTCCCCAGACCTTTTTCTACTTCTCCTCTTTCAGGCTTCCTTCTCCTACATTTCTATGGGTATGTCCTTTTCTCAGAGCCTGGATCCCCAGGGCTTCTACTTTCCTGGATTTTTCCCCTTCTCCTTTTTAAGCACAGAGAGCAACTGGAGGCTTGCACATGGCAGCCCCTTCTGCCCTCACTGCTTAGCCTTATTCCAGCCCCACCTGCTGCTTCTCCTCAGCTCTGCCCCATCCTTAATCAGTGCTTGCTCATCAAACCTAACTCTCCCTATGTGTGACCTATCAGTTACGTAACTCCTCCTGAGCCACATTAATGTTTTCTGGGCTAGTGTGGGGTGAACACTCCATCCTAACCTGTTATGTACTTGATGAGGTTATTGATTTTTTGAACTTTTCTAAACAATCATTCTTGTGGTAAATTCTTGTGGTTGTGGTAAATTTTATCCTGTGTATCTTATAACTTATTTCTAACGTATGCTGAATAACCTCAATCAAAAGTATTTCAAAAACAGTTATTTTCATTTTCTTTTCTAGGTGTGTAGTAATGAAGCCACTTGCATTTGTAATTTCTCCTGGGCAGGGACAGACTGCAGTATTGATGACCCTATCCGGGATACTCCCAGCAAGAAGGATGAAGGACCTAAGGGTTTGTGTGATTTCAGTTGCAATATTTAGTACATGTTTAGATTATTCTTCTCTATTAGCACCAGTAGAATTAACATGTGGGAAAGGCGGGTATAACCCTATCATTCAGAATCAAACCCTTGAGAATATTAAAACTATGCCTCTCAGAGAAGGTATATGCATGTTAATTTTAAGACTGTTTGTGAATATACTTTGACTTTTATAAATCCAGATCCCATTCCTAGAAAGATATGAACCCAGACATTTGGTTCATCCCAATTTCCCCCCTTTATTCTGTCCTTTAATAGCCATCTTCATAATTAAAACCTACATTGACTAGACTTCAACATTTATGGCCACATAGTGAGTTTATTATGTATCCTTTAGTAGAGATTTTCCAGTTGCTGATGTTCCTTGACTGTTCCATGCTGTTCCTGAGAGCTAGGACATAATGAAGGGGAAAATGAAGCCTCCCTTGTACAAAAGTTTCTTTTACAGTTATCTTGACTGTAAAGGGGGCTTCAACTCATTGTGGATCTGGAAGAGTGCTTAGAAAGCTTGACCTCCTAAGAATCAGAATTCAGTGGGAAAGAAAATAAACAAAATATATTAGGAACTGTTATTTTCTCATACTATTATTACTGTCTTCTACTTTTGCATGTTTAATAGATGCCTCATTGACTGTATAAGAAGTAGAAAAACCTAGAGGAACTATTAGGGAAATACTCTTCAGAAATACTTTTCACATGGAAAGGTATGCACTTGAAATTGTGGTTCCCCACCTCCTCCAAAACCCAAATCACTACATTGGCAAGAAATACAGCAAAATTGTACAGTCCACGCAACATCCTAACTGTCTGTGGAAAACCAAAGTGGAATAGGTATTCTCTTTCTTAGGGAACCTTTAGAGGTGCATCCTTCCCCACCACCAAACATCATAGGGCTGTCTAGTTTCTACCTCACTTAGCATAGCTCCCTGCCCTCTCCACTCCCCTAGAGCCTTCCTGACTCTGTGAAGAGCCATCTGCAAGGAATTAGTAAAGGGAGTCCTCCTTTCTGTGCAGAAGGGTGAGATGGAGCTCCTGTTGTAGCATTTAAGAGTACTGTAATACTTGTCTTGCAGATGCATTAGATAAGAAACAATAAAAAGACGCCCTTGTTTAATTTATAAACAAGTCTAAAGACAAGTAGAAAAGTTCATCTGGTCACCTAGATCAAATCACTATACTACAAACTTTATTTTTTACTTTCAAAATGGAAAAGCCATTCTAGAAATTAATATGCCAACTCTGAGACATTCTAGGAAAATATCTTTGTGGATAGATACCACCAATGATATTAATGAATAAGATTGTATCAGCAGATAAGGAAAATGGATTACTATAATACAATACGATGGCTATATTGAAAAAATAAACTTGATATAGTTCGTTTTCTTTTTAGTTTATTTTGATACAAGAATGGGTCATAAGGAGAACTGACACTTTTTTTAAAATTTGTGGCAGTATTAGTTTATTGGAAGTTGAATCCCCAAGAGACTCATGACAGAGAATTGGACATTGACTGCTTTCTACAGTTTATTTTGGTGTGTTAATAGAGAAATCCAACTGGGAAAAGGTATCAGGAAGTGTAAAGAAATAGTTTTCTGCAATGATATAAAACTCTAAAGTTCTTGAGCACTTCCTATTAAGATTTTCTTTTTATTACTAAAATTACATAACTCACATGTCAGCATACAAACAACAGACATGAACTAAAATGCTTTCTATATTTCTTTAGCACAAAATGTGAGTTCCATAACATTGCAGAAGCAGGAAACTCAATTTTCTCAAGATTCAGATAACACAGATTCAATTGTGAGAACATCACAGCTAGATTAACTCCAGTGTCACAAAATGTCATCTAGTATGACCACAGGTTTAAAAAACATGCTAGGATTATTGCACTCTGACTCACAAAATCAATGCAGGGAAAAATACATGAAATAAGAGCCTTTACAAATCTGATGATAGACACCTCAGTGGAATTCATCTCAAACTTTCCATTTTTACTTTTTTGGTTGCAAATACTACACTTCAATATATCAGTGTTCTAAGAGGTTAACTTCTCTTAGAATGGGATGTAGTGATCTCTCTTGCCCATTTCTCTTGTCTTTCAAATGTAACTTACTTCCAGAAGGCACGGAAGTCTGGAAAAACAGCTCCAAAGTATTATATTAATTTTTAAGAAGTCATGGGTTCACTTAATTTAGAATTTATCCAAGGAGTTAGAAGTATTGGTTCCTCCAAATTCTGACATTTGACACTTCAGATATCTGGAGGCTGGGTGAGAGAGAGATTTCTAACCTTAACTCTGATGCTTGTTCAAGAATTTTTTTTTAAAAAAAAGTTAAGTCCAGAAATCTTCTGCAGCTTCAATATCTTTAAAAAATGTTAACAGCACCTTTCCACCTACTCCCTGGCTTACGCCATTCATGGACAAAGAGGTTGACCGCTTTCTTAGTGTTTGTCTACACGAACAATTGGACGGTGGCAAGCTGGGGGTCTGAATCTGCCCCACACTGCCCTGCCATGGTCTAACTGCCCATGTGCACACACCCTGCTGAGACACACAAGCAGTTTGTTAATGCACTTTGAGCAGGCTAGAGCAGCATAGTCACACCCAGCTTACCATGGTCTAATTCTTAAGGTAGACAAGCTCTTAGGAGTATATTTTTATGATGATGAAAGTAGTTATATGCATAATGTCCTTTCCATTAAAATGAGAATATTCCTTTGGAATAGATACCCTCCTAGTTAAGGGGAAAACAAAATGTAGATTAATTAGAATTCTCATACTGGTTGATATTGACAAGGACTGAGCTGAAGGAAGAGTTGCAGTAAAAGTCAGTCGTTCTCTTTGAAGAATTTAACAAAATTGGAGAATGTTAATTTTTTCCGACTTCAGTTTTCTACCGTGTTCTCTAGTGCTGAAACATGCCCTTAAGTAGCATAAGAGCAGATAATTATTTGGGGGAAGGTTGCCAACACTTTCTTCTGAGATGTGAAAATTCATATAATTAACAGTTTTTCACACCATAAATCCCTACATTTTTCTTATTACGATTGGTATTATGTATAGCTAACATATTGCTTGCTTTTTCTTTATTCTGTTATGATAATTGATGATTGATTGCTGCTCCTGTTGCACTTCTGTTTTTCTTTTCAGACCTTTACATCATCTATCAGTTGCTTTTTCCTCTTTACTATATTTAAGGATTTAAAAAAATCAGTGGTCATTTATTATTTTAGAATTAATTCACATTGATGTTCTGAGCTCATCTAAAGTCAGAAACCTACTGTATCCTGCAGTGGCCAAGAATATAGTAAGACCAAGAATATAGTATTGCAGGACAGTAGCAATTTTTGGAAGTGAAGGAAACTTGGAGCTACCTACAGTATTGGATCCTGTTCTTGAAGTCAGTGGGACTCCTTGCACACACAGGCATCTTCCTGTGCAGATTCATTTGCAGGATTGGACTGTGGCTTGATTTAACTGTATTATACTTGAACCATAAATTTAAGTATATGAAACAGACTGAAGTTTGACTGTCTAAAACACACCTTCTTTGAAGTGAGACTGTATTACTTGCAAAATCTCTATTATTAAAGCTAGAATTATAGGTAATCATTAGATTCACAGAGACTCATGCCTGTGTGAGTTCAGTGAGTCAGCTACAGTCTACTACTATTGAATTTAATCTTTTAGAATATGGGAAGTATACAGGCAATTTTTCTTGTCTCAGAGGAGAGTTCTTCTCTGTGTCTGAAAAATAAATCCCTGTGTAGTAAGAGAGCATCAGCAAATAGAAAATACTGAAATCCCAAATCATTGCCTAAAAAGCACTTTTTATTATAAATGATTCCTCTTATAACTGCTGTTACATGTGTCTAAAATATATATTTTTTAATCCAGCCCCCTCACCAAAAAAAAATAAATAAAGCAGTCCAACTTAGGAAAGCTTTACTGTTTAAGTAATACAGATACTCTCATCCATTAATAATCTGTTTGGGAAAAAAAAATCCCTCAACAAAAAATTTCAAAACAAAACAGTTTTTATTTGGATTTGACTTACAATTTCATTTTTAATTTACTTTAAAAATTGTTTTTTGTTTTTCCCCCTTTCTCTTCCTTTTTTCCCCATTGACTGCAATAGAATGAATGACGTGTAGGGACTTTGTCTGTTCCCCCCCACACACACACTTCTTGATTTCCCCCTACTTTGTTTTCCTTTTCCACTCTGTAAATTTATAAACTTCTCCAACTTCTAAAAAGTAAAGAGTGGCAAAAGGAAAAATGGAACACTGTAACTTTGAAGAAATTTTGAAAAGTTAGAGTTAATTTTATTTTCCTTTTGCTATTCTGTAACTTTTCAGAACATCTCCAATTTTGGAAAAGTTATAGAGTGCATAAAAGGAAAAAAGCAGTGATGGTAGGGGAACCAACAAAAACTTTGGATGAGGTACTAGCCTGAGACCTGGGTTCAGTTCTCTTCTCTGCCACAGATTTCCTGTATGGTGTTGGTCAGATTACTTAATCTCTCTGTGCCTTCCTTTCCTTTCTGTAAAATGGAGATAACTCTTCCCTATCTCACAGATAAATACATTAAAGATTGTAAGGTGATCAGATAGTGTGGTAATGGGAGAGTCATAGATAGTTTAGGGGACCTTAGAGAAAGAGAGATAAAACCCCATTATATTGGAATGACTGAGGCCTCCTGCAGTAAAACCCACAGGAGAGAGACAGAAGGCCCAGGAAGCTCTTCAAAATTCAGCTCACAAATTTTATCTTTAATACTTCCATCAAGGAGAGGGGTTTGGGGGTGGGCTGCATAAGAGGCAGGAGATATGGCCTCCAAGCACCTCAGATCCTGGGGAGCCATAGGGAAAGGAAAATGAAACGTTATTCTGTGCCAGCCTATGTGGTGATGGCTATTCTTTGCCATGTAAATATCCCTCTCTGAGGAGAGTGCAAGTACAGAGTGGGAGCTAATGTTTGGAGCAGCATTAACCCCTGCCCAAATATCTGCCAGGCTCAGAGAAGAGCATACCATGGAGTGGGGTGCACTGTTCCCTCCATCCTCACTCCTAGGACTCCAATACTATGAATTTGGAGTGCAGTGCTTACACAAAATTGGAAAATCCTCAGGGAGACAAGCCAGGACCACGCCAAGAAGCTCTAGGTATGACAATATCATATACTTTTGAGTTCTGTCATTCCCGCTGTGAGAAATGCCAGCACCAAATAAATAAACCCCCTTCCACTGCCCCTAATTTCTCATTTACATTTTATGGTTACCCAAAGGAATCAAGGTTAAAAAATTTATACCAGGTGCATGATACCTCAGTTGTATAAGTTTGCTTTGGACTGAAATTTGGCAAGTTATATTCTTGGCCTTGGAGCCAATGTTGTTAATTTTTTTTCCAGAATAGCTACATATTAACTTTTAAAAACAGCAGAAGTTTGCTTGCTTTAGAAGAATTTTCTCTGCTTGAATAAATTAAAAAATAGTCTGTTCTTTAGAAGAACTGATTTTGGTAAACAATTAATCCAGAATCAAGAGGACTGCTTATAGAGTAAGGTCTTGCTCAGTACGAGTATGGATGGAAGAATCAGGCTTACGTGTTTTTCAGCAGGATAAAAAAAATCTGCCAAGATATCCTAATCCCTTTGAAGTAGTTAGGTTTTTACTTTGAATTCCAATACGCATTTTGGAAGAAAAATGTGTAATTCAGTGTTGTTTTGATCAGTTGGGTAAAGCTACACCCATTCAAGAATTCTTTTGAATACCCTCAGATGTGTTATTTCTCTCTTCAACCTTTTTCTCAGGGTGGAGGGTGTGAGTGTGATGGGGGGGAGAGAGCATGAAATTCAAACCTAGCTGTGCTAAGAATTAAACCTTTCGAGCAGGGGTGGGCAAAATATGGCCTGTGGGTCAGGTCTGGCCCATCTAACATTTCTGTCCAGCCCGCCATGACTAACATTTCTGTACGGCCTCCTCTGCCCCCTCGCGATCTCTGAGTCCGGGCCTCTAAAAGTCCCGTGGCGCAGCAGGGTGCTCAGGCAAGCTGCCTGCCTGCCGTGGCCCCATGCCGCTCCTGGAAGCAGACGGCTGCTGCTGGCATGTCTCTGTGTGCCTTTGGCAGGGGTTGGGGGGGCGACTCTGCACGCTTCCCCTGCCCCCAGCACCGTTCTCATAGCTCCCATTGGCCAGAAACCAAGGGGCATGCAGAGATATGCGTTAGACTTGCGGGAGGAGCGTGGGGCTATGGCAGCCTGCCTAAGCCCTACTGTGCTACCGGCCGGGAGCTGCCTATGGTAAGCGCCTCCCGGCCAGAGCCTGCACCTCGCACTCCCTCCCACACTCCAACCCCCTGCCCCAGGTCAGAACCCACTCCCAGACCCCTCACCCGCTCCTGCAGTCCAATCCCTTGCCCCAGGCCTGAGCTCCCCCCTGCACCCAAACTCCCTCAGAGAGTCCTCACCCTCTCCTGCACCCCAACACTCTGCACCAGCCCGGAGCTCCCTGCTGCACCCAAACTCCCTCCCTGACTCCTTACCTCCTCCATTAATATAGTAGAAATGTGCGGCCCGTGACAATTTACCAAAATTCGTGGAGTGGCCCCCTGCAAAAATTATTGCCCACCCCGATTTAGAGGGTCTCTATAAGCATGATTCTCCACTGCCTTGCCCTCTGTGTAATCATTTACACCTATTTTAAACACTACCGTAGAGATTTGGTGATATTTTACACCTCATTTGCAGTCACTTTGCACAGGTTTAAATGATTACACAGAGGACAAGGCAGTGGAAAATCAGGCCTATTTTATCTACAGCAGTGCTTTTCAACCTTTTTTTCGTTTGTGGACCCCTAAAAAATTTCAAATGGAGGTGCAGACACCTTTGGAAATCTTAAGACGTAAGTCTGCGGACCCCTGGGGTCTGCAGACCACAGGCTGAAAACCACTGAAAAAGAGTTAATTGCAGTTATTCAGTGTTTAAAAAATTTTGGGAGTACTTCAGTCTTTTGTAAGCAACTCTATACAATGTAATAAGTCAACAATGGTCATCTTTAACTGTTTAATTTAATGACCTGGATACAGTATGTTTCTGGTGATAGATGAAAGTTTTCTTATTGGTGATCAAATTGTATCTGTTTACATTTTAAATAAATTGTAGGTTTATATTACATAAGCTGAGGATATTCTATTTTAAATAAAAATGTGATGTAATCACAGGTTATGAAACCTAACTTAGTTTCAAAATTTTCAGTAAAACTTATTAATGTTTGTAAGCAGTCAAGTAAAGCCAAATACAGCCTCAACTATTTCCGTATATTAAAAACTATAGTATTTGTGTGGAGAGATTTATTGGGAGGTTTGAACTGTTACACAATCAATGGATTACAAAGTAAAATATCCCTGTGAGGTGCTATTTTATTTTTCATTTCAGACATATACAGTATGTGATCATTTCCTTAAAAATCTTCCCTTTTCCCTCCGCACAGTGAGCATGGCCACTAACAGGCTAATAGGTGCAGTGGCAGGGACCATTCTGGCTCTGGGGGTGATTTTTGGAGGCACAGGGTGGGGAATAGAGTAAGCATTTTTCTTAGTTTAAGAGTTTTATGTTTGGTGCCTAGTGTGTGAGGTACGCACCTGAGCCCTCTGTGTACTATCCCATTAGCTTTGTGTCATGTGGTGACCGTATTTGTCATGTGATTTGAATGTGTCCGTGTCATGTGATTTGCTCATGCAGTGTTGAACCCTCTCCTGTCTGGGACAATGTGGGGCATAAAACAATAAGTTTGTGAATTTTTACATCATCACAATTAATACAATTAAGTGTCTAAATGTTTCATTGCTCCAAATTATAAAAAGAATGAAAAAATAGTAATTTGAAGATCGTGATTATCTATTTTTGCAAAATGTAATCTAACAGAACAAGATGGATCATTTGATATAATTCACTTTTTTTTTAATTTCAATTAATGGGGCATTCATTCTAACAGTGGGTCATAAAATTCAGTTAAGAAAAAGAAAAAAACTGAGTTGAAATTATAGTATATATAGACAGCTTTCCAACAAAGTTTCTGAATGTTCTGTTGATAGGATTTTCAGTTACCTCAGGGCAGTACATTGTATAAAGTTTGAGCAACAAATATTGTATTGTCTTTTGTAATTTTGGGAAGTTGAAATCTGAGGGATCAGCACACTGGTTGCCTCTAAATTTTAACAATGGGGTATTTACACAATGTATATGGTTATGATAATCTCGGAGTAAATTCCTTTAATTCTGCATTCATGGAATACACTGCAAACTGTGGAATAAACTGCCATTATTTTGATCTTTTGACCTTTTTCATCAGCATTCTGCCCACTAATTTAACTCCACACAGACTTCATCTAAGATTTCAATCCTATCAAAGTGTTTCCCCTACAGGAATAGTGTGTGTTATGTAATTACAGACTGTATCAGAATGCATACACACAATAAGGGTGAATTAAGTTTGCCCGGCAACCTGAATTCTGGCATTTCTTAACTTCTTAGTGCTTGACTCTGCAACCTTAACATTTTTTTAACATAGTTTTTTGTTTAACATAATTTTATAAAACAAACTATATTATGTGGAATCATATTGATCACCAGTTAGTATCCTCAGCAAGGTATGGTTTATTAGATCCACAATACTGACCTCTGTCACTTGAGCTAACAGCAGTAGAAGGTTGTTATCCCCAATCTGGACCACCCACTAGAGTGCGATGAGACACACATTTTGCCAGTGGGTCTCACTGCTATTTACTGACAGTAAAAGACTGTAGAGATGCAGGAATCCAGGGTTCAATTCCAGATTCTGAATGAGCATGAGATTTTATAATTACAAACCATTCTACCCTTGCATCCCATCATCCAGGGAACTATAGACAGGTCAGCCTCACCTCAGTCCCTGGAAAAATCATGGAGCAGGTTCTCTCAGACATCTTTGCTCCTATCAACCCCTACATCCCAGCTCCTGCCCCACTTCCACTCTGCTTCTAATCAACACCTCTGTTCCTACTTCCCATCTCTCTGCTCAAGCCCCAGCTCCTGCCCACCTCTGCTCCAGTCCACAGCCACTCACCCTGGCTCCTGCTCCTTCTTCTCTGCTCCTGTCCCCCCACCTCACCCTCTGCCCCTATCAGCTCTCTTTCCAGTCTCTCTCCTCCTATCCATCCCTCCTTTCTTGGCTCCCCACAACCCCATTCCTTCCCAATATCTGGTTCATGCAGCACCCTCTGCTTTTGCATCAGACATCTGAGCTTCCTCCTCCTCCTTGTGTAGGCACCAGGAACAGGGGCATTGAAAGCACAAGAGAGATGGTTTTCCTGCTCTGAGTTCCTGTGCCTAGTGCCACAGTGGCCTCTGGCTGCTCACAGCAACAATTGCAGGGAAAGTCCTGCTGAGCCCCTGAAGTGCAGGGCTTGAACATGCAGAATTTAGCTGCCAAACTTTCAACAATTCTCTTCAGAGCATGTGCAAACTGATATTTTTCAGAGGCACATCTCTGACACCAGGGCAATTCCGCTGCCAAATATGAAGCCGCCCTCCAAGTATGGTGGTGCTAGAGCTTTTCAATTAAATGATTGTAGCAGTTTTTTTAACTTGAACACAACATAGTATTTTCCCGTAATCTCATTCTCAGAAAGAACAGAACTGTTTTATCTGAAACTTTCCAAAAAAATTCAGCTTGAGAGAGGTGTCTGACATTGAAAATTTTAGCATGAACATTTACATTTGGCAAAATTATAAGCAACTGAAAACAGGATCTTATAATGAAAAGTTTCAGGCAACCTTAACTAAAGGCAGCACTACCAACTCTGCCTATAATAGAATCATGGAAGATATGGGTTGGAAGAGACCTGAGGAGGTCATCTAGTCCAACCCCCTGCTCAAAGCAGGACCAACCCCCAACTAAATCATCCCAGCCAGGGCTTTGTCAAGCCAGGCCTTAAAAACCTCTAAGGATGGAGATTCCACCACCTCCCTAGGTAACCCATTCCAGTGCTTCACTACCCTCCTGGTGAAATAGTTTTTCCTAATATCCAACCTAGATCTCCCCCACTGCAACTTGAGACCATTGCTCCTTGTTCTGTCATCTGCCACCACTGAGAAAAGCCGAGCTCTGTCCTCTTTGGAACCCCCCTTCAGGTAGTGGAAGGCTGCTATCAAATCCCCCCTGACTCTTCTCTTCTGCAGACTAAACAAGATCAGTTCCCTCAGCCTCTCCTCATAAGTCATGTGCCCCAGCCCCCTAATAATTTTCGCTGCCCTCCGCTGGACTCTCTCCAATTTGTCCACATCCTTTCTGTAGTGGAGGGCCAAAAACTGGATGCAATACTCCAGATGTGGCCGCACCAGTGCCAAATAGAGGGGAATAATCACTTCCCACGATCTGCTGGCAAGGCTCCTACTAATGCAGCCCAATATGCAGTTAGCCTTCTTGGCAACAAGGGCACACTGTTGACTCATATCCAGCTTCTCATCCACTGTAATCCCCAGGTCATTTTCTGCAGAACTGCTGCTTAGCCCGTCAGTCCCCAGCCTGTAGCAGTGCATGGGATTCTTCCATCTTAAGTGCAGGACTCTGCACTTGTCCTTGTTGAACCTCATCAGATTTCTTTTAGCCCAGTCCTCCAATTTGTCCAGGTCACTCTGGACCCTATCCCCACCCTCCAGGTATCTACCTCTCCCCCTAGCTTAGTGTCATCTGTGAACTTGCTGAAGGTGCAATGCATCCCATCATCCAAATAATTAATGAAGATGTTGAACAAAACCGGCCCCTGAACAGACCCTGGGACACTCCGCTTGATACTGGCTGCCAACTAGACATGGAGCCGTTGATCACTACCTGATGATCTAGCCAGCTTTCTATCCACCTTGTAGTACATTCATCCAATCCATACTTTTTTAACTTGCTGGCAAGAATACTGTGGGAGACCGTATCAAAAGCTGTGCTTAAGTCAAGATATTATCACGTCCACGGCCTTCCCCATATCAACAGAGCCAGTTATCTCATCATAGAAGGCAATCAGGTTGGTCGGGCATGACTTGCCCTTGGTGAATCCATTTTGACTGTTCCTGATCACCTTCCTCTCCTCCAAGGCTTCAAAATGGATTCCTTGAGAACCTGCTCCATGATTTTTCCAGGGACTGAGGTGAGGCTGACCCATTTGTAGTTCCCCGGATCCTCCTCCTTCCCTTTTTTAAAGATGGGCACTATATATATATGCTTTTTCCAATTGTCTGGGACCGCCCCTGCTCACCGTGAGTTTTCAAAGATAATGGCCAATGGCTCTGCAATCACATCAGCCAACTCCCTCAGCACCCTCGGATGCATTAGATCCAGCCCCATGGACTTTTGCTTGTCCATCTTTTCTAAATAGTCCTTAACCTATTCTTTCACCACTGAGGGTTGACCAGTGCACCAGTCAGGGAGCTGACCTTGTCTGTGAAGACTGAGGCAAAAAAAGCATCGAATAGTTCAGCTTTTTCCACATCCTCTGTCACTAGGTTGCCTCCCCCATTCAGTAAGGATCCCACACTTTCCCTGATCACCTTCTTGTTGCTAGATTGGACCAATCTAGAACTGTAATTATTAATATTTTCAGTAATAGATATACAGGACATTAATTTTAGTTGCTCTCTTCAATAGGATCATCCTGGTGATGGGGATATACAGCTTGATCCAAAGCCCTTTGAAGTCAGTGGGATTCTTTCCACTCATAAAAAGTACCTGTAGACAGCATGGTGGCAAATACATGGAGTTGGCAGATCAACAGTAATAATAGATCTGACAGAATTCATCCACCACAATTTTTATTTCTCTCCACCAGGCAGAATAGAAAATGCCTCCGAAATACTATAGTTAATAAAATCTCTTATTTTAAATTTGCATTTTATTCCATGTTAATCCAGTGACTATAGAAATTATATGGCTGAAATCTATTGGCTGTTGTTTCCTCTATAAATGGTACTTTTTATCATTCATTAAAGTAATGAACCAACATCTAGTGGTCTTTAGATTAGCAGCTAAATCATGGCATATTGATAAAAATATAAATTTTCTATGTATTTATTTGTTTGATAAAATGTAGTGTGTATTTTTTAAAAAAAAAGACAAGGTAAACATTAAAATATAAAAATGCGCAATTTTCATGGTATTTAAAATTATCTTACAAAATATGTTCAATCTATTGTAACATATTCTTTAAAAATTGTTTTCCAATATATGTCTCTGATCTTTTTATAAATTTCCAAACCGGTACTAGTTACCTGGAGAATTCTCTGGTAAACAAATTAATCTTTACCTTTTGTTGTTGTTGTTCTGTGTTTGTACAGCGCCTAGCATACTGGTGTCCTGGTCTGTGACTGGGGCTCCTAGGCACTATGGAATAATTATTATTATTATTATTATAATTCTTTAAACAGAAGGAATCACACACTAGGTCTCTCCATTGAAGACTCAAGTGAAATCCTGGACCACTGAAGTCAATGGCAAAATTCCCATTGAGTTCCATGGGGCAGGATTTCACCCTGAGTGTAATCCATAAGCATTTTCAGTTTCTATGTCTGACAGATTTAGCAAAAAGAGGAATTAATCTGTATGAATAAGAGTTGTCACTCCAAATCTATTGACTAGCAGTATTTACTTTGATTCCACAGGAAAAAGAGTAGTTTTAGCCAGAATCTTTTTATCAAGGGCCTCAACTATCTACTGCTATGTTATTTTACCATTTTTAAGGCTGTTGGCACAAGTGCTTGGTTTTCAAATTATTTTCTGTGCTAAAAGAAAAGATGCCCTTCCCTATTTATGACACTTACAATTGGGTCAGTCCCCAAACAGGTGATTTGTATCAGGACTTTCTGGTATTCACCACAGTTATAGGAATTTTAAAGGGTTTTCCATATTTTCTAAATCTAATTTTAATTTAATTGTCTAATTTTATTTAAATGCATCAGCTTGGTGATGAATTTATTCACAGTAACAGTAATGCCATTGCTTTCTTTCCTTAAGTCCAAGCTTACCGTTGAATCGTTAACATGTACTAAATTTTTCTAAGTATATGTGAAACATTTTATCAAACATATAATAAACACATGGAAAATTATTTTTTCTGTACAAGTAGACATATTTCAAATATCCTGAAATGGCCATATCTGGACTTCTGTTTCCAAATTACAAATATGTCACTATCAGATAAATGTACTACTGCAGTGTTTCTGTAGAAAAATGACTTCCTGAGGCCAGGCTGAAAAATAATTTCTGTGGATTTCCCAAAGCTTCTGAAACGTGTAAATCAGTTACTTGCTGCATTTGCAAAACCTCTAAAAACATTATGCTTGCATTAAATCCAAATCCATCTACCAAAAAAAAAGAAAAAAAGATAGAAGTTTTGCTTTGGGTCAGGCAAAGATGAAAAATCATAAAGTTCTCTAGTACTTGAGGAAAAATCTCTTAATTGGAAATAGAATGCCCACGTACCAGCATTTGTTTATCCTCCAACATGCTCAATGTTATTGATTTGTAGCCAAGTCTGACTATGAAAGGTAAGTTCAGTAAGATGCATTTTCCATTAGTAGAAAATGTACATTTGATTATTGTTGTTACGTTTGTGCACTGCTCATATCTGTTAAGTTAGATTCTTATTAATATCCCTGAATACTTGGTGGTGTCTAGACAGGAAGTATTTTTAAAAAGGGATATATTAATTAATTTTAGACTGCTTTCATATAATTTTTGGGGCCATAGTCTGCCTCCGTCATCTGTGGTGAGTACCCATAAGTAGTTCCATGTGAAGTAAATGAGACTATGATAAGACTAAGGCACTACTCGACATAAGTAGCTGCAGAATCTGAGCCACCGTTTTTAAAGAAAATAACAAGAAAATAATTTTATAAGCTCGGTATGTTAATTCAGAAAGCTAAATCATGAATGATCTGCAGCATGGTATGTATCCTGTTTAACCTCAAAATCATGCATTGACACAAGCTAGTAAAACATATGATGTATACAGAATGATTCTTTCTTTGCACTGTTTGTTGCGAATAAAAGCTGGTGAGCTTGCTTTTTATTCAGTCTGAACTGATATCTAAAATAAAACCCAAGGAAACAACTTATGTAATGTATTGTTCAAAAACGGGTCACTGTGATGAATTTTAAAATGTAGGATACTCTCTCACTGTTGTGTGGGGGACTGGGCAGTATTATAAGGTATCTGTGACACTGAACTAGCCCCTGAGCTCCTTCAGCTATTCCAGCTACCCCTCTCTGTTTTTCTTCTCCCATCTTTTCTTGATGCTCCTCTTTTCCTCCTTGTATCTCCCTGACAGTATTCCAAACACCTTGTAATACCAAAACCAGAGCTGTGCTACTTAGAATAGCAAAATGGCCATTGCAGTGGGGGAGCTCTCACTTTGGATTATTTTTTTCATTAGTAGTATTTTTGAAAGGCTAATAATGGGCATTTAAATATTTATGTTCAATTATAAGGTGTGTGATATGCAAAAGAATTGTTGTATTAGATTTTACTTTGCCTTGGACTTAGAGACAGTAGATTTACATCAGAGAGGGCCTGATAGCGGAGAATATTGTGGTCTGGAATTAATTTGAGCAAACATAGATCTATTTTGTATTTTCTTTTCCTCCTCCTCTCCCCCAGGCAAATAAAGCACTTTATGTAAGAAATTCATAATTGATCCTCAAGTGCTTTCTTGCCTTTTTAGAGAAAATTACACCAAATGGATTTTATGCCACCTTTTTTTCCTTCCCTTTTTCCCTGCCCCACTTCATTGTTCAGTGGCTGCTTGAGGATGACGAAGAGATGCATTGATGTTTGGAATGCTTCAGTGGGAATGCAGCTTTTATTTCAATTACAGATCTTTATTATTTTTTATTTGAATCATACCCTTTTACTCCACCACCCTTTCTGCCAAACTCTCCGTAGTTAGTAAACTTAAGGTTGACATAACCATAGGGACTATGAGGTGCTGTGTGCCTCCTGAAAAGTGCTATCAGATCAAATTGAAATAAGTGGGATTTGCGGGTACTCAGCACCTTACAAGATCAGAGCTATATGAAAAGCAGAATGGATGGGCTTTTTGGTTTTTCATTTGCCATCGGAGTGAAATAAGTAGGCATTAAGTACAACATTCATGTTTTATCACCCCTTGAATGCTATTTTTAAAAAAATTTAAGACTTTATTTAATTTTAAAAATATCTGAATTTTCTGAACTGATGGTTCATGTACTATGTGTTTATTGGAATAGTTAAGCCAGAGAATGAAGTGAATGACCGTGTTGTTAATTTCTGAGATAGGTAAAAATCTAGTATTAGAAAGGAGGCATAGCACAGTGAGAGACATTACGATAGCTTTGTTTATTCATGCTATTAATGAAAAGCAAGTGGAGCCCTTTGAAAATGTTTAGAGACATCATGTAGGTTGTTTGTTTTCCTAAATTGCTTGATTACGTTTCCCTTGTCATGAATGAAGTGGTTGGTTCTTATGTCTTTCTTCCCGTAATCCTTTATCGCAGGTCCTAGTGCCACCAATCTTATAATAGGTTCCATCGCTGGTGCCATCCTGGTAGCAGCTATTGTCCTTGGGGGGACAGGATGGGGCTTTAAGTAAGCAATGCCGCATGTCTTCTCTTCAGTGGCTATGGCATTTCTATTTTCTGCTTACATCACTAAGTTTTGAGTTCCTGCTACAAGACTCAAAGTGAAAATACTGCTTCAAATAGTTACACTTGCACTGAAAAAGAGGTGAAATGTAAAAAACCACAGATGTCACCAGGGTGCAAAGTTGGAGAACAGTAGTATACGTGGATTAACCTTCATAAGATTATGGAAAACAACTCCAAAAGTGAAAAAAGAAATACTTTTCTTCTCATGAAGAAGGTCTAGCCATCTCCCTATATCAATATTATTTTGGCATGCTTTGCAGAGAATGAAATATAGTGGTAGGAAATCTAAAGGCATGTATTTTTCAAAATGTAAACACTGAAGTTGTGCACAGCAATGCTTGAAAGCTGATACAAGGCTGCTCTGTGTCTAACCAAGATATGAAGTGTATACTATACAATTTGTTCTGAGTTTTTTGACAAAATGTCTTTCTGTCAAAAATGCTGATTCATTGAAACAGAAACATTTCATGGGAAATGGGCAGTTTTGAGAAATTTTCCATTTTGAGGAGGATGTTTGACACTTTCAAAATGAAAAGGTCTATTTAGAAATTTAAGTTAATTTATAGTCTAAAAAGATAGAAAACAAAACATTTCAAAATTATTGAAAAAAAAGTTTTAATTAACTTAAACTGATTTTTTTTTCCTGCAGATTATCAGTTCATGAAAATTTTCAAGATTTTGACTTTTCGTTCATAATTTACAGAATCTCGGAATTTTTTCTGAGACAGGAAACTGATTCCTGCCCAGCTCTAGTATATTACCATTGATTGACATGCAACATATATTGAGCCAAGTTCATTCAAGGTGTAACTTCCATTAACCAAAATGGAGTTATATTTTGATGAATTTGGACTATTATATGCTTTTCCTTGTAATGTCAATTACATACATCTTATCCATATCAAACTAGCACGCTAAGTCTAAATTTGGAACTCGTGTAAGTCGGCAAAGCTCCACTGACTTCTGTGGAGATAGGTTGATTTACACCAACTGATGACCTGGCCCCAGATGTTTAGCACCACCAAGTGTGAGAGTAACAGTCCCCAATGTCCCCTGTCCTCAAATCTTGGTAGGTTAAAAAAATCAGTTTACTTTTAAAACCTATTAATTTGTCATGTTAATGCTACACATTTATATTCCATTGGGGCAAGTCTTGTCTCTGTCTCTGTGGGGGCAAAGTGTTCTTTTTAAGCATTGTGGTTGTCAGGATTGTAGAGTCCAGTTCCATGGGAGCAGTTTATGTGCTGTTGGACAGGGTAAGGCCAGGTAATAGCCAGGCTGAAGTCCAAAAAGGCTACTCCTACTCCAGTTTACTATTTGGCAGAGGCAGAGTGGAAGCAACCTGGATGAAGAATACATCCCCACTTTTGCCATTGTACACAAATGTTCAACCAGGTTATTCCGGCTGGGAACATGATGCAAGCAATAATCCCTAAAGTTCTTAAATAGTTTTTTGTATTTATTGATTTTATATTTTTTAAAAACCACTTCAGATCAGCTATAATAAGAACCAAAAATCTAGGTTAAATATCATTGCTTTGCGTGCTCAAATAGTACAAGGGAGGTAATAGCAAATCTGTGTAAAAAAAGATTATTTTCCTAATCTCTCATTCACAGTTTCCTCAGGAGTGGTATATGACACCCACTGGAATTACAGTGGTGTGATAGCTGCTCAAAACTAAATGAAATTAAAAAGGAAGAAAAGGGTAGTTAAAAATGCTTGATTTTGTCCATGCTTTAGACATGAGCAAAAAAGAATCCCACTTGTCTTTTTATAATTAGTATATTAGAGTTTAAAAACAAAATTCTGCCCTCATTGTTTCTTGTGCTGCCTATTAATGTCAATAGCTTTCGATAAGTGTGAGGGCAGAATTTGGCCCTAAATTGATGTCTTCTTTGTAAGATAGTCTTAATGATGACCTGTATTTGTTCATCAAATTTTCTCACAAAGCCATTTCTGACATTGAGAGTTCCACACATTTAAAGATGGAAGAATGTGACTCTTTGTTACTTATGACATTCAATGCATAGGTTAAAAGCAAAACAATAGTTGAGGTATGTATTTTGGAGTATACAGCTACTGGTCGGATTTACACCCCTTTGCATGAAGACTCACCATTGAAATAATTGGGTCTTCTGCAAGCAGAGAGACTGCAAGATTGCTTATAATGTATAAAGGCCTAGTCTGTGAAATATTAATTACGGTTCACAACCTTTTGTTGCATATTGTGTTATTTTGATGTACTTTGCATCTTATATAGCACAGGTTCTATTAGATGCAAAATTATAAAAGAAAAGAAGTCATAAAAAGTATACATGTAAGAAGCTGTCTACATTAACATAGCATGTACATAATAGAGAAATATGTAATTTAGAGAACTTATTTTAATTATAGTATTGTTAATTCCGTTCAGGAACTTGAGCCAAATTCTGCACTCCTTCTTTGAGGAAATGTTCAATTAAGGACTGTAGAATTTGTACCTTTGTTAGCCTACACATACAAGTAATGTTAAGTCTGTCCTTCCCTCCACTTGTGGACTATTTTCCTGGGAATTAACGCACTGGGAGTTACATGATTGAATAACCTATGCATGAATGACAGTATACGCCTCTAGGTCTGTATTTGGCAGTTAGACACGTGCCGCTCCCAGTGAAGTAAATGGGAGCCATGTGCATATATCCACGTGCAGATGTTGGTGCTCAGCCCTAAAAATATGTATTTTAGGATGCATCTCCAGTAAAAAATTGTTTAAAATGTTGTTGTGTTCCAGGGCATATCCTTTTAAATGTAGACCTACAAACTCCTTTAAAGATTGATCTTGTGGGATAGTGGCTTCTGGATACTAGTATGGTAAACCTGGATTCAGGAAAGCATCCTTGTCCAGGACAGCACTTGAGATATGCTTAACATACTTGCTTAAAACAGTTAAGTGCTGACCTGGATGGGGTGAAGAAGTTTCACACTTAAGTGCATTCCTGAATCAGGACTTTAAATGGTCCAATTCTAACTTAAATAAAACAATATTAATTGCTTTTCTTGGTATTGTCAACATATAGATATATATAGATATAGATATATTTTGCCCAGCACAAAACTAACCTGCTCCCCTTCACTTAAATCACCGATACAAATGTTCCACTTTGCATCCTGCATGTCTTCCTGTCATACAAAAATATAAAACTATTTGGTATCCCTGTATGAGTACACTCTCATATTGAAAATATCAGGAGTTCAATATTTTAAAAAGAGCAAGATATAAATATTTATTCTGTAGCAGAACCTCAAATACAATGGCCTGGCCTAGCTCACAGCTTGAAGTGCATGTTTTTTGGGGGGAATTGAAAAGGCTTTTTCACTTGTATGTGGAAAAAGGCTAGCACGATGTAGGGCCTCTCACACTTTGCTTCCAGATTTTTTTTGTAGGATGTTCAAGACTAATAGCGTGGGTTTTAATTTTCCTTTTAAGCAAGTGATGTTTCAGTCTTTAGTAATGTGAGAAAAAGTAGCCAATACTTTACAAACTAGGAGATGTGATTTTTGTTCCACAGGTTATCAGGTGTTCACATGCACATACAGTACTGTGGTGTCAAGTCCAAATCAAACGTAAGCTGCAATTAAGCAAATTTTGTTCATGAACTTAGTGGGTCAGTTTGGTATAAATTAGCAAAACAAACTAGGATTTATTTTTAGGCGTTTTCTGGAAAGATATGGATAAAAATAGGAATGAAAAGTTGTTGTGATCAAGTCTCAGTAAAATGTTTGGTGCACGTAGATCTTAAGGAACATATTTAGTCAATTTGAGTTAAATGTTGCTAGTGAACACCCTGTTAGGAACTATATTTTGTTTCACAGAAGACCTTGTTTATATTTTGATGAAGTTGTCATTGTTTTTTGTACTGCAGTAGTGTTTAGGGGCCCCTCTCTTGGGTCAGAGCTGCACTGTTCTAGGCACTATGCAAATACATAACATGTATTGATGGTGAAATTCACATAATGGCAGCAGATCCATGGACCACCCTTCAAACATTACAATGTTTCATTAAGGACTAAAGTGGAAGCGGAGTGAGGGGTTAGTTAATGTGGGCAGTCTTGTGTGGGCCCTCTGAATTTCACCTTTAGGCTCAGTTTCCAGTTCTTTTTAATATAGAATTACTTGACAGTGGTGAATGTATACATGTGTAGTTTTGCTAGAGTAAGGAATGCAGTTGCTTTTTTAAATGCTGGTTTGACAGTTTGTTACCTTTTGAAAGGGGGTACTTGGTAAATAACAATATTAAGTAGTAGTACTGGTAAGGGCTAAATTTAAAAAAAATGTGGGCAGTTTCTTTTGAGACTGCATAATAGTCCTCTGAATGGGGAATAGATCAGTAGGGGAGGTGCTGTGGTAGGTAAAAATGTATAGGCACAGTATTATTCCCAGGACTAGCTGCTAAGAACCAGAGCTTTCCTGCCCCGTGGAGGATTACTAGTTGGCCAAATATTTACCCAATCCTTAAACTTCTGCATACAGGCAGCTTTAGGAATTTAACTTGAGCTAAATCCTGTACCCTATTGATACCGGAAAGTCAAAAATGATCAGCAATGCTATATTTCTGTTGTGGTGTAGGGCAATACAGCAGAGAGCCTGTGCAGTGAGATTCTGAAACCTTGTGTATGCTTCCTATAGGAACTACATACCAGCTCTCTGGTTTGTCAGTAACATCTATTTTTCCCTCCACTCTGCATTTCCTTGCAAAGTGTGTGCAGTGGGTCCATGAGCAGCATGAATCCACCTGCTCAAAATCAAATAACACGCTATGTCTACTACTGTTCCTCATGCCAACAGATGGCAGAAGGCTAGCTAAGCAGGTGCCCTAGACTCGATCTCTGTTTTGAAGCTGATGATCCCATCCCCCAGCTTTGTTGTTTTAATTTGCAATTTCACATAGCAACAGCCTGGTTACCGTGGGTTTGCTCACTTTTTCAAGATCTGGTGTGGGGAAACTTTACAGAAACATTACTGATTTGAAGGGACTGTGCAGTCATTGGAGTAACCCTTAATTTTTTTGGCAAGAGTTTGTGTTTCTGTGACCATGGAGGAAGGCACCAACTTACAAGAACATAATGTACTGCAATAGCAACACTAGTAATTAGTTGCTACTAAAATAGGCAGTGTGTTTGTGCATTCGTTGCTGTGATCTTCTCAGAACACTTATAAGCAAAGAGGAGACAAATAGGTTACATCAAAACTGTAGTAAAAGACTGGGGTAGCAGTGGATTTATTTTGTATATTTATTTTTGCAAAGAATAAACTATGCTGTCAAAAGGGTTAAAAGCAACTGTCCTAAATGGAATGTAGGTGATTATTGCTTTGCACTGTGGCTTGTTATCGTCATGCTATGAGTATTTTATTTTTAACAGAAGTAATAGTTGTGTTTTTCTTGGATTCACACCTAATGGAGACTGAATTTTTATTACTGTGAATTATTGAAACTGGGATTAAATGTAAAAAAAAAAGTTAATGCCGTGTTAGAGTTCCCTGGCTAAAACAGCACCAAAAACAACAGGCAATGCAGAAGTTAAGGTGGTGGCCTCAGCATCATTCTCTGTAGCGTGACCCTTCCCCCGAGGGCTCATTTCCTCTTCCTCACATTGGTGTCTACTGCACTAGTGAAGGCACCCACGGTGTTCTTCCTCCTCCTCTGGCCAATGAGCATGTGTGGGTCTGCAGCCTTGAAGAAGAGCCAATGCTTATACGGGCTGGAGGAGGAAATAGGGAGCCCTGAACAGCAGCCTCTTGTGGAGTGGAAGGGAAGTGGTCTTAGTGCTTCTGCGTTTTGCTGCTGAGGAAGAATGAGCAGAAGGGGCCAAGAGGGAGTCCAAAAGAGCAGCCGTTGCTAGCATACAGGGAGCATATCCTGAAACTGCAGTGAAGCCAGGTGAGGTTCTAGGGGTATGTCTATACAGCATTTGGATCGAGCCTCCCAGCCTCAGTCGACAGACTCAGGCTAGCAGGGCTTGTGCTAGTCCTTTAAAAATAGTTGCATAGCCAGCATTTTAAAGTTGCCACTCAGATTGGAGCTCGGGCTCCAAAGCCTAGGAAAGGGGGTCAAACCTGGCTGGGAGGCTCACTCCAAAATGCTGTGTAGAGATACCCCTATTGGCCAGAGAGGGGTGGCTGCTGTTCAGTATCTCAGAACAACTATTCCCAGAGGTAGGTGAGCCAGCCAGCAGGGAAAGACCACACTCCTGTCAGTCCTAGCCAGGCCTGTCTCCTACCTCCTCAAGATAGGGCCCAGGATATCTACCCTCCTGTGGTAGGCCAAATTCTGCACTCAGATGCACGAATTTCTGTTTTCAGTGGAATCCATATGCAATCATTTGGGGGAAGAATGTGACTGAGTTTGTGTTTAGTTCTGGGGAACTAAACATTTAACAAGGCATTGCTAAAACTAATGATCTTGCAACATTTCCATTTTAAACCTCAGTTTTAAGTATTTTACAACTGAGCTATAAAAATGATTTGCACTTTGATATACATCTTTTCTGCTAGTAATTTGTTTTATAATCAGAAGCTGCGTTTCGCATTTTTGAAGTTACAAAAATATAGCATAGTAGTCTAAGATGTAATTGGATGTTAATGGTGCCTTTAGTCCATTAAATGAACTGAGCTTTTTGGATATATCTATATCTATATATATTTGTGTGTGTGTTTTTTTTTTTAAATATTAAGGGCTAACGCATGCTTTGAAGCCACAGCCTGCAATAGGGGCCAGTGCAAAGCCGCACTGCCACATGGGAAGCTCCGGAGGCTTCCTGGGACAAAGCACAGCCTCTGCAATACCCTTTAACACAGTGGTTCCCAAACTTTAACAACCTGTGAACCCCTTTCACTAAAACATCAAGTCTCGCAAACCCCCTCCTAAAAATGAATATTTCAAGAGATTTTCTCCTTTACCTGAGTACAAATTATAAAAGCAGTGATCCTGGAAATATAAAAATTGTTTTTATGACATGCTTATTACACAATATTTATTTTATTTATCATTACAGTATTTTTATTACATTATGAAAACGGCAATACTCTTCCAAGATCTCACTTTCATAGCTTGTATCACTTTGAATAAGCCTGTTATAAGACAAGGCTCCTATGTTTCAGCAAGGAGTATCAGATGTGAAATAGCATGAAGGTATTTAAGAAGCCAACTCAAATCGTTCCTCCTACACAAGCATTCAGGTCTTGAGCAGTCCAGGCAAACAACGCTCGTTACAACAAAGCTTAGCCTTGTTCTTCATAATAATTTTAAAAACAATGCTAGTTGCCTATTTAATTTTAAAAACAGCAAAAAATATCCACCTCCCTTTCCATTTCTTATAAGGAGTCTTGAAGTTTAAATCTCCTCAGTGTGATAGATATGCTTGCTTTGATCTGCTTAGCTCTTGGAAGTCTAGGGGCTCCGGGGTCCCTAGGGACAGCTCTGTCCATCATTAGGGAATTTTTTCCTGAGAATCCCCGTAACATTTTGCGAACCCCCAGGAGTTCACAAACCCCAGTTCACAAACCCCACTGCACAGTATGTGGCGTGCCGCTCTACCCTGACCGCACATAAGGCCCATTCTGCTGAACAGTATGTGGGAGGAGCATGACTCTTGGGGAGTGTAGCGTTCCTGTGTGCGCTAACCCGATAGTCCTTGTGTGCTCTGACTGCAAGGATTGCATTTGTGCCCAGCCCTGCACTTGGTGTAGGGGTGAGGGAAACAATTATACAGCCAGGTGGGGGATCTTGATATAGCAGGGTAGAGGGTTCAGCTGACTCTTCTGACCAGTGTTCATCAGGAAGATTTATACAACGTGATTTTTTTAGCAGTGCTTGGAGCTTAGCTATAATGGAGGATTAGCAGAATAGTGTAGGAAATTCATTTTGATAAATTGCTACACTCTACTTGGCCTATGAATAAATGGGGATCCTTCAGTAGTAATATTTTTAGTTCCCTCACTTCTAGTTATGATTTTTTGGGGGGGGGAAACCAAGATTTGTTCATAGTGGTTAGAGCATGTGACTCTGTCAGGAGGCCTGAATTCTTCTCTCAGTTCTGCCACTGGCTTATTGTATAAGCTTGGGTGAGATAATGTTATCCACCTTAGTTAAGCACTTTGAGATATTCAGATAAGTATTACATAAAAGCAAGGTGTTATTTCTTACCAAATAATTAATATGCAAAACTGACTTACTGAACATCAAGAATAGTGTATTTCAAAAACAGTTTTGAGTACTTATTTTGAATGTCACATTTAGATCCCTACACCCTTAGTTTTCAGGCATGACAGCTTTGTCAGTCTCTGATATTATGGAGAAAACAGTTGTTACTAATGATTGACCAGAGGAAACATAACATTTTGATGTAACATATTAAGGAAATACTGAAAAAGAAGAAAGGCATTAGCAGACTTAATTTTTTACCTTTGGAAGAATGTATTTTCATTTAATGAACTGTAGGGCGTGATCGAAATGAGATCTGTGGCTTTGAAATAGACCCTAGAAGACATTTGATATGATGTGGGCTGTGTTACAGTTCCACAACAGTTGGCGGCATTTCCAAAGCGCGTCCATTGCTGCTCAGAGACAGTACTAGCAGGATTGTGCTGCTCAGGAGTACTACTTTAGGAAGGGGTCAGTTGGAAAGACCTGGGGGGTTATATTGAGAGGCTAGCAAAACATGTTCCCACTGTAACTTCATACTAAATGACAGGTTTCAGAGTAACAGCCGTGTTAGTCTGTATTCGCCAAAAGAAAAGGAGGACTTGTGGCACCTTAGAGACTAACCAATTTATTTGAGCATAAGCTTTTGGAAGTGAGCTGTAGCTCACGAAAGCTTATGCTCAAATAAATTCATACTAAATGTCACAGAGCCCACTCATCAATTTAATAGAAAAACTTCAGGCAACACATTCGACTTTAATATAGGCTTTTAGTGGTTTGTCCCCTTAAAAATAACAGGAATGCAAACATTTTCCAGAATATTCATTTAAATTTGGAGCTTAATGGATGGTTAAATCATCTGAATTTTTCACGTGTATTAGTAATCTGGTTTTTTAGATTTGTTTTAAAGGTAAATAACTGTTAGTTAGTGGGGGGTTTGAATTTCAGTATGCCGTGTAACATATATAGACAGTCATTTAAAGCACTCCTTTTCATACACCATAGAAAAATAGAGAAACTGGCAGAGAGAGTAAGTCCAGACAAGTTTTGATTCAGATTTAAATAGTCAAATATTATTCAGACTTCCTACTTACAATTCTACATGTGACCAGAAAAACGGTATCCATTAATATCAGATCGACTCAGAGGGTATGAATGCTACAGAGATTTCTGGGTTGATATATCTAAATAGTGCAGTCAGTTTGAGTCACAATGAGGATTAGTACAATACCTTTCTATAAAAAGGGGAAAAAATGAAATTTTAAAAGCCTGTAACTCTTACGCTGCATGCTTTCATAACAAATAGTCAAGCAAGCACTGGCACAAGATCAAAGGCTGCCAGGTTCTCTGAAAGAACTGTCCTGGATAATTTTTCTTTTTGCACTGATTCCTAAGTCACCTGTACAACTTAGGAAAGGCTTGCTTTCAGCTTAAATATTACAGCAATGGTGGTATTGGGAGAGCACAGTCAAAAAGGAAATTTTGAGATTTGTGTATATAATTTTTAATTCCTGTTCTGTGTCTTTTGCATGACAATTTGGTGGCGGTAGTGGTGCACATGCCCAATGTTAAGACTAAATGCATGAGCCCCTTGCTTGATGCCCCACATAAAGCCAGATTATGGGGAGGTTGCACCCAACTTGTGCTGTTGCCTTGTAATGTCTTGCTGTTTATTGATATAGGGTATCAATATCGTAGGAGACTGGACATTAGTATAAAAGCTAAATTGTAATGGCATAATTAAAAGTCTCTGTCCATTCTCCTTCGAATGCAGTGTCTCAGTATCTGCTATATTTTGTACCTTATTGGAGATTCAAAGCACATTGTCCATAGTATGGTAAAGGCTCACAGACACACTAAGATAGCTTGGTCCACTATAAAATTATCTGTGGATTCAGGGTAGCCAATCAAAGATGGATACCTGAGGGAGCATGGCCACCTCATTTGTGGAAGATCTATGTTTTGGCGATTAATGAGCACCTGTTATAAACAGCCAGATACTCTTAAAATGCAAAAAGGCAATTTTGCATTTGAAATGTGACTATTTTGAATGGTTCCAAATGATGTACAAATGCTGTCCTGACTTAATGTATAGACATGTCAGACAGTCTGAAAAACTTCCCATCTAAATAGGACTGACTGCCACGTGCAGTACTGCAAATAAATAAATAAATAAAAAGTTAATTATATACACCATATAGATTTAACACATGCAATTTTAAACTTCATAGAGACGGCAGGAATTGATACTGTAATACAGTGTGTCCAAACCCTCTCATGGTCAAATATTACAGTTACTTCACTGTAAGGTTAGTTTGTGAGACTACCCCAAAGTGAGCTTATTACTTTACTATGGTGTTAGCACTGCTTCTCTCCCATTATGCCTAACTAATGTTTTGTGTTTTTCCTCCTCATTTCATATCCCTTTGACGCACACTGGAAGAAATGTCAAAAAGAGAAGGTACGATCCAAATCAACAAGGTCCTATCTGAAGGAACTTTCCTGGAAAAGCTTCTTCTTGCACTACTGGATTCTGGGTGTGGAGTCTTTGCTGTCACTGTGCAGGAACTCAGTCAATAAAGAAGAACATTAGAAATGGTAATGACTAAAGTTGGGTTGCTGGGGATGGAGTGAAGGAACACTGTCTTTTTTGGAGATAAGTTCAAATACTCCCGTCCTTTCATCTTTCTCTTAAAAAAAAAAAAAAAAAAAAAAAAAAGACCGTGAAGGACAACTGTTTATTTTTTTCTTTTTGTTTTTCCAAAGAAAGAAAGAAGGGGGCAAACCAACCAAGTGCAATAAGAGAACTGTTTCAAAATAGTAAAATAGAAGATTTTTTTCCCTAGCCTGCTGGCACTAACTTGAGTTTGCATGACTTTTTTTTTCATATTAAATGACAAATTCCAGTGGCATGAGCAGCTAATTTTGGAAAGGGTAAACTGCATGGCATATATACAACAAACAAACAAGCTAGCAAGCCCGCCCGCACAAGATCTGCACCCAAATATATACAGAGAAGAAAACAACAAAACACAGAATGCAGAGGTGGTGATATTAGGCTCTTCTTATGAAATCTTCTTCCACCAATGCAGTGCATTCTTTGTCTCTGGAGAGAAAGCTCCCTATTCTGTGGATTCATTGTCCCTGTTCTTTTATCTCCTGGACTAAAATTCCTTTGGGCATGGGAGCTATTGTTTTTGAGCAGTGATAATATATAATTCTTCTATAGAAAGAAAAAATGTATATATGGAAATAAGAGATTGACATATAATTTTCACGTACCTTTACTGAAGGATTTCCTTAGAAAGGTTCTGTTCTCTGTGTAAATCTATTTTTGGTGGTTTAATTTTGCTCCCCTTTTAATCTTTCTAGCATGTTGTTTAGCGGGTGTTCTGGGCTTGCTCAAAAAAGGCAGCTGTAGCATGCAGATCCAGGGAGTTCTGGCACCAAACAGGTGTGATCTAAAGTTTGTATGCTTGAAACCAAAAAACAAACCATATTAAAATGTGTAAATGCATATGTATTTAATAAGTCTCTTTTGAATTACTTTTTTGGCTGTCATGCAGATTTTCTGTATATAATATAAGAAAATTGACACCATCTCAAATTAATCACGAAAGTGCCAAGTTCATATCTTTTTAATTTTAACAACTATTTCCTTTATCTAGCTTTTTCAAGTGAAAGGAAAACAAACTTAAGTAAGCCTTAAAATATTCACAAAATGCTGAAAGCTTGAAACAAGCTAAGGCTTTCCCTTTTAGTCCATTTTCCCACCCATTCTCCTCTCTCCCTTCTTCACAGGCTTGCAAAGATGATCCAAACATCCGAGTCACTCTGAGTTTCCCTCTTTAGTACCTATCACCCTTCAAAGTACAATCTGGGGAGATGCTACTTCTACTATGGATGGTTACTGTCACTCTTAGGGTTTGTTCAGATTTCACTTCCGAGGGTTGGCACATTAATGATATTACTTGTATGTACATGGGGCACAGTCCAGTCCACTGACAAAGTGGAAGGGCTCCCATTAACTTTAACAGGCATTGGACTTGGGCCTTGGTGAAGTGGGCAAAGAAAAGCTTTAGAGCATGTTCATAATTCTACTTACTCTGGTTTTACACTAGTAACTTGACAGGATTCAATGGAATTACCTCTTATTTATATTAGTATAAATGAGAGGGAGTTAGTCCGATAACTCGAACTCCATTTAGGTCTTATATTTCATTTTCCTGACTTTCATTTTCCTTGTTCAAATGTTGAGTCAGTTTCTGGATTTAGCTTTAAAAGTAACTGATGGAAATACTAGGAAAAAATTAGGGTTGCAATTACTATAATTTTTTTTTTTTTTGCTTTACTTTGTTCAATAAAACATTTTTGCCTCCAAACATATTTCAAACTCTTTCAGATTGGATATTGTCAGAGAAGTCTTTCCCATGAAAACTATAATGTTTTGCAGACAATATAGTTATTTGTCAAATGATGTTTTAGATAACGTGATTTTGTTAAAGCTACCACTGTTATTGCATTATGAGTAAGAGGTGCTACACTTAGGTAGTCTGTGTTGATATAGATCTACTCCATATTGTGATAACAGGGCTATTTACAGCATTATTTCAACATTATCTGACTTCAGGGCAAGAGTTTTGGTTGTATTAATGTTCGATGACAATGAATACTTGTAATTTTGAGGGGAACTCAAAGTACTTGCGTTGTAGTATTGCCCACTGGTACTTTGTTGCTTATTTCCACTTTGCTACTGCATATGGAAGATATAATTACTCTCTGGCAGGTACTAAACTGCACATTTTGGTTCTACTGCAAAATCAATATGGTAACTACAGTAGAAATGCCACTGTGGTTACAAAACCAATTAGGTGTCTAATGTAACTACCTGTATAATAAAACTTTGATGATAAGCATTTCACAAATAACATTGTAAATGTGCGATGTGATGATTTTAATCAGACCACAGTGGTCCCCAAATATTATGTACATATGGTAAGTGTTGGTGTAACTTTTTGTTACACTAGCAATTTCATAGGAAATACGATTTCTTGACTGAATTTACGCTCCACTGTTTAGCTGTGTGCGTGTATGTGTAAAACACACAAGCATTATGCTCTGTATGTACAGGATGTAAATGACATCACATAACTCACAAAAGTGGATTACAATAAATCTTTTCTGTGGTACTAGAGTTATGTAGTCTTAACCATTTAGCTAGATATTGTTGATTTTCTAAGCCATTCATTTGCTACATTTAGTATTGTACACATGCTACTTATGTTAATTTATCATAACGTGTCACAATTTAATATTAATAGAGTAAACGTTAAGCAATGACAAGTCCCCATTTCACCCACTATATTTTTGCTCCACTCTATGATTCATCTTGACAAGAAAATGTATGGTAACTATACAGCTCTTACTGGTATGCTGCATGATCCCACTGAACTGACCTAATCCTTTTATAAGAGAGCTCTATGAGGCAAATTAAATATACTGTAGGTGCATGTTAAAAAATAAATTACATAGAACTAGAGTTTTATAAAGTTTTCTTTACTATGCAAAGATGGGTATTGCACAAACAAAATTTAAAGACAAATGTCTGAGGAACTTCACAAAGTAATACTTGAATTTATTTTTGTTTGAAAGCCTGTCAACCATGTTTTATATTCATTGTTGCTTCCACTATTAATCTTCCTTTTTTAAAATGATTTGTAAATATTTTTAAGTGCACAATATGATGTTATGAGCCAGTTTTTGTTTGGAGTTAATGCTCATTCATATCTTGTTGGCTGCTGATGAATGGAAATTTAATAGTCATTGTTCTGCAACTCTTAGTAAAATGAGTATTAAAAACATCATGAACATGGAATGTTGTAGCTTTGTTCTGATCATTTTTCTTCTTTCTTATGTATGCTTATTTTATTAAATTCCCATGTTCAGAATGTCACCAAGCTTGCAGGAACAATCCGAAGCCTCAATAAGAATGTCTGATTATAGATTCTGACCAAGAGTCATCCAGCCTTAAATGCTGAAAGATTTTTTCTAATTATTAGTTTCAGGTGAGATCTTTGCTTTTAAAATGTACATACTTTCCCCATCAGAAGAAAAAACTGGGTGAGTGAGATCAGTAGAGATGCCAGTTCTAATCTCCTGCCCGGTGGTCTCTGTTTTATAATCAAAAAGAGCGAAAACCCCATGAGTCTTACACTTGTTCCCCCGTGGAACTCCCATTTGAATCAGTGGGAGTTACAATGCTTCCGCATTCTGAATTAGTTTGAAAATAAGATATTACCCTGACTTATTTTGCTACCAAGTCTTTAATACAGAGCCGGATCTAAATGAAGCATTGATGTATTTGTAAAGAGGGATACAATGTTGGTCTATTGTGTATGAAAATTTACAATATTTTTGCTTTCAAGGAATGAAATCTTATGTAAGTACCATAAAAGCCAATATAATAAATTAGTGAATATGAATGAATTTCTGCCCTTGTTTATACAAGTGCAACTCCAGTGTAATCAGTGGAATTGCATGCTTACAACAGCATGACAGTTGGCCCTCTTATTGATATAATAATATAAGAGCATAGGAAATATTAGATGTATGACAGTAGTGTAAGAAGCTGAATGTCCTTACTAATTTCTTCAGTCCTTCATGGGAGAAGAGCATGGTTTTATCTTAATGCTTCACAAATTGTATAAATCAAATTTCTCATGCGAACAGTATATGGGTAAAATTTCCAAAGCTGCGGAAAGTGACAAAGGAGCCTAGGTCCCATGGAAAGTCAATAGTTTTTCACATGCATATAGAAGTCAGTGGAACATAAGAGTTTCTCCTGGGGTAATTCTGCACCACTGCACATGCGCAGAATTCCTGTGCTGTGCAGAATTTTGTTTTTTCCCCATAGAAAATACATTCTGCTGGAAAGATGCTGCAGTTACGTCTTTTGCTCACAAGGGGCCGCCATGGTACCAGAACAGAGATCAGCCGCTCCTGGGACAGCCCCAGCTGCGGATAGGGAACAAAAGAGGCTGCCTTCCTCACAGCATCCTGCCCGTGAGGCCAGGTCAGGAGGCATGGGATATGGAGGGGACAGACTGGGGTGGGGGATGAATGGAAGTGGGGGTGTAGTGACATATGGGGTAAGGGGTGCAGACACACCTGGGGATGGGGATGAGGGGGCTGAGTAGGAGTACAGGTATACATGGGAATAGGGGAGGGGGTGAAGGGCCACGTGGCTGGAAGTGGGGTGGCTGAGTGAGGGTGCAGGGATACATGGGGATGGGAGGGAGAGGGTGGCTGAGTGGGGGTGCAAGGACACATGGGGTTGTGGGGTGCAGTGACGGATGTGCCTGACTGAATGAGAGCGGCTAGGGATCAACCAGGGTCTGCATGGTGGAGACTCCCTAACAATCCCTCCCTGCCCAAAAAAACCCAAAAAACGTGTTCTATACTTTTCCCACCCACACCCAACAACCTCCCAGGTTCACACCCAGGCTTCTTCCAGCAATTGCTTCTGTCTCCCTCCACTCCTGTTACCCCTGACTCTCCCAAGCCTTTGCACTGCTTTTGAGGGGTGCAGGAAATACATTTCTGCATTGTAGTTTAAATTAATCAGAGTTCTGTATTAATATGCCTAGTAAGGAGTCTTTGTCAAAAACATTTTGTGAATCTTTTGTTGCCTGTATTGTTACAGACAGAACCATCCCTAGGGGGGTGCGGGGCCCAGGGCAGAAGTTACAGATTAATCTCTTCCAGGACTGATCGCACTGGCCAATTGCACTGGCCCATGGGGCCCCCCAAAGTGCGGGGCCTGGAGCAGTCACCCCGGTTCACCCTAGGGATGGATGGCTCTGGTTACAGACATAGTTGCTGATAGGTATTTTGAAATAAATTACCAAAATAATTGAAACTGGTGTGATTACATTGTGTTATGTTGACAAAAAAAATGCAGAATTTTGCAGAATGTTTAATTTTTTGGCACAGAATTCCCTCAGGAGTAAGAGCCTAAAACTCATTGATTTTCAATGGGACTCAATCTTCTTTCACTTTACGCACTTTTGAAAATGTTATCCCACATCTGTAAATCAGACTGACTGGGAACTTTTGGACTGGACCAGCCTATCATTTCTTTTTGTATCCCAGTCAGATGGCCATAAGTCTGGGCAGATGTGAAAGGAAGATCATTGGAGCTACACTGATAGACATCAACTGAGGATCTAGCCCACAGTTTTTAAAGCCCTCTTAAGTCAAAATTATCACTAAGTACAAAGGTACTTTAAAATATAATAATGGACCAAATTCAGAATCCATTGAGGTCCAAGGGTAAAGTTTTCAAAAATGTCCCTGTTACATAAAAGCTCTTGCAGATTTTATCCAATTTTTTTCCATAAACTTGGGCTTTGGATTGGGACTAGTATGACTTAATTAAGAAAGATTGATTCCTTAATAACACTTGTAGTGCCGCCATATATGAGTTATGATTAAACTTCGCTGTAAAAAACAGTTGCCAACTTATGAGGGTTTTTAAACTTCCTTTTTTTGATTTTTAGATTTAACATTTCCATTTCTTTGCAAAGGCTTGTAGCATTATGTAGTAATTATATATATATTAAAAAAACATTCAAACCTAACATATCTGTAAAACTATATATATCTCAATGTCAGCTTAAACATAGCTGATGCTTAGAAATGAAAATGAAATAATGAAAATATCTATCACTTACTTTTCTTTATTATTTTATCATGAACCAGATGTTAGAATGGACAACTTGACAAATCAGTACTCTGACGAATACTGATTGAATTTATGGAAGATATAGATTTACCTTTACATCTTTGGTTATTCTGTACTCTAAGATCTGCAACTGGAATTTTGAAGACAAGAAAACTCTGATTGCAGAAAACACGAATAGCAAGGTGCCAAGGCGAAGGGTAGCTCAGGTCAGAATTTGTGGGAAGATATAATGGATCTCTTAAAACCTACAATATCTAATTTCTGATTAGTCATTCTGTATTTCACCAAGGGGAGCAGAATATAGCTCTGTGTTCTTAGCTTTGTAATGCACTGACTACATCCTTTTCTCTCTTGTTTTCTTCTCCCAATACTGTATGTTAACTGTTCTTAAATCTGCCTCCATGCTAACACTGAAATCTAACAAACTTACTTGTTGTGCTGTTATTTAAAGTCTCCACTTATATTGCCATTTGAACTCCTACTTTTTCAGTATAGAAAGGTCAGCCCCACAAACTCACTAGTTCAGAGTTAGCAGTAGTTGGTAGTCTCTACTAAAACTACTCAATAACCTAAATGCATTAAGTTAGACCTGTGGTATGTGGACTTAATGGCAGTATTTAGATTCAAACCTACCTTATGAGATACAAGAAACAATGGCATGCTAGTGCTGTATTTCAAACTTGCACCATTATAACCACAGATACAGTCATGCGATCTACCTGAGGCACTTGCTGTAAAAGTTAACTACTATTTTAAAAGTCATGTACAAATAAGAAATAACCCACTTGGGTAAGCAGCCAGTAATTAATGAATTGGGAGCAATAGGACTTGAATGAATGATGTGGGTGACATATGATCAGGTGCATTCCTCTTACATTACATCAGAGCTAGAGCTAGATCAGAGCAGAACTAGATCAAAGCTAGCTCAGGTATGTCTATGGGACCTCGAGTCACACCTTCTGATTGCATAGTAGACATACCCTTAGAACCACATACTCAAGCAGATGGATCCTTACCTAAAGCCCATAGAAGTCAGTGGGCTTTAGATCAGGCCTAAGATGTGTATCCATTTTGATATTAGTTCTATTAGCAACTGCATATCACTGTGGTAACCTGATAATACCACACTATAATAATATGCAAGGAACCCCTGATTTACTGCCAAAATGTTTCTCTGGTGGTGATTCTCTAAAAAGTGACAAATACTAATTTTCTGTCTTAAGTATCTGGATACTGTAGGCTGTTTTAAACCAAATATTTTGCTCTGGGACTTGGATTCCATATTTTGATTGGTATAACATGCTGCTTTTTTTGAAGGTACTAGGTCTGGTTGGCACCAAAATTTGGCTGGGAATGTGGGTAGGTTTTGTAACAAATAGCTTTCTTAATCTGTTAATAAAATTTTTATCTTCTCACCCTTCTTTGTCCAACATTACTCTTCCTTTCTGCTTTGGTCCCATTGTCTACATGCCTGATTCAGTAACAGTCATTGGCATTGTCCCTGTGATCAACTGATTAGGGTGGGGAGCTCTTTATCTGATGCACAGAGCCCCTATAAGTCATTGCCGTAGGACTGACAGATTTCACCTTGATTCTTGGACCAGGAATCAGTCTGCTTATGGTGTACAGCACTGTAGCACACTTTGTATAAATAGTATTTTGAAGGGAAGCAGGGCTGAGGGAATTACTGTTTCTGGATGCTGCTGATTGACTTTCACCTGAGGCGCCAAGTAAAGAGTCATAGCCATGGTGGACCAAGAGCTGTGCACCCTTGATCCCTCAAATAAGAGCAACCCTGTTCAGGTCAAAGAACTCTCTCACATTTTCCAGCCATTGGGTCTACCTGCCAGCCATCCGAACCTAAAAGGGGATGGGGAGGAACCTGGATCAGGATCCTGTTGTTCTCCGAGGTCAGGGATTTGCTGAAGATTATGGTGTGGACAGAATCAAGAACATCAAAACTTGCAGCAGTCAGTCAACATGCAGCCAAGCTATTGGCAGGAACTTCATTATTGCATGTGTTTGTTGTAAAATTATAGCATATACTGGAAAATGGGGACTAGTATCATTAGAAATATTATTTCCTTTAGATTTGCAGTAGGACATATTAGCTCATATGTATGACTTTGACTGCTTGAGTTGGCCCAGAATCAGTCCTAGAGTTAAGAAGTCTGGTAATGCATCATTGGAAAAGTAATTATCCAGAGATTTGGTCTACGGCCGTGATGTCAAAAAGCTGTATTTCATTTATACTCTGTTGTTGTAGCTGTGTTGGTCCCAAGCTATTAGAGAGATCATGTGGGTGAGGTAATCTCACCAACTTCAGCTGGTAAGAGAGACAAACTTTTGATCTTGCACAGAGCTCTTTGTGTAAGCTTAAGAGTTTGTGTCTCTCATCAACAGAAGTTGACCCAATAAAAGATTTCACTCACCTTGTCTCCCAAATTTCTAATATCCAACTTAACTTATTTACACTGAATAAATCCATTCCTTAGAAAAGACTCTTCACTAATCATAGAATCATAGGACTGGAAGGGACCTCAAGAGGTCATCTAGTCCAGTCCCCTGCACTAACGGCAGGACTAAGTATTATCCATTCTACACCATTCCTGACAGGTGTTTGTCTAACCTGCTCTTAAAAATCTCCAATTACAGAGATTCCACAATGGCCCTTGGCAATTTATTCTGGTGCTTAACCACCCTGACAGGAAGTTTTTCCTAATGTCCAAACTTAAACCGCTCTTGCTGCAATTTAAGCCCATTGCTTCTTGTCCTATTCTCAGAGGTTAAGAACAACAATTTTTCTCCCTCTTCCTTGTAACAACCTTTTATGTACTTGAAAACTGTTATCATGTCTCCTCTCAGTCTTCTCTTTTCCAGACTAAACAAAACCAATTTTTTCAATCTTCCCTCATAGGTCATGTTTTCTAGACCTTTAATCATATCTAGACAGAGATTGTTTTATAGCACCCTAACTTCACATTCATAATTAACATATGAGGATTCCTTCATCCCACCCTAAAATGAAACAGTGGAGATGAGAAATTGATTTTTCTATCATTATCAGTTAACATATTTAGTGGTTAGAGCTGGGGACTGGGAATCTGAACCTCCAAATTCTATTCTCAGCTTTTTCACCGATTTACAATGTGACTGAGTCAATCAAATAGACTTTGTGCTTCAGTTTACCCATCAATAAGTGGGGATCATAGTACTTTCCTATCCTAGAGGATGTCAGAATCAATGTTCTCTCTCTGATTTTCTCTACCGGTCCAGACACTTGGGTTATAGTTCATCCCAACCAGTAGGTAGAGATGGTACATAAGGTCTTTTGATGACAACATACTCCTAATACCCATCTTTCAGATTCTGCCTCCAGAATTGTTTCTGCCTCCAGCAGCCTGGATAGTAAGGGAGGATGTCAGAAGCTTTAAAATCTGCCTACAGCCATTCAGCTCCCTGTGCAGGGCCAGTTTAGCTGGAGACCGCTCGGATCAGCCATGGCTGATCAAAGGACGAAAGTTGGGAAATCCAGCTCTCTCAGATGGTGGCTCCCTGAGGCCTCATGCCATTCAGAGTGCTTTGAGAACATAAATCCCCTACTTGTTCCCCAGCTCCTGCCATGAGCAGCAGGAGAACAACAAAGGATCTTCTCTGACAGCAGCAGCTGGGCTTCACAGCAGCTCCCCAGTCCTTGCAGAAGAGTCCAGGCAAGGAACAGCAGAAATCTCTCCAGCAGCCACAGCTGTTAAGGAAGGGGGAAATATTAGTCTAAGTAGAAGGATAACTTCTTGGTAGTGAGATCAATCCGCCTATGGAATAGCCTCCCAAGGGAAGAGAAGCCTCAGTATTTGGTAGAGTTAGACTGGACAAAACCCAGGGAAATGTACAATAAGGAATAATATAAACTGGGAGGTGAATGGACTAGATGATTATGGTCTTGTCTACAGGGTGAGTCATAGAATCATAGAATATCAGGGTTGGAAGGGACCTCAAGAGGTCATCTAGTCCAACTCCCTGCTCAAAGCAGGACCAATCCCCAATTAAATCATCCCAGCCAGGGCTTTGTCAAGCCTGACCTTAAAAACTTCTAAGGAAGGAGATTCTACCACCTCCCTAGGTAACGCATTCCAGTGTTTCACCACCCTCCTAGTGAAAAAGTTTTTTCTAATATCCAACCTAAACCTCCCCCATTGCAACTTGGTGCTGCATGTCTGAGGGTGGATCTACAGTGTACAAGTTTGCCAGTAAGTCCTAGAACACAGCTTGGCATGCTGCTGTTCGCAATCATAGCATGCTAAGCTGCACCCCAGGACTTTCACTGCACTGTAGCAGTGCCCCATCGCCTGGCTGGTGCTGTAGATTCACACCCTGGCTTGCTACACACTAACTTGCCATGTAGACATGGCCTCAGATTCTGTGTGAACCCAAAGAGCATTTGCCTTTTAACAAGACATATTCAAAATAGCTGTCCTTGGACAAACATACCAGCTGAAGTCCTTTCTCCACGATCAGATCTCCCGGCAAGTTCAAGGCAAATTCCAATTTGCTTTTCATGTCAGATGTTAAAGGCATTAGCAACTCTGCTTCTATTTGCTAAATATTTAAAGGAGCCTCATCTATCCCCACTATCAATTGCAGTCACAACATTGTAGTTGCAAGTATTATTATTATTTTTTTGCACAAGTGATAAGACTAATATTTCACTACCTGATCTGTAGGTGAAATTGCATAATTAGAGATCTAGGGCCAGCATCGCTGATAGGCTGAACTGTGCTTAGTGCAAGTCTGGGTTGAGGGGAGGCAGAGTTGATGGCACAAGAAGGAGCTTTTTCTATCTTACTCAGGCTGTCTATGGTTCTTGGTGGGCATTATGGAAAGTGGAGATCATATAGCTCCCCAGCCATGCCCCAAACCCTTGGGCCAGAAAGGGGGTGATATAGGAGCCACAAAACAAGAAACCCCATGGAGCTGGTTAAACTGGCTTTAAATCTGCCCTGAAGAGCTTCCAGTCTAAATTGATAAGACTGACAAAGGGTGGGAGTAGAAACAGAAGCAAAGCAACTTGTCCAAAGTCACACAGCAGTTCCATGGCACTGCTGGGCATAGAACCCACATCTTCTGAATCCCCGTGCGGCACCCTACTCCCTTAGCTACACTGCTTCTCTGGGATAAATGACACAGAAGGGAATTATTTGTCTTCATTCTCTAGAATGAAGCAGCTATGACGCTTGAGTTCAGGGCCTCCTCATTAACCACAGGAAGATTTAAAAACCCTAATTTCCTGAAGCTTTTCAATGACTGCTTGAAGCTACTATAATAGTTCATGCTTCTTGGAACAGCACTCTCATTCTGCTGAAGTCTTAGTCAAGCGTGTATTATTATCTGTAAATTATATTGCCATTAACAATATCTGTAAGAGTAAACTTCAAAACGGAGCAAGTCTAGGTAATAGCACCACAGAACTAGGACTCTGACAGTCTAAAGGGAAAGGTGACAAATCAGTTAATTATTTCAAAATAAATAACACATTTACTCCTCCGCTACAGCTTTGCATATATTTTATATTCTGTAGATATTATTCCATCCTCCCTTTGATTCAAGTATGTGAAGAGGAGAAAAGGAATGAACTATTTACATACTTATTTTTGTCATTTTTCAAGAGGAGGTTTAGGGGCAAACTAATATTGCATATTCTGACCAAATACCTATTTACTCCTAGTGAATAAAGTACACATGCTTGCTCTTTTAAGTAGAGAAGAGTACCTCTATTATAAAAGTAACCCTAAGCCTCTTTGCAAGCACTGGTAGGCACTGCACGACCGTGAATCTCTGCTATTGCAATCCCAATAGGCAGGCCCTCCTTCCATTAGCCAGTTGTAATGAATAGTGTGTTAGAAGCACATTAATGAACCAATATGTGGACCAGAGCCTGAGCTGGTTTTAATAGACGTACCTCCAACAAGGCATCAATGCTGATTTACAGCAGCTGAAGCTCTGGTGCCATGCATGCATTATTCAACAGGTTTGAAGGATGGTATTCACTTGAGACAATTTTCAAGCACATTTTAAAATTAGTGCTACAAGTGTCCCTAATACTAATTATTGCTTATTTTGAATAGTTTGGTGTGCTGCATTGTTTTTAATTACATGGCAGTACAGTTCACAACCATCATTTGGTCATGGCATAACTACAGAAACCCAAGCATTTCTGTAATACGTTAATTACCAGAACATTTCTTGCACTGTTAACTGCACCTGTGATGAATTTCTATGTCAGATTGTGCTCACTTGCAAAGTTTCTGAGAGCTGAACTTGTCTCCCTACATGGATGCTATATAAGACTCAAATTACAGGAGGAGTGGGAGTGGGGAGTACTGGTACTCCCTCCAAGCTCTGCCCATAAGCCAGGCGCCACCTGCTTGAGAGGCCAGTCAACATAGATCATGCAGATGTTTGAACTAGCCTTTTGCAGTTTGAAGTGCAGATTATGGCACAGCTGGAGGGCTGCTCACCTGGCCCCCCCATCTGTACATAGAGTATTATGGAGATTCTCTTGTATTAGGGATGGGACTCCTCACGATGTTGCCTGGATTATTGAGTCTGATGTGCAGGATCATGACTGTATAAGTCACTGCTGCCAGAGTAATTCATTCTCCCCTGCCTCTGCTGGCATACTAGGGTGCGGGGGGGGGGGGGGGGCGGGGGCTCTTGTTGTTTGAGCAGTTCTGTATCCTCCTTTATGAAGCCGCCCCTACAGGGCAAGGTTAGGAGGGTATCAATTTTCCCTTCTTTAACACCTGTGGCAAATGATTCCTTCTCCCTCTCTAGTGCAAACACCTATTACAGAATTGTAGATCATCTTCCTCCTGTCCTTTTGCTTTAGCTTTACTTCACTATTTTTCATTAATCGACACAAGAAGCAGCCTATTCCAGGCTCTAGGCCCTTACAAACAAAATCCAAATGTTAATGGTTGAAGTGGGGAGGGGGTTATGGGTCTGGTCAATTTTATGGTTGACTATTTGAGAATTATCACAGAGTGCCCGAGAGGAAATCCTCCAAATGAAAATAAATAATAGGAAAATGACAGTAGATCCCACAAAACCCAGCCCTTCTAGAGAGACCATAATAAATATCCCCACCTCCAGTTCTCCCAGCTCACCCACACCTCAGCCGTTCTTGAATACTCAACAAAACAAACTAGTCTCTCCATCTTTCTTCCTAAATTGGTTACTCTTAGCCTGTTTTAGGGCTGGTTTAGAACAACACTTCTACTCTCAGTATACTGTAGACCTGCCACCACAGTGCAGGAACACTATAAAACTGGAGAGGGAGCCACTAAGCTGGTAAGAAGGCTTTAAATTGGTAAAGATGGTGTATTTTTAGGGAAGAAGGTAGTGCTGGAGTTTTGACGATACTGATCTGAGATAAACGCACCCTAACTTCCAACCGTGCAAGGGGCCTAGCAATCCCTGACAGTCACTTGAGAAAACCAAGGGTGAATCCTACTTTTCTTCAAACACAGGGAAAAAATCTCTCTCCCCCACGCAGAAAGTTTGGTTGTGAAACGATAGAAGAAAAGGTCATAAGTGAAAATATCTGCTATTCAGTAATGGGTTTTGCCACCTTAGTTTTAGGTTGATGCCCATCAAAGTGCTTCACTCAGAACTGTCCTTTCAACCAAGTGGCACATGCGGGGTGACTCTCAGCCTTCCTAGAATGCCTCAATGAAGTGGGCTCTATTATTGCCTACAAATAATGGACAATTGCAAGAAGGAAAAGAAAAAACTAATGATTTTACGATCTGGCATGAAGTGCTAAAGCAGCACCTCCACAGTAGCTCCCCAACCCATCTGCAAATTAATGCTCTTCTGAAAGCACAAATGCCACACAAATACTCTTGGACTTCATTAAAATTAATCACAAAGGCTCTTCTTGTAATCGCCATAAAAAATTCTTCATTTCAGCTATTTGGAGCATCCTGTCCTCAGGCCACATGCAATTAATTGTCAGCACCCTCATTACAAAGATACTTTTAGAATTTTCCTGGAGATATTCTGTAAATTACTTTTGAGATACGTAGATAATGAGCATCAGGTATTTGTAACAGATGAGAGACTGAGGAGACATAGTAGGTTATGAAACTTTTATATCCTGAATCTACTAAGTTATCAAAATAATTTATATTCCAGAGTTTGAGTTTAATTCTCTATCTACTAACCTAACATAATTTTGTTAGTATTTAATTGTAACATTCAGAGCAAACATTTCCTCAAACTTGTGCTAAATCCAAAAGCTATAGGAGTAGAAGAGGAGTTAAGGTTGCTTGGCAATTCCTCACACCCTTCCAGAATGTGGAAGGTGGCAGCAAAAAACTGAAACCTGAGAGCCAGGAAGGGAAAATAGGGGCTGATTCTCATTTACCCTAATTTACATTTTACTCTGTTCTGGAGCATAGAGGGAGCTTTAAAATGGGTGTCAATTACACTCTAAAGCCCTTTTCAGCTGTCAGAGTGATGTAGAGTGGCAATGAGAATCAGGACATTTGTATCCAAATTATCGCACAAATAAAAAGTAGAAAACAGAATCTGATTTAGGAACACTGTGCTCATGGCAAGTGGATGTTAAACAGGGAACGGTAGATGCCAGATACCAAGCGATCAATGAAGTAGTACCATCAGCTTTACGTAGCAGAGGTCACAAAATAGAGAAGGGTCCTGCCTTCCTTGCACACCAAGAACTCCCACTAAATGCATTGGCACGCAGGAAATTTTTTTAAAAAGTCACTGAATGTTCATCCCTGAGTTTTTAAAAGCTAATGAGTCAAAACCACAATATTTCTTAGATCAGTCTAAAAGCCTGGAAAATTCCAATATTCCACATGTAGTGGGAAAAAAATTTGTCGTCAAAATACAACAGCATCTGAAGTGAACAGATGTGTTGTACTAAACTCTCAGATATCATAGGACTTATGGGTAAAATTTCCAAAAGCGTCTAAGCCCTTGGGAGCCTAGCTCTATTGGCTTTCAATAGAATATAGGCATTTTAGAAAATTGGACTTAAAAACTTTAAAAATGTTATGTCACATTTTCAAGTGCCTATGTCCTATTGAATGCCATTGGGACTAAGACTCTTAAGTGACTTAGGTGCTTTAGGTCAGTGGCTCTCAGCCTTTCCAAACTATTTGCCTTTCATGAGTTTGATTTGTCTTGCATACTCCCAAATTTCACCTCATTTAAAAACTACTTGCTTAAAAAATCAGACATAAAAATACAAGAAGTGTCACAACACACTCTTAGTGAAAAATTGCTTACTTTCTTATTTTACCATATAATTATAAAATAAATCAATTGGAATATAAATATTGTACTTACATTTCAATCATAGAATCATAGAATATCAGGGTTGGAAGGGACCTCAGGAGGTCATCTAGTTCAACCCCCTGCTCAAAACAGGACCAATCCACAACTAAATCATCCCAGCCAGGGCTTTGTCAAACCTGATCTTAAAAACTTCTAAAGAAGGAGATTCCACTACCTCCTTAGGTAACGCATTCCAGTGTTTGACCGCCCTCCTAGTGAAAAAGCTTTTCCTAATATCCAACCTAAACTTCCCCCACTACAACTTGAGACCATTACTCCTCATTCTGTCATCTGCTACCACTGAGAACAATCTAGCTCCATCCTCTTTGGAACCCCCTTTCAGGTAGTTGAAAGCAGCTATCAAATCCCCCCTCATTCTTCTCTTCCGCAGACTAAACAATCCCAGTTCCCTCAGCCTCTCCTCATAAGTCATGTGTTCCAGTCCCCTAATCATTTTTGTTGCCCTCCGCTGGATGTTTTCCAATTTTTCCACATCCTTCTTGTAGTGTGGGGCCCAAAACTGGACACAGTACTCCAGATGAGGCCTCACCAATGTCGAATAGAGGGGAACGATCACGTCCCTTGATCTGCTGGCAATGCCCCTACTTATACAGCCCAAAATGCCATTGGCCTTCTTGGCAACAAGGGCACACTGTTGACTCATATCCAGCTTCTCGTCCACTGTAACCCCTAGATCCTTTTCTGCAGAACTGCTGCCTAGCCATTCGGTCCCTAGTCTGTAGCAGTGCATGGGATTCTTCCATCCTCAGTGCAGGACTCTGCACTTGTCCTTGTTGAACCTCATCAGATTTCTTTTGGTCCAATCCTCCAATTTGTCTAGGTCCTTCTGTATCCTATCTCTACCCTCCAGCATATCTACCTCTCCTCCCAGTTTAGTGTTATCTGCAAACTTGCTGAGGGTGCAATCCACACCATCTTCCAGATCATTAATGAAGATATTGAACAAAACCGGCCCGAGGACCGACCTTTGGGACAGTCCACTTGATACTGGCTGCCAACTAGACATGGAGCCATTGATCACTACCTGTTGAGCCCGACAATCTAGCCAGCTTTCTATCCACCTTATAGTCCATTCATCCAGCCCATACTTCTTTAACTGCTGGCAAGAATACTGCGGGAAACCATGTCAAAAGCTTTGCTAAAGTCAAGGAACAACACGTCCACCGTTTTCCCCTCATCCACAGAGCCAGTTATCTCATCATAAAAGGCAATTAGATTAGTCGGCATGACTTGCAGTTGGTGAATCCATGCTGACTGTTCCTGATCACTTTCCTCTCCTCTAAGTGCTTCAAAATTGATTCCTTGAGGACCTGCTCCATGATTTTTCCAGGGACTGAGGTAAGGCTAACTGGCATGTAGTTCCCAGGATCCTCCTTCTTTCCTTTTTTAAAGATGGGCACTACATTAGCCTTTTTCCAGTCGTCCGGGACCTCCCCCAATCACCATGAGTTTTCAAAGATAATGGCCAATTGTTCTGCAATCACATCCGCCAACTCCTTTAGCACTCTCGGATGCAGCGCATCCGGCCCCATGGACTTGTGCTCGTCCAGCTTTTTTAAATAGTCCCAAACCACTTCTTTCTGCACAGAGGGCTGGTCACCTCCTCCCCATGCTGTGCTGCCCGGTGCAGTAGTCTGGGAGCTGACCTTGTTCATGAAGACAGAGGCAAAAAAAGCATTGAGTACATTAGCTTTTTCCACATCCTCTGTCACTAGGTTGCCTCCCTCATTCAGTAAGTGGCCCACACTTTCCTTGACTTTCTTCTTGTTGCCAACATACCTGAAGAAACCCTTCTTGTTACTCTTAACATCTCTTGCTAGCTGCAACTCCAGGTGTGATTTGGCCTTCCTGATTTCACTCCTGCAAGCCCGAACAATATTTCTATACTCTTCCCTGGTCATTTGTCCAATCTTCCACTTCTTGTAAGCTTCTTTTTTGTGTTTAAGATCAGCAAGGATTTCACTGTTAAGCCAAGCTGGTCACCTGCCATGTTTACTATTCTTTCTACACATCGGGTTGGTTTGTCCCTGTAACCTCAATAAGGATTCTTTAAAATACAGCCAGCTCTCCTGGACTCCTTTCCCCCTCATGTTATTCTCCCAGGGGATCTTGCCCATCAGTTCCCTGAGGGAGTCAAATTCTACTTTTCTGAAGTCCAGGGTCCGTATTCTGCTGCTCTTCTTACTTCCTTGTGTCAGGATCCTGAACTCTACCATCTCATGGTCACTGCGTCCCACGTTCCCATCCACTTTTGCTTCCCCTGCTAATTCTTCCCGGTTTGTGAGCAGCAGGTCAAGAAGAGCTCTGCCCCTAGTTGGTTCCTCCAGCACTTGCACCAGGAAATTGTCTCCTACACTTTCCAAAAACTTCCTGGATTGTCTGTGCACCGCTGTATTGCTCTCCCAGCAGATATCAGGGTGATTGAAGTCTCCCATGAGAACCAGGGCCTGTGATCTAGTAACTTCCATTAGTTGCCGGAAGAAAGCCTCGTCCACCTCATCCCCCTGGTCGGGTGGTCTATAGCAGGCTCCCACCATGACATCACCCTTGTTGCTCACACTTCTAAACTTAATGCAGAGACTCTCAAGTTTTTCTGCAGTTTCATACCAGAGCTCTGAGCAGTCATACTGCTCTCTTACATACAATGCAACTCCCCCACCTTTTCTGCCCTGCCTGTCCTTCCTGAACAGTTTATATCCATCCATGACAGTACTCCAGTCATGTGAGTTATCCCACCAAGTCTTGTTATTCCAATCACATCATAATTCCTTGACTGTGCCAGGACTTCCAGTTCTCCCTGCTTGTTTCCCAGGCTTCTTGCATTTGTGTATAGGCACTTGAGATAAATTGTTGTTTGTCCTGCTTTCTTAGTATAAGGCAGGAGCCCTCCCCTCTCGTGCTCTCCTGCTCGTGCTTCCTCCTGGTATCCCACGTCCCCACTTACCTCAGGGCTTTGGTCTCTTTCCCCCGGTGAACCTAGTTTAAAGCCCTCCTCACTAGGTTAGCCAGCCTGCTTGCGAAGATGCTCTTCCCTCTCTTCATTAGGTATGTAGAGTATGTAGAGCAGTATAAACAAGTCATTGTCTGTATGACATTTTAGTTTGTACTGACTTTGCTAGTGCTCTTTAGGTAGCCTGTTTAAAACTAGGCAAATCTCTAGATGAGTTGATGTACCCTCTGGAAGACCCTTGCATACCCCCAGGGTACTCATGCCCTTGAGAACCACTGCTTTAAGTAATGGGGTAGAAGAGCCTTAAAAATGGTATCCTACAATATTACCATCAAAAAAGGGAAAGCTGGATGGCTCTGAAGATTCATAGTGGGATATCAGAACCTGGTTAGTGCCTAAAATACACCCAAGGCAGGTGGTGAGTGAAGAAAAGTCACAAACAACGGATGGCCTGAGAAAATAAGTTCTCCAGGGTAGAGACAGTCACTGTACTGAACAGTGCCCAGCACAACAGGGCCCATCAGTGCTACAACAGAGGAAACAACAACAGGCTTTTTGGTGGTGTGTGTGTTCTGAGCCAGTTGTTTCAGCCTAGTTCCTACTGGACTGTCCATCATCTCAACCCATCATTCCATCCGGCAGCCTCAGCAAGGAGGCCAAGAGCTCAATAGGAATGAAGAATGGACCATCCTCTTCAGTGAGTCCAATCAGAACAAGGTGGAGGCACAATGGCAAGTGGCTTGATCAGAGGTGCAGCTAGGAGTGAAATTTCTATGGTTGCTGCACAAGTGGGCCCTATGCAGAGAATAAATAGAAGAGCCCGAGGCCTCTGACCCCAGTGACTGTCAGTCTTGTCCTGTTTGTGAACTTTACATTCATTTAAAACTCTACTCTCACACGATGCAGGGGTCATCTACAAGGGATTGCATAATAACTCCCACCCCAGGTCAAGGCAGAGTGATAAAGTATCATTGTTAACAGCAACTTTTTCCACCTGAAAACTAAATATAACAGTAAAAAGCAGTGTCTCTGGAGGAATTTTCTAAGTTGCAAGAAGGAGGCAGCAACAAAGTCAGGGGTCAAAAGAGGCAGCTCAGAGCAGACTGTCCAGAGGCGGAGGAGGTACCAGCTCGTGCTGCTATACCCCTAGATGTACTAGCCACTGCCACCAACAGGAGCTGCTCAAAGGCAGGGATCAGCAAGCGAATGCTATAGTGCAGGACCATGTAAGGCTACTTCACAGCATGAGGATTCCAGCAGAGGGGGCTGAGGATAAGAAGAACAGGGACACAACCTTTTCCCCTTCAGCATTAATGACAGAAACTGAAGTGCACTGTTTGAGCACTGGAGGCTGCTTTGAAATTTTCTCTGACTCTAGAAACATGATACGGTTAGGCCCCCATATTGTAGCTGGTCCTGTTGGGTTCCGGGAAGTGGCACACTGCAGCTGGGAGTGTTCAGGCAGACTTCTGCAGCTGGGCTGTTAGTTTATTATTTCCTACAATTATTCAGCTTTCATTTTCTTGAGATATATTACTGTATTTTAAAATGCCTAACTAGCTAATATCTACCAATTTCAGTACAGCATTAAATATGCATCCCACCCATCATATTAACATGAGGAAGCAGCTTGAAAATTAGATATTATTTATGTTGCAGTAGTACATAAAAGACCCCAATCGGAGGTCAGGGTCCCATTATGCTAGGTGCTGTACACACAATGAAATATGCGACAGTTCCCACCCCAAACTGCTTACAAAGTGTGTGTTTATAACCATTAGGCATGCTTGTGAATTTTTTTGCAGATACATGCAGTACACACCCCATACTGGAAAGGTAAGGGTTAAGGAGCTACTTTGGGCTCAAGCAGTCCCACCACACCTGCAAAGTATGTATGGGCTGCAGGAGGAGCCCAAGAGGAGACCAGACCAGTTCAATAGGAAGCAGCCAGTGGAAGTGAATAGACTCACACTGTTAGTACTTCTGAGGAAACACTGCTATCTGGGATCTTGCTATTAAGACTCCCAGACCTTCTGAGGACTTCCAGACCTGCTGAGGAAAAAAGGATTCTGGATACTTCTCAGGTCTGGGATTTACTTTTGATTTCTATAGTTTAATGTCTTCACTTTCCTCTTTGGGAAAAGAGGAGTGGTAGGAAGCCATCCAGAGATGCAATAGACCAGGGATGGCCAACCTGAGCCTGAGAAGGAGCCAGAATTTACCAATGTACATTGCCAGAGAGCCACAGTAATACATCAGCAGCCCCCCATCAGCTCCCCCCCCCCGCACCTCCCGCCCACTGGCAGCCCCGCCAATTAGCACCTCCCTGTCCCTCCCTGCAGCTTCCGATCAGCGGTGTGCAGGATGCTCTGGGGGGAGGGAGAGGAGTGAGGGCATGACAGGCTCAAGGGAGGAGGCGGGAAGGGGTGGAGTGGGAGCAGGGCCTGTGGCAAAGCCAGGGATTGAGCAGTGAGCACCCCCTGGCACATTGGAAAGTTGGTGCCTGTAGCTCCAACCCCAGAGTCAGTGCCTATACAAGGATCCGCACATTAACTTCTGAAGAGCCACATGTGGCTCCGGAGCCACAGGTTGGCCACCCCTGCGATAGACAGATCTTTGCTGCTTACCACAGGGCCCTTGATTAGCACCTAGTGGAGAAGGTGGGAGTGGGTTCCCCTACCAACTGTTAGAGGAGCTGAGGGCTGTTAGCATATCCTAGCATAAGAAAACCTGAATGGAGAAAAAGGCCCTGAAACCAAGGGAATAGGGACCTCGAGAGAGAGTCAGGACAGGCCTGGAGATGCCCTTCACTGGTCCTACAACTGTCCACTGCAGGACTCTGCATATCCTGAGAGGAGAAAGGCACTGCTTGACTCTGAGCCTTGAACTAGCTTCCCACATGAAGGGATTACAGCCAGTGGTGGGTGAATGACTACAGGCAGACTCACCATGACAATGCAAAGATGGAAGGGGCGCGTTGGTGCTGAGTGGCCTACCACAGTCAGGGCCAGCTCTAAGCACCAGCTAAGCAAGCCGGTGCCTGGGGCCGCGCTGCTGAAGGGACGGTACTCCGGCTGTTCTTGGGGTGGCACTCTGGCAGCAGCCCCGGCGGCAATTCAGCGGCAACTCTTCTGATTCGGGTCTCGCTGTCAGCGGTAATTCGGTGGCAACTCCCTCCAATGTTCCTGTTCTCTCCAGCGGCAGCGTATTCATCAGATTTTTTGTTTGTTTGTTTTTTGCTGCTTGGGTTGGCAAAAAACGTAGAGCCGGTCCTGACCACAGTACCTCTATATGCTTATCAAAAGTTATACCCACTATACTGGCTAGTAGGATTGAGCAAATCAATTATGTCTGACTTGACTGATTTGTCGTCTTATCTGTTTGCAGAACCCCCTCCCCCAATTTGTTTACTCTTTTTGCTTTGAAATTTGTTTTGTGTTTAGTTGGTTTATCAAATAGGTGCTATTTGTGTTTGAGGAGGAACCCTATCCAAAGTCCACTGACATCAATGAAACCAGCCCCTCCCCTACCACCATCACTTAGCTTTGGATCAGGCATGAAGGCTCTGTTCAACAAAGCTCGTCAACCTATTTATTAGCACCTGCTTGAGGGGCAGGATCAAAGGCACAAAAGGGAGTTAAATCTAACCCAACTCCCTTTCCTGCCTTTGAAACACTCCCCCTATTTGCTGAATGTGTGTGGTGTAAATCCATTGTTCAAGTTATAGGGTAAAATCCTTGCCCTAGTGAGTCCCATTGACTTCAACAGGACCAGGGTTTCACCCATAAGAGCTATGCTCATTTATGACTCAATTTAGCAAAACATTTTGAACATATGCTTAACTTTAAGCATCCATTTAAAGAGCTTTACTGTCTTGTGGCCTCAATCAAGTCTTATGCAAATATTAGTGGAAAGTGGAGGCTTACCACTGGGTTTCCATGAGCACTTTTACTAACAAAAATCCCACTGCATGAATGTTTGCAGAGAGTGAACACAAGAAGGAATAACTACTGATAATACAGAGCAGTGCAAAGTTATTGGCGGAACACTGTTTGCACTACTTTGCCAGCTTCGCTAAATAGTTTAACAAGCTTCTTATTTAAAATGTAATAAGCATTGAATCTCAGCTGGTAGCTCAAGGATTACAAACTCTTTCTGTGCAAAATTCTACACTTGTGACTCTTTGAGCTGGATAGAATTTAGCACCCGTCTGAATGAAATCAAGATATGGCAAACATTCAAAGTGTCTGTGTGTACTGAGGATTATCGAGGGGATGAATCATGCTGTACAATGGAAGAAATTTTTCGTATCCTAAGTGGGGGAACACATCCACTACACAGAGCTCTCTACAAAGACTCATCTTGACTCCAAAGAACACAAAAAGGAAATGGGTTGGCCAACTATATTCATTTATTCCAGTTAATGAGCCCCTCCCCCAGGAACAAAAGCCTTTACAGAGCAGCAGTATTTTAGGGTATGTCTACACTGGAAGAGTTACAGTGCCGCTCAGAGAGTGCTGAAGGGAAACCGCTATTGTGTGTTCACACTGTCAGCTGCCTGCGCAATAGCATGTTCACACTTGCAGCGGTATTCGGAGCGGTGCACTCTGGGCAGCTATCCCACAAAGCACCTCTTCCTCTTCTGCCGCTACGAGTTGTGGGAAGGTGGAGGGGGTCGCGGGGAATCCTGGGTCCTGTCCCAATGCCCCATGATGCATTGCTTCGCAACAATCCCTGTACTTCCGTCCACATTTGGTACCATCTTTCAACGGTTTGTGTACTGCACGCTCTGCCTCTTCGGGCTGCAGGAATGGATCCTGAACTGTTGACCATATTCTGCTCACTCTCACTAACACGTCACGAGTGGCAGTGGAGTTATTCCTTAAACTACAAAGGCAAGAGGAGTTTGATATTGATCTCACCACGCGTAGTAGCTATGACACGAGATTGCTTGTGGCATTCAGGGAGGTGCTGACCACAGTGGAACGCTGCTTCTGGGCTCGGGAAACAAGCACTGAGTGGTAGGATCACATAATCATGCACCTCTGGGATGATGAGCTGTGGCTGCAGAACTTTGGGATGAGGAAAGCCACATTCATGGGACTGTGTGATGAGCTCGCCCCAGCCCTGTGGTGCAAGGACACAAGAATGAGAGCTGCCCTGCCATTGGAGAAGCGCATGGCAATTTCACTGTGGAAGCTGGCTACTCCAGACCGCTACCGATCGGTTACTAACCAGTTTGGAGTGGGGAAGTCGGGTAAGACACAAAGCAGCTCTGCAGCAGCAGATTGCCCAGTATCTCCATGAGAATTACATGGCGATCTCTGCAGCAGATTCCCATGAAGTGAGGGAGTCAATCAACACCGTGATCTGCTGCTCAGACTAGGCATGTGGTGATACGCGAATCATACAGACACAAGCCTGCGTTCTGCAACCTTCCTGCCCCAGCAACTCACTTCAGCTATTCCCAAAATCAAAACCACTTACTGGGGCCTCCTTTCCTGTTTGCACTTTGCCAAGCTCTGACAGCTGTAACCGGCTAGACTCCTCTGGGGTAGAGAAGAGCTCCTCGCTGCATGCGTCTCTGACCTCCGAGTCGTCCTCTGCCTCTGGATCCCCCTCCACATCCTCGTCCAAGATTTCTTCCTGGCTCGGTCCACTCTCGACTGGTATGTGAGCCACTGAAGTATGCACGGTGGCCTTCACAGTGGAGGTGGGGTCACCACCGAATATCACGTCCAGCTCTTTGTAGAACCGGCAGCTCATGGGCAAAGCACTGGAGCAGCAGTTAGCCTCCCGTGCCTTGTGGTAGGCATTCCGCAGCTCCTTCACTTTGACCTTGCACTGCAGTGTGTCCCAGTCAAGGCCCCTTTCTGTCATGCATAGTGAAATCTGTCCATAGGTATCACAATTCCTATGGCTGGAGCACAGCTGGGACTGGACAGCCTCCTCTCCCCAAATGCTGATGAGATCCAGCAGCTCAGCATTGCTCCAAGTGGGGGATCACCTGGTGCGTGGAGCAGGCATGATCACCTGAAAAGATGCACTGAGACCACTGCACACATCACTGAGCAAACAGGAAGGGGACTTCCAAAATTCCCAAGGAATTTAAGGGGTTGGGCTCATGGTTGGTCACCTGAGGGCAGGGCAGTAGAGTTCAAACCAATGACCAGAGAGGTGAGACCAGGCATTGTGGGACACCTCCCAGCAGCCAATCACAGCACTGTAATCGACCAGGGTGTCTACACTGGCACCACGGTGCTGTAGCCCCAGCGCAGAAAGCTGTACACCTCTCGTCGGGGTGTGTTTTTTTAACAGCAATGCAACTGCGCAGTTTTACACCACAGAAAGCTGCTTTACTGCAGAAAAACTTGCCAGTGTAGACAAGGCCTTAGTTGTAACACTTATTCTCTCTCTCTCTCTCTCTGAGCATTGACTGACTTATTTCCATCAGATCCCCTGGTTAGCCATCCTCAAATATGGAAGATTATTTTCTGTCGGTATGAAACTACCATTATACTTGAGCCAACACTCCACTGAAAGACAGCAAACAAACTTGCTTATTGAACAAATCTGTGAAGACTTCATATTAAATTGAATCTCTCCTAGTCTATCAATTTACCAGAGATTTTTACTTTCACTTCTAACCTTCAGAACTCCTCTGGCTTCGATAGAATGGGGCACAGTCCCTGCTGCAGCTCTGGAGAGACATAGCAAAAGTGCTGCAGTGTGGGGGTTGGGAGTGAGAAGCAAAGGTCATTTTAGTGCCATCAGGATTCTGGCTCTGAAAAGGGCCCTGGTGTAAGTTAGAGCAGCCCCTGGGACTGGCATCCTTTTCACAGCTGCCCATGGGCTGCACCACAGCCCAGAATCCCAGCAATGCCATTGCTGCATGCTATGGGCATGCCTCCTTCCTTCCTTAATCCACCCCCTCTCACTGCCAGTCCTGCCCCCAACACACTCCCTATACCAGGGCTTGAGAGGGGAGACAGAATAGGGCTGCTTTGTGTTGTCTTATGCTGCTCCTGTACTGGACAAATGCTTCCCCACCCCAGCCTATTGCAGTTCCTTTACAGCCTATGTATGCCACTCCTGGAATCAGCCCCAGTCTAATCTAAGAACCAAAATTTAGAGAACTGCCTTTAATCAAAAATATGCCCAGTGATTGTCTCTGATCATGCACCAAATTCGAGGAGGGAGGGAGGGAGGGAGATGAGGTAGAGAAAAGGAGGAAACCTTGATTGAGGGAGGGGGGAAATAGAAATTTCCTGGGCAAAATTGGTTTTATCCTGCCATGCTGAGTGCATCTTGCAAGGTGCAGAGTCTACTCAGCTCCTATTAAAACCTATAGCAGTGGAGATTGCTGAGCACCACACAGGGCTCAAACCCTGTGTCACAACACATACAATGAATATTTTGAATTCAGTAAGAATTCCATATATCTGGATGTACAACATACGCATCCATGTGCCAAAGAAATCCTGGAATATGTGTGTGTCGATCAGACAGGATATAATAATCTGAGATCTATTTAGATACTGTTACTTATAAAAGGGATTCATGAAATGTATCCACTTTGTTCCTTCACAATATAAAAGAATGACCAGGTAGCATGTTTTGGACACATCTCAGACAGAATAGAATTTAAAAAAAAACAAAAACTACTTTGGTATGCTGGGAGATGTGACAAGCAGAATGTGTAATAATTGACTCCTGGGGGAATTCTGCGTCACTGCAGAATTTGTGTCCCCTTGCAGATTCTTTTTCTCAGTCAGAATGTATTTTCTATAGAGAGGCATTGCAGTTACATATTTCACCCACTAGGGGTCGCTGTGGTGCCAGAACAGAGTGAAGCCAGCTCAGGGGCCACAGCGGTGAGCTACAGCAGAAGGAAGGAAGAGGAGGTGCGTTCCTCACAGTGCAGAGGCACATATGGGGGGGTGGGGGTGGGGGATAACAGACAGAGTGGGGCACATGGGGCTGCTGGGGGGATCACAAACTGGGGTTCAGAAGGGCTAGTGGGGGGATAGACTGGGATGGAGGCTGAATGGGAGTGGGGCTGCAGGGTCACATGGGGATGAAGGGGAGGGGGCTGTAGGGGGAATGGGGCAAATGTGCCTGACTGAATGGGAGAGGCTAAGGGTCAGCCAGGGTCTGCATGGGGGAAGCTCCCCAATAATCCCCCACCCCTAAAACACCTGTTCCATACTTCTCCCACCCACACCCAGCAACCCTCCACGTTCATTCCCAGGCTCTTTTCCTCTTCCTTAACTCCTCTGTTACCTCTGACTCCCACAAGCCTTTGCACTGCTTCTGGGGGGTGCAGGAAATACAGTTTTGTATTGTAGTTTAAATCAGTGATTCTCAACCAGGGGTACACATACCCCTTGGGGGTATGCAGAGGTCTTCCTTGGAGTACATCAACTCATCTAGATACTTGCCTAGTTTTACAATAGGCTACATAAAAAGCATTCGTGAAGTCAGTACAAACTAAAATTTCATACAACTGCTCTATATACTATATATTGAAATGTAAGTACTATATATATATATATTCCAATTGATTTATAGTTCTATAGTAAAAATAAGTAACCAATTTTTGAGTAATACAGAAGTGTCACAGCACACTATTTTTATGTCTGATTTTGTAAGCAGGTAGTTGAAGTGAGATGGAACTTGGGAATACGCAAGACAAATCAGACCCTGAAAGGAGTGTATAGTAGTCTGGGAAGTTTGAGAGCCACTGGTTTAAATTAAAAAGAAAAGGAGTACTAGTGGCACCTTAGAGACTAACCAATTTATCTGAGCATAAGCTTTCATGAGCTGCAGCTCACTTCATTGGATGCATCCGATGAAGTGAGCTGTAGCTCACAAAAGCTTATGCTCAAATAAATTGGTTAGTCTCTAAGGTGCCACTAGTACTCCTTTTCTTTTTGCGAATACAGACTAACACGGCTGCTACTCTGAAACCTGGTTTAAATTAATTACTCAAAGTTTGTATGAATATGCCTAGTAAGCAACCTTTGTAAAACAAACAAACAAACAAACAAAAAAAAACATTTCCTGAATCTTTTGTTGTTGTTGTCTGTATTGATACAGACATAGTTGCTGACAGATATTTTTAAATAAATTACCAAAATAATTGAATTTGGCATGATTATATTGTGTTAATTTGACAAAATATGTTGAATTTTGCAGAACTTTAAAATATTGTGCACAGAATTTTTAATTTTTTGGTGCAGAATTCCCCCAAAACTAGTAACTTGAAGATGAGCATTTAGAGTCAGTTCTTCAGCTTACATGAGCTGGTGTGATGGCTGTTGTGACTTCAACTGAGTGGTGTTGATTTATATCTGGTGAGGATCTGTCTGAAACAAGATGATAACAAAAAGAGATGATTGCACTCTCCAAGTGCAAAGCAGCAGCAGCTGAGGGATGTGTAGTGGGCCAGGACAAAGTCTCTGTAAAGAATGGGATAGTTTCTCAATTGGTGTAAACTTGTGCATTTCCATTGACTTCAGTGGAACTATGCAGATTTGCACAAGCTGAGAAACTAACAGGAAGGAAAAACTTGCTGACTTAGTGTGGTCATATTTATGGGTTCAAAACACTTATTTAGCAGTTTCTCAGATATTTTGCCTAAACGGTTTATTCTAGTGCAAACATAATGCACCAACCATGCGGGACAAGGCAGGATATATTACTCACTTTTATCTGACAACTGGGCTACTGAATACAAATGGGGTTATTGTGGAGGCCAACTCAGCATAGCTCCATGGATGTAGGCCAATTTACACCATCGGAGGGATCTGGTCCCTAGAGATCTATCTAAGTACAGTACATACTAGTCACTTGACACTTCACTGCAACCTCATGTTCTCCGCTGCAGAACAAGAGTTCTCCTGGTGAAGTCAAACATAGCTCCAATTCTGCCAAATGGTTTTTCCATTTTATTTTCGGGCAGCCTTTGTTTTTGCCCCTTCCAAGGGCAGGCCCTCTCTTCCCGCCCTTCACTGCTCAGAACTAGGTCATTAGCCAGGGGCTGAGAATGGAGGTCAGGTCACAGAACCACCTCAGCTCAGCCTCGGACTTTTCTCTTTAATTTTTCTACGTCCTTTATTTCAGCCACGGTGCAAACCAGCAGTCTGCTTCGCCAGGACCTTCCAAAACCCGGGGGGGAAAGCAGGGGCGGGAAAACTTTAAAGAAAAAATTAATCCTTTACCAGTGTTCAAAATAAGTCCCCCCACTGGGGGCCTAGCCCGCTCTCTCTCTCTCTCCCCCCCACACACACACCCTACCAGGCGTGGGGCTCGGCCACGCGGCGAGCGGTGGCCCGCGGGGCTAGTGGGGGGACCAGCCGGACTCCATCGGCGCCGGAGCCGCGGGGGTTCCCTTCCCTCAGGCGCGGCGCGGGCCGCCAGCCTGCCCCTCCCCCACCCCCTGCCGGCGCGGGCGGGAGTTCTGAGGGGCCGCCGGTGTGGCGCGAGTCCCGCGGCGGCGGGGGCGGCTGGGAGGGCCGGCGGGGGGGGGGGGGGTCCGAAGCAGCAGCTGACCGGAGCATGTCTCGGAATGGGTGGGGGCTTCACCCAGGAGCCTTGACGTAACCTAGAGGGACCGCGCGCCCCGCTTCTTAAGGAGCGGCGGGAGCCGCCACACGCCCGGGCAGCGACGGGAGCCGGGGGCCACCGGGCGGGAGTCGGACGCGGCAGCTGGCGGAGGTAAGGCGGGGCTCGGGGCAGCCGGCGCGGGACAGGCTCCAGCACCCCGGACAGCGCCCGGCCGGGCCGGGCTGAGCTCGGGCGGCGCGCGCCGGAGGGGACGGGAGCCCCGGGGCGCTGCGGGCGCCGGGCTCCGGGGCGTTCCCCGCTGGAGGCGAGCGGGGCCGGGGGAGGCGCGGGGCTGCCCTCACGCCTCCCCTCCAGCTCGGCGCTGCGGGGCGGTGCCGCGGCTGCAAACACGCCCGGAAGCCCGGCGAGCGGCACCCGGGCTCCCCCGGCGTGGGACGGGCAGCCCCGCAAAGGCGCGGCACCGAGAGCTCCGCCGGGACAGGGGGCTGCTGTTCACAGCTTTACCGCCACCCCCCCCCCTTCACCCCCCGGGGGACGGGAAATATGGGACAAATCCTGCCGCGGAAGCAACTCGTTGCCCCGGGGCAGGACGTCTGCCCTTGGCCCGCTCTCAGAGCGCCCCTGGTGTTCTCGTGCTCGGCGTTATGGTAAAGGGGACACGCGCGGGACACCCCCGTGCGCACCCCGCGCCGCGCCCCGCCCCGCCACCTGCAGCTCGCGACGCTCCAGAGCTGGGTGTTTGTCCCATCGCCACCCCGGGGGCCGGTACAGTCTGGTCCCTTCTGTTTAGATTTATTGACCTCGGGCTCTGGGGTCTTCAAATATTGAACTATTACAAAAGGCGACTGCAGTGGAGACAGCCACCACTGCTGGCCCGACATCTTTACTGTATAGGTCGATAGGAACCGTTTGAGCAGCACTGTTTGACCATTCATGGGAAAATAAACACACCAATGAGAAGTTGCAGCCTCCACTACTCAACTTGCATATAACTCTTGTTACTTGGCTGACAAGTCAATACTCAACCCCTTTGCTGTTTATGGAGAAGGCAGAGTACTCTGCTCTTGAGGCAAAGACCCTCTTCATTATATGGTGTACAGCACCTAGCACAATGGGCCCCCAATCCCTCATTGGGGCCTCTGGGTGCTACTTCAGTACAAGTAAATGCATACTCTGGATAGAAGCCAGAACAAGCGATCACCTCATATATATCTTTAACGCCAAAGGGCCAAAAGAGCAATTACTCTGGGAACAACTTTGAGCAGGGGATTTCCTGCTTTGAGCAGGGGGTTGGACTAGATGACTTCCTGAGGTTCCTTCCAACCCTGATATTCTATGACAGGCAGCTTAACTCCAGTTAAGCTGCAATAGCTATGGGGATTTATGCTACTATAACATTTGGCCCCAAATCTTTCCATTTTGGAAGAGGGCATCTTCTCCTGATGAAAGCATCTAGCTCCTCAATGAGATGTAGCTACCAGCAGACTTTGTCAAGAGAGTATTTGGTAAATATTTCCCTGTCATCACTAGGGATTGTTTTCTCAATATTTTCATTTTATGAGATTTTATTAAGTGTATTTGTTATGTTCAGTGTCTAGGCTGATAAAAGAACTGTGATCCTTCTATCTGAACCATATGATATGGATGCTATAAGTTAATAGGCTGAAATATATAGCAAAAATCATTTTCTCTTCCTAAAAGTTTTCTAAATTTAAAAATAATGGAAGAATTTGAAAGAAAGTCCTAGAGGTTGCAAACAGCATGTTTCGGGTGGAGGGTAATCAGAACTCCATGTAAAGACTCAACTTCAGGGAATTTTCCTCCAGTTATTTTTAGAGCTGGTTGAAATTTTCCATGAACATTTCTGAAAACTTGTAAAAATATTCACCCTTTTTTCCAAACAAATGAAGCTACTAAGACTCATATCTCTTAGTTTTACATCCATCATCTGGATGGGTCTGGCTTTTGGGAATAGATTAAAGCCTTTTGCCTCTAAGTCACCAATTAAAATTAGCCCAGGGTGGTAGTGACCGAAGAGGTATCAACTTCATAAAACTACCATCACTGTGGTGTGAGCTGGCCTGGCACTTCATTGAGGGCAGGGTTTCTTACAGCTGTAGGGCAGTGTGGGAAAGCTTGTGTTGCCCTTTTTCTGTTGATAAAATGTAGGACTTCAGATCCAGGGTTGTCAAGCTAGAGTTTTTTATGGGCACCTAATTCACTTTATAAATTGCTGTAAATCTCTAAAATGTTAAGTCTCATTAGGGTGTAAATACCCCTTCTCCTCTCCCCCCCCACATCCTCCTGTATCCAAACCAAGTAGCAGGGCTGAATGCTGGGGAGGAATCTTACTCCCAAGACATGGAACTTCTCCTAAGAGGTCCTTCGCAGACTCCCTCCAGTGGAGGCAGGTGTTCTTGCCCTGCACCCTGCTGAGGCTAAAGCTGCATGCTAGGCAGGGAGTGTATATCTCCTTGCATGACCAGTCCTGATTCCATCCATTCCCCTTGCACAGCAGAACAGCACTGTTTATATTGCCCAGGGACCCTCTGTGCCCTCAAAGGCATGGAAGAGGCCTAGCTATACAAAGCTATGCTGTACCTAGATATAGTTTCAGAAGTTAGCTTTGGCTCCCTGAAATAAAATATCCAATTGTTCCCTACAGCAATCTGGGCAAGTGACATAACAAGCTGCTATACTTGGAAAGGCAGCTTTGGTCACCCATCCAAAAAAACATTTATGGACTATTTCATGGCCAAAGTCTGAGATAGAAATGTTGACCTCTAGCAGCATGATCAACTCACAGTAGAAGTTATAAGGATTTTTCTTTTTGGTAAACTGTTATCACCTAATACAGGAGCAAGAGCATTTAGTGGATAAAATTCACTAGAGTGGTGATCTTGTGGTGACAGCTAATGGGAAGGTCAGATTTCAGATATTTTCTCTTTGTAGCCTATAAACAAGTATCAAGTAAACAAGTAAATTTCATGATTCTAGCTCAACAGGAGAGTGTCACTGAGTCATCTGTTACAAGGGTGTGTATTTAATATGATGTGCACACTGCATTCCAGAGCCTTTCCAAAATTAATATATACACACAGTTATACATTATTTTGGAAATGTTCTGAAAGAAATATACTATGTAAAATAGTCCTATTGAAGGGGATGTTCTTGGCCAATTTACATCAGGGGACAAACTGCTGTTTTAGATAAGAAGAAATCTTGAATGAGGTTAGCGGATTTAGCCTTTGGGTAATAAACTTGGATGTTTATATCAAATGTAATGGAATTGGATTAACAAATAAAGTACACACCAGGCTTAAGGCCAGAAGGGACCAATGCTATCATCTAGGCCAACCCCCTAACACAGATAACACAGGCTGTAGGATTTAATTTCACCCATCCCATTCCTTCATTTAGCCCAGCAACATATGAAGGTTAGATGATTTTTCAACTTCTTTTGTTTTTGTGAAGTTTCAGTGACACAATGGATCCTGGGAACAGAGGAAGAATTCACTCCAATGTGAGACTTATCTGCTGTCTGTTAATCATGGGAGTGTTTTGTGTGACTCCTTTCTTCTGCCAGAGCCAAAATGATCCACTGGCCCTTGGCCGAGCTGATCCCCAGTGCTGGGCGTTCTCCACAGCTGCCTTGCTGGAGATGAGGAAGCCACATATTTCTGAGTCTGTCAATGGTTTTTGGGACTTTATGATCTTCCTGAAGTCATCAGAGAACTTGAAGCATGGGGCTCTGTTCTGGGACCTGGCTCAGCTCTTCTGGGATATCTATGTAGACTGTGTGCTCTCCAGAACCCATGGCCTAGGGAGGAGGCAACTGGCAGAGGCTGAACAGAAAATCATAGCTCTGCATTCTCAGCTCACAGAGAGAAAGCAAGGTTATTACTTCTCTATCCAATACATGTACACCTTGTGGTGGAGAAACAGCAGTAGTGTACATAAAAATCAGACACCAGTAGAGAAACAAGTTTAAATTGGAGAGTGAGAACCAAGCAAGCGTACGATTAGCATTAAAACAACTGAGTGCTTGGTGCTGTACAAGTCAAAGATTAATATGTTCAATAAAAAAGCTTAATCATGCTCAGAAACTTCTGAATGGGAGTTTTGCCTGAGAAACAGCTGCAGATCAGGCCCATATATGATTGACTTTTCCCACAGGGATCATAAGAGGAGGTAGAAGTGAACCACTTGAAACATGTGTGGGTACAGGTAGGGAAGATAGATTAGTAACCAAACACATGAAGATATACTGCCTCATTAACAGTGTTACTGGGTAATGCGTGGTCTAGGCCAGCCTTACTCATATGCAGTAGTATCCTACTCCTTGAGCAGTCCAACTGGAACCTTTGTGGAGTATGATACTAAACATGAGCACAAAGAATTAATATACTGTGAGTAAAGTTTTCAGCCACTAGCTGTCTCCAAGTTGCGGCCAGGGTCTGATTACTGGTAGATCATGCAGGTAAAGCTGGAAATCAGGCTGTGTAGAGGCTGTTAGTGTGCACAGATTCTTTTAAAATACATACTTTCTGCTTAAGACTGATACCATACATCATGACACTAGGTAGGATGAAGAGATTTTTTAGACACAATCCAGTGCACGCACACTCTTAAAAAAGGAGGGATATTTTACTTCTGTTCTTACTTCTACTCTGTTTTGTGAGTTGTAATCAGTCCATCTAATTTCTTAATGCTGTAGTGGTCAGCTGGTACTGGTCAGACTGCTACAGTGACAACCTAATTTTTGTTGTTGTAGAACTATCTAAGCTCTCATCCAAGGTCTTGTAGCATCTTAAAACCAGATTGTTCATATCTGCCTTGCTTAGTCAGTGAAACCAAAAGTCAATTGCTAGAAGGAGATTGCTATCTGCAAATGATATGAGGAATTGAATCGCCATTTCTTAAGCATAACAAACTGTGCAAGCCTGATTCTTTAGTTTGAGCTGAACTATTAGCATTTGAATGATTTCATGGACCAATTCTGGGTCTAGATGGGAGAGCCAAGGCAACTTTCAGTGGGTTACTTGGAATATAAAACAATATTCCAAGTTTCTCCCTTCATACTTCTATTGTATCTTTTCAGACTCAGTTGCTACAAACTGAAATGGTCCTGGTCTTACCTTTTGAAATTATTTAATGATGGCTTACACTGTTTAAACCTAACATACAACAATATGTAATATCTGAAGCAGCCTCCGAGCCTTAGTCACAGTAATATTTAGGATACCCCACTATAGCGGTATTAGTCAGACTAGGCAAAACCCTGAATCAATGCAGCTCAGCTCTCAGGCCCACTGGCTAGAGAAAGTGGGCTGGGAGGCTGCAGACCTGAGTACTAGTCCCAGTTCTGCCATGAATCTGCTGTGTGACCTTGGGTAAGTCACTTCACAGTGCCTCAGTTTCCCCAGCTAGAAAATGAGACTAATGCTACCTCCTTAATAACGTGCCTTGAGTTGTAGGGGTCAAGAGAGCTAGGTATTATCAGCACATCTGATTTTGGAACCAAAAGGTAAGTCTCATCAGTTTCACTAATTTTATCAATATATCTGTTTATCATTAGTAGCAAATACTAGAGAGTGGGCTTTTATGCAATGAAGGACTAACTAAAGTTCTTGTAAGAGCTGTAGAAATATATAGCTCCACTTAGCACTGTTCTCTTATACATCTCAAAGTGGAGAAAACATTATCTGTATTTCACAGATAGGGAAACTTAGGTGCAGAAAGGTTGAGTGTCTTGCCCAGGGTCATGTCACACGTCAGTGACAGAACTAAGCATAACACTCAGGTACCCAAATCACATTTCCATGTCCTGTTTGCTATGCCATACTGCCTCCTGATGGTGAATCCTCAGGGTAGAGTCAGTCTAAAAGGTGCTTTTTAATAAGCACCTTAAAGTTCAATATCAGTCACAGAAAAAAAGCCATCACTTTCCACATCAAATATACCAAATGATATGATAAATAATTCATACCCACTGAAGTACTAGTTGACCAAGCTACAACTTGAGCATATTGCTTGCCTTTAAGGAATTATTAATTAAACTTTAAGCTGAATCCCTTAAGAGTCCTTCAAACAAACACTGTTTTTTACATTGCCTAACTACTGAAATCACACCAACTCTCACATTTTTCTCTCCTCCCCCATGAAACCAGAGTGGCTTGTTGGTAAGGGTTTCACATAGCATATCTGATATGGTATGATCTTACATATAGATATAGGGAACTATTTTACAAGCCCTGTAAAAATCAGACAATGAAATGTCCAACAGAATCAGCCCTCAGGGCTCCCTTCAGGTTTTCACTTAATTTGCCTCTGCTTTCACCAGTGGCTCTGTAAAAGGAATACTCTCAAATGAGGTGCTTATTCTGTCTCCAAAGTTCCAAGGCAAACATGCTTCATTCACAAGTCCAGAGATGGCCTTTCATAGCCCTACAAATTCAACATGCACTGGCTTTCTTTCTTTCTCACACTATTGCATGAGGTCAGATTCTACCTCCACTATCCACCTGTGCAACTCCCACAGTGAGTTTGTACAGGTGTAACTAATTGAACCTGTAATTAGATTTTTAGCATGCAATCCTGCTGACTGTGCACAAGAGAAGGAAAATAATCAAGCTTGTTCTCTCTTAGCTGTGTTGGCTCTGCAGGGCTAACAGGAGTGAAATGCAGTAAAAGCTTACTTATGTCCCTAAAATAAGCAGCTATGATTGTAATAAAAATAGGGAGCAGGTCTGTTGCTATTTTTACCTAGAGAGACAAGGTAGGTGAGATAATATCTTCTATTGGACCAATTTCTTTTGGTTCAATTTCTTCTTCAGGTATGGGATATGTACTCAGTGTCACAGCTAAATACAAGGTACAACAGATTGTTTAGCATAAATAGTTAACACATATTCTAAGTGACCATTCAAGGTGAGGTGGTCCATTAATACCTTTACACTCATTGGACAAAAAACGGGGGGTTAGTGGGTTACAGATTGTTGCAAGTGTCTTTATTTAGACCATGACTTTTAGCATCTAGCAAAGTTATCAATTTAAGCTCCCAGACTTGTTTTTGAAGGTCTTGTGCATGTTTTCTTTGAGGATGAGGACTGAAAGGCCAGATATGGAGTGGTCGTTTTGTGAAACGTGTTTGCCCATGGGTGATAGTGTTTTTGTCTTTTATTGTTTTTCTGTGTGAATTCATTTGAGAGCATGGTAATTGTCTGGTTTCACCCGCGTCGTTGTTAGTGGGGCATTTAGTGCACTCGATGAGGTACATCACATTGTGATAGGCATGTGTAGGTCCCTGGGGGGTTGGTCATCTTAGCAGTGGCGGTATGACTGCAGGTTTTACATCTGTTATGCCAGGGTATGGTGCTGCTTTGACTTGGTGGGTTCTACTTTTCAGACTAGAACTACACTTAACAAATCAGCTTGCTGGCTTTTGGGCCTCATCCTGCAGTCATTCAAATAAAGAGCAAGATTCCCAGTGAATTAAATGGTAAAGGATCACTATAGAACTGGTCTGAAGCCTAGTGAAATTGAGAGTCCATTGACTTTGACAGGATTTGGATCAGGTTCTGATTGTGACTGACAGCAACAGACAAGATTATGATTCTGCATTTCTTACCAGGAGAAAACCTATTATTGTCTTGTATGGCTCATACTAAGGTTCCAGGATAGGGTCCATAATGTAATTTGGACCCTATTCTGGATTTCAAAGTAATTGCTAACTAGGGACACTTGCTTAGTTTTGCCCATTGTAAGACTGCATCTGATGCCAATGATTGGCTCTGATTAGTTGGATACAACATTTATCTTAAATATCAGACTGGCAAAACATGGAGGATGAAAGCTACATAGGCTGCCAGCTTTACATTGTTTGGAAGCTGACCCCGATTTCCTCAGACATGTTTTCATGTCCCTTTCTTTTTTTTTTTTTTCTCCCTAATTTCTAGGGACATTTGCTCACAATCAGAGGACACGAGTGCTGAACAAGAAAGAGCTGATTGAAGACTTAATAAGCATCCATGTGCACAAGAGCGGATCTGCATTACTCCGAAGAGTTATTGGGGGGCTAGGGATAAAGAGGAAACAATTTGTCTAGTCTGAGGTTTATCTGTACAGTGGATATTTTTTAAACAATTTCCTTTTGGTTTTTGTTTTTAATTTTCCTTGGAAAGCTGCTCTAGGTGGAGGGGGAATGTCTGTACCTATCAACATTGTACCTTTGGGTTAGCTTTGACTTTTTGGACTGTTGTGGCTTTTTTTTTTTTAAATGATGCCCATGAATTCAGTCTCTTTAATAAACTGCATGATTTATAAAGTGTTAGCACCTTATCATGTGCATGAGCTACTGAAACTGTGTCTGGGGGGGATGCTGGAGAATAAGGCCCAGTCATGCAACTGGACTTATACAGGCAGAGCAGGGAACCAACACGGAGCTCCACTGAAGTCAACAGTTTTGCCTGTATGGATTCAATTGCAGGATTGGAGTCAAGTAGCTGTACTTGCTCTGTTTTAACTATATTTTTATGCATATAACACAGCACAAACAGCAGCCAAAACATCATTCTATTTAAAAAGAAAATGTAAAGAGTTAAAAAATCCAGGACCTCCAAACTTCAAGCTTCCAGTTTTTTCTCATAGGTTAATAAAACCCAAACATTCTCCACACCTTAAGTTCTCAAAGTTAATTTTCCAGGAAGAGTGTCCATAAACAACACGCACGTGCATATTCATTTTGATGATGTACAAGGGCAGCTGTTTCCCTCAGGTAGCACCTGATCCTGCTCCACTGCAGTCAATAGGTGTTTTGCCATTGATTTCACTGGGAGCAGGATGGGCCCTGAAAAACCAAAATGAAATAAAAGTCAAAAGTAAGAAACAAATATATTCTGAAAGAAAGCACACATACAAATGTTTTCTGTGTCAGTTTCAATCAGTACATGGTTACCTTTCAATTCCCAAGGCTAAGCAGATCAAAGGGATGCTAGAATAAAGTTAAATGCTGTACTGTGACCCAGGCAGGCAGGCTGCTTCCCCTGTATAGAGCCCAGCTGACTTGACCCCTGCAGATCACAATGCAGCTTGAGCCTCAAATTCTTATCAGGAATGGAGAGCTCATAGATACATTGTAGAACAGGGTGAGTAACTCATTACTAGAGCTGGTTGGAAAATAGTAAATATTTTCTGCAAAAAGTTAAAACAAATTTCATGGAACGTTCCTAGATTTTTCAGAAAAAATGTGAAGATCAAAAAACCCCAAACATATTACCAATTCCTTCCCTCTCCCCGAAAAATTGTTTTGGTTTTCCATTGGAAAAAAATTGGAAAATTTAAACCAAGTGAATACTTCCCCCATACAATCATCATCTTTTGGGGGGGGGGGGGGAGTCATTACATTTCAAATATTTTGTTGATGGAAATGTTTCCATTAGCTATGTGTGACATAATCTGGATATTTGACAAATTTTGCTGCCTTTTCTGTTTGCAGATTGTCTGCAGATAAATCACAGTTTCTTCAAACTAACATAATTCAGTTTAAAGAATTATTCAAAACTATTACCATTGAATGATATGTTGACTTCAGGAAACTGATTAAATGTGCCATTCATTGCAAGAATTTAATATTCAAAATTGTGGCTGTTTTTAGTGGATGCCTAGGTCAGAGGGCATGTTTCTATTACCTGGCTGAATGAATGTAACTCTTAAGCTACGTCTACACGACAAGCTGGGAGTGTGATTTTCCTGTGTACGCATACTCATACTAGCTCTCAGCAAGCTAGCAGGAATATAAATAGCAGCGTAGCCACAATGCCATGGGTGTCCGCAGTGAAGGCCCAGCTGAGCTGGGTCAAGTACATACCCACTGGTGTACTCCACTGCCACTACCTGTGCTATAGCTCAATGAGAGCTAGGCTGAGTATGTGTACGCAAGTAGGGACATCACACCCTAGCTCGCAGAGTTGCCATCGTCTTAGAGTCCGGTTTCCAGACTTCAAGTTACAAATTTTAAGTGACTTTCCTTGAATATTCTGCAATATTTTTTATTCTGGCAAATGTATCTGCCAGAAAACTCATTTACTGATGGACTCAGTCCTGATAGGAGCTAGGAACTCTGCCCCAATCCAGAAAAACAAATAAGCATATAGTTGACTTAAAGCATGCACGTATTCCCTTTGGGGAAATTCTGGACCTATTAAAGTCGATGACAAAACTCCCATTGGTCTCTGTATGGCCAGGATTTCACCCATTGACTTCAATGGGACTACATATGTACTTAAAGTTAAGCTTGTGTCTAAAATATCTGGGGAAACAACCCCAACAGGAGCATGAACACAGGGACAGAAACTTTATTTTCAAATATTTTGCAACTTTCACCAGCTTTAACTGTCTCAGGCTGTGCCTACTAGTGTGTCCCCAGTACTTGCTTGGGAGTGTTGCCAGAACCATTCTTGCACTAAGTTGCAATACCAATTGGTATTCGGGCCTCATGGTGCTAGGTGGTGTACAAACACACACAAAGGAACAATTCCTGACCCAAAGAACTCACCGTCTATGAAGACAAGTGATAGACAAAGATTATGGGGAAGAAGAATACAATTCAGTATACACATATGTACACTTGCAATTGTTATTACTATGGATAGACAATTGATAGATGGGGAGAGCTGGCACTGTCTCCCAAGATTTCACTAGTCAGTAGCAGCAGAGAGATTCTCAGAAGACACTGTTTTCTGTCTCTGACATGCTTTAGGAGGGGCCTTCAGGAAGAGGCTACTACTATGGGCTTGTTTTCGCTACGGAGCTAGATCAGCACTGCTGCAATCAACGCAGCAGCATCGATTTAGCAGGTGTAGTGAAGACAGCTCCCATCAATTTCTGTACTCCACCTCAATGAGTGGTGGAAGCAATGTCGGCAGGAGAGCGTCTCCCATCAACATAGTGTAGCGTGGACCCCGTGGTAAGTAGATCTAAGCTACGTCGACTTCAGTTACACTACTAACGTAACTCAAATTGTGTAGCTTAGATCGACCGGCAACGGTAGTGTAGACCAGGCCTGTAACTGTATATACTTTCCCTCTCGAACAACAGGACCCTGCATCCTCCTTTCTCCTGTTGAATAGCAGGATTATTGGTGAAAAGTAATTCCTGGCCAAGACAACATTCAGCTTTGGACCAATCCACCATACAGCTCTGCATCAGCTCTTTTCCTTCATTAAGAAACTACAGCAGCCATTTGACCTTTGAGGAAATGGGCAGGGAAAGGTGTGTGTGTGGGCGTGGGGTTGAAAGAATAGTTTAGTTTATAACAAAAGGTCATAGTATTACAAAGAGGTCTGGAAGCTGCTGCTGTAAGGGAAACCATTCATGGTATTAATTTTGCTGAAATAAAAGAGTGAGGCAATTAAATGTAAACTTGCAAGTAATAACATTCCTGAAGGAACTGTTACCTCAGGCATTTTCTCCTGTCTGAAGACCTCAGAGCCTAATTCCATTTCATAGCATAGACCTTGTTTGTTTTTGACTGGAGCTCAATTGCTTGGCATGAAAATGATGACGTTGATGCTTGCTGTAAATTCACTGACTCTAAACTGGGACCCTGTCACAGGCTGGCTGGCGCTTTAAGGGGAGCTGGGCTCAGCCTTGCCTGTGAGGTAATAGCCATGCACCAGCTGACCCTGATGTAGTGATTTAATGACACCCAGTAGCCCGGGCTGTGAAAGGGTCAGGGTGGACTATAGAGAGCGAACAAGCAAGCAGAAAGAAAGAATTCAGCCATAGAACAGAGCTCCTGGAGTAGGTTGCTGAAGGGAGTCATAGTGAGTAATATATGTCTGTCTATCAAGAGTGCGCCAAGGAAAAAGGAAAGGTAGTTCTGTGGGCTAGTGTTCTAGAGGAGGAACAAGGAGCTAGGCAGACCTAGGGAGAAGGCTGAGGGTATGTCTATATTGCAGCTGGAAGTGAGGCCTGCTTGCCTCCCACTAGTATGCTAAAAATAGCTGTGTGGATGTTCCTGTGGCAATAGCCGAGGCTCAGGCTAGCCGCTCAAGCCCACCTTGGTCTGAGCCCATAGGATAGGCTGAGAAGTATCCCAAGAGAGGCGGAAGGATCTCTTATTGGGACTTGTGAACTTCTACCAGGACTGCTGTTACCCCAGAAGGGGCCTGGACTAGATGTGGCTTAGCCACAGGGCAAGTTTGGATGGAAACAGGCCACTGTGGGACCAAAGTGGCTGACAACCGAGGTGCTAGATGCAGACACCTTCAGCGTGATGCTCTAACTCTACAGCAGTGAGTGGAACTGCTTACAGGCTCTCAAGGACAACTGTTAAGAAGAAAGTATGTACTTGATTATGAATTGCAACTGTGTGCATTCACAGGGCCCTGCCCTGAAATCTTAAAACTCAATTCCTGGAATCAGGCTCATTGCTCAGGCTCATCTCCCCAGCTGCCTGACACCACCACCACCCCCGGCAACCTTAAGAGTCGCTCTGATGTGAGCCAAGTGTACTGCTGCCCCTTCCTTACTATTCCTCAGCCTGAGCACCATAAAGGGAGTCTAACAGAACGTAAGAGCTGCCCACAAGTAGGGACTGTGGCCCTTTAACCATATTTTAATAGACTAGAGGTGGCTGCCTTCTGTGGGTCCCCCGTTCCACTATGTGTTCTATTTCTTCTTGTGTCATCTGGACACCACTGGTAGAGATGGCTGTGTAAGGGGAAACCATCTCCTTTGGCAAGTGCAAACTATGAGCCACAGCTGTGGCCCTTTGTCTGGGTTACTATAAAGGGGCAGTCAAGGATTCTCCGCTATAAGGGAATTCCTAGGTGGTATAAAGCTGGCATAGTCAGCTCTATTACCCACTCCCAACATCACAGAGGATGTCAGGACAGAGTGGGAATTCACGGCACTCTGGATGATCCTCAGTTGGTGGAGCAGTCTCTAGGGGATGTTGGAGGATATTTTGGCCCTTGCTGTCTACAAGAGCGTCAGAATGGAAAGGTGAGTTAGAGCCACCTTTCTCCTCCACCCTTAGCTGTTCTGAGGATTTAGCCCAATATCTGTAGTATTTAGATCAGCTGGTTCAATGGAAAATACTGTCATTTATTTATATTTAAATAATACAAATAAAGCCCAGACAAGAAGCAACACGTGCCCTAACAATTAGATTTATAATCTGAAATCATTAACACCCAGCAGAAAATGTGCAAACAATGACTGAATTCAGCCAATCAGTGCAGAAAATCTGCACTTTTAGCACACCAGGAACATACCCCCAGCTTTTTCCCGCCCCCACCTCCAAATACTTATCAAATAATTTGCTTTTACACCATGCATGGAAGGGCATCAAGGTCAGGCTATTTTGGACCATATTTTTGTTAAAACAGAATTCTGTACCACCACTTTGCTCTGTTCTCAGAGAGGATCGTTATCGTCTTCTGGGGGTGAAGTATCAGTACGGTGCAGTGGGATTCATCCATATGAAACCTGCAAGTGCAAACCTTGAAGTCCTCACTCAGGTCTTTCTTGGGCCAACTCTCAGACTTCAGCATGAGCTGGCCTGAGGCAAACCTGAATAAAAACAATGTTAAGGCTTCAGGATTTAGTCCCTTTTATTTATTGGGAAATGGGCAGCCAAATAGCTATGCACCATATGAAAACGTACTTCCTTATGTCACAGGCTGGGGCCATCAAGCATAGTGTCCTAGGCAAATGGGACTATGTACTATACTGTTGCTACTGCCAAGGCTACTAAGTTCCCATCCAGATCTTATTCCCCCGGGCTTCTGTGTCTCTTTATGGGGATATAGCCGTACCTGCTTCCCACTGGTCCCTATTGCCCTGCCATTTGTTCCATTTCTTCTTGTATTATCACCAGCCAACTAGCATTTTACCTTCTTTAATGTCTCTTCATTTGTAGATAAAGTCTTGTTAGCATCTAGCTCCTTCCCTTCATTTGTCATATGTATTCTTTGACATCTGTGTTAAGCATGATTTGGGGCTTCTGTGACCAAAGTCTATATGAAGAGTTAGGAATGTTTATTACCGTGATCACTACTTTAAAGGTTTCTTGAGTGGGTGGCTGAGGTCTTGCCAAAGAAAAGCCTTCTATTCATCTTGATTCGAGTCAGATAGCTCCCTTTATCTTGATGCCTTATAATCCCATCAAGACTTCTAAAAAACAGAACTTTTCTAGGCAGAAAAGAAAGCTGTCCGCTGAGACTGCGTCTCCTTGTTAAACGCCATGTTTCAATCTGCGTAAATGTTGCTGCCCTATTTATGGAGCTCTGTTTCAGCATATGACCTTCTTCACTTTATCTTTTTCCATCAGTGCATTAATTTTCCCCCAAGTCGAGTTCTTTTTCTAGTCCTTAAAGCCATGAACAGCCTCTGGTTGTCCTTAGAAGTTTCATTTTTGGGGGCTAGATTCTCAGCTGGTGTCAATCGGTGTAGCACCTTAACTTCACCTATAAGTGATCTAGTTTAGGTACATTATTTTTGGAATTATGTCTGCTCTCATGATTTGTGCAAATCCATGTCTCTGTACTCTGTTCACTAAGTCTCCTGTGTACTCTTGCAGAACATTGATAGCAGGTTGAGTGATCTGTAATTCCACTGTCTGAAGGGAAACTGAATCACGTCCATTTCTTATTCATTAAAGTACATTTGTACTTCAGAGTAATTGATTCCTCATTTGTGTCATCAACTAGAAACATACATCTCAATTTGATGGAAATAATGTATCAAATAATAACATATCGCAGAGCAAGAATGGGCTGACAAAGAGCGAAATTCGCAATAGTCAGCACTGGTGAAAAGCCAAGTCAGAAGACTTTAGTTCATCCTCTCATTCAACAAAGTATCTGCTTCCAATACAGTGAGTCCTTGTCACAGTCTGGGGTGCAGCCCAGACCAGCAAGGGGGTTGTGTCACTGCCTTCCCTGTAACCATGGGTGCCTCACAATCCATCTCTGTTGTAGTTCCCAACCTGGACTGCTCACAGTTAGCCTACCAGCATGCAGGCTGCACCCTGAGTATGTGTGTGCTAGACAATCCTGATTCAGCAGCTCTGATCCCGCCAGCCTGTCTACAGCTCCACTCTGGCTTCCACCACCCTTGGATACGACTTGCAGGGTAACCCCAACATACTCCCAGTCCTGGATTTTCCCCCCAAATGGGTGTTCTGCACTGTCCAGCCCTTTTCTGGAAAGTTCAGATATTAAGGTTCCTTGCTCCTGTAAAGAGTTGATATTCAATAGTTTACTTCAACTGGACTTACCAAACAGTTCAGTTTAAATAAAGTACTGGATTAATTTAGATTAAAAATAAAACAAGTTTATTAAGTATTAACAAAGAAGTTAGGATTTTAAGTGAATGCAAGTATAAGAGAGAGAGAGTTAGAAATGGTTACCTGTGAAAATGCATCTAAAAGTCAAACTTATTCTAGCAAGTTTTTTCTCAATGCTTTTTTCAAGATGGCCTTTCTTATCCACAGTCTTCCAGCAAGATGGAGGCTGACAGTTTCCTTGGTTAAGATCTCTCCCAGAGTCCCAAAGGTGCTGGTGTCTTAGTCTTCTTAGGAGAAAGAGAGAGAACTTGGGGTTCTCTGCCCTTTCTTTGGTGGATTCTTCTGAGGGTTACCCTTCAAAGCAGGGGTGGGCAAATTTTTTGGCATCTGGGTATGGAAATTGTATGGTGGGCCATGAATGCTCACAAAAGTGGGGTTGGGGTGCAGGAGGGGGTCAGGGCTCTGGCTGGGGGTACAGGCTCTGGGGTGGGGCTGGGGATGAGGGATTTGGAGTATAGGAAGGTGCTCCAGGCTGGCCCTGGCAGTTCAGAGGGCAGGAGGGGGATCAGGGCTGAGGCAGGAGGTTGGGGCAAGGGGTGGGGGATGAGGGCTCTGGCTGAGGGTGCAGGCTCTGGAGTGGGTCTGGGGATGAGGGGTTTGGGGTGCAGAAGGGTGCTCCAGGCTGGGCTCAAGGGGTTCGGAGGGTGGGGGGGGGGGGTCAGGGCAGGGGGTTGGGACATGGGTGGGGCTCAGGGAAGCAGCGATATGTCCCCCCTCCAGCTCCTACATGGAGGCATAGCCAAGTAGCTCTGCACGCTGCCCCGTCTGCAGGCGCTGCCCTGCAGCTCCCATTGGCTGCAGTTCCCAGCCAGTGGGAGCTGTGGGGGCAGCACTTGGGGCAGGGGCAGTGCGCGGAGCCCCCTGGCTGCCCCTAAACATAGGAGCCAGAGTGGGTACATGCTGCTGCTTCCGGAAGCTGTGGAGCAGCCCCAGACCCTGCTCCCCAGCTGGAGTGCAGGAGCAGGGCAAGCCCCAGACCCTGCTCCCCAGAAGGAGTTCGAGGGCCGAATTAAATCAGCTGGTGGGTTGGATGTGGCCCGCGGGCTGCAGTTTGCCCACCCCTGCTTCAAAGTAAAGTTTATTCAAGCAGTAAAGAAGGCAACATGGAGTCTGGTGATGAAGGAGGCTCCATGCTCTTTTTTTCCCCCTCCCTTTGTCTTAGATGAAATCCAACTTGTTCTGTTTCTAGTCATCTCTTCCCCTGCTGTCTCGAGGACCCTATTTACTACTTATATGTACATTGAGGGGTAAACATACATGCCTTTATTTAGGATATGCCTGTTTAACAACTTTTGCCTAGACAGGCCTGTCTGGTTGTGAGCATGTGTTAATATCATATAGAGTGAATTTGTAACTTCACATATAATACTCTCATACATTTCACCGTATTATTGACCAGCAAGTTATTTATTATTTTCAGATGAAATCTCACACGGCATATTTCATACAAAGATTACAATAGTATGTAGAGTGTGAACACAGGGATGCTTTTGGTCACAGTTACGCACAAAAATATCCGGTCTGGTGATAACACCACAATTAATAGTCTAAACATGACTGCCTAGCCTACTCACCATTGTCTCAATCTTCAGCATTGCTATTCCATAACAAAACTGTCATGGGCGTGATTCTCTTCTGTTACCTCAATTTTATGTCAATATAACTCCACTGAAATCACGGGAGTTATATTGGTGTAAAACAGATGTAACCATGGAGAATCAGGCCCAAGGCCAGGACATTAAAGAACAGCATATAATGCAAGTGGCTTTTCTTCTAAGTGCGAGTTCAGTCCTTTCCTTCCAGATCTCTCTATGTACCAGAAGGAGAGAAAGTGGAATGTGGCACCTCTTATAGATGAATCAGAAGTGATTATATTCTTCTTCTTTTGTCCACTATCTTACTCCCCTCCAAAGCATCCAAGGCTGAAAGCTTGCACTGCTGAAGTCAATAGAAGCTTTGCCATTGGCTTCAATGGGCACAGGATCTGGTGGTCAGCTAGCAATAACCTAAATAACCATCTAAACTCTTATAAGCATTCCAATATCTCTCAATACCATACAAATCTTCCATATATAAACACCATCCTTAAGTATTTTCAGTGCTGCGTTGGAAATGTTTTCATAATTTGTTTTCAGCTGACTCTGTGACTATGCTGTGCTAGCAACAAAATAAAAGTTTCTTTTCTGATGTTGTAAGACCTTCAAGTAATATTAAGCTCTTTAACAGTTCCATACGTATATAGATATAGTAAGGGAAGGGGCTTCTAAAGCAATACAATGCCTCTAATTGTTCATAGCTCTTCCTTCTCACCAATTTAGTAGCTAATTTAATAAAATGCAAATACCCGACTGTCAGATGTTGGAGACAATGGACAACTTGGAGAAGACAACTAAAGATTTACTCCTTCTATTCAGTGCTTCTTGAACTATGATACAATGTCAGACAACTTATCAATGAGACTGGTTAGCTAAAGTCATCTCCACGTGTGCATGTAGGGGGAAAAAAATCCTCTGTTTCCTGAAACACAAGCAATTATCAGGTACTATAGTAATGAGAAGACAGTATGGGCCAGATCATTAACTGTATATGTTAGCATAGCCTCACTGAAGTCAACAGAACTATATTGATATGTATTGGCCAAGATCTGGCCCTATATTTTCTTCAGGTTAGGAATAGGCTAGGAATACATGGTTCTAATATAAAGGAAAATTCCTTCTCTAACACCACAGAAGACTCTGATAAAGACCCCAGAGACAGAACTCCATTATGTTAGATTATTACAGTTCAATATCTGACCACCTTTAGAGATGACACATGGCTGTAATTACCTGGGCAATAGTGCAATGAAGTAGTAAGGCTAATACCGGCGTTCCATTACTTCCAAGCTGGCAAAGTCACCTGGCTGATGAGGTCAGAGAAGGACCTGCAAACATGCTCAGCTGTGGAGACCAACTCCTGCTTTATAGCAGACTGCTGAGCTGGAAAGAAAAGAGATTCTTTCACAGCACCTGAATGCAGCAAACTCCCTGTATAACTCTTTATATGACTCCAATTCAAGGTAGCTCTGTAGAAACAAAAGTTTTATCTGCTGTCTTTCATTATTACATTCTTATTAATGAAAAAGAGGCATTCTAGGAGCTCAACAAAGCTATGCTGTAATAAGACGGTGGATTATAAGGGGATTTTATGTGACTGGGAGACTGGTTGTGGGGTCAACCAATTACACAGTCATAGAAATTGGAGATAGAGAAGACCACCAATGCAAGTTTGTTCCATATTGACTGCTGAGAGTGACTTCCTCTACAGTAAAAAGAAAAGGAGTATTTGTGGCACCTTAGAGACTAACAAATTTATTTGAGCATAAGCTTTTGTGAGCTACAGCTCACTTCATCGGATGCAAATAAATTTGTTGGTCTCTAAGGTGCCACAAGTACTCCTTTTCTTTTTGTGAATACAGACTAACATGGCTGCTACTCTGAAACCTGTTCCTCTACAGTACTAGGTCTTCTCCAGTTTTAAATCACTCAAGCATTGAGGATCAAATGCTGATCTTGCATGAGTGCAAATCTGGAGTAATTCTAGAGTGATTGCAAGCTGAGAGAGGAAGGCTAGTGTTGTGGTGACAGCACTGTAGTGGCAATTAGGAGATCTGGGTTCAATGCTTGGGTCTGCCACATGTCTAATATGCTATTTATAAACTATGAAGAGAGTTGTCAGATTATATCTCTACTCATGTTGAGTTGGTCTTTGCTCTGTGACTTATATGCATAGGCACTGACTTCCCCTTTGCCCAGTGGGTGCTTGATCTCCTGACCCCACCCCTGCACTGCCCTCGCCCAAGTCCCCTGCCCTGCCTGTTCTCTGCCTCCTCCTCTCAGTGTGCCGCATCCCTGCTCCTTCCCCTCCCTCCCGGAAAGTCCTAAGCACTGCCAGACAGCTGTTAGGTGGCAGGAGGGCGGGAAGCGCTGGGAGGGAGGGCGAGGAGTGGGAACTTGCCACGCTTGCGGGGGGCGGGGAGAGTGGGGAAGGAAGCGAGGAGGGGGGAGCTTGGTTGCCAGTGGATGTGGAGCACCTGCTAATTTTTCCCCATGAACTTGTCTGGACAATTTCAGCCAAAATGGCCCAGCCATTTCTCAGAACAAGGAGAGGGAAAATATTGTTTTGACCATGTTAGAGTATTTCAAAGAAAAGGTCACCAGAATTTTTTAACACCCCCATGTTTTGAAGCAGGGAGTAGAAATTCATCAGGCAGTGACCTTTGTGGCAGGGATGTGCCTCCTTCTATCCCTTGGAAAATCTGCCCAAATTTGACCATCCTATAAGGCTTTGAAGAATCGCAGGTTGCACATGCTCAGTAGAGATGTGTTAGAGCTTAAAACCTAAAATCTCCGAAGAATCCATCCTCAATGAGCATGCTCCATCCCCTCACAGCTTCTACACGGGCCAGGACTGCACATGTGCTATCCCCACATAGCAACTGTGAGCATGCTCCTCCTCCATAAGGCTACAAGGGCAAAGTCAAACTTTCCCTATAATGGCTGCTCTGGTCCAGGACGGAGTTGGCACTAGAACTTGAGAGCAGTGAGCTTGTCTCTCCTGTGCTGTCAGTGACCTGCTACTGGCAGTCAGCTAGCACAGAGGAAAAGCTGTCTCATTTGAATACAGCGGTAACAAAAACTGGACTGTGGAGCAGGGAAGAGTAGATTGGGACAAGGTGTCTGGTGAGACTGGAAGTGGAGCAGGGGGAAAAGAAACTGCGACTGGAACCTGGGGTGAGGGGTGGAACCTGGGACTCGCTAGGCAAAGAGGTGGGACTGGAAGTCAGGGAGGGGAATGGAGGCTAGAACTGGTTGGTCCCTCCCGCCTTGAAAATCCATCCAGCATAACACAGGTGACCTATGAATCTAGCCACTTCCTGTCAGTGAGAGACATACAAAAACTGGCTACCTACCTTTCATAACTATTGCTCTTCAAGATGTGTTGCTCATGTCCATTCCAAGCGGGTGTGTGCGCGCCACATGCACAATTGTTGGAAGGTTTTTCGCCTAGTGGTACCCTTCAGGTTGGCTGTGGAGCCTCCTGGAATGGAACCCTTATGGTGGTGAAATAGGTCCCTGCTGACCTGCCGCCTCTTCAGTTTCTTCTTGCCGGATACTCTGAAAGAGGGGAGGTGGGTGGGTCTTGGAATGGACGTGAGCAACACATCTTGAAGAACAACAGTTACGAACGGTAGGTAACCATTTTTTCTTCTTTGAGTGATTGCTCATGTCAATTCCAAGTAGGTGACTCCCAAGCAGTCCCCTGGAGGAGGGGTCGGAGTTCACTGAGTTGCCGACTGTAGCATGTGTCTACCAAACGCGGCATCGTCTCTCGCCTGCTGAGTGATGGCATAGTGCGACGTAAAGGTGTGAATAGACGACCACGTCACTGCCCTGCCGATGTCATGAATGGGGACCTGTGCCAGGAATGCTGCAGATGAAGCCTGTGCTCTTGTGGAGTGCGCTGTCGATGCTGGGGCTGGAATCTTTGCTAAGTCATAGCATGTACTGATGCAGGCCGTGATCCAAGAAGAGATTCTCTGAGACGAAATAGGGAGACCTTTCATTCTTTCTGCAATAGCAATGAAGAGCTCCATCAACTTCCTAAATGGCTTTGTTCACTCGATGTAAAAGGCTAATGCCCGTCTGACATGCAGGGAATGGAGCATGCATTCCCTGTCGTTGGCGTGCAGCTTAGGATAGAACACTGGCAGAAAGATTTCCCGATTTGCGGGAAATTGTGAATCTACCTTCAGGAGGGAACCTGGGTGCGGCCACAATCGTACCTTGTCCTTATAAAACACAGTATAAGGGGGCTCGGACATCAAAACCTTGAGCTCAGACACCCTTCTGGCTGATGTTATAGCCACTAGGAACACCACTTTCCAAGACAGGTGGAACAGCAAACTCGTTGCTAGGGGCTCAAAGGGAGGGTTAAACTCCCCTGGAGGGATTGGTTGTTTTACTTGGGGGTACAGTTTGTCCAGCCCCTTGAGGAAACGGCCAACCCCAGGGTTAGCAAACACTGAGCATCCCGTTGAGCTGGGATGGAAAGCTGAAACTGCTGCCAGGTGCACCTTTATTGATGAAACTGACAACCTCTGTTGCTTCAGGTAAAGCAGTAGTCCAGGAAAAAGGGAATCAAGGACTGCAATGGAGGAATACCTTTGTGGAGAGACCAAATGGAAAATCTCTTACACTTTGCCAGATAAGTGGCACAAGTGGAAGGCTTCCTGCTGTTGAGGAGAACCTCCCTAACCGAGTCTGAGTAGGTAAGTTCTAGTGGATTCAGTCATGGAGTTTCCATGCTGTGAGATGGAGGGACTCTAGGTTAGGGTGCTGGAAGCAGCTATGGTCCTGGGTGATCAAGTCTGGAACCAACGGCAAAGTAATGGGCGTACCCACTGACAGGCCCAGCAGCATGGTGAACCAGTACTGATGTGGCCACGCTGGTGCTATTAAAATCAACTACGCTTTCTCTCACTGGACCTTGAGGAGGACCGTGTGGATGAGTGGGAAGGGCGGGAATGCATTCAGCAGGTGCCCTTTTCAGGACAGGAAGAAGGCATCCGTGAGCAAGCCCAGGCTTTGGTTCAGGAAGGAGCAGAACTGTTGACGCTTCCTGCTGCACTATGTCGCAAACACGTCTGTCTGGGAAGATCCCCACTTTTGGAAGGTGTTGATGGTGACATCCAGGTGCAGAGACCACTCGTGGCTGTGAAACAACCTGCTGAGGTGATCGGCCAGTTCATTCTGTGAACCGGGAAGGTATGAGGCCTCCAATTGTATCAAGTGGGGGATGCAGAAGTCCCACAGCTTGAGGGCTTTCTGGTACAGGGAGAGGAGCTAGCACCACCCTGTCGGTTTATATAAAACACTGCTGTGGTATTGTCTGTCAGTACGGATACACATCTTCCCTGTAGATGGGTTTGAAATGTCTGGCAAGTGAGGCGAACCGACCGCAGCTCCCTGATGTTGATGTGCAGCAAAAGTTCTGCCTGGTACCAAGAGGCCCTGTGTCTTGAGTTCACTCAGGTGCACCCCCCCATCCCATCGCTGACGCATCTGTGACTAGAGACAGCAACGTCTGAGGTACGGAGAAGAGCACTCCCACACATACTGCTTGCAGGTCAAGCCACCGTCGGAGGGATTCAAGAACCTGAGGAGTAAGAGTGACCAGTCTGTCTATGTGATCTCTGTTAGGCCTGTAAACTCGGGCTAACCATTCCTGAAGAGGGAGTAGCCACAACCTGGCATGCTGTACCACATACGTGCAGGCAGCCATATGCCGGAGCAACTTCAGACAAGTTTGCGCCATCTTGAGATCCTCTATGATAGCGTTCATTGCGAGGAAATGAGCTTCCTGGAGAAAAGCCCTGGCCTGGATGGAGTCCAGGAGGGCCCTGATGAACTCTATCCTCTGCGTAGGAGTTATAGTTGACTTTTTTCCACATTTAGAATGAGACTGAGCCTGAGGAATGTCATGTGCACCAGGCTCACATGGTCCTCCACTTGGGCCCATGATTGACCCTTGATCAACCAGTTGTCCAGATACAGGAAAACTTGCACCTGCCGCTTTCGCAGGAAGGCTGCCACAACCGCCATGCACTTCGTGAACACCCAAGCAGCTGCCAAGAGGACGAAGGGGAGGACCATGAACTGACAGTGGGTGTTGTTGACAACGATTTGAAGGAAACGTCTGTGGGACGGGACTATGGGCACATGGAAGTACGTATCCTTCACGTTGAGGGCGGCGCACCAGTCCGCTGCATCCAGAGAGGGCATGATGGAAGCCAAGGAGACCATGCAGAACTTCAGCTTCTTCATGAATCTGTTGATGTTTCGAGGGCTAGAATAGGCCAGAGCCCACCGTTGACCATGGGGACTAGGAAGTAACGGGAATAGAATCCCCTTCCCCTGAACTCCATAGGTACCTCTTCTACTGCTCTGAGTTGCAGGAGCATTTACACCTCTTGCACTAGAAGTTGCTCGTGAGAAGGGTCCCTGAAGAGGGATGGGGAAAGTGGGTGGACAGGTACAGAATTGGAGAGAATATCCCAATTCTACCGTGCTCAAGACCCAGCGATCTGATGTTGTTTGAGCCCAAGCATGGTAGAAATAGGATAGATGGTTCACAAAGGAAGGAGAAGGATCCGGGATATGGACTGGTGCGCTGGCCCCGGGCGCACCTTCAAAAGTTTTTCTTGGGAGCTGGCGACTGTCTCACCGAGCCTTGGCCCTGGGTAGAAGAGGACTGCAGAGGCCTTCTCCTATTACTCCTACCCTGTCTCCTGTTTATAGTCTTGCCTCAGCTGAGAGGGGTTGAAGCGAGGCAGGGGCTGAGGCTTAAAATGCTTTCTTTGCGCGGCCACGTATGAAGCCCCAAGGACTTTAAGGTCACTCTAGAGTCCTTGAGATTATGGAGCCTAGAGTCCGTCTGCTCAGTGAAGAGACCCACACCATCAAAGGGCAGGTCCTGTATAGTCTGTTGGACCTCTGTGGGGAAGCCCGAGACTTGTAGCCACAAGCTGTGCCGCATGACAATGGCTGTAGACATTGTACGGGTGGTCGAGTCCGCTGAGTCTAATGCAGCCTGCAAGGAAGTCCTTGCAATGGTCTTGCCTTCCTCCAGGGCAGCCCCAGAGTCACAGCGGGAGTCAGATGGAAGTAGTTCTCCCTGGACAGGGAATTCTAAGAGTTAAAAGGGTAGCAGCTAAGAACCGCCTGCTGATTGACAATTTGAAGCAGGAGTCCCCCGGTGGAATAGACCTTATGGCCGAAGAGGTCTAGCTTCTTTGCCTCTTTAGACTTTAGAGTGGGGCCCTGGTGACCCTGCCTTTCCTTGGCCGTGGCTGCATCCACGACCAGCATATCCAGCTGAGGGAGGGTGAAAAGGTATTCATACCCGTTAGAGGGTACAAAGTACTTCCTTTTCACCCCTTTAGCCGTGGGAGGAATGGAAGCAGGAATGTGCCAGAGGGTCTTGGTAGTATTGTGGATGGTCTTGATCAATGGCAAGGCCACCCTGGAAAGGTCTTCTGGCCTCAGAATGTTCATCATAGGGTCCATTTCTTCTGACACCTCCTCCGCTTTCAGGCCCAGATCTTGGGCTACTCTTCTGAGCAGCTCCTGATGGGCTCTATTGTCCAAAGCCGGTAAGGAGGCAGACCATCCAGGTACTGCCTCATCCGGGGAGGAGAATGAAGAATCCCTCATAGGCATGGGATTCTCCTGACCTTCCAACTCATGGAGGTCCTCCCGTGCAGGTGCTTCCTGCGCAGTGCAGATGTGTTGCTAGATGCCAACTCGGTGCCGGGTTCGGTGTTGTCCTGGGCACTGGGCTCCGAATCCCTTGGAGGTTCTCTCACCATTGAGGCAGACAGAGGTCCCCCATCTGTCCGAGGTGACTGAAAGGGACGTGAAGCTTGGCCCCTGGGCTTGATGATACGCCCAGGGAGTCCAGAATGGCCAATGAGCGGGTGCCTGCCACTGTGGTGGCCAGGACATCATTGGAAGTTGTTGCATCTCGTTATATCTGGAGCAACGAGACTGGTGCTGGCTGCATCTGGAGACGTACAATTCTGGTTCTAACTCTGAGGACGAGTCTGATCTCGGGCTCCATGGCGGCGCCGTGTGGGCTGGTGCCAGTGTTCAGTGCTGAGGCGAGGACGACCGGTGCCGCAGCATGGCTGGTTTGCTTTGGACAGTCCAGCCCCCCTGTGCAGTGTTGGTGCTGCTGGCTTTGCCGGTGCTGGGGACTGCTGGGTTGCCATCTCTATGAAGTTCCTGGCAGCCTCGAACGTGTCAGGAGTGGACACATGTCAAACTCCCCAATTTGGCTTTCTCGTCCTGGGGGGGTCCAACAGAATCAGAGTCAACAGTTCTGCCTGGATGGTCAGAGTCAACAATACCGGCTGTCCCTGAGCAGGAGTTGAGTGTCCCGATGTGGGACGCACTCCACGGGCACCATCGTGCTCCACTGCTCGGACAGTCAGCAGGTGCCCCCTTTCAGCTCTTCTCAGCTTCTTATGCGGCACCGGTGAGTGAAATTGGTGCCGAGAAGTCGACAAACTTGTCTTCAGTGCCAGAGAGTGGTGGTGCTGCAGGTCTATGGGCCCCAAATCCTTCGCTGCCACCGCAGCCTTCCTTACTGAGGCTGGTGCGCTCCGCATCGAAGTGCTGGGCTTGGATCCTGACGCGGTCTGAGCCAGCTGGGGATGGAGAGCTGACTCCATAAGGACAAGCTTAAGTCTAAAGTCTCTCTCCTTTAGTCCTTGGGCAGAAACTCCTGCAGATTTTGCACTTGTCAGTTTTGTGGGTTTCCACCAAGCACTTTAAGCAGGAGTCGTGAGGGTCTCCCCTGGGCATAGGCTTCTGGCAAGACTCACAAGTTTTGAAGACCAAAGCATACCCCAGTCCCTGGAGGGTAGTAGGATAACGGGGAGGGGGTATCCCCCAACAGAAACTTATCTACGAACTAATTAACTAAAATACTAGAAAGAACTAAGTAGAACTATATACAATACAAGAATAACTGTTCATTAGGAGAAGAGCTTGCCCAAGGCAAGAGAACAAAGTAGCTTCAAAGACCGTCACTGGTGGTAAGAAGTAACTGAAGAGGCAGCAGGTCGGCAGGGACCTATATTCACTGCCATAAGGGCGCCACTCCAGGGGGCTCCACAGCCGACCCGACAGGTACCACTAGGGGAAAAACCTTTAGACAATTGTGCACGCAGAGTGCACACACCTACTTGGAATTGTAATGAGTAATCACTTGAAGAACTACAGGTTCCTCAGAATGCCATGTCACTCTCTCCTTAGTAATTTACAGTGCCAGGAAGCACATCTAACGCAAATATCCTGAGACCTATTGTCTCCCATGTATTTCAGATTTCCATATAAAAGCTTTCTGCTAATGTCAAGGGATGCAGTGAGGTTTAGTTACTGCACATCTAGAAGTAAAAGACACTTATGTAACACAAATTATCTAGTTGTTAATATACTGTCTCACCAAATTATATTCAAATTGATGAAAAACAGCAGGTGCCATCATTACATACTCTGCGACTTCTGTGAAGAGGAGATACGAAGGACACATCCCTGATGTTTAAAGAATGGATGTGAACTCTGTGGGCATCCTTTTTAGAGTAATTTTGAACCAGCGAAAGAAATTCAAATGAGATCTCAAATTTGTAGAGAAGGGTGCAAATAAGTGCAGCACCTGACTGACTCAAAGTGTAAATATAAAGGCACCTCATGCTAGACTCAATGGACTAAATTCTCTGTTGGTGCCAAAGGGTGACACTTTAAGTCAGTGATGCTTCACTCATTTACACCAGAATAGAGTTTGGTCCATCAGGTCTGATTTTCCACTCACTCACATATGTGTCCGGCGTAGCGCCAATGAAGTCTATAGAGCTATGCTGGATTAAATTGGATGTAGGTCAGAAGACAATCAGACCTACTATCTGTGACTTTAGAACTCTTACCTGGTTGCAGTTGGAGAGATAAAGCATCCTTCAGCTTCAGCACTAGCTGCTGCAGTTCCTTCTCTTCATTCACCTCCTTCTCATTAAATGGCAATTCTGCTGCAGTGGGACTAGAAGCTGTGGTCATAATTTCCTGGGGAAGGTTCCTGGTCCTTTCAGGTTGTGATATCCCCTCCTGATCTGTCTGAGGAATTCCCTTCTCTTTTGATTTTTCATGCTGTCTCATTAGGGGATTGCCATTCTGCAGGAATATCGACCCCAAAGTGGTACCTGATGATCTCAGGTTCATTGCAGCTGGATCAGTCTGAGTCTGTAGTAGCTGCCTTTTTTCTGCAGAGGAGGAGGGATCCAGGGATTTCAACTCAGTGAAGCTAGTGGGGATGGGTTTTGCCAGAGCTGAATCTGATCCATTGTGAAGCTTTCTTTCCTTCCAGGGGTCCTCACTTTTTGGCATCATATTTTGACACAGTACAAATGAAGGATGGTTTGGTGGTTGTAACATTGCCTGAAATGAACACAACACAGGAAACCTCTTGCTTATAAAGCTTGATACAAAGCCAATGGAAACCTGTTAAAGAGGTAGGATGGTTTTGTAGTTAAAGAACTGAAATGAGACTCAAGAGATGTGGTTTCAGTTCCTTCCCTCCCTACCACAGACATCCTGTATGACCTCGGGCAAATCAGTGAATCTCCATGACTCAGTTTCTCCACCCCTAAAAAGAGGATAGTAATGCTTCCCTTGTCGGTCTTGATTAATCAGGTTGTAGCTTTTCAGGACAGGGACTTTCTCTTCATGTGTTTGTACAGCACTTAGCCCCATGGAGTCCTGATCATGGCTGGGGACTTTAGACACTACTGCAATATAACAACAAATCAACAGGAGTTATTCCATTGACTTCAGTCGATTTTGGATCAGGCCCATAAAAGTTTGGTGTCTATCACGAAACACCATCTCTGCCTTTTTCTTCTTCTAGTGACTCCTGCCTGATTTTCAGTGTCTTGGGTCTAATTTTATTGTACATAGGTTTCCTTCCACAATTTTCTATGTCTCGATTTATTGCAACTTCAGTCTCAAGATATTGTATCTTATTGTGCCAGTAAAAAGGGGACATCACAGTAGCCCAAGATTTAATTTGCTGGAAAATTATTCTAAAAGAATTTAACTAAAAATATAGGCAGAGTATATATACACGCACACCCACACCCATGCAATGTGTGTGTGTATGTACATATGACTCATGCAAACAAATTGCATGTATATTCAGCTGTATGTATTTGCATAGCATATGGACTAATATTTTAGAGTGAGAACATCATTTGAACTTTAGAAACCAAAGGTTACTTTAAATGAATCAGAATTAAAATATTCCAAAAGAAAAAGGCAAAATAAGATATTGATCCGCAGCAAGGAAAGATTTTCCTTTAATTATCAGACTAGATCTCTAATTCTTATCATCTGACAAGATAAGATTGTTCTTTAGACTGCACCGTCTAGTGATGTGTCCAGTCTTGCTTAAGATGCATTGAGCAATTCTCTTTGGAGCCTTTTTTATGGTTGGAATTTGCACAGAAAGGGTGTTTTCACTCTCACTCAGCTATTTATTATTAATTATTACTCTTATTTATTTATTCGTACTGTGGTAGTGCCTACGAGCCCCATTGTGCTAGGTGCTGTTCAAACAGAACAAAAAGAGCCCCTGCTTTCTATCCATCTATCAATAAGAGACAAGAGGGGGAGCACAAAGTAACAATGAGACAATGCTGGTGCGCAGTGGTCAGAACATGTCAAAGCCAAATTGTTGTCAAGATTCTTGGTACACTGTTCTCTGTACCTTTATTTCCTGCCTCATTTGCTGCAGCTCCATCTGCACACTCTCATGGTTTGCTATCAGGACTTGGAGCTTTGCTTCTAGTCTGCAGCTTTTGTCTTCCTGGGAGTTGTGGAGGAGCAGCACCTTGTCTTTCCATTTGTTTAACTGCTTTCTCAGGTACCTGCCAGGCAACAGGGGGACAGGGGAGTTACTGGACTAAATTATCTTCCATGCACACTCCTTAATGTACAGCACAAGAGAGGACAAATATTGCAGCTTGGCTAGTGCAAAGGGGCTATAGCGCAGGTGTAAGAACCTTCCCACCCAGGGTGCAGGGGTCAGTACTCCAGGAGCTGAGCTGTCTCCACAGCAGCCTATACACAGGGACATTCCAGGAAGCCCAGGACATGGGGAGGATGGAGAAGGTGTGGCCAGGATGGTCCTGGGCTCTGGTGATTCAACATTCCTGGAATGGCCCATGGGGCTGTCACAACAGAGACAAGAGAAGGGCTGCCCTCCTCTGTGCCTGGGGTCAAGCCAGCTCCTGCTAGCTCTCAAAGTGGGGAAGTGCAAGCTGTCTGTCCTGGCCCCAGCACAGGGATGAATCTGCCCCATTGTTCCTTGATGATGATCCTTCTTGCTAAGGACCTTCTGTATGGCCTCCACTGATTGCACAGAAAGTTTCTATAGAGGCCACTGTCCTTGGAAAGATGAGGTTATTGCAATCAAAAATGCTACCCCCACACATACTAGAGCAGGATAATTAGAGACTATGCACATAACATCTACTCAGGGCAGACAATACATAAATACCACCCATTTCCCTAACCTAGAGGCAGACTCTTACGGAGAAGTGCTGCCCACAGCTTTGTCTTGCCCACTGCTGAGGCGGAGCGAGAGATATAAAAGCTGGTTAGCACTGGAGCAATAAGACAGCTGCTGTATATTGCTCAATTGAAATAGTTATCCCCACTCTTCTATTACATCCAAGAGTTCTAGTTTATTAACTTTCCATTGGATAATGTGTTGGTTCACATAAGCAAGAAGCAATGGTGTTATAAATCAGTCTTTTACTAAATGGTTTCTTCCAGCTCTATTTTTGAAAAAAGAAATACATTAATCAGTATGTACTCAGAAAAACCCACACTAGGGGTAAAGACAGAACTCATCTGCTCACTTTCCTCATGCCAGTAGCCCCACTGACCCCTTCAATGGGATTATACATGACAGCTGAGCAAGATTTAGCCATAAGGCTTGTAAGAAGTCTGGACATGCAAAGTTAACACTAGTATTTGGATCTGGGTTTAGAAAAGGTTTTCCTGTCCTTGCGAGAGTCTTTTTTTCAGATTTTTGAAATTTTTTCCCACCCTGAAATGGGATAAAAAGTCAATCTCAAATTTTTTTTGTGAACCAATGGTCTGAAAACTTTTTTGGATCAGATCAATTGAAACATCTCATTTTGATACCGACCTTTCAAATTTTTTTAAAACTTATTTTAGTACAAATTAAAATTTCTAAGCAAAAAGTCATTTTGAATCAGAAAATGAACAGATCAACATTTCCTGATTGGAAAAATGTTTCATTGGAAAATTCTTGACCAGCTCTACTAGTCCTTTTAATAGTCCTTATATTTCAGCATTTAATGGCTCTGTCCTGTGCGGTTCTGAGCATCTTTAGCTATTTTTTTTTCCATAGATATTTAGGTCAGAAGGGACCATTATGATCATCTAGTCTGACGTCCTGCACAATGCAGGCCACAGAATTTCACCCACCACTCCTGCAAAAAACCTGACACCTATATCTGTGCTATTGAAGTCCTCAAATAGTAGTTTAAAGACTTCAAGGAGCAGAGAATCCTCCAGCAAGTGACCCGTGCCCCATGCTACAGAGGAAGGCGAAAAACCTCCAGGGCCTCTTCCAATCTGCCCTGAAGGAAAATTCCTTCCCGACCCCAAATATGGCGATCAGTTAAACCCTGAGCATATGGGCAAGATTCATCAGCCAGATACCCAGGAAAGAATTTTCTGTAGTAACTTGGATCCCACCCCATCTAATATCCCATCACAGGCCATTGGGCCTATTTACCATGAATATTTAATTACCAAAACCATGTTATCCCATCATACCATCTCCTCCATAAACTTATCGAGTTTAATCTTAAAGCCAGATAGATCTTTTGCCCCCACTGCTTCCCTTGGAAGGCTATTCCAAAACTTCACTCCTCTGATGGTTAGAAACCTTCGTCTAATTTCTAGTCTAAATTTCCTGGTGGCCAGTTTATATCCATTTGTTCTTGTGTCCACATTGGTACTGAGCTTAAATAATTCCTCTCCCTCTCCGGTATTTATCCCTCTGATATATTTATAGAGAGCAATCATATCTCCCCTCAACCTTCTTTTAGTTAGGCTAAACAAGCCAAGCTCCTTGAGCCTCCTTTCATAAGACAAGTTTTCCATTCCTCGGATCATCCTAGTGGCCCTTCTCTGTACCTGTTCCAGTTTGAATTCATCCTTCTTAAACATGGGAGACCAGAACTGCACACAGTATTCCAGGTGAGGTCTCACCACTGCCTTGTATAACGGTACTAAAACCTCCTTATCCCTACTGGAAATACCTCTCCTGATGCATCCCAAGACCGCATTAGCTTTTTTCACGGCCATATCACATTGGCAGCTCATAGTCATCCTATGATCAACCAATACTCCAAGGTCCTTCTCCTCCTCCGTTACTTCTCTGTTACTTCTAATTGATGCGTCCCTAGCTTATAACTAAAATTCTTGTTATTAATAAAATGCATGACGTTACACTTCTCACTATTAAATTTCATCCTATTACTATTACTCCAGTTTACAAGGTCATCCAGATCCTCCTGTAGGATATCCCTGTCCTTCTCTAAATTGGCAATATCTCCCAGCTTTGTATCATCCGCAAACTTTATTTCTGTGCCCATTCCTGTCAGCAAACGTTCACCTGAGTAACTTAACCTGTGCGAGTATTTCCACTGACTAGGAATGAAAGGGACTGCTCCTGGGAGCAAAGTTACTCATTTTCCTGTTTACGGGATCGGGTCTTGAGCAGGGTTGCCAACTTTGGTTGGATGCATTCTTGGAGGTTTCACCACATGACACAATCTTTAAAGATTCATCTTTAATTCCTGGAGACTCGGCAAGTATAGTCTTGAGTCAGGACAGAGTACGTTTCCGAAGCAGCAGGCTTCATATGCATCATCTCAGCTACCATTAACTTCAGTGGGAGCTGAAGATGTTCAGCATCTCACAGGACTGGCCCCTATGGGTATATCTACATTGCAATGTAAGCCTGAGCTTGATCTTGGGCTCCAGCCTAACACCCCTTGCATCTACACTGCAATTGCTCTAACGCAGGACTCAGTCCCAGGACCCCGCAGGGCTGCAGGGTCTAAGCAAATGGAGGAGAGGAAGGTGATCAGGAACGGTCAACATGGATTCACCAAGGGCAAGTCATGCCTGACCAAGCTGATTACCTCTATGATGAGATAACTGGCTTTGTTGATATATCACATCTACCACCTTCCCCATATCTTGCCGTAAGCAAAGCTTTTGGTACAGTCTCCCACTGTGTTCTTTCCAGCAAGTTAAAAAAGTATCGATTAGATGAATGGACTATAAAGTGGATAGAAAGCTAGATCATCGGGATCAATGGGTAGTGATCAATGGCTCGATATCTAGTTGGTAGCCAGCATCAAGCGGCGTGCCCCAGTGGTCGGTCCTGGGGCCAGTTTTGTTCAGCATCTTCATTAATGATCTGGATGATGGAATGGATTGCACCCTCAGCAAGTTTGCAGATGACACTAAGATGGGGGGAGAGGTAGACATGCTGGATGGTAGGGATAGGGTCCAGAGTGACCTAGACAAATTGAAGGATTGAGCCAAAAGAAATCTGATGAGGTTCAACAAGGACAAGTGCAGAGTCCTGCACTGAGGAGGGAAGAATCCCATGCACCACTACAGGCTGGGGACCAACAGGCTAAGCAGCAGTTCTGCAGAAAAGGACCTGGGGATTACAGTGGATGAGAAGCTGGATATGAGTCAGCAGTGTGCCCTTGTTGCCAAGAAGGCTAATGGCATATTGGGCTGCATTAGTAGGAGCACTGGCAGCAGATCAAGGAAAGTGATTATTCCCCTCTATTCAGCATTGGTGAGGCCATACCTGGAGTATTGCGTCCAGTTTTGGGACCCCTGCTATAGAAAGGATGTGGACAAATTGGAGAGAGTCTAGCAGAGGGCAGCAAAAATGATTACGGGGCTGGGGCACATGACTTATGAGGAGACACTGAGGGAATTCAGCTTATATAGTCTTCAGAAAAGAAGAGTGAGAGGGGATTTGATAGCAGCCTTCAACTTCCTGAAGGGGGGTTCCAAAGAGGATGAAGCTAGGCTGTTCTCAGTGGTGGCAGATGACGGAACAAGGAGCAATGGTCTCAAGTTGCAGTAGGAGAGGTCTAGGTTGGATATTAGGAAACACTATTTCACTAGGAGGGTGGTGAAGCACTGGAATGGGTTACTTAGGGAAGTGGTGGAATCTCCATCCTTAGAGGTTTTTAAGGCCTGGCTTGACAAAGCCCTGGCTGGGATGATTTAGTTGGTGTTGGTCCTGCTTTGAGCAGGGGGTTGGACTAGATGACCTCTTGAGGTCTCTTCCAACCCTAATCTTCTATGATTCTATGTTGGCCCCTGAATCCACCATGAGGACTGAAGGCAGCCAGCAGCAGGCTCCAAGTGAAGGGCATGAAGTGACTCTCTTAATGAAACCAGTCCCAGAGCAGGCTGTGGATCAGCATCAACAGCGAGTTCTTGGTCCCTACTTGGAAGAGCTGTTTGATCCCCCTGCCCGAGGAACAGCCCACTGCCAAAATTTGCAACAAACACGGTGCAGTCTGAAGCGGCCCCAAAGCCCAGTAAGTGTATGATTCAAATTTACAGTTTATTATTACAGTAATGGAAGGGATTTCTGCTCTAAGAAGCAACGTAAAAATAAGACCCAGCTATCAGCGTGTGGCCAATAATGGTGGATTGTAGCACAGCACCGTGGTGTTTGCCTTCCCTTCCCCCCACTTGTTTAGTTCAAAATGGCAACCTGAAATTTCAAAGATTCATAAACAGCTGTAAAGGTTATTGTAGCTGTTAAGTCACAGATGTTTGCTAGGGTCATTCATGATTTCCCTTCAGCAATAAGAAATATCCCACGCTGTAATCATTCCTCCTGGGTCTATACAGCTGCCTGAACAGCGAACTGAGCATGTGTGTTTGGGGAAAAGTCTTCTATTTCCAAATCTAGCTCATTTCTGTTAAGCGTAATCCATGCAGTCTGCGGGTCCCAAATTCATTTCTCCAAAGTACGAGTGGGGCATCAGTTTTTCCCCAGAACTCAGTTTTTCGCCAGGCGCAGGGTGGAGAAAAACTGCAGATTTTAGCATATTTGTATGCAACAGTAACAGGGTAAGCCAAAGATGCTGTGTCAGCTCTTAAGGTTAATTCCTTCATGGATTCTGACCCAATCCTGGCTGCTGATAGCTGCATGCTTTTCCTGAAGCAGGAGCTCCACATAGATAATCACATTGTGGGGAAGGGTATATTTTCCAGGACACCTCCCCCCCCCCCCATATAGCTGACTAGTCCACCCCACTCTCAGATATGCTGTTTGGTCACTATATGTTTGAATACTTCAGCTGCATACACTGTATGTTTCCCTCCAGCAGCTTGGAATAACATGTCCCTCTGCCAATAGAGCACCACAAGAACACTTATGTCATCTTCCAAAATATGAAAGACCTGAAATGACAGAAAAAGCCTTTTGCAGCAAGGGCAATATACACACCTCTCCTCCTCCCCTGCATGACAATTAGTTACGAAATCTTTATGAAACAGAAAAAAGTTACAATTTTAAACTTACCATTGTCTTCACACTTCTGTAACTGTGACTAACAAGGCTGTGTTCAGAGACAGCATGAGGACTGAAGCCTTCCCGTCACAATTTGTGTTCACTTTAGAAATGTTACATTTTATGTTCTTGAGATTTCACCATAATTAATTCTGTGCTCCTCCGCTGAGCTACTTTAGACAACAATCCTTTTTCTTGTCCTTTTTCAGGACCCTCAACCTCTACTGCCTGCTGTTCTTCAGGAATTCGATCCCTGGCCCAAGGTACCTTCACAAACCATTCCAAAAGGAAGAGTTTCCATGACAAAATTATGGTTGATGATCTTAAGAGGGCAGACCAGCGGGTCTGGTACCAGAAGAAGAGGGATGAAAGACTGAAACAACAGCATACTGACAGGCAAGAGGAAAGGCTGGGGCTCACCACCCAGGTAGAGAACAGGGTTTCAGCGAGGGGGCTGGCACTTGGAAAGCAGTTCCTGGAACAGGAATGGTGGCTTAGGGAGGGAGACAGAGCTCAACAGGGAACTGTTTCAGCGACTCCTGTCCATAATGGCTGCCAGAATACCATCTCCTGTTGCCTCCCCCACACCACAGCACGATCATCCTGCAACATACCTCAGATTCATACAGGATTCAAAAGCAGTGGGACAGGACAACTAAACTCCATGCAGCCTTCCTTCTTCAACTCTTCTCTAATGGAAACATCCACCTCCCTACCCCACTGCCAAGTGAAGGGAAAATGTGTAAAGAAGGGAAAGGAGAACATGGGGCGAGAGAACATGTAGTGGCATGGGGATTGTGTCAGGTATTAAGTATTTTGTGTGTGTGTGTGATTGTGTGTGTGTGGTTTTGTTAAGGCAGCTGGTCTGACCAACATTGTTTGAGTGTTTTGCTATTTTAAGACTTGTTTACAAATAATATGCTTCATGTTTTCAAAAAAGTTTATTGTTATCAATGCATCACATCATGCAATCATGATTTGGGATAATAAAGCTGCATTCTAGGGGTTATTTCCAACTTGTGTTCTGGAAAAGGCAGAAGATTTTGCTTGTATTAGTAGTAAATTTAAATGATAATATAATAATAATATAAAAAAGGACTTGGAAAATTATTTGTACTTTTTTTTGTTCTTTTGCAGGGATGATAGGAGCTGAACTATCTTGCTGTGTTCGTGAGGAGCCAATAAAAACAGCTTAATTCTTGTAACAATATTTAAAGAGAAATTAGTAAGTGACAACACATATTAATGAGGTTCTCTGACATGGCTCTTGAGAACATGAAAAAGAGAATAAGAGGCCACAATTAACATATACTGCATTTAATGGTATATATTACTGACCCATGTGTAAGGCCAAACTCTTCCCTGGTGTAAACTGGCACAGTTTCTTTGACTTAAATGGAACCATGCCAATTGACACCAGCAGAAAATTTGGCTCATTAAATTGATGCCCACATGACAGAATTAAGACTTGCAAGCTGTCTCACTGAACAATGCACACGAGAGCTGTATCCCAGCATTTGACAGATAGAAAAAATCTGATGGACGGACGGACGGACACACACACACACACACACACACACACACTGCACAAGGATAAAAACCTTTCTCTTGCTTTGGTCTGGTTTAGGGTTGGAAATGAAGGGTTGGGACTGGAAGGAAAGAAGCAGTAATGTTTATTCAAGTTGTCTGGTTTTAATATTAAAACACTTATCTCCATTTGGCTTCAGCTTTGGTTTTAACACACTTACCTACCTCTTCTCACTGTGAAGGGCTTTGATGGATTCATGAGCTTTTAACAATTCTGCCTTAATAGAGGCTATTGCCTATGGAAGAAAGAGAGAAGATTCTGTTTTGAATTTTACCAGTGTGGTGCTTGTAATCATATTTGCTGTGTAAACCTTGCTGTAAGCAAGTAATATCACATTTAGGATATGTCTACATTACAGTTTTTGTCTTGAGTTATTTGACTGCCATTAACTTGAGGTATTAGCACATTTCTAACAGTCTGGATACTTCTCTATGGATCACACTTTTCCACTGTGCCTGGAAGCAGATCCTCAGGAACCCCTAAGCATCTTGATTTAGCGCATGTCTGGTACAGTTCTGGTACATCCTATATCTACCTTCTGACAAAACAGGACTCTAGGACTTCCAATCTGTGTCTTTTAAAGCAGCACTGAAAAACCAGCATGATGTCAGTGTAGAACAAAAAAGAAGGATAAAGCTCCTCAGAAAGAATTCTCAGCTCATGGAGAAACTAAACAAGTCAATAGCCAGCATGACAAAACCCCAGGCTACCTCACCAGATGGAAAAAGAATACACTGCAGGAACCCAAAGGCAGCAGTCCTGTCTCTCTCTCTTCTGAAATGAATGCATGCCTGACAATGAGGTGAAGTGCTCTTGACTTGAACATCTGCAGATGCTCACAGCTGCTACTGCTGGTACATGGTGGCTGACAGTGTCTCATGTTCTCCATGGAAGTACAGCTCCTGAAGAGAGGCACGGGTGTGATGGCAAAATAGATGAGCTGATATACGGGGACTGATTCTCAATTACTCCATTCTGGAGCTGGGGAAGAGACAGAGGGGTGGGGAGGCAAAATTGGCCTTGACCTCTTTTGGGCTCCCCATAGTCTAGGGCTATGCAGAGGCTGCCTAACCTGAGGCTACTCTAACTTACATTCTGATTCCCATGGCCCCTGGAAAATAAAGCAATACTGCTGTGCAATGCATTTACCTCCACCCACTCCCAGTATGCCCCTAACATGGCTGCTGGGCAGGGAGCAGAGTTGGTTTAGAGCCTTTATGCCCCTTCTACATTGGCTGGAGAGAATCACTACTCTGGACATATCTTCAGGGGGACTATTTCTGCTGCCTTTATGCTGTCATGATGGCACAGAATGGCCCAAGCCTAATTGAGATTCAGGCCTATGATGTCTTTCCTTGAACTGTTGCTTTCAGAAGGGAGAGGTGATGGTATTTTGACCACAATCTCAGTGGAGCCTGTCATGTGCTACTGTAATGCAAATAAAAATTAATAACAGAACAAATAACCCTGCAGTGCAAATAGCCGTGTGTGCTACCACATTCAGGTAACGAGGTCCAGATTCACAAAGGGACATAGGAGTTGTGGTGCTCAGTGTTACTATGCCTGACTTTTAGGCACATAACAAATCACAGGAACAACACTGTGATCCACAAATCCTGAGTTGCGGGCTAGGCTTCCTGCACAATGAGCAGAGCCAGACTGTGATTTACAAAGCCAGCAACTAAGTAGGGAGCTGCCTAAGCTAGCCAATGGGAGATGCTGACAAGGGGGGTATGTGCTAGTCCCTATCTCTGCTAGTGATTCTCAGCTGTGAACCCTTTTCTGGAGTTAGGGGCCCAAAGTGGTTTTTGCTAATTGCTGGGGAGAGGAGGGTACTCAGCTGGGATGCCCTGGTTCAAGTGCCCCCTCCACCAGATGAAGAGAAGGGATTTGACTGGGAATCTGCTACCTCCCAGGTGAGCACACTAATCATTGGGCAATAGGATATTCTGACATGGGCTCCCTCAATCTCTCCTGTTCAAGATATTCCACTGTGTATAAATAAAGAGTAATTGGAGCAGGGGGACTGGACCCTGGGCTCTCACATCCCAGGTGATGGCCCTAACCACTCAGCTAAAAAGTTATGTAGGGCCTTCATAAGCTGTGAAGAAGCACTGCCTTGAGACATCTCTGATGCAGGGGGCTAGAGCCTAGTTTGGTGGAGCTTGGGACACCTGAAGTTCCCACATCACCACTAGGCTAAAAGTTATGAGGGAGCAGATCCTCCTCCTCGCCCCAGCCATTTTGTGTGAGCTTGCCGACGGCGCCCAACCTGGAAGGTATGCTCTGAGCATGCTGACTGGATAGGGCTCTGCAGGCAAGTTAAGCAAAGGAATGTCTATATTCCCTGGGTTCTTGAATTGCTCTGGGCTGAGGTGCAAGGTAAGTGTTCAGGTCCCTAGCATGGAGCAGCAGTGCACATGACCTGAGGTAGAAACTTAAGCACCTAAGGAAATTTTACTCTTGAAAATTTTCAGGCTAATTAAGTGTAAGTGCCTACAGGGTCAGTGGGAGTCTTGTGAATTGCAGTGGTGACTAAAAGCTGGGACTTAAGTGCCTAAATCTAGGCTTTAGGCACCTAAGTCCCTTTGTGAATCTGGGCCTAGCCACTATGATTGGGTGTATACACCCCAGACTTGTTAACCAGCAGTTAATAGAGCCTGAGCCCAATTAAGCCTCTGGGTGTCAGGCATAACTGATGATCATACCCAGGGGGGAGGAACGGGGCCTTCATAAAGGAAGGACTAAGGAGCACAGAGCAATAGGAAGGTAGGCAGGCAGAAGACCCAAGTGAGAGATAGCTAGAAAGTTTAGCTGAACTAAAGCCAAAGAGAAGTTAGGGCCTAAGGGGCATTTGGACTGAAGTTTGAGGGGATACAGCTGCAAGGGCTACAGAGAACAAGCAGGTCCTGTGGGAGACCCTGAGGCAGAGTCTGTAAGAAGCAGGGAGAGGCTGGAGGTACTGAATAGGGCCTGGAGTGTAGATCACAGCAGGAGTCCTGACATAATGGTTGTAGTTAGTCAGAAGAGGTCCAGGGATGTAGCAGCAAGGAGTCTCATGGAGCAGACTACTGCTGTTTGTTTCATGATATCCGCTCTGGAACCTAGCGGAGTGGGAGGATCTGGGTTTCCTTACCAGCCACAGGAAAGGTGGCATGAAGCCCCCTGAGAGGGGAATAAGGATGACTGGAAGCCCTGAGAGAAGGAGTATGAAGACCTTTCGTAAGGACACTGGGACTGTTATTTGTTAGACTCTGTTACCTCAAAAGTGGGGAACTAAAATGTAATGTGGCTAGAGGGCTGAGTTGCAAGATGAGACAGATCATCACAGGGCCGGAGAAACTATTGACAGCGTTAGGCAAGAAAGAGCTGCTATCTCAAGCTCCGCCATCCGGGGACTTGCCAATGGTGAGTCACCTCTTCTGCAGTCACCAATATTGAAATGTGGTCAAGCTCTTTAAGGGATGACTACGAAGTTTCCAGGTTCCTGATTTGTTTCCTTCTACTTTCTCCTGCCCACTTCCCTCCCTCCAACATGAGAAATTAACAGAGTTGAAGTTAACCAAGGGAAAATCTTAGGATCAGTATTTAATAGGCAGTCTGAAAGCTGATTGAGAATTGGTCTGGGTCTCCCTGCACGCTTCAATACTCACCCTGATTTGTTCAGTGTGGCTATATCTTGTTTTTGCTCACCTGAGCTGATGTCTTGTCTTGTGCTGGTGCCCTGTTGTCATTCTCAATCTGCTGCACTGCAGACCCCTTTTCAGCTAAGTGCTTGGATGACTCTGGTGCCAGTCTGTTTTCTGGGGAGGATAGGTAATGATGGGCAGGCTGTGGGGAGATGCTGAGCTCTGTAGAGGGCCTGTACACCAGGAAAGAAAGCAAAAATAAAGAGAGGATGAAATGAGAAGCTCAACAGTCGAACTCTTAGGTTCCTTTCCCTAGAATCTAGAATCATCATAAATAAAACTTCTGTTTTCAACAGAGTAATAACTGTCATGCCTGAGTAGGAATTACGGAATAGTTATGACCACTGTTAGCTAGCACTATATTTGGCTGTAAAATGGATAACTGACAGTGGATGTCATTTTGTTTATTGAATAGAGACCATAAAGTCTCTAGCACAGAATTCCAGTTCCCCTTCATTTAGCAACAGTACAGCTGCTCTCCCTTTTCAACTTCCCCTGTTTCTTAGCCATTGGCAGTAGAGGGCCAACTAAACTAGGCAATTCAACTAAGGAAAGTTTTAGAAAGCCAGAAATCCTGTGGCCCAATCTGTGCTAGGCTGAGGTACCAATGATCCTTTTAACGACACCTGGAATAGCAACTCAAAATTCTGCTCTCACTCATGGCTTATCTTGCCCAAATGTGATAAAAGCAAAAACCCCTCAAGTCATCAAATGACCTTGTGGACTTGGAGAAAGATTACGGTAAAGTTCATGTAAAGAAGGGAGCTTTTGTTGCTAAATGAAAGTAAGGAAATATCAGTCATGAAAGAATTAATGGGCAAGTTGCATTCAATCACATTCCATGCTAAGTTTCAGAGTAACAGCCGTGTTAGTCTGTGTTCGCAAAAAGAAAAGGAGTACTTGTGGCACCTTAGAGACTAACCAATTTATTTGAGCATAAGCTTTCGTGAGCTACAGCTCACTTCATTGGATGAAGTGAAGCTCACGAAAGCTTACATTCCATGCTAAGGAACAAACACTTAAGCAACATCTCAGTGATCAAATAGCTTGTTGACAAGGTTGAAATTCCAGCAAATTATTCATACTGTAGCTATGGTCCTTGATTAGTCTGACTGTATTTAAAATTGGTTTCTAATAGCAATAACACTACTCAGTGATATTGCACTGTAAAGTTTAGTAAATACATTTTCCACTTCCTTCCTGTTGGGAAGGATGAAATTCACCCCTGTTCAAAAGGATGAATACCATCACTCAATTTTACTTAAGCCCTGTTTGGCAGATATTTAAGTCTACAAACTGAACAGACCAATTAGGCAAGACAAACACTCAGAACTTGTGCTAAGGACCAGCACATGGTTAAGAGACCTCTTCAGTCTCATTCAAGTCCCCTGTAGACAAAGTGCAAGAATGGGTCAAATGAAGGACAAGCATAACAAGATGCTAAAACAACTCACAGATATAGAGTATTGCAGTGAACCTAAGAGGAGCCTTTTCTCACACCTGGATGACGTAAAGGGACATGGGTCATTCAGGAATGGAGGTAACAGACTTAAGTCAGTTACCTGAGTCTAAAGGGCACAGAGCAGTCTCCTTGACATCAGTGGTGTTACCCACAGTGGGAGGTACTGTCTGGTAGTAAGTATTGCAAAGCTGGGCCCGAGATTAGGTGTGACAAAACATGGCACACAGACCTGACGTTAAGAAGAGAAAACAAAATAAATGTGTGCTTGTTTGTGAATGGTGCTCATAATTCTAATTCCATCTTTGTTGTTTTATTTAGGTAGTTATTAGTATGGCCCCCAGCACCATAATATTCAAACCCCTGTAGAAGGTTGACGTAAGAAGTCACATGCCTTCAAATTCATTGTTCACCTACTCTGCTGCCAAGCATCCTAAAGAGCTGATGGACTACAACACTCATGACACCCCCTAAAGGAGAGTATGTGTTATAGAGTAACTGACTCATCCAAAACTGCTTGCTTATTTGTATTATGGTAATACCTAGTGAATCCACCTGAGATCAGGGCCTATTGTGTTACGTCTGTACAAATACCTAGAAAACCATGGCGCCTTTCCTAAAGCATTTACATTCTAAATAGACAAAGGAAGCATTGTTGTCCCCACCTTCAGATGGGACACTGAGGTTCAGATAAGTTAAGTGACTTGTCCAAGGTGTCACATCAGTAGCAGAGCTGGGAACTAAACCCAGAGCTTCTGATTTAACCCAGGGCCAGGGCCATAACCACACGACCAGCCCTCCTTTCTACTTGTCAGCAAGGCTGAGTTCTGCAGTTACTATATAGGACCAAGGCCTGATAGAATGTTTTAAAATTTCTTTTATGGAAGTGTGTTAGATAGGTTCTCAGTATGGGGGCGATTGCGACCGCCTTCACATTCTCTAGAGTGAGAGCTTTGCAGATTCCTGCTCCTCTTTCTGCCATAATATGAAGTCACGGCATGGAAAAGGTTCTCAGTCACTGACCACCATAGACTGTAATGGCTACTTTGTGGGCACAGTATCAATATATCATGCAAAGGCTTATTTCAGATGACTGGTATTTTTTAAAAAGCATGGAAAGAAGCTGCTTTTACTGTACAGTTTCAACCCTTCCATTTTGTAATCTTAATTTGTGTTTTATGGACTGATCACTGACCACATTTCATCTGTCAAATCAAAGTCATTTACTGTGTGAGCACAGTCAAGTAGCTTATATTCAAAACTGCTTCTATTTTAGCACTGTTAAATGCAGGTGGTGAATGTGCTACAGCTTGGAAGTATCTGGTCTCTTCAAATTCACCACTCAGGTGGTATAAATACCCTGGGACTCACACTCACAGTGCTTGCTCATGTTCTGGGAAGTCCCCTCCCTCCATCGTTTCCAGTGTCTGCCTTCTCTGAGCCTCCTTCCTTCTGCAGCGCTCTTGAAGCAGGTTATTTCTGACAGTGCGAAAAAAGATCTTTGCATTCTCCTTTGCTGACATCTGCTGGAACGACATGCAACAGAGAAAGGAGTGGATTTAAAACCAGCACTGCTCTGAAGCAGCAAGCAGTCAGTCGGTCAACACAATCCCAGATAAAGCTGAGTGTTGCTATCTTCTCCCCTCTACCCACAAGAAAGCTAATGTAACTCCAGACTTTTGTGGATGCTGGCTAACTTTAGTTGCTCTTCCCTAGTTTGCCTGGAGCTTAATAGAACCCTCATCTTTAATATGATTTTGTTTTGTAGATGGGGGTGAACCTAATGTCCTTTTTGAGGTGGTTTTTAAGAATGTGCTGGAAAGACAACAAAGGGCCCAGTTACTTCCTGCTGTGAAAAGTGGGTGTAAAATGCTGCCTTTCCTAGCTGGGAGCATTTGATGCTCATTATGCATCTAGTGCATCTACATGGGGAATTGTGAAAGAGCAAACAGGAAAAAATAATGCAACCATTGTACGTTCTACTCATTTCTTACATTGATGATAAAACTACCACAAGGTGTCACTGTGGTAAAGAAAAACAGCATTGTCATTATAAACATTGGCGTGGGGGCTAGAGAAAGACAATGTAGACCAGGGATTTTCAACCTTTTTCTTTTTGAGGCCCCACCCCACCCCCCAAAAACACAAACACACACACACACACGCTATAAAAACTCCACAGCCCACCTGTGCCACAACAACTGGTTTCTGCATATAAAAGCCAGGGCCCGCATTAGGGGGTAGCAAGCAGGGTAGTTGCCTGGGGCCCCATGCCACAGAGCCTGCGTGAAGCTCAGCTGCTCGCGCTTCGGCTTCAGCCCTGGGTGGCAGGGTTCAGGGCCCCGGGCTTCAGCCTCATGTGGTGGGGCTTCAGCTTTCTGCCCTGGGCCCCAGCAAGTCTAACACTGGCTCTGCTTGGCAGCCCCCCTGAAACCTGCTTGCAGCCCCCCAGGGGGCCCTGGATCCCAGGTTGAGAACCACTGATTTAAAGGATAGGCTATATCATGGGCAGTTGCCACTTTCACCTGAGCTATACAATACTTTCTGAATTAGCTGTTGGGCACTGTGCTCAGTTTGGCCTGTGCTCAGTTTGGCTTAGAAAGTAAGTGTGTTTGTCAACTGCTTTCAAACACAGTTCATTTTCTAATGTCAACACACCTTCAGACCCTCATTCTGCAAGCTGATCCTTGTGGGTGGAGTCCTCTGGCTTCCTGGAACCCCATTGATTTCAGAAGGGTTTAGTGCAGGGGTTTCCCTTTGGATCAGCTTGCAGCAAGCAGATGAAAACTCTGGGATTCCCCTTGCAGAGTTTCTTCCTCACTGCCCTCCCACACTGACTGGCTTGTTTGTCTCATTCACCTGTTATGTCTCCATTTTTTTCCAAGGTCTATAAGCTCTGTGGCCCGGCACAGACTCTCATTTACTGTATGTTTGCACAGTGCCTAGCAAAGTGACTTCTAGGTGCTACTGCAACAATCTATTCCATTTAATACAGTCGTCTTCTGGATGTGGTGGTTTGTAGGACTGGAGTCCTCTTTTAACCGAGGGGTGATCTCCTTGGTGTCCGTGCTGCCATACTGCTATGTGAAGCCATGATGAAAAAGGAATTCTCTTTTCACACACACAGCCCCTGGGGCCACCTCGCAAAGGTTGATAAACCAACTAGAAGACGCTTTACTGAGGAGTTTTCGCAGCTTTACACTGAATTAGCTCCTGAATGGACACAGGGTGGGGTAGAAGGGAGGGGGAATGATGCATGCCTCCTACAGCCATATGCCAAGCTCCCTTCCCTCCTTCCCCCTCCCCAACCAGTCTGCACACACAAAAGTCTGGTGCCATGGAGGGCCCCTTCCACAGGTCTAAAAATGGGATGGTGGATGCCCGTGCGTGGTGACGTGACATACCACACACACAGGACGGGGCAGGATTTACTCCTCGGTGTCCCATGTGACTGGACTGTGTCTTTATCTCAAAGCAGAGTGAAAATTCTATACTTAAAACCCCACTTCATTCGTTCTCTCACCTAACATTGCTCAGCAGCTAGTGCGGATATATTTCATGGGGGTGATCACACACACGCTCTCTCTCTCTAATCATCATAGCCATGAGCCTACCTATCCATACCAATAGGCCAAGCAAGCAGATGAGTCAGTAAAATGGGATGGTACCTTCACACAGTACTCCATCACAGGGTGTGACCTCTTGTGTGGTTTGCTCTGACGCTCAGTGAAGAAGCAGACTTGGCAAAGATCAAAATTCAGGCACTTCAGACAGCGATACCTGTCAGGGAAAACAGAAAGGATAAGATTAACCTTCAAGGACTGGCAAATTCATGCAAGTGAATTGGGATCTTAGAAATCAGCACCCATGAATGTTTGATAATCTAGACAGAGCTGGGCAGGCAACAGTTTTTCTGGTCCAAGAAAATTTGAGATATTGAAAATTTTTCTGTCTGAAATAAGGATGAAAAGTCAAAATCTTGAATTTTCACAAACTGAAAATCTGAAAAAGGTTTTGGTTTGGGTCAAGTGAAACATTTCATTCTGATGATTTTGAAATGTTTTGGTTTTTGATTTTGACCTTTGTTTATTTTGGAGTTGGGGTTTTTTGTTTGTTTGTTTGTTTTTTTGACTTTTTAGACTAAATTTACTGAAACTTTGAAACAAAAAGTTGTTTTCACTCAAAACTGAAACTTTCTCTTTTGAAAATGTCCGTTTTCTTTTCCAAAAACTTTTTGAAGTCTGACACTTTGTTGAAACCAACCTTGATCATCAAATTTGGCATTTTTCAGTGAAAAATCAGTTAATCAAAAAACCCAGCTTTACTGATGATATTATCAATGTAGTAATGGTTTCCCACAGCTAGGGGAGAGCCAAGGAGTTCATTATCAAAACAAGAGTAATTGATCAGCTGACAATGTTCTAATCCTTAGAACAGCTTTATTTTTATAGTTAATAACTGATGCACTGAACTTCATATAGTGGAGCCATAGTTGCCGATGATACCATTTTTGGTCCTGTTGTGGTATCTTCGTATTTTGCATGCTTCAGTTTATCTCTATATACAGTTCATTGTGGGCTGTAACATCCCAGAATGATGACTGCTGGGGCATCAGAGCAAAGTGGGACCTATGAGTTTGGAAAATCTTAAGTCAATAATGCAAGCTAACATTGCCACAAAAGTATAATAGTAAAACTCCCTGTCCTAGGTTCATCACTGTCCTCTCGCCTAGTCCCGTCTTTTCTCAGACGTCCTCCCTTCACCCTTCTCATAGCACCTGTCCAAGAGATGGGGAAAGAGAAGCTGCAGTTAATTCCTGGTTTGCTGGAGACCAGGCAATAGAGCAGGGTGAAGCTTTTCAGCTGAAACTTTTTTCAATTAAAAATGCAGATTTGAGTCAACTGAAACTTTTTGAGAATTAGGGTCCAATTGTTTCATTCAAAAAATCAGAATCTGAAATGTTTATTTCAAGATTTTTGAAATGTTATGATTTTTCAATTCAAAAAGCCTTTGTTTCACATTTTACGGCAATTTTATTTTTAAAAAGGCGAACCTCCCCCAAAAAACTAAAGGAAATGTTTCATTTAACCCAAAGTGTAAAACTTTAATTTTTTTTGGTTTGCTGAAAATTTGTTTTGAATGGAGTCAACTCAAAACAATTTTCCCTACTGATGATTTAGTTCAGCCACTGAACTGAAAAAGCAGTTATTCACAGTTTAACCAGGCAGTGCCCTGAGCCCTGTTCCATTTTTATTAAACCAGGTGTGAGATACTGAATTCAAAACTAGAGGTCTTGATTACAGCTAGACTAGGATGGAGAACTGACTGCTCCCTGTGTAGCCTTCACTGGACTTTGAATACTTGTACAGCTCTTGAGACCCTTGTTCCCTCACAGAGCTTGTTCGGTCTTTGTAGAGGAGTTTTGTAAAATAGATGTAGGCAAACACTGCCGGAGAATATTCAAAACCAGATCATGATCTAGTTTCATGAAAACATTTACATTAATATTAAGCTTTTGATATTTGCTTTTCATTTGCTTTTTATTTTGGGCCCTAGCTACCTGGTAGCATTCCTTTAATACTCTGAGGTATTTTTTTAGTTGCCTGGATGTAAAGCAGAGGTTCTCAGACTTCATTGCACTGCAACCCCCTTCTGACAACAAAAATTACTACATGACCCCAGGAGGAGGGACCGAAACCTGAGCCCCGCCACCCAGGGCTGAATCCCTCGGGTTTTGGCTTGGGCCCCAAGCCCCAGCAAATCTAAGCCAGCCCTGGTGACCCCTTTAGTTTGAGAACTGCTGACCCACAGTTTGAGAACCGCTGACGTAAGGGATATCGTAGCTAACCAACTGGAGAAGGCAAAACAAGATTTAATAACAAAAAGACACCATGGCTACAATGTATGCAATGTACTTGTAGCCGGGTCGGTCCCAGGATATTACAGAGACAACACAGGTGAGGTAACTGTCGTATGTAGTGTTCTGAGGGTTATAGATGGTGAGACCTCTGGGGATGATGTTTTGTTTCTTGCATTTGCTCAGGAAGTAGATGTTGCTGTTAAGTTTTGCTACAAGGCAGCATTGCATAATGGCCAGGACTCAGGAAACCTGAGTTCTATACCCAGCTCTGCCACTGGCTTGCTGTGTGATCTCAGGCATGTCACTTTCCCTTTTTGTGTTTCTATTTCCCCATCTGTCTTGTCTTGTCTAGTTATACTGTAAGCTCTTTGAGGCTGAAGCTATCTCTCACTACGTCCATGTAAAATGCCTAGCGCAATGGGGTGCTGATCTCTACATGCTACAAATAATACTTTATAGTAAGTATGCTGTACCTTAGTCCAGTGATGGGGAAATTCTTACAGATGCTACATCTAACGTGATGCATAACCATTTCAGTGGCTGATAATCTATAACAGGTAGGAAGCCACAGAAGAAGGCCAGGTTCAGACTGTAGCCAAGATAGGAATTTCTCTTCACCGATTGCTGAGTTCAGAACCTGGAAAAGAATATCAATCTCTGGTTCAATCACTTATTTAAATAGAATATTGCCTCTGTCACACCTCATAATATAAGCCCTGATCCTAAATCAGGATATGCTAACACAGACTCCTCCACCCATGTAGAATGCCACCGGCTTCAAAGGGTCTCCACACGAGTGCAGGGGTCCATGCTAGTACCTTATTGAGTATTCTTCTTTATTGGTGTCCGATGTTTACCATGTGGAATTGGGAAGCAAGCTTGTCCCTTAAAATGAGGTAACGTTAATTGTTGTAATGTGATACACTGGCAATTTCAATCAGTCAGCAACATTCATGGTCACTTCCTAGGGTCATCTGAATTCTACTCACCCCATGGAAGCAGCTTCGAATAGCAATTTCCACACAAGATTGAGCACAGCTTTCTCCCACAATGGCTGGGATCTACATCAGGAAGACAGACAACTGTTCAGAACCACCATTATAAGACAGCTATCACCACCAGGCTATACCGATGTAGTGACAGAGCACAGATGGTGAAGTGTCAAAGGAAAAGCCATTTACTTCTTATAGTGGGGGAAAGACTGTTTAAATTTAGACACATGACACGAGTGTAATTCTAAACCTGAGTATGTGTCCGAATGATGCCTCTGGCCCAGTAATTAGATATGAATCAACAGATTGTGCTGTTGGGTTAAAGCACTGATCCCAGTAGTGGGACAGACTTTTTTTTTCCAGCATAGACTTATTCCGTGTTTTCCTAAACACAGTGAAATGAGAAAACTCCCACCTCAACCTCCACACCTTATAGCAGCTGCTGGCTGAGAGCTTCTTGAAGGCCATTCTCAGAGCCATGCCAATGAGTAATGCCTGGCTGCTGCTGCTGTTTATTATTTGTATTATCATAGCCCCATAGGAGCCCCAGTCATGGACCAAGACCCCATTATGCTAGGCCCTGGACAAACAGAACAAAAAGAACGTCAGAACGGCCTGAACATCAGAACGGCCATACTGGGTCAGGACACCATTCCTGTCCATCCTGGCTAATAGCTATTGATAGACCTATTCTCCATGAACTTATCTAGTTAATTTTTGAACCCTGTCATAGTCTTGGCCTTCACAACATCCTCTGCCAAGGAGTTCCACAGGTTGACTTTGCGTTGTATGAAAAAACACTTCCTTTTGTTTGTTTTAAACCTGCTGCCTATTAATTTCATTGGTTGACCCCTAGTTCTTGTGTTATGAGAAGGAGTAAATAACACTTCCTTATTTACTTTCTCCATGCCAGTCATGATTTTATAGACCTCTTATCATATCCCCCCTTAGTTGTCTCTTTTCCAAGCTGAAAAGTCCCAGTCTTATTAATCTTGCCTCATACAGCAGCCGTTCCATACCCCTAATAATTTTTGTTGCTCTTTTCTGAACATTTTTCAATTTCAATATATCTTTTTTGAGATGGGGCGACCACAGCTGCACACAGTATTCAAGATGTGGGTGTACTGTGGATTTATATAGAGACAATATGATATTTTCTGTCTTATCATCTATCCCTTTCTTACTGATTCCCAACACTGTTTGCTTTTCTGACTGCCATTGCACATTGAGTGGATGTTTTCAGAAACTTATCCACAACGACTCCAAGATCGCTTTCTTGAGTGGTGACAGCCAATTTAGAACTCATCATTTTATATGTATAATTGGGATTATGTTTTCCAATGTGCATTACTTTGCATTTATCAACATTGAACTTCATCTGCCATTTTGTTACTCAGTCACCCAGTTTTGAGAGATCCTTTCGTAGCTCTTTGCAGTCTGCCTGGGACTCAACTATCTTGAGCAATTTTGTATCGTCTGCAAATTTTGCCACCTCATTGTTTACCCCTTTTTCCAGATTATTTATGAATATATTGAATAGGACTGGGCCCAGTACAGATCCGTGGGGGACATCACTATTTATCTCTCTCCATTTTGAAAACTGACAGTTTATTCCTACTCTTGTTTCCTATCTTTTAACCAGTTACCGATCCATGAGAGGACCTTCCCTCTTATCCCATGACAGCTTACTTTGCTTAAGAGCCTTTGGTGAGGGACCTTGTCAAACGCTTTCTGAAAATCTAGGTACACTATATTCACTGGATCCCCTTTGTCCACATGCTTGTTGACCCCTGCAAAGAATTCTAGTAGATTGGTGAGGTATGATTTCCCTTTACAAAAGGGAAATCTCTTCCCCAACAAATTATGTTCATCTATGTGTCTGACAATTTTGTTCTTTACTATAGTTTCAACCAGTTTGCCCGGTACTGAAGTCAGGCTTACCGGCCTGTAATTGCCGGGATCACCTCTGGAGCCCTTTTTAAAAATTGGTGTCACGTTAGCTATCCTCCAGTCATTTGGTATAGAAGCTGATTTAAATGATAGGTTACAGGCTACAGTTAGTAGTTCTGTAATTTCACATTTGAGTTTCTTCAGAACTCTTGGGTGAATACCATCTGGTCCTGGTGACTTATTACTGTTTAGTTTATCAATTTGTTCCAAAACCTCCTCCTCCCTTTCCCCAAGAAGCTTACAATCTAAGTAGCTATGGCCTGATCCAGCAAGCAGCTGGAGCCCCTTGTGACAACAACAGGATTCTGCATAGGTGCAACTCCATTCTCTTGGAACTACTGAAAGTATATGGCTACCATAAATTTAGCCAGAACTCAAGCTGCAGAGGCACTGATATGAATGGGAATTTTGACTGAGTGAAGACAACAGGATTTGACACTGAAGCCCTGATCCAACAACTGGTCTGCATGGCAGATCCCTGTGCTTACATGGAGCCCCAATGACTTCAGTCAGTTTTGTAAAGGGACTGCTCATTTCAACAAAACAAACTCTCTACTCACAGTGCTGCAGGCTGGGAATTTGCTCCTTTATTCACCTGTAGCACAACAGAGTGAAGGAAAGCCCTGCACCTTACAAAATAGGAAGGGAAGGGTGGAGCAAGGCTCCATCCCATAATATTTGGGGTAACCCAGTTAGCCCTTTCACAACCACTTTACTACACTTAGCCATTCCATGTGTGGAGTAGCAGTGACATCACCTGATGTAAGTCTGTCAACAGGCTCCTCATGGCACTCCGAGTGATCAGGGTCCCCTTCCCATTGGGGTCAGCATAGAGTTGAAACAAAGCTGCAAAGGACAGGAGAAGACAGCTTTACAATCCTGGCAGAGCCTGAAGATTCTGAATGCAACTTATTTCCAATAAGAGCTGCCATGGCAACAATTGGGTGTGTCTCATCAATACACCACTATCAAGAAAGCTATTACCACCATCGTATTTTCTGTGACTTGTTCTGAGATGCTTACACAAACCGTACTATATAATAATCACTGATAGATGGATATTACTCTTCTGCATCCACCTTTTTCCTACCATAAAGCCGTAGATTTTGGTTCCAGGTACTTACATTTGTGCACATTAGGACCCTGTTTTCTTTTTGTGTAGAAATAAAATAGATTGGAGATTTGGTCAACACTCAGTACATAGTACCTTAAGTAGTGTGTAAAGATCTGTTTTTCCCACCTTTGTATTTAGTAAGCAGACTGTCTCCTGAGAGAGCAATTAGGGCAGCTGCAGCCGATCTGGCTTTGATAAAACCTGTTCCAGTCCTAGAACAAGATAAAAATAAAGCTAGGAATGTGAAAGCTAAAGCTACTAGTGCAAAAACCATTGTTATATTGGAAGACAACCTCATAAGAATCCAGTTCCTTTTATATGTACATGCTTTGATATACCATTTTATTTATTTTGTATTGGGTAGTGCTTAGGAGCCGCAGTCATGGACCAGAGCTCCATTGTGCCAGGCTCTGTACAAACACAAAAGAAAAAGATTACAATCTAAGTAAATTTTTAGCCTTGGATTTTGCACTGTGTTATCACAAACTGTAACAAGATTATGTCCCATCTGAAACCCTGTGTTAAAATGTGACTCTGTTCTGAAAGCTACCTTATAAAATGGCATTTTCTTACTCAGTAGACCTGCTTTTGATCTGCTTTATGTCACTGAACTCTCTCCCTAAGTTTTTACTATCTCTGACTCCTGTGGAGCCAGTACAGCTGTGGGAGAGAAAGCTGGGTTTTACTATGTCTTATGTATCATCAAAAGAATTAACTTGGTCCCCAGTCCAGCAGTGGGCTCTGCATGGGCAAATCCCAGTGACTGAGCAAATCCCCACCAACTTCATTGGGAGTCTGGATAGGCTTATGGATAGGCGGGATCAGGGCCTAAGCTCTAACTGTTGAAGTGCAGGCCAGAAAGGACCCAGCTTAACTTTCAGATCAACTGCAGTTTGCAAGGTGGGCAGTTAATAATTTTTTTTTTTTAAACCTGAAAACAGGGAAGATTTGATCTGGAATCTGAGAGACCATAAATGTGGAACACTGCAATGCTATTTTAACAGAGTCATTTTTCAGAGTAGGGTAGCACTTTAAAGAATTTTAATTACTTTGGTGCATCAAAATCATCTTCAGAAGTGTCCATATATCTTATTTTATTATGGGAAGGATTGAGATATAGCAGTAATATATACCTTGGTGGGAGTTTCAGTCAAACAAGGGTTTCTAGACTTGGAAACTTATCATTCTCTTCAGAACATCAGTGGCAAGAGTTTTGAAGGGAAGAATAAAATTGTGCTGTACTACTGGAAAGGAAACTACAGAAGATTAGAAATTCACTTAAACTGAATGGACTAGTGAACTGAGTCATCAGCAGTGCCCTGAGACCAAACTAAGATCAATCAGCTGGGAAAAAGGTGAAGATGTAAACAGAATGTTCACCAGACACTGCTGTCTGATGAAATGTGCAGAAAAGATACCAGTGAAATCACTCTTGAACTCCTACTGTCCACAGAAAAGCCTTTGTGATATTCTCAGTAGGCATACAAGTAAACTAACGCATGGATACACAAAAGGTTCTGGTGTGTCCCTGTTAGGAAAAAATGTTTGAGCTTCAGATAGTGGGGAAGAAAATATAGATGGAAGTAAAATGATCACTGGATGAAACCACAATTACATGTGAAGCTTTTCCTACAGTGCATGCATGGCAAGAAATTCACTGGCAAAATCAAATATCCAGCAAGCGGACAATGATGCCTGGCCTTAGGAAGACAGAAAATGGCTTGCAAAAAGGGACCAAGTCAGTCTTGTAATGGAGATTCTTCTATGCAATTTCCCTTGGGTTGTATGTACTTAGAATATGAAGCTTAGAAAATACTCCTGATATTTCTCGTTTTGTTCCAAAATGCACTAGTTTATATTTAACCTTTAAGTGATTTCTGTAAGCAGTTCAGTTCATCACATGGAATTGCAAACAGCAGATCAACTTATTCATTATGGGAAATTCAAGGGGGATGGTAAAAGTACAATGAATCACTTAAGTTCTGCTTTTGAGGGCTTAAGTGGTACATAGGTTTTGTTCTGGCTCTTTATGCGGGGTAAATTCCATCCATTGTGAATAAATTAAACAATGAACTTCACTTTTTTCTTTTGTTCCTGATTGATTCTGCTTATGAATGGATGACTAACTTTTTAAACTGGAGAATGATGGATAGTAATGCAGGTGTTAGCAGACTGTCAAACTGAACGACTGAGTAGGGTTCAAATGAATTTTGGCAAAACTGTCTGATAAGCCTTGTGTTCACTAGTGAAATTTTGCAAAAATTTCCCACCATGATTAAAACTAGTTCATCTTTGTGGCTTCCTTGTTAGTAAAACCCCAGCAGTCAGCACCACCCTTTCACTGCCTAATGGGCCGCGGCTCTCAGCGCACACTCTTTCTGCTTGTCACCCTATAGTTTGGGCATTTCTTTTCAGTTCAGGGAAGGGGTTTATCCTCTGCATTGTTCAACAGCAAATCAGGTTCATACACCTTTCCAATTCACCATCACTTGGTTTCTCAGGTAAGAGCTGCACAGAGCATTCACAGTTCATGCCATGTAACCTAGCACTGTATTTTTTCAGGGCACGGAAAGCCGCCATAGATTCAACCCTTGTTGTACATCATTACTGCTCTTTTGTAGCATGAGTGAGGTTGTTCACAAGACAACAAAGCTTCTCCAGGTCTTGTTGTTACCAACAAAACCCACTTGTACATTTCCCTTTGCTGTTGTTGTTGTCTGTGAACTTAGTGCTCATTCTATTTGATAACTGGGATTGGTGGGTGAAGCTCACCAGACCTGGAGACTGAATTACTCTGTCAGACTGAATAGCTGCAGAATGGGAAGCCATCATGCAAGCTTCCTGCACTGCTCTGCCAACATGCCTCAACCCTCAGCTGAAAGCATTGCTTCTAAGGTTGAAGAGGTCATTCACCTTCCCCACGCTTTCAGTTCTGAGCCCCTTGTCTGAGATTGCCATAAGCAAATATGTTCGAAAAGCAGCATAGTTCGTGAGATTTCCACCAAGTTGGCCTGAAAGCTCATGAGAACAAGCCTGCAAGATTTTGGTGCTATCTAACCTGAACCTTAGCCCTGCTTTGAGCTTTGACCTGAACCTCAAACCTTAGACTAAGCTTAATTCAGATCTGAAGCTAAACCCCTCTGACTATGTATAATTTAAATAACACATGCCTTTTGAGCTCGGGGTGGGGGGAGGCACTTTCACTGAAGTGGCATGTAAAAGCAGGAGAGGATGGAAATGGGTGTTGCTATAGTGATGATGAAGTCACTGGTGCACTTGCTCTCACCTGTCATACATGGCAGTTAGCAGGCTCCGGGTGAGCTCAGGGGCTTGTGGCTCTACCTGGCCTGGCTTATCTAATCTGGCTTTCTGGAATAGCTCCTTCAGCAACTGCAATAGCTGCTGTGTTGTCAGGGAGCTCTGCTTCTCCTTCTGACACTGGTGGCTCGGCAGGAGGTGCTGAATCAGGGAGACATCAGTCAAACTCACTGTGGGAAAACAATGGGAGAAATTAATCAGTCCCTATGTCTTTATCATAAATGGAAGCTGAACATTTCGTGAAAATACATAACTAAGACCTGTCTGGAAAGCAAGACTTGATATAAAACTGAATGGGGAAATACCCTGCAAGGGCTCTTGTGCTGGGTTTTCATATTCAGCTAATTTTCTGAGAGTCCAAAGAAGGAAAAGATCAATTGGGCTTTCATAGGCCTGATTTTAAAATGGTGATACAGGAAAAGTGCAGGAGCAATTGTTCATCCAAACTGCACATGTAACTTTTGTATATGGGATGCAATTCACCCCTGTGCAGAGAGAGAACACAAAGCCTATGCACCACTTACAACCTCAATATAAGGCTTAAGTGGGACTTCAGGTTTCCTTACCCTCTACTGTAGGTTTCCATACAATGTCCGCTAGACTGAAGGAGCATGGGAAATGGTTTGACCAAGAACACTGGGGCAACCACCCTATTATAAAAAAGTGCCATGGGATAGTTAATGTCCACAGAGTGCAGACAGAACTCTGATTTTTTTTTTAAAGATCACATCCAAAAGACCACAAGCCAGAGTAAACAGCATAGAACTAACTGTATCTAAGTAGAGGGAAAAGTGCATGGAAAGTGACTGGAAAGAGAGAAAAGATGAACAAAACCAAAGTAAACAGCAGGAATATATCCTTGGAGTTCACTCAAGAACTGAGACCATTAATATGAGCATGTCCTGCACACATATTGATCAGAGAATAGATTCCAAAATAGGAACATCCACTGAACCAACTGGACATATGATCTGAAAATCATCTAGGAAGTCCTATTTCGTCAATGATTTTGTGACAACTTTTACATATGCTCCAAAGAGTCTGAAAAGATTTTTTTCATAGATTATAAGGCCCAAAGGGACCCCTGTGATGGTCTAGTCTGTCCCCCTATAAAGGTATTTATGGGATATTTTACTTTACTAAATCCAAGCCTTAATTTGGTTTTGATTATTATTTATTATTACAGTAGAAGCAATGGGCTCCAGCTGAGATCAGGGCCCCATAGTGCCAGGTGTAGTATATACATACTGTGAGACAGTCTTTGCCACTAAGAGTTCACAATCTAAATGGATAAGGGATGGGAGAAAGAAAGTATTATTATCCCCCTCTTAGAAAAAGGGAACTGAGGCACAGACAGATTAAGGGTAGGATTTTGAAAACCTAAGTGGTTTAGGAACAGAGGGTCTATTGACTTTCAAATGACTTAAATATTTTGAAATTCCCACCCAAAATGACTTGCCAACACATAGAAAGTCTGTGACAGAACTGAACCCAGGTTTCCTGTATCCCAGGCTAGGGCCTTAACACAAGGCTAGTCTTCCTCTTCATGGGGCCTTTTGCCTTAAAGGCAATGACTGTTATTTTTGTACATCCTCAGGAACAGACTGTTTCAAGTGAGGATGCTGGGGCATACCCCTCCTTGAAAGTGACACAAAGACAACCAATTACATATGCTTCCACTCAGTGTTAAGCTTGCATCCAGAATTAGAGAGCAAAATAAATGCTCAGAACTCTAATCAGTAACACCTTACTAAAACAAAAGTCCCACTGATTTCAGTGAGAATTTTGCCTAGATAAGCAGTACTGACTAGATCCTTTATAGTCTAATTTATTTTGTTGTTGTTAATGTTAATAGCATTAATAATATTGTTTGCAAATTGCCCATGCCTTTTTGATGATCTATGTCTATTTCCAATAAATCAATTCCTAAGCAACACATCAGATTCTGACATTTAACAAGACCATATATGGAGTTCCATAATTGCTGGCAACTTTTACGCTATGTTAGCAATGTAATACATTGTAACAATTATGCAAACATTCCTTAGCTTGCAAAACTTTTTTAAAATCTCTGCTGTCTCAGGCTGGCCGGCCTTCTAGGGGAGCTGGTTTCAATCTAGCTTGTGATTTAGCAGTTAACCCCGAGCTCATAGTGATCTGGACTCCATTACAATTGGTGATCCCAGCTGCGGAAGGGTCAGGGAGACTACCTAGAGAAGGGAGAGAACAGACACAGGAGGAAATCCAGGAGAAAGGGGTGTTCTTGCTCTCTGGGAAGGGCCTGGTGAAGACAGACTGAGCAGGGCTATGGAGACAGAATTAAGTCCTTGTGGTGGGAGCTGGAAAAGGAGAAAGGTCCAGGGAGGCAGCCTTGTGGGTTGGTGTTCCAGGGTAGGAACAAAGAACTGGGCGGACCTTGGGAGAAGCTTTGGAGCCAGAGGAGAGGCTGTATTATCCGTAAGCTATTAGGACGTGGAGGTAAGAAGTGGCCCAGGGAAACAGGAGCAGATCTAAAGGGGAAAACCTAGCTGCTCAAGAAACCACAGTGGAGGAGGGGGGAGAAATTGGGGTTTCCCTACCAGCTGGGAAAAGGATGTAAAAACTCTATCACAAGGACTATTGAGCCCAGAGTGGGGCTCAGGACTGAGCCCAGAACATGGATTTAGGAGTAGCCCCAGTGGGGTGAAAGGATCTCTTGTTGGGACGTGTGGACTTCTAGCTGGCCTTTCTGTTACTCCAGAAGATATCTGAACTAAATGTGACTTAGAGGCAAGTTGTGGACGGAAATGGTTCATCGTAGGACCAAATTGGTGGTCAACAGGGGCTGTTAGAGGCAAATATCTCTGCAGTGCTATGCTAAGGCAGTGAGTAGAACTGTTTACAAAGATCTATTAAAGGGAGAGTTCTTTTGAATTTCAGGGGTGCAGTGAACAATCTACTACTGCCATTATAGCAGATCTGCTTTTTCTGTAATAGCATTGAGTGTCCTCCTCAACCTTCACCACTCTTTCCATTAGAGAGCTGAGATAGTCATGATGATCTGTGCTAAGTAGCTACTGAGTGACCAGTCCCTTAACCCCAAATACACTGGCAAATACTAGTTGTGAAAAGGGGCTTGTTACCATCTGGTTTAGCATAGGGGGTGAATGTCTAACTTTGACATTTTACATTGTAGTTTGCAATGTTGGAGCTGTGAGAGAGACAAGGTCGGAGAGGTAATATCCTTCCTCTGAATGAATTTCTGTTGGTGAAAGAGACAAGCTTTTAAGCTACACAGAACTCTCCTTCAGGTCTGGGAAAGGTACTCTGAGAGTATGTCTACACTGCAATGGAAACCCAGGATTAGTAGAACTTGAGTTAGCAGTCTTTGGTTTTGTTAACCATTTATCTGTAACCACAGGTTAGGAACTGTTGAACCCTGAGTCCCAAACTGGGGCTCCACCATCTGCACTGTATTATGCAGGCCCAAGTCCAGCCACACACATCCCAGACTTCCTAGTGCCCTCCCAAAAGATGGCCACTTTACCTTTGTTCATGGTGCAGTGTGGGAAAGCTTGACGGTCTAGAGGACAAGGAAAGTTGGCCTGTGAGGTTGTGGACTACTTTTGGCAGACTCCCAGAGTCTGAGTCCAGAGGGGCTGTGTTCATGCTGCAAAGCAATAGAGCTTGAATCCTGGGTCCCAGTTTGACTCCGGCTCCGACCCTCCTCTCCCATTGAATCCTAGCCCTGGGTTAGCGCAATTTGTGTGTAGACAGAAGGGGGATTAAGCTTGAGGCTGAGTTCAAACCCTGGGTTTACAATGCAGTGTAGAATAGACATACCCAAAGTGTCACAGCTAAATACAAGGTGGAACAGATTGTTTAGCATAAGTAGTTAACACCCATTCTAATGGACCACTCAAGGTGAAGTGGTCCTTTAACACCCCTTCAGTCATAGGGGAAAAGATAAGGGGTAGGTTAGTGGGTTACAGATTATTGTAATAAACCATAAATCCAATGCCTTTATTAAGACCATGATTTTTAGTGTCTAGCAAAATTATGACTTTTAAAAGACAAGCCTGGGAGTTTGTCTTGTGCAGATTTCCTTTGAGGACAAGGACTGAGAGGTCAGATATGGAGTGATCATTTTGTGAAAAGCGTTTGCCCAAGGGTGATGTGTGTGTGTGTGCGCACACACGACTTCATTCAAGAGTGTAGTGATTGTCTGTTTTTCACCCACATAGTTGTTGGGGCATTGGTGCAAAGGATGAGGTATACCATATGTTGTGATGGCATGTGGAGGACCTGTGGATCTTGAAAGGTGTGTTTGGGTGTGGGGGTGGTACTGGTCATCTTAGCAGTGGAGATATGTCTGCAGGTTTTGCATCTGTTCTGGCAGGGTCTGGTGCCACTTTGAGCTGGTGTGTCCAGGTCTGCGGGAAGCTTGCTTCTGATGATGAGCTTGGTGAGGTTGGGGTGGCGGTGGGAGGTTATTTGAAGGGCAGAAGGGGGGTGGGTCCAGGAAAGACTTCTTTCAGGATGTAGTCCCCATTGAGTATGGATTGTAATTGTTTAATGATACCCTGTATGGGTTCCAGTGTAGGGCTGTAGGTGACAACTAGGTGTGGATGGTCAGAGGGTGTGTTTTCCTGTATTGAAGTAAGTTCCCTTGGGGTACTTGGATGGCCAATTCCATGATGCCATCTACTTTGGTAGAGAGTTCTTGTTTGCTGAAGGTGGTTTTAGTGTGTTGTGTGAATCCCAGACTTACTCCTTAGAGCATATTCTGTGGTATCTGACGGGTGCCTGGCTGTAGATAAGTTTTTGGTGTTGTTTTGGGTAGTTACTGGATCTGTGAAGGTAATTGTGGTAATCTGTGGGTTTCTTGTACCATAGTTGTCTGCAGGGTTCCATAGCTGACGCTGATTGTGGTGTCCGGGAATTACTCAGTAGTAAGTGCGGCGGAGAGTCCTGTGGCACCTTATAGACTAACAGACGTATTGGAACATAAGCTTTTGTGGGTGAGTACCCACTTCATCGATGCATGTAAGTGTGGGCAGGGGAAAGCTGGGCTCCAAGGCAAAATGGAGAACATCTGCTTCTCTTTCTGGGGTGAGTCTGCCATCCTACAGGGTACAATCTGTTTGCAAGAATACTGTTGTTTGCCTGGTCACTGTGGTTCTCCCACATCAAATACTTCACTCACTGAGGAGTAGGTTTATAGGTCTAGACTTTATTTTAGTTAGTCTGGCTTCAAGTTTTAGAAGCTATTTAACTTTCTCCTCATTTTTCTTTTATTTTAATTTATAGAGAATGAGCCAAGCAGATGAAGCAAGTAGGGCAAAAAACTTTTTTTTTTTATTTTTTTTTTTACAGTTTGAGTCCGATTCACCCCACCTAGCAGCAGAAGGTACAGTTTGCACTAGTGAGGCCCATACTACACTGAGGATTGAGGCCCAGATCTTCACAGGTATTTAGGCACTTAACTGCCAGTGAGAGTAAGGTGCCTAAATACCTTTTGAGGATCTGGGCTTTACTCTAAGGACGAGAAGGTTGTATTTGCTTCTGTTCCTTGGGGAGTCCTCTGGACAGAGGTAGTTTTAGCCTCTGAGCTTCAATAAAGCCCTTCCGATGAAAGCTAAACTACGAAAGGGATATGCTGAACTGGTGGATCCAACTTAGCCACATCCCTTCCCGGGCCCATTCAGTCCACTTCTTGGCTACTTTAGCTCCATGCAGAGTCCTAAGCAGAGGTGAGGCTCTGATTGCTTTTGATAGCAAAAACCATGCTAAGGGCCTTGAGCATGGTTTCTGCTATCAAAAGTTTGTATACATAGCACCAGATTCACGCCAAATTTACATAAACTATTGCTACTATGACCCAATACGCTTCTTTCTTACTACTAAAGCTGGTCAAAATTGGGGGTGGAGAAGGGAAGGGATATAACAAAAGATTCTTCGGGGAAAAATGAAACTTTCACATTGAAAATTAAACAATATTTTAAACAAAGCAATGCTTGGTTTTGTTTAAAAATATTTCACTTCAATTTTAGGTTTTTCCCTACTTTTAAAAAAATTGGAGAAAGTGTTTGTTTCACTTGTTATGCTCTCTCTTTTTATAAATATTTGCACTGTCCCCCCTCCCCTCCCCTACACACACACTGGTCCAGTGGGAGGGTGAAAGGAGAAAGTAGGTTTTTCTTCACTTTTATTCTTTTTTATTTTCCATTGAAAAAGAATTAAATACCTATTTTTCCTCACTTAGCTTTTTCCAATGGAGAAGGAAAAAAGGAAATATAAGTATTTTCCTGCTATTTTAAAACAAATTTTCAATCTTCTCATTCCTTTTGAAATTTTTTCAAACAGAAAACATTTAATCAAATCAAAACTTTCTCCAGAAAATCTTTTTTAAAGTGAAACCCCACTTTTGATTACTTTTTTTTTTTTGCTGTTGAAAATACTTTGAGCAGTTCTATATGTTCTTATTTTATAACACAAATGGAGATAATGATATTTATCCATGTCAAATGTGTGTTGTAAGGCTTTGGGAAATCATTTAGTTATTAGAACAGGTAGAATCTGAGCTCTACCCCCAACTAATTGACTAAACTGTCATTTTGGGCAAGTCATTTCACCCCTTTTGAGCTTGAGTTTTTCAATCAGTAAAATGGGGATAATGCTACTTAGCGCCATTTGACTGAGAATCTCAAAGGAAGCAAATACATGTATGAAGTATTATTTATTCATTCATTAATGTTGTTGATAATCTTTGAGATCATCAGATGGAAAGCATTAGAGAAAAACAAGTAGCAGTATTTATGATTGCAACTCAGAGCCAGCACTCTTCCAGGTTCTCCTCCCACAGGACTCCTTTGAGCTACTTACACTGGCACAGGGTTTGCACTGAGCGTAGTTTCAGGGCTGTTCTATAGACAGAATTCTGAATGGCATTTAGAGCTTCTGTAAAGGAAAACAAATATAAATTACCATAGATTCTCTTGTGCTAGTTATGAAGGGAAGGGATGGTGGAACACTTAAGAGAACACGGAAAAACATGAAAGGAGTCTCCAAAACCTGACGTCTGAGACCAGGGTTTCTCAAACTGTCCTGTTCACACCTGATCCCAGTCTGGACTCAGTTACAATTAGTGAGTAAAAAACGACTAAGGACACAGGATTTAATCCAAGAACTTCAGTGAGATAGTCAAGGGAAAGCATTAAAGCTGATAAATTGCTTGATTCTAAGAGGGCCACAGATGTTTGTTTTAACATAGAATTTGCCCAGTGCATAGAACACTATAGCCCGGCTGGGTGTGAGAGTAACTCAACAGGCTCTTACAGAAACAGCACCTCTGCACTGATAAAGAAGGTGCACTGTTTTAGAAATATCATTTCATTATTAATTTGGCAAAAGGCATGCACAGTGCTTATCCGTACTCTGCTCCATAAACAGAGCCAATGCCCAGAGAAGTTAATAGGTTTGTGTTCCAGAACTGCAAGACCCACGTGTTATTTTTACAGTATAGAGTACACCTGGTACAGAAAAACATAATGCTCTCCTGATGTAAATGTTTCAGAGAGAGACCAGCCTAGAAGTTTGATCACTATTTTAGACCCTCTCCATAAATAATGCTAGAGGGACTAGCCAGTCCATCACTGGAGCCACAAGACAGGAGGGTGCCATTTTGGGAAGGTACTACACACTGACAGAGCTCACGCTATACTACAGCTGGTCAAAAATGTCCACTGAAATAGTTTTTTTGACAGAAAATAGCTTTACAACAAAATGGAAACTTCTGCAGACTTTAAAAAAACAACAACAACAACAAAAACAACCCAACAACTCGACTTCAACAAAAATCTAAAACTTTGAAGGAAAATGGATGAAAACCAAAACAATTTCATTTTTGTAGCCTTTTGCCAGGAAAAACAATTTCTCAACCAGTTGTACTTTATACTGTGAAAACAATGTTTGGGTCTTGCATCTGTGGCTCTGTTAGAATCAAACAATTTGTCAGCATGAATACCTCCCCTTGGCAATCTCACTGAAGTTCTTGGGTTAAATCCCGTGTCATTACTACTTCTGCTCACTCCTTTCACTCCGCTCAAGTCAACGGGAGTTTCAGTAGGAACTGAGTAAGGGGTTTTGTGACTTGACCTGTTATTTAAACAGCACCAAAAATATTCCTGGCGCTTTACAGACATACATGTAGACTTTGTATTTAAAAAATGCTTATATACAGTATCTTTAGAAGCTATCACGGGACTTATTAGCTCATTGCTTTCTCTGGTGAGCCATATATATCCCTGCAGTTCAAATAGGAGGCAAATACAGATGATGAAGGGTGTAGATAAACTGCAGACATGCATAACTGAGTGGAAATAGGTCACAAAACTCTCCACTTGTTTCCTGTGGAAATGGACCAATTTGTGGTTCCTCACATACAAACCAGTCTAATGCTAATAGTCAGCAAATTATGGACTCTGCTGGTTCTCAGTTGCTTCCTATGATATAGCAGTAACCCTTGTCTGCTATGCCACCTGTCCAGTCTTGGTTTTGTCAGGTTATGTTGCTGCCTGTTTTTTGGAGAAGTTATGCAGCATAATGCACTGTAGCAAGTAATGCCATATGGAAAAAGTTTGGTTTTGCTGGCTTGCAGTACTAGTGATTTTTTTTTTTCTTTTCTTCAAGGGCCTGATCCAAAGCACATTAAAGCCAATTGAAAGATTCCCACTGATTTTAATAGGCTGTGGATCCAGTCCCAAGTCTGTCTTCCAGAAGAGGAACAAGAAACATGAATGTAAGGTATCATGTGACCTAGGGGTTACAGTGGACGAGAAGCTGGATATGAGTCAACAGTGTGCCATTGTTGCCAAGAAGGCCAATGGCATTTTGGGATGTATAAGTAGGGGCATTGCCAGCAGATCGAGGGACGTGATTGTTCCCCTCTATTCGACACTGGTGAGGCCTCATCTGGAGTACTGTGTCCAGTTTTGGGCCCCACACTACAAAAAGGATGTGGAAAAATTGGAAAACGTCCAGCGGAGGGCAACAGAAATGATTAGGGGACTGGAACACATGACTTATGCGGAGAGGCTGAGGGAACTGGGATTGTTTAGTCTGCGGAAGAGAAGAATGAGGGGGGATTTGATAGCTGCTTTCGACTACCTGAAAGGGGGTTCCAAAGAGGATGGATCTAGACTGTTCTCAGTGGTAGCTGATGACAGAACAATGAGTAATGGTCTCAAGTTGCAGTGGGGGAGGTTTAGGTTGGATATTAGGAAAAACTTTTTCACTAGGAGGGTGGTGAAACACTGGAATGCGTTACCTAGGGAGGTGGTGGAATCTCTTTCCTTAGAAGTTTTTAAGGTCAGGCTTGACAAAGCCCTGGCTGGGATGATTTAGTTGGGGATTGGTCCTGCTTTGAGCAGGGGGTTGGACTAGATGACCTTCTGAGGTCCCTTCCAACCCTTATATTCTATGATTCTATGTGACCCAACAGGAAATTCTTCCATGAATAAGATTCTCTAAGATGAGGGAATTTCATGCTATCATCTGACATTCTCAGGCTCACTTGCAGAGGGCACAAGTAACCCATCTGCTAGTGGTCTGCTTTGGAAACATTACACCATATTTTTAACTTTTAAGTCAGTCCTTAACAAACATTAGGTCACCGATTGCTCATACTTTAGGATTAGGATTTAGATTATCAAAACTAATCTGCAAGGTGTCCAAGCAAAAAAGAAATTAACCTAAATTACATATCAGTCAGAATTACTATTGATGAGAAGACATTTTACAAGACACAAACTAAATATCTAATTTCAAACTGGGGTGAAATTCACCCCTGTGCAGAGACCCAGCAGGAGGCCTATGCACCACTGAATTCCACATCCTCCCTAGATGGACTTCTTTTGTGGGACTTAACTGGGGCATAACCTTGTGCGGGTCCAGGCCTTAAATGGCCCTTATGTGGTGCTAGACCTTGTGCTGACTCTCTGCAGAGGGTGAATTGTACCCCAAAACCACTAGGTTTTAAAAAAAACATAACTCAGGAGTCATTAATTTATAGTTGGGAGGGTTTTAGAGACTGAGAATCAAAACCAAGAAGAGAAAAATAGCACACAGAGCACCAATATTACAGTAGACTTTCTCTCCATGTTACCTGGCAGTAAATAGGTTATTACTGAACAGAAGGGTTTATTAATACATTGAATTCAGTTTGGGGCTACACCAGACAGCTGAAACTGGGCTGAGGACCTCCTGAACTTCAATTAGACTAGGTTGGCCAGGATGTTGCTGCTGGCCCTCAAATGTAAAACTCATGAAAATGGCATAGGCCAAGTAATTGATGGTCCTTGATGTAAAACTCTTGCTTTTATAATAGTTTGCTGATTAACTTGCATTAATGAGAGGGGACATAACTGTTTTCAAGTATATGAGTTTGTTACAAAGAGGAGGGAGAAACATTGTTCTCCTTAAACTCTGAGGATAGGACAAGAAGCAATGGGCTTAAATTGCAGCAAGGGCAGTTTAGGCTGGACAATAGGAAAAACTTCCTGACTGTCATAGTGGTTAAGCACTGGAATAAATTGCCTAGGGAGGTTGTGGAATCTCCATCATTGGAAATTTTTAAGAGCAGGTTAGATACACATCTGTCAGGAATGGACTAGATAAGACTTAGTCCTGCCATGAGTGCAGGGGACAGTCCCTTCCAGTCCTATGATTAAATTGTTTTAAGTTACATATTTTTATCCTCGTTTCCTTACACCTCACATCTAATTATCCAGTAGTTTTGCATCTTACTGACTTGAATGGCAGGTAAGATAGGAGAACAGATACTATTTTACATATAATACAGGGAGCACTGTAAGAATAACACAACCTGGAAATCCTTCTTCCAGGCTGCATGATCTAAAGCAACAGACTGATCTGCCATAGCATTTGATCTTGTCTCCTGCCTTATAACAAAAGATTCTGAAGATGGAACAACAGTTAAGTTCACTAGTTTGGACACTGGGAATTCTCTTGTGAAATTTGGGAAGCACTTGACAACAGTACTTACCTTGCTGGTCTGGATCCATAACAGAAAGGCTTAGAATTGGCGGATGCCACTGGACTTCCTGTAACCAAACAAACCATGGTATTAAATCACAGCTCCCAGCCAGGATATGTGCAAGCTCTTTAAACTGGACATCTTAATCTGCATCATTTACTGGGTATATTTCAAGATGAAATTAAAAATTACATATAACAAGTCTTTACTTTAAAATGGACCCCTTCGTATTGCAGTTCCAAGTGCATAAATTCCATTAAATGGGCCTGACTCCCCTCTCCCAGTCAGTGTGAAACAGGAGTAATTGTAAATTGGTGTGAGAGGAGAATCAGGACGAATGGGCATTTAAATGCAGGTATGTGGTAGGATGGGATCCTTTGCTATTCAGTGATCCAGTGTGCATGTACAATATTACCACCCATTCAAGAGAAAATAATCCCAGAGAAGAAAGCATGTCTTGAAGTCTGCTAGCCACTTAGCAAGTGCACTTGCTTTAATAATTCAACTTTTTAGATTGTTCCAAGCGGAGTAAGATTCTTCAACTAAGGTGCTATTATTTCTTTTCAGAGGTGAATATGGAATGGTAGAAGGGAAAACATACACTCAACTAACATCTGTAACCCACTCCTGCTCTGGAAAATAGAAGTCCTTATACCACTGAGAACAGTGGAGACTTCAAGCCCTGCTCTCAGCTTACATGTCAGAAATGCATTAAATTAAATTCTATTATTAGCTGCTGTAAAAATTCCTGTGAAGTTTATCTTCTAGTTATGCACTCACCTTTAGCAACATAGGGCACAATGGAACAGTTATGAGGTTCTAAATGCATTATGTAGGGCTCAGTGAAAAATCCTGATGTTCAATTGAACAAGAAATGAGTAACCTAGTCAGTCAGAGTTGAAAATGATCTGAAACATTAATAGTAAATATGACATTAAAAGAAAAGGAGGACTTGTGGCACCTTAGAGACTAACCAATTTATTTGAGCATGAGCTTTCGTGAGCTACAGCTCACTTCATCGGATGCATGCTGTGGGTTTTCCACAGCATGCATCCGATGAAGTGAGCTGTAGCTCACGAAAGCTCATGCTCAAATAAATTGGTTAGTCTCTAAGGTGCCACAAGTCCTCCTTTTCTTTTTGCGAATACAGACTAACACGGCTGTTACTCTGAAATATGACATTAAAGCTGAACTTACCCAAACTTGCATCATATTGTATTTTTCCACTCACAGCCATTGACCACTACTTATCAAATAAACATGATAGTACATATGCCAATTCCACAGCATAGAAATTCGATGACCTATAGTTATTAGTGGGTCTGAAAAATGATGTCTACTATAGATGTATTGATTACCATTTTATTGTGTGAAAGCTGTGACTTTGGGTCCCAATCTTACTCCCACATTAATATTTTAAATAGAGGAACCTACAGTTATTTTTGTTCATTTGTAGACTCTCTCAAAACTCTTGCTTTGAAAGGAATATCACTTTTTAAAAATTCTCCTTTCCTTTACTTTCTTCCTTATTACAGTTTATGGGCCTGATTCTCCACTAGCTCTGATAGCCCCAATTCTCAAAAGTTCTTAAGCAGGTGCATACTGATGTACTAGTGCAGTCCCAGGGAAATCAGTGGGACCCCAGAACAGCAGGGTTCCATGCCAGTGAATCAGGGTATACGTTGTTATTAAAGGTGTAGTTACCTAAAGGCTGCCTCACTTTTCTTATAAGACATAGACTTATATAGATGCAGCCTGCTACAATAATTACCTCTTACTTTTTTTTCCCAACAAAGGTATACAAAATAAAGCAAGAGGTGACATTGTATATAAAGGTACATGGGGCAAACTGGGCGTTAACATAAATGGAAACAGTTCCACTGACTTCAATGAAGTTATGCAGTGAGTGCAAATCTGTTAAGGCTTGATCCTGCAAGATGTTGAACATTTTAGCTTGGTCCACCAAAACATTTATGTATATCCTAAAAGTTAAGTATAGATGTAGTCCTGTTGAAGTAAATGGGACTATTCAAGTGCTTAAAGTGAAACAGGTGCTCTGGGTTGGACTAGAGTGCTCACCATCTTGCAGGATGGAGCCCTCAGATACCAATGAAGTTGCATCCATGTGCATTAGCAATGCATTTGGCTCAAAGTGTTTTAAAGGCATTATTACATTATCACACCCACTCACATGATGAACTTATAAACTTTTGTGTTTTAAAGAGGGAGGTAACTAACGTGATTGCCTTTAATGGGGATTACTCGTGAGGTGAACAGGATTTAGCCCAAGGTTAGTATCTGTTCTGTACATAAAGTAAGCAAAATAAAAAGTAATATTTATCCAGGTAGCAACTAATTGCTGCATTAACACCTCTTCTCAATTTCAGTGGGATCTGATGTACTATACTTGATGCACAGTATAGCATGTCAGTAACAATGTCTAAATGCTTATTTAATAATTCAATAGGCCTTATCCGAACAAACTAGTAGTATAAGATAAATCATGAATAGACATGACAGAACTCGTACAACCTTAGGGACTAATCCAGCGAACAAAAGTAACAACAGAAGTGCAAGGTATAAGTAACATTACTCACATAAGTAGTTCCATTGAAACTAGTGGGAATAGTCACATGCATTAAAGTTACTCATTTGCATGAGTGTTTCCAGTATTGGGTCTTGCATTGGTTTTTTTTTTTTTTAAAACATAGGCTAACTAAGATTCTGGAAGGCAAAGATATCTACAGTAGATCACCAGGACCAATCCTGCAGTCTTTAGTCAGGCAAAACCGAGTCAAGTGAGATATTCAGGGTGATCTGTACTTAAATACCCTGAAGAAGCCATAGCAATATAAAACATTTTCTTATACTTTTTTGGGGGGAGGGGCGAAAGGGACTTATTCTCATGCTGTAATTGTAAATACAATCTCTTCTCAAATACAGTAACGGTTCTTACCTTTCTCGATTACCTTCAAAGGCCTGGAAGTCACAAGGTATTGTGGAAGCTGTTCAGTAGTTAAAAGCTGATTTCAAGACACAACTCTAAAAGATTTTGCTTTAAAATGAATGCTGTTCACAGTAATACACAGGAAAGGCTCGGCTCAAGACACTGTACATTGTCTCAGCAGTCAAAACACAGAAGAGTAATAAATATTCTGAATAATTAAATACAGAACTTCCTTGATCGTTGTTTCAAAGGGCCATTTTTCTTCTACTGCGAGGTAACAGGTCTAGAATGGGGAAACACAAACAAGCATCTCCCGGTTGCTGAGAAACATGATGTTGCTATGGACACTGGAGGAAGTCATTCTCTCTCAGGCAGGAAGCAAAGTGTCCTGTGACAACCCACTAGTCTGACAACTCAAACAGGGACAGTAATAAGCCGAACTGGTAATGTAACCCCCTAGGTAAAGCAGTTTTAGTGTAACGAGAAAGCTTACACATTTTACAGTACAGCCAAATGGTACAGTATGTGCAATGCATGTGCTAAAATTGTCAAGAGAAATTCATTTATTTAAAGAAGTTTTAAAATTAAGCTTTTCCAGTTATTCTGACAGGCAGTATATCAGAACTCACATATTCTACACATTCCCAGCATATGCAGCATTAAATAATAGCTCATAAAGTATGCACTGGAAATTATTTATGGCTTAAAAGATACTAAATCTGAGAATGTATGAACAAATATCTTACAAAGAGGCTGTTACAATGTCAGATTTTAACTATCCTATAATTTAGGTTTAGAAAATTGGTCTGGTCTAAAAACTGGTAGAAATACTCTGAAGGCCAAGGAGAACATACTTACAAAGTTTGAAGAAAATGTGACAAACTGGTTTTGAGTAGAGCCACATCTATTCCCTGAAACCAGTGCCCCCATTGAAGCACCCTTGCCCCAGGAATCATCTGACTCCTACATGATTTCCCTAAGACACCCAGGAGACTCTTGATTCCAGTATGACCTCTACGCAGGAGACAGTTGCCCCCATAATAAACTTAGGTCCCTCACTTTGTTGGATCATATTAAAGAAGTTCTGTATTAAAATCACAAACGAGTTTGATTCCCCATAGTTTAAATTCCAGGGTATTACTAATTAAGAGGTCTCTTGGTTTTTGGTACTGTTTCTCTCCCTCTGTGTGTGAAACTTGCAAGCTGCTAGTTGTGTTAGTACATTCTAAGACAGAGTCTGTTCTCAAAGCAATTCACAGAGACTCAAAGCAATACTCTAACAATAGAAACAGCACCCAGAGACTCCCCGCCCTTTTGTTGTATTAACAATTGTGATTAAAATAGAGATAGAGGATGTATGTGGATGGATGCTTGGTGTGGATAATAACTGAATGATCAGGGAGGTGCCAGCCTAAGAATCCAGTGTCCATCGGCTGAAGAAGGCGTCAAGTGGAAATAACCAGAGGACCCCCGGAGGGCAGACTGGAATCCACCCAACAGCCTCAAGAATGGGAGAACCAAAGAACAAGATAACATCTAGGAGCCGTCAGGAATGTGCTATCTGCTGATTGATTCAGCAACAGCATGATGAAGCAATTCCCATAGACTGGCATAGGAAGAAATTCCTATAAAAATAGACTCTAAAAAGTCAGAACTTTGGAGTCTGATTCTGCAAACCAACTTCCAGGAGCATCAGATGAGCATCTGACAAGGCCCTGCTCCCTCCTCATGTCCAGGCCACCTGGCCAGTGGCTTGGCATGAGCAACTCTAAGGCTGGTAACTATGATAACAACTTTGCAGAACCTGTGTGTGTGTGTGTGTGTATGAGTGAATGTGTGAATAAATATGAGATTGAATGGAATGTTATAGCTATAACTAACTGCTTACTATGATAACAACCTTGCAGAACCTGTGTGTGTGTGTGTGTATGAATGAATGTGTGAATAAAGATGAGATTGAATGGAATGTTACAGCTGTAACTAACTGCTTACTATGATTCTTTCTGTATTCACAATAAATGTGGTATTTTGCCTTTTTCCCTTTAATAAGATCCTGCTGGTTTTTATTTTATTGGTACAACAACTTGCTGCCTCCATGACACTCTTCCCATCTGTGCTATTCCTTCTATAAAACACTCAACTTCCATTTCCAAATCCCACCCAAGCTCCCACCCTCCTTTGGGCCACCTGAGCACTCTTCTCATAAACTCCCTTTCCTTTGACTCACAAGACTCCCTCTCCCCATTTAGTCCATCTCAACTGGCAAAGAACTAAAGAACTCATCTTAGTTTCCTCCCTTGTCAAATGGAGCCTCCATCTGAACAGAAATTAGTTTATTCAAACACTCTTTATTTGTTGCAGATAACAGCAAAAATGTTTATCCTGATTCCAAACTTCACAGAAAAAGGAAATTAAGAATGCACAATGGCATTTAATTTATTTTTAAGGTTGTCTATTAAAATATGTAGACTAACAAAAGAAAGGAGCTGGTGTACAACCAACTTCCACTGAGTACACATGAAAAGGTCTACTGCAGCTATCCAATGCCCTGATTTAGGCAAGGACTTAAGCATCTGCTTACCTTTAAGCATACGAGTATTGCCTTTTGAAACTAACGGAATGAATGAAATAATTAATGGAGGAAAAATGAAAGAAAAAATATCAACTTTTCTTCCTTTTAAGATGAAGCACTAAGAAGCAATGAAATGATCTTTTGTGATTAAAGAGAATTCTTGCCCTGACCATAACACTGTTGTCCTGTAGCTTAATCGGGGACGTCACGCACCAGAGCTTGTCACACAGGGTTGACTGTCTATTAAGTCTCCCATTTTATTATTACTTATATTTTCTAGAGCCAATCCAGGGAGCAAAACATACTTTTGCTGTGCTGATCAGAGTGTGCTATGCAGAATTTACATTCAGAAAGAAAATGCTTTCAATGGCTGTGTCAAGAAATTAAGGCCAAATCCTGAAGTACTTACCCTGGCAAAACTTTCATTAACTGTAATGGGAGTTGTGTGTTGGTCCATAAGCAGCAGAGAACACCTCTCAGTACCATTTTGTTCAAATCTGTTCCCTTTATAAAGGGAGTGGTCTTGGCACCACTACATTTACCTTATGTAATAAATATGGATGGAATTTTTCCCTTAGTACCTCCTCTCTAGTAAGTGACAATAATGACCCTTGAAAATGTATTTTGTGTATTATCTTGGGTTGAGCAAACTTTGTCACGATTAAGGCTTTGTGAACCTTTCAAATGATTCTTTGGATATGCAAAACCAGTCTGCGTTTCCTATAAATTGCATAAAAGTTTCCATTATAACCCTTTGATTCATTCATTTATCAAGTGCCAGATCCTGCAACCCTTATTCACGAGTATTCCTACTGATTCCATGACCCTGCCCAGATGTGAGTCTCTTAGGACCAATAGTGCTGCCAGCAGTGCTAACTGGCCTCTACTAATTCTCCCCAGGTACTGAAGCCAAGTTATGGCTACATCTGGACAGATGCACTAAAGGTCCTTTTGGCTGGGTGCACCTAAGGAGAGGGTGAGTTTAAAACCTATGAAGCTGCAAAAAAAAAAAAAAAAAAGCACAACAGTGCAACTCTACAGTGTACAGCTAAGGTGCTTTTCTTTATTGTATCGTGACTTCTCCAGCACAAATTTTTTTTAAAAAAAGGCAATTACTGCTTTAGCGCCTCAATATTTTTAAATGCTTGGTTTTTTTTCATTCTCTGATTCTTTTCTGTTCTATGTCAAGTTCTAGTCTGAAAAGTGACTTTGCAAAGTCGATATCATGGCTTCCATGTTTGTTGTATTACTAATTTTTGTGTCAAATGTGCTCAGTACTTAAGTAAAAGATTTGTTTCCTAACTACCACCTCCTTCTGGATTCTGAGGATCAATCTGCGCTTTTTCACTCTCTGCATCAGCATCTTTGATAAAGCTTCTGTAAGACAAACTGGGACTCAGCTTTATCTGTGCAACAACATTTTCCTCAATGGGTTTGCACAGGTGTAACTGACTGGAACTCAGTAAACAATCACCTGAGGCTGTGCAAGATTGAATAAGATGCAGATTCTATTCCATCTTTGTTCTGTTGGCTCTGTAAGGCTAAGAATATTTTTGTCACTAAAGTGAGCAAATACATTACTGTTGTGCATATAGAGTCATATTTGCTGAGCAAAGAGATGCCATTTTTACTGTTACTTCTCAGAGTAAAACTACACTTTAAATATGTAACATTAATGCTACACTTACATTTTAATTTCTTATTTTAATACAGTATTAATATTACTAATTCAAACATACAGGTATCAGAAAGCAAATAAAAGAAAGCATCCCTTTTTTAAAATCCTGGCTTAAAGTTAGACTCTCATTTTTGACAATTTTGGCCTAAGATTTTTGCTTAGGCTGTTAAATATTTACTTTGATATACAACACATGCAATGTGAATGAATTATTGATAAAATAATTTTAACATTTTCATTTATTGAATTTGTGTTTAAATTTTCAGCCCTGTAGAATCAATTAACATGAGGGGGGGGTGTGGTTTTTTTTTTTCAAATGTGCCAGTTCCTATACATTCTTTCATAACTACCACAAAAGAAAACCTGTGAAGGTTCAAAGCCGTGAATCAGTCTCTGCCAGATCACAGAAGTAATATGTTCCAGGGACTATAGCATATCCCTTGCTGTAGTTTACCTGATCAGAAATTATTTAAGGGTTTTCATTGTTTTCTGCATTGCTCAGACTGGTCTCTGATTGATTTAAGCCCTCAGATGAAGTTTCAGGATCTGTAAAAACAGATTTAAAATATTTTAGGTTTACAAGACGTTCTCTTTTTTGGAGTTTCTCCCTATTTGTTCTTGGTTTTCTGATGGTCTGTAGGAGCCAGATCACGCTCTCCGTGGAAATTTCCATCTTAAAGTAGCCAGTACATGTATGTCTACCTGAGCTGGGAATCACATCTCCCAACTGATGCGTAGACATTCCCTTAGGGGGCAAGTAAAATTCACTGGCCAGGTTTTCCAAAGAGCTCATCTCCCAGATAGGCACCTAAATGATGTGGCCAGACTTTCAAAAGTGCTCAGCTACCAACAATCCCCACTGAGAAGCTATTAATACCTGCTTTGCTTGTTTATGATACATTTTCCATTTAACTGAATGGATAAATCTTTATATTCTGTTCTAAATTAAACAAACTGGGTCAGTGATTGAATAAACTATTTAGACCTGGTATTTTGCTATCCTGTTTACTTACAAAAGTTTTCCATTATTTTGTTTCTGGCCCCCTGTGAAAAGTTGAGGATTTGTATTCAGGTGTGTCAAAAGGTGTTAAGAGCTACAATTTGAACATTATGAACAATAAAAAAAATTGTATTTAGGCATCTTGGCCTACCATCTATGGGCACTTGGACTTTTTCTTCTTCCAGCGTCTCTGACTGAAGTAACGCATTGGGTGGAGCTTCAGGTTCTGTAATAAACAAAATGAAAAGACTAAATGGGAAAACCACACCCCTGAGCAATGTAGTTATACCTACATAAGTTTGTAGTGTAGACCTGGGCTGGGGCTTCAGGAAGATGAGATGTGGAACAGATTAGAACTGAATGAAGAGAGGAAGGCTAACTGCGGCTAATGCACTGGGCAGGGACTCAGTAGATAGGGATTCCGATCCTATTTCTGGTACAGACTTCCTGCGTGACCTTGCCTTGGCCATTCAATCAATAATGCATATGAGGTGCTTAGATATGGAAAACCCTTCAGAAAAACTGACATTCTTTGAATAAAATAGAGGATCATCATTTGACTTTTGTCATGCGATGTGTTACCCAAACACATGTTATTTGTGACACTTGGTCCTAAAATGTATAAATGGATATCAATTGCACTTAGAACTTCCTGAGAAGACAGTCATTTTTAGATAGCTAGGTGTCTAGTCTAAATACTGAACAATGTTTAGAAACAGGCTGGCTTGCCAATAGCCTCTATGTGAATAATAAATAATAATACTTAATACTTGTGTAGTCACAATGCTTTACAAATGTGGCTAACTATCATTTTATACATGAAAAAACTGATGATACAGTGAGGGAAAGGCCCATTTCTCCAAAAGCAGTCAGTGATTTTTGGAGCCTTGGTTCTTAGGTGCCCAATTTGAGATTTCTTGGGTCTGATTTTTAGAAGTGCTGAGCATTCACAATTCTAACTGAAGTTAATGGGAGTGATGGATGTTCAAAAATTCTGGAAATCAGGCCCCCGTGTCTAAAGGTGGGCACCCCAAATCAGTGACCACTTTTGAAAATGCTGGCCTCAGTGATTTGTCAAAAACCATAGACCGAGTCAGTGTAAGAGCACAGGAGCAGAACTCTCAATCTAATTTTTTAGCAACTAGACCACACTGTTTTAGCTATAAGGGTTTATAATTCTGCTTGTAAGGAACTCCAAAGCCGTAATGAGTTTAGGTATCTGTCGGCTAAAAACGTGCATTCATTAATTGAAGAACCAAGTTCACAGTTTATGCACTATGATGTACATAAGGGAAGCAGTATGTGGAGAGACAGAGAAACTGAAAGAAAAGGTATCGGGCGCAGGTGCAAGCAAGAAGGAAATGTGACAGTAGATTGTGACATTCTTTTGACCATGGACAAATAAAGGATCATTTTTAATTAAGCCTCTTGGCATATCCTTGGTGGGAGTTTGGAATTTTTCTCCTTCTAGGGTCCCTGGCTGAAATAAGTCACTGGAAGAAGCTTCAGCTTCCACAGTAAACAGAATTAGAGGATGAACTGCTTTACATTCATGAGTGAGTTAATTCTCATTTTTCATGCTCTTCCCCTATTCTCTGATTTGCCTGGTTTGTGTCTAATAGTATTGAGGAGGAGAAAAGGGTATTAGAAGGGTCTTTCAGCATTTCAGTGAGGAGTCCCCTTGGCCTCATCGATATTAAACAGTATATGTATTTTTTTTGCTCAATAAGCCTCTCTCTCTTCATTAAAGGCCCCAAATAGCCCATTGAAATCAAGGAAAAAGACTCCCATTGGACTTTGGTTCAGATCCTAATAGGATACAGCAATAGACGCAACATTTGTTTTCATTTACATATATTTCTTGGTTGGTGGAACAAGCTACTTCTCTTTAGTGGTATTTAATATAAGGAAGATACTGATGATATTCTGCTTAGCAGGGAGGGTTTCAAGAGGATGTGGAGATTTTTGAAAATGTGATCAGTTATGATAGTGTAGTCTCATGTTTCACCTTTATATACGTTATGTCAAGTTGAGCTTTTGGATATCATCACTTGTTTTATGATCACGAATGATAAATTACAAAGCAGTAAGACAACTTTAGTTAACAATTTGCAGTTGGATTGGAATGACCATCCTAAGGACCAATTTCTCAGGAGGACCTACAGGTATTGGAAATTGATTTTATACATATTTTCTTGAATGTTTTCAGGTGAGTGTGCTTGTAAGTATGTATTTCACCAAAAAACCTAAAATTGGGTACATAAAACCTTCACAGAGAAAGGACAAAGAAAGCTCAACCTTAACTATGCCCTTTTGTTTATATATATATTCTTACAAAGGAGTTGTCATGTATTATATCTGGCCTCCTCAGGAGGCAGTAGCTTGGGGCTGTGAAACACTTCTTTTTATCCATGAATACCATTGTTCAGTATAACCCGAATGTGAATATTTTGGACAACAAAGGAAAGTTTTTAATAGTTTTTTGGCCTACATGGCTACAAATCATTAAACATAAAAGGTGAAATCCTGGTCTCACTGACTTCAGTGGGACCAGGATTTCACACAAGACGTTTTGCCCTCTTGTCTGGGAATGTCACATTTGCATTGTTTTTGTTTTTCAACCTGCTTCTGCATAAAGAGCTCCAGCCTTCAGATGTTATCAATCAGGGAAATGTTGTAGAAACTATAATATTCTGGAAAATATGGTTCACCATCAGTGGTTGTTTGGACTTTTTCTCCTTCCTGGGTCTCTGGCTGAAGTAAGCCATTGGATAAGGTGTCCAGGTCTGTAACAAACAAAATAATAGAATGCTGTGTATTTTAAAACACACATCTCCTCATATTTAAATATGCAGGGCTATAGGGAAAGAATTTTGATATGTTTGCTATTATCTGAATAATATGATGCTATGAAGATTTGATTCTAAGACCCCCAAAGCCTCAGGGAAACTTGACTTGCAGGGTTCTCCACCAATTGAGTATTTAGGTTACTACTAGCTAGCTGACTGCCTGTAGCTGAGTTGCTCCTCTGCTGAGCTGCCAGTGTGCCCTCTCTTGCCACAAAGGACGAGGAAGTTTTGCAAAAGGTGGCAGCCAGGTAGGAAGAGTCCTGTTCTCACTTTAAGTCTATCTCTGAGAGCACCAGGATGTGGCCAGAGCGGACCACTGAGCCCTTCATAAATCAAGAATTCATCACTGGGGCTGTGGACTATGATGAGAGACCAGAATACTCAGGTGCTCACTGGAGGTGTGGAGCTGCAGAGATACCACTCCCATTCCTCTTCCTGTTTCCCAGTATGTGCATCTATAAAGTGGATGGTAAAGAAGAAAAGTTTTCAGGGAAAAGAGAGTTGATATGACCTGAAAGAGAAGGAATCTGAGGGCATCTGAGAGAGGGAAAGCAATTTAGGACCAGGAGAAATAGCAGCACCTGCATAAGGGAAAGGAGATAGCTGGGGCATTATGAGAACAAGGCTATGCCTACACTACGAAATTAGGTTGAATTTATAGAAGTCGGTTTTGTAGAAAGCGTTTTTATACAGTCGATTGTTGTGTCCCCACACAAATGCTCTAAGTGCATTTAGTCGGCAGAGTGCATCCACAGTACCGAGGCAACCGTCGACTTCCAGAGCGTTGCACTGTGGGTAGCTATCCCACAGTTCCCACAGTCTCTGCCGCCCATTTGAATTCTGGGTAGAAATCCCAATGCCTGATGGGGCAAAAACATTGTCACGGGTGGTTCTGGGTACATATCGTCAGCCCCCCACTTCCTTCCCTCCGTGAAAGCAACGGCAGACAATCCTTTCGTGCCTTTTTTCCTGGGTTACCTGTGCAGACGCCATAGCACGGCAAGCATGGAGCCCGCTCAGCTCACCATCACCATATGTCTCCTGCGTGCTGGCAGACGTGGTACTAATATTGCTACACAACAGCAGCTCATTGCCTTTTGGCAGCAGACAGTGCAGTATGACTAGTAGCCATCGTCACCATACTCCAGGATGCTCTTAGGTCGGCCAGGGGTGCCTGGGCAAACATGGGAGTGACTCAGCCAGGTCATTTTCCTTTTAAGTTTCGTCTCATGGCAATTCAGTCCTGCCAGCAGTTGTACTGCACCGTCTTCTAATGAGCACCCAGGAGATGACGATGGCCAGCAGTCATACTGCACCGTCTGCTGCCAGCAAGATGTATAAAGATAGATGAAGTGAATCAAAACAAGAAATAGACCAGATTTGTTTTGTATTCATTTTCTTCCTCCCTCCCTCCGTGAAATCAATGGCCTGCTAAACCCAGGATTCTGAGTTCTATCCTTGAGGGGGCTATTCTGTTTCTCCTTGATGCAAAGCCAGCCCCTTGGTTGATTTTAATTCCCTGTAAGCCATGTTGTCAGTTGCCCCTTCCTCCGTCAGAACAACGGCAGACAATCGTTTCGCGCCTTTTTTCAGTGCAGACGCCGTAGCACTGGGAACAAGGAGCCCACTCAGATCACCGCGGCAATTATGAGCACTATAAACACCGCGCGCATTATCCAGCAGGATATGCAGAACCATAATCTGCAAGAAAAGTGAAACCAGGCGAGGAGGAGGCTACTGCAGCGCGGTGACGAGAGTGATGAGGACATAGACATAGACTTCTCACAAAGTACGGGCCCCTGCAATGTGCACATCATGGTGTCAATTGGGCAGTTTCATGGTGTGGAATGCCGATTCTGGGCCCGGGAAACAAGCACAGAGTGGTGGGACCGCATAGTGTTGCAGGTCTGGGACGATTCCCAGTGGTTGCGAAACTTTCGCATGTGTAAGGGCAGTTCCATGGAACTTTGTGACTTGCTTTCCCCTGCCTGAAGCACAAGAACACCAAGATGAGAGCAGCCCTCACAGTTCACAAGTGAGTGGCGATAGCCCTGTGGAAGCTTGCACCACCAGACAGCTACCGGTCAGTCGGGAGTCAATTTGGAGTGGGCAAATCTACTGTGGGGGCTGCTGTGATGCAAGTAGCCAATACTATCACTGAGCTGCTGATATCAAGGGAAGTCACTCTGGGAAATGTGCAGGTCATAGTGGATGGCTTTGCTGCAATGGGATTCCCGAACTGTGATGGGGCGATAGATGGAACCCATATCCCTATCTTGGCACCGGAGCACCAAGGCAGCGAGTACATAAACTGCAAGGGGTACTTTTCAATGGTGCTGCAAGCACTGGTGGATCACAAGGGACGTTTCACCAACATCAACCTGTGATGGCTGGTAAAGGTACATGATGCTCGCATCTTCAGGAACTCAGGTCTGTTTCAACAGCTGTAGCAAGGGACTTACTTTCCAGACCAGAAAATAACTGTTGGGGATGTTGAAATGCCTATAGTTATCCTTGGGGACCCAGCCTGCCCCTTAACGCCATGGCTCATGAAGCTGTACACAGGCACCCTGCACAGTAGTCAGGAGCTGTTCAACTACAGGCTGAGCAAGTGCAGAATGGTGGTAGAATGTGCATTTGGACATTTAAAAGCGCACTGGCGCAGTTTACTGACTCGGTTAGACCTCAGCGAAACCAATATTCCCACTGTTATTACTGCTTGCTGTGCGCTCACAATATCTGTGAGAGTAAGGGGGAGACATTTATGGCGGGGTGGGAGGTTAAGGCAAATCGCCTGGCTGCTGATTACGCACAGCCAGACACCGGGGTGGTTAGAAGAGTACAGGAGGGCGTGGTGTGCATCAGAGAAGCTTTGAAAACCAGTTTCAGGAATGACCAGGCTACGGTGTGAAAATTCTGTTTGTTTCTCCTTGATGGAAATCCCCCCTGGGTTCACTCTACTTTCCTGTAAGCTAAGCACCCTCCCCTCCCCGCTTCGATCACCGCTTGCAGAGGCAATAAAGTCATTGTTGCTACACATTCATGCATTCTTCATTTATTCATCACACAAATAGGGGGATAACTGCCAAGGTAGCCCGGGAGGGGTGGTGGAGGAGGGAAGCACCGGGTGGGGTGGTGGAGGAGGGAAGGACAAGGCCACACAGCACTTTAAAACTTTACAACTTATTAAATGCCAGCCTTCTGTTGCTTGGGCAATCCTCTGGGGTGGAGTGGCTGGGTGGCCGTAGGCCCCCCCCCCGCACCGCATTCTTGGGCATCTGGGTGAGGAGGCTATGGAACTTGGGGAGGAGGGCAGTTGGTTACACAGGGGCTGTAGAGGCGGTCTGTGCTCCTGCTGCCTTTCCTGCAGCTCAACCATACGCTGGAGCATATGAGTTTGATCCTCCAGCAGCCTGAGCATTGACTCCTGCCTTCTTTCAGCAAGCTGACACCACCTACCATCTTCAGCCCGCCACCTCTCCTCGTGGTCATATTGTGTTTTCTTGCACTCTGAGATTGTCTGCCGCCACTTATTTTGCTGTGCTCTGTCAGTGTGGGAGGACAGCATGAGGTCAGAGAACATTTCATCACGAGTGTGTTTTTTTCGCCTTCTAATCTTTGCTAGCCTCTGGGAAGGAGAAACATACGCAGCTGGTAGAGGAAAAAAAAAGGGAGAGTGGTAGTTAAAAAGACATTTTATAGAACAATGGGTACACTCTTTCAAAGTAAACTTTGCTGTTAACATTACATAGCACATGTGCTTTCATTACAAGGTCACATTTTGCCTCTTATTGAGGATATGCCAGTTTGGTGTGAGAGATCACTCACGCAGGGCCGGGCAACAGAATTCGCCTTGCAGGCAGCCATGGTAAGTCACAGTCTTTTGGCTTCTTTAACCTTCATAACATGTGGGAATGGTTTCAAACAGCAGTGCCCTCATTTCCCATACAAAGTAGCCATTGGGTTGGCCATTAAAAATGGGTTGGCAATTTAAAACGAGGGACTGCGGTTTCCGGGTTCACGTGCAGCAGCAACCCAACTAACCCTCCCACACAAACACACACACCCTGGGATGATTGCTTTACCCCTCCCCCCACCGCATGGCTAACAGCAGGGATGATTTCTGTTCAGCCACAGGCAAACAGCCCAGCAGGAATGGGCACCTCTGAATGTCCGCTTACTAAAATCACCCTATTTCAACCAGGTGACCATGAATGATATCACTCTCCTGAGGGTAACACAGAGAGATAAAGAACGGATGTTGTTTGAATGCCAGCAAACACCGGGACCATACGCTGCAATGCTTTGTTCTGCAATGATTCCCGACTACGTGCTACTGGCCTGGCATGGTAAAGTGTCCTACCATGGAGGACAGAATAAGGCTGCCCTCCCCAGAAACCTTTTGCAAAGGCTTTGGGAATACATCCAGGAGAGCTTTATGGAGATGTCCCTGGAGGATTTCCGCTCCATCCCCAGACATGTTAACAGACTTTTCCAGTAGCTGTACTGGCCGCGAATGCCAGGGCAAATTAATCATTTAACACGCTTGCTTTTAAACCACGTATAATATTTACAAAGGTACACTCACCAGAGGTCCCTTCTCCACCTTCAGGGTCCGGGAGCCTGCCTTGGGTGAGTTCGGGGGATAATGGGTCCAGGGTGATACACAGATCCTGGCTGTTGGGGAAACCAGTTTCTCCACTTCCTTGCTGTGAGCTATCATCTTCCTTGCCCCCAAAACCTGCTTCCCTGTTGCCTCCCACTCCTTGGACGGAGTCAAAGCACAGGGTTGGGGTAGTGGTGGCTGCACCCCCTAGAATGGCATGCAGCTCATCATAGAAGCAGCATGTCTGGGGCTCTGAACTGGAGTGGCCATTTGCCTCTCAGGTTTTTTGGTAGGCTTGCCTGAGCTCCTTAATTTTCACACCGCACTGCTGCGGGTCCCTGTTATAGCCACTGGAGATTTTTTCAAATATTTTGGCATTTCGTCTTTTCGAACGGAGTTCTGCCAGAATGGATTTGTCTCCCCATACAGCGATCAGATCCCGTACCTCCCGTTCGGTCCATGCTGGAGCTCTTCGGTGATTCTGGGACTGAATGGTCTCCTGTGATGATGAGCTCTGTATGGTGACCTGTGCAGGTGAGCTCGCCTCGCTGGCCAAACAGGAAATGAGATTCAAAAGTTTGCAGGCCTTTTCCTGTGTACCTGGCCAGTGCATCTGAGTTGAGAGCACTGTCCAGAGCGGTCACAACTGAGCACTCTGGGATAACTCCCGGAGGCCAATACTGTCGAATTGTGTCCACGGTATTCCAAATTCGACCTGGCAAGGCCAATTTCAGCGCTAATCCCCTTGTCAGGGGTGGAGTAAAGAAATCGACTTTAAGAGCCTTTTAAGTCGAAAAAAAAGGGCTTCGTCTTGTGGACGGGTGCAGGGTTAAATCAAGATAACACTGCTAAATTCGACCTAAACTCGTAGTGTAGACTAGGCCCAAGAGGAAAGAGATTTGGGGGACTGAGAAATAAGATAGGAGAAACTCAGTGGAAATGAGAAGAATCCAGGGAGAGAGGGATTGTGAGAAAGGGAAATGACACAAAAGGAAGAGGGAGGGAGACATGGAAAGAGTAAAAACTAAAATTGAGAGAGAATTGTAGTTTAAAAAGATGAAAAAAGAGAACATGGAATGTAGCTAAGAAAATAAAACTTGGAGTGGAAGGAAGGGGAGAAAAAAAATGGGAAAACAGAATAAACCCCAAGAACACACAGCTTTCAGGTTAGGAAATTTTCAATTTAATGGATGCTCTTTCTTTTTTCCCTAATGTAATCATCCTGAAGTGACAGGGCAGAGAATCCAAGTAGCAAAACTGGTGGGAAATGAAGCATTGGAAGAAGTGGATTAGGACTTGGCCTTGTATTGTGGATGGGAAAAATAGATTGGGGAAGGCTCAAGAGTTTGTCATGGCATTGTGATGTGGTTTGCAGGTCCCGCCAAACGAATCCTGTTCATCTCTCAAACTCCCAAAGTAGAGAAGAGATACTGGATTTTCTGTAAGTATTGATAGGGTTCGGTTTATGTGGTTATGCACTTGAACTCTGTCATGGTAACCTAGGAATTTTACTTTAAGTGAAGCCAAGTGGATCAATAATTTAGTGCTGGTATAAAAGATCTCTCCTTTCTTGTAATTGGGACCTCCTGAGGAAGTGACAAGATGTAACAGTGAAATATTGGATTTAACTTCCCTGAAATAATTGGGGCTACTATCATGTTTATTAGCCTACCCTTTGGAGATGTTTGAAAGTTTTCCTCTTCTAGAAGCGCTAGCAGATTGAAGCCATTAAATGCAGTTTCTGTAAAAAACATCCAAATGAAAAGATTCAAATTCACATTTACAACAGCCCTTTCTGCATCTGAGGTTCCCCCCCTTTTTTTTTAAATGGCAGGTGGTTAACAAAGAGGCCAAAAGAGCCCATGATATACCAGAGTGGCTTCAAAAACATTAACCAAGACATATGGCAAAAGTATTTTCCAATTAGTCAATATGGAAAGAGGCTTAATGTTCAATATTAAACAATGACAAGATATAAATTCTACATCCCAACTCAAGTGATGATGTTCATAGTCTCTGAATGCTAGAAGATCAACAAACCAAAACATGACTGCCACCATCCAGTCTTGCACTCTCTAAGGGCTATGAGATTACAACAGTATGGTAGGATCAGGACCCTTAATACCAGCACTTAAAATAACTTCAGGAATCCAGAAGGCAGAATTTTAATCCATTGAAAAAGAAAAAAAATCATACAACCCAATCATCACACCCATTACTTTAAATCCCCCTCAAAATCTTATTTTATGTCCTCTGTTATATGACACAGCTTTAAACCAATATTTACTATTAATGGTTTTACCTTTATATGGACGCATTTCAGATATTTCTCCTAGTGCAACTTGTTTTTCCTACATGAGAAAGAGAGCTTTATTATCATATACTATTTACAACAAATACAATTTCTAGCACGAATTTAAAATGTTGCGATGAAGATACCCCCTATATACTATTAACATGACTAAAAAGGAAAAAAAATGAATGATGTTAAAGTGAAGTGTTTGAGATCAGTCCTCTTGTATTCAATATTAATAAAAATTTTCAACTTATTGTGAATGACACACTGAAAATAAATTGCTGTTAGCTTATTTTGTGTTTTATGAGAAATTCGAGGCTTTGAAAAAACCCAGTATTTGAAAAAACTTTCAGTATTTGCACATACGGCACACCACAGTCATACCAGCGGACAGTCAGTGTGCCATGGTACTATCATAAATATGGTAAAGCCAAAACAAAATGGTCCAATCAGCCACTCAGAATGCAACTGGAAAATTAAGGCATAATTTTCTGTCCTGCACAGTACAAAATACACAAACTTGTGGGTGCAAAATCTGTATTGGCTCATGTTAACTATTATTAATATGTGCTAATAGGCAATTAGTTGCTCAGTTGCCCAATCTGCATACATAAATGCTAGTTTACACATGCCACTATGAGATTTTTGTATATTCAACAGTGTGTGTGCATTTTGTAGGGGTCTCGTTTGGCAGATGGGTCTCAGTATCCAAAACTATAATACAGCCTTTGATCGGGTGTTCACCCCACACCAGCCTGGAAAGTGTTAATGAGGCCGAGAAAGGGCCAATTAACCAGCTAGGCCACAGCTGAGGGGAATTAGGTGGCCTAATTAAAACCCTGAATGATGACTGCACCCATCTGAAAAGGAAAAGGAGGGGCTAGGATAAAGCCAGGAAGCTGGCAGCAGAAAGGGGCTGCAGGGGAGTAGTCTGCTGTCACTCCCTGGGAGTAGGGAGGTGTATTTAAGGCTACAATGCTATATAGCCTACAGTTACTCCCTGGGAGGAGGGAGCCATAAGGTAGAGCTGAGAAGTAGAAAGATGTAAGAAGGAGTCTGGGAAAGAGCAACATGGTCTGGAAGTGTTGCTAGAGATAGGTCCCTGGACTGGAATCCAAAGTAGTCGGCGGGCCTGGGTTCCCTTACTAGCCACTGGGGAACTTCCTGAGACTGTTGGTATGGAAAGATTTTGATAGTCCAGAATGTGAACCACTTAGTGACCTGACTGGAGGACTGAGTCACGAAGAGGAAGCTGGAGAGAGAGGCTGCAGAGTGCAACCGCAGGAAGGGGCATTGGCCTGTCAGTGTTAATCCCAGAAGAAGCCAGGAGGAGGCGCTTCCAAGCAGTAAGCAGAGCACCCTGTGACACGCCCATAGATTGTTGAATGGAAATAATACTAGATGGAGAGTGACATCACCTGTATCAGATCATGGGCTAAATGCTTCAGAGTTTCTTGAGTTTCTTCATTAATTTCTGTTTCTGTAATGACCTCCCAGCTACCATCCTGGAACCTCACAGGCATGGAGAAGATAATCCCTTCAGGGATACAAAATTGACCTAAAGAAAAAATGCCCCCAAAACATGTTTCTTTCTGATTAAAACACACAATGATGTGCTCAAATACGATAGTGGTGAGTAGCAGTGTAAAACCCTAAAATAGACAGATTATTGCCTTTCTCAATTTACAATACAAAGAACACTGAACTCCCTGATTTATCATGACTGCAAGTTTTAATTAGAAATCCACAAAATCATTGTGTACCTTACTTAACACTAGGTATGCAAAATTCCTTATTTCCATCTGTGCTTTAAATGGCACTTATGAAAATACTAAAATGTATTTGGACTCATAATCACAGTTAAAGGACATTCTTTCAAAATGTAGCCCAAAGAATCAATAAAGAATATAAAAATCCTTTCTACAAAGCAGTGACTACATAAAATCAATTGAATTAGTGGGTTAAAATAGAGGGAAAAGAAAATGAAACCACAAAAACACCTGAGTACTTTTTACATGCATCTCACAAAATTACATACAACATTCTAGGTTCTTGGTAGAATCATTTCTTAAATTTGGAAGCTCTTGTATTAAGAAAATAAGTTGTTATACTCAGAGAATCATGATTTAATTGAAAATTGTTAAAGATCTGAATACAAAAATTACTACTACACTTATTGAAGGAAGCTAAAGAATAAAGAGAAATCTTCACAGTATATGTGAACTACAAATAGAAATTTACCTTTGCTGAGTATTCCCATTGAGACAATCTCCCCGGGAGGAGAGTCTTGATACCAGTATCTCAGCACAGTAGCTATTACATGAGCAGGTGACATGCCTAAGCAGTGATGCTCCCGGGAACTCGGGGAACTCAGTACAGATGCAAATTCTGAACGCACCCAGTTGCTGCCATCAAGAAAGGAGAGATTTTCAATATAACTATGGAAGACTCAAGATCAGGTAGTCTTCTAGATTAAATAAGAATTAAAGACAGTGGGAGATGTCAGTATGGACCAATACAGTTCTCAAACGGGTTCTCAAACTTCACTGCACCACGACCCCCTTCTGACAACAAAATTACTACACGACCCCAGGAGAAGGTACCAAAGCCTGAGTCTGCCTGACTTCCACTGCCCTGGGTGGGGAGCCAAAGACAAAGTCCCATTGCCAAGGTAGGGGTCAAAGCCGAAGCCCAAGGGCTTCAGCCCCAGCCAGGGGGCCTGTAAGCTGAGCCCCGATGCCCAGGGATGAATCCCTTGGGCTTTGGCTTTGACCCCGGGCTTCAGCCCCAAGCCCCAGCAAATGTAAGCTAGCTCTGGGGACCCCATTAAAATGGGGTCATGCCCCACTCTGGGGTCCCAACCCACAGTTTGAGAACCGCTGGACTAATTCAATCTTGAGTGCTTAAAGCTAGTCACCTGCAGCTATAGATAAAAGCACAAAGATAGAAGTGACATGGTTGTCAGAGGTGAAGAGTGGTGCAGGTCATTTATTCAAATGCCTTCTTTCAGCATTCTAAACTGTAGTGGGGACTCCATAAGGCCCTTTTGGTGGAGGTAACCAGGGGAATGTGTTGAATCTGCAAAACCTTGATCATAACATCTCCGCTGCTCCCTTGTGGCTGCAGGATCCCCTCAGAACACAGATTGTTTGACTAGTGCTGTCAAGTTAATAAAGCCAGGTTTTCAAAGGGATTTAGGCACATAAAGATATAGACAGGTGCCTTAGCTGGTTTGTCAATAGAGATTAGGGCCTGGATCCACAAAGAGACTTTGATGTTGCGACAACGATCATCAAAGCCTCTAACTTTTAGGCACCTAGAAAATCACAGGAACAGCACTGTGATCCGCAAAGCCTGGGTTAGGTGCCAAGACTCCCTGTACAATGCATGAGGGGAGACGGCACCTTAGCATTGTAGGCCTCACTTGACATGAGTAGCTGGACAGAGGCGAGGCCTAATTCTGTCTCCCAAGAAACGAGGGAGGTAAATTGTTTCCAGCCTGCTAATCCATGTCTGTACTAACTAAGATAAGGGGGAACATCCAGGGAATCATTTACAATGGACAAGACAACAATGTATAAAATAAGCCTGGAATGTAAGGTGAGGTAAAGAGTAAGTCAAACACTGACAGCACACGGACCGAGCATGCTGTACAGTGAGTGGTTCCTGCAAAGTAATAAAGCCAATACCAAAACAGGGTATGTATAGTAAATTAATGTGATGTGTAAATGTGTATGTAAAGGAAGGGGGGTTTCTGTGTAACTTTGGATGCATGATATACCCTGTACCCACCGGCTGCATTTGTCTGATCAACTCAGTGTAGCTTTGCTGTATGCCAAATTTAAAAAAAACAAACAAAAAAAACTTCACAAAACCTGAGTGATGAGACTGGTGTCTGAGCTCTTGTACTCGGTTCCCCCAAGAAGTCTTGGAGGCTATCCCAATAAGCATGAGCTCCACAAACCTAGTATGCTAGGTAGGGAGCTGCCTAACCTAACCAGTGGGAGATGTGAAGGAGACTGGTATAGCCTAAGCGTCACTCCCCTCTCATGGAGATAGCTGCCTATTTCTTCTAGTGATCCATGAACCAAGGAAAGATAGGTGCTCCTTTGCCTAATTCAAGTGCAGGGCCTATTTGATAGGTGAGCTTAGAGACTAACTCCCTACAAAGTAGCTAGTGGAGTAGGCTCCCTCTTATAACCTTTAGCCCAGAGGTTAGACCATTCCTGGGCTGTGAGAGACCACCAGTTCAAGTCCCTCTTCTGTCTGCGGAGAAGGGGTCTGAACAGGAATTTGCCATTTCCTAGGTGAGTGTCCTGACCATTGGGCTTCAGAGTCAGTCTCACACTCTCTGGCCCATTTAATAGTCAATTTTTTAATTTAAAGTGGAATAATTTCAACAGGAGAGATTAAGGGCGCCCCACATCAGAATCTCCTGTAGCCCAGTGGTGCGAGTACTTTCCTGAGAGGTGGTAGATCCATGTTCAAATCTCATCTCCTCACATCCCAGATTAATAACCTTTAACTGAGATGGCTAGGGTCTAAGGGAAGTCCTTCCCTCTCTACCCCAGCTGTCTTGTGTGGAGTTAGACAGCCTCTGAGCATACGTACTGAATGAGGCCCCACATGTCAGTTAGGTGGAGGAGGGCCTATCTTCTCCCAGTTTGTGGATTGTATTGGGGCTTAAGTGGGAGGTCCACACATGGATGCCTAGAGTCAGGCAGCAGTGTGCATACCCAGAGGCAGAAACCTAGGCACTTTCAGAATGTTAACTGCAAAAACATACTCACTGCGTGAGTTTAGGTGTCTACAGGGTTGAGCAGGATGCTGTGGACTGCTGTGGTTTGTAAAAATGGACTTAGGTGCCTAAGCACCTTTGTGGATCCGGACCTAGGTGCCTACCTCACTTGGGCACTTTTGAAAATCCCACTAGGTGCCCATCTGCTTCTTTAGGTGCCTAAATACCTTTGAAAATCTGGCCCATACTGAGTTTTCCTTGTTTCTCTAGTCCTTTACGTGGTAACGTGGGAGAGAAAAAAAAATTATACAATCAATTTTCCTACTTTTTAATCACAAAAATTGGCAGGGAATAGAGAAATGTAGTTCATGAAACTACTTTCACTCATTTTTGGGAAATGACTATTTCAAGTTGATTTGTGTCCCTTTAGTATTATGCTAGAAAGTATCATCTTTAATTATACTAATCTCAATGTATTCATGAGTGGCCTCAGGTTGATATGGATTTTAAAAGGGTAACATTTAAATGATCAAAATGAAAAATAAATGTATACTGTACCCATCATAGATCATGTCCAGCAAATGGCGTGAAAAGTTAGGTGGACCCCAGATAGCACTGTCATATCTGTAAACTTTTGTTTTAGACAGATCAATGTAGTTATTGCCACTGATATTACCCCAAACAATCACATCTTTGACTCCTGTAACAAAGAAGAATATATAATGACAAGTGAACAGAAAGATACTGTGTTTTAAATGCCTACTGCCTAGTAGCAGGAGTCATTTTACTCAAAATTGCTACAACAACAAAAAAGAACTTCATGTATGAAACCCAGACAAAAACTGAAGAAGGAACTCTAACATATCTAATGCTATTGTATACATTAGTGTATATTGTAGTGCCTATTTAACAAATCGCAAACATGGTAATGTTACTTTTAAAGCCTTAGACACCTAGTCTTAATGGTGACATGTAAAAGATAACTATATAAAATATCAAACTGCTTTGGTGAACACCAAAATAAGAAATACCTGGTCAATTCCCCAAATAATAGGATATTTAACATATTGACTTCAAAGAGGCTGTGATTGCACCTGCAAAAATGAGTGTGCACCCATTGTACTTATAAATGTCTACATTTGTCTTATGTAGAATCCCACATTTGCAGGTGTAATAGGTGTACTTGTGTTTTTACATATACTCCAACTGCATCCTGATTTGAAGTTCCCAGATTGTGACTGATATTGAAGAGTACAAATTACTCACCTGCTGAATTCATATTCAGCTTCCTGGCCAGCATAGCTTTAGCTGCGCTTTCCAAGAACATTGCCATGGCGATAATATTCTGGCCGTCAATGGATGGGGCAAATGTCATAATCATTAATGCCCGAAGGTTCACAAAGGTTTTTCCTGACACAATAACTTTGACACTGCTGTTGGCATTCTTCTCAATCAGGGAACCATACACCTTACATTGCTCAGTCACCTGTCTGATGCAGTCTTCAAGCGATGGGATCTTGTGTTGTAAGAGGATATCATCAAGCAAAATAACAATATCAGCCTGAACAAAGGCATCATCTAATTCAGTGTGCATTGAGACACTGCGAAGGAGAGGGAATGCTAAGTCTTGAGCCTCCATTACAATACCGTGCAGAATTTCCTTGTAATGGCTACTGTCGAGCAGATGGATGCTAACTTCTGTTGCCATCCCAAACACTTCTCCATTGGCCAATAATGGAATCAGGTTGTAGCAGGCAGGAGCTGATGCACTGATGAGAAAATTTAGATATGGAAAATCTTTGTTAACCAGTAAATGCTGCCGTTTGTCATCCATTTTTAGAATACATTTTACAGTACAAAGAACTCAGTCTTGTAGTTGATTGATATTCAAATGATCTATTACCTTAGATCATTTCAGTCTTGCTTTCATAACAAAAAGTTAAAAATTAATACAGATCAGGCTTCCCTTCACTTAAAGGTATACTGTCAGGTTTAAAAATCATATTTAAAAAAATCCAACAAATTAATAAATGTGCAAGAATTTTTAAGTCTAATTTACTCTTGTATGCTGCTTGTTTCCTTTTTGCATTTCCGTTATGGAGGACAATGTAAATAAACTAATCAGTTTTTCTTTTGTTTCTAGTAAACTTCATTTTTGCTATTCATGTATTAGCATAATGTTGCAATGTTTGGATTACCAACACTCTATGGGAATATTTATTCATGTAAAAATTTCCTCTTTTAAAATAAAACATTTCAAAATATTTCTATTGGGTTCTGCTACTGTAAATATGTAAACCTTTTCCAAAGGTCATTTGGGGGCTAAATTTGGCCCAACAGTGTCCCTTTAAGTTCATATCACCTTACCAGGTTTTTTTTTTTTTTTTTTTTTTGGGGGGGGGGGGAGGAAGAGGGCACAAGAAAGATTGGGTTTGGGGGTGGGTAGGTTAGAAGCTGCAAACAAAACATAAATACCTTCTGGAATATTTACTGACTGCCCATAAACAATAGTGATGAGTGCAGTAAAAATGACTAAATATATACAACCTATTCCAAGTAAACGAATCAGCAAGTATTTGAACAATTTAGTGCTTTATTTATAGTATTTTTTTAAAATAAACTGCTACAGCTATGGACAATGTTTTACAAAAAAAGCTTTTTAATTTACATTAAAATTTAGTTAAAAGGGACATCAGAAGTTGGTGTTATGTGTTTTAAGGCTTAGGATTTTAAAGGAACACTTTACAAATTTATCTCTTTTTGTAAATTCTATGTACCTCAGTAAATATCAACAAAATGTATATGTGCAAGCCCCACATTCATTTAATCAGCTGAAGGAAGACTGAGAAGAAATGCATATTCTAAAGCTGAATGAATATTACTGTGCTTTTGCTTTCTCACCTGCTGATCCAGATCTGCAAGGGTTTGATAAGACTTTTAATATATTCCTCCTCTTTCTCAATTTCTATATGGGTCTGCAAATTCTCCTCAGCAATTCTCAGCATCTGCTCACTCAGCATGTCCGAGCTGATGCCATAGTAATGCTCACAATGAAGAAAGAATATTCAGTAATCAGAGCGTGGCCCCAAACACCACTAAGTTTTACCACATAAAATAATGCTATGTAGCAACTCAAAAAGGAGGAAGGAATGAGAAAAGACTGCAAAATGTGGATTAGCAGTACTGAGAGTTTTGTTACCTGGGCATGCTCCATAAAATCGTTAAATCCTCCCAGAAGCAGGCCCTTCCCTCCCCGATCCAATAATTCCCTCCAAACAATCGGCGAGCGTTTGTGTTTCCATCCATTCTTTTCACAGATGTCATGAAGCCACTGCTATAGGCAACACACCCAAAACAGTTTTAATAATTTTTTTCACATGCAGAAAGACAATATTTATGTATTATTGCTGGTACTTTCCAATGTAAAATAGTAATTCTTATCTAAATGCACAGCTGTGGGATATTTCACAGGTCTCCCAAATGTGAATATTTGAAAAACAGAGGAATCTTACCAACCAGATGGATGTGATGTATTGTGCAAGGAATTAATTAGCATGAGAACAAAATATCCTACTTGTGTCTCCTTAATCAGATCATTGTGAAAAGTATTGCTCAGGTGGTTTAGCAGTGAACTTGGTAAATTCTAAGAGGTGATACCATTAGTAAAACCTCTCTTACAGCTTTGTCTGCCTCATGAGATAGTTCTGGGATTTTTTTCTAGTAACTTCCCCTAGTCTCTCTGTTGCAGGTGAGATATTACATTACCCTGAATAGCTACCAGCAGTTAGATAATAAAGGAAATTACATCTAAGAGATTTAATTCTTCTGTAACACATGCAAGAAACCCCATTTCATTAAGGAAGAACTTGAAGGAGGCAACTCTTTTTCCATTGTCTTTTTGGTAGCTCTTTTTATTAATAAATATTATTTCATCTGCTTTGAAATAGATGATGCAAGCTGGTTTACAGATGGGCTGAAAGAGTTGTCTAGTTGTTCACTGTAGCTTCTGTAATGTACAGCATTTTATCAAATGTTATTTTGTAACTACTGTCATCCATACAACTACAGCTACTACTTACTATGCTGCACTCTACTAGGTGCATACCAATTTAGTTTAATTGGTTATTGGAAGCATTCGCGGAAATCAATTTAATAAGTCATCAAATAGTTTGATAATACTGACTCTTAATGAGTTTGACTTACTCTAGATATGATCTAGAATATTACAGCCACAATAAAAAGGAAATTATCTTCAGCTGGACATTTCTGATACTATCCATTGCACAGTCACACACTTAGTGACAGATTCTCATTTACACTAACAATACTTTACAGCATGCTGCTATTACAACAATGTATTTGTTGTATTACTATAGAACTTAGAAGTATGGACCAGGACCCCATTGGGCGAGGCACTGTACAAACATACCCCAAAAAAACTTCAGTCTAAGTCAAGAGACAACAGATGGATACTAACAGACGGAGAGGTAAGCACAAGGAAACAATGAGAAGATCACCTTACTCTGACAGTACTATGTGACACCACAAAAGTGTTGTAAAGGGAACTTAGAGTAAATGAGAATGGGGCTTTCAGTTTCAATACTTTCAGGCATTGTAACATAAAGTTGTTGAAGTCTAGAATTCCTTTTCCACAGATTTATTGGCAAATAATTAATAAGAAGGAATATATACTGTATTTGAAATATGCACATATTAGTAGTATATAATAGGCTAAGCAGGCACTTGTACACTGAAGGAAATAACTTCTTTAACATTTTAATATCAAAATACAATCTTAGTCTGGGACATTTGCAAATCATAATACAAAATATGATGGCAGAATGATTACCAGACTATCTACAATAGTAATGTGGTGTCTGACACTCATGTAGTTTTCAGAGCCAGAAAGTGGTGCTAATATGCGCAACAAAGGAAGCACAGTACAGATCAGAGGTACATTCCATACTCAGCCTGAAGCACATGGGCATCTATTAATGAACTGAATTAAATACCCTTACCTCCCACTTGTCAGGATGCTGAGTAATCTTGTGTATTTTGAAATTAGGCAAATTAATCTGCAGATAGTCAGCCAGAAGTTCTGCCTTTACAAAGTATGGACAGTCTGCCTTACCTGAAAATAAGGGAATTAGCATAACTCTAAGAATTTATTAATCCGATTGATTGAAAGCATCATAAGATACACATTTTGAAAAAACAAGTCCTTCTGATTCAAAAGAAGGAATAAGAGAGGGGACTTTACAGGACCAGTTTTCTATGGGCTCAGGAACAGTAGTAGTATAAGGATATTAAATACCAGGAAAGAAAATTTTAGGGACCTAAGACATCTAAACTCCAGTTCAAGAAAAGTACTTATTCACATGCTTAATTCTAAAGGGGATAAGGCAGATATAGTGGGGGTGACAGTAGCAGTAGGAAGAAGGTCCATTAATAAATGAAGAGGGAGGTGAAATTAACGATGACTCAGAAATAGCTAAGATACTGTAATTCTTTTTTTTTTTCTTTTTTAAAAAAAATCTGCCTTTAACAAGAAAATAAAAGAAGCTTGGAAAATCCAGAAGAAAGAGAGTCTCTTTAAAAAGCAGAACCTAACTAACTCACACTAATGACTGGGAGACCCTAATCAGGATAATTGAATTTTATAAGTTAGGCTACAATCCTTCAAGGTGCACTGCACAGGTAGAACTCACTGCACTTGCATGGAGCGCCAGTGAAGTCAATATGGGTCTACCCACATGGGAAACTTTACAGGATAGGGACCTAAGTGACAAAGCAGTTTTTTAAAATGCAAGGATACAGAATTAAAGTGCATGCTGTTCATTTATATGTCAAGTGCCATTTTGATTATGTATGACTATACTCCATGATATACTACTGAGGGTATGTCTATACTGCAATTAAACACCCGCAGCTAGCCTGTGTCAGCTGACTTGAGCTTGCACGGCTTGGGCTGCAGAGCTATAAAACTGCAGTGTAGACATCCGGGCTTGGGATGGAGCCTGGGCTCTGGGATCCCACGAGGAGGGAGGGTCCCAGAGCCCAAGCTCCAGACCAAACCCAAACTTCTACACTGCGATTTTTCAGCCCTGTAGCCTGAGTCAGCTAACAGGGGTAAGCCATGGGTGTTTAATTACAGTGTAGACCTTCTCTAAATACTCTGTAGCATATTTTGTAAATGTAATGAAGATGTAGTGATATGTGACATCACTACAGCTCTCTCTGTGCTATTAAATTTTAGCTGAGATGGGAAGACAACACCATTACTTGTAAAAATTATAAGTCTGCAGAATAGCAATATTCTACTGTATTGGTAAAGAACAGCTAAGACTTGAAAAATGTGAACAGATCAGTCTTTCTGGATGATATACATGCTTGAACATCAGTCAGGAAAGCATCCCAATTCAGGATTGCATTTAAGTGCCTGCTTAACTTTATATCCCATTGAAGTCAATTACCTTAATGAATGAGCGGGAAAGAGTTAGAGGTACTATATTGAATTTTAGTGAACCATTTTGGTAAAGTTTCTTGTGAAATCTTACTCTTCAACTATATTCAGATCAGTTCAGCTAGGAACTGTGCTATTGGTCCTGAACACTGGCTAATGAACCATAAAGCAAGTGTAATGACAAAGATGTAATATTTACTGTTATCTTAATATCTTCATTAATGAGAGACAACAGAAAAAAATATGTAATTTCCAAACAAGACCAAGTTGAGAGTTCTATGATTTATACTCCTCACGCTACTGCTACCCCTGGACACAGAGTAATTTAAAAAAACAGCCAGAACATAACAAAATGAAATTTCATTTGAGAAAATAAGAAGTAATATATAAAATAATCAAAAATACTAGTAAACCATGGAAGAAAGGAAACCAAACCCAATAATATGGAATGAAGACAAGGTCTGATAATAGACAGCAAATCAGCTGTATTTGCAACATGATGTGACAGCAAATACAAAATGCATGTGTAACTGAACAGGGCAATTAGATAGGCACTCTGTGCTGTAATCATGGACCACTCTTGGAATACTAAGGCCTGCAATAATGAGTGTGCTGAAGGGCAACATTTAGTCTGAGTGTAAGGGAAATTTTCCTGGCACTGAGATGTATCAGGCTCCCAGGGAGAGCACGTGAGGCCTCATCCCTTACAACCAGGCTGGGCAAAACACTACAGAATGTGAAAGATGCCTATATGGGCCCCGAAGGATATGAATTGAGTGAGCATGGAGCTGCCCGCAAATCCCCTCCCTACCCTAACTGCCCCCATACCCCTCCCTGTCCCCTCTAACTAGCCCCATAACCCCTCCTTACCCCTCTAACTGCCCTATACCCCTCTACCCCCCATATCCCCTCCCCCTCCCTCTAACTGCCCCCATAAGCCTCCCTAGCCCCTCTAACTGCCCCCTTCTTACCCCCTAACTGCCCCCATAAGCCTCCCTGATCCCTCTAACTGCCCCCATGCTCTAACTTCCCCCATGCCCCTCCAACTACCCTATACCCCTCTCTGCCCACCATATTCCCTCCCCCTCCCTCTAACTGCTCCCATAGGCCTCCCTGGCCCCTCTAACTGCCCCCTCCTTACCCCTCTAACTGCCCCCATATCCCCTCCCTGTCCCCTCTAACTAGCCCCATAACCCCTCCCTACCCCTCTGACTGCCCTATACCCCTCTGCCCCCCATATCCCTTCCCCCTCCCTCTAACTGCCCCCATAAGCCTCCCTGGCCCCTCTAGCTGCCCCCATAGGCCTCCCTGATCCCTCTAACTGCCCCCTCCTTACCCCTCTAACTGCCCCCATACTCTAACTTCCCCCATGCCCCTCCAACTACCCTATACCCCTCTCTGGCCCCCATATCCCCTCCCCCTCCCCTCCAACTGTCCCCATAGGCCTCCCTGGTCCCTCTAACTGCCCCCGCACTCTAACTTCCCCCATGCCCCTCCAAATGCCCTGTACCCCTCTCTGCCCCCCATATCCCCTCCAACTGCCCCCATAGGCCTCCCTGGCCCCTCTAACTGCCCCCTCCTTACCCCTCTAACTGCCCCCATATCCCCTCCCTGTCCCTCTAACTTCCCCCCCTCTTCACCCCTTCCTGGCCCCTCCAACTGCTCCCACACCGTGTCCGTGTCCCTGTCCCCGCTAACTAGCTCAGAACCCTCCGCTCCGACTCCTCGAGTCCCCGGCCCGCGGGGAGTCCCTGGGGGCGCGGGCGGGTCTCTCACCAGCCAGCACGAACTTCGCCATGAGGCGGCCGGCGGCGGGGCACGAGACCCTTGGGCAGCGGCTCCTGGCTGTCGCTTAGCAACGTGGCGACGCTGCCTCCAGGCAACCTCACCGCGCGAGGGAGAGCGCGAGACGTTGTCCCCTGGGCCGCCCCGTACTCTCGCGCGATTTAGAGAGGGCACGTGAGGAAGGCATCATGGCGGCTCGCGTAGGCCGGTCCCATGAGGCGTAGCCGGGTCGGTCCAGTGTCCGGTGAGTGGCTGGCGGGGTCGCCCCCGGCGAATCAGCCTGGCTGCTGCCCTGGAATCATGAAGGGCCCCGGGACTGACCGGCTGCCTCCGGCCGCGGCGGGGGCCAGGGGGCTTGTGAGTCCCCACGGTGCGGGTCCCCGTCCCCGGTCGTAGCCAGGGTGGGAGGGGGTCCCCGTGGGCGGCGTCCGTGGGCTCAGGCCAGGAAGCCACGGGGAGTTCACAGGTGTCTCTGCTGGTCTGTGACGACCAGGGCCCGTGTATCCTGCACCGCAGGATCCACCCCGGCCGTGCCATGGTGCTCCGGGCCCTGAGGTTTCTTTTCAGGAAGGTCGTAAGCCCTGTGACCGCGAAGGCCTACGTTTAGCATTGTGAATGGCACGTGGCTGAAGCAGGGGTGTCTGCCTGAGTCTGCAGGCAGCCTGAAACTGCACCTCTGATATGTGTGTGATCCGCTCTCTGGTCCGCGGTTGAAACCTAAAGATAACTGTTTAAAAGACACCGTTGTTATCTCTTTTGCTGCCGAGTGTGTTAACAGAAACATGCAGTTAATGGGGCTGGTGGTTGCTGGGATATGAAAGTCGGTGTTGGAGCCTCCCCTTAATCTTAAACAACCCCCACCCCTCCCCGCATCTGCAAATGGAAAAGGAAGAAGTGCCACCCCAGAAATGCTCAACTGCTATCTGTATGCCAAAACCTCCAGATTTTTGCCATACAACTTCTAATCTGCAACTGTAGTTTCTGCACAATTTTTAGCATGTTGATCATTAAAAATTTGTCAATAGTGTAAAATCAAAACTTAGAAAAGAAAAACAATGCTAATTGCTCTTAATCTTCATATTTAATGATAGCAAATCTTTAAGTTATATTTTGCTTGAAGTTGCTGCAGAATTGTTAGTCTTCCACCACAAAGGGCTACAACATGGACTCCTTTTCTGCCCTAAAATACACAGAATTCTGCTTACAATTATACCTTCAATTATATCTCGTTAAAACATGATTGACTTAAGTGGATTGAAAAATAAAAAATTGTCCATCTCCCTTCAGAAATTCTGCAGGTCTGCAAGTAAAATCCCTGAAGATGCTGGTACCAAAATGTGTCTTCCATTTGTGGCATGCTGTTCATGAGAGGAACAGAATCCTGTCTGGTCTCAGTACATCAGATTGTTCCATGAATTGTGAGCTTTAATTTCTCTTCTTAACATTTGTAATTATTATGAAAATTATAACATCAGGCCCTGATCATACATTTCTTGAACACCCATGACTCCCCATTAGTTAACTGGATCCATAACTTCTGTCTGCACCACAAAAATGGATGCAACCTTTGATAGAAGCCCTTGGGTTGTGCAAAGAAAGGTGCAGGAAGCCCTTAATAGCTAAATTATGTCATTATCTTTTACTTGGTCTTATTTAGTCTCATAATATAGGTCTTCTATCTGTCGTAGGCATTTCTAGACGCTCCTATCTCTATGTTGCCTGACTGTAGAATTTGTTGCAAGTGTCAGAATTTTATCACTTGTGGTAAATCAGGAGTGCTGCATGGCTCCAGGAGGCTTGGGGAAAAGGAAATCAGGAAAGTGAAGGTACACAGTACAGACTCTGGACTCAGTCCTGTAGGTGCACCCATGAGGACAGACCTCTGTGCCAGTGTGTGTGGAGACCCACTGAAATCAATTTACCAGTGTAGATGCAAGTTCAGGGCTTAAGTCTACCCAATTTCTCTTCAAATCCTATGCCTCTTCAATTATACTGTGGAATTGCAACAGTTTTGTGACTGAGACCCTGTGGAATTGCGGAATCGGGAGCAGAAGACACTCATAAATTAATGACGGATTACAAATGAAAATGAACTATTTCCAGAGCTGTTTCAGGTTCTCTCTGTAAAAGATGTGTTAGTAGATGTGGTATTTTAACTTTTAAACCAAAAGCTTGTTAATGATTTTATAATTTTCAATTGATTTCACAGATAATGCATTTTACCTGGTGTCCAAAGACCTGTTTCTATGGGCTTGAACCTCATTAAGGCCCTGTCTTCTGAGCTGGCATTTGAAAGCTGTTTATAAAACGGTAGCAAAAATGAACAATAAAGTTGGTTGTTTGATAAGGACAATGAGACATTTGCATGTATCTGGTTCTAAACTGGGTCCCAGCTTTAGAATGGCGATGAGGACATACACATTAGGGATCAGTAGACATAAGAGTGCCATACAAAGTGTGAACCTGAGAAGATTCCTGTTAAATGTTCCTCCTCACCGGCTTGAATCATCTCTCCGATTGCTGTCTCATGGGGCGCCTGTTTATAGTAAAGGAGATGCCACTGTACAAGAACAGAAAGCTGCAAAGTCTCTATTAGATGAACATATGCAAAGTTCATCTAGTGCCTTGGACCCTCTAGAAGAAGATAGAAGTGTTGTTGAAGAGAATCTGGTAGTGAAGAGCGAAAGGAGTCAATCACAGCAGTTCTTTGATGACCTTCAAAAATGCACATCTCCCTGTGATGTATTAGACCTAGTTTCAAAGTCTGCTATTTCTGAGAAGCATTGTAGTAACTGTTTTACTACTATGTGGGTGCTCACCAAAAAGTTGTCTGAAGACCAGAAGCGTTATGAGAAACAACTGATGGTGGAGCATCCTGCATTCATGCAGCTATGTCAGCGTCTGATGCAAGAGTCTAGGAGCATGTGGTGTGATGACTTGGTATACAGTCTGCATGCTGTGGTGAAGCTAGGGGTATCCCAGAACACTCGACTGGTTCAGACTTTGCTGAGGGTCTCTCAGGTAAGTATTGGAATCTTTTAAAGATGGGAATAAAATTCCAGCGCCAGTTCTTACAGGTTATAGAGGCTACAGCCTCAGAGGGTCTCCACATGAACACCTGTGGTTTGAGTTCTGCCCAGGCTTTCTTTTCATTCCTTTGCACACACCACACCATACAAAGAGAGGGATCAAAGAATACTTGTGCTTCAGGCTGTGCCAAAGCTTTAGATCAGCTTAAGGCATAGAAAAACTCTCTTCTCCCTCCACCCTCACTTCCCCCTCTCCTTTCTCCTCACATGATATGAGGCAAGTTTGAGAGTGAGCAGTCGTGAGGAAAGGTATTTTTGATATTTTGATTGGAGGGCAGAGGCCAATGTCCTCCTTGACTCCCAGTTGTTTTACCTGCTGGCTCTGGGAGCTTTCTTTGGTCTACCCACTATTAGCTGTATTATGCTCCCCTTGTCTTGGGGATTTTTGCAGGATCTTCCCCACCTGCTGATGGAACCAGGGACTTCCTCTGAGCATCATATGACTATTTCATGCTGTGCTAGGTGAGGGTTTCTCCATTTCTGGACCTGCTGTTGCCCTGGTAGTTTCTTTCTTGACTTTCTTCAGAGCCCCCCACCAACTACTCCCGCCACCCACTGTGTGCAACTTCTTCTCCCTGTTTCTTCTCCTAAACCAGTCTGTCCTCATCCCTACCGCCACCACCTCCTAACTCTGCACCTAGCCAACCCATCCTACTTTGTAGAGCTGTATGTGTTTTAATAAAGCAGCATGCAACTTTCAGAGGGAAAGAGGGCACTGATTTATTACATGGAGGGGAAGTTTCCCCACCAGGTGTGGCCACAGTTGGACCCCAGATGTGCTTGAACCTGCACATCAAAACTCTGGTAAATGTTTACAAAACACTTTAGAGAGGAAATCTTGAACATGACCAGTACGACATTCTCCAGCTTGTATCATACTATGTATAGTACATTACACAGTTTCTTCCTTTGGTCCTTAATATGATTTTTATTTTTGGCCTGATTTCTCATTTTCTCAGGGTAAATTGGGAGTTAACTCCACAGAAGTCAGTAGAATTATACCAGTATGTAGGTCAAAGTAGAATCAACCCTAGTGATTTTGTCTTTGTTCTCGGGGAAGGTGGTGGGGGTAAGATAGGTCAATTTTTGCCAGCTTTCTGCCACTTCGTCTTAAGAACTTTCTAACATTGTGAAAATATATCTTTAATAGGAGCGCCTCAATGAATTTGATGACCGATGTCTCTCTGTTGTGTCAACCACCTTGGCAACCATGGAAAAAAGCAGAAATGTGGATGCTCTTCAAGCTGGATTACAGTGAGAACAATTACTTTTTTTTTAATGGTTTCCTTACTTACAAGTCTTGTCATATGACCATTTTTTTCTGTTGGAGGAAAATAAATATGGCATGAAAGGAGAGTGACCATCTTTACCCTTTTGCCCAAAATACACTTTGATATTTTCTGGCTTACATTTTTAGCATTTTCTTCAGGATTATTTAATGATATATTGCATTAGAACATTTTAGTAATCACTGCAATGTGCTCATATCTAAAATATGGTAGAAATGTCCAAAGCAAGAAGACACTTGAACTTTTAAGTAACTTTACACGGTCTTAGACAATCAGGGACACTCTGTAGTGACCATGGCTGTAATCCTATGTTTACCTCTGTATGACAGCTCTGTGCAGGGTCCACTTGGAGAAGCTCATTGTGGGATTGGGACCCAAGTAATTACCATCAGATAGTAGCTGAAACAAATAGCTCTCTTTGGCACCATTGTTGGCATTCTCAGCAGAAAGGGTGGAGATAGGATAAAACACTGGTCCGGGGCAGAGGAGACCTGATTTCTGCTACAGGCCTGCTCGGTGACCTTGGGCAAGTCACTCCACCTCTCTGTACCTTAGTTTCCCCATTTGTAAAGTGAGGATAAAACTGCCCTCCTTTGTATAGTGCTTTGATATCTATTAGTGAAAAGCCCTATGTTTCAGCTAGGTGTTGTTGTTATTCTTGATTTCAGTAGGAAATGCCATTGAGTTGGAATACCATTTTAGCTTATATTCCGCCTGTATTCAAATGTAGGGGCGGGAGAAGCATTACATCTAATCTTGTTTCAGAATAACTTGTTTGTGGGTGGTGTTTTTATACGCAGATTGTCGGTCTACAAAGCCTCATCTGCTTACCCCTTCAGGGACCTGGTGTTTCTGAGCTTCTAACAGAACATATTAGTGGATTTATATTGTATGTATCAATTCTATTTCAGCTCCAGCTACAAGAGGATGGGCATGTTGGTTAAATAACAACAACATATTCTGTTAGAAGTTCAGGTGCACGGTTTGGGGGAAAGTAGGTTATCCCTCTCCATTTTCCATTTAAAAGACTTTGACTCTATCTTGATTGATCAAACTTCCCTGTTCTCAGGGAAATGTCAATCTCAGTGGATCAATTTCAGAGCCTTCCACTGCCATACAGGCACTGAAATTTCCAAAATTATGCTCTGATATTTGATTTAAAAAAATATACTGTTTTAAAGAGAGTTGGGGTTTTTTTTGGTTTCTTTAGCCTTTTTGTTTCCTACTGAGCCAAAATGGCAACCACAGATACACCACATCAGAGTCCTTCTCTGTGTGATGCTTTGCCTTCTGCTATATTCAGATCCTGTTCTTCTCCTACAGACTATAGTATCACTTGTTCTCCTTTCCATCTGCTCCATTTTCTGTGTCCTGTACAAGGCTTTCCCGAATTTCACGGGTCCTGGGGGCTTGTCTCCACAGAGAAATTGCACTGGGATAAGTTACATCAGTTTAGTTAAACTGATACCTCTATTTCCCTGCAGTATGTTCACTCTGTTGCTCTTGCATTGGTGTATGTTGCAATGTTGCAGCACTGTGTCCACACAGCAGCATTCTGCATCAGTGTAAGCATGGTGCAGTGTGGTTGGGCGGGCATTCCAGGGTCCTCTGTGCTGCTTGGGCAGTGGAGTTTAGAAAGGTTGCCGGACAGATCACGGCACATAGGGGGGAGAAGTCCTACTGATATCTCACACCAGTGTAGTTACTTCAGTGTCAGGAGGTGGCCACATTGCTATTAAGTCAATTTAATTATGTCAATGTAGAGCTGCGCCAGTTTAATTTAAAAAAAAAAGGGGAGGGGGCGTGGAAGAGGTGTGAAGAGCTACACCAGTTTATCTCAGGATTCGTCCATGGGAGACAGATGTGTGCCTGCTTCCACCAAAATAAGCAGAGCTTTACTGGTTCAACTTGTGTGTGTAGGCAAGCCTCCTTAAACCAATTCCATTTCTTTCCTTATCAGGTTACTGGTGGAGCAGCGAATTCCAAAGATCAGTAACATTTTTATGTTGCAAAGCATGATGAAATGCATTGGAAAAGATGCCCCACTCTCTCTCAAAAGGAAATTTGAGGTAAAAGATTAAAATAATTGGTGGGGCCTTCTATTATTCCTGCATAGCTACTGCTCCTGTGTTGCTATTTATTCGTTGTTTATGGTAGCATCTGTTGTATGCTAGGCAGTTTCCAGACATTGAAAATGGATGGTAATTTCCCTAAGTTGCTCATCCTCCAGGGACATTTAAGCAAGTAAACAGTGGTTTGAGGAAGGGAAAACATTTTTTTAATGACTATACATGTCAATTAAGTCTGCCCAACAGAGGTATTTCTGCAGGAGGGACTTAAATAGGTAGAGGGTGCAAAGGTCAAACCGCGCATAGGGATAGAAAGCGTGGAGGTGTTTATGTAAGAAATTGGTAGCGTAAAATATAAGATGCTATCTGTGAGCTTCATTGTAACAGGGCTTTCTGTGTAATGAATCATGCTATTGAGAGGCAAGTAACTAACTACATCTGCCCTAGTCCCAATAGAAAGGGATTCTTAAAATGTTTTCTCAATCCAGTGGAAGGAGCTGGGGTTGATATAGTATTTTTAAACATCGTTTTGACTTTTTTTTTTTCTATTGATAAAATTTTTTCATTGCCCTTTATATATGTCTTTGAGAATGTACTGGGTGAAACTATATTTTAAGAGCTGGGGAAACTGAAATTAGTGGGCCTGATTTTTGCTGTTGGTTGCGTCAATGTAACTCTAACCATGCAAACGTAGTCACTCCTGATTTACTGTGGCTTAAGTGACATCAGAAGTGGGTCCACTAACTTTAGCTTCACCAGTTTTTTAAATCTTGTTTAAATTAGTGTACATCTGCCAAAGGTGTATCACAAAGGGCAATAGAAAATAGTGAGTCATTTACTAAGGATTTAGAATAACTTAGAGCTTTTGCACATGGCAAAGACTATCATCCTGACTGTACAATATTGGTAAATATGCCATCCATGCTAAGTAGCAATCCACCGTTCTTTCAAGCACGGGTAGGAAAACTATATACATAGTAACCAGAAATAAGTATTGTAAGGCCATCTTGTATTGATTTTATTCAAGAAAGAAACAGGAGGGCCTGAGAACTTTTTAAGGACAGCTCACACTAAACATTAGATTAGCTGTAGTTGTTTTTATAAGAAAAGTGATTGGAAGGAGTTATTTTAAGCTCCTTCCACTGCTTCCAACCTTTCCTTCAGTGCGAATCTGGTGAGGTTACTGGATTGGCGTAGTTTTGATCTTCCCGACTCACTTCATCCTTCGGCAGAGATAATTTGGACTGCCAATGCCGAGAATGAAGAGTCTAATCAAATTGAATTCATTTTAGAATAGAGTTTTGAAAGAGCTGGACCACTTGACTCCTCTGAATGCTCAACACATGTTTAGTGCTCTGGCTGCGATGAATCACTGCTCCATGCCAATCCTGGATGCCTGCAGTAACAAAATCATTGGTGAGTTAAAGTGAATTTTTAAACTTCCCCTCTCCTTTACTCTGACTCTTCCTAATGAAAATGTCTTATTCCAATTTCCTTTTAAGCCCAGAAAACATGATTGTTTTGTAGTCTAACAATGCAGATCCATTAGACAAAATACAGTACAAAAATTTTTGGAGGACTGATGGATGATCAAAGAAAGTAGTTCTAATGGTCTCTGCCCTCATTAATACCATGAAATGTCATCTCTGTGGATTATAATGGCATTCTTCATATCTCTGAAGTTAAAATTCTATTAGCATTTTCCCTATTTATAGAATTTGGGGAAAAGAAAACTAAAGGCCAGGAAGAAAAATTAGTGATTTCAGATGTGCTTTTAAAACTGTTTCTGAACTGAAAATTTGCATCTCCTAGTATGAATTGACAACTGTTTAGGGAGTAAGCAAAAGGGGACATGTTCACTGATTAAGTGGATTTCGTTATTGAGTTCTGCTTAATAATTGATGGCCCAATTGAGCCCAAAGGAACTTAAAATGAGGGTTAATACTCTGACCTTTACTCAGACCCGTGCAATAAGTATTGTAGACATAATTGATCAATAAGTATTTATATATACTCTTGCATCCAAAACTATGGTAAAAGAACATTAATGTTGCAAAGTCAAGCCCTCAAAAGGTAGGAAATGTAAAAATTCAGGTTGCCTGTGCAACCTTAATTTGGTCTCCTTGTGCATACACCTTATGATACAATCTTTAATTATATGGCAACAAACTATTTTCTCCCACGGGACCCCTGCTTCATTAATGTACAGGATGGATGGTATTCATAGTATGAAGCTATTGAATACTTTGTTGTATCCTCATTGTTTAGTGTACAGCCATAGGTCTTATTTACTGCAGGTGATTCAAATCCTGCTCTGAAGACAGCATTATTTATTTCCCAGTTTGCTTTTCTGTGGCATTTATCACTATAATATCTGAGTGCTTCACAAACATGGATTTATTTTCATAACACCAAAGAGTGAGGTGGTGGTATCTGCATTTTAAATATGCAAAAAGAAAAGGAGTACTTGTGGCACCTTAGAGACTAACCAATTTATTTGAGCTTAAGCTTTCGTGGGCTACAGCTCACTTCATCGGATGCATACTGTGGAAAGTACAGAAGATCTTTTTATACACACAAAGCATGAAAAAATGGGTGTTTACCACTACAAAAGGTTTTCTCGCTCCCCACCCCACTCTCCTGCTGGTAATAGCTTATCTAAAGTGATCACTCTCCTTACAATGTGTAAGTAAATATGCAGAACTGAAGCACACAGATATTAAGGTCAGAAGTGTCCACTGATTGAGTGCCTAATCTGAAATGCATTGGACCTGATTTTTTCAGAGCACTCAGCATTATTTGGCACTTCATGTGTTTGAAGCACAGCTCCTCTTGATTTAACTTGCAGCTGTGAGCGCTCAGCAGTTCTGCAGATCAGATTCAAGGGTCTCAGCTTGGGCACCCAGAAAATGAGGAACACATTGGGTTAAGTGATTTGCCCAGCATTGCATAGGATTGAAGGATAGAAGACAAGGCTAGGCCAGGATAGAATTCAGGATGACATTCAAGTAGCCGAGACCATCCTTCCTATTTCTGCAGTCATCTGTCTTGTTCGATATACACCTTCCAACTACTGCAACAAATGAAGCAGGGGGTCCTAGACAATAGCCTCCTTTATTACGCAACCCTGATGATCCACCTGATCATGTCCATCCTGTGCACTGAATGAGGCACAGGTCTTGTGGAAAAAATAGAATGTGATCATGAAATTACAGACTGTCTCATAATGCATATGCAGTAGGGGAACTGAATTAAGGGTACACAGGAAGCCTTCATTCTTGCATTTCCTAACTTTTGAGTGTTCAACTTTGCTACTTTTCTTTTAATACAAATTGTTTTGCAGTTTGTGTGTGTGCGTGCATCCACACGTATGATTTCCTAGGGTTTTAAAAGGAAACTGAAAAAAACAAATTCCATCCGCTGGTATCATACTGACACCCACATAAAGGTCATCAGCAGGACTGGAACCTTTAGACAAGTGGTTTTCAACCTGTGGTCTGTGCACCTCTGGGGGTCCACAGATGATGTCTATGATTTCCAAAGGGGTCTGCACCTCCATTCAAAAAAATTTTAGAGGTCCACAAATGAAAAAAGATTGAAAACCACTGCTTTAGATCCAGCTCATATACCTCTGCCTCTACATCTAAGGGAGTAACTTATTGCAATAATAGTTGGTGATCCTCAATATGGACCAGCACTAGAGGAGGATGAAACACGTTTCTGTCTGCAAATAGCTATGAAACCCATAGGCAGGGGAATGGTAAGACTCAGGATGTTTGGGTTCCATTCCAGGCTTTGGAGGGGAGTGTTCTCTGGTGGGCATAGACTTTTCTGCCCATTCCTCTCTAGCTTCGTCCCTTCTGCGCTGTCCCAGCTATGTCTCTTCCCCCACCCTCAGCTCCTTGTCCCAGTCTTGTTCTCCTTACCAAACCAGTCTATCTCCACTCCTCAGGGTTCTCATCCTAGTTCCAGTCTCTTGCCCAATTAGTCCCAACATCCCCCTGTATGCTCCTAGTCAGTCCCAGCCTGTATCCCCAAACTTTTCATCTCGGTCTCCTTTGCCCAGCCAGTCACAGTCTCTTCCATGGCTCCCCATCTGATTTTTCACATCACCCCCCACTGGCTGCTGGTCCCAGTCATATCCCACAACGCGCCGCTCACAGTCACTGTTCTTTTTCTTGTTGTTCTGTTACAGAGAGTATCCATGGTACTCCATTTTGGCAGTTAATCCATGTTCTGAGATCATGCAGCATCCTCCGGTACCGCAATGTAGTTTTGTATTCAGCAATAGCAAACTACGTGACTTCAGCCATCTACATGTGGGACACTAAACAGGTGAGGTAGTGACCACAAGCTCTATAGTGACACCACTAGAACTGCCAGTACAAAGCTGTGCCCAGGTGCACAGAAACACTGTTTACGGAGCTGCTAGTTACGACTCAGTACTTCAGTTTGCATTCTGAAATGGGCTTAAAATGGGGCATAAGTTCCAGTTTGGCTCTACACGTAGAGCAACTACACAATGTTAGAAAATTCAAAGGGAATAAAAAACAATGCAGTTTTTCTCTGGTTTCTTTTCATGAAAGTTTAATAGGAATAACTTGGTAGAAATTAGTCCGTGGCTGAAAAATTTGTCAGTTTCAAACTTCTCTTTCTTGATGTATATCTTTGAAACAACAGGGTGTATTTATACAGATTGATTGAGGGGAAATCTTCAGTAAAACTGGTACATTGTCTGTCGTTTAATTTGTATAAGCGTAGCACCGACAAGTCCTCATCATGGACCTGAACCCTGTGCTCAGCGCTAGAACCAAAAGGCAGTCCCTGCCCCAAAGAGCTTCAATCTAAGTGTAAGAGAAGAAACAACAGGGATACAGACATACAGATGGTGGATCAGAGGGAAACAATGAGACAATATTGGCTTAAATATTTTAATAAGTGTTTGGAAGTTTAACAGTCCATTGTTCTCCTATTTATTGCAGTATAGTAATAAAGAATACAGTTAGTCATGCTCATAATATATTAATTTTCAAAAGTTTATTTTCATTTTTAAAAACTTCTCTGATGCTATGACACCAGACAATTAAGTAAATTTCCATATTGAGGCCTGTACTCTGGTTTTTAGCCTTAAAAATGTTTTTCTTCATATACTTTTTTTTTTTGCGCATTTTAGATTGTCCTGTTTTTGTCTGCCTTTGAGGGACTTCGCTTTCGACCTGTTGAGCTGATGGATATTTTGGCTGAGAAGGTGACAAGTCATCCTGAATCCCTGAACCTGAAGGATATTCTAAGTATTCTCCGGGTGTATTCACTTCTCAACCACGTTCCCAAATGCCAAAATCAGGAGTAGGTTCTGGCTTAGAAAGCCTTGTATTAAATTACATAGTTGTTATGTGGGTGTCTGAAGAGGCACCCTAAAGAGTACCTGCTACTGATCTTGGATTCCAGTTGTGAAATACTTCTCACTTTGTCTGTTTTACTACATCTGTGAGATAAACTTGCTATACCTGTCACTATTATAAAAAATATATATACATTTTTTCTAAACAGTAAAGCAATGTAATAGAGAATGCACAAGATGTAATAGAGAGTGGGTGCCCATCACTTAAGTTATAGCCTGATAAAAGTGGTGAACAGGTTGTAGCTAGTGGTAAGCTTAGGTGCTGGACTTGGGTTCTGGTTATCCAAATAAATTGGAATATCTGTCTGCGGTTTTATTTCAAAAGTACTGATTTATATTTTACAGAGATTTTTAGGAAAGTCTGAGTTTATTTATAAACTGGTACGTAAAGATATATATTTTTTTTTTTTCTTTTGAAGGTTCCTGGAGTCTCTCAACAGTGCCTTGAATAAGTACCTCACCAGGATTTCTAATGTGGATCTGCTGAAGGCAGTGTATTCATTTTGCATTTTAAAGTATCTGCCCCAGCCTGCACTTAGTCAGCTCCTGCAAGGGGACAACCTCAATGAGTTACTAAAATCAGGTCAGGCATTAATGTATTCATGTGTGTTATGCCATTGAATGCAGAGTAGCGTGTAGAGAAGAGTAGTAGTAGCTTCAACACAATCACTCTTTAGGGTGTGGTTGCATTGAAGCTCACAAGCTAAGTGGGGCAGACTGGTTAATATAAAAAATGGAGTTCAGCAAGCTGTTGTTACTTGTTAGTGATTCAGGTGACTCTGTCCTCAGACTCAGCACTGAACCAGTGCCCTCATCGTGGCGATGTGTTGAGCTGTTGGAGGTACCATTTTCAGATAAGACACTTCAGTAATGAGGAAAGTGTTTCCTAGGTAACTGTGTGTGTGAAAGACAGTAAATGCAAGATTTGTTGTAGAAAGTCAAATGTGAACAAATTGTGGATTCTTATGTCTGTGATGCACATTCAAGATTTTCCAAGAACCTTTCAAAAAAATAACCAAAGTGATGTATGTTTTTCAGCTAAATCAAAGTTTAGCTCAAAATACAACTTGTGGTTAGAAGTTGCTTGACTGTTTTGCTTTAGGATGAAGGACCCTGACTGAAATGGTTCAAGGTAGTTGTTCAGCTTTGTGTTATAATGCTCTACAGCTAATCGCTTAGTTTGGCACTGAGTCAGGGTGTAAGTGTATACGTTGCTTGAAGTTCTGTAAGCCCCTACGCTTCAACAAAACAGCCTGTCTACTTGGAACCTGAATAGTTCAGTGCAGCTGAGTGAATAATTGACCCTTCCATTCACTGGCTGAATCAAAGGGGAGAGAAAATCAGTTTATTTTGAACTGAAATTGATTTTTATTTATTTAGGCTTTTCCCACTGAAATGAAAAAGTTCCATTCTGGTCAAATGAAATGTTTCCATATTGTTTTGAAAAAATATTTTTCACAATTTTTCCCCTCATTTTTTTGGTCTGAAACTATTTGCTGAATTTGACCCAAATTTGCAAATAGTTTCCCCCACCTCCAAACCTGCATTTTATCAGAGAATTTACTTTTCAGCTGAAAAATTTTGCCCAGCTCTACAGTTTGGTACTGTTAAAGCATGTTCTCAAAATGACATCCAAAATGTGACTTGACTTCTTGTGTTTTATCAATATCCATTAAAGTATTGGGGTATTTTGTTTTTGTTTGTTAAAAACAGCCTCCATGTGTACATCAGTGTATTTCACTTATTAGTAACCCAGCTGTAACAGGGTAACATGTGTAGCTGTGCACTATGGGGGGGGGGGGAGTGGTTAAATGAACAGATTTCAGACTTTCAAGAGTGGATGGTCCAGTGGTTAGGGTGGTAACCTAGGACCTGGGAGCCCAGGGTTCAACTCCCTGCTCTGTCACAGACTTCCTCAGTGACCTTGGATAAGTCTCTTAGCCTCTCTGTGCCTCAGTTCTCCATCTGTATAGTAGCATTGCTTTACCTCACTAGGAGGCTGATTCTACAGTAATGTGTGTCTTGTAAATTGCTTAGATAGCTATATAGAACAAGAAGGTTTTAACAGTGTCTTGATGGCATCTTTTCAAGAAACAATTAGTTTTATTATGCCTAATTTGGAATGAATCTACTGCTCAGCAAAGCTGAAATCTGTTCTTACTGCAAGGTAGCCAGTGAAACTGTGGATTTGATGAGATAAAACGATACAATATAAATATAACGAGTCCACTATAATGCTACCTTTCTATCCTTTTTTCAGATGGCCTTAACAAGGAGCAGAATGAAATGATGCTGCACTGTGTGAACATGTGTCTGGAACTTGATAGTCCTCCTTCATTCACTAAGCCAGCAACTGTGTTTATAAATAAACCCTCATCACCTTTGGTTTCTGATCTCCCTGAGGTACAGGAGGCTCTCCTGAAACTTCTGGGAGATGAGCGTATGGTTCAGCAAAACATCCAACTGCCACATGGTTACAGCATTGGTATGGGACCAATTCATTGTCATGTGCCTTTGAATATTGATTTATAGTGGTAAAGAAATGGACTGGCAACTATTACATATAATATAAGGGGTTTAAAATATAAATTTCTGGTGAGAAGGTCTATTTGACAACTATGCCTTTATGGATGTATTTTCTATGACATTCACGTTAAAATAGTTGGACAGTTGACTAAAATATTGTTACTGCTCTGGTTTGTAAAATTGCGGTGGGCTTTTTGTGGTTAAAATCTGACTTTTGATGCAACTAATCCTACATAAACCCAATAGGCAATAACTATATTAAACAACACTGACCTTTCAATGCTAACATATTTTTTTAATCTTTGGATTAAAGAAACAATATAAAATGGCAAAATATGAAACTTCAATGTGATTGTTTTAGCTGTGGAACAGTTTTCCTTTTTCTTTGATTTAAAGAACAGGATATGAGCTTCATTGAGAAACCATTTATAAATTTAGTAAAGTTCCATGGTGTATGGTTTCTTTTGTATGCAGGGTTTACACTTCTATGATTATATCATTTGCAAGGTACTCTCATTACCTGATTCACTTATTATACTTCTGGTATTTTTATTCCTAAATTTATCAATCCCAGTGATAAAAGACAAGGGACTATGTATGGGTCTATGAAACCTCAGACAGCAATTTTTTTCTTTAAATCCTGAATTGATACGCCTATTCATACTGTATCTATGATTTGTGATAACAAGTACTTTTTCTGACTGTGTCAAAGCGCCAGCTGAATCTATTTGTTGCTCTCGAAGGAACAGCAATATATTGTGCAAACTGTCACACAAATGCAATAATTATAGCTGTTTCTTTTCTATCGACTCCATAAAATATATTGGAATGGTCAAAGCCTCTTGTGGCATTTAATATTCTACTGCTTTGCTTTCAGATTTTGAAATCAAAATGGATGCAGACAGAAAAAAAGTGCTTCCAGTAACTGAAGTAGATGATCCTGCTGATGTTCCAAATGTTCAACGGTACCTTTATTTGGTTACAAGTTTTCTTTACCAGGCCCTTTTTATGCGAGGCTCTTCCTGTGCCTCTCTGGCTCATTGATCTGCAAAGCAAGTAATTCACTTTCTCTATGCTCTCACAAGGGTATAAGAATTGCCACACTGGATCAGACCTGGGCCTCATCCAGTATCCTGCCTCCAACTGGGGCCAGCACTGGATGTTTCAGAGGCAGGTGGAAGAAACTCCACAGTGGGTAGCTGTGGGATAATCTGCCCTCATAAAGGTCTCCTAGGTTATAAGGCCAGAAGAGGGGGATCACTTTGATCATGTAGTCTGACATCCTGCCTAACACAGGTCATAGAACTTCCCTGAATTAACTCCTGTTTGAACTAGAGCGTGTCTCTTAGAAAAACATCCAGTCTTGATTTAAAAATTGCCAGTGATGGAGAATCCACCACGACTCTTGATAAATTGTTCCAATGGTTAATTACCCTCACTGTTAAAACATTACACATTATTTCCAGTCTGAATTTGTCTAGCTTCAACTTCCAGCCATTGGATCTTGTTATACCTTCGTCCACTAGATTGAAGAGTCCCCTTTCCCCCCCGCAATTATCAAATTTCTGTTCCCCATATGTAGGTACTTATAGCCTGTGATCAAGTCACCCCTTAACCCTCTCTATGTTAAACTGAACAGATTGAAGTATTTTAATCTGTCGCTATAAGATGTCTTTTCCAATCCTTAATCATTCCCGTGTCTCTGAACCCTCTCCAATTTATCAACATCATTTTTAAATTGTGGACACCGAAACAGGGCCTCCTCCCCTAATAATTAGAGTTTGGTATAAATCCTGAAACATGAGATTTTGATTCCCTTCCAAAAAAATGTTTGCATTAACTACAACTGAATATTCTTGTTATCTATATAAATGTTAAATCCCTCTGTGACACTTACTAAAGTTGACCTCAATAGGATCCTGTGGCAATGAGTTCCAGTCTAATTATGCATTGAGTGAAAAACTATATCTCTATTCCGTGTTAGAATGGAGAGACCAATTCAACTGTATGCTAAGGAATGTTCTCTTTTTTTTTTAGTAATGAGATATGTCTAAATCCAATGACCCAATTTTTGGACCATGTTACAAACTAGGAAACCTAAATTGTGACTTTGAGACCACAATACTGCAGATTTTGTATCTCTAACAATAACGTGTCCCTTGTTGACCAAATTCAGCAAAAGATCTGTGCACCACTGAAGTCAGATTCTGAGGGTTTAGGTGGGATCTAAGTGATGCATGGCCTTGCGCAGATGAATTTCTATCTGTCTGTCGGGGAAAAAAGGAACTAGTTACTCTGTACCAATACTGCTTGTCAGGCTACCAAAGCACTGGACTTTTCTGAACCTTCCAAGCAGGTTAGGGATTTGCACAGTAGATAATGGAAGAAAGAAGGAAATAAATGTTACATGCGTAAGAACATAGGAACAGCCATACTGGGTCAGACCAATGATCCATCTATCCCAGTATCCTGTCTTCCAACAGTAGCCAATGCCAGATGCTTTATAGGGAATGAACAGAACAGGGCAGTTATCGAGTGATCCATCCCTATCCTCCAGCATCTGGCAGTCTCTGATGCAATCCCATATTTTGGATGCTTCTGTTTCACATAATGCACCATTCTGAACTTCTCCAGCCTTAGTTGCAGAATGATTTGAGGCCTAAGAATTCAATCTTTCACATAAGTACTGTATGGGCAGACCTTGGCACGAAGCTAAAACACATTGCAGGAGAGAGGGGTTTAAGTTGCTTAAGTCTGGAGAAGCAAAAGAATGATTAAATTAGGAGTGGACAAAAATATTAGCAATAAACTAACACAGCAATGCTATTCCTTAATATTAAAAGCATTCTCTGAACGGTTAACTGTGAAGAATACTTAAATTGCACCAACATAATGCTGTTTGCCAGCTCCCTAAGAAATTATTACTGTTTTTGGCTTTAGAGTGGCTGTTCTCTGTGCTCCTCCATCTGCTTTCTGTTTTGGCACAAGACACCCCCGAGGCAAGCTGGCAATGAAGATGAGGCATCTGAAAGCACTGGGCTATCATGTGATACTGGTAAGAAGTCTAAATGCAAATCTTATCAGTATGATGACATATATGATGTGTATGATAGGTGAAGAACAGAGTACTGGGAGTGGTAAGCTTAACCTAAATTGACACTGCTGGAAAAACTTCTTGATCAGTGATGGTATTCTGTGGTGTTGGGCAAAGGGACTCCACTATGGTAAACTATGTCCAGGTGGAGTTTGATCCTTTTTTGTCATGAACTACACCAGGGGTCAGCAACCTTTCAGAAGTGGTGTGCCGAGTCTTCGTTTATTCACTCTAATTTAAGGTTTCGCGTGCCAGTAATACATTTTAACGTTTTTAGAAGGTCTCTTTCTAGTCTATAATATATAACTAAACTATTGTTGTATGTAAAGTAAATAAGGTTTTTAAAATGTTTAAGAAGCTTCATTTAAAATTAAATTAAAATGCAGAGCCCCCCGGACCAGTGGCCAGGACCCCGGCAGCGTGAATGCCACTGAAAATCAGCTCGCGTGCCATAGGTTGCCTACCCCTGAACTACACCATAATTCGCCAAAAGCTAAAACTGAGTTGCTGCATTCCAGTACCTAAGAACCTTGCATGAATTTGATCAGATATTGACTCATTCACCTGTTTTCATGTGGAATTGCAGATCTGAACTGATCACTTTCTGGAATGCAGGGATTCTCTACATCTGTTTCCTTTCATTAAGTGCGTTGGTTCACAAGACAATGTGAGTTTGTTATTTAGCAGCAGAACTAATGCACCCTTTCCCTTCTTCTCCTGTCCACTAAGGTCCACTACCAGGAGTTTAAAAAACTGAAGAAAGAAGAAGCAATTGAGTGTTTGAAGGGAGAAATCTATTCAGCAAATGCTTTTCCTTTTTCCGATGTGAATTTGCAGGATAATATTTAAAATGGACTGAGAACTTCGGATCTCCTGCTTTTTTCCCATCACAGCCATTCACAAGAAGACGGAAGCAGTTTCATATGTTCCGGAAAAATGCCTCAAGACATTATACCCTGTAGAAAGTTTGTAAATTCAACTATATCTACTGAAGGAGTTCTTTAGCAATAGAAGCAGTTCCTTTCAAACCTGTGTTCCAGAATGTTATAGCTAAGGCTCCTTAAACAATAATTGACTTCATTTAAAAACAAACAAAAAAAAACATCCTGCATTTAATGTTGAAACTATCTCAAATGTATCTTTTTTTTTTTTTTTTTTTTAAACTACATCTAGGCTACTCCAGTGGGCCAAACTTTTCATGTGTTCTTGAACTGGGGGAGTGTGACAGTCTTTCAGAGCAGTTGGGACCATGACTGCTCTCACTGTAGTGAGAATGGGATAACAAGTCAATCTGTCTTTAGCTTTCAGTAAGAACTCCAGCCAGAAAAGCAGTAAATCATTACATATTGACTGGAGTGGAAATCAAAACTCCCAAATCTCTTGATAAGTTTGTAACTCAGAAAATAACTTTCTAGTCTCGTTTTCAGAAGTCTGGGACAGCAAATGATTCTTTATTCTCCATGCTTTTTCTTCAGTCTGAAGCCTTTCCCCCTGTTATAAAGCACTCTGAGAGTCATAGCTATAAGATCCTGTCCTCGTATAAATTGCCTTGTGATGTCTTCTTGTGTTTCAGTATTAGCTCTTCCAAGACTACTCACAGCTATTGCACAATACTTAGGAAGGAGTACTGCAGAAAGGGATGTGGGGGTCATAGTGGACCACAAGCTAAATGAGTCAACAGTGTAATGCTGTTGCAAAAAAAGCAAATATCCTTCTGGGATGTATTAGCAGGAGTGTTGTAAGCAAGACATGAGAAGTAATTCTTCCACTCAACTCTGCACTGATTAGGCCTCAACTGGAGTATTGTGTCCAGTTCTGGGCACCACATTTCACGAAGGATATGGACAAATTGGAGAGAGTCTAGAGAAGAGCAACAAAAATGATTTAAAGGTCTAGAAAACGTGACCTATGAGGGAAGATTGAAAAAATTGGGTTTAGTCTGGAAAAGAGAAGACTGAGAGGGGACATAACAGTTTTCAAATATGTAAAAGGTTGTTGCAAGGAGGAAGAAGAAAAATTGTTTTTCTTAACCTCTGAGAATAGGACAAGAGGCAGTGGACTTAAATTGCAGCAAGGGAGGTTTAGGTTGGACATTAGGAAAAACTTTCCAACTGTCAGGGCAGTTAAGCACTGGAATAAACTGCTTAGGGATGTTGTGGAATCTCCATCTTTGGAGATTTTTAAGAGCAGGTTAGACAGACACCTGTCAGGGATGGTCTAGAGAATATATAGTCCTGCTGCGAGTGCAGGGGACTGGACTGGATGACTTCTCAAGGTCCCTTCCAGTTCTGTGATTCTATGATGCAACACAACATCCATTGGCCCACTACGTAATAGAGGATAAATCAGAATCATGGTGGTATTGCCTACTGATGTAAATGTGAAGTTCAAAGAATGCTCTAAGTTGAAGGAGTGGAAGAGGCAGACATAGCTCTTCCATCCTGTTCTTGAAAATACTCATTAGTACTTGCCTTCAAGAGTCAGTCAATGAAACACTTGCATTTTTTTGTCAAGTTATTTTTTTGTTTTAATGAAGTGCAATTTTGAATAGGGGTATTTTGGACATTTACTTAGTAACAGCATTGAAACTTGTGGTCTTCATAGAATATCAGGGTTGGAAGGGACCTCAGGAGGTCATCTCGTCCAACCCCTTGCTCAAAGCAGGACCAATCTCCAGTTTTTGCACCAGATCCTGAAATGGCCCCCTCAGGGATTGAACTCACAACCCTGGGTTTAGCAGGCCAATGCTCAAACCACTGAGCTATCACCCCCCTTACAAATCTGTTACCCATTTCTGCATTATGGTCAGTCCTGTGATAATGAGATTGTTCAACCAGAACAAGTAAATATATGTTAGAGCCTTTGGCAGTAACCTTATTCAACCAAATGGCGGTGCTCTTGCTTCGCATCATGGTGAGCTGTGAACTGCACGCTTCTTTGTCTCTGTATTCGGCTGAGGATTTGGCTGAAGCTTTGCAGTGATGTGGTAAAAGAATTAAGGTGAAAAGAAGAAATGAGGCATTATTTTAATTTGCTGCCGTACCCTTCACGGAGTAGGTCAGCTGAATATGATATATATTTGTGGAGAGAACTTGCTAGTAAAGATATGTACAGAGTTATGACTGGTAACATACCACAAGAAGAGCTGTCCTTGCTGGTTTTCAGACTGGCTGAAATCCTGAAGCATGGAAATTCTGCCAGAAAGCCTGAACTTGTGAGATTTAAAACTGGATTTTCAGACCAAAGCGATTTGCTCGTTGATGGGATTTCCCTTTTTCTGGATCAGATGCACCAAGAAATACCGATTATCTGAATTAACCTTTCCTTTTCTTCTAGCCAAGATGGCATGCAAGCGATTTTCTTTTGTCAACACTACGTTAAAGGTGTAGAGTACTCATGACCACTGCACTGAATGAGTGACCACTGGAAAAAACAGTAGTGGGTGGAACCAATGACCCACCTCATTACACTAGTTATAATGTAATAGGCCCGAATAGAAGGCATATTTCATGCCATATGCAATGTGATAGTACCTTGCTCCTGCTGTATCACTAGCTGTTTGTATTATTCTTGCATCTTATAAATACTGTGCTATAAACACTCAGCTATAGAATAGTTATGAAAGATATTTGTTCCCACTGAGGACTTCGGTCTTTCTTCAGATTTTCTGAGTCTTTTACCCTATTCTTTCCCTCCTACTGTGGATTCTGCTTGTTAGCAACCTCTCAGATCCCAGCAAAAAGTTGCTATTATCTAAAGGTTGCCAGTAAGCAGAAAGTTAGTCCGTAGGGGTGCAGCTAGGGAATGAAGCACTGGGACATGCGTGGTACCTTTCCCTGCCCACAAACCTGCCTACATCTGGGAGGGGCAGCTACATGCAGAGTAGCAGGGGGGATGCAGCCCAGATGCTGGGGCTTTCCATATGGGTGTTTGGGGGTTGCGGGGCTGCACAGTACAGGAGCCTGGGCTTGGCACGTCCCAGTTCTTCCTCCCCTGGCTGCAGCCCCGCAAACCTCCCTGCTGCTGTCCTGCCTGCAACCTCCCCTCCCAGCCACAGGCAGGGCTGCAGACGGGAGGCACATCAAAAAGTTGTCAGCAGCATGCCTGTTGCCAATATCCAAATCCTATTAACATTAAAGTCAGTGGGGCGGGATTAGAAAATGTTGCTACCCACAGGAAGTTGATATCAGGATTCCTATTAAGTGGCACCCACTGTGTTTGCCTCCTAGCGTTTCCCTCTAGCTTGAGTGTGAATATCATTCATTGTACAGTTGCGACCATGCCATGGCATCTAAAATACCACAAGATTTTCAGGTGTCAATCATCGAAGGCCAAATTCCATTTTTAGGCATGATTCCTGGGCCAGAGTATATATTTCGGATAACATGCTCCCACTGATGTCAATGGAAAATTTTTACATAGATCAAGTATAGAATTTGACAGTAACTCAACTTATTAGTTACTATTCTTTATTAAGTACTTTGTTTTTCCATTCAGTATTGCTTAGGGGGAAAGCATATGGCCCCCTCATGGGACCACCACCCACTTTTCACTTTCATTTCTCTTTCTGTCCCTCTTCCTTTTCATTCTCTCCTCCTTTCTTCCCTCTGCATTTCTTTCCTCACAGCAATTCGTAATTTCTCAGTACCCTTGGTTTTTCTCCCACCCATTCCATCTATTAAATGATCAGCAATAAAGTTAATGTTGACCCTAAAGGGTTTGTTTTAGTTCTCACTCAAGTGAGATTCATAGGGGAGAGAGGAGTTCACACCTCTCTGAGCCATTGTTTCAGGCTGGCTGCAGACTCAGGAAGGCAGCCTTGTGTCCATTTACCCTTGGTTCACATTTGGAAGGTTTTCTTTCTAGTGATAGTTAGAAACTTCTTTCTGAAATGAAAGCTGAGATTTTGCACAAAGTGAATGTCATGCAAGCTGTGAAGTGATAAATAGTACCCTTTTCATTGGTGCTGTTGTTATAGCAGTTCTGGATCTATCCCACTTGAGATGAAGCTGTAACTTTCTTTTCAAAGAAGAGAGCAGAATATTCTTCTTAGAGCTGACATAGATTTTGCCAGATCCATGAAGGGGGCAACATGTTTTATTCCCTGGGCCACAAGGAAATCTGAATAGAGGACCCATGTAACATTCTGTTCCCCCATTATGAATTTGTGAAGTATTAACTAGGGGTTTGTCTACACAGGGAACCTATTGCAAAATAAGCTAGGGAGTGAATTTAAAGTGCAATAGATATTTCAAATTAAGAGTGCCTTTGTGTGGTTTCAAAGAAGTGGAGTAAGCTAAACCCAAATACCCTAAGGGCATGGCTATACTTGCAAGTTAGAGCACATTAAAGCACCCTTGGGCACCCTAACTCCTGAGGTGTCCACACTGGTAAGGCACATAGAGCATCTGGACTCTGCAGCTGGAGCGCTCCTGGTAATCCACCTCCATGCTGCACCCCGGCTGAAACACCCAGGCATCAGTGTGGATGAGGTGTTGCATTACTGCGCTGTGATTGGCCTCCGAAAACGTCCCATAATCCCCTGAAGTCAAGTGGTCACTCTTGTCATTGTTTTGAAATCGGCTGGGGGCATGCGGATATCCCCTTTCAAAGCTCCGTTTCTGGCAGCCAGCATGCTTATCTGCTCTGGGACAAAGCAAACCATTAGTGTGAAATGCTGCTGTTGTGAGTGTGTGTGTGTGGGGGGGTGTCTCCTCCTGTCTGAACTTACAAGATAGCATGCTGACACACTCTCCCCCCCTCCTCCACATACACTCCTGTCACACTCTCCCCCCGCCCCCCATTTGAAAAGCATGCTGCAGCCACTTACACACTGGGGTAGCTACCACAATGCACTGCTCTCTGTGGCATTGCAAGAGCTGCTAATGTGGCCATGCCAGTGCGCTTCCAGCTGATAGCGTAAACACATGGCAGCGTTTTCCCCGCTGCGATCTCCAAAGGCTGGTTTAACTCCCAGTGCTCTACATCTGCAAGTGTAACCAAGCCCTAAAAGTGCCTATGTCTACACTTAAAACACTACAGCTGCAGTGCTTCAGTGTAGACACTCCCTACAATGACGGAAGGGGTTCTCCCAGAGCTGTCTACACTGGGGGTTAGGTTGGCATAGCTACATCTCAGGGGTGTGACAAAGCCACACCCCTAAGAGACCTAGCTATGCTGATGTAAGTTCCCAGTGTAGACCAGTGTTAAATGTGGTTAAGCATTCACATGGGGAGCTATTGTGGAATAGCTATTCCAGGCTATGTCCCGTAGCAGGCAAAGCGTTAGACACTAGTCCCATTGAATTTAACTGCCCCTTTCACATGAGAAACAAAAACTCTCATGGAAAAGGGTGGCAGGATTAGGTCCCTTTTGTGCATAATCTTTGATATAAACTGCTAAAAAGGTTTTGACTTAAATAATATAATAAAGTTCAGTGATCGAAAGCACAGAAAAAGTGATAACTGGCACTAGGATAGGCAAGCCAGGTGAGGTCTAAAAGTGGGCAGAGAGGCAATGAAGCAAGAGACAGGAAGTGAGAAGACATGCTGCAAAGGAGAAGGCTCGTGCGACAGGTGGCTGGTGTGAAGGAATGGGGCCAGTACCAGATGAGCAGAAGGAGTGAGGTAGCGTGGAAGGGTTGAAAATAGAAATTAAATAAGTGGATCCTAGAATGAGGGTACAAAAACGTGTTTCTGGGGGAGTGATGTGGTTATGGATCTGTGTAAAGGGGCTGTACGCGAGTATCCTGCATGTGCTGGAGTCTAGAGAATTAGGACTTGGCAATTGCAAAAGAGAAGGGAACTGTAGTAGCCAAGAGTGCTACAAAGACTGACCTGACTCTTCCCTAGTCTGAGTTCTGTTCCCAGGCTACTTTAATTGGTATTGTTTTAGATTATTATTTATTAATGCTAAGCTGTTCTCATCTCTCCAAGCAAATTGCAGAGCAAATAACCTTGCTTGAATAAGATATCAAGTTTACTTCTTTATTTCTTGGCAATGGAAGATCAGCATTTGAGAAGAATTTACAGATGTTTTGTAAGTATCAACAACAGCAGAGGCAAAATGTGCAGCATTTCATGTGACGAATTATTAAGTTATGTCTGGAGACAGTAAAATACTGATGTTGAACATGTGACGTTTTGAACATTCTTCTTTTGCCAGTAATCAGCCTGGTCCTTGTTTAGAGCATTCCATGTTCATAGAGTGAAAAAAAAAAAAAAAGGTCTCCCAACCCCTCAAATTTTATTTTTTGTAGTTTATACTAATGCAAGGCTTTAGATCAGTTTAAGCTACTTTAAGGCCCTAAGTGGATTTAAAGTGCAAAAACAAAGTTCCCCAAAACACAATTTGTGGGGAAAACATGAAGGGATCTGGCAGGCTGAGCAGAGGTGTATGTTAAGAAGCAGCTGTCAGGCACCTCTTTCTGTGGATAGAAAATCCAATGGAGCAACACTGGTTGTGAATCAATAACAAACTCGTTAAGAAAGCATTTTAGCATTCCCTCCAAATTCAAACACTTACAGTAGTAATTTTGCTCAGAGTATAACTCTGTGGCTATGTCTAGACTGCACACCACTGTAGGCGGTGTGTAGGGTGTGCGTAGCCACATGCCACAGTGAAAAGCAGGCTGTGTCCATTGTGGGACACCGCTGTGTAGTGTAGCTACACGTGTCAGAGAGGCGGCAGGCAGGAAAAGCTCAGGCAGCTCCCTGTGGCAGAGAAAGGCTTGGCCAGCAAGGGAGCTGTTGGAGCCTTTATCCACTGCTGGGAGCTTCCCTGCGATGGGGAAAGACTCTGGCAGCAGGGAGGCAGTTGGGCCCTACACTGATAAAAACAGCAGCGTAGACAGAGGAGGCACTGCTTGAGTGCATGGAGAGTCATGTCGGGTACATACTTACAGGATTCAGGCGTATCTTTACTCACCTAAGTGCCTCTGCTGATTATACCCGTACTAGGAGAGAATGCAGGGTATGCCATCTACATGCTGCCATAAGGAATGCGCAATGTAAACATGCCTTGTGTTTCCATTTTTTGCTAGCAGCTATAAAAGCACCAAGACAGCTATGTTGTCCTACCTTTGAGTGCTGCAATGATAGTTGATATTTGAGCCAGGTGTTCAAGATCTGTCATTTCAGGAACAACAATTTAATTCTTAGCGCTCTGATCCCTTTTACATCTTCATACTCAGGTCTTCAAGGTGGGTGTAAAAGGCTACCTTTTTGCACCTACTTTGCAGAGGTATAAAAAAGCACCAGTGGGCAAGGCAGTAGCAAATTGGTTCCAGCGTGTCTGCAGCAGGCATTTATATAAAGTCCGCCTTTTTCCAGGTAGCACATAGGCTGTCATTCTACTTTGCTCCACCTTTATGAGAACACTCCCATACGATGCTACAGTAGCATGATTACCATAGCACCCATCAAGTGCCAGATCTGCTCTAGCCTTGTCTTGTGAGATGCAAATTCCAATAACTAGGATAATTTTCTTTCATTTGTCACTGTTTAAGGTATTGGATTCTACTGATGCCTTCGGACAAAGAGATAGTAGTCAATAAATTTGTTCAATTTACCTTTTACAACCATATGCCACATCTTAGACTCCTCAATCCATGCTGCAAAGTGTGCTTGTTAAGATTTCTGTATTTATTTTGGTTTGGTTGCACAGATCACCTTGTACATAGCTTCATCTGAATTATGCCTCATGTTAAACTAGGGACCATATGCTCAGCTGATGTAAATTAAAGTCAGCGGAGCTACACCAATTTATACCAGCTGAGGCTCTGGTACTAAGTCTTCAAAGAAGAAAACTTTTGGATTGTTACGCAAACACCATTTTCTCTTTCTTCAGCAGTAATGGCTATTGGGCCTGATTCTGATCTCAAGGAAACTGAGGTAAATCAGCCGCACTCCCAGCACTGGTAGCTATTCCTCTCACAGAGGTGGTTTTATTATAGCGCCAGGAGAGCTCTCTCCCACCGCAGGAGCTGCAACTACACAGCCACGTTAGCCACGTTTAACGTTAACCACGTTTAACATTGGCTGTGTAGACTTGCCCTTAGTTAGAATGTGATTAGTCTCATTCAGCTGCAGTGTCACATGGATAATATACGTGCTGGATGTTATGTAAAGTACCAAGAAAGAGACAGCACTTGGGATTTGCTCTGTAATGTTCTGTACCCAAAACAAAGTAAAAAATGGCAGATGCCTCAGTGCTGTTGGCAAACAGACTCCCTTTCAGCATAGGTACAGTCTTTCCACTGTGTGGCTACATTATACCATAATGGATATCCCAAAATGGTTGTCGTATGATTCGCAAAGCTTGGTCCCTGTGATGGGGTCTACAGCAGGGGTTCTCAAACTGGGGGTTGGGACCCCTCAGAGGGTCACGAGGTTATTACAGGGGGGGGCTACACCCCAACCCCACTTTGCATCCAACATTTATAATGGTGTTAAATGTATAAAAAAGTGTTTTTAATTTATAAGGGGGGAAACACTGAGAGGCTTGCTGTGTGAAAGGGGTCACCAGTACAAAAGTTTGAGAACCACTGGTCTTCAGGTTCCACACAACCAGTGCTGGGAGTAGAATACTGGGCTACGGAGGCCCTGCCCCTGAACAGGAACAGGGCACATTCCCTGTGGAGAGACAGTTTAAGAGGACACTGGTAGCCCAGGAAAAGAGCTGCATGCAGCATCAGGGAGTGTGGCTCATGCCAAGAGCTGTGCCTGAGGTTGCAACAGCTTTGTAAGGGCTGCTCTAGCAGCAGTGACTTAGATTTCCCTGATCCACGCTTTGGGAGTTGAAAGCCCTAAAAGAGATTGACTGAACAAGGCACTAAAAAACAGAGGACAGTCTGCTAAGCCAGCAACCAGGCCCTAAACTGAGGCACTTGGACTGGCAGGAAGTGATCTAGGGGAAAACATAATTTGGGGTAGCTCAATAACTGGGCTAGACACTTCATAAACCTCTCTCTCTGGTAATGGGTTGGGATCTGGTGGAGTAGGTGGGCCAGGTCCCCCTACCTTGCTCCTCTGTAGTGATAGAACCTCTGGGGGAGCAGCTGGAGCACAAGGGGGTGACTGAGGCCATAGCCAGGCCCCCTCTGGGATGACTAGTCCAGCAGAAACCATAAGGCCACGACTTACCTCTAGACAAGCTGGTCATTGGACCTTCCCACAGCAATCCCTGAAGCTTCAGGGTAAAGAGTGATCGCTTCAGCTTCAGTTGGAGGGAGGAAAAGTGACAGGTTAAATATAAAAGTACCAAAAATAGTAAAACTTTCTCAATTCCTAGCTTGGCCACAGGCTGTGTGTTACCTTGGGCAAGTCAGTTAGGGCCAGATTTTTAAAGCCATTTATGCACCTAACTCCCAACTGTGCCCCAGTTACCATCTGTACAGTGGAAATAATAGAACATCTTTTCTCCCACCCTTTGTCTTTCTTCTCTATTTGGATTGTAAGCTCTTCAGGCAACGTCTGTCTCTGACTTACTACATGTTTGTGCAGCTCACCAGGAGCTGGGATCCTGGCTGGCATGCCAAGGCGTGACAGCTTTATAAATAATACTTACTAGTAATACACTCCCCCACTGCCATGCCAATCACAGCTGTGCCTGCCTGGGTGGTGGAGGAAAGGTTTTGGCTAATTACTAGAAAAGGGCTCTAATTATCCACCCCCAACCACAAGCAAAATCAACAGGCCTGAACAGAGGTAAAGCCAGACTAACTAAGATACTGTTGATAAAGCTTTTCAACCCAGCCAATGCCTTCAGCACTGTTTCTCCAGCTATTAACAGCAATGAAGGTTTACAAAATCACAGGCTAAAAAAATTAGCTGTTTCTAACGCACTTAAACCCATACACGCATACCTACAGATATTTAAAACATGCCTGGTTAAAGCGTTAAGGGCCTGATTCCAAAACCCACCAAAATCTCCTATTAATTTCAATGATGCAGGAATGGGCCCTTATTCAGCTAATCCCTAAAAGCCTCAGTTAAGAACATAAGAACGGCCATACTGGGTGAGACCAATGGTCCATCTAGCCCAGTATCCTGTCTTCCAACAGTGGCCAATGCCAGGTGCCCCAGAGGGAATGAACAGAACAGGTAATCATCAAGTGAGCCATCCCCTGTTGCTTATTCCCAGCTTCTGGCAAACAGAGGCTAGGGACACCATTCCTGCCCATTCTGGCTAATAGCCATTGATGGACTTATTCTCCATTAATTTACCTAGTTCTTTTTTGAACCCTGTTATAGTCTTGGCCTTCACAACATCCTCTGCCAAGGAGTTCCACAGGTTGACTGCATTGTGTGAAAAAAATATTTCCTGTTGTTTGTTTTAAACCTGCTGCCTATTAATTTCATGTGGTGACCCCTAGTTCTTGTGTTATGAGAAGTAGTAAACAACACGTCCTTATTAACTTTCTCCACACCAGTCATGATTTTATAGACCTCAATCACATCCCCCCCTTAGTCATCTCTTTTCCAAGCTGAAAAGTCCCAGTCTTATTAATCTCTCCTCATATGGAAGCTGTTCCATATCCTTAACCATTTTTATTGCCTTTCTGTGTCCCTTTTTCAATTCAAATATATCTCTTTTTGAGATGGGGCAACCAGAACTGCATGCAGTGTTCAAGGTGTGGATGTATCATGGATTTATATAGTGGCATTATGATATTTTCTGTCTTATTATCTATCTATCCCTTTCCTAATGGTTCCTAATATTCTGTTAGCTTTTTTGACAGCTACTGCACATTGAGCAGCTGTTTTCAGAGAACTATCCACAATGATGCCAAGATCTCTTTCTTGAGAGAGAACAACTAATTGTATGAGTCGTTGGGATTATGTTTTCCAGTGTGCATTATTTTGCATAAATCAACATTGAATTTCCTCTGCCCTTTTGTTGCTCAGTCACCCCATTTTGTGAGATCCCTTTGTAACTCTTCTCAGTCAGTTTTGGACTTAACTATCTTGAGTAATTTTGTATCGTCTGCAAATGTTGCCGCCTCCCTGTTTACCCCTTTTCCAGATCATTTATGAACATGTTGAACAGCACTGGTCCTAGAATAGACCACTGGTGGACACCACTATTTACCTCTCTCCATTCTGAAAACTGACCGTTTATTCCTATCCTTTGTATCCTGTCTTTTAACCAGTTACTGATCCATGAGACGACCTTCCCTTTTAGCCCATGACTGCTTACTTTGTTTAAGAGCCTTTAGTGAGGGACCTTGTCAAAGGCTTTCTGAAAGTCCAAGTACACTACATCCACTGGATCACCCTTGTCCACGCTGGTTGGTCCCCTCAAAGAATTATAATAAATTGGTGAGGCATGGTTTCCCTTTACAAAAACCATGTTGACTCTTCCCCAACAAATCGTGTACATCTTTGTGTCTGATATCACATAGGACACTCCAATTAGTACACCCGAGAATGATATTCACCTGCAATTGCGTCTCATTATCTCATATTTAGTTTGTGATCCACTATAATTCCCAGATCCTTTTCACCAGTTCTACTGCCTAGCCAGTTGTTCCCCATTTTGTATTTGCGTTTGATTTTTCCTTCCTAAGTGTAGTACTTTGTACTTGCCTATATTAAATTTCATCTTATTGATTTCAGACCAATTCTCCAATTTGTCAAGGTCATTTTGAAGTCTAACCCTGCTGTCTTCCAAAGTGCTTGCAACTACTCCCAGCTTCATGTCACCCACAAATTTCATAAGCATACACGTTTCCTTTTTGTTGTGTGAGGTTAACGCTATGTGTATATATAATAAAATTGTTCGTAATAATTGTATCAGGGACAACACACTCCAGGGCTTGTGCACTGTGTTGCATCATCTTATCCCTTGCAGACCTTTTCTTGTGTTTTCGTAGGTATGTTATGAGATACCTATTTCAGAGGGGGGTATGCCATAGACCAGTGTTTCTCAAATGTGGCCAATGTGGCCGCATGCGGCCACCAGGGGCTTTTCTTGCTACCACAGCCTCCTGGGCTGTGATTGGGAGGGGTGGGGAGGGCAAAGGAATGCTCCCCCTCCCTCTCTCCTGTATGCACTGCCTTAGTATTGGTTGCTGGGGCCACCAGCAGGGGTTGAGCCCTGCCCCTCTCTGGAGTAACCTGGGGCACAACGTAGGTGTAGGCAGCCGGTGAGTTCCCCACCTTCCCAGGGATGGTGGGGCTCAGGCTTTGGCCTTCAGCTCGGGGGTGGCAGGGCAGCAAGCTCTGGCTGCGGGGCTTTGGGCTCCAGCCCTGGGTCCTGGCTGTGTGGCTGCAGGCCCCAGGGTCCGGCCACATGGCTTCGGGCTCCATCCTTGGGCCCCGTCCTCCGGTTGTGGGACTTTGGGCTCCTGCCGCAGGTCTTCAGGCTCCAGCTCTTGCTGCCTCCCCCAGCCCCACACCCCATCTTCCCTGGCCCTCCCCCAGGGCTGAATTTGTCCCCAGGCTTGCCAGAGCTGAGTAACTCTGCTTTGAAAAGTGATACTTGCATGTTTGTTTATATCACTGTTCACAACAGACTTACTAGCTAGCCATAAATAAATTATAATAATTTGGATGTGTCTGTGTGCATATTTATTTGATTTTCCTAAAGCAAATTAAGTATTTTAGGAAAAAGGGAGGCCACCAAAAAATTTGTCCTGAGAACCCCTGCCATAGACTGTTATCTAGAAGGGGGTACGCAGCCTAAAAAGTTTGAAAACCACTGATCTAACTTATCTAAATATTCTTTAACCTGTTTCTCCCCCCCCCCCCCCATTCTGGCTTGTGTTCCTTCCCCCTTGTTATTAATACTAATCGTGTTAAGCATCTGGCCACAATTAATCTTTTTATTGAAGACTGAAACAAAATAGGTATAAAAAACCTCAGCCTTCTTGATGGCATCAGTTATTAGCTCTCCTTCCCCGCTAAGTAATGAATGTATGCTTTCCTTCATCTTTCTCTTCTTCCCAATATATTTATGGAACCTCTTCTTCTTGCTTTTTATGTTCCTCACTAGGTGTAACTCATTTTGTGCCTTAGCCTTTCTGATTTTGTCCCTATTTTCTATTCAAGCATATGTGCATCTAATAATTTGAGCTATGGTTAAATGGTTAATAAATTATTTTACTGCTTGTAATAAAACCCATAAAAATGAATGTAGCTGGATATCCTAAAATGCAGTGCAGTAAGCTGTTTCCTAGCCATTAAACAGTAGTAATGACTTATTTGTTGTCTCTTACAGTTTAGCTTGTGGTAATAATATAATTCTTGGCTTACTTAGAGTTAATTATTTTAAAAAAACTAGTAAAAATGGGCTTTTAATGCAGTAAAACAGTCTTTTTTAAGTTTCTTTAAAAATTGTGTAATTTAAATAAAGTACTTAGAAGCTCCTACCGTCCGTTTGAGGAAGCAGAGGTGAGAGACCCAGTCTAGTTTCTTGCTGCAGTGAGAGCAGGATTTAAGCCACACTAGTCAGCAGTCTGCTGTACTGATCCCGGTGAGTGAGGATTCCATGCCAGATACAAATCAGGAGTGCTATACAGCAACAATGCAGGGGCATTTACTGGAGAAGGATTCAGTCAGTCTAGATGATGACGAGAAAGAAAGAAAGAAAGAGAAAAATGTCAAACACACCGAATTCCATGTAGTTCTTGTTTGATTTTCAGTTCAGGTGAGATCAGTGTTAGATTAAGCTGTGGAACCGGGGAAACTCCTGACGAATGAGTGTTTGAGGAGGGGGATGTGTAGAGAATGTTTTACCTAAAGTCCCCAGTGCCCAGAACTCTCGTGCAGTTCAGCAGAATCTGGGCACAGAAGGCTTGCAGGATCAAGCCCTCTATCTGTGTTATTCTGTTTAATTAATATGTAACTTTTGAGCTGTTTCTCAACAGACTGTATGCAGATCCCAGTGGAAAATAGCTGAGCATATGAATAGTACCAGGTTGAAACAATAACAAGCAGGTTGAATCATTCAAACCCTGAAAATCACTTTGACTCTGGGCCAAAAGCTTATCATGAGATGATATCAGTATGGGAAAACTAACAGGCTTAGCAGCCAGCTGGTTGGAGTTGGCATATATTGTATCCACAACTCAAGAGCAGGTGGTTCTTATATTTAAGGTTGTACGTGACAGGGAGTCAGGAGATTTGGGTTTTATTCCTAGCTTTGCTGCAGAATACCTCTATGACCTTGGGCAAGCTACTTGCTATCGCGCGCTCTCTCTTTCTCTCTCTCCTTTTCCTCATCCTTAAAGCAGGGGCAGCAATATCCGTCTCAAAGGGGTGTTGTGAAGCTAAATTCATTTTGAAAAATTGCTTTGTGATCTGAAGAAGTAAAGTGCTTAAGAAGTCTAAAGTATTATACTGGACGAAAGGAGACGCTAGTATTTCATACTGCATGTTCTTATTCATGACTCTTTCTAAAACCAGAGCATCCCATGTCTTATTGTACCTAGTACTCAAGATGGGAATAAGTGGCTTAAGCTGCCTTCCAGCTGTGCTAGAAAGATAAGCAACTGCCAGTGAGAACCACACTAAAGAACTGACTTCATAAGGCAAGAGTTTTGTTTATGCCCAAGAGGGCAACAGACATAATGAAGTTACTTGTTCATCCTGTGACTATTTTTACATCTGCAGAAGAATCATTTTGCAAAAGATCTTTATTCCAACTTCAGTGGTGCTACTCATAGTCTTATTTAGGCACAGACTTAAGTACCTTGCTGAACTGCAGCTTTACCAGGCCCTGTTAGCAAGTAAAGTACAGTGAACACAAAGTCTCCTCTTTTATAAATAAGTTTTGTGCCAAAGCCCAGACCAAAGTCCATTTTCTATATCAGTTGTAAAGGGCTGTTCATCATTACTGGTACAGGTGCCCATTGAATTCAACAGTTTTTTCCATTGACTTCAATGGCATTTGAATCAAAACGATAGTGAGGAACTGGCACTCTGCTACCCTTGTATTGAACCAGCTTCTGTTGGTAAGAAAGACAAGCTTTCAAGCCACACAGAGCTCTTCTTCTGGGATTGACATGGCGACCACTACACTGCATACCCTATTACTACTACTCTACTACCGTGTTAGGCAAAGTGATGACATCTAGCTTGATAAGTTGTTGACATTACAGAAATAATGTCACCAAAGAATAAATATAACCCATTTTAAAGGTAGACACCTGTCATAAATATAAAGGGAAGGGTAACCACCTTTCTGTATATAGTGCTATAAAATCCCTCCTGGCCAGAGGCAAAATCATTTCACCTGTAAATGGTTAAGAAGCTAAGGTAACCCTGCTGGCACCTGACCCAAAATGGCCAATGAGGGGACAAGATTCTTTCAAATCTGGAGCGGGGGGGAACAAAAGGTTTGGTCTGTCTGTGTGATGCTTTTGCTGGGAACAGATCAGGAATGTAAGCCTTACAACTCCTGTAAAGTTAGTAAGTAATCTAGCTAGAAAATGCGTTAGATTTTTCTTTTGTTTAATGGCTTGTAAAATAAGCTGTGGTGGATGGAATGTATATTTCTGTTTTTGTGTCTTTTTGTAACTTAAGGTTTTGCCCAGAGGGATTCTCTATGTTTTGAATCTGATTACCCTGTAAGATATTTACCATCCTGAGTTTACAGAGGTGATTCTTTTACCTTTTCTTTAATTAAAATTTTTCTTCTAAGAACCTGATTGATTTTTCATTGTTCTTAAGATCCAAGGGTTTGGGTCTGTGTTCACCTGTACCAGTTGGTGAGGATTATTATCAAGCCTTCCCCAGGAAAGTGGGTGTAGGGCTTGGGGGGATATTTTGCGGAAAGACGTCTCCAAGTGGGCTCTTTCCCTGTTCTTTGTTTAAAATGCTTGGTGGTGGCAGCATACTGTTCAAGGACAAGGCAAAGGTTGTGCCTTGGGGAAGTTTTTAACCTAAGTTGGTAAGAATAAGCTTAAGGGGTCTTTCATGCAGCTCCCCGCATCTGTACCCTAGAGTTCAGAGTGGGGAAGGAACCTTGACAACACCTCAGCTTTCAGCAGAAATTTACTTTCAGAAAATCTCATGGTTTACATCATTAGTATTTTGTTTTTTATTTAAGCAGGAGGAAAACAAGATTGCCTCAGTTCAGCCTTTTCCCTCTGAACCTGTTTGTCTTGTCCCTAATTTGGACCCCCTATCACATGGCCCAGTGTTGCAGATTTGAGGCTTCACAGGTCTGATACCATGAGGAAAAGGTCTTGGGAGTTATTGTGGAGAAGACCCTGACAGCACCAGCCCAGTACACAGCTGTGGAGAAAAGACATGCATAGTAGGTTATATTAGCAGAGAGCTGGAATATGAAATAAGCGATACTACTGCAATCTGCGGTATTCAGTCTGCTTCCTCTGCAGAGCTGTAAAAGAAGGTGCTACCTACTCTAGAATCTTCGCCTACCCTCTTCTGAGGTTACAACTTAAGCACTCAGCTAGGAGGTAAGGCAAGCATGTTATGTCACCGCTGGTACAGATGTGGGTTGATGGGCTTTGTGGGTTGATGGGCTGAGCATTGGAATCAGAACAGTATAGCTCATGTTCTCGGAGTTCCCTCATTCCCCCTCGCCTCACAAGCATTTCTCTCATAACCAAAGACAAGATAACCCTCCTTCAATTGTTCCAAGTTAATTTTTATATAATAGTGCAAACTTTCATGGAGTTCACAGGCAAAATTTTCTTCAGTTTCTGTAGATTTTGCCACATGATGTTTGTAATGACAAAATGATGTGCATAAAAATGTCTGTTCCTGCCTATGCAATTCTGCTTTGGAGGAACTCATGCCAGTTTTTGGGTGAAGGAGTGGGGGAAATGTAGGAGAGAGTATAATTTACTTAGTAGTGCAACAAAGAAGGGCAAAACTCTGGGTGGTGTTGATTTTGCAAAAGTTTAGTTCACATCTGGGCCTCATTTAATCTGAGGCAACGAAGTTCAGGACTAGAAGGGTTAGTCGGCTGGTAAATTTCAGTTTAGGACAATATCTTTGTTTCTAACAGAGATGAGCGGAGGTCAGGGGAAAGAAGGGTTGAGCAGATAATTCCAGCTTTTTCCAATCTCCGAAGATGTACTATCTCTATATGGGAACTTACATATTTCATCAGAGAAAATGATAACATGGGATACTGAGTTAATTATTTAACTGTGGTAAATTTCTGCTGAGCTCATTTATAAATAGGTTCATCTTCTGTGCGAGCGTCAGTTTGATCCACAGTTGATACTGGAGTCGACATATGCTCTATGGCTCTGTGCTGCTGAGAGTCAGGTTCTTTGCAGAAGCATGAAGTTATCTCTTGGGATCTTCTGCCTCCTGGGAGTCCTGATCCCAGGGAGGTCTGGCCTGACGTTGCAATATGATGGATGAGTATAAAACCTGGCAGGGAGCTGCAGTTTAGGGCTGTACTCTAAAACACCATAAGGAAGGCACAACAGATTACAGTACCTCTGAGACAGTGTAATGAAAGGAACAAGGAGCTGTAAGTGGGGCATGTCTGCCACAGATTGCTGAAACACAGGAGGTTA